>NC_088177.1:23964098-25269931 GCF_028769735.1 Zonotrichia leucophrys gambelii | reverse complement strand
AGAAAAATAATAGCTGAAAAAAAATTTCCTATCTCAAATCTTTACAGAAGAATTGCAGGGTACATTAAACCAGGAAATTAAGCACTTCAGCATAATGTCATTCTATAGAATGCTCTGGTCTGTCCTGGCTGACCATAAGTGCCATTTGACAGGCATGGGTTGTTCTGCATGAAAACAGTTAGCACAGTTTTCTCTTTCTCTTGGTAGAATCAAGATAATAAATAAATAATAATTTTATAAACATTCAAAATAGTGGATTACTGATTGTTTCAATGCTAGTCAACTGAAATGTGCTGTAAAACACTGACCTGCCTTCTTACTGCAGCAGGCAGATGTGGTATTTTTGTAAGTCTTCATTTTTGTAGACAGGCACTGTTTGCTGGAGGATGAATTTCCCTTGAAAGTGAAATAGTAACAATGAATTCGTTTTAGTTTTACAGACACTGTGATAAAAATCCGGAATCGCCACAATGATGTCATTCCTACGATGGCTCAAGGAGTGATAGAATACAAGGAGAGCTTTGGCATCGATCCAGTGACCTCCCAGAACGTGCAGTATTTCTTAGACCGCTTCTACATGAGTCGCATTTCAATCAGAATGCTCCTTAATCAGCACTGTAAGTGTCGAAAGGAGGGCAAAGGATGTCTGTACCATGTCAGCTGTATTTTCCTTTAAGTGCTTAATATGTACTAAGGTGCCACTTAGGAGTATACTATTTGCCTTGCCGTTTATAACTCATTCTTCATACAATTCCTAAAATATTTATTAATAGTAGGCTTTTCAGTATGGTGAGGACTGAAGTTATAGATTGTCTGTAAATTTTTTATTTAGCAAAATGGAAGACACAAACTAAAATTATAAAGTTACACTGGATATTAAATTATGTTTTCTTTTTTGGCAGCTTTACTGTTTGGTGGGAAAATTAATCCAGCTCATCCAAAACATATTGGAAGCATCGATCCTAACTGCAATGTTGTTGAAGTTATTAAAGGTAAATTCAGATAATAAGAATCCTGAAAACTTACATGGGAGTCCTTACTAAGAGTAAATACAATCCCAATATGCATATATTGTTTTGTTCTTGCCTACCAGGAGCAGAAGTTTTATTGGACATGAAATACAATTTTGTTTCTTTTTCCTATAAATGCAGTAGTTTTTTTGAAAAGTACAAATCTCCCTGACAGTGCACAGTACTTTAAAAAATTTTATTTTGTAGATTCTAAAGGAGAAAAAAAAAGGTGGGAGGGGGAAATGTAACTTCCTGTGTTCTTTATTATAGATGGCTACGAAAATGCCAAGAGCCTTTGTGATTTATATTACATGAGCTCTCCAGAACTTATCCTTGAAGAGTTGAATTGTAAGTGAATGTGGACAAGGCATACTCTTGAACATCATGATGGCTTCTTCCAAAGGAGCTGGTGGTGAAATGTTCTGCTTTTCACATAGTTCATGTGTTCTCTGTATCTACTGGGTTTTTTTAAATCTGGCAGAATGCCTTCCCCATTCCTCCCTTTAATCAGAAAACTGACATGAGTAGAAGTTTTTGATTCTACAGCTGTTGATACAACAAATTTTAGCAGGCTCCTTCCCTTGCTAAGATTTCATGTTTCTTCACCTGACATTACTGCATCTCACCCTCTCTGCATTTCTTGTGACACATTAAAGATTTATACAAGACTTTCTGTTCCATCTTTGTGATACCTATGAGGAGGTTGTTTGAAAACATGATATGATATGCCCTACTCAGTGATCCCATAGTGGGTTTTAAGATTAATTTCTAAAGCAGCAAGCAACATCTGAAAATCTTGATTATGACTTTTAATTAACATACAATTTTTCAAAAGATTTCTGTTTAAATTTTCCTTCTTTAAATTTAACAATACAAATTCACATTCTGAATTACTGTGGGAATGAATAAAGACATCTCATTTGCCATTTAGTTATTTGCACTCTCTTCTCTCCAGCTAAATCACCAGGACAGCCTATGCAAGTGGTGTATGTGCCATCACATCTCTATCACATGGTTTTTGAACTTTTCAAGGTCTGTGCACTTACCATTAATTACACAATTCTTTCCTACATCTTTGTTTACTGAGACTGTATTGCTTTGACTTTTCAAACTGATTCTAGATCACAGTGTGATTTTGCAAGTGCAAACTTATTGCCATTTGACTGCAGCAACACAGCTGCCCTGTACTATTAGAGAAACAATAATTGCATAGAAAATGAACAGCTTTGGAAGAGGTATCTCTTTAACCCAGCCACTGAATACCTTCTGAATAGACAGCTTAAATCTTAAAATGTATGAAGACATTAGTTAATGAAGCAAGTTAGATATCCCATAAATTGTATATTTTCAAATCTGGTAGAATACATAACATGTCCTACAGACCTTTTCTCCAGCAGTTTAGTCCTAGACTTTTCTTGGACTTTGTGCCATATTGCATGTACTATGTGCATTATAAAGAATTCTAGAACACAAATGCTTTACATTAAACTATTCACGTTTCCTTTAAAAAATTAAATATTTGAAGTCTTAATATTATAATAAATTAAATATATACTGATACTGAATAAACTAGGAATATAAAAAAAACCATTCTAAACCAATATACATTTGTTCTGATTCTTAAATACATGATAAAAATAACTACTAAAAGATATTTTAAGTTAATATACAAAATGAATAGGATTTAAGTTGTACTTGGAAATTACAGAATGCAATGAGAGCCACCATGGAACATCATGCTGATCGAGGCATTTATCCTGCAATTCATGTACAAATCACGTTGGGAAATGAGGATTTAACTGTGAAGGTACTCTTTTTTTTTTTTTTTTACTATTCTGAAAGTTATTTTGATTAGGATTTTCCTTTCCTGTCATGAGCAGTATATTAGTAACTTGAGCTGGTGATCTGGTTCCATCAATAGATTGTATGTGATGATGTTTGTAAGTGAAAAACCCTTATGAGATTTCACACACTGCCTCGTGAAGAGGCTGCAGTCACACTGAGGGCTCTGCAATAGCATCCTGGACTTGCTTGTGTCTTGCCTAGCTTAGAAGCAACCATGACTAAAGTAGCATCTTTATACAATTGTAACATCAGCATTTTCTAAGTGACAATGACAGAGCTATACAGGTTTGAAAGAACTGAAGAAAGGGAAAACTATATTACATATTCCACACAAAACAAACCTCCTGAAGTACAGTTTGCAGCTTCTTTTTTTCTGAACATCACCCATCTGATTTCAAAGACCAGCTGCAAGCACTGTGTTTTTCGTAAGTCTCACTAAACTGTAGTAAAATAACTCCTTTGACTTACTCCTTCACGTAATAGCTTTTAGTAAATTATATTTAAATACGGCAGTATTCTTGAGGAATAAAGATAAAATACACAGAGAACTTACCATTTGCCAAAAGGTATAGTGACTTCAGACAAAAGTGTGTGATGAACAAGATAAAAGTAATGCACAATTCAAGCAGAATTTCCTTTTCTCCAAGAGATTATGAATGCTTCTTATGGCAGTATTTTATTTAATGGTTTGAATAAAGGATGAAAGGGAAGGATTCATTTCTCTTTGGTCATTGTTGAAGATGAGAATTAAAAGAAAATCTGTAACTTAGTAGGAAAATCTGTAACTTACGCCTTCAAATAATACTTTACTGTAATTTTTTCTGGCTTATTATTTGAGAGAAGCTGTCTTTTATAAAAGTGTATTCATAGATATAAAGCTAAATGCTCCTTCGTGTTGCAGATGAGTGACCGTGGTGGTGGTGTTCCTATGAGGAAAATTGACAGACTGTTCAACTATATGTATTCAACAGCACCACGTCCTCGTGTTGAGACATCACGAGCTACACCTTTGGTATGCAAGAATTTATACCATGGCATCCTGGATAGGTTGAATTGTCACAAAAACCATTTAGCTAAAACTATGAAATGCTGATTTTATAGATATTACATTGAGTAATATTTGAATTTTATTTAATTCAAGCTTAATTAAAGTATTTTTCAAAAAATAACTGAAAAATGGCATAAAATGCCAAAAATTATTTACCTTTGTTCAAGATTCTCTTTTTCTCTACTAAATCTAAAAATCAGCCACGTCAAGCAGAATACTTAGCTATGCTGCACAATCCAGTGAGAGCAAGATTCAGAATTCTATTTGTAGCCACTGAATGAAAGGAAGAATAATTGTAGCAGTGACTTTAGATCAAGGCCATAGTTCATTTGTATTGTGTAGTCCATTGTACCAACCCCTAGCAAGGATGAAGGTACAAAGATGTGAGAGGGTATATGAAGAATCCACTTTGGTCTCATGTGAGTGTAATAAATGCACAAGAAATGAAGCCTAAGCTCTCAGAAATTAGAATCTCTGAACAGCTTTCCTGTATTTATTCTCCCACCTTGCATCATTTAAAAATGTATGTAGTTCTGCATATAGATGACTCTGCAACTTACTAAACATAAGATCTTTACAGAGGAGTGTTGTGTACACTCTCAGAGATTATCTCCAAAATGTAAACAAAAATTAGTATTTAAACAAAATATTTAGTGTTTAAACAAAAAAATCACACTTAACACTTCAGGGCTCTGTCCTGCTACTGCAGCCAGGGCTTGGTAGAATTTCAGTATAAGCTGCAAAGTCACAGATTATATGTCTTGAACCCTTTTTATATATTCTGATGATGGTGTGTATTTGACTTAAGAACTCTGAGTACTTAAGATTAGTAGCTCCATGAGCGTGGTGCAGACACACAGCAGAGTGTTCTCCAATGGCATCTCTTCAAAAAGCTGCCATAATGCAGGAAGTGTTACCTACCAGCCCTGCCTGACAAAGGAATCAAACAGTTTTCTCATGATCACAATCATTCATGCATTCTTCTGGTTTTGGAGTATATAATAGCTTGGGGGAGGGCATAATAGTTAACACCTGAACTCCTGTTACTGTCAAACATCATGCTTAGTTTGTGTATTTTACCTATTAAGTTTAAACAGAAAATGCCGCTGATTAATGCAATTAATGGAAGTGTTTTCTCCTGGTCAGGCTGGATTTGGTTATGGCTTACCCATATCACGTCTGTATGCACAGTATTTCCAAGGAGACCTGAAACTGTATTCCTTAGAAGGCTATGGTACAGATGCAGTTATTTACATCAAGGTATGATGTAACACTCTACTCTTATCAGCAGCTCTAATCTGAACTGCTAATGGAACTCCTTGTTCTGTTATGGTAACTTCAATTAAAAAGAATCATCAGCTAGAGCCTTTTCTCCTTACAGGCCTTATCAACAGAATCAATTGAAAGACTCCCTGTATACAACAAAGCAGCCTGGAAACATTATAAAGCAAACCATGAAGCTGATGACTGGTGTGTGCCAAGCAGTGAGCCAAAGGACATGACCACTTTTCGGAGTATGTAGCTTTTTCCTCAGCAGCTCCTAAGTAGGTTTGTCTGTAAAGGGAATTTAGAAGACCTGATTTATGATTTTGAGCCACTTCTGATATGTGAAAGTAATTCTAAATTTGAGTGTAATGAGGCTTTTCTGAAATAAAAAAACAACAGCCACCAAAACCCCCAAACATGCACATATAAAAAAAGGTCATACTTCATTTGTTTCACTTTCTATTTATGATTGCTTTCAGAGCTAAGTCAAAGGAGCAATATATTGATTTTTATAGGGATCAATGCCACAGCTATCACATCTGGTATTAATTTGTATTATTTAAAAATAATTTTATTAGAAAAACTATTAAAAAAGCTCACTGGAACATTCTTCCATTATAAAATTCTACAGATTAATGAAAAATTTGTGTAAGAAATACTGAGCTCATTGCTATACCTTTGAAACTGTATGGCACTTTCTTTTATCTTAAGCATGCTGAAGCTTAATTTTGCAAAGTTGGATATGTTGCCTACATACACTGCCTACATTAAGGTGGTGTTTTCAGCTGTAGAAATCACACCTCTGTAAGGATAAAAGTTTTTTAAAAGCATTTTTAACTTCTACTACTGGTATAATGTATCTCAGGTATGTGGTGGCATCAGTTCTATTTCTTTGGTTGTAATGTGAATATATAATAGATGTGAAAAACTTACCTTGCCCTGATCATTGTGAATTAAAAAATAGCATTGGCTTGTGTACAGTAGAGAAATCTTAGTCTTGCATTTGCTGTATTTCTATAGGTCATACCAAAATGCAGTATCAACATTCTAGCCTCTGTAAGATCCCAGAGTTGGGTATGTCAGGTACAGCTGTAAATGAAACTATTTTAATAAACAGATTCTTAAAATTTGTCTGTAATAGGGCATCTCTATTACTTTGACAGTATAAACTGCCTTCTCAGGAGTAAGTAAAGTAAGTAAATTAAAAGTTTTTGAAAATACCTTTGCATTTGTGATATGCTTCTGGCCTTGTTTTTGTAGTAACTGGAAGTCACATTATAACATAAACATGATAACCAGAATATGTTAATCAAAGACAAATCAGAACACACAGGGGAAGAGAGAGAGGGGAATGAATCTTACATTTCAGATACAGAGTCCTTCCAATTAAGAATTCAACTCAACACCTACTATATGAGCTTTGTTCAAATCATACACATCTGTGTTGCACCTCAATCCCTGTCATTCCTGAGCATTTTTGGAGGGATGCAGTTAAAGCCATTGGGAACCAATGTTTTTCTCAGTTAATTAAACTGCATGTAATTCTGTGGGTTTTGTTCTGCAGCAGACATGCATACTCCATCTCAGAAACAACAGCCCTAGCTTTTGCTAGTTTACTATCTCAGAAGGTGAGATACCACAAGTGAAGCGGATAGGTAGGATGTTGGAAATTGAAGTCATGCTACTCTGGTTGCAGCCGAGCGAGATTCAAGATTTATCACCTGCTATTTCCCTAGCCAAGGTTTATACCCTGGTTAAGCTACTGTAGATAACTTTAACAGACGTGCATTACAGACTGGGCTGTGTACAGTTAAACTGACAGTCTGAGGGAGTATTATTGTGTCTTAATTGCCACCAGATCAGTAGGGTTACCTATTCCACTCAAGCTTGTGGGCACCTTGAGGCCCCTATTCTTCCTTGCAAGGATGTGAGTTGATAACTGGCACACCTTTCAGTCTGTAGGGCTACAAGTGAGGAGAACCAAGAGCTGTTCTCTTCTCTGGCCCTGCAACAGGATGTGAGAAATGCCACACAGTGTAAAATGGGGCCTGTACGAATGCTGGCAGGGACACTTGCAGCTATTGCTTTTGCTAAACTCAAGCTGAAAGTTGCAGCAAGGGCTTTCAAAAAATCAGGTCTGAAGCTGAGCATTCTAGCCTTTAAACCTTTTAACCTTTTAGCTGACCCTTCTAAACCTTAAACCTTTAACTAACTAAACTGATTTTAGTAACATCGGACAACTACAAGCAGTGTTTCTGAAGAAAAGCTAACAGTTTGTTTTCTGCAAAGTCCATGAAGTATTTTAGATATTACTGTAATAAAGTCTCTTTCATGTTCTCAGCTAACTACCAACTGAATTCTGATTACCAGAGCAACTTGCTGTATAATTATATTTGTAGTTATCTCTTTGCCTGCAACCCCAAACGATTGTGGTGAAAACACAAATGCATCGTGGTTTGATTTACAATATTTAATCATAGTTAAAAGTTTTGAACTTTGGTAACTTTTGCTTTAAACAGAAGTGCAGAAGACAACTTTTGTGTTTAGTGTTTTCATTACTTTACCGAAGTCATTGCGAGCACACGGGTTAAGTTGAAGTGAATCACTACAGAAAAGTAGTATACTATCAAAATGCTGAGATTAATAGTTTTGTATGCAAATTAGCTCAATTTTGCACTGTAAAGTTAATCTTGGTTTGTGCTAATTTTTGAAAGAATTGCTGCATCTATTCATTAAAACTATTGTGAAAATGAAACTCTGTTGGGTGATTGTGTAGCTGGGTAATGAGCTTGTTCAGTGCATCCAGCCCTCCTGTTCAATGTCCGCCAGATGTTGAACGCTATGGGCTCTGATCATCAGCGTTCCCATGCTCGGCTGCCAGGGGAGTTTATCATCCCTGCTGTGGCCCCTCCTTACCTGGCACAGCTCTGCACACAGGGAAACCTCTGAAACCATCATTTTCACCAGTCTCCTTCAGGAGAAAACTCTTCCCAGGGTGCAACAGTACGCTTAAAGAAAAAAGGTAATATGGGATTCTAGCAATATTCTGTGTTCTAGCTGTGAAAACACTCAGCTTTCTTGACTGAATTAATTAAGTGGTGGTTTTACGTGGGAGATCCTGAGCATTTGATGATTCCATACTTCTAACTCCTTTCTCTTTCATCAGTAGGGCAGCATTCCTCTTTGGTTCAAGGTCTGTAAGTTTGGCATACAACTCAAATCTACTGTAAACAAAGTAAATAAGTTAAATCTTGACCAAATAATGCATAAAACTGAAATATAGTATCTTTTAAAAAGTATTTATTACCAAGATTTTCAAACTTTATTTTGGAAATGCTTAGTGTGCAGAAGCATTTCCACACAGTCCTTTTGCTGAAATTCTTAAGACATTTATACAAAAAAATAATAAATGTGAAACACCAACAGTGAAGTTCATTCATTTAATTAAAATGAAAAACGGTCCATAGATTTAAAGGAGAACTTGGTCCACATAAACGAGCTATGTAAGTTTTGTTCTAGTCCATTCTAGGGTGGAATTGATATTTAATCTAGTCTATGTTTCTGGAATAATCTAAATTAAGGAAGTGTTCTTGTAGTATGTCTAGAAAATAGTATGTAAATATACAAAACACCAAGTCATGTTCTAAGCTATGTCAAGAATCAAATCCTCCTTTAAAGAGAAATAATCTGTAGTCTACAACTGAACATTTAAATACAAGGCAGAAACCCAGGGTGTCAGTGATAATTTTTCCTACAATTCTTCCCTCAGTATTTGAAGTCTGAAAAACAGTATTGTTTAAAATTAGCAAATATATAAATTTGGTCCGCAAAAAATCTTGTCGCATGTAGAAAAGAGAAATACATGTATTGCAAATTGATCTTATTCATAGCATAAATCTATAAAACTATGTATTATTTAGGAAAAATAGGTTAAAAAGGATCTTATTTATAGGCTTCAACCTTGTCCCAACACCATATGGGTAGTGTACAGAAAACTTAGTATTATGCTTAGGATACGTAGTTTGTGAAAACTACTTAGTATTCCTTGTTATTTTCTCAGTAAATTGCAACACATAGAATTGAAAAATGATGTGCTACTAAAGTGAACTTTGAATGAAGTTCTGGAAGTAAAAGAATTAAAATAATCCTAAATTCCAAATACATGCTTTCTTTTTAAATTAATTTGACATTACCATTTCTTAAACTTAATTTTTACTATACATCTTTAGTGGCAACAGATAAACAGACTGTCACAGACTGAATTTGTTGGCAGGATTTTTCTATTGTCCCTCTATCACCTTTAACTCTATCAAATGCTAGTTGACTAATACTGGAATGATTTTTAAAACAGTATTCTACTTTTCACAAACATCGATTTAATGAAAAGGGCATATGACACCTTAGAAGCAGAAATATTACTTAAGGCAGAAAGTTAAATTATTGTCCATTAGTACAGGCAGAGTCAACTAGAAATAAAAATACTGAAAACATTATTTCATTTTACTGGGCTGTAATGGGGAGGGACCACAATTAAAAGTAAAAAACCACCTACCACGTTGAACTGTTGAACTGTTGCACTTTCCCTCCTCCCTCAATTGTACAATTATATACAAATCTGCTGAACTTCCTCCAGTTTAGGCAAGTCTGCACTAAAATAAAATGGTCATTTTAGCAGCTTGATTCAAGAGTGGCCACAACTCTGCCAGTCTTGCGAACTTCTTTCTCCTTCTTTTGAACCTTTTCCTTCTGCTTTTCCAGTTTTTCCTGTGTTTTTCTAATATCCTTAATTTTTTTCTTTATTGTTGATCGGTCATTTTGACTGGTAACTCCCAAAGCCTTTGAAGGAGGAAAACAAAACAAAACCTCATCAGTAATTTTTTTCAACAGCACTGTTAACAGTGCTTGTGCATTAACAGTATAAGAAAGTGTTATCCACTTTTCGACAAGATAGTCTGTTTACTTGAAATATAAAGATTCGGGGCCAAAGAAACACTGCAAATAATCATCTGGGTAACAAGGTAGGTAAGAAAACCAAGGCTAGCTCTTCAGTTGTGAAATAACAATTTCATGTTGCATTTTACAAACATGTAAACCCCTGGGAATTCCCAGAAAATAGCATCATTTGTTTTAGTGTCCAGATATCTTCCTAGCTCTTTTTGCACACGAGGAATTTTTACTCGGTAACAACTCTGTAATTCGCAGGCCTTTAAGGCGCATTATCAGGAGGCGGCCGCACGCTGGCGCTTGCGAGCGGCAGGGGGCAGCAGCGATCCCGTCACCCGCCCGGCGCCCGGCGCGCACCGAGCTCTGGGCACAGCGCCCGAGGCCCCGCGGCTGGCTGGGACAGCACTGACGGGCCAGCCGCTGGTATCTTCCCTGTGCCCACGCGATTTTATAAAGCGGGACATTTAGTGTTAAATGTCTATTTAAAATGCAGGCACATTTTGGAGGCTGAAGTTAGAACACCTTTTTTCCTCCTAAGCCCCTCAAGTTCTGCTGTTGATCATTAATAATAATTTGCCTTACGCCAGAGCTGACCAATGAACCTCTTCTAGCTGCACATCTTGCCTGTCCATAATGAAGTCTCATAATCTAACAAGAAAGAAAAACTGCAGGAATTTACCAGAACTATAAGGGATATATATACACTACAGCTTCCAGGTGCAATATAGCAAGAAAAGGCTCCAAAGATTCAGAGTATGTATTTCCAGCAGGAGTAAAAACTTGAAACATTTTAAATGTCACCAGATAGGATTTCAGCCTTCCCATTTGAAGAGGAAATGCTGAAGAAATGGATTTCTAAAACTCAATCCTGCAATTCTATTTCAATTGAACTTGTTTTGGTATGACCTTAGTTGAGATTGGTGACAGATGTATCAAGACTCCTTGGACAAATATGCTTCCTTTCATTTCCTCAAGGAAGCAATATTTGTTATTTTTCTGACTGTAAACAGCCTTTAATTTTACAATCAATTACTAATTACCATCTAACTATACAGTCTTCGAGTATTTCAAAAGCAACTCAAAATAAAACAACAAGAGCGAGTAAGTATCCCTTAAAAAGCCACAGAACCAGGAAATTTGACTTTGTAAGTTAAAAATATGTCCAAATAAGCAGTGAAACCTATACAGTTACAAATCAATCCTGGGATGTACACATACCTTCAGCTTCTCACTGTCGAGCTGCATCAGCTGCTGTCCATCTACGTTCATAGCTGTGAACTCTGTGATATACTGCTCCATGTTCATTCCCATTAACCAGTGGCACACTTGCTGGGTGGTCCATTCAGAAATAGGTCTACTGTGCCACTGATTTTGCTTTCCTGTTGTTGTAAATTCATCATCCAATGCCTAACCAATTGAGAAAAGTCACCATAAGCAATATTTTACTTGACTGTATGTTGAATTCCAGTTGTCAGGTGAGTTTGGTTAACAAAGTGCATTTTTACACATGCTCTACTCCAATCTTGAGATCAGTTTGCCTAATTTACTATAAACAAGACACTTCAACACACAACACAAAGTCAGAAACAGAACATAAATGGTAAATTGGACCTATCCAAACAAGGAACACACTTCCTCAGTTAGTTGGTTAAGGTAGCTCTATCTGAATGTTAGATGCTACCTTACACTGCATAAAGAATTATGAAGCACTTCAACTCTATTATTATTGTTAAGTGATGGAAATCCAGAATAAAAACAATTCTAGTAGCCAGTAAATCTGGTGAGTGTTCTAGGTACAGTTTTATTACATTTTGTACATTTGTCAAGACAAGACTGCTTGTTCTTTGAACTAATGCTATTAGGTTGATATTGTAGAAGGACTGCCCAAATAAAAGATGACCATTTCAGAAACATAGTAGCTTGTAGACTTCCACTGAAAATACAGTTTGCCAGCTCACAGAGCTTTTGAGGCACCTTGCTTCAATTTCAATTTTGCTTCCAAGGGGAAAAGGTACTGCTGTTTGTCCTGAAGCACCGTTACTTCATCACAAAAGAAAAGCTACACAACAGAGCTCAGTGTCTGCAGAGAAGTAATTCCAGTGTGGTACTTGAATCACTAACATCAGTTAACTGAAGTTTTATTAACTATCCAGAATCATCCCTCACCAGCTCATGACTGAGTACAGGCTGCACTAGACTTGCAGACTTCTCATCCAAGATATTTGCAAACTGCAGAAAACATGCTCCCCTTTTCCAGCAGGCCTTACACGCATTTGTAAACAGAAAACATGGAAAAAAGGAGTTTCCTAGTTACATATTTGAGAAATGATCATGTTAAATCGCAGGTGAACAACTACAGCTGCCAGCCAAAGGGATCTCACAAAATCCAGCTTATTTGATGGAATATTTGGGAGAGTTGACTGATGTAACAAAATTATTGTGGTGATTACAAGTCAAAGACAGCAACATGTAGGCCTGTGACATGATCTGATCATACAACACAGTGGATCTGAGCACGCAGGATGGAACACACATACGAGGGGAAACACAGAATTTTCAAACTTCCAATGTAAGGGACTACACATAATTCAAAATGGTTTTGCTTTCCCTGGTCTGTGAAACAAGGGACAGTGGCTACATTAAGAGGCAATCCATAAAAATAGGAATGAGTTTGTAGAGCTGAACAGTTTGTGCTGAGGTCTGAAAATCCACACTACAACCATTTCAAAGGATTTTCACTTCCAAATAGCCCAAGTCTGATCACAAAGACTCAATGGCCACTAGCAGCTGGAACGTAGCAGGACCACTGTAGGAGCACATCTGATTGGATTTCTGAGATAAATCAAAGTAAGGCAAGTGGGAACAATCAGAATATTTATTTCAAAAATGAACTCTTTATCCAAATCAAAATACTTATGTAGATATAATGAACGCATCTGCCTTACTGATGTGCGAAGGGAGAATCGCAATTTGCATAAAATAACAGCAAAGGGCTCTAGAAGAGGATTAGATTGAAGTGCTCTATACAGCATCTGTATCAAGACAACTGAGTCTTCTATCCAAGCTATCAAGCTTGAGATGCTTCATACAAAGAAGATTAGTTGGATAAATTAGCAGGGGAATTTAAAAATGCACATTTATTTTAAATAATTTTACCTAACAGTACTTCCCCAATCTGATATTGCAATAAAAAATATATATATTGGCAACTTTGTCTCATACTAACAAGTGTTCATGAATAGTACATAAAAAAGGGGAAACACTTTGCATTTTAGGCTGGACCTGGTATTTCATGTGTGGTCTTTCAGCCACCTCGTGTTCTGTATCCAGTTCTGGGCCTCTCTGCTCAGAAAGGAGATTTAAGTTCTGGAATAGGCCCAGAGAAGGGCACTGAAGAAATACTAAAATATATTGCTGTCACATACATATTTTTTAATATATCTATGTACTTTTATCATTTGAGATAGGGGTGTGTATGTATCTATATATCTCCTTCACAAGAAAAAATGTGTCAAGTCTTTTATTCCAGTTGGAACTCACTCTAGATTTGTTGAATCTGTGCAAGCCATGCGAGAACTTCCCTTCTGTAATTTCAGAGTGAAAGTACCTGAAGATGTATTCTTGTCAAAAAAGAAAGAGACTCAGATTCTTTCATTTTGTCAGAGAATTGCTGTCCCCTGACAGAATCTTGAGGACTCTCTAAACCAATTTGCCCAAACAGCACAGATTAGAGCATCTAACAGGCTGCACTACGGAGGATTCTACAGGCTTAGCTATGAATTGCAGCTTCAGCATCATCAATTGCTAACAAACTCCTTTTACTTCATATTGGTAAAGACAGAACCCTAAAACCAGAAGTTGTAGCAACACCTGAGTCTGTGTTAAAACACAGACATCATCTCCTCACAGATATTTAATACTATAAAATTTGAGTTTTTCACTACTACACAAGGGAAAGGACCTGTGACTATTTTTCAGAGTAAAGGAAAGTGAAAACTGTAGAAGGATAAGATGAAGAACACCAATTTTTGAGTAAGGATTATTGGTCATTAAATAATACCTCTGCATCTTTTTTTTTCCTCAAATGTCCATTCAGAGGCAGAAGGAACATGCCAAGTTGTGTTTGCACAGTGAAGTTAAGAATCCCCAAACCAGCCACTACACACACAAGAAAGAGATCAGCTGGAAATTCAGAAAGCAGAACTAAAACTACTTCTAAGGTATGGAAGTGTGAGAAAGCTATGTGCTCCTGCATAAAAATGTATGTGACTCAGAAAGCAAATAAAGGCTCTGGAGATAAAAAACATAAAGCCCAAGAAAACACCACTGCCACCACCCCATTTAGCATATTAGGAACATTAGAAGGATTACCCACTAGCTTGCTAACCATCTGTGAGTGAAGTGCCTCTGCTGTAACTAGCTGGCTACTGACAACTGAACTCTCAGCAGGCAGTCACCTGCCCAAACTGCCTGTGAGCACCTGCACAGCAGGGGCAGACCCCTCAGTGCTGCCCCTAGGTAGGTGTCCAAGAGGTGTTTTCAAGTCCAGGATTTATAAGGCAGTGTTCAACAAGCCCACTCCTCTGAGAGCTGGAGTTACACTGGCTAGCACGACTCATCCTGCATACTCATGAACCCATCTGGACAACAATCATCAAGGAAAAATTAGTAAGAGCTTAAGTTAAGGATCCTGTTCAGTATCTTTATTGGTGATCTGAATGAAGGGATTGAGTGTACCCTCAGTCCCTCGGTAAATTCATGGACAACACCAAGTTAGGTGATAATATTGATGCTGGAGGATAGGAAAATCCTGCGGAGGGGCCTGGACAGGCTGGATGGATGGGCCAGACCAAGAGCATGAGGTTCAACAGGACCAACTGCTGGATCCTACAAACTGGCCACAACAGCCCCATGCAGTGCTACAGGCTGGGGGCAGAGTGGCTGGAAAGTGGCCCAGTGGGAAAGGGCTTGGGGTGCTGGCAGACAACAGCTGAACATGAGCCAGTGTGTGCCCAGGTGGCCAAGAAAGCCAGGGGCAGTCCTGGCCTGTGTCAGGAATAGTGTGACCAGCAGGACCAGGACAGTGATTGTCACGTACTTGGCACTGGTGAGGTCACACCTTGAGTGCAGTATCCAGCTCTGGGCCTCTCAGTTCAGAAAGGACATTGAGGTGCTGGAACAGGTCCAGAGAAGGGCAGCAAAGCTGGTGAAGGCTGTGCAGCACAAATCCCATGAGGAGCAGCTGAGGGAGATGGGGTGTTTACCCCGGAGGACACTCAAGGGGACCTCTCTACAACTCACTGGAAGGAGGGTGTAGCCAGAAGGGGGGCAGCCTCTTCTCCCAGGCACCCAGAGACAAGAAGACATAGTCTTCAGCTAGCCAGGTAAGATTCAGGTTGAACATCAGGAAGAGTTTCTTCATAGCAAGGGTGACCAAACATTGGAATGGACGGCCCAGGGAGGTGGCGGAGTCACTGTCCCTGGAGATGTTTAAGGAAAGACTGAACATGGCACTCAGAGCTATGGTCTAGTTGACAAGGTGGTGTTCAAGTCCAGTCATAGGCTGCACTTGATGATCTCTGAGGTCTTTTCCAACCCCTTCGATTCTGTGATTTGAAATACCCTAAAATGTAAGATGGATTACTTTTCCCAGATCTAGACTACAAACTTTTAGAACCCCAAAGAAAAGAACTATGTATTTTGTTCACATATACTGCTTTCCAAATGAGGAAACAGTTCAGAGTTTGTTCCTTGTTCTCCTCAGAGTAGGCCCTTGATACTCAATGTAATTACCGAAAAGATACAAACAACTTTCACTGGTCATGCAAAACCAGGACAATAAGCAACATATGAACTAGACAGAATACTGGAACTCATCTATAATAAAAACAGGCTTAAATCATCACTTCACACATCGACAACTAGTCATAAACTGCTTTCATTTTAGTTTTAGAATCCAAAATTTACTGAAAGTTTGTAATACTGATCAAAGAACAATATTCAAGAAGACATCTATAATAAAGCCTTATAATTTATACTCCTTGAAAGTTTTAGAAACACATATTCCATTCACAAAGCATTCCATTCAAAAAACTGCAGGGAGTACTTGCAAAGATAGATTATTAACTGGAGTTCCTCTGGTTTTCATTAGATCCAACACTATTATCTCAAAAAAAACTCTGCAAAAACTTAATCCACTACTACAACCTGTAGACTATTTATATGAGTTTTGACACCTCAGATTTTTATGTCAGTGAATTTGTAACATTGTTTGTAAGACTGCAGTGACTTTCTACATACTACTGGGATATGGTAAGATTTTCACCAATGACTGACTTAAGACAGCTAATAAAAATCCCATTACATTCATGAACCACCAGTCTGGCAATCCCTCTAATTCATTTTACGTAAGATAACGATGTTCTGTTTTTAATGACTTTTCCTAAACTAAAGGATTCAATTTATGAAGATGTCCATCAGTCAAACACCAAAAGAGACAGTATCTCAGAAAGCTACTGAAGTGTGGACTTTGCGTTTCAGCTGTAGCCAAAAGAATTAGTTCTCCAGGGGAATGAACACACTTTCAGGTGTCTAATTTCTACCTATATATCAGAACCACCATGTTTTCTGACTTTTTTCCTTTTTTTTATTGATATGAAATTTTATCTTAACACAAACCTGCACAAGATGTGAAGGCGCATGTTGCAGTTTTCATTCACCCAAGAAGTTATTTTAAATCAGTGGAACAGAACAGCGTTATGATCAGTTAGTTCATTCCAATTTTTATGATATAACTAGGCTCAGAGCACAGAGGCTGATCTGTCATCCACTACTGCATGTCCTTAGCTCACTTAACAGCTTCTTTAGGGTGCTCTACAACATTCAAATATGGAACAGCCACCGAGTTTCACATTACACACATCTGTTTCTATGAAACATGCCATAGTGTGAACAACAACATCAACAACACACATATACACACTTTGAAACTCACCTCATTTGAAGAGAAGGTTAAAGTGTGTGAACGACCTGACAGATTTGGTTCTGTCACTAACCCTGAAAGTTCACAACTTGGCTTGCTATGGTATGTATCATCTATGACAATTCTACTCTGCAAACAAGTGGAAATAATGTTTTATTAACTCACTTGTTGGAAAAGCAGGTCATTAGGTGACATTCTAATTTTTGGTTAAAAAAATAATATGACTCAGTTACCTTTAGAATACATATGAAATGTAATAACTGTATCAAGCATCTGACTTGTTTTTTGTTAAATTTCTGAATTCAGAAACGCGGTAACAAACTTAAAGCAATATCCCCAATAAGAGCAACTTATGCAGAGAATCAGTCATAACCTGAAATGGTGTTAGAATACACAAGGAAGTGCATCAGTTACTTTTTCAGCAGGCATCCACACTGTGGGAGAAGCAATTTAAAATGCATTTATTGGACTTATTCATGATGAACTTTCATTAAACTGAAACCTCCACGAACACCATGAATGTGTTTCAGAAGGTAGCGTTCTGTTGATTCCCTCCATTTCCAACTCAGATTGTGACCTTGAGAATATTTTGTGTTAGTGAGTGAAAAATAATGCTGCCAAAAAAATGCCTCCTACTTTTGCCTTTCTAAAGAATTATGTCTCAGCACTACTCTTTGCTGCCTACAAACAGTAAGGAATTATTTAACAGTATTTTCCTCTAATGTTCTCTAAGTCTCTAATCAACCAATTACACTTTGTAAGGATGCCATACCACATCCCTACGTGCATAAATAACCTGAGATCCCAAATAAGGCTGATCTTAAGCATATTTTTCTTCAGTTAGTTATGCTTGTATAAGAGAACTACATTTTTGCAGTTACCTTCATTTATCACTTCTGTATTTGTGTTCTGATTTCAATTTCACCTGAACTCTCAGTTTTCCCGATTATTCTATTTTTGTTTTCTAAGTGCCCTCCCTTATACTCTAAATTATTGATACACATTTTCAGCCTGGAAAACACCACACCAAAGCTCAAGAAAAAAGTCATCACCACCACAACACAATAAACATAAAACCCCCACAACCTGAGTTTTCCTGCTACCTCTGTGCAGTACTTTTCTTGACTGAGAAATGGTAATTTATTTACCATGTAGATTATTTTAATAATTACATTAAATTTTAGGTCTTCTTCAGTCTTTTAGATGTAAAAATTATTACCAGAAACAACTGAATACTTTTTCCATCAACTTATTCTCAAATTACCTTCAACCCAAACTGAAAATCTATTTAAGAGCTTTTGTTTTAACTGCCCTCAGTTCACTCTTTCTTCTTTTACAGAGAAAATCAAGAACAACTCCTACAAACTAAACTAAAAGATACAATAATAAAAATATAGCCAAAAGTAAGGTATCTGAGCACCAGTTGCAATATTTTTTCCACCCTCTGCTCCCAATCAGTTTATAGGAGTAATTGCCTTTTAAGCATTTAGAGCCAGTTGCAAAGATTTTTGACTCTTGAATAGCACAGAATTTGGACAGAAGAGGTTTTATTCTTCCTATCATTTAAGGTACTAGGATATAGTTTATACCACACTGCTCTTCCTTGCACTGAAAATGAAAGACTGCATACACACTTACAGAAGCTAAGTAGCATTCTGGAAAAACAATGGGTACAAACACTGTGTATGTGTGTGTATTGTATCAGAGAATTACACCAATTAATTTAAGAACTGTCTGCAAGCACACAGGATTTTAGTTCCTGTTGTTTTCACAAGGATCAAGAAGTTGACTCGCTACTTTGCCAAACTCTAAGTTTAAAACTAACTTCAGAACCATTTTAAGAAAGCAAAAACATTTCAAGTATAGTAACTTTCAGAGGCAAATTTTGCAAAACCAGAAACCAGGTAATAAGGAATGTAATTATATTCCTTGCACCATCAATGCTAAAACACAACTACAAAAATTATATACAATGCAAAGGACTTGGTTCCACAGAGATTTTTTAAATGACAAAGTTCTTATTTTAGGCTTTCTACTTTTACCTCCTGTTTAAGAAATGCTGTCACAAGATCACATTGGATACTACAAACACAAAAGGAGTAAATGCTATTGCTATATTTATGACATATTTCTTTATTTATAAATTTTGAGTTAATATCAACAAAAAAGAGTGTTCTTCCCTTGAATTCTGGGAAGATGACTTTGTCTCTTGCTTTATATTGTTTTAGTAACAAGGCTCACTTCTGAGTGGTCAAGTACATTTCTTTGTTAGTTTTAATATCTTTTCACAGCAAAAAAAGCCAAAGCCTTGTAACTGTACATATGTAATTATCAACCCTAAGCTCAGATCTACAACAATTAGTCATTCATTTTAAGCAGCAACCACTGTCACATCACCATGTTTACAGAAGACCCCAAACATTGCAAAGTAAAACCAGCCTATGAGAATTTGTTCTTCAATGGGATCAGCTTTCTACCATTTTACAAAGCAGGAATATAGCTGGAGACTTGCATAATCTTCCAGCTGCTGGTTTGCAACTGGAACTAAGGAAGAGAGCAGCAAACAACAATTATATACTAGAGCATGAGAAGGAAACAAAAAACCCCAATCCAGTAGGCAAGAAACCAGCTGGAAGTTGATACAGTAATCATCTTGGGAAGTATAGTCCAGTAAAAAGAAAAGAAGAAAAAACGATTGCTTCACAACAATGTGGAAAGGAAAAGAGCACTTAGTCTGGTAACATCTGTAACTTTCTGACTGCCAAAAGTAGGTGTATATGGTATGCACATGAAAACATTAGGAGCTGCTTAAGCACATTATGGATGCTTATAGTAGAAATGCAGCAGTGGGACTTTTACTATGCTTACAAAACTTACTCAAATCAGATAGCAAGGAGCAATGAACAGGGGACCAACGTGTTCCTCTGAATCAATGACAAACCCACTGATTCCTTATCTGTACAGAAACAACTCTGCACAGCTTTGCTACAGTCTGTTAGGAGACCAACTGCAGCCTATCAAGAGACCAGCCATGCATTACTATTTAATCAAAAACTGTATCCAAGAATATGCATATACCTTCCAAATTCCTGGGTTATTTACAGAAACATCTTTTGGCCACTGCAGGCTCCAAGAGTAGCAACCAATGCAAGAGCTGTAAATACACAAGACTGATGCACAGTGGGCAGCAGTTTGTGAAGTACTGTTCCACTTCAGAGATTAAAAAATTCCTACTCTTATTAAGTTCCTGTGTTACTGTATGGTTCTAAAATCACTTTCTGTACTTTTAAAAACTATGTATGCAGACAATTTACCATTATCACAGGGACTGAAGATTTACACTAGTGAAACAAAATATTTAAGAAAAGTATTACAACAGCATTTTAGTGCAATCACCATCTGGAAACATGGAAAGCAAACTTGTTATCTGCAATCTCTGCAAAATATCAGTGACTTCATGGACTAAAACCTGGCAAGTTTCTCTTCCATATATACAACTCCTTTCTTTCTAACAGCACAGAAGAAAACCAATACATGAAAGGGTATTTTAGCCATCCAAAGTGAATAAAAAGTGTGAAACTCAAGAATAAATCACCTTACTCAAATAACTGTAATTTTCAATTTGACAAAATCCAAAGGAAACAAGAATACAGTCAGTAAAATTGCTGGGACCAGTGTTAAATTGAAAAAGGTTTCACCAAATATTCAGACAGCACACACATTACATCTTTTAGTTTCTAAAGCTGTTCCTTTCAAATAGTTTAAACTTTATGGTTATAGACTGAACTGTGTCGCCTCATTTTCAGAATCTGGTTAAAAGGCTCTAAATTATTAGATTATTAGCTACTCAGAAGCCTGGAAGAAAGTGTCCTATAGATGTGTTTCTTGGCATCTAGTACCACATTTGTTAATGAAAAGTAGGATACTATCTTCCTCCACCTGTCTGGTACTCCAATCCTACATTCCAGTACAGTAAGAACTGGCTGGCCAACTGTTTGGACAGCTGACCTCTATTTATGCACAATTCCTCCATGAACTCGTCTGGAAAACAGATTAGACCACTGAAACTATGCTTTCCTGAAACTAGCATTACTTTTAGCATTACCAACCAGTGAAAAACCATGCCCTGTGATTCTTTCTTAGATGCTACTTCAGCCTGAATAGGCTCTACTGAGCTTCAGCTGACGGAGGGAACACAACACTCTCACAATTCCTGCTTGTAAGAGCTGTAGTATCTCAAACTGCTCCAGCAATGTTTGTAAGAGGTGATGTGGTAAAGGACTAAGTCATTAGGCTTACACACACCAACCACTGATATTTTTACTTCATCAAAATGCAACACTTAAACATTCAAAGCACAAATTAGTCATCTTTACCTTGCTTCTGTTCTTGTCTTGACCATGCTCACAACCATCCTGCCCACTCTGAGTAACCTGCAGACTGCTACTTGAAACCTGAGGCTCTTTGTGGCTGTCTCCAAACCAAGAGAAAGGCATGCACGTAGGAGCAGGGGAATCTGAATCTGATGCTGATAGATAGTTGCCAGAGTCATCCAAAAGTTCTCGGGAACCTCTGAGATAAGCAGATGAAATTCTGTTTAAATAACAACAGCAAAAAACTGCATCCCACCCCTCAAATACACAACCACCCCATTAAAAACAAGAACAAACTCAAAACACACCACTTATTTTTACCAGTTTCACAGCACAACTGATACTTGAAATGAGAACTGATGCTTGCCTTGAAATATCCATGTGAAATAATGAGTTATATAACAACACAAATTTCTGCAGTATTTCACACAATTTAATAATTTCCAGTAACTGCTAACTTAATTTACTCAACATTCATCTTCCTAAGCAAAATACAGTTTTAAGGTTGTCTCCTCTACTCTCCTCTGTGAGATCAGAAGCTCATCTCTGTATCATTAAATCTTCACAGAATTTTGCCACTGTTACACAGAAACATACTTTAAGATCAAACATTAATGACAATTTTAAACAAGCCTTTAGGTTACAGATTTAAGAAATGCAGCATGTATATATAAACTAACAAAAGACCTACCTGCTATCCAGAGAACCTCTTAGATTTTCTTTTTCTTGCTTCTTACCCTTACCCCCAGATTTCCGCAATCCACTGAAGTGAAAAAACACAAATTTCATAAAGCACTTACATTTCTTTAAATCAGCAAATTAGTTTTCACACTGACTTCAACAGTTACAAAAAGCCACATTTATATTGTTACACAAAGCATAATTTTGCAGATTATGCATGCAATTTAAAAAGTTCTGGCACCCATATTCTATTTAAGTATCCTTTCAAAAGCCACAGATAACCAAAATAAATACAGCAATAGCTAAGGAAGCCTAGCATATGGTGGATACAACCAGGAGGAAAACCACAGTTTTATTGCTACATTAATGCTCCTAAGCAATGCACAGCAACTTGAGCAAAGTCACTAACTACATTATCAGTGTGTGAAATCAGCTAATCTTTATGTTATATGCTATGATGCATTTATTGCAGTACTAGTCTAAGTCTTTAATGTTAGTTGGCTTCAACAAGCTTTACCCCATCTTCAAAGGTGTTATGAAGTAGCATTACTGGACACCTCAACATTGTTTATTTAGAGAACATAATATTCTCAAAAATAACACAGAACAACACTTATTTCTGAAGGAACACATGTAAAATCTCACCCAAAATCTGGAAATCTCCTTTTGGACTTCCCTGGTGGAATTCCTTCATTTGTTTCTGCTGTCCTGTCTTCATTTTTCCTTTCTTCTGTTTTCATAGAGAGGTGAAAAATAAAAATATTGTTATTATTATAAAATACCTGCAATTTTCAGCTACTAATGATGAAGTTTGTAAGTCAGATACTATGACCTGGGAGACAGTGTTAAAACTCCTAATCCCACACACAGATAATAACTGAAAATACTACAGCCATATCAGCCAGCCTAAGTTATTGTCTGTGCCATCTTCCCATCATTCTGTCTGTACCAGCCATTGAAAAATGGCAACATAACACTTGCTGACAACTACTTAAAAATATTCCTTTTGATAAAGAGCAATTCTATACAGTCTACAGAAAGGTAAAAATTACACAGTATTTTGCTCCAATGAATTACAAACAAAAGTTAGTTTATGACAGGTTTAGAAAGAAGTACCTCCCTTCTTTTGCAAAATGTCAACTTCAAAGCATACAGCCACATAACCAGTATAAGATATAGCATTTAGTATTTCTTTATTACTCTTGCAGTACTACAGATGCTCCCTTGGTATTATTTTTGGTTCAGCACCTAGCCCAGGCCAGCTGCTGCACCCATGGCTGCATACACAAGCTGCCTGCTCCAGAAGCTGTGCCTATCTCACACAATGGTCAGTCCCTGGAGAGCAGAGAGCTCCTGACAAGCTCAGGTCACTGGAAATGGCAGACAAATGTGGCTATTCTGAAAAAACAGCTGGGACTTTGAAGCTCCTTCAAGGCTCTTATTTTCACAACTGGAATACAACCTCTTAGGACCCAATTTTTTGCCAAAGGAAGCATGTTCAATACCAACTTCTCAATTATTATGCAAAATTAAGTGACACAAACCACATGATGTCTTCTCATTGGACTGTGACAGATTACTGCAAGTCCTAAATGTACTTACTTTTACATTCTCAGGGTACTAGATTAAAAAAAAAATGAAATACATTTTGTGTTGCACATCATGTGTTTCCTAACTTAGCTACCTGTGAAAGAGATGCAGTTCACATTTTGAGTAACAAAGTAAATTTTAAGCTCTACCTTCAAAACAACTCCTGACATGATATACACAGACTCCTTCAAGGACCATAAAAACCAAAAATCCTGTTCAGTACACAAAACTGAGGTCAACTACCCATCACTCCATCAGCAAACAACCATTATATATTTCAGGAAGGATTACCTCAAAGCTCACACACCTGACAGTCAGGCTAGTCAAGAGCTCCCCCCCCCTTTTTTTTTTTTTTGCTTATCTAATCAGTAGTTTCTGATGAAAATTAAAACTTTAGCTAATTAGTTAAGCACTTTTTCCAAATATATAATATCCAACAAATTATAACTACCATTAAACTGGCTCTTCTTCCTATCAGCTTGAATACAAAACCAGAAGAATTACTTTTAATACTGATATTTGTTTCCACCTCTATTTCCAGAGGCAGTATTTTAAGGAAAGAGGCAATTTCTTAAACATGGCACATTAGGTTAAAATACAGACTGATAAATGAATGGGTGAAAAGGTAATAGAAAGGATTAATTCAATAAAATAATAGGCAAACATTCAAATACAGTTAGAAAGCAACAACCTGGCAGAAACAGCATTTAGTATAATTTTGTTCACAAAGAGCAAGCTTTCAATACCAATCCCCATGTACTGCATTAATTAGCAATTCCATGGCAAATTTACAAAAAAAAAGTTTACAATGCTTCTGCCATCACAAAAAAACTGTAGAAAAGAAAGCAAAATCATAGATGTATTAGGTATGTGTCTTAATAAGTGGCATTTGTTTTAGACTATTTTTTGTTTGAGTCTTTATAGACACATAAAAATAAGGACAGTATAAAACAAATCCTGTTTCAGGGTATTAAAAGAATGCCCTACAGCTCAGACAAAACCACAGACAGCAAGTCATCTGTCTTTATAAATTTGTACTAGCTGATTACAGAAAATATCAAACATTTAAAAGATTATATTAGATCCCTTTTTCAATTATTCATAAGAAAAATGCCAACTATTCCTATAAAATAATGACTAGTAGAGACTAGGCTGATTATAATACCTTTAACCTTCTTCTAGTGACAAATATCCTAAAAGGGCATGATGAGTAATGTGGTAATTCCCACAATTCTCAGAATCTGTATCCTGTTTAAACACTGCATAATGTCTGGAAGCACAAAGACAACAATGAAGTTTTCTGGGAATCAGGAAGTCCATCAGACTTACTCTCCAATACATTGCCACTTATGAGGCTAGTGTTCTGCAAAAATGTATTAGGACCTTTACTGATTACATCTAAAATTTGTAAAATTTCAATCCTGAAGAATTAAAATAATAATAAACCCATAAGCCTTACCCTTGGCTTCTTTCCCTTTCCCTTTTGCCTCTCTTTGCTTAACATTCTTGAGATACCCTTGAGGAGAATTTGGAGCCATCCCTTCAGGAGGAGGTGACCGAGTGGTGGTTGTGCTATTTTCGTTGTTTGGTTTGTGTACTGGAGAAGAGTGTGTGGAAGCACAAGGGCTTGACTCCAGAGGACTTTCTGTGCTTTCTCTTTTTTCAGGCTTTTCACTCTTTCGATCTGGCTCCTCCAGGCATGGGAGAGGTAATTTTTCACCTGTTTCTAAGGTCTTAGTTAGGTACATAGAGGAAGATTCTCTGTTGAGAACGTGGTCTTCTGAATCTTCATCCTTCAGAAGTACATTTGAAAGTTATTTTTTGATAAACATGACATATACTCATTTATTGTCTGTTCTTTTACCAGGGTGGAAGGATGTGCTAAGCAAATTTCCCCAGTTCAGGAAATTTTCTGAACTTACATACTTGTGGATACCATCTGAGTCACATGAATCTGATTTTAGAATGTGTTACCCACCTCTATACACATCTTTCTGCACATCCCAAGTAAACTTTTTCTAGCCAAATCAGAAATGTTCTGGTACACGTTAGCCATCCCAATTCAATGCAGCCAGTTTTCAGTCTCACTGAATTAGTTCAATGTCCTCCTTCTACTACAGGCTCTCTCATATATTGCCTATCTATACCTCAATTCTCCAGTTGTTTTCTGGAAACACGAGAACATTTTACTGACACACTTCTTGTGAACTCAAATGATGACTTATGAATAATGAAGCATTTCAGAACTCTTTAGTTTTTGAAGAAATTTGGTAACTGACTTGTTTCAGATGAAGGCACAACAAGATAAAATAGTGTATTTCTCAACATGTCACTGTATCAAAATCTGTCAGCAAGCAGAAGCAGCACAGAACAAGCTCACACAGTTCTTTGCTAACTCCAAATTAACTGTGCCACAAAAACACGCCAGAGTTCCCATGTATGTCATGAACCCTAAAAGGTTTTTTCCTTTGATGCAGCATAAAACAAGGATGCTTTGGCACAGCCTGCCTGAAGCATGGAGAACACTTACAATTGCAAATACAGATAAAACTCAACCCATGGTCAGTACCCAGAGCACATGATCACCAGTGTCAGTACCTGCAGATTTGCAGTCTGTTGTGCACCCCCAAGAGATTCTTTCAGCTTTGACCGAGAAGGTGGCTGCCGTTTTACTTTCAAAGCAAGCTGAGCTTTTGCTTTGTGGGCACTGGTGTCTAATCTGGGAGTATCCCCAACAAAGGCATCAAAATCTGCAACAAAAACATACTTTTCAAAAAAGCAAACAAAAACCCCATCAAAAACTGCTAGGCAAATTCACCAACCCCCTTCCAGAAAAATATTCAGAATCTAAGTCGGAATTATTCTACCTATTAACCATTACTGTATGAAAATAATTTTCATATTATACTGGACTATTTTACACATTGCAATAGCAATTTCTGTTTAATGTGAAATATACTTTTACCCAATTTCTTCAATTAAAAAAAAATAAAATCCAACAGAATATAATTCTTATGGATTGAAAACTGAATTCTGTTCTCAAATTTGTGCCCCAGATGTGCTTTCCCAACATCATTCTTTAGGATAGAAACTCTTTACAAAGTAAGAATTTACCAAATATTTTAAAAATATCATTCTCATTGGAACCTCCATCTGATATTTCATTGCATTCTGTGCATAAAATTATGAGACAAAAAATCATAGCAAGTTTACTGTAAATTATAGCTTGAAATAAATGGAATTTTAACTGACATATCTCAGTGGTTTAGTCCCATCAGTAGTTTCACTAACAGAGAATCCAAAAAACTGTTAAAATAGTTGTCTCTCCATCCACCTCCTCTTTCCCACAAGACTTAAGAAATACATTACAATTCTACTGAAAATGCTGGGGGAACCTAAACTCAAGTATCCACACTGACTCAGCTAAAATATTTCCCAGTCAGAAGGAAACAGCAAACACTTCTCTTAACAACAAAAAACCACTACACATATAACGCCTCCTAATTTTCCTTAAGTGCAAATAAGGAAACCAGCATATCTAAAGAATTTATTCTACTTACCAGAAACCAGCATATCTAAAGAATTTATTCTACTTACCAGAAACCAGCATATCTAAAGAATTTATTCTTTCTTCTATTGATTTGGTTTCTTTTTCATTGTCTTCTTTAATCTTTGATTGTTCATTAGATTGGTCTGGACTTTGACAGCCATCTTCCAATAAACTGCCACCTTCAAACACATAAGGCATTTTCTCATATGCTTTCAATTTATTTTCAAGCTCTGAAATCTGCAAGAATTAAAATTCAGAAGTGAGATACATGTCTCCAAAAATGCAGAAGTTTATTTCAAAATATAATACTGCTTTACTTTTTCCTGATAGATTTTCAGTTGTTCTGCATATTTCTGGTCTCTTTCTTCAAGTAGCTTTGAATGCTCTTCTTCTTTCTTCATAAATTCTATTTCTCTGGTGAAAGAAATATATACATGTCTATGAAACAGTAATATAGAGATGCAGAAAAAGATGTTAAATAGAAATACGCACAATTGCATTAACTAAAAAACATTCCATTAGTGAATGGTGACAAAAACCAGTCTGCAAGGTACAGGTGATTCATTAATCTTATAATGTCAGAAAATGACATATCCATTTGTATGCTTCTACTGTCTTCAAAAGAAAATAGAGATGACTGTGACTTAGTCTGGACAGAAAAAGGATGCATGGCAACACTTTTTCTGCAAAGTTACAACCATCTCTCATTTTAAAAGCGGCAAGTTGCATATGCATTTAAGCCTGAAATACATGCACGACTCCAATCATTACATCTTACTCTCTTCCACAAAGATACATGCACACACAGGATATTTTCGTTCCAAAAGTTATGGCAAAATTCTTTGTTGGAAATTAAATTGCATTTCAAGTTTCTACTCGGTCCATCCTACAGCAATTGCAATGGCTGCATTTAACAAGAAAGAAACAATGACTACAAGAAGGAAACAAAAATAAAAGCTGTTTTTGCCTGCATCATATGAAATGACATACAAAACCAGAAAATAAGCATAAAACATCTACAACAGATGCAAAAGCTTCAGGGATAATCAAACAAGTAATGGGAATTGGCTAAACAGCGAGGGAATGGAAAGCAGCATGTTAGCAGTCATCTTCACGTACTTTTGAACTTCCATGTGGATAAGCTTGGGAGGAGAGGGGAAAGGAGACCTTTAAAAAGCTCACCAACCAGCACAAAAACGTACTGTGAAAAGTAACATTTCTGGATGTGGACTACAGAGCAAAAGATCATAATAAATTGCCTTTAAAAGTAAGTAGCAAGTGGAGAAATTGGGAACAAGAGTATTACACACTTACAGCAACTACCAAAAGCAACAGCTGTGTTCTCTATTATCGGGACACATCTACAAATATTTTGCAATTACCTCCTCATAGAACAATTAGACACTACCACATAACAGTGACGAAGCCCCCCACAGATGTATCTAATAAACAATAGTACCTCCACTAAAAAACCCAAATCCTTCAACAGATTGAAGATACTGTTTTCATGCTGCCATTTTAGTGGGCTAGACACATATCCTCAAACTTTCAGTTTCTCTCAAAATTCTTTTTACTCCTCCTACAAGATATACCTAACTCACACTAAATCACATGTATCTGGCTATTATGAAACATCCTTTGATGCCTATTCTATCTGGAACACTGAAGTCAGCCAAGCTGAGGGTTTTTCACAAAGAGCAAAAGATATTGCCTAACACCTCATATCAAATTTCAAGAAGTCCTTCCAAAAAAGTAAAGATGCATTACAGCTTTTAAACTAAGTTTTTTTTAATAGTTGTCATTGGAATATTAAAGAATTTTTCCTTAGCTATAAATCAAAATCAGCAGCAAGATTTTCAGAGAGCCTTTCCAGAAGTTGGTGATGTAAGGTATGGAATAATTCAGCATTTGTAGCCCACTTCTTCCCTGCACTCTAATAAATAAAAAGAGAATATGTCAAGCAAATCCTATTGCCCTAGGTATTGCTGACAGCTTTCCCCAAGTTGCACAAAACATTCAAGCAATACATAGAGACCTGGCATTTTGGGGAACTTACTTTTGTTGGTAGTCTTTAAGTAATTTCTTGGCCTTGTTGTATTTCTTTTCAAGGGCATCACATTGTTCTTGAGTCTCTTTAAGACGCTCATTTACTGTTTTGCATAAATTTTGTGCCTCTAACCAGTAGGTCTCCAACTTTTTAATTTTCTCTTTGCTTTCATCCAAGTTTTGCTGTAGTTGGGCTCGATTAAATTTCCATTCGTTTTTTTCTGCTTCAACAACTTTTAACTGAAAAGATTAATACTTAATGAATTGATCTAAACTAAAAGATGAAATAAAAAACACTTGCTGATACATGTAGAGAACAGCTAATAATAATTACATACTTATCAGTAATATGAAAACAGGACACAACTTTTAAAGTAATCACATCAACTCTTCCAACCCTTGCTAATCTAATCAAGTTAAGAACTGAAACACAAGAGTCTTTTACTGCTTCCTCATTTGTACTGCATCATTCTAGACAGATTAAATGACCAAGACCTGCATTATTAGCTTATACTGCTCAAGATCTCACCAGAACCTAGTATCTCTGGAGAGGCCTACTTTGAATACCTTCAAAGGCAACTGCAGATAAAGAATTTTAACCTGTGTAAGACAAGCTCCCTGTCCCACTACTTTGTTACCTACAGCTTTTTGAATAAAGATAACATGACCAGCTGATCTTCCCTGGTAACTTCATATGACACTGGTCTTCCAAATCAATGATGGCACGTGCAGGGTTTCCTTTTCTTGAGCTAATGTCCAAAACCACCAAATATTCCCTCAGTAAAGGAAAGGGATGCCAACCCTTCAGCTTGACAGCAGCCACACTACACACAGGTATGTTAACATGTGAAGCTCTCCAGGCCTCGGAGGAGTGAACAAGCAAGATATAGCTTAGTTTATACCCATGTCTCCTTCTTTGGGGACACCACTTCCACTGAGGAAATAAATCACTGCTTTTAAAGCCAGTTAAGATCACCTGCCAATGGAACAAGGATGTTGAAAGGACCAAGAATTTCTTGAATTTAAAAATGGGTTGTAAATTGTACTAACACCGACATCTTTACAGCTTTTGTGCAATCCAGTTGGGGCACATACCAAAAACACTAGAAAGAGGAGGAGCACTGTCAGAAATCAAAAAGGGAACTGTCATAAGTAGCTTTGTCTGCCTCGCCTCAACAGAGTGCATGAAATACCCCAATAGTTACTGCTACTGAGAATCACTGCAACCTGAAGCACTATGCCCTCTTCACTTGCTCCCTGCTCCTGGCAATGTGCTGCAACTTGTCCAGGATATGCATTTCTGAGCAAGCCAACACAGAAGGGCCATGGAGTAAATGAAGCTGCTTGCTCACACACAGTATTTTCAGAAAAAGGCCATGTATAAATCTGCATCAGAGGAAAAAGCAGCAAAAAAGAAAAAGAAACACTTTCTCAGAGTAAGCAGAGGCATTGAACCAATCTTCAGCAAAAAACAAAACTACTGGAAAAAAACACTCTGCCAGACCAGGTCAGAAATTTGAGGAGGGAAAGAGGATAACAGAAATAACTTTCTGGTAACAGAAAGACAGCCACAAACCATTGTCTGACCAAATCTATTCTCAAATAAGACAAGTTCAAACCACTGATAATGTTCTCATATTTGTTTATGAGCTGTTTCATATAGCTCTCCACAGTATTCAGCTACTCTAAGCAGTAATACTGAAGTGTTCCTTTTAAAGTGGAGACTTGGGGAGTTTTTCTAGTTGTTTTATGTGACTTTTGGGGCTTTATTTGTTTGGTTGATTTATTTTATTTTATTTTTAATTTGAGCATAGCTTTTCAGCTTAGAAATGTCTGTCCAGCATAAAGTAGAGAGTGCCTGAGGCATAAACTGATTGCTGCCTTTTGCATTCAGCCTATTCCTGGTAAAATCAGCAGCCGCAAAAACAAAACAACCCCCCCCCCAAACAAACCACCCAACAAAAAAACCCTACCAATAATTATATTATTTGAAAACTTACTTTCTCCTTCAGTTGATTCACTTCAGCTATTGTTACTGCATGTTTTAATTGTAGCTGGAAAGATGAAAAAAACTGTATGAGCACACACAAAATTACATTTGAAAATGTTAGCTTTAAATATTTCTCCACTATACCCTTTTACCCCAAACCATTGTTAGAGTGGCATAAAGTCAACATAATTGTCATTCACAGGAGAAGTCATCATGAGCTTTTATTTAAAGGAAAATTAAAAATTACTCAAACTTCAAACAAGTTCTCCACTACATAACCACCCTAAAAATCTCCCATTGTTGTCTATATATTAAGTTGAAAAGATTATGATAAGGTTTCAATGTGCCAGAGTAATGAAAAGCAACAATGCACTTAAGATGACAACTGGGACACAGAAAAAAGGAAAAACTTAACAGTACTAAATATTTTTACAATCAGCACTAAAAAATAAATGTGTTTGCTTTATTCTAAAACTAAGCCATGTATTTTTACACCACAAATCTTCATAGGATTATTAGAAATCAAAAAGACTACACTTAAGCCAAATGTAAAGATTTTTTTAACAAGTATTAATTGTTCCTTATATCTCTCTTTCCATCTGTAAAACCCTGCGGGGATTTTATTTTTGTCAAGGCACGTTGCACCAATCCCAAATTACAACTGGTGAATCCATGACTATTCTTCATTTAGATTATGTCAGTAACAGCACAGTAATGATTCTACATGTGATTATAATTGTATCCCAAGTAAATACAGCACTTAAGAAGCTTCAGCTTGCTGCAATGCTTCCAAACCTAGAAAAATTGTGCATGTTCTCTAGAGACCAGCAGCCTGCAACTTCTACTTCGTCAATGACAAGAGGAATAACAGAGACAATGGCAACAAGAACAAACTTAGGAGATCTGCAAAATACCAATCCAATACCAACACAAAAATAAGCTGATGTAGCAGCAAATAGCATCTGATAAAACAGTTTCTTTGCAGTATATTTTTCTCCTCCCAGAGTGAAAATGACAGGCACTTAAATCTGCCAGAGAAGCCTGGACTCCTAAATGCCAAAGTCTGTACCATTTAAGTCCCTGACTAAATCCCACAGCCCTGAATAAAGCAAATATGCTCCTTTATAAAAACCCTGGGAAAAGAGAACCATACTATTTCCAATTATGTTAAGTTGTGATTCAGAGTCTGGAATGCCCTACTGGGTTTACAAATCCATTCCTTCCAAAAAACACACCATAAAAATACTCTCCAAGCCAAAAATATGCCTATCTACAGAATCAAGTCTTTTATGTACACAGATATCTCAGAAGACTGCAGGGACTAAACCAAGAAATTAGATATGTATTTCCTGTCTTCCTGAAAAACATCTAACAACAACACTTGAGATTATTCAGAAGAGGCCTATTTGCACAACCCCCATGCCCTCTGCAGCTAAAGCCATTAGGCTGGGCAGCAAACACAAGCACAAGCCATCCTATCTATCTAATGCAATACTCAGACAACAAGGACAGAGTTGGGGCTGGGCTCTACCGCCTGTTTCCAAGGGCTTCTTAAATTTAAATCAAAAGATTGTTTAATTTAAATATGCATAGAGAAACTGGATATAAAAAAATTACAGAAGACCTACATTTCAATGGACATTTACCAGAGATATTTATTGGTGACACTGGGGAAAAAAACCCCAAAGCAACGAGAGGGAACATGAAGGAGATTATATCCAAATCCTACAAGGTTCAGATGCTCCCCAGTGCATCACAAAGAATATTTAAGAAACTGCTACAACACCTCTTTAAATTTAAGAAGAGACTCTGCTGAATCCATATCCAGTAGTAAACCAATATCTTCATTTTCAGGAAGATCAAAAACTTCTACAGATTTTCCACGTAAATGTGATTCATATGTATCCTCCTCCTCATCATCGTAGTCATCATCCTGACAAAATGAGAAAATCACGACATTCTGTAACACAAACACTTTTGCATTAAGGTAGTAGCACTAACCAAAGCACACAATCAAAGAATCCTACCAGCTGCAAAACTTTTCTTGACTAGTTACTATATACCTATGGTATATATCTGTATCTGGTATATATATACACATCTGATACCTATGGTAAGTGTTAAAGATGACTTGCAAACACCTCCATCAAAGTTCCACAAAAGAGAGTTAAGAAAGACATGCACAAAATTATCACATACAGCTGACAGTTAAAAGTGTATTTTGGATTAGTGATAAAGCAATAACCATGTGCCTTAACAACAGCAGTGTACGAAGTGCTTATTTTCCCGTTTTTAACAAGTTGCCTGTGTTGTACTTTTTTGCCTCAGTTGGATTAACCCACACCATTTGCCCCATTAGCAGAGCAGGAGCAATGTTTTACCTGCTCTGTATCATCACGAGCATAGTGCTGCTCGTACAGACACCGCTCCTGCTCCAAGGTCTCACTGATGAGACGGGCTACTTCACTCTCAGCCCCTGGCTTCTCTCTCCCAATCAGGAACCTACAGGAAAAAAGAACAAATTCTCTTGCAGCAAAAAAATTTAAGACATGCTTAGGAAATGGGTTTGCTACACTGTTGCCTTCTACAATATCTTAGTAAAATTTTCATACTGTGGTTTTGTATTCTCCATGAATGAAAAATGGCAAAAAGAAACTATTATTTCAGAGAAAACATACATACCTCACAGTGCCTTTGGTGTTCTTTAGTACAGTGGCTGCAAAGAACTGAGTAACTCCCACTAGACTTATGCCATCAACCTCAACAATCTGATCATTTACTTGAATTCTGCAAAATAAATAAATGCTTAGCTATCAGGTAAACAATAGTATTTTGGCTTGAAACATTTTTGACATGACAAATATCACCTAAAACTCCCTAGTATTTTCAATGATAAATTCTGACTCCATTGAAATTCATTGCTTAAAAATAGTCTCCTCATCCTCTGTTACTATGCAAATCAACAATTTACACAGTATTTGAGTCGATGTTTTTTATATTATTTACACAGTGACTGGTGTTCTGGAGTGTCAACATGATTTTGTGGTACTTCTACACGTGAGCTCATTTTGAACATTTCTCATACATGCTGCAAGCAGATCTACAGTTACTTAGCAAAAATGTCCTATAATAAAAAACTCATTTTTAAAAATTTAACATGAAGCAGGAATGTAATAATCACCCAGCTGCATTCAGCTTTTGTACTCTTATTCACAGTATACAGCATATCTAATGAAATCAACTGGGCCCAGTTGGAAATTTGTAAAAAGCATCATCAATTCAACGAAAAACTCACCGTCCATCCCTCTGGGCAGCTCCACCATCTGTTATTGTTTTTACAAAAATACCTAGTTTTTCCAGTCCCTGATCAGCACCAACTCCCATTCCAATGATACTGATGCCCAGACCCCTATCACCTAAGGGATTCAAAAATCTAACATTAGTTGCATGACATATGAAGTAACAGTTAGCAATACTGAGTTGTTTCAAAGCATTCCAAGTCTTTCTACACAAAAAATAATAGAAATTAACTTTAAAAAAGAGAAAAAAATAGAATATATTCTATATGTAGATACTACTTAAAGCCTTTTTGCCCTGTAGCCCTCCTAACTTCAATTCAGTATGACAATCTGCACTTAATACTCACTCAATTCACCAGAACTTGCCACAAATCTAACCCCAGACACATATACAAAAATTCAAGACTTAAATTCCAGGAATATACATCTATGGTTTTATCTTTTGTTCCCATTGTATCTCCTGCAAATATTCAAGATTTGATTTGCACCTTTTTCAATTTCCACAGGAAACACTTCCATTTTTTCCACCCTTTTCTCAAGTTCATACTCAGCTGAGGCTGCCACAGGGTCAACTTCTTCATTTCGTCTATCATAGTCTTCATTTGAGTAAGTACTGAAAACCTAAGAAATGGAACAGAAAACTTTTTTTAATGTCTTCTCACCTCCTTTCAAACATCATATAATTGAAAGACAATCCATAAGGAAATTAAAGTGGTATTTTCAGAGATCTCATTTTCTAAACACCATCAATTTAATAAATACTGCTGCTGTCACACAGTTTCCAGCTGGCACAGAAGTAACATTTTAAGTTTCAAAACAATTACTTGAACAGATTTTATCCTGCAAACACACCAAAGAGTTAAAAGAAATCAGTCAGCTCCTCTTTGATATCGTGTGACTTTTTTTATTAGGACTACATTCCACCAAATCCTTCCTCTCTTCTTCCCTCCCCCCACACCATCTGCCAATTGCAGTGTTTCAAACAGATGTAGTTTTCTGATTTTGCAAGGGAATCACGCAGTTTCCCAGGAAAAGGAAATGCCTTGCTACATACATTACTATTTTTAGTATTCACTCCAGCTGAGTTTCTGAATTGTTAAAAATAAAAGATAAACAAACAACACAAATTAAGACAGAAATCTAGAAGGAAGAATTAACTATATATAACAGGCATATCAGCATGTTCATTAATTGCATTTAAATTAAGAAGTTTGGAAAAAAAAGGAAAAATATCACACCCTCATTTATCTTAAAAATTAAGGTTTATCTGCTAAATGTTTTGCAGGCACTAAGTATTTTATCCACCACCACTGTAAGACAAACAAGCACTCATTGCTGCTGCAGCAGCCATCTCCCTAATCAAGAACATGCAGCACTGACATGAAGTTCATTCACACTGGTTTACTGTATTTTAGCAACTGTGTTATTTTCTGCTGAGACTACCCAAACAGGTAACTGAATCATGGAAATACCACAGCATTAGCTGTAATTAACATTTTCCCTGTGAGCTTACATTCACTAGTATATAGCTTGAGCTCTGCAGAGCAGTAGCTTCAGACACTGAAAAATGGTCATTGAAACAGATTATCAAAATGCAACCAATATCATTCAGTATTTCCTGTGAGGAGCCTACTGCATCACCTTCAGACTACAACTTGAGATCAGTTCACAAACCCTTCCCAAACCCTGCAAAACACCTACTCCAGACACATGGCATGGCCAGTCCAGCAAGAAAGGTTAGATCCACTCGGCTGAAAGGGAAGGAAGAAACCCACTCTCAGAAATCTTGTGCCTTCCACAATGAAAGAACCTTCCTTAGCAGCTGTTATTCCTAAGTCTTGCATAAAGGTCAATAAATAAACTCCTTGTGACTTTCATACAGATACCAGCAGGCAACAACTGGACACAGAAAGACAACAAGGGTCACACTTACAGTATGTCTGCCATGAGCTTTACAGAAAAAATCCGCAAAACAGACAAAGAAAACCATCTAAATGGTCTTATTCTACCACTATCAGAAAAAAAAGTGGCCAAGTTCTTTAAATTAATCACCTTCCTCAGCCCCCAAATCACTAAATAGGATATGCAGCAGAAGCATTTAATGAAGCATTATACATCCTTTGGAACAAGACTGGCCTAGTTTTATTTTTCATTCCAACAGAAAAAGCAGCATCTCCAAAAACAGTCAAATTATAATAAGATGAATTTTAAACTAATAATAAAAAGGAAGCTCTTGAGTGGACAAATGATAACTTGTTATTGAGAAGATCTGAGCTCTTGAGGGCAAATCAAATACCAAGGCATGAAAAAAAATCCATAAAAATTCATACACATATAATCTAGTATTAACAGTATGACTGCAATATAAAAAAGATATCTCAACTATCAAATGGTTGAGCAAAATGTGGAGAATGGCAGTAGTTCACTTTGGAGACAGTGACAACTGTATTTTCTTAGTGCTTTACAACTCAGTGGTCTAAGAGAGCAGAAGATGATGCAAGTAATTACTATCTACTGAAAAATGACATTACCACAGGATGACTGGTTGCTTGCACAACACTATAAAGTGCTAGAAATTTGGGGAAGCAAAGTTGCACTGTAACAACAGCATTATGTACACTGCAAGCCTTGGGCCACCAGCATTAAAATATCTCTGGAACTTCTAAGAATTATTTATCACTTTTCCAATTTAAAAGTAACAGAATTGTATTTTAGAATCTTATGGAATTTGCTCATTTTTATGCAAAATTGATGATAGGAATTGTTCATCTACCAGAAGCGGATAATAGAATTTAAAACCAGTAGTCACTTAAATTCCAGTGATGTTTATCATTGCTATTAATAAAATAATGGCATAAACATATTTATGCAAATGAAGAATCCTAATATTTATGCATATTACCTTTCTAAGAAAAGCCTATTTGAAATAAATTCTGTGTAATTTACTAAGAGAAAGAATTCATACTTTTATCTTAAAGCGACAGTTGACAACTGTATGAGAACATTTGGGTAATATTCTAAAAACCATAACCTCACAATTAAAAGAAGATAGACCTATTTCCAAATAGTAATAACAACACACTCCTCTCCAAATTTCAGAAAAATAATTTTGAGGAAAAACATTAATTTACAAAGAACAGAAGAAAAGTAAAACTTATAACCAGAAACCAAACACTGGAAAAACAGAAAGAAAAGTAAAAGCACACTATAAAAACTATGATTGAAGAGTCAAGGGTATAATACAGAAATTTTATTGTGTACACATGGAATCATAACATTGTGTTCATCTTTTATGAGAGAGAAAAAAAATGTTGCTATTAATACAGAAAATACAGAACTGGTCAGCAAGTTGTTCTTGCCAAGTAGCAAAAGTAACATTTAAATGTGGATAATAAATAATGTAAGTTCACAGTTTAGAAGACTGATGAGAAAGCTAAACATGTTCATCCCTACACTGTGTCTGGCAGGGTTTAGTCACTGAATCAAATGCATTACAGACAAAAGAAATTCTAATCTTACTATTCAGAAACCACTGCAAGCTAGAGATTTAAAAATTATTAGTACCGCAATTGGTATTTTTAAAATATATATTTTTTAGCAAACACAAATTATTGGCTCAACACAGGGAAAACAGATGAATTTCACATGGAAACCATGTGAATTTCACAAGCCTTTTCCCATAGCTTGTTATATATCCAGGATGTTACCCTAACATTAATAACTTTTGGATCCTGTCAAGCTAACAAATGGCAAAATGCTGAAAAGGTTTGTTTTTTTCACTTAAAACCTTTTTCCTTCAGAATGAATACAATTAACTTGAATCAAAGAAAGTTCTGATAGAAGGCTGAATTTTTAAGAATTATTTGAATTGAACTGTTTTAAACACATAATGGTAAGTTTTCAAACATACTTAGTGCTCGAACAGCATATATATATTTATCTGGAGAGAAAACCAGCTACATTCTTCCCACCAGAAAAATCTGGTGTGAAGATGCAAAACTTGGTTTGCATATTTTATGAAGGTGCTTATCCTCAAGACAAGACCCGCACCCAAAAAACACCAACAGAGCCTCTCTAAAAGATCCTGCTGTTCAGTTCCTGTAATTATTACAGAACTAAAAATTTCTTGTATCATCTTAGTGCCAACACAGAAAATAGCGTTATCACAGAAAAACAACAATGACCTTCACATGCTTCAAACTCAACAGCACAGAAGAATGTCTATTAAATATGTTACTTTTAGAAGAATATTAATTAGTTAGAGGGCAAACACTAATTTACCATGTGCTTGCAAGAAAGTTCAAAAAATCTAAAAAAATCACAAAGACCTCCACTCCAACATTCATTTCTAGTATATAGATTTGTTTGTGCCTAATGCAAAGCAGAACATCACAAAAGTAATTAAACAGTAAGATCAGGAAATCAGGAACTGCCCGGAAGGGCCTCCAACTAATTAGAATGGAAGCAAGATCCACATCACGTTAAAGTTCTCATGTATTCCTGCAGCATTTGCTGGGAAGCCTCAGAGCACCTGCACAGGCAGTTACAGCACCCCTGGACATCTGAGAGAGGCCCCGGAGCGCTCCTGATCCCTGCCTGGAGCACACCCAGGCAGGACCACAGCCCTGGCTCACCTGCCCTCATTTGAATGTGCCTGCTTACTGACACTCCATAAAGCCAACATTCCAAACACAAGTTAAAGCTCAGGGAAAATTACCCAATAGCAAACGGCTGCAGCTTTCCAAACTGAGGCCTTTGTGATGCCTGGCAAAATGTGAAGTGCCCATTTGAAGTAGCAGCACTGAAGTAGGACTGAAGCCTAATGTACACTTTACAGTTTACTCTTACTATATCTCTCTTCTGTTCAAGTGGATATCTTGCTACTGCTATCCTATTCTTCCCTCTACTTCCAAAAGCTATGTGGTTAATATTTCATTGGCACTACTTTGTGTATTTTAAGTACAAATTGCCTATATCTGATCTAACTCAATTCAGGCTATACAATCATAGAAGCAGCAAAGAGAAATACTGTGTTTAATTTGACTTTTTAAATATTCACACCCCTTTACTCTTCAAAAAGTTTTCAGAATGGCTGGTAACTGTTACAGGTCGATATTATAAACAATTACACTCAAGATAGCAATTTCTGTTACTAACCAGGTAGACAGGCAGGCTTGACACACTCATGTCCTTGGTACTGCAGCTTGGTATGACTTCATCAAAAACCCCAACCAAGTCAGTTTACACAAAGACAAAAGTGCAATCTAGCTTTACATCTACAATGCAAACAATTTCATACGGACAATGTTATCATAAATAAACCAGTTTTTTACCAGTCTCATTCTCTACTTAAATTCTCAATAAAACCAGTAAAATTTATTCTTTAGTTCTGTTTTTCATTGCAGGAGCTTAAACACTCTAGCCTGCTCTTAAAGAATAAGACAGACAATAATGGCATCTATTTCAGTCAGGTTATGCTAGCTACTTGAGAAGGAGAAACATTCAATTTCAGTATTTAATTTTTCAATCCCAGTGGAAGAAATATTGAAGACAAAGAAAAGCATCCATTCAGATTCAGAGCACTGATTTTATTTCATTTCAGGTATTCAGAGAAGTTCACAGGCACTCCATGATCCCCATCTGCAGAAGAGCTCTGCTCTGACCTGGCTGTACTCCTCCAGCAACTCAACTTGACGTGGCTATGTGCTCTCTGACTGACAGGCTGAAAGGCTCCAAAGTAAGTAGCATATGACCATAAGAAGAAAAACTGTTCAAAATACCACATAAAAGGAAGCACCAAAAAAAATATTAGCTTCTGAAAGCTACGTATGTGTATAAAGAGAGTGACTCAGTGACAAACCTCTGTGAATTTCACAGGTGTCTTGGTACCAACAGTTTACCCCTGGTGATCCACACAGACACACATGTATCTGTTCAGTATTCACCAAAACAAAAATCTTGGCCTGACCAAATCGAAACAGCAAGCAAATCACTGAGGGGAACTTGAATAGAATAGCAGTGAACACAAAAATAGTCCACCTGTATTCTAAAGTCCTCAGGAAGAAACAAGAAAATAACCCTGTCATCAGGGGTACCAGATCAACTCAATTAACTAATCTGCATTAATACAATTAACTAATCTGCATTAATACTACCATTAGCAACGATCAATACCCCAGCTCTAAAAAGAAGGGTCAATTCACTATGCCAAGTCATATTAGAGGGTGATGAAAGAAAATGTCTGAAAAATAGGATATCTGACATATTGCATAATACTTTCCTACTAAATAAAAATGTAAGAACCCGGTAAAAACCTCTGCACAATCCTCATGATCTCAGGATTACAAAATATGTACTCAGATAAGATGCAAGCAAGGATCTTTTTACTGACGTCCTTCTTAGTGTTCACTTTTCTTTTTGTTAGAATTATATGGAAAGGGGCTAATTTGTTTTTAAAATTTATTTCTCTTCAGAGGCAAACTGCAAAAAAGTTTCAGCTACTTCTGGTTCATTTTTTACCTGGCTAGGAAATGTATTCTCACATAGTAGCAACACTAATCATCATCAAAAGACACTGAATCTTTCAGCACTTCAACTGTTGATCTACTGAACTTGTCTCCTATAAATCTGCTTATCTTTGCTGATCCCCACCACCTCCTCAGTGTTTCTTCTAATCATCTCCCATGAAACCCTCAAGTGCCTCATATTCACCTCCTTTTCTCTCTCCTGTTCCCCACAGCTGTTCTGACAAAGTAAAACAGTGCAGGCTGGGAATGCAGGCAGGGAATATGTAGTGATCAGCTAGCATCAAGCCAAAATGAACAAGTAACTTAAACTAAAGCTGCAGCCCTGTCATCAGTGAGGCCATGAATATGCACCTCTGATACAAGTGCTCATTTTCCAAACAAACCAATCAGTACTTTAAAAGTAACTTTTAAAACCCCTCTCTCCTTCCTAATAAATCCAGGTGAAACTTCTAGAAGTTGGAAGCTGGAGGGACTGAAAGGAGAGTGAGGACAGGCAGGTGACAACCTCACCCGATCTCCATAACCTCAACACTCTCCTATTTATATATATTTCTATTTATATATATATATATACACATATATACATATATAGTTTTCTAGCATAATCAAATACATTAAGCACGTCAGTTGGCATGTTGTCTAACTGCATCTGCAGAATAATTCAGTTAGAAATACACTGAGATATTAATGTAGAGAGTCAAGCTGCTCCAGCAGTGAGCCAGGATACAAAAAGAAATTCTTACTTTTTCTGTTCAAATTAAGATTTCTGATCTACAGCCTCATGTCCTGGCTCAGGACTCCCATCCAAAGACTCCTGAAATGCCAAATCAATCTACTATTGTAAAAATTACATATCAAACATTTACTAAAAATCAAACAAGAAGATGTTTGATTAGAAAAAAGAAAAAAGCCAAAGACAGCTTGAGTTGAAAGAGGTTTTTTCCAGACAGCTGAACAGCATCAAAAAACAAGGACCATAAAGGCACCAGAAAGATTCAACACAGAACTTTGTAACACAGGTAAACCTATAAGAAGAATTAAATGCATTTAGGCTTAATGAACATTTAATTTAAGAAAGATTTTACTCGTATGAAAATTGAACTTTCAATAAAGGTTTAGAATTATCTTTTCTCAAAAAAACCCAAAACAACAAAAAATTTCAAAAGTGTGTGAAAATATATACCTTCTTCCTCCAGTTATTACCCATATTTTTAATCTCTCATACTGTTAAGTTGCAGGAATGCCATACTGTCAGATCCAGACAGAACAAAATAGAATTATTTTTTGTGAAAAATCACTGAAAAGCACCATGCAGAGATTGAGATGAAAATATGAAGAGAAGTTGTTTTGATGTTACATTACAAATGTCATAATGTTAATAAACAGAGCTTCAAAACAATTAAAATCTCTAACTTTAAACAAGCAAATTGTCATTGGAAAAGATCCCAAACAAAGTAGTATGGAAAGACACATTATTTCTATCAAGAAACAAAATATTAATTCCCACATATAAGCCAATTCTGTTTAAATCTGGCCTCAAATCAAATCTCTATTTTCCTTCATCAACCCTCACCCACATCACATACTTGTTTCTTAATGCCACAGAAGTACTTTTCACAAGTGCTTGAGCAATGGCTGACAATTGACCAGCCATCCATTCTCTAATTCCTGAAGGAACTCAGGGTTTGGGTACCTTCAGCCAGGCAGTGCATTTTGTACCCCTTGTTGTGCATGACACTGTAAGTACACGAACAAACAGTTCCAAACTCAGAGGCTGTATGAAGCTGAAGCACCACACTGCAACATTGTGTTAAAACACCAGAGTCTGCACATTGACCCAGAAAATTTGTGCATGTCCTAAAAGTGCATCTTAAAAAAGCATTTGCAGGTATGCTGTCAAAATCTAATTCAAGGGTTATCTTCACTTAGTTCTTCATTAACTTCCACAGTAAGCAGTTTTGTACTAAAAACACTGAAGAATAGGAAAGGCTGAACACCACCACCATTTGTGCCCAGCTATACACAGAACAGCTTTACTGTGATGTGCAAGACAAATGGCAATACTAGGAAGGATTCCCATATTCTCACAGAAGCAGCTGAAACTAGACTGGTTAGGACAACACACAGACTGGGAAACTGCTTGCAGTTTCCTTATGAAGCAAATTTATGCTCAGCTGTGACAAATATAAAAGTAATATCTTTATAAGGTTCAGGGTTTGTTCTGTTTACTTTTTTAAACTGCTTTCTTGACTAAACCAGCTCAAAATATATTACTATTCACAAAAAGCTGGGAACAGACACTCCCATGCAACATAAACTAGATAACACTGATAAGTAAACAGAAGCAAACAGCAGCAGCAGCTGTACTATCTTTTCAGCTTACCTGAGCTACAGAATTTCTAAGGATCATAAATAATTTCAGAAGTTAGTCACTGTGCTGTTAAAGGCTTGGAGGACAAAGTTTGTTTGACACAGTCAGAGGTGAAAACATCTCAAGAAATCAATTTGAAAACAAACATTTGTTTTCCAAACAGAAAGTTTCAAAATTACAAACATCAAACAGCACTCAGTCATTACATTTATGTTAATTAAAGCCTTTCAAGGTAATCTCATAACTGACAGCAAGTTAACATCTACATTACAAAGGCAAAATGAAATATAAAGGGATGACAGAAGAATTACCTGATGTTATTTGCCTTGGGTGTAATGCTGATTGTTTACACAGTTCACTCAGGAAACTTCAACACAAAGGCAAATTCAGTTCCCTTGCAAATACCTTGGACTGCAAGTGTGCTTTACATTCCTTACTGGCTTCATATGTGGCAACAAGAGACTAAAAATTGCTCATGTACCATAACACAAACCCAGGCTGCAAAGTTCTGCTAATAACTGTATTGTATCACTCTCTGAACTACTCCAGGAAAACAAGAACTGAGATAAAATGTTCCCCAGGGTCTGGAAAGATCAAACAGCAGCAGGCCTTAAGAGAGTCTGGTCACCCACAGCAAGTAAAAAAATCCCACATGTCGTTTATCAACAGCTTCTATGGAATTTAAACACTTCTTTTAAAAAGTCTCATCTGTGCTTGCTTTCACAGGCACAGGGCAACACAAAACAACAGAGTATTGTGTAATTCTGTTCCATCTTTCCTGAAATTATCAGATCAAATTATGTTCCCAAGCCCTGCTACAGATGTCAACAATTACAGACCTCCACCACAGGTCAGCTGCAGTGCTAACAGTGTTAGCTACCCCTGGGAGCTCCACAGTCTCCTTCTTTTACCCAATGAACTTGCCAATATTACTAATGACTAGAAGCTTTGAAACAGAAATATTCATCAAGTTCTCTTTGCTGCAGCAGTATAAATGCTATTTTTAAGATGTCTTAAGTTCTATCCATTACTGACAGACATATCCAAACTCCCTTTTGCAGATTTCAAATTCAACGGTCAGGGCACCCTCACTGCAGAATGCTGCAGATCTGAGAATGTGCTTTTTCTTGCCCAATACATTCTGAACATTTTGAATTCTTCAACTCTACCAGATACCTGCTAAACAGCAACTGCAAGAGACACAGATGGTTTCTTTGTCATCACCAGAGATTCAGAATGAAAGCAGCAAGAGTGCAAGGGCAGCCTGGCCTCTCTCAGGAACATCTGTGAGGAGAAGAACCACAGACCTTCTCTAGTGGCTACAAATGTCTGAAAATGGCACTCACATTTTAGTCAAACTTATTAGTCTAAATAAAGCTGAAAGAAGAAGCTACTAGGATACATTTCTCACTATGGCACTGCTCTGAGCTGTGGTAGGGACCAGGAACAATCTTTTAGCTACCAATGAGATATTTTTTTCTCTTCCAATTTAAGATGCACCAGCGATGAAGAAAGATGGAGAGATTTCCTTCTGTAAGGTAAAACTGGGATTTTCTAAAAGGTTATTGAGATATTAAAACTACAGAACTGAAGAAAGTTCTGGGTAGGCATAAAAAGCTGGAATTCTTTATTTTATAGAATACAAATCCCAAAAACCATATAACCAGGACTTATTCCCACTAATTATCACAGAAAACATGAAGCAAAAAGGCAGACATGGGAACAGAAATCATTGCTTAGGCAAAAGGAACAAAGAGGGAAAACCTATTGAAAATGACCCACAGAAAGAGATCCCTATACCCAATGTAGGAAAGATACAGTCAAGTTTCACTGAAAGGGGATAAAGGAAGGCAAGTATCACAAGCTTCAATTTAAGGGCCTTAAAAAGTATCTCAATAACCTATTGCTATTAAGTACAGTTTATTCTGCCATTCCAAGTGGGGCATTCTGGCAAGAACTAGGTTATTTTTCATAGGAAACCGCTACCAGTTGCTTCTAACCATTCATCTCTTGATAATGTAAATGATAATCTGAGACAGGTTGCTTCCTGTAGCTTTCAGAGAAGCAGCTATAATTGAGCAGTGCTTGTTACCAAATTCTGAGTTTTGTCTACACAAGAGCTACCATCACAGTTGGCACTGAGATTTCTACTGGGGCTTTCAGTTATGTCTGGCACAGGCACAGCAAAGAAGGCAGAAGTCTGTTAAGGGCCACTGCTGCAGTAGGAAATCAGCAATGACCAGGAAAACCCTGCCTACAGCAGGAAGTCACTTAACACATTTACAGTAGACTCTACTCGGCACTTTGCTCAGATACTGAGTGCACAAATGCATGTAGAAATGGACTGATGCCCCTCTGGCTCTCTCCCAGCCCCAACCAGACTCATTATGCAGTTTTCAATAGCAGCACTCTCCCCTTCATTGCTCCAGGTCACCACTAAAGCAACATCAACTAGAAGAAAGCCATATAAAGTCAGCTTGTCTATGGAGAGACTATAAAAAAACCCACACGCAACAAAACTCACATTTTGCCAAATTTTTTTGCCACAATCAAAACATCTTTTTGGGTACAGCACCAGTGTGTGTTAGCAAACTGGGAAATTACAGCTCTGTGCTGTGGGAAGTTCAAGAGTCAACAGAATTTTTACATCCCTCTGATCAGTAAAATGAGTCCTGACTCTAAGAACAAAATGTAAAAGCTGCTTATTAAAAGTTATTTCTTTCAGTCATTTGATAGTAGAAGAGAAGCATTCTGAGGAAAGTCTGTACAGTCCTACATTCTACCCTTGTCCATGTCTCCCAATTCTCCTTCCAAAGTTTAACAGAGACTAGAATTATTCAAGTCTGCAAGAGACTATGGGTGAACATAGTTTGAGTTGTGGAGCAACTTATTTTGAGGGTATTTTTGGTGGAGGAAGATCAGACACATAAATATTTTTAATTTGTTAAAGTTAGAACTTACACTACTCCTCATTAGCCAGCCTGCCCTATAACTTTGACTTCTGCAACTTCGTAACTCCAAAATAATCATGTTAACACTCCCACAGCTTATTCACCTTATCAGTATTAGAGCCAAACAACATATATATGATTATTATTGGAGAGAATTCTAGAATCTTAAAATACAAGAATCAGTCATTTGATGTTTTCCTGTAGTTAATTCCATAAACAAGTTTGAAGTTGAATATCAAAGTTTTCGAGGGGGGCTTGTTTGGATTTTTTTTAAACTTTTGTGCCAAAAGGAAAACTGAAAATAGTAATTCCTAATGCAATGCCTCAATTCTACAAAAATTGAAGTATTAAAGGTCAAGGTGTTTGTATCTGCTGCTGAAAAAGTCCAAGTAAAATCTCATGTGCTTCACTACACTATCTTATGAAGCAGCTGTAATTAAGAAATCACTTGAGACTAACTAATAAATTTTCTGAAGTGGTAACTTCTCTCATACTTAGTGTTGAAAAAAAGCTATAAACTTACACTTCTTAAATGCTTTTAGAACCTAAAAAACCCACAAAACCCCAAAATTTATTTCCTGAGTATTTCTGACTGCAAAACAATTTAAAAAGAAAAAAGAAAACTCAAATGTACTTACTTTGATAGGAGCTGTTGAGAACTTAACTTTTCGGTCTGGCACTGGATCTTCCTCTTCAGAAAGTCCAGGAAACTCCTCATATTCACTGTCATACATATAGTCCTCCTCTCCCTCCAAAATTTCTCTGCCTTCAGGCTCTTGGTTTTCTGGCTCTGTGTCCCTGTCATCATCAAAAGCTGCATTCTCTATTCCAAAATCACTGAAGTCCTCACTTTGCTTTTCTAACACTTGCTCCTCTTCTTCAGTACCCTCTTCCTGCTCTAGAACATCCTGTACTTGTGGAGCTGGACCATCTCTTAGAGACATCCCATCTCCTTCTTCTTCCCATCTGGTCTTGCTGCCATCCATACACTCTTCTACCACTTCCAAGGCATAGTCGCTTCTCTTCCCTTCCTGTGGATCACATGTGAGCTTCTGATTCTCTTCATCAATGTGATCTTTCTCCAAACCTCTTTTTTCGTGCCCTGAGGTTTCATCTTGTGCAACCAGCTCTGTGCAAGTCACCTCTGTGGGAGAAACCCAGGAGCAAACACTATCTGACATCTGCTGAGCCTCCTGAGCAGGCACACTGCCCATATTCCACGGGCTTCTCTCAAGTACCAGTTGCTCTCTTTTGTCTTTTCCCAGTGCCTTGCTCGGCTCATCTCTGCAGATCTCAGGCGCTTTGGGGAATGCACCTTTCTCCCGACATCCTTCAGCAACAGCAGATGAATTCAAAGTCTGCTGGCCTCTCAAAGGGTCCTGACTTGGAGAACTATAATTTTTGGAAGTTTCTTTGGATTCTTCAGTATCACTGTCACCCAGAAAGCTTTCCAGCCTCCTAGAAATGGGCCCTGCATTCAGGAAGGAAGATTTGGAACCACTATTAGTATGTTGCTGCTTCAACTCCTCATTACTTTGATTTTCAGCCTTCTCCAGTGCAACTGGAGGACTTGCTTCTGTATTAAAACTGAAGTGATCCACCACATTGCTGCAATCAGAAGCTGAACCATGTCTCCTCTTATCGTCACTTCTTTCACATTTGCTGGGGGAATATCTGTCCACTGAGCTCCGTTGTTTTATATTTCTCTCAAAGAGCTTCCTGGTCTCTGAAAATTTTTCTGCCAGGGCTACTTTGTCCAAGTCTGCCTCATCGTTGCTACGGATGACTTTGTCAGCAGTAGAAGACACGGACGTTGAATCCACAGGACTGCCACTGGGGCTGGTACTTGTATTAAGAAGATTATTTTTTTGGACAATGAGAAAAGATGGACTACCTGGAGAAGATCCATACTCTGCTGCCGTGGCCCGGCTAATCAGTTTAGTATCAGCCGGTGGATTGCTTTCACAAGAACTTCCCATTTGCAGAAACATATTTTTAATCTTGTGTACTCTGTTACCGTAAGTGGCAGCTCTGCCTCGACTGTGCGGGTCACTTCCCCCTCCATTGGAAGAGGTGCTCAGCTTCTGATGCAAGCCTGTTTTGTTGGAAGCGTTGTCAGGATTGTTTACACCATCAAAAGAGCATTTGATAGCATGGAAATCAGATTTGTAAGCATTTCGGTGTGGAGAAGCACTTCTTAAAGTCCTCTCCCCCTTGCCTTCGGTTTTCATCATTGTTGAAGAGGAAGCTCCCTCCACTCCTTAAGAAGAATGGGAAGAACGATTCCCTAGCACAAAGCTTCCACCCTCCAACACCAGGCAGTGTGTATCCCACAGAAGATCCCAAAAGCAGCCTTTCACTCAGTCAGCCTCCCTGCTCGCATTGAAATGGAGCGCAGGGGACGCTACGTGGAGAGAAAGAAATCAAAGCGCGTGAATGGCCACATCGGGAGTTATCCCCAGCGCGGATCGCGGGATCCGGAAAGCCATCTGCAGAGAGACAGAGAGTTTCCATTAACTCGGGGCCTCGCCGGCGTGTGACACGAATCCGAAACTCGGGCTGGGAATCGCAGCCCAAGACCTCTCTGCGGGATAAAGCCCATTGTGTCGGCCGGGACGCGCGGACCCAGCTGCTCCCCGGGCACCGACCTGACGGCTCTGGCGAGGGATGCGGCGGCAGGCGGCCCCCCCCGCAACCTCCGGCTGCCGCCCCTCTGCCAAGGGCCGTCCCGGGCTGGGCCAGGCCAGGCCGGCTCGGGCGGCGGCGGGGGAGGGCAGCGCCAGCCCTTCCTGCCGCCCGGGGGAGGCCGGGCCCGGGCCGGACCGCGCGCCCGCACCGCGGCGGGGCAGGACGGAGGGGCCCGGGCTCCCCGCGCCGCCCGCAACGGGGGAAGCCACAAGTTTCGGCCCCGAGTTGGGGCTTCCCCGTGGTGGCGCTTTGCACCGCGGGGCCTGCGGGGCGCGCAGCGGAGCCGCCCCGGTACCTCGCCCCAAACTTTCCGAGCCAGCCTACCTGGGGGCGGGGGTCCTGCCACCTCCTTCCCCTCAGCGTTCCCAGCCGCCCAGCGGCCGCACACACCACGCCATCATTATCCGCCGCCACAGCCGCCCGCCTTTCCTCTCTCTCTTTCTCCCTCCCTCCCCCCCCCCCGCCCTGCCGCCGCCGCCGCCGCCCCGCTCTCCTCACTCCACCTTCCTCCCGCCCCCGCGGCGCGCTCAGAACCGCCGCCTGCCTGCCTGCCCGCCCGCGCCGCTCCCCGGCCTCACGCTGCTCCGCGCCCTCCTCCGCGCTGTGTCTCGGGCCCGCCCGCGCGCGCTCCCTGCCTCGCTCGCACACAAAGAGAGGGAGCGGCGGGCGCGCCCCTGCTCCGCTCTCTGCGCCACGGAAGAGACGGGCTGGGGGCGGCGGGCGCGACCGGCCCGAGGGAAGCGCCTCCCGCGCCGGGATATACCACGCCATGGCGGGATACGGGTTTCGGGTGATACCATGTCGGCGAGTCGAGCCGGCGCGGGGCAGCGTCGGTGGGCCCCGAGCGCTCACCGGTGCCTCCGCCGGGGGAGCTGGAGACTGTGGGGCGAGGGACGCTGGAGAAAGGCGAGCGCCGAGCTGCTGGGATGCTGCGCGCTACTTTCAAACCCGGGCGGCCAGCGCGGCGCGGAGAGCGACAGCTGCCGCGATCGAGGCTCGGACAGTTGAAGTAACAACAGTGCCAAACATTTCTCTTTCCCCCTCTTCCTTTCAAAAATCGAGTTGGTGTTAGCCGCTCCCGAGCAGGTCGGTGTCAGAGCCCAGGAGGATCCACCTGCTGCCCCGGGACACCCTGACGTGTCCGCGCAGGAACGGGGCTGAGCCCGCGGGGCTCCCTCGCACGCTCGCCGGGCGGGAAGTCACTGCAGCTCCCCAAGGCCGGGAAACTCTTGCTCATCATTGATAGCCCCAGGCAGTAATAACCGCAGTTTAGAAAGCAGTGTTCCATACGTTCAGTTCTCTCGTTTCTTAGCCCAAATAAAAGCACTGGCTTCAGCCTATTTATCAAAGACGGGATTTGGATGACTGTTTAATTTCGATTGCTGTTCCTTCCATATGAATAAAGCTCACACAAATTTAATAGAAGAGCACAGAAGAGTACTGGTAGTTACCAATTACCTGGCAACTGTTGTTGGCACCTGACAGCAAATTGTGTAACAGTTATTTAGAAGTCTAAATACTTAGTTCCTTGGGAAAAAAAAAAGCTTCACTGGTTTATTACTCAAGTCTATGATGAAATTTATACATTCTCCCAGACATCCTAATTGACTCTGGCTTAACTTGGAGTCACAAGCTTGATCTAACAACTATATTATGATATTTCACATCTTGATCTAAAATCTATGATACAGTTTCAAATTACCCTAATAATGATTTTACAATAAAATAAAATCTTATTATTGATATAACAGTCTTTCCAAAACAGAGACAACATTGTTCAGACTTTCTTCTGTCTTTTCAAACATTACAAGGGCAGTGGAATTTCACCAAGGTCTGCCATTAGCAGTCTTACATACACTTGGTAACACCATTTTGAGTAAAATTTTAATGCAGTTTCACTGTAAGAGCAACAAATGTTTCATATTTTGAATATGTAGGCCTTATCAAGAATATGCAGAGGTGATCTCCTGCATGCTGCAGAGGTGGGCCTTCATATACCATTTGTAGGTTGGGTTGAAATTGCAATGCTTAACCACCGTCTTTCAATAAATAGTCTACAAGAAGCTACTAAGCAAATGTTTTTTTCACAAACCAAAGGTATGTGCAAGGTTGGTCAGCAGTTTAAGCATTGTGGGCAGAGAACATTCTGCATTCTGATCAGGGAACCTGGCAGTGTATAGGAGACTATTCAAAGAAAAAACGGCAAGAGTTCAGGAACAACATAAAAACAAAGCCCAAAGCAGCTCTGAACCACGCTCAGGAGAGCGCGTGGCCTTTGTACTGGGTGCTGGCTTAAAGAGATTGGAGCAGGAAGCTACTCTTGTGTTTTGAACTCTCCCATAAATGAGAAAGCAGGAATTGTAATTAGAAATCCTGAAAACAGATTTAATTGCATCAAAGGACTCCTATTTCTTTACGATTTCCCATCCTAATTAGGAAAATATACAGGTTATTTTACCTAGCTGTTCTGCTTAGGAAGGACAATATTTATCTAGGTCAGTTTTCTGGGTTTTCTAGTGAGAAAGACTGAATTGCATTCAAGATGAGTGGAATGTGAATGTGAAAGAAAAAATAGATTTCTTTATTGAAACAATTATTTAAAAGGTGGGAAGGATTCAAGATAAAGACCTCTGGATTTTGAGCAATAAGTCTGGGAAGGTGACGTAGTTTGTGATTTCATCATAGTGAATAACTGCAATAAAACCTGGGAAGAGTATCTTACACATTCAGTCTGTGGCACTTTCCTTGAAAGATGATGAAATAACGGTGAGTAAGCAAATGGTTTGCACTGAGAAAGAAGCATCTACATTTTGTTACCTAAGCTTAAGAAAAAAAAGGTATTTGAATGGGAAGCTTGGCAGCACAAAGTCTTCTTGGGGAAAAAAAGTGTTGCTGTATATGAAGTTGTGATGGTAATGAAGATTAGAAGATTATTTTAAGAAAATATTTTTCTGTCATTAAGGAACAATTAAAATGTTCTGGAAGTATTTCAGTCATATTCAGTATAATTCAAACAGCAATTTTGAATTTGAAATAGAGCACCTTCTGTAAGTCTGGCAGGTAATTTTGTGATTTCAATTATTAGAATTAAGAAAGCAAGCTGTAATTGCAGAAGACTACTTATGTTAAACACAAAACTAAAATAATAAAGTAGCATTTTACATTCATTGCTTTGTAGCACTTCTTCACTAAAATAAAGTAGAACTAAAACCCAAAACTGTATTTAATGGTCAATAAAATTTGATCAATAAAGGAGGAGCAAAAAGTTTCACAGCAGCTGAAGAGATTCAAGTAATTTGGTAAAGGCAATGCAGCAATGAGTGCAGAGAGATATGGAACAAAAATCTGCCGGAAAAAAGCTCAACATCAAAATATGGTCAAATCCATGAAAGACATTCCCCAGGGTTAACGGCTGGACCTGCCAGGCTGTCATATGTGAAAAAGGATGCAAAGATACCCTAGAAGAAAGTGACAAACAAAAATCAGAGCACCACTGTGGTAAGAGTTACAGTATGTGATGGTAAACTTGGGCAGATCTCAAATGGGGTTCTCCTAACAGCATTTTGTGTACAGCATTACAATTGTGCAGCAGGATCCTAAAGACTACAAGTGTTGTGGGTGAAAAAATGCTTTAAAGAAGAGCTAATTAAATTTGACTCAGTTTCATCCAAATTGTGCTGGCTAATGTGACAATTACTGCATGCCATGAAGAAAGCCTGAGACATCCTTGTGTTGTTCTTCAAGATTGTGTATGATGACATATATGTGTAATATTTATTTTAATAAGGCACAGTGGTTTGAGTGTGAGTAGTGTGCAAGACTGGGAGTGTAAGCGTGTGCAAGAGTGTGAGGGAGTGTGCAAGAGTGTGAGGCGTGTGCAAGAGTGTGAGTAGTGTGCAAGAGTGTGAGTGTGAGTGGGTGTGCAAGAGTGTGAGTGGGTGTGAGCAGTGTGCAATAGTGTGAGTGCCGGCACACTGGTTTGGGTGAGTTAGTGCCTACTGCAGGTTTTGATTCTCTTTCCTCACCTGCTGCCCAGCACATTCCAGAAGGAGCAGGTAAAACAAATGCAGTGGTTCCAGTTGCAATAACTAACAGCTGATCCTGTAGCTTCATTTTTGTTTCTCCTGCTGTTGTGACTCCTGAGACTCTCCCATTCTCCCACTCTGTGGTCAGCTGAGCCAAGTTATGTAGAAAAAGCCCTTTGGATAGAGCTGTGCTTACTGGTGGATGCTTTATTTTATAGACCAATTATCTAATATATATCCTATAACTAGCACTCTGATCTAGAAAAATATCACTGTCAGTGCAAACCTTAGTAAGATTTATTTTTAGTGCAAGTAACTATCCTAGTGGAGCAGTGAATAAACAAGATATCGATATTCAGGTCTTCAGCTTGCCTGATTCTCTCTCATTGCAGTAGTATATATGTCACAGCAAACTTTAAACATAGGATATGAAATGGAATTGTAGAAAGAGCTCCAGCAAAGAAGGGCTGCCCTCTCTCATTCCCCAACATACCTGTCATGCACAGCTCCAGAGAACGGCCTTTCTGGTGACTTATACATCAGAGTCTACCTTGCTGGATTAAATTTAATAAATCGGTATTTTCTTTGCTGTTCTCTCATAGACTCATAGGTCCTCCCTGCAGGAAGGTGAATTTAATAATTAGCTCTATTACATCCTCCTACAGCCCACCCAAGATGCTGTTCCCCAGAAATGCCCTGAATTAATACCCTGACCACATCTTCTGGCCACAGAACCACGAATGTTAAATGAAGGTTGGTGGAACCTCACTGAAACCTGCATGGAGCTCAGCTGGCCTGCCAGCACATGTTACTAATGGTCTTTGCAAACTGAGCAAAACTCCTTATGTTACAGCTCCAAGACGTGTTGAAGATAAACGTAGAAGAGTTTCTTAAGTCTCAAGAATCTCCTGAGCCTCAAAGTGAAATATTGGCAGTTGAATTTCAAAGTTGCATTTAAAAAAAGAAAGGCAGTTATTTATTGCCATGAAGGCTGAGCAGAAGGAGAGTTTCCTCCCCTTTCAAGCCCCATTCCTGAAGTGTCCAAACCATCAGGCTCACTTGCTACATTGTCAAATTCATGAGTGAAAAAGAACAAGGGAGGAAAGCAGTGAGCACACTGTATAATTGTCTGAAATGGTGGTTCAAGACCATGCTGGGTTTCTCAAGCACAAAAAACAAATGTCAGCCTGACAAGGAGGCAGGAATCTCAATAACAGCACCCCACTGAAAGCTGGTGGAAAACAAAACTGTGAGTGCATTTTTCAGCTTCATAACTGCAGTGCTGTTGGCATAGCTTTTACAGGATTTACAGGATTTTAAGAAATAAAGTTTATGGTTATTGTTGATTTAACTGATTTCCAGTGCAAGAAACATGCTGTTGTGCAGTCTCTGTTTGCATCTGAGTGTCTCCTACTCTGCAAGGACTTGTGAAAATGGGCCAACTGGTTCAACCAGATTTGACACAGGCTGAGAGTTTTCAACAATAGTTACATTCCTACCAGCTTCTGAAAAATAGGGAGCCGGAGGGAGAGAGGAGAAAGAAAGACCTTGCAAGATCAGTCAAAGGAAATGCTACAGCAAGAGATCACCCCTTATAAGCCTCCAGATAATCCTGCATAAGTCACACAGGACTGAAACCTGATGAATATATTAGTCACAAGAAAAGCCTTATTTTGAAGTTGTATCTTTCTTAAAGCCAAAGTCAGTCAGCCAAGAGACACAGATTGGGAGGTTCACTGGCTACTTCAGTGCTAGAGTTCACAGCACAATTTTTTAGTCTGATAACACTAGTTTCTGTCTGACCAAGCAGTTCTATACAAAACCCAAGTGTTTGCTATGCCTCTCTATGTTTGCATAACATACCTAAAGTACTTTTCAGATAAGAGATGACCTTAAATGCTTTGAAACTAAGTCCAAATAGGGTATCTTATTTGTAATATTCAGATTCCCTAGTATTTTTTAAATCATAGCTGTATATAAGAAAAGAGAGAAGTATACAGAGCCTAGAGTTTAGACTGCCATTGTAAACAAAACCAATGGACTTTAAAAGCAAATCAGAAGCATTCTCTGTAGCTTTCATATTGAAGTATTAGTTATATTAGAAAAAACAAAAAGGAGAAGCATAATCTTACACATAGGTGAGCTCTTTCCTTCAATCATTAATACTTTCAAATAAATAAGGCAGTATTTTGAAATTCCATCAGTCCAAATATTGCTTGACACCATCTAGATTTAGAATATACATAGAAAAAAAGTAATAAAACATTAAAAGTTAAAAAACATTGCATGAAACAAATTAGGCGTTAACAATTCAGTTATTATTGTATAGGTAAATCTGAGTGATAATCATATCAAAAAAAGTGAAAACAAAAGATGAGATAAAATAGAACACAGAATTTAGATATAGGATATAAATTACACCACAAAGAAAATATTTTTTTAGCCAAATTTAGAGCTTATTTGGATATTTCCAAATCAAAACATTCATGTTTTATTTTGAAAATAAATTTCTCATTTAAAAAAATTTAACAGGACAAAATATGTATAAAGTGATACATTTAGACTAAAGAAGACATTTTGCATTAACAGAAACTAATTTTATTTTTCTTTTAAATAAAAAAAATGCATTTCATTTAAACTGAACCTCACCCCTCTCCCCCCTTATTTTAATTTAGGTTTTGAATTCAATAATACATTGTCCAGATGTACCAAGAAATAGCAAACTTATGACTGAAGTCTTTCCTACCGTAAGACCTAAAGCAAGTGGGGAAAAAGAAACTTGAATTCCCCCAATCCAAGCAAACAGGTGATCTGTCAGAAGCAATCAGAACGCTATTCTAAGATGACTAAAAGAATAGAACCTGGTGAATAGAAGGCCTTAACTGTATCTGCACAAGAGAAAGACCTGACAATCACTAGTTGAAAAATCTGATCTAATTTGAAAATTGCTATCAGACATTTGCCTTGTCACTTCTAAAACAGTTTTAAAAACATCATTAGCTATTGGTGGGTTGTCACTGTTTCAGCAGCTACTACTAAGGGATTCACTTTGACAGAATATTGATTAGACATATTCAAGATGCATATCAGCACTCCCTGGGAAGATAAACAAAGCCTTTGTTTTTTCATTGGTAGGCTGAAGTGTCTTTTTTCACAGGGGTTGGAATCAGACTGGCTGATTTCCTAGGTGTCACATCTAGAGCTATTCCAGAATTTGGTTTCCTGCAAAACTTGTTTTGTATTTCTGATTTTTGGAACAGAAGGATGAAAGGCTATTCACAGGGACTTTTAATGCAGGAAATACCATTGAGAGATAGCTACTAAACTGAGGGGCCTTCAACTAAATATCCTTTTGAAACAAACTGTTAAAAAGATCATTCCTATATAATTCTTAGTGTTATTCTTACAGCAAAATTTACTGAGGATGTTCTCATTTAAGGGACAAAACACTTATTTCTGTGTCTTCATTTAAGTAGTAATATAGTACAACTAGTAGTCAGAAGTCAACTTATTGATTTTAAAAAATTCTGTGTCTGCATTTAGTACCTCTTTACACCATGAGTCTTAATATTTTCAATAAGACTTTAAACAAGAAGAATGTCTTTGTCAATTAATCTGAAGTGCACTGAGATAATTATACAATCATGTTGCCTCTGAAATTAACATGATTTTGATGAGGTTCATGAGCAGAGTCCTTAAAAGCCACTCCACATACTCACTTGGTGTATCTTTGCCTCCACACCAGCACTAAGGCAGAGGTTTTCCATGACTGTGATACCATCTAAAATGTTGAGCTGGCAAGTCCATAGCCTTCCACTGGAAAGGGCAGGTCTCAAATGTCACAGCACAGGAAGCAAAACTGGGTAATTCTCAAGTACAGCTATGCTGAATCATAGGAAATGAAAGAGAGCTTCACTTTCATTATAGACTTTCTCTACATTGAGGTTTAAACCTCTAACAGCAGAGTTACAGGCTGAGCCTGAAAAGCTGTACTTTAGTATGGTCACAACAACTGCAGTTTAGGTTACAAAAAAGCTGATTACAGCAACTGGATTTAAACATGAAAATAAAACCACAGAGCTGCTCACATGGATGTCTTATGGCATGAGTAGATGAGTACAGAAAAACATCACAAGATGTAACAGGAAGGACATAGAATCAACAGAGTATTTGCCTCAAGGCACAATTTAGCTCAGATATATTTATTGTCCCTACAGCTCTAGGTGGAGATCATAGCCCTGTGGTAAAGTGTGCTAATAGTGTAAATTATGTTGTGTTTGCAATCCTTTCCAAGACTGGTGTCCTAATGAGACTTTGGAAGACTTAGGTCCAAGGAGACCTAGACTGTCAGCAAAAACCCAAGTCCTTGTATATGTGCATGTGTGTCCTATTTGCAGGTCACACAATAACCTAGCGTGCCTTTGGAAGATCTGTTTTGGAAGCATGGATGTGCACTGGATGATTTTGGCTGCAAACCTTTCCACAAAGTCATTCCCCCGTGCTTGGGCTGACATTCCAAGCCACTGAGCATTTTCAAGTAGCTGCCCATTTATTAACTTCAGTAATAGTCAGAAAATATTTCTTGCTCCCTACCTTCTATGTTTCTTCCCAAAATTATTTCTGAGATGCGGACTAGGCAACATTCAGGTCTGCAGTAACAAATGCTCAATAACTTGTCTATTTGTACTTTAATTGTTTGACTTGTACTATTATTTTTCAGCATCTGTCTTTCAACCCAAAAGACTCCCCAGTACAGGCTAAAGAGGGAATTTTAAACTTGACCAGAGTCATCTCTGTGTTGTTTCACTCTTGTTGATTTCATAGTTTTTTCTCTGCTGTGAAAGCTTTGCACACATGGTGTAATTACCCAGATTTTCTGAGAAAAGACTAGAATCAGTTCCATAAACATAGTAAAACCCTTGGAAATTGTTCCAGAAATAGCATCTTTCAGGTATGTATGAAAAGGCATGTGATGTGGAAAAGAAGTTGAGTTGAAATAAATGGCAATATGCCATGCTCTACTAATAAAATAAGTTGATTTACTTAACATTCAATTCACATTAGACTTCACAGATGTTCAAAATATGACCAAGTTAACTCTACTGGAATCAGACTCTGCATATTTGGCCTCACTATGTGGTACTTCTGTATGTGCCACAAAGCTTTAGTTCCCTTTCACAGACTGAGGCAGAAGTGTTGAGCTGGTTCTGCTTGGTGTAGTTTCCTTCACACCCATTTCAGGTGATGGAAATGAGCACAGCTCTGCCACACTCCCAGACACTACTACTGTGAAATTTGACCCTTTCTGGGTATAGGGAAATTTAGAAAAAATAAAGGATAGGAGTGCAATAGTAAATTGTTCTCTTTAAACTTGTTTGAGTCCAATTGTGGTTATATTTGAAGATTTTATTAGATGTCACAAGGTGAGAGCTACATAGCTGGCTCATCACTCTCCTTGGCTTATTCCTAGCTAACAAAAGCTTGTAGTCATAAAAAGTTCTTATTCTGCTTGTTCACAAAGTTTCTTTTGTGCTTAAATACATACATATAAAAAAAAGAGGAATTCTTTGAGCCATCTTCTCTTTAAAATAAGACTGTGACTTGAAGCTTCTTCAAATTAGTACAAAAATACATATTCATCCGTTTGTCAAGATGAAGTTCGTGTGAAAAAACCTGTAATCAGCCATGGCCTTTTGTACAATTTCTGCACCCTGTAATCTGTCCCCTAACTGCACGTCTCTGTGGGTTGCCTCTCAGGCCCCGAGCTAGGCACTAGGAAACAATCAAAAATACTTTTCTTCTTACTTCAAAATTAATTGAATTAAAGGTACAAAAAAATTTAGAGATAGACTTTTTTTTTTTTTAATGATTAACTGTTAAAATAAAAGTTTTAAAGGAAAAAATTATCATAGAAAGAAAAAAATCACCACGTTTCATGCCAGTCATTTCTATCCATGATTTTGCTGCTTAGGATAAAGCTAGTTTTGGAAAATATCCTTGCAAAAGAAAGCACTTCGAGTAGATTTAAAGTCAGTAGTTATCGCTGGCTTGTCTTTGCTGGACTTATGGACTGTGGAGGAGATCCAGAGTTTGTGTAGGCAGTAAGTCTGAAAATCTGTTCAAACCTCTGCTTTACCCAACAGGTGCAGCCATCAATGTGGTCTCATCACATCTCAAGAAAAACTATTATTCTATAAAACATACTTAAATTTAATGTATAAATTTCTTATATACCCCACAGTCCCATTGCTCATCTTCACCAAAATCTGTATTTTGTCTTGCTCTGGAGGCTTCTTTCTGTTTTGCAGTTATTTTGTTAGCCTGTCTAGACCACAGTGTGAGGTCATCATTGTACCATCTGTTAAACCTGTTTGGGTTAGTGTGTCTGCAACTCACTTCAGCTCAAATGTTATTAGAACATGCTCAAAAATGAGGGTAAGTCAGGCCAAGTCATATTTCCCCAGAACAGTACAGGTTCTGTGATCTGTTAGTAGTAGATTTACTATTACAGGTAATACAGCTATTATTCTGTCATAGGTTTATTTTAGAACTACTTAGAAGCCATTTCAAGCTAATCTTAAAATATTATTATATGAATATCTGAATTTACACTAAAGTCAGCATATTTATCTGTCATGAAATTATTTCACTTATAGCACTGGAACAAATGTGAGAAAAATGCCTGAAATCTAAAAACACATGTCAAAAGATTAGAAAATATTAGATTTTAATATTCTGTTTGACATTGTCTAAGGCCTTGCATATAAGGCCACAATCTCAATCAGATCATGGGGAAGGAATGCCATCACTTAGTGGTGTTTTGTGAAGAAGCCAGTGTCACCCCTCCTGTGACTCCAGTGTTTCAGGGCATACAGATTAATAAAAGACAAAATTTGCAAACTTGTTTGGTTTGATGTCAACAGAAGCAAACCAAATGTTGATAGCAAGCTTCTATTTTGATTTACCCTCCAATGAACTTCCATGCCAGAAGCAATTGTTTACATGCATGTGTTGCAGAAGAAGAAATATGCCCAGTGAGGGTTTCTTTATCCCAGCTTGGAGTGTAACAAGGTGATTAACATTAACACCTTGTTCTACGGAGAAATAAAAAACCTTTCAAAGTAAAACCCTTTTTTTGGGACAATTTTAAAAGAAAAAAGAGCCATAGCTTTTGTTTCTTGTTTGTTTGATTTTTTTTTTTATTGTTTGGCGTTTCTTTGCATTGTTCTTTGTATGACATATTTTTAAATCAGTAAAGCATGGAGAAATAATGAGTAGCACTGGATACAGCATGTGTTCAATTTCTTATAATTTTTTTGAAGTGAACACTTCACAATCTTTGCTGATAATTGTGTGATCTGCTTATTTCCAAGAAATCCTAGGCTTTATTGACTTCCATATTTGTGCTATACAACTGCATTTAGTTTGGCATTCCTCATATGAACCATATCCTCTTCAATAAAAAAACCCAACAAAACATAGTGAGTTTTTACCTGACTCGTGAAAAAGCTGCTTCCAAGCTTGTCTTCAGAAAGGAAAGGAAATCAAAATATTGCTAGATGTTTGCATAGATATGAGTTAGGTTCTCAGGATTTAAAAAATTATAGTATTTTCTTAAATATTATAATTTTGTCCCAATAGCAAATACTAAAGAATGCCAGTACTCACTGACTCCACTTGGACATCAAGCCACTGACCACAATTGCTTGTGCGACCATTCACCAATTCCTTATCTACTGAGTACTCCACACATCCATCCAACCCACACCTCTGCAGTTTAGAGACAAGGATGTTGTGCAGGACAGTGTCAAGTGCTTTTTGATAGGTAGATGATGTCAGTCTTTCTTTCCTCATCCACCACTGCTGTAAATCCATCATAGGAAGGGTCACCAGATTAGTCAGTTATAACTTGCTTTTAGTGAAGCTTCCTTATTTTCCATGTGCTTTTCATGTATTTTATCAGGGGTGGAAATATACATTGACCTCTTCACCCTGTCCCTGAATTTTTTTTTTCCTTTAAGCAGGTTTTGCATTTGAATTGAGTAGTGCTGCACATCAGCAGATATAACCTCATTTAAAGACCTGAACATTTCCAGACCGTAGTAAGTAATCTGATCATTCCTTTTCAAACAAATCCTGTTAGTTCATTTCAAAATACATTCATCCTCTTAAACTACAGTAATGTCACTCTGTTGTGAAGGCCAGTATGAACTGATACCATTTTTGGGAGGCTGGGATGTTCAACCACCAGGAAATTAATAAGATCAAGGGGGAAAAGAAGTTGATTTTGTGCCAGTGCTTGGAATATCAGTTCTGCCAATTGACTGTCATCCACCACTAACAGATGTGCTATAAAAGCAGATGAAATTCATTGTTAGCATATTGCTTGGCAGCCAGAGCCAATTACAGAATGGAGAATTGAGCCTTTATAATACAAGAATTTGCATATGGACATTACGTGTACTTACATACAGTGATAAGTATTTTCAAACTGGTTAAAGATATGCATTAGCATAACTCCTTATTTCACACATAATACAGAATATTTTCACTATTATATTTTAGTTTGCTGCTTTATTGTTGCTGATCATATTTCTTACTCTTCATAAAAGTTTTTCAAGATAGAATACACTTTGATGCTTCACAACAAAAGTGTATAATGATAATGATTTCCAGGAAGATGAAAACCTTTTTTTTTTTTTAACAGAATGTGAGTTTAAAAAGCAGGGATTGATTTAGTTACATCACATTGAAATATTGCATTTAAAATAAGTTCTAATTCATACAGCGGTATCCTAAAATATTTTACTGTAAGCCTTGAAATAAATGTTTCAAAATTAATTTATATACTACATATATGCATACCTGTGCACAAACACATTTCATTTAAAGTTAATTGTATTGCTGGCAATATTTAAAAACATTAAATGTGGATTCACTAAGGGCAGTAGCTATTAGAACATTTTCTCTTAAGTCAGATGTTGAAAACATTCACATGGATGCAGTATGTAGAAATACCCTCACTTTGTATCAATCAAATAAATTTCCTTCATGTTTACAAATATGTAGAGATAACTCCTTCCTTTCCTTTGGGAAGTCCTTCCTTCCCAAATTACACTACATTAAACCCACTTCATTGCTATGACAGAAAATTACAGTTTTACAATGTAACATGGGCTAAATCTTGAAATATTTTTACACCAAACGTCTCACTGACATACACTGGACATTTACCTGGGGTAAAAAAACCAACAAAACTCCAAAACCCACCCTTTCTAGATTTTTTTACTTCTTTGGTTCTGGAACAACACAAACAACCCTAGGTACTTAATCTATCTTTAAAGTTTTGCTCTGTTCTTTTCTCAAATGTTGAATAAATATTTCTTTTCTGTAAAATATATACCCAAGATGAAGAACAGAAGGTCTGCTTTGGCTGTTTTGTTGCATTCCTATCATGCAAGACATTCATGTGTCTGATTTACCTAGGCCATGAAGCAAAGCCAGTGCTGCTGCAGTACATTCTCCTTACAAACAAATCTAAGATACTCTAAACTCATTGCTGAAACTCACTGATCAGTTCTGAGCATCTCACTTTCCAAGCACTGCCAAATCCTCGTCCACAGCTCCAACAAACAGAGTTTTCCCCATTCTGTATATTCAGAAAGCTGCAGCAATGGTCAGTCTCCCAGCCTGTGGCTTTCAGATACTTGCTATCTATTCTCATGCCTGGGGTCCCAGACTCCCCTAAAATGATAGTCTTTCACTGAAGACTGTGATTGGCTGGATTCTGGTCCCCATAATATAATTGATTAATTTTCAAGGAAGCACATTTATACACTCTCATGCTAGAGAGGTAAAGCTTATTATCTGTTTTCAATTAATAAAACATATTTGTTCAATATTTGCTCAATATTTGCACTGTTTGCTCAATAAATGAGAACTTCACTGCAAATTGTTAAAATAGTGAAAAAGTAGAAAGAAAATATTTATTAGATAGTCTCTGCCTGTAGACAGACCAATTTTCAACAGGAACTAATTTTTAAACAAAGATTTATATTTGTTATTAACTCTAAAACTGGGCATGGAGTGGTAAAGAGGCAAGGAATGGACATGAACAAAAAAGGCCTTTATTTTCCCAGCAAAAATTTTGGATGGTTTTCAGTTTTTACTTCAAACCTCCTATGTTCATAAGTTTGTTTGGGCCTTTTTTGTAAATAATGAAAACTCAGTTTTCCAAAGGTAAGACAGAAATTTAAGGAAAAAAAAACCCAAACCAACCAACCAGTTAATGAGAGTAATCTGTCATTGAAGAACAGCTTTGATAGCAAATATTTGACCAGCCTGAACAAGGACCCTGCTTTTCTAGTGAAACTATTTCAAATTTCAACACATATTGCTACTCCCTTCCACTTTGCCCAGTGGTGTACACAGGAATGGCAGATTCCCACTCAATTCTGGGAGCCTGGCTGTACCACTCCCCAAGGTGGAGGCTCTTTGAGTAGCTAGATTGAACATTTTGAACATTGAATAATTTCATTGAAATGGTTGCTATTTGGTTTTTCATTTCCAGGAAAGAAGAATTGTGATTTTGCTCCCTCACCTAAGTATTGTAGCAGTGAAATAATAAATTCCACAAAATACTCCAGAAAGAGCTAGTTCACTAAACAGAGCACTGTAAGATTATTTTATCTAGGATAACATCATTCTTTTATTGTTTGGGACACCTGTGTTTATCTCTTGAAAAATATCACTCATCTTTCTTCCCTGCTGTCTTTGCAAAGTGCCCCTCCCAGGGAAAAATATAATTTCACAAGTGCTCACTGACTTAGCAAGACATATAGTGATTAAAAGGGAATTGCAGGTGCAACTAATGGTCTGTTCTAGATGTTTTGTGCTGTTTTGCATGACAAGTACTGGGAAGATCAGTTGATGCTGTGAAGTCTGGATGTAGTAGGCAGACTTGTATGTGTTCATGCCATAAATTGGATACCAAGTGGAAGCAAATGAAAACCAAGGAAAATGGGTGGATATAGAAAACGAAAGCAAACAGATTACTCACTTAGAATTATTACTGTTGGTGGTTTATTTTCTGCTTCCTGCTTCATTCATGTTGACTTTTAGGGTGTAAATGGGAATAATATTGGTCCAATTTAGGATGGTTTTATTTAGCTTGTTTTTTGGCTTCTCTATGTGTGGAAATGAACAAGAGTGTGAATTGCTGCAGTTCTTCTTTATTTTGGAAAACAAAATCCAGACAATTCTTGGAAAGTGGGGAGTAATGTGATGTATTCTATATATTCCTTTAATCAGATTGCCAGCAGTAACTTCTGCTTTGAAATGGCTGGTTAAAGAACAACATGAAATCTTACAACCAAGCCAATTCTAATTCCTACTTTTGTTCCTAAGTGACAAAGGAAAATGAACCCTGTTCAGAAATACTATTTAAAAGTCTATTTCCTTATTAAATGACAAACAACCTTTCAAAGTGAAAGGTGAATGGACTTAGTTGATAGGAAGGCCTAGTGAGTACCTTGGGAAGGAAGGGTTTTCAAGAGCATCATAATGCCTGAAGTTGTAATTCCTGAATGCAGGAAGCTGGATTTGTTGACCAAAATGTTCAAAATGGTTCTCACAAAGACTTAGACCCTTAGGGACTTAAGTCAAATTTTCCCACTTCTTGGGAAAAAGTAAAATTGATGCTATTAATCAAGCAGTGAGTTGCACAATAGATGCGCGTGTATCTCTCTCTCTCTCTCTCTCTCTCTCTCTCTCTCTATATATATATATATATATATATAAATTCTAAGTGTTGTTGGAAAAGCAATCATTTGTGTGGGTTTTTTCCACTGGGAAGTCATGCATAGCATAAAGAAAAGGAGGGGGGGTTGTATAAAATCCACAAACCCCAATTTTTATAGCGTGCTGCTTATGGCATAGAGGAAATCACTTATTTGTGTTAGTAACTAAAATAAAATTTGTCTACAAATTACCATATATTTAGGTAGGCTTTTGTGGTTAGCAATGCTGGTATTCAAAGCATATAGGATAAAAGTATGCATGCTCAATTACTTAAGAACTAACTTTGCTTTGAATAAAATTTTCCAAACACATTAGCTAGAAATTTTATTACTTGCTTCTATGTCACAAAGTTTTGTAATGAAAAGGAAGGGAGGAATAAAAAAAGCACAATCTGTGCTAGTCAAAATCTGATCTTGTCCTGGAAAATATCTGCAGTGTTATAATTGGTTCTAGCATAAATTGAGATTAGAATCTCTCCCAGATTGTGCAAGGAATTGGCCCATGAGATGAGAAATAGAATTCCAACTCATTCCATGGCCATATGACAACTCTGTTAAGCTGCACAAGAAGCTTGCTAAGCATTAGGCAGTGCACAGCCATACAAAAATTTTTAGTATAGCTGATATTTGATGAGGGAGATTGAATTCAATTAAATATGTTTATTTCTTTTTGAATTCAATTAAATATCTGGGTAGAAGGGAACAAGCACAATCTCTTTTCCAAACAGCTCTGAGATGCTGAATAATGCTGAAGGGCTGCAAGGAAATTGAGCTGGAAGGACAGATTTATGCATTCTTTTTATAGAATGTGAAGAGTAACCAAGTTAGTACTTTAATTTCATATTATCTTGAGTCAATGGGTTAATTCTTTTGAGACACACATTGGCACCAAAAAATACACAGTGCCTGTCTGAGCTGGGTAGTAGAAGGAATGAGACATTAACATGTAAATAGATTTATCTGAGCACTAAAATGGATATGCTAAATAAATAGCTGTGTCAGAGAAACTGATTGTAACAAGTGGACTCAGAAGACAAAGGATCACCTGGTGAAGATGTTGAGAGTCAGCTTTCCAACACAATTAGAGATTATGGGAGGTAAATGGTGGGACATCAGTAATTTATATAAGCGAGAAGAACGGCAATAATTGTAGATGTCAAAAAAGGCTCTAGTTAGGCAAGAAAGACACATGCAGGAAGAGTTCAAACTAAAAATGTGCTCAAGAGTGGCAACAAAATGGGAATGTGGAAATTTAGAATATGCTTTCAGTTACTTCATCACAGAAGTCTGCATGCTGGCTGTACCAGCTAAATTTTCTGGCATCTGCACAAATATTGTTGCTATCATGTACTTGAGGAAGGAAGTGGAAAGAAGAGCTTATAAAGAGACAGATTTCTGAAAAACCCATGCTTGCTGGTATCCTGAGGAAAGGAGAGTGTGTACAGCCTGGAACCATGCATCAGTGACCCTCAGTGGTTCCATTTCTACAAAGAAGTAGCAGCTAGAGCTGCAGAAAGCTTGACAGGGCCCTAGAGTCCTCTGAGAGCAATGGAAATGACATTTCTGCCATGCCAAGAGCCAGGTGTGACAGCCCAGGGTGCCTCTGCTTCACCATGGTGAGGGACAAAGACACTGCTAAATTTGCAGTTAAGCACTTTCCCATCAGAGAAAAGCCATCTAGAGGTTTAATATCAAGCAGATTAAAGCAAAGGCATGCTAAAATAAATGTCTTTATTTCCTATGGCATATTTTTCCCCTTTAAGAAATATACATCAGATACCTAAGTGGCATGGACTTATGAATATTAATAGAATAAGAAACAAGGTAAAGAAAGTAAATCTGAGGAGCTTCAGAGCTAGGCTTACAGTAGAAATAAAGGGAAGGCAGCATGTCCAATGAAGAAAGATGAGGCAGTTATTCCAGAAATGGAAAATTGCCAAGCTGAGATTTTCCACAACAGGCATTGGAAGTCTTCAAATGAAAAGGCCTGGGAAGCATTGCAATTACCCTGCCTTGGTTCGTCTCCCATGCTGCACATTTTAGAAAGCTAAATGCCTATCACGTGTTTCTTGAATAGCACTCCTCATCACAGAGTTCCAGAGTTGTTTCTAACAAGAAAGCTCAGAAATAGACTCATATGCCTATTAAATAATCAATTCTGCTTGATTAAAAAAAAAATTTAAAAAGCAAACAAAAAACTAATCAGAAAACTACATTTATGACATCAAATGTGTTTATTTTAGTTCATAAAATACTGCATAAGCTCTTAGAAATTAAAATATAAAGTCCTTGGAAATAAACCTAATTTCAGTTTTGTGAAGGTCAGTATTTTATGAACTAGATTTTTAAAAATGTTTGGGGCATTTAAGTTTTCTCCTTCATGTTTTTTGTATTTAATTTTAAATAACATATTGATAGTAAAGTTAATAGTTAAGGACTTATCCATTAATGTTAAAAGTATAATGCTACTGGGCCAAAACAATTCCACAGATTATAATTGATGTGGTAGACTTTAATACTCAATTAGAACATATTATCAAGAGAGCTCCCAGGAAATTGCTCAGAAAATAGAAGAGTGATTTTCTTTTAGTTTTTGACTTATTATAGAGTACGCAATTATATTTTATAGTTAGACACTTAGACTAGGAAAGCTTTAGTCTTCCAAAATGATCTTTGTCCTTTGAAAGATGTTGTTTTGCCAATAGAAGATGATCTGAATGCTTCTGTAAGGAATGAGAAGATGAATTAACACATTTTGATAATTTGTTATATGACATAATGATTTAAATGTTTTCTTTCTTGAACAATGAAGAAAATAAGCTCTTATTTACTCTAGTGATGATTAATAGAAGACTTCAAAAATATTTCTCATAGATGAGTAATGAAGATGAAACATTTTGCAAAATGGTTTAAGAAGTGAGTGTGATAGGGTAGCAGGACTGCCATATGAGGTCTATCTGTTTCCCTAGAAATCCCATCCAAAGGGAGGACTAGCCCAGACTACATTTTTAAACAGGTCATAGACATGCTTCAGATTGCCACCTTTTCAGACAGTCCCTTACTAAGTAAACAAACAAACCTAAGAACTGATTCTTTGTGCTGCATCATGTAGCTACTGATCCATAGGAGTAATTGAAGGACATAGACATTTCAGAATTAGTCATCTTCCATCATTAAATCTTTCTGATAGTCTTTGATGTATTCCTGGATTTGGCTATCCTAAATAATGGTGGCTTTCCTCATATTCCTCTTTACCAGATCATGAATCCACACAAAATACTGGTTGGAATATAGTCGTCTGGAATATACAATCAATCTGCGTATTATGTCACTAAAAGATTCATAAATGGAGAAGAAATCAGTTCCTGACATGTATTGGGTCAATAGACTACTGGTTTTGTGCAATGAGCTAACTTCTACATAACTCTTGCTTTTATAGCCAGATGGAAAAAGAAGAACTGATGGAATTTGTGGCAGGAAGAATGCTAACCAGGCATTCATGTTGTTACAGATGTCAAACACAGAGGTGTTTCTAGGTTATTTTCAGTTTAAAGGCAGCAGTGATTGATTTAAAGTACTGCTATACTTACAACTAAAAGCTATTTGACTATGATCTGCTTCAAAGAAAAATGCCATTATTTGGCTTTCCATTTACAGAAAGATTTAATTATGCTTCAAGGTTCAGACTTTTTTAGATGCAGAAAACATTTCCTATGTTCCTGGATTTCTGATTGTGCTGCAGCTGTTAGGCAGCTTGCATATGCAGTACAGCTGAACATGGAGGGATTGTCTGTATCATCAGTACTGGAGAGGGGAACTTTCTCAATGGGTCAGCCTTGCTTTCAGTCCATGGTCCTCCAATGACCGGGACATGTGACTGTTCCTGCTCTAGGGATCCTAAAGAATCCTGGAACATCTTGCATAGCTGCTTTGAGATGGCTTTGTGGACACTGCTAAGAAAACTCTCAGGATGCCTTCTGGGTCAGCACTGTCATTCAGAGGCTTGGCTGGACAAAACCACTGAATCTGAGACCTCTCAGGTGATTGGCTGAGATACTGCCTCCTTATCTCAGCAGCATTCCAAACCTGTGGGATTGATGGATGCTTGGCTGTATCTGCTGCATGCCACTGGGTAAGAAGCATAGGCATAGGGTAATGGTACACCTTTTAAGCAAAGAAAACAACATTATCTCCAGATCAGTAGTCATCAGTCCTGCTATACATAGTCACTTAAGAACTGCCAAGAACAGAGAACAATCTTTTCCCCCAATTTGTATTACTCACTGTCTACTTTGTGAAGCAGTTGATACAGGAAAATAAAACCTGATTATTTAAATGCACTGATAACCATCTTTTTCCTTTGTAGCATGACATAAAATATGGCAAGGAGATATGTTGATTCCTGCAGGAATCAGAAGTAATTTTAGAAAATAGTCAGAATTAAATTTTCACAGTTCCTGAGGCACACACAGTACCAGTGCTTGCATGGTGTGCTTCATGTCATACCCTAGAGCTGCACTGAGACATTTACTTTAAATGTCAATGAGGTCCAGAAAGCAATGTAAGTTGATTGCTGAAAATAAGCTAAACTTTCTTAATTCTTGTGGTTTGGAATTCTAGAAACAAAATCAGAAATGTTTTATGTTGTAACTGGTTGAGCAAGCTAGAGATTGATGTGGTTTTGTGGTTTCCTCAGCTGTACCAGAAACTAACCAAAATACCCACTCGTCTTCTTGCTGTGCCATTCTCTGTATTTCTGCACATTACAATATGAAAAGGGAACCTCTAAAACACTCTGAGTTGCTTTTTGCTTGTTTGTCACTAATTTCATCGTATTTTACTTCTTTTTTACGCTGGGCTTCAAGCTGTATGGATAGTTCAAATGTCATTATTGAGTCATGACATTATTGAGTCATATATTCAAACATGAATCATAGAACTATAAGATGTTAAACATTAATCTCAGAGCACAGTTTAATAAGATAAAAGCATTAGTTCTCAAACCCTTACCTCTTAACCTTATGGTATCTTGGTTTGAATTTAATGGCCCCTTCTTCATGCAAGTAGAACATCTGAGATAGAAGAAAGAAAACAAAATTAAATTTTGCTCCTGCAAATCATTATGGTATTTCCAGTCACAAGTATTAAAATAACCAAGTAAATTGTAGGTGAATTGAAAATTGTTTAATGTAAAAAAGACTCTTGTTTAATGAGAGGTTAGTCTTGGAAAGCATTGCTAAAGTCTTGCCCTGCCTAATTCTTCCCTGGGCCTTTGCTATTAGTGATGGGATAATAGGCTAATGTGAGCTGTTGATCTGAACTTATGAGAACTTTAATGTTAAGCTGAAAGAAACAAAAGAATCAAGAAGGGGAGTGTGAAGAAAATGCAACTCAAACATATCTCCTGACTTTGGAAACAAAATTTGAGATATTTCAGAAAGAAACAAAAATATGTGAATCAGTTTATTACTGAAAGGACTTCAGAGAAGGATTTTAGATAGAAGGTAAAAAAAGAAGCAAAGATACCATCTCTATGAAGAGACTGGACTAGACATAATAAAATCTTCTAAGATTATGAGTTTAGTTTAGGATGACACTACTACTTTTCTTAAGGGTCAGAATTTCGTATTAGATACATATAAAATTTCTTACAATGCCAAGTTATGCTGAAATAAAGAACTACCAATCAAAATGCTTGCTATGCCAGCCTTGGACATTTGTTAGGGCTAGAAGAGCATCTCCAATTCATGTGAAAGATCTTGTTTTTAAAGCTCTTGTTCAACACTTCTTAAATACTGTAGCAGGTATTTATTTCCAGATACCAGTAGGATCTTAGTTCAATTTAAATTTTGTAGCAGAAATGTTCTCTCCTATCCCAGTACTGTTTCCTAAGTGATCAGCATTCACACCTGCCCCTTCTCATTGCCCACACAGTCCTGCCTGATGATTTGACTTTTTCCCTATTTCTTGGTTCTCTCTGCCACCAAAAGTAGACGGTAGAAAGGTATTGCTGCTTACTGATACGACATTGACCAGAAATGCACCTGGGTTGAAGTGCCTTTTTTGGGAGCCCATCAGCATTGCTCTTGCAATGAGGTCCTGTGGCTCAGGAGAGGCCTCATCCTGGACAAAGATGAAACCTGCCATCCCTTCCCTAAAATAGCAACTTTTTGAATGATGAAGATTTGGTGAGTTGGCACCACTCTCATGATTGACATGACACTTACATGAAAAAAAATAACACCTGCACCCCAAATATTGTAGTCAGTGCATAATAGCTAAGGCAGCACTGGTGCACACTTCTGAAGCACAGAAAATTTGCACCTCATCGGTCTGGACCAGAAGCTGCACAAAACAGGTCAGACAGCACTGACTCTTCTGCACAGACCCAGCTGTGGTGAGCTGTCCTGGCTTTTTTGACTCTATACAATACAAACTATGGTTTCAAGGCTTGGGTTTGTTTTTTTTTTTTTGCTCCTCAGGAGGTTTCTCTCCACTTTTCAAAGAAAGAAACAAATAATAGCATTTATGCAGCTAAAATTCTCTTCATTGCTGTACAAAAATTATTTTTCTTCCTCATGCTGAATTCCTGGCACTGTGACAACATCTCCCTCTAACCTGAGTTAATTTATATTTAAAGTTTTGGGTTGGCTTTTCAACCTTCTAAAATATTCATTAACGACTTTATTTAGTTTTTCAAATTGTGTTAATAAACCGGGACAGTTTATTTGTATTTATTTGCATAAAAATCTTTAGTAAACAAACTACAAATTAAATTTGATTTATAAATAAATGGCATCTTTTCTGAAGTTAATCTGACTTCATAAGTTTGTCACTAAGCAGGATTTGACTGACTCAAACAGTAAACATTTTCTACTAATCTTTTTTTACATATATATCATTTTAAAACTAGCTCCTTTGCAACTTAATAAAGTTAATAAACTTTTATTTGTAAAATTAACAATTTTATTTTCCACTTTAAACCCTTTCATTTGCTTTCCTCCACTGTGAAAATGTACAAAATCTTGCTTTTTTAATGTTTGCCCTTTCATCCACGTAAACATTTTTTTTTAAAACTTGTTTCAGCTCCACCTCTGTTTTCAACTCATTTCAGTAATGCCCGAGTTCTTGTAATTGTGTGTTCCCATCCTAGGGGCACCTCCATGTGCCAAGCCTGGCTCAGACATGTGTGGTTAATTGGCTGTGCAGGTGTATCCATGTGGAGTCACCCAGTGCTCCAAATCAACAAGCTCTGTAGAATGGTCAAATGAATCAGTCCAAAGGGAAAATATATTTTAGAAGTGACTATTTTAGAAGTATATCAGGATTGTAAAGCTGAATTATTGCTGCTTTTGAGTTACTGTGTGAACAGTGAGTTTTGTGATCTGACTCCTGGTCCTCAAGTGATAAAGCATCCTGGAGCATTTTTTGGAACAAATTTAATTTCATTCTAGGTGTGAATGTTTCAGTCAACTGTATGGCAGTAGTTTCATACTGGCCACTATGAAACTAAACAACTGTAGCTAAAATTTCCTTTTCCACATGACCAAGAATTTAAAAAAGAAAGGTACTTTCAGCTCTGGAAGTAAGGCCAGGGGAAAACCGAATACTGCTCTTTCACTCTTATTTGTGTAGTCCTTGTTCATGTCTTAATTCATAAAGATAAAAAACCCCCTCCTTTGTTTCAAGCTAAACAAAACTGGGAAGCTCTGTCTCTGTGAGATTTTTTTGTTGTTTTTTTTTTGGGGGGGGCGGGGTGTTTTGCTTTTGTGGTTTTTTCTGTTGTAAAACAAGTAGAAAAAGAGCAGAAACACAATCAAGTCAGGAGGGTATAGCCAAATCAGAAGCCTCATTTTTTGCTTTGCTTTGCAGGGGTCTAATATATGGTACACATGGACTGAAGCAAAGAATCTTCTTTGTCTTTCTCAGACGTGCCAATACATGTTAGGACAGTTGTAGAGCACATACTGCATGAGGGTAAACAGCAAACAAAAAGTGGGTAGACTTGCTTGTTTGGTATGTGTGAGGTACAGCATAAACACCCCAGTGCTCACATTAGACACATTTTCTCTCTGCTCATTTGCATTTGTTTTCAGCTAGAGCACTCTGTGCAGATGTGGGTGAAAACACTAGAGTTAATAAACACCTGATGCTACAAGAAGGCCACACAACTACAAAAGCACTTTCAGTTTGGCAAGTGAGATATACAGTGGGTTTGCTTCACCCTGAAGCTCTGCTATCCATAGAAACGGTCTTGTTGAGTGACCCAGAATACTTTCAAATTCCTGTAACATAACCTACATGCCTTTGCTGTAGGGCTGAGGGACTGGTTTTTATAATGTGATTGATGCATATCATACTATGGAAGGCTGTGGCTTCCTCAGGAGACTGGGGTACAGGAGGACATAAGCAATATGCTCTGAGTTATCACCTGCTTGCCTTTGAGGTGGGTAGAAGATGCAACTTCCATTGATTTCACTGATAGAGTGTGCATGGGGAACTCCTGCCTGTAGTTATGAGGGTAAGGATTCAGGACTCCTTTTTTAATTCCATCACTGATTTATTGCACCAGACAGGTAATTAAATGTGCTTTGAAGAGGTATTCTGAGATCAGTCCTATGAGTAGTTAATATGTGAAAAGTTTTCTGATCTAATATTGTGTATCAGTAGTATTTATGATCAATGTGTTTGTAAGTGATTCTGTTCTGTCCTAGCTTTGAGTGAAGCTGCTGCTGTGTAATGGCTGATGCATGTTTTTGAAGAGCAGCAGTATCTCAATACTGCATAAAGAGTTGAACTGAGATTTTTGTAAGTGAAGTACATTTTGCCCAGAAAGCAAAATATACTTGTATATTTTAAAATAAATGTTGAAGCAGCCTTGTTTATCTTTACCACACACATTTTCTAGTAAAGGTTTGATGTTGGGAGACTCAAAGCACTCAAAAAGAAGCAAGTATTTTATGAAATTATTAAAAGCAAACTCCATTGTCAATATACATTTTATAATTTCCCTGTTATTGATTCATTTTTCTTATACATCTTCTTTACCCAAATCACCTACAAGCTTTTCTGACTCAGTTGTGTTTTTTTCCCCCAGTCTTGCTGTTTCCAGCATAATTCCCAAACTTTTGGTGCACTTCCTTGTAGTGGACTCCAGGGAGACAATAGTAACACATGAAAGAGGAGCATAAAATCCAAACTGTTCCATTGCCCACCATGTGTAAGGTAAGACAGAAGGAGCAATGACTGATGTACAGCTTTTAACAGTAAGGTCAAGTTCTTTGTTAGTGACCAACCTGTTGTAGGACAGGAATAGAAGACCTGGAGTTACAGATTTAAATAGAAGGAAGAGAAGTGGGGATTATATATTTTGATTCAGCTGTGTTTGAAAAGGGTTTGAAAAACTCTTGTTCCTGGAAACAATGAGATACAAACCTGTTTGCATAGTTGATCTCTGGCCAGAAAGGATTCCTGTCAAGTGAAATATTAACCCATAAGGAATGCAATTTCTTAGAGCAATGAACTATTGGCTTCAAACCAACTTTAATGCAGAGCTAAGGTGACCATTTAAAAAACATATATGCATCTGCATGGCTGCCAGACCAGAATAGGATTACCCTTTCTCTCAGCTATAGCTTACCTGTTTGTAATTGGCCTGGTTCTGTAGTGCTGGAAAGTAATTTCTAGCTGTACAGTGGACAAATGTCTATTACTTTGGTTGTGTCATTGCTGCAGGCAGGTGTTTATATTATGAAAACTATAATAGCAGCTGGGAGCTCTATAAGTGATTCTATTGTTCCAGGATAGAGAGAGAGCTCAAGGAATGTTTCCTCCCTGGAGTCTCTGCTGGGAGTGATAATTTTCCTAAGCAAGGCCAAATTTACACAGTATCCATGACATAGGAGGCATGAAAAGGGAAACATGAAAAGCTCTGAGCCTGCTGAAGGTGACAGGTAAAGAGTCCCAAGCCCCATTCCTTTGCAGCATGATGTGCTGGTTCTGTCAGTAAATGCCACATTCAAGATGCACCCACTGAACCCATCAGGTAGTTGCTGCTTCAGGAAATGATTTTCAGGCCTCAGGAGGCATCTATGCTAAAATGCCCAAAAAAAACTGTGGAACAACTCATTCTTTCTGTCAAGTCAGAGAGGCCTAAGCCTCTGAAGCACAATCTAGACCACAGTGTTCATGCTAAATTGTTCCCTCTCTTTTTTTGTTCGCAAAGCACAAAGTCTGACTTTCTGTCCATGGGCTCTGATGGGCTCTGATGTACTTTGCAGGTGTTCAATGCACAGCTGGAGGAGACCCAAACATGTTGGAACTCATGCCTGTGGGATAATTTAAACAAAACCCCAACTATGTTCTCTGCAGAGTGAGTTTCTTTCTCCAGGTACTATTCACTTCCCAATGACTTGGTGGCACTCTGGAGATACTGAGAGTAGGACTGATGTGCTCCTTTTGTTGGTGGGTTTCAATCCACTCATAGGTTCTTGTAGATTCCTTACTATTAGAATGTTTTTGACTAGGAAGTTTAGGAGAAGGAAAATGGGAAGAGGTAAGCATTACACCCTAAATCCTACTCACTTGTGACATTAAAATGGGTATTTGTTCATGGAAGGTATATGTCCTTAAAAGAAATAAGAAAGGCCTTATTACTATCAATGTCAAAACTATCATAACTAGGAAGCTGGGTAAATCCACTCAGAAGAAAAAGGTGGCTCCATTTGCTGTGCTTTTATTTTCTGTTTTTCACAGGGTCATTCCAACATTCACATTGGGGGAGTTCCTAGTCACAGCAGAAGGAGTGAGAAAATACTTGCTCTAGGATTTCTTCTCACATTAAATGTTTGATTATAGCCTCAGAGAAGGACTGTCATGGACAGTGTCCAGGAAGTGTCTCAGCTCTCATTAAACACAGATCATTAAACATACTGCACAACGAGTCATTGTGGCTGTCACATATAGTTAGGCCATGCTGCTGCTGCTACCACTGTGCAAAAGGCAGGATGTTAAGCTTCAGTATCATTACAATTTTGTCCACCAAAAGAAGCAAAAATTTAACCAAAGCAACCACTTTGCTTTCCCTAACTCCTCCTTTTATCTCATACCTGTTAATATGGACCCATGGAGGGATTTCACTCCTCAGCAAATATCAGTGGCTTATAGACAGAGTTGACTGTAAAACTGAATTTGTGGGCCCATAGCTCACGTTGCTGTCAATGACAAGGAAACAAAGGCCTAGAAGGGACTAATTGTTTGAAACACTAATAATTTCTGACAAGGCACTTTGAGTAGAAAATGGAAAGCTGATACTCTTGTAGAACCAAAGTGAACAAATAATCCTTTAACAAGAGAAAAAATAGAGAGAATACAGCCTTACAGGGGATTCGTAAATGCCTTCAGAACAGGAGGCACTACTGAACTCCTATAATGTTGCATGGCTTTGCAAGGGTTTCTCAGGGGTGAAGAGATAGACGAGAATCTTGATCTCATGATCAGAAGGCTGGATTTATTATTTTATTATATAAGTTACATTATTACTATGCTAATAGGAATAGAGAGTCAAGTTCAGAAGCTGCTAAGCTAAGAATAGAATAGGAATCCATCAACAAAGTTCTGTGTCCAGTCAGAAAGCAAGAACAACTCTGCTGTGAGTGGTCAGTAAATCCAAACACTCACAGAAGACCAATCACAGCTGCACCTGTTGCATTCCACAGCAGCAGATAACCCGTGTTTACATTCTTCTTCTGGGGCCTCAGCTTCCCAGAAGAAGGAAAGATCCTAAAGAAAGGATTTTCCACAAAAGATGTCTGTGACACTATAATGGCATCTAGAGTACACCACCGTAAGATCACCTTTCTTAGGGAGGTGTATGGAAAACTGCACATCAAACTGTACCCTCTGCAGTCAGTGATTAAATTGCTGCTAAGTCCAAGAACAGAGTGGGTCCCAATGTGGTGGAGATCACTGCTACTATTTTTAGTCTGTATTTCAATAGCTTCAGATGTCTTAAGCAGGTCTTGCCCCTCATCCCTCTCACAGGGGATGTACTGTCAACTACTGTGTGTGCAGCTGGGATGCAGCCTAATTCCAGCCTTCCTCCAATGTGCTTCTGGTAACACAGGCAGAGCATTTAGTAATCTGTGATCCAAGTACACCTGGCGGTTAAAGCTATTGCAGTACAACTAGCAGAAAAAGAATAAATTGTCTGAAACAGGTACTAAATGCTTGAATGGACAATCTCCTTTCTTTAAAAAAACCCAAAACAACCTAACCAAAACCAGAAAAAAAACCTTCACTGATTCCATGTTCTGCTTTTATGTAAGAAAACCCCCAGAACAGAATAGAAAACCTACCCCAAAAAAACCAAACAACCCTTCACTTAAAACCACAATTCAGGGGATGAGGTGATAGATAAACTAACCAATTGGATTTTGACTTGCTGAGGTCTATGTGATAACTCAGATCATGTAACTGGGAGCCCTAAATATATGTGAAATAAAATTTAAAAAAACTCTAAATTTTAAAGAGAATCTGCCACCCCCAAATTTAAGGAAGTTGTATCCTGTTGTTTTATCTTCATTATGACAGAAGATAAACAGATAATTTTGTGATCCAAATAGAAATACATTTTGGCATCTGTTCTATACCAATAGTTGCTCTTGCTATGAACATGCTTACATTTTATTGCATTGGGCTATTTGCCATTTTATGTAAGCTACACCAGCTGCTCTTGCTCTTGCATGACAGATTACTTTATGCAGCACTCTGGTTTTTCCTAAAGCAGATAACGCTTTGTAAAATCCGGATAACTAAGTCTCGAGGAAGCGATTGTAAGTTATATTAAAACTGTGATAACTGAGAACCAAAACAGCCCTGAAGAACTGTACTAAAAAGCTGCTACTTCAAGGGAAGATTGTGGTTATGGATAGCTGGGTTTCTTACTAATGTCTATTCTTACATTCTTTTACCTGCTGTATTTTTTCTACTACTTGCTGTTTTTGCTTAAAGTTGACACACAATGAAGATAAACATTAATAATAACCTTATACACTGAGAAAATGTCTATTTTAATTTTTATGGCAATGAAATACACTGAAATCAGTTTAGATCTACTGCAAACAAAGCCTCCAAATTCTCTTTGTTGCATTTCTGTGACAGGTTTCATGCTCTGTTTTCCTGGCAACCTTCTGCCTGGGAAAGCAGCATTATGCAAATAAAAACTCAAATGGCAGCCACAGAAGGAAAATATAACACAATTTTTCTTTACATCTTGGTAATATAGGTAAGATCATGCTATCACAAAACTAAATCAAGTTCTTTTTCTTAGGAGTGAACTCTGCCTCAGCTACATTTTAAAACCAGGTTTTCTATTATTTGGATGCAACATGGCTGCAAAATCATATTAATTCCAAATTTAGAAATGACATACTTAAGCAGTAGTTGAACTTTGCTGGTTTGGATAGGTGTTGGTGATTAAAGTGCCCATAAGTATAAGGTTGTGCGGGCACTGCTGCTGCAATAAAAAGTCTAAGTATAATTGGTCTGAGAGTGTGGAGAGAAGCAGCAGGGGATGCTGGTAGGGACAGTAAAAGCTCAACAGGGTTACGGAAACCTGCCAAATCTCCATCCTCACCGCAGGGAACTCCTGATGCTGCCAGGCAGTAAGGAAAACAGATGGCCGTTGCCTTTAAAGCCAGTAACATTAATTTCTGTGCCTGTTGTGTATTTTTGCTCCTTCCCCTCAATTTTCCCACTCCTGCAGTAGTTCCTGTGGCAGCCAGGCATTGGCAGACATGTTGGAAAGCAGCCACGCACGCGGGTGAGTTTCAGCTGAAGATGATGGCTGCTTTGTTTTGGTTTTCCTTTTCCCCAAGCTGCTTCCACAGTTTGGCAAAGGGGTGTCAGGATTAGAAATAGGGGGATTGGAGAACATGCCAGAAGCTATTAGAGGGAAGGAAGCAGAGCTATAGTAAATGTGAAGATGGAGCAGTGCCAGTAGCAGCGTGGGCATGGGGGTTTGGATGCAATTAGCGCAGCCGGACAAACATACCCTAACACGGACACTTCACAGCTACATGCTGAATAATCCTCTATTTTGTGCTTATTTGCAGTGGGGTATAGCTAAAACCTGTAGAGGGGGCCTTGTTCTTTTCCTCATAAACAGCAATAATGTGGACCTGGTAAGTCTGTAGCAGCCAGAAGTGATTTCAGAGAATGCTCTAAATCAAATCTTTGTATCTAAAAGAGAAGAGCATGAGATGGAAAAAATGAACATTTAAGTTTGTTTGCATGGTATTTCAGCTATTCTGAATGCCTGAAAGAGTTTGGGTTTTCCCCTTAGCTTTCTGAAACTTCTAATGCATTTGTATGCTGTTGTGAAAAACAAAGCACCAGTTTGAAGGAAGACAGAAACGTATAGGATGATGAATTTTAATTTTAGAATATCATTAAGAGAGCCCAAAGAAAGACACAGGCTTGAGCTGAGTTAGGAATTCAATGAAATATTGACATGCAGAGTCATGACGGGACATGACTGACTTGTCACCTACCTTAGGGGAAAGATTCTGCCCCTGTGCAGGTTTCTGACTGTTGATCTCAACCAATGAGTGTTTTGTGCTTTTAACAGATGTTTCTGATTTAGGCCAATGAAAGCTAATGGAAGCTTTTTTCTAGTCTCTGAGGAAAGTGTGCCAGCCCAATCAAACAAGCAAATTTGGAGCTTGGCATCTGAATTGAATAGCAAAACCGGATAATTTCCTCTTGCAAAAGCTGTGTGCCATCATTATTCTATGATACTCTAAAAATTTCATAATTAGTACTGACTTGTTATTTTTGCCATCTCCTGGATTTAATCATTTAGCCATTATTGCTGTCTACCAAGAAAGACACTAAAGTCACTTATTCAAATGGCCTGTCTGGCTTGTCCAAAATAGAACACAATTCCCAAACCAGCAAAAGATGATGCATACAGCTGCCCCAGCTATGTAATTGTAGCAAATATTTCTAGAAGCACAGCCACAAAACAAACTCAATAGAGGCATCTACGTATTTGACAGGCATGTATTTCCAATTTATATTCTTTTACATTTTTCTGTGGTGGCATAGGTTATCACCATTCTTGTCTCTGGTTTATGAGCTTCACATGGGAAAGCTAAATATACTGTAGAATCACCATAGTGCATTAAATCACTAAAATTTAAAAATCCCATTAATAAGTCCGATTGAAATGGTACTTATGACTCTATGGTAAAGTACTTAAGAGCTATAGATTGATTTATTTTTATTATTGCTGTAGAACATGCTCCATCCAACTACCAATAAGTATATACAAATAGATTATTAAAACACTGTAGATACTCATATAGTCTACACAGAACTGAAATTCTGAAATTATAATTTGGCAAAAACCCATAACATTTCTCAAGAAAGGCTGTGATATAGGTATAGATCATTAATTTACAGCTTCCAATTAGGGATGGTCTGTGATTAAAGCACTATATTATTTCTTTGCTTTTAGACACAAGTAACCCTATCTCCCTTGCAGTGTTTGAATCTGCAAGTAGCTGAAGGATCTGGTACAAAGTGCAGAACATGAATGAACATTTGAAAATGGATGGCAAGAATTTTCTTGGCTCATTAATATTAAGTAGTTATGGAATTGGAAAGAAGATAGGTATTGCTTTATTACCTTCTGTTCTCAACAGTCTTAGAATTAGAATTTACTTTGTATGTGCTATATATACAGGCTTTATTCCCCTGCAAAGAGAAATGACATTTTCTCCAAGCCCTTAACTGAGTAGTTGTCGCAGTGGTATGTGTGATAAGAGATACTGGACCTCTGGAAGTGTATCTAGTTTCCTGTTGTGATGCTGCTGTTTATGGCATCTCTCCAAGCATGTATTTTTGGAAATGCACTCATGGGTTTAGTTCCCATTTTGTGCAAGGCTGTTGATACGTGCACATTTTTTTTTCTTGGGTGGAATGGCAACTTTGTTTATTACTATTATGCTATTGCAGTACTTGTGCTGTTTTGGTGCAAGCACATCACTGTTTGCCTTTGGGACTACTCTTTTAACTGTCTTGAGTGTCTAAGTTGTATATGAATTCAATTATTCATTGAGGGTCATAAATTCTGGTGAGAAGTGCTGTGTAATGCCCTTACACAAAGGCAAAGCATTACTAGGTGAATGGAGAAGTAGGCATAAGAAATTTGGAAACTCTGAAATGGGGTGAAAAGGTTTTTCCTTTCCTGTAGTGCTTAGAGAGTGCCTAGAGAGTGTAAAATGCCCAACCCAGTATCTGAAGAATATGCAAAACCTCAAAGTGGTAGGTTTAAAGGTTTGAGGGAAATTAATTTTACCAGTCTGAAAATGTGGAATAGGTTACTCGACTGCATCCTAAAGAGGAGGCTGAGGGACCTGTGTGTTTTCTCACTGATTTGACTCTGGGATAGGAAAATTTTCTCACAGCTGGGGGATTTAGTAATCTTCTGGCTACAGGCTTTGAACTGAAAATACACCCTACTATCAGAGCTAGGTTCCTCAGGCCCTAATATGGGATAATTGTGATAACTGCATGGTTTAATAAAATGTTGTAGTTGGGATTTGAGCAGGAGCTGTTCAGATCATGCCAGCATAAGCACTGGGCACAAAAACAGGACATAGAGCAGAAGGCAGTAGGCCAGTGAACAGGCAATGCTTCTAACAGATGCTGACATTTTAAGACTTAAGGTTATAAGATGTTTAAAACTAGATTTTCACAAAAGCTGACATGGTAGATTCTTGTGGGTTTATACTGGCTGCATTACATACATTAACACTGCACTTTGTGTAGGCACTAAGATCTAAATCAGCTTGGGGAAAGGAAGAAAGAAATCAAATGTTTAATCAAGGCGCTGTTCAAGTTCACAATGTGTGTGAAGGTGGAAAGCCTGTGTGAACATACTTCTAGAGGCAGTGAGTGAAATCCTGCACTGATCATTTCAGTGAAAGAGAAGTCCTAAGACACCCAGTAAATCTGCCAAGGTTCTTTCCTTCATTTCCCATTCAGAGCTAGAAGTGGAGGAGAGAAATGTATCACATGTGGTTTATCCCTGTTGATCATATTGTGGTGTCTGGGTTCTCAGAAAGCCCTAAAAGCTTGTATTTGTTCCAGTCACAAAGAAAATCTTCAAACTGACATTTTCAGTTAGAAATGAGTTCATGCAATGTAATTGGACTGCTTTCATCACCTGAGTCTCCTTCCTGAATTGCAAAAACACCCTGAAACAACCTTTACTGAGACCATGCTTTGTACTACTTGAAATTATATTTGTGAGGGTTTGGTAACACAAAATTAAGTGGTACTCATCAGACAGGCATTGTTGACTGGAAAACTGATGGAAAGTGAAGAAAGACGAGGAGCAGTGTATGGGTAAGAATGGCTACTCTGTAGTTGCTAGCTGACTGTGATTTCAGAGAGAATAAAATGATTTTTTTTCCTGAGGGAACTCCCTGAATTTGTACATGGGGTTCCTAGAAGTAAGGGTGCCTTGAGTCTGAAATGATGAAAATTTTAATGGACTTCCAAGTTTTTCCATACATTTTTTTGTGAATGGTAGCTTTCCAGAAACCATTGTAAAAATCAAGGAAATGACAGAAATACTACTAAGCAGAGAAGCTCTGCATGAGTTGTCTATTTTAGCAGGGTTCAGAATTTCAAGAAAATCAAATAACTGATAGATGGGTCACACTCCTGATTGGCCTTAGGGCCAGCTGCCACTCTGCATACATGAATGCACATGAGTCATCTCAATGCCTCAGGGAGGAGGTGGCCCCATGGGTTAGGGCAACATGACAGCTTGTTGGAAATTAGAGCAGAGAGGGGCCCTGCAGAAGTTTATAAACAGAACAGGTGGCAGAAAGTAAGGGGTAATCACACATTTTAAATTAAAAAGGAAAAAAATCTCTGGGGGCTGTATGGCCCCCAAATCTTCAGCTAGGTCTAGGAGGGCTCCTGTGATATTCAGTGCTTCAATCACCTAGCAGGCATAGTTTGGCAGGCTGCTCTGCCCCCCCAAAAGCTATTCCCTTAGTCTGCTGTACAGGATTTATATGCTTCACTGAAAGTCCACCTGCTGCATGTGTATGTCAACAACCAGCTCCTGAAGAGCCACGGCAGGGCAATGGGGTTTTGGTGTTGTTTTGTCTTTGGGATAGATTTTTGGGATATATGCTGCAATTCCTTGGCTCATACAAGATGTAATGAGAAACAGTTGAGAAATTATCTGAATAGTCTTGCTGCTTCTAGTAATAAAGAGTTAAAGGATGCAGATCCTCAACTGCATGATGTACTACTCTCAGATCTTTCCAATACTGACTTTCAAACTTTTGTTATTAGAAGTCCAAACTGGCCTGGTGAAACAGATTCATGCCCTATGCAGTCAGCGTAGCAGTGATCCTGAGAGCACAGGGAATTCTAGAAAACAACAAGATTTTTATTTTTTAAGAGCTAATAATTTGTATAAGGAAAAATAATGGAAATATGTGAATGCAAAAAACTTGTTTTCTGGTATTTTAAGAATCTCTCCAGGTTTCATCAACAGGGTCTCAGTGTTGCAAGATTCCATTATTTCAGAGAAGATTATATCCCTGCATGTAATATATATAGCTTCTAAATAAAAAGGCAAACAAAGGAATTTGTCAAAAGCCTTGATTTCACTTATAGTACTTCCTCTTTCCTTGCTTCTAGTTTGCCACTTCTTCAGGTCTGGATAGTGGCGGTCTGTGTATGTGCCTTATGTTAACAGTTGTAGTAATCTTCTTTGCACACTTCCATTTTTCTTAATTTTTTTCACCATTGAGTTATCCTTCCCACTTGCTGCTCACAGTGACTGACCATTCACCTTTTGAAATATTGCTGGCATTTTTATTCTCCTATTCACTCTCTGCTTCTGAGCACCCCGGCCCTGAAAGTCGAAAAGCCAAGGCCGTGTGGCAGGTGGGCAAGTGCTTCTTGTGCAAATACATTCATTTGCATTTGAATGTTCTATTTGCATACAAATGCTTTCATTCATAGGAATAAAAAGATTCTCTCCACGTGCATTTGCGCAAAGAAAAATTGGATTAATGAAACCACTCAGAATTGAGACTACTTTAGATCTACACTATCTGGCTCTGTATGCACACCATGGAAAGCCAACAACAATTTCGTGCAGTAAAAAGTTTAAAAATCAATAGTACTGGAAAATTGAATTTGGGTTCTTCTCAGGCACGTATTATCAAATTGTAAACATAGTACCAAAGTGAGAATGGCAGGAGACCTGAACTCTCCCCTACTTTTCTGAGTGGTACCAACAAGAAAAAACCATAGCATAAATGAAACTACTGTTATAGATATGAAGAAGGTCAAATACCTCCTCAGAATTGCTGATATTGAGCAGAAACTCTTAAAGTCTTTTACTCTTAAGTTTTTTAGATCTATACTAGATACATTTGTACTTAAGTCTGTGGTTTTTTAATACCCTTTACTTGAGGTCATCATTAGCATAGGCATACTTGCTTCTTAACTTGGCTCACAGTTTTGTTTACACATCACTTTTCTATCAGGAATAACTAGTCAAATGCAAAGTGTGTCAGAAAACCTAAAAAGTACTATATATCTAAATAATTTGAGTGCCATCAGCAAAGAAATGGTCATCATAAGAGATAAGGCCAGCCAATGCTTGGAAACAGACTACTGGCAGCACTTTTAAAAATTATTTATACTTTTTGACTTGCATTTTAAGTTGGATGGGAGGAACTGTTGGAAGAGCACACTTGTTTAAATTTTGAAATTTTCCTTTATGTAGTAGATGTTGAGCTGACCAAAAAAGTCTTTTAAAATTTTTCTAATATGATGGCTACTTTGTGATAAGAAAACCCAGAGCCTGTAATCTTCCACCAGAAACTTCTCTCTGGACACTGAAATGCTTCTTTTTATGTTCTGGTAGTCATGGCTCTGCACAGATCCAAATGATCTGAAGAAAATTTTGAGGTAAGAAGAGGTGGTCATAGTGTTTCTTAAGACATTTCATCCCAAAACCTTGATCTTGTTCCAATTGTTTAGGAGAATAAAAAGGCTGATGGAAAGGATACATAACTCTGTAGTACTTGTTTATTTCTGTCATGCAGCACATAAGCCATTCAATTACAGTCCTAGGTGTGCAGATCAGGGCTGAAGATGCAGATACTGCAAGGTTTATTACTTGGCTTCCTGTGTTTTGCAGTGTGCAATGATGAGGTGGAAACTACTGGTTCAGTGCTTGTGTCAGCTTTAGAGTGGTTACTGCAGTACAGTAAGAGTGACCAATGCTGTGAAACAGTTGCTTCTTTTGCATGTCCACGTTATAGCCGAGGTCTGTAGAAGTCCTAGTATCTGAATCTTTGAAACTGTGGTTAGGAGATTATCACCCAGAAACTGACCATCAGGACGGTGACCATGGGGGAGGTATTTGGTAGAGGTGATGTTGGCTAGCAGTCTACTGCTACTTGTGGTGAAGAGAGAGCCAACAGTTAATCAGGTGGGGAGTGATGTGGTGAGACTGTCCTAAAATCCAGTTAGCTTAAAAAAATTTCTAAAGTTAGTATTTGCAGGGGCCTAAAGTAGAAGCAGGCATGGAAAAAGTTAGATTCTTCTTTTGCCTTGCACCTTCTCAAAGACACCTCATAGCAGCGTAGAGGAGCTCTAACACTTTTATAAATCCAACACATTAACCAGATAATTTATAGTCATTACAGTCAATATGTGTTTCAAAAATCCAAGAAAAGAATAGGATGGGGTTATTCCTGGCCAGTGTTTGGAAAGATAAAAAAGAAATAACAGGAAGATGTTTCATAGCTTTTTCAGAACCACAACTCAAAGGAATCATTATAAAGTGAAGAAGTAAAGGCCGGTGTCGCCGCCTTGCACAGAAGGATCTAAAAACTTTTTGTATTTTCTATCTCTGATTTCATTACTCCTAATAACTCTTTTCCTGATGGAAGGTAAAGAGGCACCTGAAATATAGATTTGAGTCCTTTTAGTTAAACCTTTATCTCTTTGTCATAGCGGGTTTTTTTCTTCTGTAGTTTCATTCATCTGCTCTACTGGAACTTTCAGTCGCACAGTGTTAAAATATGGCTGTTCTAAGCTAATATGCATTAACTTTTTAAAATCTGTTTTATACATAACCTATTGTATTAATATAAAACGTTAAGGCCATTTTTTCGTTTCCTGGGAATGGCCCATTACATTGTGAGCAATCTACTCTTGCTTTTTTAGAAAAGACTTTGAACTCAATACAAAAGAAAAATATAATCATGTACAACTATAAAGACTGCTTTTTTCCCTTTTGTGCAGAGTAACAGAGGTGGATGAGTAGCATGGTAATGAAGAGATGGACCGTCTTTATTAGCAGGCTCGGTGAAAGGGTTCTTTTCAGAACTTCAACTTTTCTTATCTCCTTAGTTTTCATGACGTCTATTCGGACACTTTCCTTTCTTGACTTCCTTTTAAATATGCCTAACAGAATAGCAAAGCCAAGCCAGTTCATCCTTCTCTCCAAAGAAGGTAGATACAAAGTCTACTGGTTTAGATGCTTCCATTAAAGTTTTTCATATATTTAGAGAAATATTGCTGTTTGCATGGCTTAAGAAATAGTCATGTATATTGATGTCTCCCAATCATTCTTTTTTCTTCTAAAAACAAACACAACAAACCCTTGCTATGATGTTTTTACTATAGTTAAAAGAGGCTAATGATATAGGAAGCTTCTTTGAGTAACAAAATAGAACTAGAAATACCACTTAACCCTCTGTCCTAGAAATTGGTTCATATAGTAGATTTGTAGAGGGCTATTTGATGAGCTCTCACCCTCTTCTACAATGTGCTCCACAACCCATTTTGATATTTTTCTGCTCCTCCTCTATGCTCCCTATTTTTTTGCTGTTCCTCCCACTCTTTCTGCTTCAGTATTCTTTGTTATACAGACAGTTCACTTTTAATCTTGCCCAGTTAAGGAATTCCACTACAATGAAAGGTGATTGCCGTGTCATTGGAAAAAATTCAATATGTATGGTACAACATATGAAAACTATGTTCCCTTCTGCCATTCTGCTGCAGAGGAAGTGTCCCATCATCACTGTGTTGAGTTCTGAGGAAGGAACCTCAAGAATAACAACCAAGAAACAGGAAATATTATTTATTATCTGATGCTGGAAAACTGAAACTTGTTTGTTGACTAGCATTTGCCTGTTATAGTATTATAAAGAATATTACAATCCCCTGTGAAGGACATTTACTGTTGCATAACTTAGAGTATCTGTCCAGTAGTGTTGCTGTTTGGTCTGTGTATCTTCAGTGCACTAAGCTGTTAATAGATCTTGGTTTTGAAAGGATGTGACTTTTATACAAAGATTGCATAGCAAAATCAAAGTATAAATAAGAAATTATGAATTGTGTAGACTGAAGGATTCAAATAATGTTATAGCAAAATTGACTCTGGCTGGATCTCTTGTTATGAGCAGCTCAAAATAATGAATATTATTAGTTTGTTCAATAGATGATGTGATCCAATGAAACTGAGTGCCTGCTTTGTGAAAGATATACAAGGCACTTGTCTTCAATATAGAGAAAGAGCTTGAAAAAGTGATTTAAGGCCTTTGTTGTAACAGGTGAAAAAAGTAAGAATTTGTAGAACAGTGAATTGGTTAGAGGTATGTTGATATGAGCCATCTAGAATGTGCTTTGAGAAGGACCAGATGATCTCCAGAGGCCATTCCAATCTCAAGGATTCTGTGATTCTGTGAACCATGGTCTTGTTTTGCATATAAACTAAATCAGTGGTCATACAGAATTTACATTTCACCATTTACAGGCATATACCCAGATCAAACAACCTAAGAGTGTGTATGTGTGTATTTCAGCAATAGCATTACCATTCCAGGGAATTATAGCCCTAAAACTGACATGAATTGCATGCTTATTAAATAAACCAATACCAAGTGATTAACACATGTATATAAGAATTATTTTATTTCCAAATGGAAATCTTATGTCATCACTAACAGTAATTCTGGTTTTAGCTTTTCATCCGAAAATTATTTGAGCTGGTTGTTGTTATTTAAATTCATTGGCTAGAGGTGGATTAAACTAGATAAAAAATTGACAATTAAAACAGTTGTAGTTTCATTTTTTAGTTCTAACCCAGAATGGTTACTATAATCTGCCCTTTGTAGCATGGACTTGAGAACATGTTTTCAGGATGAAAAATATTTATCAAAAAGAATTTATTAATTATAAAGCAGATGTTTTTGCCAGCTCTGTAAACTGTTCAGGTGATTTTCACTGTTTAAAATTCTTTTTAGATATGAGCTCCGTTTGTAGTTAAAATAGCATTTTCTTCTAAGAAATTTAATTTTTTAAATTGGTAGATAAATTTTCCTGGAAATATACCAAGCGCTGAATTTTTAGGGAAGTGTTGATTTTTAAAAAATATTTAAATACAGAATATGTAACTAGAGATACTTTCTGTCTCATTTGCGAGACAGTCTCTTTTAGCAGTATTGACTTCCTAGAAATGTAGAAACAGTTTTATAACTAATGGTAGTTAAGAATTAAGATGTATCTTCTACACAAGAAGCATATATGCTCACAACAGTGTAACAAGTCCTGATGTGGTTCCTTTGAACTGCCTACAAGATGTATAACAATTTTTCCCTTGGCTGCAAGTTCCCACTCTATCATTCTTTCTTATGCATTGTAACTATATTACTGTATTGAAGGGATTCCATTTTTAGTGGAAGCTATTGCCCAGTATGAGGCTTTTCAGGTGACTGTGAAAACTCTTGAGACCATATTCTTAAACTGATATTATAATTTTAATGTAATTTCAAAATAAATATATACATTTAAATGGGGATTTTTTTATAAATTCCAGATTATTAGCCTCTCATTGAGAATCAGGTGTGTTGCTGAAGAGTTGTCTGGAAGGTAAAGCAAAATCTTTTAAATGCTCAGCACAGAATCCCTGTTGTCCTTACATGTGTCCTATGACATTGGCTGCAGCTCATGCCAAAAATGTATCAATATCAGTATTTCATTTGGTAGGAGAAAGGCATAAAGACAATTTGCATAATCTCTCCAAATGGTGTGCTATCTTTCCCAAGGGTTTAAGTATATGCAACATATCTCAGCCTTACTATATTTATTACATCTTTTCTAGGCCAGGTGGCATGAATTACTCTGCAAAAAAATTAATCTGGAACCTGAGTTGAGCAAGAAGTGTTGCAACCACTGGATTATTGATATACCATAAGGTGTACAAAACCAGCCTTCCTTTAGTCAGTTGGTCTGGCAAACTGGGCCTGTACTATCTCAACGTGCAGTACAAAGAGATACATTAATCTATTAAAGCCCATTTAAAAGCATGAGCTCTGTCAGTTCAAATGAACTTCAGTAAGAGCTGTTGAGGTCTAGGCAGCCCATTGGGACAACATGGTTAAGGCATATTGGTTTCTGTAGCATGCAGCCAACCTCAAATCCATCTGCCTTCTGCTCCTTATAGTAAGTGCTGATGACACAATAAAAAAATCCACACACACTTTGTACAAGTCTAAACAAGACTGGTGATGGGTAGATAGGATATTAGAAGGTAAGCTGCCTGAAAAGAAAGTGTATGGGCACATTCTTTTTGCTCAGAGAAATGTCTGTGCTTCTGAGAACATGCACATCACACCCACTACAAAACATTTAGCCCAGCCATGTACTCTGCAACACTGGAATCTCCCTGCTCGCAACTGTGGAGCTACAATAGGATATGATCCTCTACAAAACTACTTTAGTAGTCATATAATTGTATCATCATACAATATGTCAGTATTTACTCATCATGCAATAGTGTCATGCACATCCAGGTACTTACCAGGAAAACCTCATCTCCCAATGTGCAGACTTTCTGACATAAATCAGACTCTGGACTAAGAGATAAAAGGGCTCCTGTGATGGGACATTTTCACTGGATGGTGAACATACCCCAAGCACTGCTTGGATGCTGTGCAGCTGACTGGCTTGCTCAGCAAATCTGTTCCAATAAGTTGCTTATGTATGTGCAAAGACCTCAAATTTTACTTCCCTCTGAAATAGTACACGAAAATTTAAAAAGTATTTTCAAAAAGCTGGATAAAATAACAAAAAAGATCAAATGTGAAGCAAAATGTTTAGATTTCCAAATAAGAGGAGCTGAAAATCTGTGACTGTAGCTTTATAAAGATCAGCAAACAGGTATTGTAGAGGTATAAAAAATAAGATGATTTGCTACTTTTAATTACTACTTCTTCCAATTCAAGTTTAGAGCAGAGATGAAAGAGAAGCACCACAGATTTAGAACCTAATTTTGAAGCCAATGAATTATATTTTAGATGCAACACATAAATATATTGAATTATTCACTTGTACAAGACAACTGCAAACCCAATAGATTATCAGGACAAAGCAGAGGATATTGAGAAGAGCCACAAATATTTTGGACAAGATAAAAATAAATATCATTGTAAATATTAACTGACTGGACCAGAAAGGGAAAAATATCTAGAATCACGTACTTTATTATAGTTGTCAATAGGGCTTTCTTGCATATTTTTTCCTGAAATACTTAGTATTCGCTGCTGTCAGCAGCTGAATGATGAGTTGGACAAAGCAATCATTTGACTAAGAATGAAAAATATAATGTTTCTGTTCCAGAAGAACTAGGCTAATTCTTATACACTATTTTTAGAGACTATTGACACTGATTATTCCTTATGGTAAATTTCTTTTTGCTTATTGCTTAGTATTCAATAACTTAGAAGGAAATTCACAATCAGTGCATTTCTCTTCATCACATATGAGCCATGTCAGACTGCAGATGAAAGTGGTTCCTACCCAGACTGGAGCTGGCTCCATGAAGCAGTGGCACATTGCATGCCCTCCTCGCAACTCCCAAGGAACGTGTCCTGCTCTGGAGGGACTGTTCAGTCCATGTGGCTGCCATGGGAGTGGGGAGAGGTCAATTAGACTAAACAGCACAGGGAGTTGAACTGGGACGTTCATGCATAATACCTCACTGCTTTTTGTGGTTGAGAAAAACAGCAAGACTTTTCTGATAGTAAATAGTTTCATTTTCTTTATCTCAGTTACAGTGGTAGGTATACAAATATGGAAATAAGGTTAAATTTGGCTCAGCTTCTGAAAAATTGAATATGAACTCATGCTTTAAAGTACAGATGCAGTGTTGCTGTGAAATATGCTGCTACAGCTCTATTTCTAGAATGAAGGAAAAAGCATTAGAGAATTTAGTGAAAGATTAAGCTGCTGGCTGAAGGGTGACAGGCTGCTGTAGCAGCATTTTTTTTTGTGCTAAGCTTTTGCTTGCTCTTGTTAAATAGTCTGCTCAAAGTCTTTTACATAAATTCAGAAAGATTTAATTTTAAATATAGGCTTAGGTAAGCCATGGATTTAATCACTATAATGATATGATTTGCAACTCAATTGGATTTTCACTTTTAGCTGAATGTAACACTGTTTTATGACACTCAGATAGTTGTAATAGATCCATTTATGGCTACTTGCTTGCACACAATAAATAAACCAGTGTCTTATTTTTATGGAAAATTTGTGCAAACTTTGTATAATGTTAAGCAAGGGCAAGAGATCAAAAAAAACCAAAAACCCAGAAAAAAAATCAATATGACCTGTTACTATTCTTCCTATTCTTAATGCTTATTCAAGAAGTTAAGTTATTCTAGTCCACACAGAGTAATTGCAAAGCCTGGATTAACACTGTGGATTTATTGCTCTTCCAGTATGAAGCCTACTCTGGATGGTATTACACGACATACATATAATCATATAATGGCACTTTTTTTTTTTTTAGCTATGATGCTTGTGCAGTATTCTTTGCCATTCTAATTGTTGGGCAAAATTAAATGTGATTCTGTAAGCTCAGCTTGCAGTTTTAGATCCCAAGAATTCTGGAGGGACAGAAATCCTATTCTCATGGCTGACTATTGAGCTCAATGTGCAACATCATCTATGCATACCAAACCAGATATGAATATAACTGGAAGGCAGTAGTACTGTTTTTATTTACTGGTGTGTTGATTCTCATTGTGAGTTCCTGGTTTTAATGGGGAAATTGGGATAGTTTGTGTTGAGAGTAGTATCTAATTTTATTTTTTTTCCAGTTTATTACTTCTTGCCCTGTGCAAAATAGAGACAGGAAATACACTTATATTATTCCTTTACAGTGTCCTTTTATATCCTTTAAGACTGTTACCATGTTGCCTCTAGTCCACTCACACAGAAACCATTCTGAAATACCCAAAATTGGACATGGTGCTTTAGCTGTGGCCTAAGCAATACATAGCAGAGCAGAGGGATTATTTCTTGTGCTCTGCATGTTATTATCCTATTTATGCATTTCAAGATCATGTTGCTGGTTTGCTTTTTTGGCTTGTTGGAAGCTTTCCTTTTTTGTTTTGCTACAATGTGCTCAGATGTAGAAAGATCTTTCTAATGCATGCTAGATGTTGTACATTCCCAGGACAAATGTCAGTTATTTTTAAAATATGTCAAAACTAAATTCTGACTCTAATTTTAACCTTCTACATGCTTATTGTGAGCAACACTACATGACTTGCCAGAGATTCCAGCTGCTTTTTTTTGGGTCATTTTCTAAGCAATGCAATCACACAGAATATTCTGATCTGGCAGACAGAGCCAGAATGCTAAAGTGTAGAACAAAGTGTATTATAGTTAAATTATTGTAAAGAATAACCATGTGCAGACATATATTTTCATGCTTTCATATAGGCTTCTGCACACACAAACACATACTATGGGATAAGAAAAGCAGAGTAAAGTTCTGGGGCTTAGTTGATCTATCTTATGCTGCCGTGCCTGGGCTCCATTTTCCATTTGTTTTGGTGGAGACTGCTCAGTGCCTTTTATTTTAAGCAGGAAGTCAACACTACATATTTTGTTCAGTCAGAAATAAATCTGAATTTTAATTTCTTTGAAATCTAACCCCCATAGTTGGCTGGATCTAAGAAATTCTTGACTGTCATTTGGATGTAGTTCCATCCATGTTTCTTAGAACATTTTTATATCCTGTGCCCCTTAAAAGTTTCCTTCACCTGTATTTCAGAAGGAAAAGTATTTCTTAGCCTAAAAAATATTAAATTGTTACTGATTTTCAAATTATAAATTCATGGTTATACAAAACTAAACTGTGACATTTTGTAAGGTTGTCAATACATATAAATGTATTATTTCATCTGACTAAAATGTGCTAGAGATGGCTCAAAAGTTGGTTCAGTCTCAAAGAGAATTGCATCACAGGCAATTGAGTCTTACACAGCTCTTCCTCAAGTAGATGAAAAAAGTTCTCTGTATCCACACAGAGAATTTTATATTTCCAGCCTACATACATAGACTTTAGTATCTATGTATCTTTAGAATCTATCTTTTGAAATCAACTGGACTCCAGAAGAAGGTGAAGATTGTCACAGCAGGGATTTACCTATATTATATCTATAGGTGTTACAAAACTCTCTCCCCCTCTCTCTCTAAAGACTAGCCTTCACTAGGTGCTACAAAGGCAGATATCATGTCTTAAACATTTTCCCCATAATCTTTATATGCAAACCTTCTGATTGATGAAAACTCACTTGAGATGAACTAATCATCTGGTACTTTGCAATGTCAAACATTTTTAACATTTGATGCATTTTCAAGTATTTCTGGAAGCACAGAATGGAGTATCTGTTGTTTTGGCATTTAGTAGTAGTGATCTGGATCTATATGATGGCAGTGTATTACTTAAAAGAAATCTGGATAACTGCTTTAAAAAATGTTCTTTGTGGAAGGAATGCAAAGACAGCTTCAAGAGGGCTTAGAAATGTGTTTGGCTTGTCTGCTGAGAGACTTGGCTGCCCATCAGTCTCTTTTATACTTTTGGGTTGGAGTAATGTGTTTGCTTCTAATAATGTAAAAACAACTCCTTTTGTATATTTCCATGAGATCAGTACAGATTCATTCTTATAGTTCATTGAAGTTTGTTTGACAGTCCGTTGAAAATATAATTGCTGAATCATCACTGCCTGTCCATTATGAGTAAATCCCTCTTACCTTTTGAACAACATGACTCATTTTGAAGGATAAAAAAACTATTCATTATTGTTATTGCTTCTTGGCCTAAGTGGCTGCCCTGAGTTTGAGATCCTGCAAACAGTTTCTGTTGGAAAAGAAGCTCATGATAAGAGCAGAGGATCTCTGTACAGAGCTGCATTGAAGAATGTTTGAATGTTTCATTATGTGCATCTAGGAGGATCTAAACAACAACAAACAAATTCTTTTGCCTGTACCATCACCAGGTTTGAGCACAAAATGTATGGAAGTTTTTCTAACAAACATTTTACTAGAGCTGTCTCAGGCTATATTTCATGTTTTTCCTTTTTTCCCCTACTTCTTGTGTTTCTCTTGTTTCTCCCTTATATAAAGGTAGATAGGTATTTCCTGAAATCACCTCTGGCCAGTGCACTTCAAATCATTGCAGTCTCACATGGACCTTTGGAGTGAGTAGAGGTGTCCACATTGTGAATTGAAGGCATTTGTTTTAATAACCTAACTAAACTTAAACCATGCAAATACTATCCTGCATCAGCTTGGAAGAAAAGAGCATGGTGTCTGTGACTATCACCTGGACTATATAAAAATTTACTATCTACTATAAAAATTTAGTATCTTTTCCTTCTATTTTTGATGTTCTATCTTCTCCATCTGTCCAGACCAGCAACCTTGCTATCATATCAGGATTTTTTTGTTCTGTTCCCAGGTTATGGATTTGTCTGGAAAGTCTATGCCTCTTTTTTGTGCACTGACCACCTTGTCTGTATAATTCTTACAGGGTGTACTTTTCAAAGCACATTGGTTCTGGACTCCAAAAATGGTTAAGTATGGAAAGCAGGGAAATTATGATGCCATGAGATTGCTTCTTCAGGCAATATGAAGTATATAATGCTTTGACTGAATTAATGAGCTCTGTATTTCACACTGCTCAAATTACATGATGAGGGAGTTCCTATCTGGCCAAGAACTAGAATTGAAACCCTGCAAACCCAAAAGCATTTGTGCAGATTTGACCCATCAAGCTCTCTCTTTCTGTCTAATCTGGCAGAATCATCCAGGTAACCTGTGAATAAGCCTAATTATTTCATTGTCATACAGCTGGCTGAAGAATACAGGCACAAAGTGGTAAAATTTTAGTTTTGGTTTCCTGAGATATAAAACTGCCTTCTGTACTTTGAGCCTCTTGAGAGCCAATCTCCAGACAGCTTTCTCCTATTCTCTGTGTTACCTCTCACAGTTTCTTCCCTCCAGTTTTTCACTTGTATCACAGCTCACCCCTTCCCCTTCCCTTTCCTTCTACCTCCTCCCTAAGCCCTCTTTTAAGCTTTAGACACGGTCATCATCTTTGACTCCATCACAGGTTATCTGTAAGGCATCCCAGTTCTCTCTCACTCTTTTCTTCATACCCTGTATCACACAATTCCCACAAGCATATGTGTGCTTCAATTCTCCACCCCATGTGCTAAGTGCAAGATTTCACTTACCAGGAGGCAGAAAGGTGGTCTAAAGAGGACCAAGTTTGGATACCCTTGCTTTTATTCCCCAGTGGCTGGAAGATTAGGACTCAGTGGTGGGGATCACAAGGCAGAGGAGTACACAGTATCCTACTGCAAGATGTGACAGTTTGGCCGGACAGTGGTGGTTTCCTCTCTTGTTTCAGGCCATGACTCAGTCTAAGCCAGAAGTGCAGAATATGTGATAGAAATTGAAAATTGTATGACTAGAGACCAGTTAAATCTGTAACTTCACCAGTAAGACCTCCCCACCTACCTAAGGCAGATGACATATTCTTTGCAATGACTTTCTGTGTTTTTTATGATAACCGGTCAGAATATGAAAAGAAAAAAAAAAAAAAGCTTTTCTAAACAGCCCCTAAACCACAACTTTCTGGAACTGTTTGGGTCCTGCTGGACAGCTGTAGTTGCTACTTTTCAGACAGAAAAAACCCTAATATTTTTGAAAAAATGGATGTTGAAACCCATATAAAATGTTCTTAATCATTCTATTTTCCCCCTTATATTCCCAACGCAGAAGCCTATCATTCTAGCAGAAGTACATCACATTGTCAGTGGAAATTTCACCCAAGGAAGGATTTCGTAATAGTGGGTTTTGCAAGGCACATTTGTAGCAAACAAATGCCAACCATTCCTCTTCTCCACTGCAGGGTAATTGTGTTACAGTGAAAGGCTTTTAACTATGAATCTGACTGAATTGCTCAACCCCCCAGGAGACATTCCTGGAACATGAATTTCAGTCTGGCATGCTGAACGCACTGTTCCTGCAGCTGCTGCTACCACTGACCAGATACTCTGTAGGAGGGGAGCACTGTAAGACAGTGGTGGCAAAGCAATCCTGAGAGAGTGTGGGAGAGAACAGTGCTGCTTCAGAGCAGGAACAGCATTCACTAAAAGCTTCAGCTTAGATTTTAGAAGTGTTATACACAAACACTCATCTGAGTAATAAGAATCACTGATTGTCATTCTGCTCTGATCACAGCCTTTTAACTGCTTCATTATTTGGTTTATCTCAGCAAAAAAAGTAAAAACTAATGTGCTTTATAATTTTTCTGGTTATTTTCAACCACAAAATCAACTAAATTCTGTAATGTATTGTACTACTTACAGTGATGAAGAACTGTGCATCAAGGACTGCCCTTTCTCAACAGTGTCTGGTATATAGATTTGTTTAATGAACATAAGCATGGAAAGGTGCTTATTATGGAGTACCTGTCATAATTTTGATTAATACTTACGAAAGCATGGTGTTGGCACTAAGCTCCTGGAATCTTACCTTTTGCTTTTTATCTTGACACCCTGCCCAAAAGAAATGAAAAGGTCCTGTTGCAGCTCCTATTTTCCTTTGGAAAACAATAGAGAAACATACTCAAATAATATTATTCTCTTATTCTAAATTGTTGAATACATAAGGAAAGGACACAAGACTTAGAGAGTCCTTCTATGGATACTGTCTTTTATTAGATTTTTATCTGATGCCAATTAGTATACTTCCTTTGTGTTCCCAAAGTGAATTTACTCTTCAGAAAGTTCAAATTAGCATTTTAAATGCTCTCAGCGCAATTTAGGAAGCCCTGTGCTGCTTAGAAGCCTCTTCTCCCTTCCTTGGGCTGACCACTTTCTGAGCAAGGGGAGAGTCCTTACAAGAACTAGTCCCAGCACACAGTGCTTCAGGTAGTAAAAGACAGTAAAGTGAGAACAGTGTTTTAATTTCTCATTGTATCATCTGTGTACCATGTGTACCAAACAAACATGTACCAGCATGTTTGTGTGATTAATTCTTTTCTCTTTCTTCTTTTTTTTTTTTTTCCTGTTCAGGAAGAAGTAGGTGCAAACCTAAACAAAGCAATGGGAGACAGGATACTCACAATGAAGTGACTCATTTCTATTTGGCCAGTGGACTGAGATGAAAAGCAAAAGATTTCTGAAGCCTTATGACACACACAATCACTATCCTCCTCCTCTAAAGGCATTTCCAGGAACAGTAACGCATGAGAAAACCTCTAAAACTGTTTAACAGCATCTTTCACATGATCAACTCAAACCCAGGGCTGAATATTGTTCTGATAGGCAAACTATTCTAATGCACAGGATTTCAGAGTTGTGCTGGAAGATAAATGGATGGGCAGGGGCAATTTCAGGACACTCACCCACTTTGCAAGGTCACAAAGTCCCAGAGATGGAATGGTTTAGCCATGCTCATAGGAACACAGGTGCCCCAACAGCCTGAAACAGAGAAAATGGGCAACGTGACTGGTTCAAACTGGAAGTCTTGCAGCAACAGTCTTTGACATGTAGGATGAGGGAACAGGCTATAGGGTCAGGGAAATGGGAATACTCTGAATAAAAGAAACTCATGACACATGAGAGAAATAAATTCTTTATGGCTAACTAGGATCAAATGAGCTCTCTTCAGCTTTGAGTGGGCTGTTATAAATGTAGCGGGCTTTGTTCTGGTGCTGTAACTCAAGGGGGATTTCAATCATATATTTGCAAAGAAGTATAATATATATATATATATGATATATATATGTAGTCTATTGAGGCATTTAAACTTTGTAATTTCCTCAGAGAACAAAAATCATACTTTATTTGCTGTAGATTTTAAAGGATTCTTCAGGAACACAGGATAAGTCCTACAAAGAGCTGCCTTTCTCCATTCTGATTTGGACTCTCTGAGATCTGCATGGTAATAAACAGCTGTCATTACTGGGTACTGGGCACGATCCCAAGGTGGCATTGCAACTGCATCCTCAGGCAGCTCAGCAGCAGGAGACCAAGCAGTGTTTCTCACCTGAGCTCCACTCTCCATGAACAGAAATCCCTTAGCTTGAAAGTCAAAAAGTATCATTAAGTGGTCCAAACAGGTCTCAAATCCAGATGATGGGGATTCAGATCATGTGAAATTTTGCAGTCTATACTTGCCAGGTATATACAAGATGTAAATGTGTTTTCAGCTCTCACATGGTAAGAACACCAGAATGAAACAAAAATTCTGCTCAGGGCTTAACATCTAGAAGACATTTCACTTCAAAAATCAAATTTTTGAAAAGACATAGGAACTTCTGAAACTCATTATTGATTGGTCTGATACACAAAATCTGAAAAATATTTTCCTCCATCTCCCTCACTCTCTTTCAAAAGGGCTTGGGATATCATGTATCTATTTTCTGGGCAGTATCAGGAAACCCTCCAGGCCTAATGTGTTTTCTGCTTTCAAGCCTAGTAAGAGTGATACCCACTTTTCTCAAGTTTGTTGAATGACACACGTACTGATTGCAGGCACACAAAGAACATTTTGGCTCATGGGATTATTTCTAACCTAAATGTGGTTCTTGGTTGACTAGAAGAAAGAGAACTTTTATTGTCCTGAAAAGAAGCCTCCAAAAAGCTGCTGGACTGCAACCAAAGAGGAGGATGACAGGCTGAGGAGAACACTAGGCTTGTAATTCTTTTATTTCTCATTTGTGCTGTTTACAATTCAGAGAGTTCCTTGTCTTGTTGGCAGGTCTCTGAACAAGCTCAGCCAAGAAGCAGCCTATTTAGCTTGCTTTTGTTGAAGCTCTTTTTACCTGTAATAACAACATTTAGGGGGATGTTATCTCATAAGGGCAGAAGTTGTCTCTTTAGAAGCCTTCATGTTAAGTACCTGTCCTACACAGGTACAATGACAAGAATAAAAAGAGCATAGAAAGGAGTTGTCCTCTCCCAGGTACAAAAGAAACCCTGTAAGTGGGAAATCTCAGTGATGGGGTGTAATGTGTGTAGCCCATACAAATATGATTACTACAGAACAAGGGCAGGGCCTGTGTAAGGTTAATTGCTATGCCTAATAACATGCATTCTCCAACAGAAAACAGAATAGCTAGATACAACTGGGGATCTCAGTAAACTAATCAAAATCCATGCAGGTCAGCACTAAAGCCGTGAGATGGCTCACAGGACCCCAGATTGCTCAGGTATCTCATCCTGTTGGTCAGACTCTTAAAGAACTGTTTAAAACAATTATGGTTGATGAAAATGGATTTTTTTCAAAAATAAAAAATTTCTTTTTTTTTTAGTGAAAGTCAAGATGATGCCTTTTTAATGTTTATTTCAAAACATGAAAACATGGCTAAACCAGATACTTTTAATTTATATTTTTTAAAACTGTTTTTTTTTTTTATCTGAAACTGTGGTAAAAATTGTTATAGAAATCCAAACTCCACAACTGCTCCAAGAAGTAATTATAACAGCAAATTAAGGATTTACTTAAGTATTATTTGAATGTATCTATCATTCTGTATCTTGACAATCTGAGGAAAGAGATAGAGTATCCTTGTTACATGTTAAGGTGATGAAGGCAGAGACATTGTCTTTGCTTCCAAAGTGCCCAGCATATTTTAATAAGATGGTGTAATATAGCCATGTGGGCAGATATATTTTTTTCCATTGAAAATCTCATCTATTTCCATTTAAAAAATGGAAAATATGAAAAATGTCTACCAGAGTCCCTCAACAATTAAGCAGTAACTGTACATTTTCATAAGCAAATATATGTATTTTTCCACATTAAAGCTAATTTGATGTAACATCTGTGGAAAGCAAAATACACTTCTTTTGTAGTTTTAAGGATCTCCTGGTATTTTTAGATTTAAAGTGCTGTGATGAAATGCATGTAACAGGTACAACCTTGCAGAATTCCCATCATATTGGCATTATGAAGTTTTTTAACTTGAACATTTCGCATATTCCAAGGCAGCAATTCATAAAGTTGGTGACTTAATTTCTGCTTAAAATTCTGAACTTAGAAGTACATTTGAGGTGCAGCCCTTATCTTTTTCAGTGAATTTGTGAGCTTAACACTACTCCTTAAGCCACTGGTAATTAATAGCTTATAAAGTATTTTTCACTGCTTTGTTTTGCTTAGTTGTCTGAAGACAGAGGCTGAAATATTGGTGCAGGTTGTAAAAATTTATAAACTCAATGTGGAATAACTCATGGGATAATTAGCATGGCATTCTCATGGAGCATGTATTATCGACTGCCCAGATCTCTTCATAGTTGAGAGGGGTAGAAAATTCAGCTTCTCAGTAAATGCCTATACAGCTCATTGATATAAACCAGGACAAATACCATCCTGTCCGTGAGAAAAGTTGTGTCCTGTATAATACTGAACATTCTACTAAAATTTCTAGCTTAGCACAGAACAGTAGCTCTGCTACCTTCCTTCATCCAGTGGAACCCAGAGAAATGGGAGAAGGAACAGGATCATCAGGGATGAAGAAACAGCAGGACAAACATTTTGCATACCATTCTGCCTCAAAGTAACAGACCATGACCACAGGACTTCACAGTGCCAGTGCTATTATATCAGGAAGAAGTTTTTCTGACCTGATTCAAATAATGGTTTATGGTGTCAGGCACAGATATCCAAGTCTGTATTACTGAGATGATAACACTGCCATTGCCTGTGATAGGGTCCTTCTAAGTAAAAAGCCAGTTTCATTTAAAAAAAAAAGTAATTGAAAAAACATTTCTTTAATTAATTCCTTATCTTCTCTTTATAATCATGTGGAACTATTTGGTGTTTTTGGAAAGGTTGTGCCTGGATTCAGCATTATCAAACCGTTCCACTGATATTTGTGGTGACGATGATTCAGATTCAAATTGGCTTTTTAAAGTTTTATATATAACATGTTGCACATTAGTGAAATTAAGCTTCCAAGTAAATACAGACGTTTCAGTTGGGGGCTGGGGGGAGGAAGAGATTTGGTAAATTGTGCTTCCGAGTCCTGAACAACCTAAGTGGTGTTTCTGCATTGCCTGGTTACCGTTTCTGTTTAGTTGGCAATGGTGTTCACTGAAAATATTTTAGTTTCTGCTCCTGACAGCTACAAATGTGCTATGATCATATGTAATCTTATAAACTCATACACTGTTAAGTGGATGCCCAATACACCTCCTCAAATGTGAGCAGTGGATAGCATTGCCAAGTTACAAAGTCAATATTGAACAGCACAGTCATGCTCAGCTAATTTACAAAAAGTTTTCACTGGCTAGTCCATTTCTTCAGCTGTTAATAGTCTAGCCTGACATATGTAGAACAAAGTTCAAAAGCAAACATGAACAATTTGCTAGACTAGCTGGCAGAAGCCAGACTGCACGAATGGCCTCAGGAGACTGACGCTGACTTTATGCCAATTTCAAATTTCTGCTCACTCTCCCAGTTTACCAAAAAAGCTACTTTTCCTTTCAGCCACACTGCTAAGGGCAACATGCGGAAGCCTGGTATCTGACTAATGCTCACCAAGTGTTACAAGGCTTGAGCAGAGGGAAATATGCAACCTTGTGACCCTGACTCAGAATAGCCAAACTCCATCTGCTCTGAAACTTTAAATGGTAAGAATGCCTCCATTTCTTACTGGACATATTTGGAGGTAAGGACTGGCAATGACTGCTGTTGTGTTCATTTTAAGCTGCAAAATTTTCATCCAAAAAATTGGAAAAAAATTCTTTACTTTTCTGGGAAAAGTTAATCTTAAGAGTTAAAGACAACCCTCAGAGTTGAAGCTTAAGTGATGTGTTGGATTTAAATGCAATTAGGAGTCAAAAAGTAACAAAAGACTTGGTTGTATTGTGAGCTGATGCAACTCCACAGTTCAGAGAGCTGCAAGAACACAAAATGTAAAAGGAGCGAATGAATCTATTTACTACATACAGGCAAAAATGTATAAACATGACTGGTGTAATGACATATCACACATGCCTATTAGGACTAAAATATCTTTGGAATTTGAAAAGTTCCCAGGAAGCATTTCACAACTCAAGGAACTGCATCCAGTACAGTAAAATCCTGTGAGATACTATTTTTACTATTTTGAAAAGTAGAAATAGACTAATCAGAGTGTTTAAAATTAGTGGTAGCTTATCTTGAAAGGATCATATGATCACATTTTTTATCTGCAAATGGAAACAGTGAAAACTACTTAAATATATACAGTTGTTTCTGAGACAAATATATACAAATTATTCCAACATTCTCCAACTTTCTTGGAGCATGAATCATCTTTCATGAAGCTTTCTGTGGTTAAATTGTGTTCCTTTTAGTCATGATAAATTCAATATTTTTCCTTTTTTTTTTTTTTTTAACACAGGACTTTATCCAGGGAAAGCTCAGAAACTGCAAGTACAGAATTTCACAAAACCAGAGAAGAATGAACAGGTACTATACCTTACAGCATATTGAGCATATAAATCACCACCTGATAGAATCTTTCACAGCAAAATTTGTTATGGTCCATGTGCTGGTATTTGTTGCAAGAAATCCTTATAAGAGTTATGTTAAAAAACATCAATGAAAAATACCACTGATTCCTCCTTAAAAAAACCAATTCATTCAAGTAAGTGTCAGTACTCCTAAAGCCATGTGCTTATATCCACACTGGAGTATGCCTGAAATCCCACTGACATTTCCCCCCAAAATATCAATATAATGCTTCTTTCACATCTGAAAAATTGGTTTAAAAAAGAAAAGTAAGTTGCATAGGAAATACTACTAACCATTAATTATGATCTGCAGTTTAGGATTGGTTCAATTATTTTGTCATTTCTTAGTCTGATAGTTGTCAAGTTTGTGCATCTTGCTGACTTCTTTTAATCTAACACCGTGGAAACTCTAATCATTGTGTACCCTCTTCAGAGGACGGGTGCCTTTGGCTATAGTTAGAGACCATCCTTTTCTACAGTGAGAGATGATTTATTTATTAAATGAAATAACTTCAATTCCTACAATGCTTACAAATCACTGATAAGTAGATTTACTGTCTGTAGTACCTTTCACATTTGGACCTAAAAAAGTGGACAATAATGTCAGAGACTTCTTGTTGTCACTTTTTAAGCCATTACTTTTATAGTGATACAACAATAAAAACTTGAAAGGAAATTAAGAAAAAATAAGAATAACACCCCATACCACATAAAGACTTCAGAATATATACATTTGACCATCTCTATACTACTGAAATTGAAGGAATTCTCAAATTATGTAATGCTGCACATGTGTAAATATCTTCAGAAAAGAACGTGAAGTGTTAATTACTCTTTGCTTGTGTTTAAAAATAATTTGTATATCCTCTTTGACAACATCTGGAATGATAAGTAAAGTAAGAGCATTTGGCTTAGAATAATCTAGGAATATACTTCCATTGCCCCATACATTGCCACAGCCATTTATTTTCTCATATTTATTTCCTCCAGCTATGTTTCCAGATTTTTTTTTTGTGGTTTCCATATTACTTGAAAAAGTTAAATCTTTTACTGAAAGACTTTTAAACCCTGCTTTTGAAGGCAGGAAAGAAGGTTGGCTTTTTTTTTTTAATAATTTTATTTTCTATGACAATTTAGTCGGAACATTTTGGGTGACAGCCAAAGGCCCAGCTACCTCCCACAGGCTCTTGTCCAGCAGCCTGTGAGCTGATAGCTGGATCTGCTTTCAAACAAAGTCTGATTTAGATTTATCTAACTTCACCAGTCTAAGAAGATTTTCTGTTTAGCAGGAATTGAACAAGCCCAGTTTCAAAAATCAATATACTTCTTTTTGGATACTTTGTTTTGAAGAGGATTTCTGGAATTTTCAACCTAAGCTTTTCAACACATTTCTCAGTCAGATACTCTTTTCATTTGATACATACCTGTGCAGTTCACTTATAAGTATTCATTCTTCTGTCTACTGTCTGTAAAGTTAAATTTTATTATGATCATAGAGAGAAGAATTAAAACATGGATAATGCACACTGAGGAATGGAATTCACTTTGCAAATTATTTTCATGGAAGTGTTGGAGAAGGTAGCAGGTATTCACTTTGTACTGATAGAAACAGAGAACAGCTCTTTTTCTTGCAGTGAAATATTAAACACCAAAAACATGAAGAATAATAATAATGATCTTTCTACAAAGGGTCATGTTGCTGATATGGTCACCTGGTCATACATCCAAATTCACATCCAGCTCTTTTTATTTAATTTACAAGAAATCTAGAAAGCTGTTGTTAAGATTACATACAAATCCTACTTTTTGCACCATGAGGAGATCAGTGATTTTGTTTAAAACTAGAGTTAGGAAAACAAAAATGCCAAGGCCATAAGGCACTAGTCTAAATTAAGGCATAGTGACAATTTAAAGGAAGCAGAAGGAAAGCATTATCAGAAGAGATAGAAATCTCATAAGCTTCTTGCACTGCAAATGCTGACAAGTGAAGTACAAACCCATTACTTTTAAATTCCTTGTGTATAGTGTCTTATATTTGAGGTGCCTGCTATGGCATAAATATTCTTCTGCCAGAAAATGAGCATAATTTTCATAAACTGTGCTTTTGAAATAATTGAACATGTAAAGTATATTAGAGCATAATATTAGTTCCTCTGATTTCATGTCCTAGCAGTTGCAAGTGGAAAAGCATCACGCAACAGTGTCATTTATACCAAGCACATAAATACTCTTGGAATGCTTGTAAACAGTAACAAAATTCTGGCAAGTTTTGTGCCTACAAAGCAAATGTTTGTATATATTGTACCCAGAAGCCTTTAAGGTGACAGATTGAAGATTTTATTCACTTTCTCCAAAATCCCATGCAGGATAGTGATTAGCAACGCTGTCTCTATCACCCAAATTTATGGTTGACAGGATCTGCAGGGCCAATTCTGCATAACTTTCATGGGTGTAACATCTGTATTCCACTCCTACTTCAGTCTCACTCGAGTTAATGGCAAAACTTCTGTATCCCTTAGGGTTTTTCTTGGGCTCTTTGAACCATATGGAAGCAGAGCTGCTAGCTTGTTATGGATCCCCTGTCAGACTGCTGCTGCATGCTTGCTTCCCAGAAGAATTTGTAAAAAACAGAAGCTTTCAAGGTTTTCTCCTTCCAGTGCCCCATCCATCTGTTAGCTTTAAATAATATCTTATGGATAAACTTACACGGGTACCTTTGTCATCCGGGAGTATGCAATGGGTTTGTAACAGAAGCAGCTCAAGGAAGGAAGACTGCCTGTTGCAGTGCTCTGTAATTCTGAGACTATTGCATTGCTAAAGCACGTACTTAGTAGTAGTGGATGCTTCTTACTAAATATTGTTGCTAAATATAGCTGTATTAAGTTTTCCAGACTCACCAGTGAGCAAATGTAAGAGCCTTACCTTTTAAGTAATTAAGTTACTACTCTAAAGCCACCACTCCACTGCTGTCTAAGTCTGGAGTTTATGTGCTCAAGGCCTTAATACTAAAACTCAAGCACATCCTGAAAACAAATGTGTGTCATAAACATCAGCATAGGTGCACTTCACCACTGAGGATAACACTGTGACACCACATATTTCCTTTGTAAAGAACAATACCAATCAGCTAATGCCTGAAAATTATTTGGAAGGAAGTGAGTGTAGCACTACAGCATTTTTATATTAGTTTGGTCTTACACAATGCTGTCCCTCCTTTCCTTCCTGCCCAATACTATTTTAGAAATATTCAAGGTTTTTAAAAGGGGCCAGAAAACAAGAGCCAGGACTTGATTTCCATACTAGTCACAAATGGCAGCTGTAGGGCAAACACAAAATGTTGCGATTACAATCAGTGCCTTTTTTCCTATTGAAAAGACTCTTCCCGTATTCACATAGAGTAAACTCAAAGGAAAAGCACAAAAAAGACATTTTCTCTTCATACTATTTCTTTGGCATGGATAAGAAGTATTTAAAGTACAGCAGATGTGCCTATGCTGTACAATAAAAATGGAGTCTTTTATAACATCTGTTTAAATATTTTTATTTCAATACATATATTGCAGTAATTGGACAGTGGCATGCTATCCTCATAGTTTTCTTTCCCAGAACTATGTGAGTTTCAAATATCTAAATGTTTTACAAGTTTATAATAAGATGACACAATCGTTCTTGGCTTAGTGAAGGCAAAACAAAAAATGCCTTGACATTTTGTAAATTTGTACAATTTGCATATCTCCCTGGTTTATCTGGTAGCAAATATTAACTGAAGCATTTCAGGGGGATTTGTGTACTATCCTCTCAATAGAAGTATTCTGTAACATCATCTCTTCCAGTAAGAAGAAAGCCTAGAAAAAATCAGTCCCTCTGCCAAAGTGAAATGAGATTGGTTAGTCACAGACAATGTGTGCTTATACAGTCTACATCACTCAAAACCCCAAAACCTAAAATGTTCTATGTAAGTAAACCTGAAAAAGATCAACAATATAAGTGAATCAGTGCCTTGCTTTTTTTGAATTTTCCTGGAATCATTCAGAAAGACCTGTAGTATCTTTATCCCAGATCCACATTGATTTCACCCCAGGAAACTTACTAGGTTGTTTTGTAAAAGGCATAAACATAGCAAAACGCTTCAAACCTTTAAAATGCATTGTTTAAAAATCTTTTGTTAAAGGTGTGCTTACAAGTGTAGCTATTTTGAGGGACTAAACTACTAAGGTGAGCAAACATAGATACTTTTATAAACGCCTCTTTCCAGAGCTCTGCTAAGGAGGAAAACAAGAATGGGTGCATGTGCTTCTAAAAAATATCTACTCATTTTTTGATGAGTACATGGCTCATAGGTTGATCAATTTTAGCCCTCATGATGGGGTTGCATCATATAGTCATCCCTGGGGATTGTGAAAGCCTGAAGGCTGTTGGATATTCTGAATATCCAGTGAGGGCTGTAAGCATGCCAGGAAGGTCTTCTGAGGGCAATATTGCTGGGCTGCACTGAGAACTAGCCCATCCCCATCCTGCAGGAAAGAAAAATGATCACAGGGAATCCTGGAGTGAACTGTCCCCAGAGATCCTCTTCCATCCCAGCCCTCTGAGGCACCCACTAGACTGCTAGAGGAAATATTCATATGCAGTAGGGAAAGATGGCCAGTATTTTTGTCATATATGATGTGTATCTGAACAACATTAAAAGTGTGAAGTCTAAAATCTAGTAAAACCCAACAGGATGGACTTAGAGGCTAGAGCTAAATATAAAGCCAGACTCCTCTCAGGCATGTCCAGACTCAGAAAAGAGACAACAGGCACAAATTGAAGTGCAGGGAATTCCACTTGAACTTGGCAAAAAAAACTCCTAACTATAAAAGTGATTGAATAATGTAACAGGTTACATTGACTAGAAGTAGAACAAGAGCACAAAAATCAAAATGTCAAAAAATGTTAATAGGCACTTTTTGAGTAATGAAATGCAACAATGATACCCTGCCTTATCAGAAGCAAGTTGTGGCTATGTGAGGATAATAAAAACTTTTGGCAATTGTCACTTTTCTTTCTCTTTTCAGGAACACTTCCAAGTAGGAGGTAATTGATGAGCCATCACATCAGTGAGGAGGTACTTCCGTGCTGCATTTCTTGGCTGCTGCAAGAAGCCCAGCTTCTTCTGTTTAGTGCCTAAGAGGTCTTTCTCTCCTGTTACTTTCCTGGTGATAACTTAATTTCATTTCTTTATCTGCATCAAATTTTCTCAGTAAGATTCTTCTCCATAGCAAGATTCTTCTCCATAGATCTCAAGAAATTGAGATCTTCTAAAAATTTAAAGTCAATGCACTCCTCAGCAGCAATCTCTTTCCAGTCTGCTGCTCAACTCTTACCCTCTTTTTGTGCTGGCTTCTAATTTGCCTTATTCTTTGCTTTCGTTTATCTATTCTTTCCATCCTTCCACTATGTATGAAGCATTAGAAAAATAGGCACTTCAAGATAATGTGCTGCTGTTAGGCAGCTGAACATTGCAACTCTCAGGGGGCAAGGGAGCATCTGAAATGTGGAGTCTTTCTTTCATCAGGAAAACAAGAGAACACCAAAGAAAACAGAATTTCTGTAAAAAGTTTGCTATATGTTGTCCAGTCTCTGCTTAAAGCTTTCAGATTTGTGTAACTTTTCTCTAGAACCAATATAACTTATATGTGAAAAAAGCCCCCCTGCTTCAAACTAGGGAATTATTTGGTTTATGCTACTGTGGTGTCATTAATATATTTTTAATCCATGGTCTTCTCCTGTTGTTTTTACATGCATGAAGTAGCACCTCACAACTGCTATTCAACTATGTGGCTGCTGTAGCTGGGTTTCCTGTTACACAACTCAACACTCTGGTTTTAAACCAACAAATGCCACCTGTCTGTACCAACCAGGAGGCAGCCCACCGTCAAGGCAGCTTCTTTTCCCACTTGCTAATTGGTTCACCCTTTTTTTTCTCAGTCAGAATGCATTACTAGAGATGCTTGTGCTTTATTCAGGTCATTCTTGGTGTGAGTTATTTGCAAGTATAAGCCTGCAAGCAAATTCATTGTAGGTGTATTTTCCAAGCTGTGAGAAGAAGACTATAAGCATTACATATAACCTGAGGTGTACCGTGTAATTTATAACATATAAATAAATTATTAAATTTGTCTTTCTTTTTTCATTTGCCAAATATCATAATTTGATTTTTATGGGCATGTGTTGGTGCCCCCAGCAGGTTCTTAGAAAAATTAAATCTGGAATCCTGTGAACCAAATGTTGCAGAAAGAATTAACTTGTTTACTGTATTGTGATGAATGGAATAGCTGCATTGAGTGTATATGAAGCTGCACAATTAATTACTACATAAATGACTTGTCAAGTGCAAAAGTGTGTCATGCATGATCTTTACCTACAGCAGACTGTATTGCATTGTAGAAGTAAATATAAAGCTCTGAATGCTTTCATTATAGCACTTCTGGGATGCCAACTACAGTCCTGTTCTTAGAGTAGTAAAGAACACACAAGCAAAAAGGAAATCTCAGACTTATTAAACATCCTGGACTTTCTTTGCATGTATTTATGAAATAATCACTTGCACCAGAATAATTTTTGAATTTGATCTGAATTGCACTCATAGTAGTGTATCTTTTTTACTGAAAGAATTTACAGAAAATAATTAAAAGACTTGTTTCTTTAGTCACTGCAGATCACAAGTCATTATTTCCTATAATGTCTAATTAAATTACATGTCTTAATTATATAGGACTAATTCACAGAGCTTTTTAGGAGTGCTTATTTTGTGATATGTATAATGTTTTACAGCTCTCAATTTTGCAAACAAGGAATCAGTGTGACAGCTGAGCCATTGGGAGCTAGAGAAGGAAGGCTGTTGAAAACACCTTTCACCCACATGACAGAAATTTTATTTGCCTGGAATCGAAGTAACACATTCCTTTTGCACTTGAAAACCTCAAATTATAAGGGGAGGTGTGGTAGTCACATAAATAAAAGTGTCTACTACTGAGAGGTTGTTTTGTGAATTATCACAAAGGAGTTCTGAGAGAGTGCAGTCAAATGATTTTATGCCCCATATCTCATGAATAATACACATACAGAAATAAATAGAAGAATCTCAGTGTCTTGACATTGCATCAGTCTTGACATTGCATCAGAACTTTGTTTTTTAAGTGTCTATGCATCAATACAAAAAAATTAGAGAAAAAATAGATACATTTGACTTCTGGAAATGAAGAGAAGTTAGGAGAAATGGGGAACAGAGCAGGAAGAGTAAATGTCCCATAGTGATCAAGCAATGTTGAAATTAGACTTGGGTTTGAAGGTGTATCTATCTGTATCTAGCAGAGAGAACTGACACTATGTTGTGAAGATAAAACTTGGCCTGAACAGTTAAAATATGCTCATCTGGCTCTGCAGGTAAGCAAAACCACTTTTTTTTCAGCCTTTGATGAAAATCTATGAAATATAGCAAAGCTGGCAGGGAAGGATAAAAGAATAGGAAAGTAGACATATAGACAAGAAGAATTTTCATCTGCTTTTGTACTTTGGGTGAAAGAATTACTAAATAATTACAATCTAATAATTAATTCTGTTAGCCATGGTAAGTATGTTCCAGAGAAAGTGAGACAAAGAGCTGACAATGCAGTGTGGACAAGGCACACTGGAGTTCCCAAGCACATGCTTTGTGTTCTAAATGAACACTTGTAGGGTGAGGCCCAGAGGCAGCACAGCTGCTTTCAGGCAGTGAGGAGCTGAAATAACCTGTCAGGCTCTTGTGGGGATGTGGAGAGCCAGCCCAGCACCCCATGAATCCCATTCCTATGACTGGGCACAAAGCCAGACCCTCTTCATCACGCCTGTGATTCAGCCCCTGCTGATCAGTCTCATTTGGGTCTGTTAAGAAGCACTGATGTGTCTGCCCTGTGCTCCCAGAACAAGGAGCAGGCTGTGTGGCTCCAGTGTGGCACCAAGTTCTACTGTCTCCCAAATATTGTACTGAAAAGGGTCACAGTGCAGTCTGAGCCCAGCCTGCCTTGTATCTTAGGCAACTGCAAAGTATTTCCCTGATATTTACCACCTTGAAATTCCTTATGTTGTCCTGGGTTCTGCATACAAAATTTTGTTTTAACACAGTATGCTGATGTGTTCATAATAGAGCAATGATAAATTAACATTTATTAAATGCATTTAAAGTATTACATCTTCAGAGAACTATACTACATTATCTACTCTTAATTACTCTTGACAATACTCCTGTGACTAAGTTAAAACTTGTTTATTTATTTCAATAGACTTTCCTGTGAACTAACTGGGGAGTTATCCTGAGTGAGAAGAATAGGAACAAGAAAAAGTCAGAACACAGAATGATGCAGGAAGGAAAGGAAGTCCTTACTTGTGAAACTCTCTTTCTAGGATACTGTATGCTGCTTTTTTTGCTTAGCACTGAAGAGGAGAATTGTTATGTTGCTCTACAGGGCAGTTTTATTAATACATGCATTGGTTTAAAGTATGTACATCATCACATCTTTTGCAGCCCTCACAGCATACAAATCTAAAAGAACTCACATGCAGGTTTCTGTGTCTTTATTCCACTACAGGCTGATCACTCCTCTGAAGCCCACAGGTGCTGTGTGTGTACAACTGAACCATTTTGGTTCCTACAACCCTAACCACACTGAATGTGGCGCTGCTCTGTTCTAAATATGGATCACAGTCCTGTCAGTCTCCGTCTTTCTCCCAAGACTTCTTTGCTTGAGGTAGAATTCATGTGCTCATTCTGGACTTCTACTGCTTAAATTGGCTTCCATACACCATGCTTAAAATCAGCTTCAGTGAAATTATTACTGCAGTTACTTGAAACTCCTTGAAGTTTTTGGTATAATTAGTGGTATAAAGAGTTTTCCACAGTAGCTCTTCTTTGTAATCTATTACTGTGTAATCTTAATAAACCCAATAAGTAATTTTATTTCAAGCTCCAACAACTATGATTTAGTCTTTTGGTTCATATTTTTCACAGCAAATTTGAAGAGAATTGAAGAAAATTTATTTTTTTCTGGAAAACTTAAGCAAGATCTCATTGGCTGCATTTCAGTAAAAGTGAGGGAATGAGTATTTGTACTGGCCAGAAAAAGCAAAGAAATAGGCAAAGTACTAAATTCAGAATGATTTGCCTTATGTCCCATAATGCAAACAGCAGTTTGGACCCTACACATTTGAACCCTTATTCTTACAGGCATGGCATAACTTGCAGGCTGGCTAATTTTGTTTTCTATAGTTTAAGGGGTTCTTAAGAGCATGGCCCTGTAACTCCTTCCTAAACTGTGGGAACTTAAAAGGTCAACTGATCTTTCACATACCTCAGCTGGCAATTCTCCATTTCTCAGCAGCAATCGCCTTTGGAAGCAGCTGCCATTTTAATTTTTTGGCTGCATTATCACATCTCAGATTCTAAAAAGTCCCATTAGCCTTCTGTTCAATAAGGAGAAATTAAATCTCAAATACATTTTTAAATAATATTTTTAATACAAGTGCATAGCTTAAGAATGAGCACTGTGAGGCAGCAGGAGGAGGTACAGGGTATAAACTAATGAAGTGTGCTTTAGCATTTTCATTCTAGTATATGTTGTCACAAGGGAGTGGGCACTTGACCCCATTAACATAAGGCCAGTACTCTGAAATTACATTTCCTAGGCTTGTTATGGTCTGAATTCTTAAGAGTCACAGGAGAATCTGTATTCTATTTGACTTGTCGTGTGAGATATATGATGCTTATTTGGAACTTTTCATTTCAAGAGAAAATGAACTGTCCTGGGGTCAGGGATTTCTGATTACAATAGTCAGGAGCTTGTGACATTTCTGTGCAGTTTGGAGACTCTCTGGTTGACACAGGCTGATATCTGAACTACTCAAATATTTATTCCTTGCTAAGTTTCTCTGAGAAGTTTCACTGGTGTCTTAATTAGAAAGCTACATGATTACTCATAATACAAACGCCAGAGTTAATTTTGACTGTCTTGCTCTAATTGTTCTCTAATTGGGACACTTCCGAATGAAGTATGGATGCAGGCAAGGTTCCCGGCTCACTCTGGGCATGTCTAACTTACACAATCCATAAAGCGTTAAAGTCTCTTTTAATGGTTACTCCACAAAAAGATATCCATCTTTGAGTGGTGTCTGCCCACGGCCAAGCACGGGAGCAGCATCCCCTTTTTGCCGACGCGCACTGCGTTCCTTGGAAGCCGAAGTACTGCTAAATACAGAGCGCTGTCCCAGGGCAGGACCCTTGCTGGGCCAAGGGCAGAGTCACGGCACCGACGTGGGTTTTGAGAAGCGGCACTGCTGGAAATCGCTGCGAGTAGCCTCCGGCCCCGGCCCCGCTCCTCCCGGCCCCGCTCCCGAAGGAAGGCGGCGCCGCTCGGCTGCCCTCTGGCGGCCGGGCCGGGGCGCGGCTCTGGTGAATGTTAATGTTTTATAACGGAAATACAAAATTAGGGAGTTTTATTGATTCATCTGTCATGTACGCACTGTGTTATAAATCATTAATTTGATTGAGAATTTAGAGCTGCTTACCTTTCAAGCTCTGGTTTTACTGGCTCTCAAACACTTGCATATTGACAAATGAATAGCATTGATTTTCCTCAAGTAGATTGATTACTTAGATGCAAAAGATTATCTTTTTTTCTCCCCCAGGGACGACAGCAAAGGAAGAGCTGCAGCTTTGATCTCACTAACTGGAAGCCTCTTCTATTCCTCTGGCATGTACTTTAATTTTTTTTTTTTTTTTTGAGGCAAAAGGAAAGAATTGCCTTTTGTGGTATTCTCCTCTGCTATGCCAATTTCTTAGCTGTATCCATTTAGCAAAAGGGATCTTTAGATACATTTCCTTAGATTTTTCATCATACTGTTCAGTATCCCAATGTTAAAAGTTATTTCTTTTAAAGTGCTAAAGAAGCTGTGACAGCAAGGCAACCAACTAAAAGGCAGATGTGAAATATGAAGTAGCACATGTATTTAAAAAAATTACTTGGTACAACCAAAGAAATCACAACAGAGGGTAGAGAACATAGCCCATGGAGAAATCTGAAAGGCACTGGCATATGATCACCATTGGAATTAATAATTTGTCCCCACACTGTAGAGCAGAGGGGAGTTATGAGCCTGAAGGAAGGCACACTTTGAATTTTACTCTGCTATCATCTATCTGTAACCCCAAACATCCAGCTGAGATTCGTAGAGCCTCCTACCCTTCTCAAAAGGTACTCAAGGCAATTTGTGTTGACTGTAAGTGGAAGCTCATGCTCATAAACTGATTACTTGGAAGATAGTATCTAGAACCTGAAACAATCTATAGAAACTATTTCACAGGAAATATTTAATGTAGAATTTGCAAAGCAGAGAGAAATGCTGTTCTTCCTTCCTTTCATAATTCCTTCCTTTCATCATCAGTTTTAAAATCACATACACATGAGTATCATTAAAAGCCCTGCACCTTGCAGGCCACACACACACACAACAGAAGGGTGTGGGCGTGTTTCACTGTACACTAAACTCACCCTTCTCATGCTATGTGTTGGGTTCCTTCCAAGTGCCAAATCCTCTTCACAGGCTGCGCTGCCCAGCTCATTTTTCACGTACAAGAAATGAGAGCTTAGCACACAGTTTCATGGGAGATGACAGCGGACTGGAGGAAGGGTCCAGGGAAAATCCTGAAATGCGGACTACACCTTCCTTTCACTCACCCACTGTGCATTTATTGCTGGGGGCGGGGGGACGGGACAGTGCTCTGGAGCGCCGATAAAATACTCCTGAGCTGCTTATGGCAATTACAACGCTCGTGTTGCCCCTCCAATTGAAACCAAGTCAAGGTGAAGCAAGGGGAGGGATCACTAAGCCGGGTTCAGGTGCGGGCACTGAGGAGCTCAGGGAAGCCACCTTTTAGGAGGGGAGTGACTTTCCGCCCCCTCCCCGGGCCGCTCCCTGCCGGCTGCACTGAAGCAGGGCCGGGTATCTCGGCTGCCGCAGGTCGGAACCCGTGAGGGCGCTGGGCCGTGAGGGCGGCGGGCGGCCCCTCTCGGCCGCTGCGGCGGGGCCTGGGCGAGCCCATCGCGCTGTGCGCGCAGGGAGGGAGCGAGGACGGACGGACCGACCGACCGACCGGCGCGGGCGGGGAGAGCCGCCGCCAGCCGGGTGCACGGCAACCTGATCCCGGTCCAACATGGTCGCCGCTCACGCCTCCCATTCCTCGTCCTCCGGCGAGTGGATCGCGTGCCTGGATAAAAGGTATCGGCATCTTCCCAGGAGCCGCTGCGGAGGGATGCTGTGTGGCTGCATGTGTATGTATGTATGTGTATGTGTGTGTGTGTCTGCGCTGACACCCCCCCATCCCCGCTCTCCATCAGATCCTGCCTTACATAAGGAGCGTGCAGGTGGGAAGGAAAACGCCTGGGGGAAGCCAGGGCGGCGGGCAAGGATGAGAACTAGAAATACTCCGGGCAGCGGAGGGGACAGGCAGTCCCCACAGGGAATTCTGCTCCCCGCCGGGAAGATACTGCACGTGGTGGAGGAGGGGGAGCTCCGGGGCGGGGAGAGGGCCTGGGGCTGCCAGCCGGGGACCCCCCGCCGTATCGGCCATGGCAGACCCGCTGCGTCCTGCCCTCGTCCGCCCTCACCTGCCCCCACGGCGCCCCAGCCGCTGCCTCCCCTCCGCTCCGCACACCGCGCCCGCTCCCGCAGCGGCCGCACAGCCCCCGCCCAGCATCGTCGCAGGGCGGACGGGAAAGGACGAGTCCCTCTGGTCCCCGCTGCGGCGGCCCGGGGCCCGCGGCTGTCCCCGGGCTGTGGGTCAGGTGCAGGCGGGCGGCGGCACCGCGCGGGCGGCAGGCACGGCTGGCTGACGTGTGCTCAGAGCTGGTGTGCGCGCTGCCAAAAATACGGGCAAATTATTGTTATTAAAAAAGTAACGTTAAAAATTCTCTGCAGTGCTTTCTCTCGGGTGCTGCAGCGCAGAGTCTCGCAATGTCGAGTAGCGTGGCGGGTGGTTTGAACGCCCTTTGCTGTATTCATAGCTTTGATTCTTGGATTAGTTCAGAAGTCATTTAATGGCTGAACACTCACTGTGTCTCCTGTGGTCTAGGAGTTTAGTTAACAAAAATGTAGACCACAGATACCCTGTGGAGCTCAAAAGAAAGCTCTCAGAGAGAATTCCCTTACGTGGTGCGTGGCAGTTAGCTGAGCATCCTGAGCCAGCTTTTGACAGGTGGCATCATTTGGGGCTGTGCTGTGGAGAGAACCCTTTGTGCACATAGAGGGGACCTTCCCCTTCTCATCGTTTCTCCCCTTTTCAGGTAACTCTTAGTCTTGTAGGACTGCACTTACTATTAGGTTTTCCTTAACAATCCAGGTAGCAAACTGTAAGTTAATGGAACTTCTGGGTTAGACACTCTAGACACCTGCTGCAGACTGATCCTCCTCTGTAACATGTGACCTCTTAGAGATCAAATAATGTTTATAAACGTTGAAAGCACTCATAAATTAAATACAAACAGAACTGTTGATGGTAATCTAGCTAAGAGCCAAAGTGAGGCCTCTCTGTAAACTGACGTTGAGCGGATGTGAAGGAGAGGATGAGTCCCAGTACTTTTAGATTGGTGATCCTTTTGTTTCTGTTTTCCTACTTGCAATATACTCTGAGATTCAAACTGTGAACTCACATTCAGGGCTTAATGAAGTACGTAGCCTTGGGGAGTAGACAATGTGTTTAGTAAACATACATGTGGCATTTAACATAGAAATCTCTCTGTCATAATAAATAAGCTGACCCTTTCTGTAACACAAATTTCATTAGAGCTATTGAGGTGAAACTTTCACTTTTTGTTACTTGGAGTAAGCTAATAGCACCAATTTATGGAGTGGAAAGAATCAGTTCCAAGTGCTCTTAAGAATTATGCCTTACCCTTTCCCAGAAGGCAGCCTATATGGAGGAGAAACCCATAACATGAACAATTGTAGGTTTTTTCCTCATCTCTGCTATGCTCTGCTTTGTGATTATAGGTAGTACACGTATGCATTTTATCCTGTTTTTCCACCTAAAAACATAGATAAAGTGTTTTTAATTAACTTACACACTTGTGTTTCTAAAGTGTATTTATTTTCTATAGATAATCTTACCAGTGCAGTAATTTGAATTATTATCAATGTCTATGTATTTTAAACCTTTTAAAAATTGTATAGTATTTTCTATCCCAAGTGTGAATTCTGTGAATATGGGATCATTTAATGAGTAAATTCTCTATAGAGTACCATGTGTTTTTACTAAGTAATAAATAGAGTTTTAATATGTTCAAGTCAATTAATAAATTTTCAGGAGGAAAACAGTTCTAAAACTGGTATGCTTTAGAAAGTTAAGTGACCCTCAACAAAGACAATTAAAATAAATTAAAATATGGATTATGCAATATAATTATGTGGGAAAAAAAATCAAAATGGAAATAGCAAAATACATCATGTATAGAAATTAACGTGTTTTTTTTGTTCTTCAGGTTTTTCCCCAAATCATGTGTCAAAGAGGAACTACTAGCATTTAAAATTAGAGCACATAAAAATGAAGAACTGCCAAAATGTTACAGGAGAAATGTTATTACTATGTAGGGTACTGTGGGCAGGGACAACCAGTGCTTTGTCCATGCATCTTCCGTGTGTAGTTACTGGCCACAAGTCAAAGATCCACACTTAAAAATCAAATACATGGGACAGTATTTATATATAAAGTTACAAGTGCAAAGGTAAGGAAAATTTCAGAACACTGTGCTCTTTCAAGAATATTTAATTTTTGCAGGAGAGATCAGCAGTGAGCAACTGTACATCCTGGTTATACCTGGACATAATTTTTCTCTCGAGGAAACCAGTCCTTTTACATTTGAAGTAATAGTTGCCTTACACTGATTTCTTAGGCAGCAGAAGTACCCCTCTAATCTTAGCACTTTTCTGTGTGTCTGCTCTGCACATAATTTAAAAAGGATCACTGATTTATGCATGTGTGTACAGTTAACTTAGGAAGAATATCTTCTCTATTCTCATGTGTTCTTTTACACCAAAAGCCATCTGAACCGGAAATTTACATGTTGATGGTGCCTTTACTGAATGGTAGACAAAGTATTTTTTATGTAACTATTATTTCTCTAAATCTGGTCCCATTTATGAATTCACTTAGTAGTTTTAATTGGATTCAGATGTAAGCTATTAGGGATGTACAGCATGCACAACTGCTAGAGATCCCAGGATTTCATACCTGGCTATGGCTGCTGGTGTTTCTCTCTGAATTAAATGTAGCCTTCAGTGCCTTAACAGACTGGAGGAGTGGATCACAGGGCAAAGCATGTAACTTCACTGGCCTGTTGGGCTAAGAATGTTATGATCTTTGCCTAATGACTTCTAGATTATTTAAATAGGAATGGGCTTTTCAAGGACTTCTGGTACATACTGAGTCTTTATAACCTTGTTGTCCTTGTTAGTCTTGCATAATTTATGTTTAAAAAATCTGAAATAGTACATACTGGGTAGTATCTCAGACCTGTTCCTCCCACAGATTTGAATGTAAATTCAGATTGAAGCTACATAACAGCAACATATTTGAATCAGGATTTGGTTTTTAGTTCAGTGTAACATGTATTTGAGATGCAAGCTTTGTTTGCTTAGAGTAAACAAGGGATCCCTTGTGAACATACAATAGGCTAGAATAAAGAATTGATATTCTGAGAGAATTGTTGTAGAAGAAATAGAGAAAATGCTTGTCATCCTCTATAACCTTTAGTTATGTCAAAGATAACGGGATATAAATTTATAATCAGGCAATATTATGAATACAGTTGCATTATGACGCTATTTTATTTTAAAATATATTTTTGTGCAATTGGTGAAACTTACACTGTCTTCTATATAAATTCCTCCCTTGCTTTTTATTTGTAACAAATCCATAGGAATATCCCCATTTTCATGATTTTTCATCTGAACAAAATCATGGACATGCACTGCAGTTCCGGTTGGCTTGTGTGCTTGGTGTTTTCTCTCTGTGTGCTGTGTGACTAAGCTGGTATGTGCTCGGATCGAGTCTGTGTGGGGATATAGCAGCAGAAGGCACTGCAGTGGATGTGGAAACTCAGAGCTGTACAGACACAGCCCAAGTGCTTTCCAGCACTCCTGTGAGGGTGCAGTCTTCTGAGAGTGGTGAATAACAGAGTTATCTTTCCACATCATGCGCCTCATTTTCTAGTTCAGTGCAAAGGTGCAGTCTTTGATGAATAATAAAAAAGCCTTTTCCTTTCCATGTTTTCTTAGAAAAACCAAAATAATTGTTTGTAGGTCTGTGCATTTCATCAAATCTGTGAATTAAATCCTACTGAGAGCTGGAGTTGTATTTTAAGCAAGCTGTTTTATTTTTGCTCTCTGGTTTACACATTTGCAGTATCGGCTTCCATTTGTTACATGTGATTGCAGTAAGTTACACACAGTGTGTGTAAGCATTGCCATAGCCAGCAGATCAAGGCAGTATGTGCACATTGGACAGTTAGGACATGATACATTCAAATTTAGTTGGTAGTCTGGGGAAGCGGCTGCATGATTGGTATGCTACATGTGCACCTATAGGTTTTCTCTTTCACCAGATGATACTGGAAACATGTTTAAGCTCTCGTTGCCTGAGTTCTTTCTGACATGTTATTAGGATGTGATCTCTAAAATCCTATACTCTGAGCAGATTAAATTTCTTTTATAACAAAACTCTATATTCCAGCAAAAGGAATTAAAAAAACAGCAAACCAGCTAATTGAAATTGTGCCCTCAAAGTCAGGTGTTCACCAGATATTTTCCAATTACAAGTATTTTTCTTATCTAGCATGACATCTGTTTTTGTCTGCATCTTACAATTTGCTGCATTTAACAAAGCTCATCATTCTAATGATATTTCCTTTGTGCTGTATTTTCTGCTCTGTATTTGGCATGATCAGTTTCTATTTCTGCTGCTTTATCAATATCCATGAATGTTTCCTGAACTGACTTTCCCTTTCATCTTTGAATTTGTCAGATGTTAAAATGCATGCAAATGTAAATCTGTAAAACTTATTTCATTATTGCTGTAAATTTTAAATTTCCACTAGCTGTTACAATGCAGATCCTAAATCAGTAAAGGTGCATTTGGCATGGTGGTGTTGGTGAATAGTGGTGGCCAGAGTTTGAATTGAGGGAAATCATCACTTGCATATTGTTCAATTACAGATTTCATTTGCAGTGTATCTCAGAGTCTGTCTTCATATTAAAGTGCTTTCAGTGTTTATTATGAAGCTGCAGTGCTGGTTAATGTAATTTCATCTGGATTTACTTCTATCAAATGGAATTTTAACTGCCCTGAGCTCCAGTTTATGTTTATGAAATTTGGAGGTTTAATTCAATAAGATTTAGTCACATCTTGATTACAAAGCATCTCTAATACATAAAGATTCTCGCAAAGTAAGGAATGTAATTCTGTATTTTGATTTCTCTTGAATTATTCTGTCTTTGTAGACAGCAAATGAAGGTGGAAAAGAGTCTAATTGCTACTAGATCTATATTGTTCAGGTAGTGTCTTTTTAACTTGAGAGAAATCTTTATGAATACAACCAGTTAATAAATACATCTTTTGCCATTCCACTGTATATACAGATCTAAGAATTGATCTTTTGGAAGGATGTATAATTGAAATATGAGGGTATGTAAAGAAATGAGCACACTTGGTTGCTCTGTTTAACTCTCCAATAATTTTTCAGTGTATTGATCAAAATTATTTAATTGATAAATATGATAATGAGATAGGTAAAGGAGGGTCCCCTATATTTGCCTTCCTTTTGTCCTCACTAAAGAAGACAGAACTCCACTCCAACAAATTCTGTCTGCCTGCAGCTGGCAGCCAGTCAGTCTGCATTTAACTGGCTGGCCATTCGGTACCTGCGTAGAGCAGGATTATCTACAGTGTTTCTTGTACCTTTTGTACAGGACCTGAGAGATTGTCCCAGGGATTCTGAGTGTAGGTGACAGTAGTGATTAACTGAAAACTAAGCACAGGCAATTTTGTGTTGCCTTTTTTTTTTTTTTTTAATCTAAACTCTAGAATTATTTAGGTGTGTAAGAATTCTAGGAAACAGTTTTTAACTAAAATTCTTTTTCCTCTTTGTCAGAGGAAATGAGAATTGGAATCCCAAAATCTCTTAAAATGACAGTCAAGAGAAAAGAATAGTAATGTGATTATTGTTTAAAAGCCTCATGATGAGGCTTTTCCCATGACAAGGGAAAGAGGATCTGAATTGTGAGTGTTGAAAACAGATTTGGTAATACCGTTGTAAAAAGTGAAAAGTACTCTTGGTGGGAGTTAATTATCTTCTGTTGCCATTGAAGTAAACCCTTATGTGGAAAGTACTTCAGATGAAAAGTAACTTCATTTATTGTTAGCATTTAAGTGGCTTACTACAGGTCTAAAATGCTTGGATAGATCACTGGTATTCTACTCTTAAACTTTCCTTTCTCAAAGAGGAAAGAAAAGTCAAACAGCTTACAGCATTGTGTGGAGGAGAGAGTTGCAGTATTGTCCTGCTCTTGCTAAGGGAAGATGGTCTGTTGGTGCTGGTATTTTTCTGCATCCTACAGCATTGTTTTTCTGCATGTCAGGAAAGGACAGAAGAAAAGTACAGGGAGCATAGAGAAATTATCTGGTTTTAATTGACATTCCTTGGTGCTGTCTACTTGCTCATGTTTCACAGCTGAATATATTTTAAAGTACTGTTAAATTCATTAAATAGCCCATGGTAGGGGTTACTGGTACTTTCCAGCTCATAGAGTTTGCCTCTGCATCTTTGCATTGATGCTTTGGTTTTAACCCAGCGATGAACTCGTTTTATTTGTCTGTTCTAGTGTTTTAGCTGTTTTCTACAGTCTCAACAGTGGAAGAAATAGATCCATCTGCTCATCTTTCGTGAGCTGTTCATTGCTGTTTGAATTGAAATACTGCTGTTTTAAAAAGTTAAAAAGATCAAGGGAAGGGAATTCAATGCTTTCATTCAGTTGGAGCACGATTCAGGTTTTTGAACACATTTAATAGAAATAAACATTTTAAACTGCTAGAGGCATCTTGTCAAAGAAGGTAAAACCACATCTGTTCGGGTTTTTTTCTCAAATGTCAAACCCACTATGAGAAAGAACCTAAAGAAAAGGACATATGGTAACAGAAAGTAATAGTTTATAGCTAGATTAAGTTAACAAAAGCAAATAAAAAAAACTCCAACTTGTTTCTTTCTTTTAGGTTAACAAGTCTTTCATAACATCCTACATAAACATTCAAATACTTAATCTTAAAAATAATCAAAATAGGTTCTTTTATAGAGCTATGTATATTACATGTGAGCAGAAATACTTTGCCCAGGTTGTGTATGTGAAGAATTGTAACAGTTATCCTCTGTCTGTATTTGAACTTTGAACTTGAGTAGTTTACATTTAAAAATTCAAGAAGAATTATAGAATGGCTTGGGTTGGAGGGGACCTTAGATTGTCTCATTCCAGCCCCTCTTGCCATGGGCAGGGGCAGCTTCCACTGGACCAGGTTGCTCAGCCCTAGCCAACCTGGCCTTGAACACTGCCAGGGATGGAGCGTCCATAGTGTCTCTGGGCAAACTGTTCCTGTGCCTCAGCACCCTCAGAATTTGAAATGTATTCCTAATATCCAATTTCAGCCTATCCTTTTGCAGTTTAAAGCCATTGCCCATTGACCTGTCACTACATGTCTTGTCCTTCTCCATCTTTCTTGTGGGCCCCATTAGGTACTGGAAGGTGCTCTAAAATCTCCTTGGAGCCTTCTCTTCTCTTTCAGCCTGTTCATAGGAGAGGAGCTCCAGCCCTCTCGTCACCTTCATGCTTCTCTTCTGGACTTGCTCCAGCAGGTTCATGTCCTTATTATGTTGGGGGTTGCAGAGCTGAGTGCAGGGCTCCACATGGGGTCTGATGAGAGCAGAGCAGAAGGGGAGAATTGTCTCCCTGGACCTGCTGGCCATGCTGCTTTTGATCCTGCCCAGGATGTGGCTGGCTTTCAGGGCTGCCAGCGCTCATGTTGAGCTTAACGGCCTTATGAGGATAGACTTGGGGCAGATTTTCTTTATAATTGCCTTTCATAGCTAGTCAAGCAGACATTGTCAAGAAAACTGTTTTGTCTCTATAAAATATGCTCCTGAAATCTTCACATCCAAATAAGGAGGGGTAAAATCAATCTCTTATTGACATACTTGATTAGAAATATGTAACTAGCATTGATGCTATCACTTGTATATGTATGCTGGGATGTTGTATTGAAGAAGCAGAAGATAGATTATGTCTTGTGTGAAAACATTACTGCCAGCTAATAACTTACTATGCTCTGAAGAGGCAAATTAGTAATATAAATAAGAAGGCATTTTGGGGTCAAAGCAGAAAGGCTTGTAGGGTGGAAAATAAATTACTCTTGCTTTTCATCCTTTCCTAATAATTTATTTGGTGGCTTTGCTTTGCAACTTTTAAAGTGCCCCCTTGGCTTTGGCTGCAGTGAAATGAGATGTCAGCACAGTTTGACTTAAAATTTATTTTGAGTGGGGAGGTCTAGGGAGGAGGTGCTTCACTTGCCTTAAAATGCTTTTACTCCAGCTCATACATCTATCAAATGAGAGCTGGAGAATCTTAATTGATTTAATATATTTGTTCTTACTTTTAGATTAACCTGTGATCTTAATTCCATACATTGGTCTTGAGATTTCAGAAATGGGTACAGGACAATTTTCTGCTTTAGCAGAAAATGAAGTGGTAGCTGAAGACCCACTGAAATGCATTTTTTGACTTTGTTTGCTCATGGATATGAGATTGTAACTCTGCAGCATCAGCAGTGAAGGGATACTTCAGTAGCATCAGCATCAATATAACAGAGCAGAACAGAAATAAATCAGCAGCGGGAGTTCAGCAGAGGAGGGCCAAGCTCGGTGAGATTGAACAACAGTGGTGATCACAGAGAGCTGTCTATAGGTAATCTGATGAGGTATCTGGAAAGGTCTTTCCAGGGGCTCTTGGAGCCATATTGGGAGTGTAGGGATATTCCTTGGGATTGACTTTTGTAGCATATATTTGTGTTCTGGGGAATGGTTCCTTTTTGGATTAATACCATTGACTTTTTAAAGTGTGATTGCAGTGAAAATAAAGCTTGAATAATTCTCCATCTGCCAGCAGTAGTACTTTTCTATTAATAGATTGAGTCATTAATTGTCTAAGGACTATATTATAACACTAGCTGTTTAAGTATTACTCCAAATTATGCTTTACAAAAACAAGTTTACAGTAAGATGGCTATGATGAAGAAATAAATTTATGTTGTTCTGTCCAGACTGTTTATGTTCCAGGTTAGGGAGCTTGTACTTAGAAAAAAGAAAACAAAATTTGGCATCATAAATAGATTAATGTTAAGTTAATGATAATTAATGTCAAGTTAATGATAATTGTAAGTTACCATGATGATAATTTTATTAAAAGATGCTTTGTAGAAAATGGTCAAACTTTGCCTGAGTTTTGCAGTCCTGTGGAAAAGCAGTTAATGCTGCCATGGTACATTTTTCTCAGTAACTAATACTTGGCTTTTGAAACCAGATTCATTGCTATAGATTATGAACACTTAGTAGAAATGAGTTTGAGTGCTACTAACACTACTATTACACTGCAGTCTGAAATTGTACACAGGCAGAATTTCATGTTCTCCTAAGGATAAGGGCCACCTCAGCTTGGGAAACCTGTAGGTAATTCCTTACTCCTTAACACTGAGGGCATTTCCCAGGACCTCTGAAAAAAATCTAAAGGCATCTTGTTGTCAGACAAGTTGAATCCTTGTTAATTTTTATGAATAAGAATTAATTATCTTAACCAAACAGCTGAATCTTGAACTGGATGATTTTCTGAGAATGATCTCACCTTTTTGAGTTGTTGGGTTTTGCTGGATTTTTTGAGAGTCTGTAAATTAAGGTAGTTAGTGTTTCAAGAGTTAGTGTAGTTTGGGCAGGGATCTTGTATAAGTAGATTGTAAATCTGCTTGCAAGCTGCACCTCCTAATCTTCTTAAAAGGATTTTGACAAGAGAGTTAATGCTTTTTAATACTTGTCAGCTAGTGCACAGTCAAGAAAAAAAGAAATGGGTGAAAATCTTACATGAAATATTTCAAAAGAGAGCTATTGTAGTTGATTGTAGTTTGAAGTGGTAAGAGAATGTCACTGTGATGTAGAAGCAAGTGCATACACCAGAGAATTATTATTCTCATCTGTGGTTAATAAGGGTAAATTGGAGTATAAACAAGAATAGAGATTTAATCCCTCCTTGACATAATTTAATAAGAAAGATGAGATACTGAGATTCAGTGCAAGTAAGATCTGGGTTTCTTCACTGAGACAAAGATTTGGATTCCTTAAAGTCTTTGATTTCAAAGAGGAATCTTTAAAAAATCTTGTTGGAGGGAGTGCTTACACTGTTAATATAACAATAAGGTGAATAAAGATATGTATTTGTGAACTTAGTCTTTGCTCATTGTAGCTACCTGACTTCTCTTCATTATAAGCCCATCCACTGGTGGAAAGGACATTTTTGTCAGAAAAATTAACTAGCAACATTTGAGTGAGTAATAAGTTTAGTGATTACTAGCAGTTATCTCTTGTTCTGTTATGTCTTTATACATGAATAATTTCTTCATCTGATTGAGTATGATGTCCTAGGAAAATTCTGTTTCTTTCTGTCCTTAGTGGTTTGCATTTAGTCTGTTATAATTTTTTTTTCTAATGCTGTCAGCTAGTGTTTGGCTTCATAATATTTGATAATCACATTTAAAGTGTGTTACAGAGCTAATTCACTTTATTTTCATAAATATGTAGTAGTATGCTGATCCTGCTGAACTGCTGGTCTACATGCTACTTTGTGGTAGAGCATTCTGCAATTTTATTTTCCTTGAAATCTTGCTTTTTTTAAAAGGTGTTGCTGTCAAAGGTTTAAAATATTTTAAATATTGGAATTAAAACTCATGAGTGTTACTGATGAAAAATTAAGATTCTTGCTTGCGTATTTAATTTGTCCAACACTAAGACACTTAATTTGTCCAACAGACACTTCATGGCAGACAATATACGTATTAAAGATTTCCTTCTTCCTTGAAAGTGAGAAGAGGAAAGTCAGTGTATAGTCAGTAAAATGCAGAAGAGACGCTTGGATGTAGGAGTTACTGTTGGAATCTAATGCTTCCCATTTAGACACATAGAGAACATTTGTTTTGGGCACTGATTCCACGGACCTCTTGTGTGTTTGGATATCTGGTTATGTTTCCTTACAAACCTAAAGCTATAAATTATTCTAAGATCTTTAGGATTAGAACTGTATCATCATATATACTTGTACAGTGATGCTGCATTGAGACTTTGGTGCTGTGTGGGCTTCTGGATACTGCCTGTGTTGAAATTATAAGAGTCATGTTCAAGTTGTTAAAGGGCAGTTGTTAGGATGTCTTGGAAGGAGTTTATTATGTAGTTGTAAAATGCATTTTAATTTGTTTATATTATGGTGTGATATTTAATGCAAACATTTTTAAGTTCAGTGCATGCAGGTGGAGATCTTTCTCTGATTAAGCCCTTGTGTTTTGTTTTCATGCAGGCCTTTGGAACGTTCTAGTGAAGATGTAGATATAATATTCGCACGACTGAAAGAAGTGAAAGCTTTTGAGAAATTTCATCCAAACCTTCTCCAGCAGATATGTCTCTGTGGATATTATGAAAATCTGGAAAAAGGAATCACATGTAAGACAGCTTCATAGGATTATGTATTTTATGTAGATAAACTTGGGGGTTAGACTGTGATTGTCTGTAGGAGATTCATGAGAGCAGAATCAGTGGAATGTTTACAGTCAGTCATGGGGCAAGGCAGGACTAAAGTGCTGCTTGCTCTACAAACACAGTGTGTAGTGAATCTATGGTAACAGGGCATACAGTAGGATGTAAGACTCTACCACTGTTCTGTTGAAAGATTACAAGCCAGTCATTGGACTTAAGCCTCATTCTTCTCCTGTAAATGTATTATCGATTGCTTTTGCCAGTGCTTTGTGCTGCCAGGGGCAAAGGTGTGTCAGCAGCACATCACTGATAGTGTGTGGTTTCCAGGCACCCTGGCACAAGCCAGACCTGCAGAGCTGCAAACTGCTGAGAGGTGCAGCAGCTCTGTGTCTGCACTGGCAGCCCGTGGGCCTGATGTAGGTGCACACCTGTGCTTGGTCTGTGAAGCTGAGACAGAAATAAGTGGTAGTCCTGTGATGGGAATGTATGCCAGGGGAATAGCTGATGAAAACCTGTGGTATTAGTAAAGTCTCAGAAACACCTCAGGTAAATCTGGCATGCAGCACTGGAGTTTGCTTAGAGTAACAGGGATTCTGATGCTCTGTAATCACACAGTTGGAATGCCTGGACATCAAAGTCTTGCAGTTGCTGTTCAGCCAGAACTCTTACTGAATTCATTGGTAGCTGTGTCTGCACTGGATGATTGTGAATTTCAAAGGCACATTGTTCTGAAAAACTTTTTCCTTGTTTGTTTTGTTTCTGTAGTTGGTTAATTAACTAAGAGAACAGTAGAACAGAAGCAAACTGGGGAGAAGAGTGAAGCAGTTCTATGTGCTTTCATTGTTTCCATAGTGTATTGACTAGTTTACTAAAATATGTGCTTTCCAATGTCACTGGAAGTATTACTGTAATTGTAAATAAGTAATCTCATACGGCAAATTGGATGGTGCCAGCAGTGACCGCAGTATTGCAGTAATATGTGAGAAAATGTTTATTACTGTTGCTAAGATAACTCTTATTGACAAGATTTCATCTTTCCAGTATTCCGTCAGGGTGATATTGGGACGAATTGGTACGCTGTCCTGACAGGATCACTGGATGTGAAGGTGTCTGATACAAGCAACCACCAGGTAAAATGCAACCATCTGGTCAGTAGTACAAAGAAAGAATAAAATTTATGGTGAGGTAGATAACACATTCTATACAGATATTTTGTCATATCACAAGGATGTATATGTTTCTCTGAGTCTCTTTCAGTCTTAGTTGTCCTTAGTTTAAGGAAGGCAAATAGGCAAATCATACCATTGATTACAAGAAACTGAAGAGTAATGCTCTGAAAATGGTCTGCATTTCAATGTGAAACAAGTCTCCTCTGTCTTTTCCAGTAGTGCTAAAGAAGTTGTGCTAGATTGGAGAGTTGTTAATTCATTCTCTAGAAATATTTTAATTCAGTTCTTCTTCAGGATGTTCAAAGTGAACCCACTAGCAATGCAGTCTAATAACAGCATAATGCAGTCTCCACTGCAGAAATGGGGAAGTGGTGTAGTAATAGCAAACTATTGGAACTGCTGCCATGTTGGACAAGAAGCCTGTAGGTAATACCTAGTCAGTGTTAAAAAACAGAAGAACAAGTAAAATTCTCCCCAAATTTAAAGTGGTTTCTCAGTATCGCGGTGCTCCTGGATTTATAAAATTCAGAGTAAATAAAAATCTAAAGGGTTGAGATACTTTTAGAGTCTCCCATCCATGTTGTCTAATGTCATGCACCTGCTGCTGTGAGCTTAGTCTTCTGGGAAGGCATCCTGTCCCTTCCCTGCTCCCATGTTTGAGACCAGTGATTGTCCCATGATGTCCCATGGGGTTGTACCTCTGATAAGGGACTCGTTGTGCCTTTGCATTACTATAGCTATCCAGGACCTTATAGAGACTACTACCCATTTTCCCCACCTGGATTGAAAAGAGCATGTGTAGGGGGGGATGGTGGTGGTGTATTTTTTGCCCAGAGTTTGACTGATTGAGGAAAGTTTTTTGCTCATAGCAGAAACTGGATTTTTTTTCACTTTGTTGAGCATCGCATCACCATTGCAATTGGGTCAGAATGCAAGTCAAGGCCGTGTGTGAGTACTGGGTCTTTCTGTTTCCTGCAGTAGAATGGTAGATGCAAAAGGAACTTCTTCCATATTATTTTTAGCAATCTCTTCACTGTACTAAGTAGAGATTGATTGAGAGTATAATTAGCTTAATTTGAGCAATTCTTGGCATGGCCTGGCTGTCACTGGTATTGTCACAATTTGGAACAGTACTGGGCTCTTATGAGACCCTTTTCTGTGGACGTCTAAAGCAATCAGGATTTTCCAGTGTTTGCCAAAAGATGGCACTACACTGTTGTGAAGAATCAATGCTCTTTACTCAGAAAGTAACACATCTGCACAATCTGGATGTTAAATTAAGAATCTCTTTGGAGTGTTGATTTGTTCCATTAGATGGAGTATGGAACACTTTAGTTTCTTAATGAATATAATGTAAATATTTTTTTTCTGCTTGTTCAGGTTAACTTCATTTTCCTGCCAGTAGGAAGCTGTTGAATTACAATTCATGTGATTCTAGTTCTAGAAATTATATTCTGCAGTTATTTCTTACCTCACATTTCCTTCTCACATGAACAATGAACTGAATTCTTACCACTGCCTAGCTGCCCTAGAATATAGCCTCTCTGCCAAAAACATGGCAGCCCATGCATTTACCATTCCTGTCTGAATAACTTTCATGTGTGGGGACTCCTAAATAGTATTTGAGTCCAATATTTTCTCTGGTTTTGCTCCCGCTTGGGGTTTATACCATGCCCCTCCTTGTCCATTCTTGGTCTCCTTCTTATTCTCCTGCCTGTAGCTCCTAGATGTAGTTCCTGTACAGTCTTGCCTGTACTTTTTTGCTGGCCTGGTACCAGCCATTATTGAAATTGAAATACTTGCTAGCACTCCCTGCCTACTGTGCTCACTACCAACCCAGATGATGGAGGCAATACGGTGGTGTATTGCTGTCAGGGCAGCCCTGGCACACTCAGTTGACAGCGTTGTGCTCCCAGCTGGGGATGGATGACCAGTGCTTAAGGTGTAGGGGTACTTGGAGCACATTTTCCAATCACATCACCCAGGAGCAAAGGTCCTTTGCAAAGTCATAATAATGACTAATTGCTCTGCTGTTACTATTATGCCATAAATGGCACTGATGCTAATGAGAAACTTCCAGCAGAGCAGGACAGATGCAGATGTTTACCTGAGTTTAGAAGTTTGTAGACTCATGTAAAAGTACAGGATTATTCTGTCTTTCCTAGTAGAAAGAAAGCTAACTTGGTGTTTAGGTTCCTCTTGGTTAAAATGTCTTTAGACATTTTATGGACACTGTTTAATACTTCAGATAAACAGGAGGTTTTAGATGACCTCCTGAGTTTTCTTGCAGCTTGAATTAGCCTGTGATTATATGATGATGCCTACAGTGTTAATGTAAATACATAATCAATTCTCTTGATTAAAAATATGAGTCCCATTTTGCTAGGCGTGTTATCTGTGTGCTTGGGAAACTTAAATTTCATCAAGCCTAGGAATTAATGCATTGTGTACCAGCTACCATGTGCTACCTCTTTGTGCAGTCACTTTTGGTGATTGGTAGCTTCCTCCCATGAGAAGTGCAGTAAGTTATTGTGCACCTGGTCCCTACTAAAAATGTCTTAATAGTCTTTGTTCCTACAGAGTCATGTAGGGAAATGTCTTGCACTAGAAATTAAATCTCAAGGTACTAATGGATCAAGACTTCAGTGTACCTAGTGAGGTATTAATTCATACACATTCTTGTTGCACAGTAGCTTACTAATGTAGACACCTGTGATTTCTCTCAGAAAATATTGGTAATACTGATTATGACCAAGTTGAGAATTCATGTAAACAGAAATATTGATGTTAGCTATTATTTGATATTATAATAACAGGAACTTTTACATCTATTGTTTTAAGGACTTTAATAGAGACAGACGCAGATATTTAGGACCTCATAAAGCCTCGCTTTCCCACTGGTTTGCAAAAATCCTTTCTGCCTGCAAAGCTGTGTTCTGTCACGAGAGGGCAGCGTTGGAACACAGAGCAAGCCCGGGCGCGGGCAGTGTTCAGTGCTGCAATGGACGCTTTGTAAATCGTGTTCGGCTCTTTGACATACACACCTGTTTAAAGAGTTTGGCCAGAGAAAATTTTGCTGTTACTGTTAGTTTTGTCCCACCGAGCTGGTAATTTCATATGCCGTTGGAATGGCTACAGGGATTTGACAGGATTACTCATCCAGTACATCCTGAGTGGAGTCTGCTGTCTGAAAACTATTAATGGATTTTTTTCTGAGCATTCAACAATCAAGAAGAGATCGAAGAGGACTTTTTCTAGGGTGAAAACGTCTCACTGTGAATTCCAGAGGTAACTGTAATGAACTGCTTTGGTCTTGCCTCAACTTGTTTGTAACAAATACCCTGATAAATACAGTACTTAAAAGTCATAGAAAAATATATACCTTCAAAATAAACAGAAAAGGCAGCCTCTGTAGAATATATCAGCAGGAGGTCTTTGCCCTCAGTTATGATCAGATTCTGACTTTCATTTTTATTTGGCACTGTTGTCTACCCAATGTTGAGATATTTAGTAATAGAAGTTTCTCTTAGGGATATTCCTGGTTTGGTGTTGTCTTAAATACATTGCTGACAAATTGCTTTGTGTATGTTTCATTTTTGAACTCTGTTTTGAAGCTGAACAGTTTAAGGATGACTGTTGGCAATGTCTCAGAATAAAGCTGGGAATAAATGCATTATGACATCAGTGTTACGATGTTGTCAGATTCTGCAACACTGATTTTTCTGAATCAGATTCAGAGCCTTTTACCCCAAAGTTTTTTCTGATAATCTATGATGGAATGAAAAGAAAAAAGACAAAGACCAAATAGCAATTTGATCTTCTATTTTGCCAGCTGAATTATAATATGTGCTGGCACGTTTTGCCAGCTTATCTTGCTTATGTTGTGATGGAGTTTTTTAGGCAGGTCAGTTTTTAAAAACAGACAAAATTTAACATAGAGCATTGACTTAAAAAACAATTAGCCTGTTTTATAAAAGCTATAAAGGAGGAGCTGTGAGTGCTTGGATGGTACAGCAGTGTCAGCTGTAAGAAGATGCAGAGGGCTGGGGATGAAAAGCCAAATAAGTTAGTGGGGTTGCTGAGAAGAATGACTGTGAAGAAAGAGGTTCAGATATTCATGTAAGAAATGGAAGAATTTCACAGCTCTTTGAAACTGAGGACAAAGGAGGTGTGTGATAAGATGAAGTGGCAGCAAGGAAAGGGATTTAAACATGGTAGTCCAATACTGTTTTCAGCATGTAAATGTCATTATGTATTTTGGAGATAACCTGTGTGAAGTTGTGACATAGGTTTGTACTGTAGTTAGTAGTATAAATATGCCTAAGCTAGTTTCAAATTATTTAGTTTGAGCATGAGAACTGCTGTACCCACTGTAACACAGAGATTGGCTGAACTAATGTACTAAACTGAGCAGCAGAGTGTGTTGGCTCATGCTGAGCTCCTGTGTTGTGGTTGTGCTAATTTTGATTTTGAACTTTGCTTATTGGAAGTTAATATAGAAAAATAATTTCACTTCTCTCTGTCAGGTCATGTAGGAAAGCATCTAAGACATTGCAGGTAGCTTTTTTGAATGTGGTATTACAGTACAGTTAATCTGAACCATACATATTTTAATTAGGTACTAAAAGAGAAGTTGTTCACAGTTTTTGTAGAAGCATAATGCCTTTTTTAAGTAAATAACCTTGTCTTGGCAGTAAGAGTCAGTGAAACTGAATACACAAGCAGCCTCTGATTTGAACACTACTGTTTATAGTGTGTACAGAGGACAGATAGAAATGGCAGCAATCTCATCTTTCTAAGTCTCTAATACTGCCTTTTAAATAGTTGTGTGAATGTTAGCTGGTTACCAGCCACCAGAACACCCTGCTGCTTCTGGGATTGCAGAGGGGAACAGCAAACGGAGTTTTGAGCTGCCAGCAATCCTCCTGAAGTCTTCACTGAACAGCAGGAGATTCTTGAGTGTAAGGTTAAGAGGCATAATAGAAAACACACCTGATTCCCCAGGAGGCTGGAGATGTATAAACAAGGGGTAGTGAGAAAATGGGGCTCTGAAACCTCAAAGAAGGTACATAGGTCTGTACCCCAGTGGGCTGTGAAACTGCATTTCTTTGGAGAACTGTGATGGCTGGGGAAAAAATCTGAAAGAACTTGATAACTTGATGTGATGCATTAGGTTTTAGCTTTTATAGTTTTCAGATTCTGTACTGCTTTAGTGTGTAGTTCTGAGCTTCATATTAAGGGATGGTAAGCTTGCTTCACAGAGTAGCTAGAAAAAACAATTCCTTCTCTAGCTTGGGACCAAGGACAACCGATCCAAATTTCAGGCCCGAGAGCATAAACAAGGTGGACTGAAGAGAGGAAAACAAGAAGGATGGGACTTCATAACTTAAAGCTATAACTGGACAAATACCTCCAATATGCTAATGGACTAGAACTTATAAAAGTGAGAGACCTCGTGACCGGTTGTCCATTTTGTGACCATTTTGGTTCATTTTGGGTGTAGCCCTGGCTGGGCTCTTGTACTGCCCAAGGTATATCCATGGAGGCCTTTTAATAAGTAGCTACTTTATTCTTTAACTCCATCTAGCCTCTGTTCTAGGTCAGCCTTAACAAGGCATTGGATGGAAGCCTGGATTTTCCTTTAATGAATGTAGATAGGACCATTCCAGCCTCTTGACCTAACACTCCACAGTTTTAATTTATTTCTTAAGCTTAAATGCCTCATCAGAAGTTATCTTATAGTTTCTTAACCAACAGTTATCCTTTTTGCTTCTCATGTCTGTTCTGTCATTAAAGATTATTCTTTAGGGTTGTAAACAGTTAGAGAAGGTGAAATGTTTAAAATGAGTTTTATTTTTTGAAGGGAGGGGAGTGAGTGAGAAGTTAGAAGATGTAAACAATGTCTATGATCTACCTACAGGAAAAGTTTGGCTGTCCTGTCCTGAACAGAGCTGTTTTATCTGAACTTTCTGAATAGGATTGAGAATAAAGTATTGTATATCTGGAGATGAAATTTTGTATGAGCAGTAACCTCATTTTCTTTGTAGATCCTTTAAATGCCATTGTGAGTATTGTACCATGCATAGAGTGTTTCAGCTCTGAAATGTAAGCTTGGGAAGGCAGATTTCAGTGTATAAACTGTATTACAGTCTGTTTGTAGAGGGTTCTATTTAGGTGCCAAGGTGCTCATTCCCGACTATTCTTTCTGTTAAAGAAAATATGTTCTTATTTTCCTTCCTTGAAAATTTATTTCTGAAGTTGGTAAATTTTTCCTAGATCTTCTCTGAGACATAAGTGATTTTGTTTTCCTGAACACACAATTTTATATGGTAACATATGTGTAAGAGCAGTTTGCTATTGTTCAGGTAACTGGACATTATGGGCTTTTGTCTGTGTATTTCAATTATAAAGCTACTAACTTATATTAATAATATTTGCCTATTATGACTTATTCGATGCATGAAAGAAAAGCAGGGCAATTCTAAAAACAGAAAATGGTGCTGAAACACGTTTGTGCGTCTCTGCTGGATTATCAGCCACGAGGCTAACAAACGTTTCTGCTTTGATTTTGCATGAATCCTACATTTTAGAATTAAACTAGACTTCTCATGTTGTATCAAGTGCATATGCAATATTTTTCCTTTGTTAAGTACAGTTTGTATGATTTTAAATTTTTTATGCTGTGGCTAATTTTTAAAATTACTTAACAGACCATCAGATAAGGCTCATCTCAGAAAAAAGACATGTGAGTGTTCAGCTTCAAGCCTGTGATGAGGAACAAAGCAACTTTTGAGCTGAAAATAGAACATGTATCTAAAGATCTTGATTCAAGCAAGTTGTTTAATGGCTACTTGTTTGGTCTGCAGTAGCTCAAAATTTTTATTGGAACTACTACAGAGGAGTTCCTGGCCAAGGGAGATTCATTTAGACATCATTTAGAATGGCATGTGCTCATACAGACTCCTTTGAAGTGGACTTTGCTGCTTGTTTGGGACATTCTTATGGTTCTGTACATGGATCTGTTTTTTCCAGGTAGTTTGAAATTTAATAGTTTTCTTGAAATCCATGATTTATGTGAAAGGTTTGGTTTTTTTTTTTTTGGTCTGGTAGTTGATTGAGAAGCATCCATTAACAATTGAAAGATTTGCTGGCGTTTTCAACAGAAGGGCCAAAAGTTGGTTCAACAGTACAAGCACATTGCTTGTACAATAGAGAAATGCAATATAAATACAAGAGGATATTATAATTGAAAGTTACGTTTTCAGAACAGAAAACTTAACAGGTGAATTTTCTTTCTCATCAGAGTAGCTTGTGAAGGACAGAAGTTTATTTTCCAAGATTGCATTTCTGATTCTAGTTACCTTCTGATCACCTCTGACATTTCTGAAGATATCATCATCAACGGTGTTTGGAGGTAGATTAACAGAGATCACAGGTATTTGTAAAGATGAAAGTGATTCTTGTGTTCTCAGATTTGCATTCAGAAATGTCTAATTCAACTGATGAATATAAAAAACAGAAGTCCCACTTGTTTCTATGTTAAAGCTTCCCATATTGTTTTAAAAACATATTGATTTTTGTGTTGATGATGCTTAAATTAATTTTCTTTCTAAGCAGATTGCAGAAGGATCTCAAGGCAGTGCTATTAAAAATAAGACACAAAAACTCTCAAAACATCCTGAAACATTTAATGTGTCCTTCTTTTTTTTTGAATCAAAGGATGCTGTGACGATATGCACTCTTGGAATAGGAACTGCTTTTGGAGAGTCCATTCTGGATAACACTCCTCGCCATGCTACCATTGTTACCAGGGAACATAGTGAACTCCTTCGAATTGAGCAGAAGGACTTCAAAGCACTTTGGGAGGTAAGTTCAGATTTATTTGCAGTTAATGCAGAAAAAAATGACTTGACTTTGAAAGCATTTGTAATATGGTGTTGTTGCATCTCATGTTGGACGAGCCCTTGTTTCTGCTGGCACGTGCAGCCCCGGGATGGAATCCGCTGGGCATGTGGCAATAAAATAAAACAAGGGATGGGAATGACTAAAGGGCTAGAAATGGAAAGCTTTAATGGAGATAAAAGGAGGCACGCAAGGTCACAACACAAAGCATAAACAGCACAGATGTACATACCTCCTTTAGAAGACCCCCAAATGGCACGAACTTAGCCTTATATAGACATTATCTGAGGGCAGGGAACCAATGAACAGAGAGAAACAGAAACAATACAATACAAGCACAAGATTAACTAATCAGAGGGCAGGGTTCAGAACATAACCTTATAAGGAATAACTTAATCTGCATAATGTTCCCATTATCCTTTTCTTCTCCTTCACTTCTCACCATAACCTTACTAGAGATTTCTCATCTTAGCTGCGTAGTGTCCAGGGTCTAATGTTGTTATTTGCTGCATGGTTGGCCCACAGCCCATCCTCTCCAGGATGGACCACCACATAGTATGATGACATTTATATCATAAGCAAAGTATAATTATTTTAAATTAGTTTGGAAAAAAGGAAAGTTTTCACTTCTCTTTCGTGCTTCATATAATGTATGATTACATACTCCTGTATTTTTTTCTTGTAGGCCTCTTGTAATGAAATAACTTAGGTGGTAGAATTTCTGGTAGAATTTATTTATATACTGCAGGTGTTGCTCTCTTAGCCTTAATTTTGCTTTTATTGCCAGCTTTTATGAGGAGAGTCTATTTTTATTATACTCTGAAATTTTAAATTATTCTCATTTTCTCCTGTCTCATCACCAGCTGTAAGGGGTTTAGAATTTGCAGATGGATCAAGATCACTTAAAAATTGACTTACTGATTACATGTGAATTCCCTTAAAACTTTCCTTTGTGGAAAACATACTGCTGAGGTTCTTCATTCTGTAGTCTGTCTACTTTGGTATCCATGCAGAGAAGACTTCATTAACATGTTGCCGCAGAAAGTTACTGAACTTGAATCTGTTTGCATTTTTGCAAGCACTACTTTTGGTTTGAAAATTGTTGTGGGAACTGGAAGGCATCCTGTCGGCCTGGCCTACACCATTGCCAATTTGTACTTCCAGCTTGTTTGAAATGGTGACTGTACAAGTGTAGGTGTTGTGCAGAGCTGCCAGATGGTGTGACAGTGTCCTAAAGCTGCAGGTCTAGGGACACAAATTATATTGAAGAAATAGGTGCTGGTTTTAACATTTTAGTTCAGCTTCTAATTGTGGATGGATGGATTTTTTTTCTTTGTTTTCCTATGAAAGAGTAGTATTACACTGCAAATAATTGTCATGAAGCAGTTCTGAAGTCAGTATCAGAAAAAAAGTCAGATCCCCAAACTATCTACATTGATGGAGGAAATGGCACTTTCATCACCTGCCTGACAATATGTTACCTTGAGCACAGTTAATGGTGCAGCATTGCCAAGGCATGAAAGATCACTGTGTGAGTGAAACATGCTTGCCACTGAATGCCCTGACAGTATCAGATAATTGTTTTTTGAATTGCATAGCCAGGATTTGTACTGTTTTTTGGCAGGTTCTACAATGAAATTAAAATGTTTTGGCAATTTCTACAGTTACTGAAGTTTTGCAGTTAATTTGAAGAATCTGACAAGGCAATATTTTTTTGCAGTTCACAGGGTTTTTTTTTTTTTGCTACAGCAGCTGCATTGTAGTTTTAGGCCTTGGCATGAAAAGATGAAATATGCCAGTGGTCTCATCTGTTTTAACATATGCAGCATTTGTCAGTAGTCAGAAATTTGATAATGTGGATAGTGCTTTACAAGATAATGATGGGTGGAATAAATCCAATTTCAGCTTTCTCTGGTAATATTTTTGTAAAAATTCACTTTTAATTGGTATAAGCACAGTCATTTCTCCCATGCATATGAATTTCTTGCTAAGCTTTCAGAGATTGTTGTTCTCTTACCAGGATTATTGGAGATGTGGGGGTTCCCTTCTAAAAATTTTTGAATTTTATATTTAAAGTTGTTTTTAAAATAATTTCAACATAATTTGCTCTTTAGTCACTATAATACAGTTTAATTTCTAGCACTTTTGATGAATTTGCTGATTTTTTTGGTGATAGATGCTTTTGTGGAAGATGATATGTGTTAGAAGTACTGGAGTGATCACAGGCAGCTTTAGCATACACCTTGTGTGTTGCAGCCTTTATGAAATTGAGCTGTAGAACACATCACAAATGCTGCAGGTGTCAGTCAGAGACCACAGTTTGGATTGTGGTGCTTCTTTGCCTTTTGTGCCATTTTACAGTGAACTTCTCATATATTTTGTTGTGTATTCTTTCAAGGAGGCTATCCCTGTGCTCTCAGTGAGTGGAAAATTGTTCAATGAAATACAGCTTTGCTGGTTGGTCTTAGATATAATAAAGTTGTTCCTTTTTTCAAGGTAATATTTATTTCCTTGCAACCTGCTAATCCCAGAGTCTGCATAAACTGCAGCTAGCATGTGATAAAGAGACAATGTTTAAAGTCGATAGAAAATTATTTAAGAAAATTTTCCCAACAGTAGCACCAGTACTATATTATTATTAATATTGTTGTTACCTGAAGAAAGGTAAATACTTTTCTAAAGGGAGACTTTTTATGTTTTTGATGCTGCATTGTTCTTTCTGCCTTATCCTAAGGTTGATATATCTTTGCTGTGACAAAGTCTGTATGAGGAAACTGTTATTGTTACATGTCATTCTGTTTTTAATTGTGTTTAGTGAAAACCCACACAAAGTCAAGAGTGGATCACAGATATTTTAACACATATGGTACCATGGAAAAATGGGGAAAGGCAATATTGTCGGTTCATTACAGTCCAGATACTGTAAAAGTTAAAATCTACGGTGGGCAAATTTCAACTGTCCACATAATGAGAATTTAATTAATGAAAGAAGTAGTTTACCCAGGAAAAAAAAGTAAAATATTGCCAAAATAATGTAATACTGCAGTATAAGAACAGCCTAAATAAATTGTAGGGTCAGTATTCTTAAAATGGTTACTGATTTTGTGTGTAGAATTTTAATGATTAATAATAGAAGTGTAAAAGTACAATATATGTTATTTTTAATTTGTTTGGTTTTCCCCGAGAAATTAATTTTTGGGGAAATTTGTTTCCTTCTTTTGAGAGAAATAACAAATCAAACCTCTGTTAACCAAATAACAGAGTTATTCCTTCAGAGGAAAGAAAATCCAATACTGCAATTTTAAGTATTATTTCTTGTTTTTAGATTGTGAAGGTAATCTTGGAAAATGAAGCAACAGAAATAGATTCAGTATTGGCTTTAATTTTCTGTACAACTAATCTGAAGTGCTAGGAGTAAAAGCTATGAAATGTCCTTCTTAACACTAAAAATTTGGTAATACTGAAGCCTACTGATGAAGTTCACATTTGCAACAAATATTTTTATATCAATGCAGTTCTTTGAAAGACAATTACATATCTATTATGCTGCTTATGAAACTTTTAGTGTACATCCTGAAACTAGATTTTGAGAGAAAGTTTATTTATTTTAATTATTTCTAAGTTTAGAAAGAATTTTCAGTATCTCTGAAACTTCATATTGTGAATTTGCAGACTTCTCTGAGTTTTGTTTAAATTGAAAAGTAACTTATCCTGTATTAGCTGTATTGCTCTAAGCAGCAATGGTATTGGTATAATGATTCCCAGATTAGATATGTTTTACTGATGTACTTAATGCACAATATACAGCAAAGGTATTAATTTCTATGAGTACTAGTGTAGTTGGGCCTATACCTGAAAGAAAAAGGGATAGCTACTACTAAACTGACTTTTTTTTTAATTAGTCTGCCAGCTTTTTAAATTTAAGTATTCTTTAAGTAAAAGATAGGATATTCTTTATAAAAAATACAGTAAGGTGCCTTCTGTAATACCTGCAGCCCTATATTCAGTCAGCCCTTTAAGTGCAGAAAGATTTTCTGTGACCTTCATTTCTATCAGTCAGGGGATGCTGGTCAAAACAAATGACATTGTCCTGATAACAACAATTACCAGTTAAAATGAGCCAGTCTTTTCTCTAATGACTGTGTCTGTTAAAGTAGCATCCTGTTGGGGAACATCTGTTGATCTTTGCTGCTTACTCATCCTTGGAGACTCGTTGTCTATCAACGCTGTTACACCGGATTAAAGATGATGAAATCTCACACTGAATTCTCACACAGCTGAACACTGTTTCCTGATAAAGAGCTACTAGGTTATGGGAATCGCTGGTGATTGTTCCTTTGTGCACCGAATGTCCTTGGCTTTGGTGTCTGAAGAGCACTAACAAACGTGAAAGAAGTAACTCGTTACTGTTACAACACTGTAGACTTCCAAGATACTCTATGGATCTGTAGGAAAAAAATACTGTTTGTGTTGATGAGGGCTTGCTTTCCTTCCTCAGCATGTATAAGTGATTGTGGTGCTCTTGCCCAAAAAACAGCTTCAAAGCACAAAGGAAAATACATCCAAAAATAGACATGAAAATAGAAGGCTACGCATGGGGAGCTCTGGTCACGCACATCCTGTTGAGCACTACCTTGCTCCACCCCTAATAACTGGATTCTTTTAAACAGAGTTGGAGGGAAATGAGTGCATTTGAGCAGTGTGATCATTACTGTTCTCCGTAATTCATCCTTGAGCTTTGTCTTTTCATGCAGTTGCAAACTGATTCAAACCCAGACAGGAAGGGAGTGAATCTGCTGAGAGGTGACTTATTTTTGGAGGTCTTTCCTACTGTGGTGTATTACTCAGCCTTCCTTGGATAACATACAAATAACCGATTTCCTTTTGTGTGGACTGTGTTAGAAGTTACTGAACATGCCTTGAGAAACACTTGAGTAATGAAGAACAGCTATTACTTCAGCATGGAGTGACTTTGGAGAGAGGGAGACTTGGCCCCCATAAGGTCAATAAGGTCAGAATAATTTTTTTTTTTAATTCCTATTCAGCAGCACTTACACATCTTGTAAACTGATAAACTGTAGTGACATTTGCTTCTTGCTTTTGCCCATCTGCTGTCAATTCAGTAGCCCTCAGCAGACTGAACTGCTCTGTAATGATAGCTTTGGGAGAAGCAGCTATCTTACCCCCTTTGTTTTCTGAGCACTGTGAGCACTAGGTTTATGAGCTAGTTTAAAACCAGGTCTGTCAGAACAGAAGTTTTACATGCCATTTCATTGGAATGCCATGTAGGAAGCACATGTATGAAAGGGGATGCTATAGCACTGTTCTGTGGGGTTTCTGAATAATGCTTGAGTTCATCAGAATTGGGACCACAGCTCTCTGTATATTTGTATGGAATATCAGTTTGTCACTTTTAGGTATATCTAATTACACCTCTCATACCAATGTATAAAATCATTTTATGCCTCATTTTATGTCCTGGAATTATAGTAGTAGGAATTATGAAGGCACGTAAAAATACATTACTGAAAACAAATATGGAAGGATGTAATTTTTTTTCCATTTGGTCATATTGAAAGTGCATTGTTTGTCAAAGGAGGTTACTGCATGTAACCTCGTGTAATGCAGTAGGCAGCATTTCAGAGAGGTGGCCTTTTCCTTGCCTTAAGCTGTTGGAAAATACGTGTTGCATTGTTCAATGGGAATGTTCTTTCTCTGGCAGGCTCCTGAACACTTCAGTGTGTTTAAGGCGTGTTAGGAATCTCACGTAAATGTCAGTACTTTCTAATATACCTTTTCACCAATGAGTACTCCAAACCAGAAATTCTTTCCAGTTCATTTGAGTGAGAGATTAAATTTGATCTGAGAAATGAAATATTGGAAGGGGGGAATCAAAGAAAAAATCAGATTAATGTCCAGCCCCTAAACTATCACCTTGATTTATGATGTACCACTCTGCCCGTTTATTGCCCAGTAATCAATTGCAGAAGTCTCTGCCCTGATTTACTGATTTCCCATAGGCAAACATAGTAGAGATATAAAACTACAGTTAATAAAATACAGAATATTTAGCTTTGCAGGATGGGTGATCATGTGATTTAAAATAGTGAAGTGCTTGGAGACACACAAAAGTATAAAAAGGTGGTCATGGAACACTCAGCTGTCTTTACCCGCTTCATGTCACTCTCTCCATTGACTGCTCAAATGATTCCTTGATGATTTGTCTCTCTAATGGGATTTTATTTGAGAAACGTGAAAGTGGTCAAATTGTGGTAGCCTGCATTTTCAATGTAACCAGAACACTGTGTTCACCAGCCTCCCAAATAGTCATCTTGTCAGAATAAGGAAGAATTATTCCATGTTATCAGATACAGAATACAGGACAGAAGAGAGTTGTGGAAGTGATGCCTGGAGAGGCTACCTGGAACAGAGGCTAGGCAGAGTTAAAGGTAGGTATTTATTGAAAGGCCTTCAAAGGCTGAACCTTGGGCAGTGCAGGAGGCTCGCAGAGACTACAGCCAAGATGGACGACTATCACGGGTTTTTTGGATGGGTATAAATTTGGTCTGTTTGCATATCAGAAGTTAATTATCCAGTTACAGCTTCAGGTAATGGAGTCACATTCCCCCAGTTTGCCCCCTACTTCACTGTTGTTTACATTTTTTGGTGCCTGAGAAAGTGAGGTGTCCTTGAATTTCAGGTCTAGAGAGAAATTGGTTTGTCTGAATAAAATGGGAGAACAGTAGCTGAGAGTCTGTGGAGTTTTAGAGTTATATACTAAAGCAGTACTGATCTGAAAAATATAAAAGCTAAATCTTAAGGCATCAGAAGGACCCAAGTGTGTGGAATCTGTTGCCTTATGTTTTCTGCTAATCTCAGCTGATAACAAATACAAATTTTTATGCAAAGACACAGAGCTAGTGTGAGAGACACTGAAAAATGAAGTGATGGTAGGCAAGATTTTTTTCCTATAGAAACACATGGAAGGAGGAAGAATATAAAAAAAAATCCCTGTGCCCAGTTTTAGAATATGACAGTAAACACAGAATTGGCTAGATGTGAGCAAAGCTGTGAAAATAGCTAACATCCCACCTTCATACATTGTGTTAATACTGAGAAAGCATGCAAGTGAGTAGCAGGGAAAGATTCCAGAATGGTTATTATACCAAGAAAAAGTGCCAGATAGTGCTCCCAGTTTTGCTGGTATGAATTGAACATATTTCAAATGAATACAACGGAACTGATTTATTACATGAGGAGCTACATGGGAGCAGATTCTGGCCTTTAGTACTGCAGTTACATTGGTTTTGATCATCTTCATAATATGGTTTTAGTTTTCATCCTTTTGTTTTGCTTTTTCAGATATTTCTAATTTTAACGAGTGATGCTCTCTCTGGTAGAGCAGATTTTAATGAGCATGAAACAGCATTTAACCCTCAGGAGCCAAACATACATCAGAGCCAGCCATGTTTGTCAGCATAGCACCATGATGACTGCTGCTTTTGTTTGGTTATATTAAACACTTCATATTTTAAGAATAGATGCAGATTTTGTGAACAGTATTTATGACAGTCTGTATCCTAAGATAACCTTCCTGGCCATTGGCAATGGAAAAGCTTTTCTAGGAACAAGATTTTTCACTTCAGTAATGTAGCATTTCCCTTGGCGTGATATGTACTGATGAAAGTGTAAAAGCGTTTTGGGAGAGTCTTGCTGTGATAAGTCCTTTGCTAAATAATGACATTGTGACTGAAAAATTCATAACTGGTAATTGTCTGCTCTGTTTCAGATTATTTACTGTGTTTTTATTATGATATTCAATATTGTCCATGAGGCAGAATTCTTGGAGAAGACCTAGTTAGTTTTAACTCAGAGTGTCTCTTTCTTTGTTGTTATTCTTGGTTTAAGGTGACAGTCACTGGTGCTTCAGACACCTCTTAAGCAACTGAAAATATTGGAAAATAACATGCTGGTTGGAAAGGTCTTGATCCTTCTTCATGTCTCTCTGCAGCAAACTTTCCTGGTGCATGTTCTTGTGTGTCATCCCTACAACTGATTTGTATTTCAGTCTCCCGATTTATTCTGAATGTATTTCAAAGGCAGCATTTTGTGACTCTGTCCCTGATCACCGTGCAGAAGTGGAATAGGACTGTGCAGGTCTGGCTTCTCTTGAGCCATCCTACCATGCCATTTCTGCAAGTGCTGTTCTGTATCACTGTAATAATGACCATCTGTTTGAACCCCTTGTTGAATCCTGTTATACCAGACACTGTGCAAAAATATGTTGTCATTCCTATCTTCATTCCATATAAATGCTTATATGGTCATTAGCACTTCAAAAGGTCTTAAATAATGTTGCAGAAAGCTTGACTTATTTGAGGTTGTTTCTTGGATAAAAAAGAATTGAAACATCCAGAAAGCATGTCAGTCTCCCTGTTAAGTAATGCCTTTATTGGTTTTCCCATATTTTATCATGGTTAGATGTAAAGTTAATTCATCTGATTTCCAAGAAAAGAAAGTATTTTGATTGATTCTTAAAATATTTAAATTACAGAAAAACATCTGACAAACTGAAATGTATACACTTAAAGTCTGCAGGTGTTTTTCAGGCTGCAATTTTTCTTGGAAGCTTTACTGCCAAACTTGCACTTTCTATAACCAGCTTTTTTATTAGCAAAGAAAATGTTTTTCATCCTCAGCAGATTGTATTATTAAATGTGGTATCTCTAAGCATGATGCGCTAAATGGCAAAAACATATATTGCAAAACACAACTGGGAGGCTATGAATAATACTTCAGGAAACAAACTTCTGGTCTTTCATTAGTTCATTTTTATTAAGTAAAAATGTCTTTCAGAAGAATCATAACATTTGAAGCTTATAAAATTGATTCTGGCTTTTTTCCCAGACATACTTTTTACTATCAAATATGTTTCATTCTCCTCTGTCACAGAGAGAAAAAAAAGCCTAACAGAATTATGTTTTTTCAGATATGTGTGCATATATAATCTGCTCTGTATCTAATATGTATTGTGTATGTAGATGCTACAGCTCAAATTTAGATTTGCCGTGTCAAACTTGTGTGTCAGATTGCCTGGAGCTTTGGTTCTAGCTGTTTGTGGTTGGCAGTTTCCCTTTCCAGCCTTGAAGTGCATACCAAAGTGATCAGCTGCATAGGGCTTTGCTTGCACTTCTCAGCCTCTGAATTTAACACAGACCATCCCTTCAGTGTGCTGTTGTATTTGAATGGGTTATTTCAGAGATGGACCCTTTCTGATCTTCTGATTGGTGTTATCATCTATGTCCTTTGTCTCTTTTCAGATGAATTGTACTTTTTCTTTCTTACAATAGAGGTTTATCTGTTATTACTCTTAGTTTGCAGGTTATTCAGAGAAATTGCAAGCCCTTAGAAGCTTGAGATTTTTGTTGCTTTATGGCAATTGATACAAGTGATGGGTTCCTCCAAGGCATTGCTACACAGAGTGTGTGCTTGCATTCTGCATTTCAATGGCTGCTTTCTGCTTTGTACTATATTATGGGTGAGGCAAATTATCTGATACCATTTCTTGGATCAATGGATATGTTTTAATATCTACATTTTAAAAATCCATTAGCTGAAACCTGGCAGCATTAAAAAAAATTTAGCGATCTTTGACAAGGAGTTTTGTGGTAGTGGATGATCTTAAAACAGATTAGCACAAGCTGAAAGCAAGGCTGTTGTATCATAGTATGTATTATTTCTTTTTATTCCCACAGTGTGGTGTAGTTATAAAATATTTTTACAAAATATTTAAAAAATGTTCACTTTCATGTAGCAAGAGTAATGAAACATACAGGTCCTATTCAGTGGAATGTAAATTCTTCTATTTTTAGTGAGTACTCCCTTGAATGGGTATTCTGCAACTTAAAAGAAGCTAAACCCCAGACATTATGAATAGTTTAGGCATATGGATTAATAAATGGGTTCAAAAGAAAAGTGTTCTTTGCTTGCATTAGATAGTACAGTGCTCATAAATACCTTTTCCTGGTCATAATCAGAATTCAGTGATTATTAGAAACCTTAGCCTGGTTCCTCCCTGCTTTTCATCCATGGTGAAATACTACCATATTGAAATCAATGAGCATTGTGAGATTTCAACCCAGGTAATTACTAATTGCTTTTTTCTCCTTGTATAATATGCAGCATGGGCTGATGGTGGTACTGTTCAATTCTCTTTAGCCCTATCCCTTCTGTAGCAGTTTCTACCCCCTGATACAGCTGATACAATGTGAGAGCAAGAGGCTGGAATCCCTCAAATGATTTTGTGCCTAAGTACTTTGGGGGGGCTTAACACAATGGTCAGCCCAGTACTGAGGGAAGTCATATCAAAGCCTTGCGGACTCTCAGCATCCCTCAGGTATGCTTAAAAAGGAAGATATAGAAAACGAAGACCTAAATATGGAGTATCTCTCCTCTGGCAGAGAATAAGAATTACAGGGCTCAGCCTGTCGTCTTTGCTGATTATGGCCAGTCCCAGATATCAAGAAAAGAAAGAGATTTAAAAAAACCCCAAATAGTCCATGTGCTTGCTCTTGAATCAATCCTCATTTTAATCTGAGCAGTAAAACTCCAGCAGTTACAGTTCTCATGGTTAGTGGGTATTGCTCAAATTCCATTCATTCAGTGAGCCAGAAAGTTCCTAGAAATCTGTTCACCAGGAATGTGAAAGGGCCTCCTGATCTTCAGAAATGTTTAAATCTCAGGGGGAATTATGGAAGCAAGTCTACTTATGGGTAAATATTTTTTGTTTGGTGAATAGTTGTTTACGCCACAAATATTGAAGAACATCACACAAGATGTGGTGCCTTTTAAGGCATGTGTTCCATGTAGTTTTGAACTATCTCATGAATTAGATGTTCACAAAATTTGTGTTTTCATCTAGTATTTCTATTACAGGCTATTGTTGAAATCAGTGGTTTAGCAGAATATGTGGATTCATACCATCAGTCTAGTGTAGTGCTTAAGGCTTGGTTTCTTTATCCTTTATCCCATGCCTGATTACATACGACCATTAGTGTGTATTTGCTCTGAACTCTGCTTAAAATGCCTTCTCAGTTAAATCACAAGTGAAGAAGTTGAAAGAAAGCTGAAACTCACAATTAAAAGTTTACACATTAAATCTTCTGAATGAACTTTACTTCTGTTAATTTCAAGTTACATTGATAAAATACTGTTTTCTTTCTAGATGCTGTACATAGCTTTAAGCCAGGCTTATATAACAGCTGTTTGAGGGTGATAAATAATAAGCATTTAAAGTGAAACCTTGCTATCCTGTATCTAGTACTGAACTGATATAGTTCAATCTGATGACATTTTAACCTCTGGCCATTTCCCAAGTAGTTTCTATTATATTTTGCATACCACCACTCTCCTGACCTTTGAAAAATATCTTTTTTGATTACCAGTGCAAATCCTTTTCTTGAAGTATTAACCAAAATAGACAAACAAACTCTATTCTGTTTATTCCCACAGAACCCTATCCACATATTCCTGAGCACAGGTTAGTGGAATCAGGTACAATTTTGTTTTAGTATAATAAAAATACTCATTACAATATGATTTTTGTGTGACCTGATCTTTCAGAAACTGAGTCCTTCAAAGAAGTCATGCTGTTCTGAAAGGACTTGTTATAAAGGAACTTGTTTGAGTAACTTAGTCTTTTATACTTAATTCTCTCTGGGGATAATGCTGGAGACTCTCAGCACAATTAAGAAAAGATTAAAAGCTCAGTACAGACTTATTTTCTTTTTTCTTCCTTTCTGCCAATACCCTTCAAGCCTATATCCTCTCTGGAAGCATGAAACATTTTTCAAATGCCTTTTTTCTTTCTGCTGTCATTTCTCAGTATTCTGGTATCTATCCCTTCCACAGATTTATTAATACGATTTCTCTTTCTGCATTTGTCACTTCTGTTCCTGCTAGCATTTAATGAAAGCTTTGTTGAGCTCTGCTTAAGGGTTTATTGGGTGTTTCTCCTTAGGTTAATCTGTGGCATTTTGATCTTACTAGATAACCAGCAATCATGAAGAAGTAAGGAAATAATTCTTGCACTGTTAAAGGTGGTGACAGCTATGCCATCACTTAGTATTTCTTAGCACATTTGCTCTGCAGAGCTAAAGGAGTGAAATGTAGTAGAAGTGTAGGCAATTAAGCAGATATGTCTGAATACACTGATGCAGCAGCAGAGTTAATTCCTGTACCCATTTTACATAATGTGTTATCAAGGAAGAGCTACACTTCAGTCTGAGCCTGTAATATCTGGGGCATTTACTTATGCTGTTGCTGTGGTATGGCTGAAAGACTATATGCTTTGGGATTATAATAGAAATTCACATCAAAACTTTCAATTTTGTTTCTTTCTGATGTATTTACATACATCTGCCACTTGGAGTTGCCTTATAGAGGGTGTTATCTGCATCTGTCCTCATATACAAAAGATACATATACAAAAGATACTTGGTGTAATTTTATTCTAAGAGACAGACTTTTCCTGTTTTAACAAGAGAAGGTGGATTTTTCTGCCTTTTAAACTTTCTGAATATTCAACTTCAGGACTGATATATGCTATCAATCAGCCCATTAAGTATTGATACTTGAGTGGATTCTTGTCAACTTTGCACACTAAAGGTATGGGAAAATGTGGGGCAAAGGAAGTACTGCTGTTGCTTCCAGCCCCAGCAACAGTAGGAATACATATTTTCCTAACACAAGAGTTCTCTAAGACATTGATTTTACGTATGTATCCATACTGTTAATCTGAGTACCATTTCAAAATGGTAGGTGAATTTCCTTTCCTGGTATCTATTAACTGGACAAAGTCTTTGGACAAGAATTGAGTTAATTTGTATTGAATAAAATATAATAAGTGGTTGTGGTATCCTGGAGGAGACCATGAGTTGTATTTTCCCTTCTTACGTAACAAAATAATTAATACTACTAGTATGAAGTTTCTGCTTTTTAATGTGGGAATGAAAACTCACAAAAAACAATCTGTGAAACTAGTCAGCAAGTAGTTGCTACAGGGAGATGGAGGGGTACTTTGTATTTGCCTGCCTTGCTTGAAATTGATGTGGGGTTTGAATCTATAATAAGTTAGAAATGCATTTAAAAGTCTGCTTTGCAAATTTTTTTTGTGAACAACAGCCTCTTCACAAAACAGTGTTTTGTTCATTCCTTCCCCTCCACTTCCCCCTCCTTATTAGCTATCTTTCCTTTTAGTAGAGTTCTAATGTGGTTTTTTTTCAGTAGAGGAGTGATGTTTAATTAAAAGTTACTTGCATGTTTTCAATTATAGATGATAATTTGTTTGGCTTTACACTCTCAATTGCCTTGAGTAATTTCCTGTAGAAATACATATAATCCATTTGCATGTTTGGAGTATTAGTGTGTTGTTTGCATAGCTTGTGTGTAACACTTAAGGAAACCACTGGAGCCTGGAAAGAGCAGATGATGCTTTTTAGTGGCAAACAGTGGTATCATTGGTATCACCAATGGCTATTCTTTCCTCTCCTTGCTGAATAGTTGTGGAATCAACTTTTTTCACAGAACTGGAAGTTACATTATCAAACCAATATGATGTATCAGTAAAAATTGGGAGTTTGGCAGGGGGGCCAGCAGTAATGTTACATCCATAAGCACTTGACATATGTCAGTGCTGGTTGGTGTTAATTCCCAACTTCGTGGTCTCATGTAGTATAGCAGAGAAAATACATATTAACACACCCCAATATGTTGATATATGTCAGAATTTCATTATAGATAAATACGTAGCTTTTAGCTGCTGAAGATAAGGTAGCAGGAGGCTTAAATGTTATTGCACCATGTATTAAAACCACAGTTTATTTGGTCTACCAAAATGAACTCTTGTGTTGAGTCCAAGTGGAACACAGTATATTGTTCTGCTCTCCAGGGTTCAGAAGACATGAGCTCAAAACAGGGAGAGGTGAAGAGAAGGACAACAGTGGTAAGGGAGATGGACTGTCTGTTTTATATGTCTGGGTTAGTCTTGCTGGTGTGAAAGCTGATCTGGAATTTGGTTGGTGCCTCTAAGTACACAAGACTACCATTCAGGGGGTGTAAACTGTTAAAGCATGGTGCTGCTCAGGATCAGATGGGTACTAAGCAGCTTGAGTGTTTAAGTGTACATCAGAAATTTCTTTCTAACCATCAGAATGATGAGGTTCAGACAAACTTCTGATAGGAGTTTGGGCACAATATAAGTGGTAATGTTTGAAGTGGAGTTGATTTTTTAGAATGATTCTATGTGCATCTGCAGTAGAAGCTGCAATGCTGTTTGTACTTCAGAATTAAAGATTTCAGGCTAAAGGCTAAGTACCTTTTTTGCAGTACAGCAAATGAAATGGCCAGGGTCTGCCCACTCAGTGCTGGGTATGCCTTGAAGCTCTTTTTTCACATACCTTCCCTCAGGAGATTGTCACTTTTCCTAGATGCCCTTCTTCAGTCATTCGTTTCATTCCTTATCAACAACATACAAAAAGAGGAGGAAAGCTGGGGAGGCTTGAAGTAGTCTCATGCAGTCCCACACCAAGATCTAAAGCTGTCTTTGAACAAATACTCTGCTAATGATTGTTCTTAGGTCTTTGTTACTTCTGTCCCCAAGGTTGTGTGCTCCTGTGGCAGGTATATGTGTAATCCAGAAAGCACTTTGAAATGGATGTGCCCACATTAGACTTCCATATTAGAGCATAAATAGTCTTCTGTTTTAGCATTTTTTATAAAGTAATGAGTTGATTCAGTTTCACTTTCTTTCCTGGTTAGGGTAAGACAGTCCATATAATGTTTTTTAAAAATGAATACTGACAATAGACATTGAATAGGTCTTTGTGAATAGCTAGAATTTTTCTGCTGTTCAAATATTGCTTGTGTTCAAGCAGCACACATTTCTTGTTTAATATTCAGGTATGGCATTTGATTCTTAAAAGCAGGGAGAAATACTTCTATGATCAGAAAGAGTAGCAGCTAGAAACAGCAGTGATGTGAGTAATTTTGACAGTGAGCAGACTTGTCAGAATGTTCACATTTTCAAGACAAGATGGTCTAAGACATCCATTTTTTTCCTAAATATTTGTCAAAGTCCTTATAAAAATTTAAACAGCTGTGTCTCATGGTGTCTTGAATTGAAAAGATAATGAATTAACAATTGTATTTTACTGCTAAAATAGTAGGTGTTTACTGCAAAGTGAAAATAGTAACAAAAAGATTTAGTCATGTTCTTTGTAATACTTTTAATAGTTGAATTTGCCAATCCCATAGTGTAAAATATATCAGTCCTAAGGCAAAAAGAAAGATTTTGTAATGAATGAATACGCCGTAAGGCACTGAAATAATTTTTAACTTAATCAATTTATATATTAAGTACCTTTAACGTAGAAGGCACTTAACTTGCTTTTTTTTCTCCTAAACCCTGATGGTGTGAATTAATTTCACATTGTCCACTTCTTTGGGATAAACTAGAGTTTCACTGTGTAGCACAATACCTTTGTGTTACAAAGTGAAGATCCCGTGGTTTTGGCTGAAATGTTGCTGCATTACAACCATCTCTTGCCTAGGGCCCTCTGCATAGCAGAATATTCCTTTAACAGAATAAATCACTAGGAGACTATAGCACACTTACTGGAACCATTCTACTGCATCTCTGATTACTGTTCTTGCCAAAAGTGTTAAAAAATAGGCTCAGTGGATAAAAGATTCTATTTGTGTGGGACTACCTACTTTGCAATGATTTCAGAAAAAAAAAAATTGTGCTACGTTCACTGCCTCTTTAATTCGGATTGCCAATGATAATGCAGGGTCTGCGCTGAAGAGAGGTAGGATACAGAAGCAGAAACATTAGTGCTAATCTGCTGCAGAAGGACGAGATAAATCAGCACAGCTCTCATACATCACTGAGAGAGAAGCTGATTGCAACTTGACCATGTGCCTAAGTGGTCACATCAGCAACAAGAACGGAGCATGGATAAAAAACCTAAAATTTATCCTTAGGGCTACTTGCTGTGCACGACCTATAATAACACATCAATGTAAGTTTAAGATTCCGTTTTTGTTTGTTTCATTCTGTTGCAATTGTTGTTGTTTACTAGAGTATATTTTTATTTTGCATAGATTTAGGGAAAATGCAATGGAGCTTAATACTAAGCAGATAATACTTGGATACTGTTTATGTCTGTGAATAGTAATGGGCTTATTGCTGTGCGTCTCAACATAGTTATTTCTTTGAAGATGTTTTAATATTTAATCCTGTAAGTCATATTCTGGGAATTGAGAAAGGTTTTGAATGAGATGATAGTGAGATCTCCTTTTATAATTTCTGTCATCTTATGTTTCAGAATGATCTTAAAAAAATTTATTTTTACTGTGAGAATTTTTGCTTTCTATAAATTTTTTTCTGTTAAGAAAAGTGCTTATAAAGACTGATTTATCTGGACCTTTTTATTCATGAATTTAGTGCAGATGGTAATTTTCCTGCATTTTTAAAAATTTGTGCAATTGTTTAATTTAGTGTCATTTAAGCATCTACAAAAAGGGAAGGCAGGGATAAGATGAAAACTGAATAAGCATTGATTGCTAGTCTGAAAATTAAATTTTAAAACTTTTTTCAGTAAATCTGATTTCGGTTCATTTTTACTGAATTAGATTATCATATTTAAACTGAGGCTACTGTACAGCAAACAAATGTGTGAAACTATCCTGGAGAGCACACATTTCCTGCTGTATCTGATGTTAAAGACGTTGATTGTAACTACCCAGGAGTATCCTAATTGTAGAATTCAGAGCAGCATGTTTAAATAATGCATGGGAAAATAAAAAGGAAAGGTGGAATTTTGCTGTTCAGATGTTAAGGTGATGCTTTGCTCTAAGAGAAAAAAATGTGTAGTAAAAGCTATTGATGTGGAATCTCAGGCTGTCTCTCATGGCTTTAGGCAAAAAGGCAGGGAAACCCAAAGCAGGTCTTGCTGTGCAGTCTGAAAGCAAGGGAAATTTGGAAGCATTTATGAAAACCCACTAATATTTCTGTATTTATTTACTTGTTTCTAGAGAAAGAAAGTGGCTTTAAACAAACTAATTATAAAATATGTTAAAGGAGGTGTGAAAGGCACTTGAGAAAGTAGGTATAAACATACAGAGCAACATCTATTTATTTTATGGCATTGTAACTGTGCCCAAATGTAGTAGCAGGAGGCTTAGAAGCAGCCTGTATGAGTGAGTCTTCAAATGGTTTATTTTTGTGGCAGTTGAAAAATGCAGGGATAGTTGTGTGGCTGTTATCCCCTTCACAGACCTCAAATAGTCAACGTATGGGCCAGTTTCAGATTTTGTAACACAGGTGGTTTTTGTTAGATCTTAGCCAAAACAAAAAGTTTACCTGTTAGTAGTTGCAACTTTCCTACAGGACTGATGGATGGAAATAGAGAAGAGGGAAGGTAAAGCTGTGTTGCAAAAAGGGTGCTGATTCTTCCCAGCAGAATAAATAACCAACCTAGCCAACTGGCAGATGAAACATGGACCAAGTAGAGAGTTTATTTTTATACAAATGTGCATATGGATGATCATACAGGCCCTCAGTTGTACTTAGCTCCTGAAGCAGGGGATCCATTGGGAACTCACGGCTTTAGCAGTCTGACTTAGAAAATAATAAATTAAAAAGAGAGGAAAGCTGTACAGCAACAGGAAGCAAAGAGGAATGGTGATTTCTTTGATCTTGTTATGTCTGTTCTAGTGTACCCAATGTGGTCTTAAGTTGTCAACTCCATGGCAGAGATTCCTATGTTTTGTTCTTTGAAATACTCTCTTTACACGTGACAGAGTAATATAATCAGTCTGGCTCCTCTTAATGGAGCTGGGCTTCTGTTGGTGAAATAGAGACATCTTTTTTTTCTGTCATCTGTGTTCATTGGAACAGCAGGAGATTATGTGGGTTGATGAAGATAACCAAACAAGTAGTTTCCCTTGTTTTGAAGTTATTCTGAAGAGTTAGAATTCCAATATCCCTATATCTGCTTAGATGATCTATAGTTGTGTTGATGTTGTGATCTTAAAACAAACATTTGCTTCCGTGTGTTTCTGTGATGTTTCATAATGCGGTCACACTTAAATTAGATGCTAAATTAATTGCAGTGCATACGACAAAACTGGAATTAGGTAACTGATTTTTTAAAGTTTCATTTTTAGTTGAAGAGACAAAAGTCTATTGTGGGCTGAATATGGTTGTGATGAACTCTCCATTTGACAAGACAAGGCTCACCCTCCTCCTCCAGAGTGAAGTTCTGTGTTTGTCAGTCTGTTACCCTGTTTCACTGTTACTTGTAAAGCTCTTTCACTAGACTCCAACAAGGTCTTCATTTTCACCTTCAGTTTTAGTCAATAAATTTATGCTAAGTAGTTTCTTGTGCTTTAAAATGTGCTAATGGACACTAATACCTGCACTTTCAGAGCTGCAGGGGGCTCCTGATGCCAATTTCAGCATAGTGAATTTGCTTCTACTTATGATATTTAGGAAAACAGCATAAAAATATTCTTGTTGCATTTGAGTTCAGTGAAAAATCTCCTGCCAACCAAAGCTGCCAAGGCAAGGCCTGAAACCTTAAAGCAGCATGAGTCCTATGGTGGCATGACACCCAAACAACAGGCTGTCCTGGGAAACAGACAGTCAGAGGGACTCAAACTGGGACGGTTGAATATAATTTCTTCATTTTCTGTCTACAGAATAGCGCATCTTCCATTTGAAGTTGAAAGTCTGACCTCTGTTATCTCTATTGGTGGCAAAAGGAAACTGTATTGCCCCAAGAAGAGGCCTTTTGAGTTCCATGATAGCAGAGAGAGTCGATTTCTGTACTGGTGCAATGAGTATATTGTGTCCCCATCCCAAAGCTTATGAAATCTGTGGCCAGGAAAAGGAATGGCATGGCTTTCCATTCTCCTGCTCCTCCTAGTCCTTTTTGGGTTTAGTCACTTCTGATAAAAAAAGAGGCACAATTTTGCAAATATCCCAAGAGACCCTAAGAACTGCAGGTCTTCAAAGCATGCGTTAAAAGCTTCCATCTCACTATATGCATGCAGGCCTAAGAGCTCATTGATTTGTTCCACAAGTTCAATAATCACTAATACATCCATGGAATTGCACCTGGAATGCTCACAACCAACTTCTGGCATAAAATGTTAGCTCACAGGCTTCAGTGTATAAAGCAGCCCTGATCAACAGCATCAGGTGCTGCCAGAAGTATGCTTAGAAGATTTTAAGTGACTTTGACCTCAGACAGTGTAGCACTTGCTGTGAAGAGAATACATAGGTAGCTGTGTGATCTCTCATCCAAATATCATTGTCTTCTAGCGAAACATGGAATCTGTGAAAGGGGGAAAAAATTATCTGTGAATTGACTTTAAAAGAAATAGTACCAGTTACAGCTTTTATGAAAAACAAACTATACCTTGATTGGGTCCTCTACAAAATTTTGGAACCTCTGTTGAAAACCATTAAAAATTATAAGCTACTGAGAAAGATCATACTTGGAAAGAGTTTTCTTAGTATCTCTTCTTCTGGTTTTCAGATAGTCTTTTCAAGCTTTCTAAATGTTGTCTATGAAGTAGATATCTTCCAGAGCATAGTGAACTGCATGATATCAGACTACTGGGGCACACACTACAGTGATCTCAAATCGGTAGCTCCTAAGGACAGCCACTCATCTGATCTTTCAGTCTTTTTAAAGAAAAACATAATAATGAAGGTGTGTTCAAAAAGGGGATCATTTGGACGGATGCCTAAAACTCTGCTATTCAGTGAAAATCACAGAGGCCTTATTAGGGTGTCAGTATTTTGTGACGTTTTGTGAAGCTTTTAACAGTTTTTATTGCCTCTGATTATCCTGGAAAGTAAATAGTTACATATTGGATAACCATATGGATGATGTGTTAGTGTATTTAAAGAAGATTGCTCAGATGGCTCAGAGCCCATAGTGGCAATGCCAGGATTTTTATGCACTAAAAATCTAAACAAATAACTACAAGATGGAGGGAGCAATTACTGAAAGGAAAAGTGAGCAATAAAATGTAGACTTCACCTTTACCATCAGTGACAGAGATTAAGGCCGTGGGAGAAGTAACAATGTGACTTCTCACACTACACTTGGGCTGTGTCCCAATTAGCTTTTCAGCTTCAGCAGGGAAAGTAGTATGGGGTTGTTGTGCCTTGTTCCCAGTCAACAGTACTGGGCTGCCAGTGATCTTTTTAAAAGTCCAGGTTTCTATCCAACTTTTATATTTCCTCAATGACTCCAGTTTAACTTCCAGCAGAAGGGATGGAGAATCAGGTTGCACTTTTCACCACAAACCATACAAACCCCATTTCTCAGCATGCCAATGTACCATAACAACTACTTATGATAACAAGGCCATTGAATAAATAACCTGGCATGATTTTTCTGGGACAGATGATGAGTGGTGGGAGGAAGGAAGGAAGCAGAAAGAAAGGTGTGAGGGATAATAGAAGGAAAATTCTTGAGGGACTGAGTAATTTCTTTAGGAAGACACTTCCCAAATTTTTTGTTCAGTGCTTGAATGCTGCTCATGCAATATATACAAATAGTCTCTTCAAGTGAAAAAGGACCTTTTAATCCAAGTCTACTCAATGAACTGTAAATGTAACCTCAATGAAGGAAAAGAATGGTTTGAAATACTGACTCTCTTATATTTTAGTCAGGATTTATCATGATCTGTAAAGCACATAATTCTCATAACAGGAAAGCTTCAGTTGTTTTAAACCCTGGCAATTTTTCATTTGAGAAATACCCAGGCAGCAAGCCTTCTCTCAGATGAGATAGAGTGGGCTGTTTTATATCAGGAACTGCATTTCCTACTTTGCTTTGTCTGCCAGAAATTCTCTTGCCAGAAACTCTGTCATTTCAGTTTTTATCTGTTTTTGAGGGGAAGTTAGTTAACCATCTCAGGAGCACCACCATCACTACAAAAAAATATCTGCAGACAGTGAAAGGCTATGAAAAACTGATAATTGTACACAAATGCATAATTTTCCCCAGGCCATGATAAGTGATGATAAAATTGCCAGCTCCATTTTACAGTGACGAGGACTGTGGTATGGATATGCTTTAATATTAAAGTAATCTGTGGACAGTTCTGAAACAACAAGGTAGCAAATATGTCTGGTCCATGCCTGTTACTGCTTTTGCTGTGTTTGTATATAATTCATAAAATGTTACAGTCAGTACCATGTTCTGGTACTGGATCTGTGTTGTCAAAGGAAGACACAAACCCTGGTTAGATTTTTCAATGTCTTAAAAAAATTAAATGTAATAATGAAAATTTTCATCATTTGGCTACAGGAGTCAGAGCTTTGTCCTTTTCAATTAGATCATATGCACAGACCAGACAGACCTCACTGGGACATCCCTTGCATGCATTTGATGGAGAATTTGAGCAAAAGTGTTTGACATCCAAACAAGCCGAAAGCTTAAACACACGAGACAAAATTTTTTGTACTATGTGATGAGAGTATTGCTGACTGTTAATTTATTGGTAGGCTGATAGTAGAGAATATTTGAATATAAGTGTGGAGCTGAGCTTGCTGAGGCTTTGTATGTGGTGCTCGGCAGTCAGAGATACCTCGGTTTCATGCGTTGCTAGTTATGTCAAGAATTACTTCTGTAGTGCATGGCATTATTCCAGATTGTATCTCAGTCGAATGGATTATTCTTCAGTGCAAGGCTTTTCTAGGGAAGAGAATATCCAGGGCCCAGATTTGAAGGCTCCATTGCAGTTTTACAGGGCACCTGAGAAGATTGGTCAATTCTTTTTTTTTTGCTCAAAGCCTGTAATGTGTTTGCTGTCTGTGCCAAAAGGCAGTCAGTGAATGTTTGCAAAGGGAATTTGTGGGTGTGGATTTAAAAAAAGTAACTAAAGAGAGACTGTGGCAGAGAATAAAATAACACATGACATATCACTGCTTTTTTTTTTTAACTTCAAATTAAGATCTGTAGTGTGCTAATAACTTCATGGCAGTGGTGACTAAAATGATTATTATCCTCATTGTACCTGCATTATAACCAGTTTTTAAAATGCCTAGCACCTAACCAGAAGATTCTGTTACATTTTTACAGCAGTGATGATAGTAGTGGTAGTGGAGTGAGGTGTTGCAAAACGAGGCAGTTGAGCAGGGGTGAAGAAAAGACTTTCTGAAAGAGCAGAAACACTGTTCTTACTGTAAGAGTAACAGGAAGCTGTTAATGCTGTATAGCTCTCACTTCAGATACAGAGAGCAAGTGATCAGAAATACAAGCCCACTTGTATTCTTTACTATCTGAGAACATTTGTTCCCATTGAACTCAATCTTGAAGGCACTGGTCCTGCTTTTCACTCCAATATGCTCTCCCTAATTGACTGTATTCTTATATGTACATATGTACATATAGTACAGTCTTATATGTACATATAGTACAGTATAGTCTTATATGTACATAAAGTCCTCCAAATAATGTAAGCACAAAAAATTTGGTGTAGAAAGAATTTTATTAAAAACTAGATGTTAGTGTTCCAAAGGAGACTAGAGGATCTCTTGGGATTACTGAGTAGATGGGAGGAGTGCATTGCCTCAGGCATAGCCCAGGGCCATTAATTACAGCTAGTCATTAGTTCTCCTGTAATGCCCAGTGCTGATGCCACTGTTCCTGTTATAACACAGAAACGGGAAGCTGGCTGACCTGTGGATTTGATGAGTTATGTTATTCTTATAATGATTACTTATATTTTCAAATGCATGTCACTGAAGTGTTCATCAGAGTTTCAGCTTGTAACCTTCATGTCTTTCCAGAGAGTTAATGTTTTGCTTGCTACTCGCAGGAAGCCTTCAAATAGCTCTTGAAAATACTATAGCCTTTATGAGGTATGCTCTGTATATATGCTCCGGGAAAGTAAAATTGATATAGATACTTTCTAAAGATAATCAGTATACCTATTTTCATATCTAGAGAAAATGAAAATTGAATATATGGTTCCCTTACTCTGTGGTTGCCATATAAGGCAAAGTGCAGTCTAAATTCTAAGGACCAAAACCTAAAGATCTAGTTTTTTAGTTGGTTTTGAAAAAAAAAAGTCCTGAAATTTTAATGAGTTTACTTCATTTCCTGAAGAAATGCTAATAAAGGACAGAATAGTTATAATTTAGAAGAATATAAACCAACTATATAATATAAACCAGTATAAACTAACTTCCATCATATACTGTTTACATGCATGCTCATGTACTCAGCACTGAACAATGTAAGCATTGCTGGACTGATTGTAAAGTGCAGGAGGAAAAAGTTCAGGAGCAAGAGACAGCCCCCAGCACCCAGCTTAGCAGATCATGTGGACACACATGACTCTAAGCAGCACAGAGTTTAGGTAGCAAACAGCAGCTGTGAGAATTTCCGGATTGTTAGACTTGCACGTCTGTTTAAATGATTTTAAAATGTTTTTCTCATGAAGAAAGTTATTCATCTGACCTTTTGCATAGAGTCCTTCTTTGTCAGGGATCCCAAAGTGTTTTACAGATGCAGAGATTTAGCACTGACATGCACATGTCAGAGGGAAAATTAACAGAGTGACTGCACCATGGTTGCACAGGAGTTTGGTGGTGCAGAAATATGACTACTGATGGGCTTCACTCCTGCTTTCCCTGAAAGGCCATACAGCAGCACTGCACAGCACCCCAGTCGGGAGCGTGAGATACTTTACTCGGCTGGAAATATAGGTGAGTTGACAGCACTCATAGCCTCTGTGAGAACACTGCTGAATTACTTGGAGAAGAAGCAGCAGCTGAACTCTATAATTAGCACTTGTGGTGAAGACAGGGATTTGTATTGCTGAAATGTGAAATTCCAGCACTACATTGATTCCAAGAAACAAGATATAATGTTATTTGAGGGTTGATTTAGGATAAATAACCACTTCCTAAGGTGTGTTTGTTCTCATTATTTACCCAGCTGGACCTTGTTTACTTTATGAATTCAGTATTGATCACAGGAATGTTGAAGCATATTAAAGCAAGAGAGGATAGACTGTCTTTGGGTATACCAAAAGGTTTGAAGTTTATGGGATGTATTTGTAGGAGAAATTGTACTTGAAGTTCTGTAATGGCAGTATGGTAGAAGATCAGTTTATGGATTTTTCCCTCTACTTGTATGTTAAATCTCATTGACTCTTGTGCCTATTTCATACCCATAATGGGAGTAGAGCCTAAACCCAGTGTTCTTTCTTCTTTTAAAAAGACTAGCTAGAATTCCTTTCCATTCAATTATGTTTGGTAATTCTAAGATTTCAGAATGGGTGTTTTAAAAATGGTTTATGTTTTCCTTTTCCTTCTCTGAATTTGCTGTTACAGTTTGACTTGTCACTGGGCAGGAGGAGATGAGGGAAGGAGGTAGTTGCCCTCTTTGCTGTGCCTATCTTCCCCCTTTCCTCTGGTTCAAAATAAGTCCTATACAGGGTTTTCAGAGAAAAAGAGGGGTGGGAGGGAGGGAGGAGGGGAAAGAGGAAGAGGAGAGGAGAGACAAAGTGAGAATGGAAAGAAACATTTGCTCTCTGGCGTCATTATGGCGTCAACATGCATCCATCACCCATATGAAAAACCCTGCAATATAAATTAGACCATTTTAGTGCATAATGAGGATTTACTCTTCTATAGCTAGGACTTGGCTAATAAAGTCTTAATTTCATTCTTCTCTGATCCAATAATTTTTAAATATGGAACATGTTAAGTGATAATTGATTCAGCAAACAAGTCCCTCAGAGATTTGTGTTTACCAGGTGAATCACAGGAACTGACTGATCTTCTGATCCTGTTGTTCAGTGATATTTTGGGTGAGGCTGTATCGAGTACCCCCCATTGACCAAAGCAGTCCTGCAGGCCCCTACAGAGAATTGTTCTCAGTGACAGTGCATGCACAGTATGAAGAATTCATGTGGAGTTAGGAGTTTATCTCTATATCAGAAAGCTGGAAGTAGTTTCCTCTGTTAAGATTCTTTTTTCTTGACAGATCTCCTGTCTTTAGCTTTAATCGTCCGTGGGGTCTGAAGTATTCCAGCCTTCTGTTACAAAGGTTATTCTACAGATAGGAGTGTCTGAAATGGAAAGTGTGAAGCTCTGTGAACACATAGCAGAGCTGTGTGTGTTGTACACAAATAAAGGTCTGAACTACCAGTACATACAGAGACAACTGGAAACCATTGGGTTAAACCCATCCAAAGATTGTAGTGACTTCCTGCTCCCTGGCTCAAATATTTCAGAGAGGTACAAGCAATTCTTACGTGCTGTTCTCAAAGAGACATCACAGCAGCTTGATGGTGACTTATTGCTATTTGAATTTATCTGGTTTGAGTTTCCTCTTTCTTTGAAAGGACTTAAACTTTTTTTAAACTTCCTTCCTGATGTTTGTCTTTTTTCCAGATTCCAAAATTAGATCAAGTCACATTTCCTCATGGAACTTCGGCTTCAAGGAGGCATTGAGCTATTGCAGCCCCTAGTCTGAAGGTTCCTGCTCCAGTGGATGACCTGCACTGTCATGCACAATATCCAAAAACAATTGGACAATGGCAAACTTAAAAAGTTAATGCATGTCCTGCTTACTGTCCCATCCCCCCCAGCTTGTGCTTTCTGACACTTGCTTGATGTTGCTAAGTCCTTTTTGTTGAAAGTGCTGTTTAGTCCATGACTTTCCTGCTGCATTTTCATTTGACCTGTTAAGTGCTAAAGCAAAAAAAAGTTATTTTAAGAATTGGCTTGTCAAAGAGAACATATCTCCTCCCTTCAAAGACCTCTGAAGATTAATATTTGATTAAAATGTGACTGCAGCATTAAAATGGGTGCCCTGTGTCTTTTTACAAAAGAATGGCTGGCAAACTTGTGTACTGTCTAGTTTTTAATTGGCAAATTATTCAGTTAGTGCTTCAGGGGGAGTTGCAGGGGAGGACAAGGAGGTAGATGATTTTTAGATACATTCATTACCACTTTTATCCTTAGAGATAGTCTGAAGATTACTAAATCCTTACATGCATCCACATATTCAGTTTAAATTTCTTCTCTGGAAATAAATAAGAGGACGTGCTCTAAATCATGGAATAAAACCCCAGGTCCTCGCTTGGGCAGCTCCATGTCAAAACCAGGAGGTTGGATTTGTGGTCATTCGGTGGTGGGAGCACCTGTGACCCATGCAGCCGCTGCACTGTTCTTTTTGCCTGCCTCTGTTTGTTTGCTGCATTCTTTTTAAATTCCACTGAATGGCTGCTGATGAAATCTACTCTCAGATTTTGAGACCCAGTGCCTGTCCAGTTTTAAACTCTGATGGATCAGAAAGACAACCTAATATTTAGATATTACTATATGCTCTAGAGGATGCTCTAGGACAGTCCATGTGGAGAGGGAAAGTAATGGGTAGACTCAGTGTACAGTTACCTGGCTACTGTAGCACTGAGCACTCATCAGTCTGCTGCAGAAAATACCATGGGGGAGGGTATCAGGAAGTGGAAAGAAGCACAGCTTGGATCTGTTCAATTTATTTTAGGGTTTGAAAGTCTTGATAGTGCTTTTTAAAGAGAAGAGACTGTTCCATTTGGTGTCTATGAGTTTGATATTGCTACCTCTGCCTCTGTAAGTAGTGTGATCCAATGTTACAGTTCATGACAATTAAGATAATTCTCAAGAGGGCTCCAGAAACACCCTTTGACTATGTCTCTTAGGTCAGTGTGGGGCTCCTGTGAAGGTCTTTCACTTTCTTGTCTCATTAGTTGTTTGCTGACTTTTTATTAGAAACAGAACAGCAGAAGATATTGTAAAATGAAAGAATAAACACCGAAGGGCTGTTGTTATCTCCCAAGGACTCTCTTCCAAACTAGGAAGCTTGGTAGAAGTGAGATATCTGGGCAACCTCTTGTACCTGGATTCTCCCAGCCATGCAGACACGCAGAGCACTATGGGTGGCAACTGCAGTCAGTGTTTGGTTGTTTGGTTTTGTTTTTTTTCAATGTGTTCAATGATCTGAAAGGCATACAGTTGGGCATGATTGATTATTCTGGATATTCATCTTCATACAGTTGGAGACAATGAGACACTGCATGAAAATTCAGGGCAGACAGCAGTCAACTGTCATTTGAGCTTTTCTTTCAGTGGAAAAATTATTTTTAATTAGAAGAAAGATCATACAGATAGGTCTTGAGTCACCTTCATGTTATATTTTTCTTTTCTGGCTGATGTTAATTAAATCAGTTAGTGAGGTACTCCAAAATGCAGTATGGAGTAGAATGTATGCAGTATGTACCTACATATGCATCTTTGTTTCCTTTGAAAGGCTGCTAAAATTTTATTTCTGAGATGTAAAAACAACTTTATGTAACAGTGGAAAACAAAACCAAGTGCTGTGTTGCTTTTTAGAGGTTTGTAGTATGCTTTGGTTACTTTTATAAATGTCTAACTGGTCTACTGCAGGAAAGTGTGGATAGTTTCTCATGTTACAGGGCAGAGGCAAATTTTGTCTCAACACTTGCCATGTCCCTTTCTGGCTGTTCTTTCTTGGCTGTGTGGCAGTTTCTAAAAGTCCCAAATCTGTTCACTGATCCCAGTTCACGGTAGGGCCCCCTTCCCAACCTTTACAGACCTGGCCAAGAAGATGACATGTTGGGCACAGGAGTAGGAGCCAGTGGCTGGCAGGGCTCAGGCTGTTGTTGTGTGGATTGTTTTGTGTTGTGGCCATGGGCTGCATGGGAAGGTGTGAAGGGCTTGGATGCAATTGGGATTTGTGCTGGTTCTTCAGAAATGGAATTCTAAGAAAAGAGGTCTAAACAGACTATAACATCCTGTGTTGCCACTCAATATCATCAGTGTCTGCTACAAAGTTGTAAAGCTGGGAATACAGGTAATTAGGTGCTGATGAAGATTGACTACAGGAGGGAGGAAAAAGGGTCTAAGAGGATGATATTGAATAACTACATCCATTACTGACTTGAACTCCTTGAGAAGTACATTAGATAGAGTTGTACCTAATGAAAGCTTAGCATGTGAGATGTTTGTTGAAGTAGGAATTACAAGGTTAGGGAGAAAAAAAAATTAAAAATGTTTTGTTAAAACTTTTATTCATAATTTCAAAGTTAGAAAAAGGTGAAGCTGCAATGACTTCTATAGATAACATGAACGTCTCAGTGGGTTCATTTGTCTACTCTCTCAGGACTTCCTGATTTTAAGTAGTAGCTTTGGTTTTACTAATAATTGAGGATTTCTGTCACATCTTAAAAGGACACAGAAGGGAGGGACTTGATTTTTCAATGATTTTCAAGATAGATTTTGGAAAACACATCACAAAAATGTTTTGGCCAGCTCTTACTGTTGCATAGCAATGCCCCTTGGGCTGGTTGTTGTTGCTTTGTAGGGCTGGTTGTCCTGGAAATTTATAGGGTTGATCATATGGCCTGGTAATGAGACCTATGCAATAGTACCTCTTTAACATTAACAATTGGTGCTCAATATCAGCTGTATGTATCACGTACCCTTGTAATTTTAATTGTAGTGGAACAATAGCAATAGCTCAGTAAGAATGTATTAAAAAAATGCACATGGTAGATTAAATTATTGGTCTAACCAAAGTGTTACTGGTTACTACTCCAGGTATGCTGTGCTAGATTTGGGCAAAATAGAGGCCTGTGATGAATATACAGTCCCTATGATGCTCCTGGACAAGAAATTTTTTAGTTACAATGCAATTGTAATTGAAATTCTTCCCAGTCTTTCTTTGGTGGTTTCCCATATAGGCAGGAGAGCCTTGTCTATCTCTAGTTACTTTTGCAGCCAAGTTGCTGTTTTTGTGCCAGCTTGCTCACCCTTAGCCATACTCCTGTCCTTGGGAGACAGTGCTGGCTTGCAAGACTGGAGTTGCCCTGAATAGCCCAGCATAATGGTTGAAGTTATGGCTGCTGTCTCAGAAGCTGCCACTGACATTAAACAAAACAGAACTGGCCCAGCACTTACTACTTTGGAAAAGCCATCCTCTTTGGAAAAAGCATTTTAACTCTGAATAAAACATTGGGTTGGCTTTTAGCTCATGAATAGCACTTTATTCCACTTGAATAAATATCAGTACCGACAAGTCACCACATCGTGCCTGACCTTATGTAAGTGCATGGCAACGTTCCAAGTTAATTTTGGCTATTATTTCCACAAACATGTTGGACAGGCTTTTGTAAGTATTTGATTCCTTTTTAGGCAGTGCTTTAGCAGATGGGCTGTAAAAGAATCTGACAATTATCAAGGCTCTGTGGACTGATTAGTTCTGGATTTAGACACTGACATTATCTCAGATACTTCCTCCCCAGGCTCCTCCTGAAGGCTTTGCATCTTTAAGGAGCATGTGACAGATGAGTGTTAACAAATGACTGAAGAGCTAGAATTTTATGAAAAGGTTTTGAAAGCAACATTGCTTTATTAACAGGAAAAGTTCAGGCAATTAAAAATCACTGGAAGACAAATAACTTCTGATCTTACTTTTGTTCTTCACAGTCCATGAGGAAGGACTGTCTACCAGTGTGTAATCAGGGAAACAAGTTTTCTTCTTGCCTCACTGGGCCCATGTTTGACCAGTCTGCTTTCTGTTTGGACAAGTAAATGAAGCTTCTAATGCTACTCTAAGATCACTCCTGGCACTGTCCCAGTTGTCCTTGCCATGTCATTGCAAAGGTGAGCTTCACCATCGTGGTTCTACTTTTTAGGATTGTGTTGAAATAGGAGGCCATCCTCATTTAATCACCCTCTTATTGGAGTATTGTTAAAGATAGATCCTAACCTCACATGGTAGCCCCAAGTTGTCATATGCTTCTAGTGGGATTCTTAAGAGGCACAGCACTTAGGTAGCTGTTTCTGAATGCTTAATATCTCTAAATTATGTTCCTGGGTTCACTGAACATCACTGGTGTGCCGTTTCTGCAGTGTCTAAGTTATTGCTGTAAATGCAGTGTGGTTAAGTCATTCTGGTGCTTTGGGAAATTTTGTACCTTCAGCTCACTTGCCGGTTAAATAGGGAAAGTTATTTTGTTGCAGATGCTTTGTGTAGGCTATCACCCAAAATATTAACGTGTGGAAGCATAGACTCCTGCCATATTTATTTTGACATTTTTTATTTAATGTAGGGAAAAGCAGATTGAGATTGGTATTAGTGTTTGACGAAATGCCCTCTCTCAGTGCTCTGTTGCTATACAGCAGTCAAATCCTACATACTTTACTATGGTCTGCCAGGAAGTCTACTAACCTTTCATATAATATTTAATAGGTGTTATAGCCAGTGCTGCTGAGTTGTTTTCTATACAGGAGGATTCTCAGCTATTTTTTTCTGCTGCCTTTGTAAGACTTGGACTAGTTCTTTCTACAGTGCCAGGTGTTGTACATAAAGTAGGAAATGATATACTCTTCTCTTGCTTATTGAGCAGAGAAAAGAATCTACTTTTAAGACCTAGCAGGGAGAGGTTGCTAGAAATGCCAAGTTTAAAGAGAGAGATCAAGTATAGGAGATGAGAAGGCAAGACAAAACTCACTTGAATGTGAAAATGAATGCAAAATCTCAACGGAAACACTTTTGATGTGCTGACGTTAAAGGGATTGTACTGAATATATAATCATTGTGGATATATGCAGGGGGTTTTGTATTGTACAATAATCAAATGAGTGGTTCTTTGTACTGATGGGGTTCTCAGGAGAGCTCTAATGATCTAGATTTAAAGAGATCCCAGCCCAGTTATGGACAGTGGTATTTGTTCCTGAAGGAATGCAATGTCAGAATAATACTATGTGTATGTGATCCTTAATCTATGTATCTCGAAGCATTTTACAAATACTAAACACTTAATTCAGTAGCATTCTGCTGGGCTGGGTTCACAAGTGTGGTGATACACTAAATACCGTGATTAAGTTGAAGAGCCCCTAGTGGACAACCCTAGCCATGCCTGGACTAGAGGTTTTTATTTGCCCTACAGTTTGTTTTCCTGTCAGGTACTGAGGAGCAGTTGTTTGACCACTGTACTGCTTAATAGCCAAGTGTCTTGTGCTGCTGTTCCAGTGTCTGCACACTGAACTCTGCCACTGTCCATGCAGGAAGAGAGTATGGCCTGGGATGTGTGGCCAGGGGCCACCACAAAACTGGCTCTAGATGCCATAGCTACAGAGGTTTGACCATTCTACTGCAAAGCATGAGAGGAGAACAGTAAAGGAAGACATCAATCACACTAATTCTCATTAGTAAGCAAAGCCTAACATGTGACACAGAGAATTATAGTTTTAAGGGGATAAATCTTTTATCTTTCAGAAGTTTCTAAAAGATACTGATAAATTCAGAGTTGATTTGGGTCAAGCTCTTAGTAGCATTTTCTGCTATAGACAGAACCACTTTAAGAGTTCTTTGTATGCATGTGTGTCACTGTTCTTTTTACTGTTTAGGGGCTATAGTAAAAAAGCTAGATAAAACAGCTCTGTGAAAGTTAGAGAAAAGGCAATCAAATTGTCTGCTGGGACTGCTGCTCCAACAAAGAGTGTCAGTTGAGTACAAAGTCATATCACTTTTGGCTTTCATCTTCTGTTAGCTTGAAACAGCTTTACTGGCCACCATCACCCTTCTGCTGCTAGTATACACTCTGAAAACATCTCCTGAATTACATCTCTATTGCTGTAGCTAACCTGATATATGAGCATTATTTTACTGTGTATTTATCTAATACTGCTGTTTGCTTTGTGTAAATGTTATTCCTTGTAATACATCATTTGCAATTGGTTCAGAACAAGAACTGCCATGGCTCATGAGAGGCAGGTGTTGGGGCCTCCCCAGCACTGCCTGATGTTTCATCCTTTAAATAAACAAATGAAACATGCTTCCATAAAGTATGAGCAGGAAATACAAATATATATAAGACGTGAACAGTTGAAAACAGTGGACTAGAACGGTGTTTTACTTCCAAAATTAATAATCAATTACTGTATGCCCTGATTTCATGAAATCTATCCATCTGGTGGTTAGGTTGAGATTTCAATATGCTAATGAAATTATTTTTAGCCACGTGCAAGGGGAAACCCAGAAGAAATGGCTGTTTGCTCCATTGGAATGGAAACATAAAAGTTCAGAAAATTATATCAGTTCCTAGTAAGTTGTCTATTGAATAGATAACTTTTAAAACCAAATGTAAGTTTTAGAATACACTTGTAAAAGCCAGATCTTTCAGAATGACAACCTAAATGGCACAGATTTTTCACTCAGAACATCTTTTAGTAGTTTGACAGAAGTTGTCTTAGTGCAAGAATCAGCTTTACTCATTGCCCCTCTGATGGGGAATATGCTTCCTAAATTTCCTTGGAGAGCTGCTGTCTTGTTACACTGATAGTATGTGGCTAACTTTAAAGGTCTGTTAGTGAGTCTTCAGCAACCCCTTTGCTCTTTTCTAAGTGATTGTTTGCAGTCTTCCATCCTCATCATCATCATAATCATCATTTGTGTAGTACTATGTAAGCTTAACAGCTGTGTCTCTGAATCTGATTATATCTAGTTAAAACTCTGTCTGGGACAGGGTTGGCTCTGGTTTTTTTTTTTTTTATTAGTTGCATCCCTTCCGTGCAAGAGTGTAATAAATAGATGGGAAAGAGTTTCCTAAGGCATTTTTGTTTCAGCCTTTGGAGGTCTGTCCTACAGTGAATGCCAAAGCTGTGAACTTCTTGTTCTCAGTTAGCTCATGCTCTGATGTAATCATACTTGCTTTATGTGAAGAAAAATCTCTGGTGAAACATTCTCATCTTGAGTTTAGTTAAATTGTGCCATTCTGCATCTTTTGTGCGGTGTCACTTGCCTGCTTCCATCCTGCCCCTAGCTGCACTCTTGACATTTCTATCTGGGAGGAGGGAGACAGGATCTGACCTTTTATTTTGTGTGTAGAACTTAGCAAAGCTGGACCCCCAGTTAAGCTGATTTCAGGACTCTATTTGACAAAGAAGGAGACTGATGTAATGTTATTCTCTGTACACTCTCTTTTTCTGGAAAGATTATTATTCGGTTCAGTTCTGTAGTTTACCCTTCATTATCTTGTCTCCATTTTTCTCATGTTCCTCTTGTTTCATTTCTCTCTTTTGGTCATGTATTCAGCCTTAAAATCTCCTTAGTATTTTTTTCACTTAAGAAATTCTACAGTGCATCTTCATTGCTGCGTCCCACTGCATATCTCAAATGCTGCTCTAATCTTGATGATGAATAACATGGCAGATTGTAGGTAGTTAGGATAAAAACTGATAATGGGGAATGAAAATCAAGTTTACCATTTTTTTGTGGTTGTTATTGTACTGTGAGGGAAACACCCCTTCAGAAAATTAAATAAATAAAAACCAAAATCAGGTAATACAAATATTTAATAAAATATTTAAATACTTTTATTTACTTAATGCTTACAGTACTTAAATATTTAATAAAATATTTACAATGCTTTTTAATACAAAATTTCTCCCCACACAGAAGTGTCAGATAGTAAGACTAGGCTATATACTTGATGTCCAACTCAATTGGAAAAAATCCAGAATTTGAGTAATTTTTAAATGGTGACTAGAAGAATTTGGATTTTTTTTTTTTACACAACTAAATTAATCTGTGAGAATGTTTCATCATTTCTTTAACCAAGTCACTCTTCTGAATCACAGAGCAGTTTGGATTCTGCCTAGTGTTTACTGTTTTAATCCTTTAAAACTCACATATTATCTTTTCTTCTAATTTTTCTTTATAATTTACATCCCAGAGCGACGTAATGAAAAATATTGCAAACATTTAGCATGTCTCACTATGGAAAATAAAGTAAAAAATAGAAAAAAGCTTGTGATTGGAGAATTGGCACAGACTTGTTGATTTGTGTGCTATTCATCTCAATCTGTGTAATCTTTAAACCTAAACTATCTCAACACCAGCCAAATATAAGGAGCCAGGCTTCTGCCTGTCATGGAATTGTATACCTGTTTCTAAGACATCAACAGATAGGACCAGAACACACAGTCTTAAGCTGTACCAGGGGATGTTTAGGTTGGACATTAAGAAGAAATTCTTCACAAAAAAGGTTTTTGAGCCCTGGAACAGGCTGCACAGAGAAGTGATGGAGTCACTGTCCCTGGAGGTATTGAGGAAAGATTTGGTGTAGTGCTCAGTGCCATGGCCTGGTTGACGATGTGGTGTTGGGTCATAGGTTGGGCTTGAGGATCTCAAAGGTCTTTTCCAACCTAGTTGTTTCTGTCACTCTGTGAATTGCTTTTCAGTGGAAAAAAAGAGGAGGGAATTTTTTTTATTACACATATCTATAAGCCGCATCACATTCTCTCTTTTTTTATCCTTTTTTTCATAGTGTGCCCTCTTCCTTGAAGTAGTCTCTTCGTTCCTTGTGACAACTCCAGTGGGTTGAAGGAGTCTATTTAGGCTATATATTGCACTCCCCTCCTGCCCTCTGCCCATTTTCACTCCTTTCCCTCTTATTTCTTGTTACTTTTTCTTTCCTCTCTAATATTTAACTTCCAGTGGGACTTTCTTCTTTCCCATTCTTGTGTGCTTCCATTCCTCACTGTCCCCTCCTGTCATGAGGTTTGAAAATGTTTCTAGGACTAAGCTGAAGGGGAATACTGTTACTTTACTTTTTGCCTAAGGAAAGAGTTGTACAACAAACAGTCACAGCAGGACTTCAGGTCAGAGCTGCAGCACTGACAGCAAAATAAATTGTCTGTCACTTGAGGAAATCACTTGCACTGATGTCAGTCTGTAGGAAAAACCTGAAAAAATGCCCCATCCGAATAAGGCTGTTGCATTGCAGTTTGTTAATGCAGTTTACTTAATCTTTATGTTATGGCACAGCTGAATCACTGTTACCAATGTTTGCACTTCAGTTTGATAAAAGTCAGTCATTCCCATTCAATACATTTTGAAATCTTCAGAAGAGATGCTGTTGTACAAAAAGAGATCATGTTTAACAGGCTGTGAAGAGGTCTTTTGTAGGGAACTTCAGACCTGAGCCATGAGATGTTGGACTGTAAATGTGGATGTAAAGCAGTGTAACTAAACACTGTACTACAAAATAACTGAAAAATTATTGTGAACTCCTGCATATATTATAATACAGTGTGCATGAAGGGGATTCCAGATTTGAGGAGTAGTTTGGCCTTTGAGAGATTATGCTGACAAGGTAATTCCAGTGGTGCCTTTGCAAGGACTGCTGGGCCCATGTATTTTGGGTTCCTGTTAGGTGATACCAGTCTGATTGTGAGTGATTTTCTGTCAGAATACATTCCTTTTCACTGGAAGAAATCACCTGTGTTCAATCATACTTCCTGAAATATAATTGTTACTTTGTCTTTACAGTTTTCTCTCTTATTTTGTATTTTACTTGCTTTGATTTCTCTGCAGTGCTCCTGAGTGAGCTGTACAAACTGCTTTTAAAGCACCTCACACTCTAATCAAAATAATATTTAAAAAGCTGTGAAGAAAGATTAATCTTATAAGGGAAATAGTTTGTTTACTTATTTACACTTATTAAATGTCCTCGTTATTGTTATGCACAATTGAATAGAAACAGTCAGTTTGGAGAATTATCCATGAAAAGGAAGCCTTTGATGTTAGATGAGTATTGGAGGTTGATGTATGCTTATTTCTGTGAGAAGCAAAAGCAGTGTTAGATTGACCCCATTGAACTACTTAAGAGGTTTATATTGATTGCAGAGGAATTAATATTTAACCCAGAGTTTCCTTCCAGATGGAAAAAAATTCCTTCCAGAAAAATTTCTAGGTGAACATACGTCTGTGTTCAGAGGTTATAAATGTGAAAAGCAGAGTTACAGATCAGCTCACCAGCTTTTTCTTTGTTTCAAATCTCCTTTTAAAAATATTTGTAATGGGAGGGAAGAAAAGAAACTGTTTATAACCATGAATAAAGCCACTGCTGTGCACAGTGTCATCACAAGGCCACTGTGTCATTTCAGTTGCACTTAAAACCTATTTTTAAGACTTAGCTACTGCAGAGACCTTGTAGTGAACTTAGAGAATTTTACCACAGAGGAGTGTGACTTCAGCCCACTGTCAGAGCACAGCCTGTAGTGGGAGGTTTCCAGTTTTTCTCTATCTCAGAAGCACACACCTAGTTTCTCATTAATTTTTTCAGATGAAGTCTGTTTCATTACATTCATGCCAAGATATGTAGGTCATATGTATCAGGCCTTCTGTGCTTTCAAGGTGGCAGTCTCAGGGTGAAACAGCAACTTGGTTTAGAGGTTCTTGCTGACTTCCAGCTTGCTAAATACACACAATCCTTGCTTTTCCAGTGTGATAGTTGGCTAAGATATGTTATCAGAAAATATTAGAATATGCTTCTGTTGCCACAATTACAGAATTTACTGTTCTGTCAAAGCACTTTCCACATATCTCTATTTGAGATATGACTTTTTGTCTCAGCTGAGGCTCTGCTCCAGAAAACTGCTGAAGATCAGTCAGGGGTGCACACAATATAGAGGAAAAACTGCAGGAGGCAGCCTGTAGCTGCCCAGGTGAGGAACTGAACAAAGCCAGCATCATCCTGTAATTGTGAGTCTCCTGTTACCTGTCTGGCAAACTGAGATCATCTGAAAGAACACATCTTTGTTTCTTTTCTCATTATAATAGTGTATGTGAAAATAAGAGGTGTGGCTGTCTGAAGGTAAAAGGAATTATTTTGTACCTGGAATATTAGGAAATTGTTCTTCCTCTTGTGCTTGACCCAAGAGATGATTCTAGACTTGGCTTCATCTAAGTCCTGTTAATGTAAGTTTAAACGTTGGCTGTAGTGGTAAGAAAAAATATGTTAAAACAGCACATTTTTCTGAGTTGTTCTGCTCTTCGTTCTTGAGATGTATCTGCTGGCTTTGCTAATAAAGATGCAGGTTTACAATTCTTAGTGTTGCAGAACAGTTTGAAGAGGAATGAGGTTCTGTTCTGTCACTGTGTTGTTCAGCTGATTCCAGCTTAGGTGTGATTTGATGCTTCTCTCCTACATGTGATAATGGAAGAGGAAGAAAGGAGAGCAGATCTTTATTTTATGAACTTATATTAAGTCTGAAGCACTGTTGGTGACATAATCATTTGATTTTAAAGATATCACAGTGAAAAAATAAATATGGAAATGTATAAAGCTTTTTCAGCCCCTTTCAAAAACTTGAACCTGATGTTAAAGACAGTTAAGTATTTTCTCCTGTAAATATATTATCTACTTTATGTTTACACAGTTGAAGTAAAATAAAACACATAAATCAGGTGGACTCTTTGTTCTTAATTTGGTTTTTTTGTCCTCTTCTAAGTGTATGCAATCTTTCCCACCCCTCCCAGCCAAGTCCTGTCACCACCCAAGTGCATTTCCTGAGTGGATTTCTCTAGGAGACAGAATTGGAGAGCTGTACGATGGCATTTCTATATTTAAATTAGATGGAACAGAATAGGCTGTATAATTTGCTTAATCAGTGCTCATGCTCTAATTTCCTTGGATGAGATTTTTTGTGGTGCAGTCTTATCTTTGGCTTTCTATCTGGTAGCCAAGTCTGCTATTTGGCATGATTTCAGAGAGTTGGGTGCGTTTCTCTTCTTGACGAAATACATGTCTCCAAAATAAAGAGAAGGTGTAAAATAAAGTGTAGTTGATAAGAGCTGTGCAGAAACATTGTGAAGATGGTAAATAGGTAAACAAGTGGAAAAGATGCAGATTCATCTGCTGTTACATAAACTGTACCTATTCTGGGATCAGGATTCAGCAGTTTTGGTACAGGCATTTCCTGTAGTTATTTTAGCTGCACATGACCAAGTAGTGCTTCACTTCTGCTATTTCAGATCTTGTCTATCACATTTTAATGACTTGATAGACTGATGTATACAAAACAATCTGTTTCTGTTCAGTAAGTTGTGGTGAGATCTTCACATGGCTTATTTTCTATTCTTCCATGAAATAAAATACATTTTTCCTATTGTAGCATTATATTTTCCTAATAAGTCTTAATAATTTCCTTCAGAAATACCTCAGTTCTGTTCTCTTACTGGTGCTGTTGATGACAGCAAATGTTTATATTCTGTTAATGACAAAGGCAGACATTTAGCAATAGTCAGGATACTTGATGTTCCAGAGTAAAGCACCAGCTTCAAACAAAGATTTTTTATCTGGTATTAAACAGCCATAGGTTAGATCCTTTTTGTGATAGCCACTTAAGTGGCATTGACCTGAAATGTATGGAAATTTTCTGATTGAGCTTGCTTAGAGGAAATACACTTGGTAATTTGTAAGCATACGAAGAAGACAGTATCTGAAGTTTTAGGCTGAGTCTGTTGGGGGACTCAGCGCATACTTTTGGGCAAAAGCAAGGGTGCTGTTTGTTTTCCCCTTTGTAACAAGATTGGGATGAAAAACAACTATCAGTGTAATAATCAGTCTAGGGTGATTTTTTTGGGTGAAAATCTCTAGGAACATTTGGCACGTTTTGTTGGATGACACAAACAGCAGGCAGATGATCTGAGATTTTACCCATCAGTTCAGTGAAGACCAGAGTATGAACTCTAAGGGCAAAAGTCTGGATTTTGCAATCTCCTTTTGATTTGATGAGTTAAAAGAAAGCCCAACAATCTTCATGGGCTCTTTCTGTCAGGGGCTTCTCTCCTCCTTGTTCTGGAGAAAAGAGGAGAATCAGTGCACCACGGGAGTGGCATGCCCTTGTGAGTAATGCTCATGAGGGACGTGGTTCACTGCCAGCTTAGAGGAAGAATAGAGTTGTACTGAGAGCATCAGTGATCAATTATTTATTTTCAAAAGAAAACAGAGAAGCTGGCTTACATTGTCAAGCTACAGCATATATTCCCCAAGAGAAACCATTGCAGAAGTATTGACAGCTAGTACAGGAGTTTTGCAGACCTCAGGCAATAGTCACAATAAGAGCATCTGATGAAATAATTAGACAAGGTTTTGAAAAATGCATGGAAAGGTCACCTTGATGTTTGGCTTAGGACTTCTATATCCGAAATTAATTGTTTTGTGTTACTCCCAAGTTTGCAAGTTAGGCAGGCTTTGCTTTGTCACCTTCTCTGTTCAAAGTTAGGGGTAGACGGAAAAGGAGGCAGTAGAAATGGTAAAAAATCACACTGTGATTGAGATTGTGACTAGAGGAGAAAGAAGGAAAAAGAAAGATCATGTATTGAACCAAGCACCTTTTGAGGGCTACAAAACTGTCCCCAGTACAAGAAACTTAATTTCTAGTATCTGGCCACAGATTCCTTGGATCTGTAGATTGACCATGGTGTGGGGAAGCATCAGAAGCCCGAGTTCCTAGTGCTACAGACCATCGCTGCCTCTGTCCTTACTGCACAGCCCTTATTGGCCAACTGCAGAACTGCTGCCCTTGGGGAGTATTTGCTGTGTTTAATCTTTATACCCGGGGGCTTTTCCCTTCATCAGTCCTGTGTCTTTCCTGTTAGAGTGCCTGGGGTTTTGCTACACAGTGAACATGGATAACAAAGGCTTATCTATATTCTTTGCATGTACCTGGCTTATTCTGGAATGTTTGTAAACAGGTATTCCTCTTCACTATTAGCAGCAGAAGAGAAAGGACTAACCACAAAGACCAAAGACATATTTTATATATCTTGTGTATGCTAGAAGTGTTTTTCAGGAATTTAGAGATGGCTTGCATCACAATTATAGTAATTGCCTTTCTAAACGTTAGCGTATAAAAATATACCTAATTATGTTCGCTGGGTTGAAGAAAACCTATTGTACTCATGAAAGCCTACGAGACAAACTGCAGCTAACTACAAATAAAGCCTTAATTTGAGCATGCAAAGAAACACACTCAGAAACCTGACAGCGAGTGGCCTCAGAAACCATTCCCTCACAGCACCTTCCCAGCAGGGCAAGTGGGTGATTCTGTTTCTTCCTTTTCTTCTCTCCCCAACTGTTTCTTGTCACCAGTCTTCTTTGCTTTAGGCCATAGCAGTGGCTGAAAAGGTCAAAACGTGTTAATTTTCACCACTGCATGGGTATGAGGCAGTCAGCAACTGCAAAAAAAATTCTGTCTTTATTACTCATGCTGTCAGATTAGATGTAGGAATTGTCTGTTATTTCAGCTGTTGCATGATAGAGTTTATAAATTGGTAGAAATCTGAAGACAGAGTGAATAGGTCATTGAATGTAGCTTTAAAAACTGCTGTCATGTTGGATTTACAAAACTTGAAGACTTCTGGTAATAAACAAGCGTATGATGATTTGATAATTGTTCCTGTCTTTCATAAGGAAAGCCTTTCCAGACTTCATACTACCTGTGAAATATATTTTCAAAAGCCTTTTGTAAATATCTTGTCTGTTAATCTTCAGGATGATTTTAAATGCCACCTATGAATATAATTTTATTTACTGAATTTTATTTTCATTTATAGACAATATGGTAACAAGATAGGTCTCATTATCTCAGCTTTCACTGATCTCATGCCTGGAACTTTATTATTCCATCTGATACTGGCAAATCTTTGTGCAATTACTTAGGTCTGTCTTTGCATGCTTAGGTTTCCCAGCAAACAGTGTTTCCCTGACTCCTCGAAATAAGTTTCCCTTGACATTTAATTTGGCTGATGTGGTGACACAAGTTTAGGCATAAATGATACCTTTTATGTCAGCCCACACCCACGGAGATATCCTCATGAGAGACCATGTGTAGGCAGTTGTATCAGCCCTTCCTCCAGAGATACCCAGATATAGAAGAAAGTTTCATTTTTGCGGAGGTGCCCTGGAGGAGTATGAACAACTGAGCTTTCTGAGGGCATGCCTTGAATTATTTCTTCTGGTAATGCTGCTTGAGCTCCTTCACAGGCAGCACTGCTCACGGTGTTTGCTGTATCAGACTCATAAGTGGACTGGTGCCAGGGCAGGGTGGGACCCTCCTGCAGGAGGTGACAGAGGGGACATCATTGGGAGCGATACCGAATTCCTGCATTATGTATCGGGAGTCTGCTCCTGTGAACTTTGGTGTCCTGAGCATGAGTTGTGCCTGAATGGGATTAGATGCCTCCTCTAATGTTATGTATCTAATTCTGGCTTACTCTACTGGTAGGGTTTTTTTCTGAAGATGGGCTCTCATATCTTTTGGAAATTGTATGCTATGTTCTATGTTGTGTCTTATAAGAAGAATAATCAGGAAAAATATCAGCGAATTAATCAGAAAAAAAATGCCATGCAGTGTATGATGGCTGTGGACATGATATAGGAAATAAAAGAAAAAACTACTCTCTTCCCACAGTATAAGCTCCTTATACTTATGTGGACTAGTAATGTATTTCTGGGAAAATACTATTTTGTGAAAAACAGAACAAAGAAATTATTATCAGCTAAATGATGATGAAGAAGAAACACTTTTGGTTATGTTTTGGTTTTTGTTTTCTTGTTTTGGTTTTTTTTTTCTTTTCGCCAACAAAAATTACTTTTTCCCTTGGTTATGTGTGTGATTTACTAGTTGAACTGAGAAAATAATTACTTCTTACGTTCTTCCTCTCATTGAGTTCAGGCATGGGTCTGGATGCAGAATATGGAAACTGAATGGTTTGAGAAAGAAAATAGGAGAGTTTTATCCTCAAATGAAATAGCATTTGTTTTGTGTGACTGACCAGGGATATAGCATAGATTTGCTTTTATGAGTATTCAGCTGGATTATGGGTGAGATTTAAATAATATGTTACTAAGCTTTAGGATGTAATAGCACGTCTAAAAATAGGATTGGATTATTAAGATTAATGTAATCTTTGTAGCTTTTGTTATTATTTAGAATGCAAGACTTTCAGTCTTTAGTGCTAGAATTAATGATATTTTCATTTCCATTTCCAAGAAAAATAAATGTATGAAGGATAATTCAACCATTGTTAAAATTCAACAGGCAACATTTTAAAAATGAATACATCCAAACATCTCCATAGAGCAAAGAATAAAACTTTTAAATTAAAATTGCACTATTGCACTAAAATTGCACTGTCTCAATTATTGTGTGTGCTTAGTTGAAACCTGCATGGATTTCAGCTGGTTGATTGTTCATGTTGAGCTCACTGCACACCCAAAAGACTGTATGAAGAATTTTATTTATGCTGAACATCAGAATCCCTATTGCACAAGCATATTTTCTGGCAGTTCCAAAGGGGAATTATAATTATTTATCCTTAATCATGACAGTAACATAGTGTGATTTGAAACAAAAATGTGTTTCTTAATCGACGAATTATTTGTATTTGATAAAAGGACAATTTTTTTCCTTTGGTGTTATTTTTGTTGCTTCTGTGAATTTCTTAAGCCTTAGACAGAGTTTTGAACCTTACTGATCATGTCATCAGCATTCACTGAAGAAAAATACCAGTTGCTGACATCAGTTACAATTACATAGCTTATGGTGGTATAAGGGATGTTATTTTTACAGTAACAAAGTTTCAGCTGCTAATTTTTTGTGTGAGGATATTCATAATATGAGGTGTGAGGTCTGTGTGTTTCATAGCCTTGTAGTTTCTGAATACCAAACTTAGTGTCTTGGGTTTAAATGTTTAGAGTTTTCACTCTACATCCTGTATATTCCAAATCTGATACCAAAACTGTTGGTGTACGTGATTTTTATGAATCTTTAGTTCGTCTCCATTCCTATAATAAAGAAGCTTTCTAGCTTGGATTCAGATAGGTAATGTAACTTGAAATGAGCTTTAAAACAATCTATGGGAAATCACACAGCTAAGTAAAACACTGATTTATTAGAAACCTTAAAGTCATGCTTTGGGGAGGATGAAAGAGGGAACTGTTTTAGCACAACTTTGAAATAACAGCAGTGTGTACTCCAGTCAAGAAAGCAGACCTTGTAGTGTTAAGGGTAAAGACATGTTTGATTGTCTCATATCTCGTGTGTGTGAGAAGCACAAGGCAGGACACACAAGAATAAATAGCACATATTCCTTGAATGGCTTTTTACATTTGTACCTGACTGAGTGTGCCGTTGCTGTCTTTCAGAAATATCGACAGTATATGTCTGGACTTCTCACTCCTCCTTATGGTGTTATGGAAACTGGCTCCAACAATGACAGTAAGTATGAGAGATTAGATATGAGGTGGTGGGCAAGCAAATGAGAAAAGGAAATAAAGGGGAAGATGGAGATTCTCCAGGTTTGGGTATTGAACTTTAAAAATTTAATTCCATTTGGTATTACAACTGCATTAATACTGCATGTAGTAGAAGACACTTTGGAACCTGCCCAACTGCCTTCCCAGCTGTGTACAAGTGTACTCAGAGCTGCACCAAAATCTGCACTGTGACCCAGGCCTGTTGATGAAAACATACTGGATGATGTCATGAAGCATTTTACTACTTGTGTTACATGAACCATGGAACATGCCCATGAGTCCTGCAGTAAATATAACAAACTGTCTCAATTTTTCTTAGTTAGGATGGGCACACAACTTGCTGGAGAATCCAGGTTAGTGCTTAAGCTTGCAGTAAACATGCTGCTCTCTTATCTTTATTACCTAGCTAAATAATTTTGGGTATGTCTCTGCCTTATGAGAATGTGTCAAGCTGTGGGAGAGTGCTGTAGACATGAATCCAAGGGCAGCCTTTGGAATTTATCACTTATGTAAATCAAAGCACTTATATTTATTTGTCAAGGATTCTCTGGATGCCAGGCAGGACAATATCTGATGGCTAGCAATTGCATCTGCAAATTCTATCTCCTATGTTAGATGTTCAATATGTTTTCTTTGCAGGATAATAGTATAGAATAGCATAGTTATGCTGATTAGTGCAAGCTCAGTGTCACATTTGACTGCCAGGTACTGAGACACAGATATTGTTAAATGAAAAAGCATAAATAACTCCTGTATACATGCTTCAGATACTAAATTTTGAAAAAGAACTGTGCTGAACAAGGTGTTTAAAAATTTTGACCCAAGTTAGCTTTTTGTCTTTTTTGCGTTCAGTACAAGAAACTTTTTTCTAAATAAATGTTTTGCTCTTTAAAAAATGCAGATTAATGTGTGTGTTATCAAAGTATTGAACCCTCAAATTCGCTGTTCTACTAATAAATATTTTCACTGTCACTCAAAGAATGTACAGTATGTATTTATTTTCTGTGTTCTTTTTTTAGGAATGCCAGATAAAGACAGTATGTCAAACAGTGCTCTTTGCCAAGTTTCTAAAAACTGTAATAAGGTAAATCACAATTTTGTGATTTTTTTTTTTGAGGGGTAGAATTTGGTTATGAAAAATGTAAAAGTATTCAGCATTCAGTTGAAAATAACTGAGTGCAAATGCAAGCATGTGGTTGATGCATTTGAGAACAGTATACAAATTATAAGAATGCCTTAGATGTTGTATCATTTAACTGAAGAAAGCAGCTGGTTCAGGATTATTACAAAGTGTACTGCTACCCAAGTTTGTGTTACAGTATGGTTTCTTGGCTTTTGTTGGAAGGGTGCTGAGGATAAGGAAGAAAAGCAGTGCTATGACAGGACCAGTGGATAACCAGTGGATTGTAAAATTCATTATTAAATCCTATTCTAAGGTGTACCTGAGTCTGAACTGATGCATAGGCATTGTTCTGGCCCTTTGCTCAGGGTGAATTTTCTCCTATGTTCAGAGGGCAGCTTTACATCCCAGCTCTCCTTTGTAAAATAGTTCTTTGCCTTCAGCCTCTCTAGATGAGGACCCACATGAAAGAACTCATGAATATTTCTGTGCCAGTTTCAATAGTGGGATAGAGTATATATATAGATTAATACTGGGAAGAAATAGTGTCAGGCATTGCTGTAAAGATTGATAACTTCTAGAATTTCTGTAGGGCAGGAATAGAAAAGTTGGAGTAATAAACAGATGCTAGGTTGCCCTCTTTCTAGACATGGGAGTTTAATTGGATGCATTTGTGTGATGTCTTTAAAAGGTTAAAGGTATTTTTGTTGCACAAAAAGCATCTCTTGACAGCAGCAGATGAAGACAAGGAATATTTTATGTGTTTCCTTAATGCAAAAATAGCTACTTCCACCTCTCCCTGTCTGTCTGTCTTGCTTCCTCAAGAGTACTGACCTTTTTTAATTGTCACATTTAGCTTTTATTTAATGTATACATGTAACAGTATGCAGTTCCTTTTCCTAGAGCCTTATTCACTAGCTGTACTAGTTCTGGACACAACCTTATCCTGTAGGAACATAAATATTTTTCCATGAATTGAGTAATTGTTCTTAGATACTTAGCACCTTGGATTCTGTAAGAATTTTATGTAACAGTTATGAATTATGTCTAAGTGCCTCTTTAGGTTATTGGCATTTCAGTGGTACACTTGGAATTAAGTCAGGTCAGGGATCTTGCTGGATTTCCCAAGAAAAGCACCAGGTGGAAAATTCAAACTAAAAGATGTTTGTGTGTTTTCTGAAGCAGATAGAAGTAACAGGTAAAGGTAAAAAGATAAAAACATCTGTCTCCCCTAGAAGATAATATCCCCCCAGTAATGGGAAGTGATGCTCAGCTGAGGTGGTAAACGCTTTCAGGTACAAAGTATTTTATAAATTGGGCAAAATTTAATGATTTATACTTTTGCCAATAGCTGGGCTTTTCTAGCACAACAGGGCTCTTCCTGTACAAAATAATTTCTTGGGTAGGAGACAGAGCTTGGCTAGGGCAGGCTCAAACTGCTCAGTGACTTTTACAAGAACAAAGTCCTTTGCAAACCATATTATATTTCTTTTCAAGCCATGTATAAAACAGACATCCTTCTCCCTCCCACACTGTACACGTTTTTCTGGAGAGAAGCTGAGTGAGTAAATACGTGACAAATTCTTGTCACCTTGTTTCATCCTGGAGGCGCTCAGACAGTCCCATAGCAAATGTGGCAGAAGAAGCTGCGCAGCATAGAAATGGTCCATGAATTCTAGGTCTTAGTTTTCTCCATATGATCACAGCTCACTTTAATTGTGTTCAGTGAAAGGTAAATGCAGCAGAGGTAAATATGTGAGTATTTTGTTTACTGTATGCAAAACTCATTCCTGCAGTTCTAAACTGTGCAACTGTTACAGTGCTTACATGAAATGTCTGTCGCCCTTCATGCCCTGCAGTCTGGCGAACCATCAGGGAGTTACTGGAATTCCAGGGCCAAATTCCCAGAGTTGTTGCCAGCTTTTCAAAACAAAAAATCAAGATACCGGAAAACAGTGCTGTATTTCTAGATGTTGCATATTTTGCTTATTTTTAGCATGATGTATGATGCATGACTCCCAAAATGGCTAGTGCATCAGGGAAGGGCATTCATCCAGGGGAAGAGAAGTGCTTTCAGGACATCTTTAGACTGCTTTAGATGGCCAGAATGTACCTGTGAGGCAGGCAGCAAATACAGCTCAGAGAGGCCTGCAGGCTACTCTGTAGTGTTCAAAAAAGGACTGAACGAGGAACCTTCTGACTTCTAGAGAAAGTTCCTCAAAATCTTTCATATGGTAAAAAGACATTGCACTCTTAGGCAGAAAGAGAGAACATCTTCAATGCTTCTGATCATGATGCATTTATTTCAAAGTGTGTATGTGTTGTTTTCATTTTCCAGGGAAGTTTATAACTGTAAATAATTTGCTTCAGATGAAACCTAATGTATTCCACTCTGGAAATATGAAATGCATGTTTTTCTTTTTTAGCCTGTGGTGAGTCTTTTACAAGTACTCTAATAGATGTTTTTCCATAATTGCTAATTATTTGAGTTTCATCTTCATAGCTTAATTTTTTTCTCCTGTCACATCTATTAGTATTTGATGAGTAACATAAGATTTTTCTTTTAATACATGCTTTGGAATTTTCTCACCATATGGGGATGTTTGGTTTTTCTAGTTCATTAAAATCTACAAAAAAAATTCTATTAGGAGAAAGCAACAAAGAGATTCTTTTTACCAAATGTGAATTCATTTGCATTTGGGGTTACATTATTGCACATCATTTAATGCAATATAGCAGTTAAATTGAGCATAAAATACTGAGAGGGAGTATATTACTGCCCCTAGTTATATTTTGGGGAATGGAAACAAAGTCAATTTAATGCTGTCTTACATAAGGGAAAATGACAGAGCATCAGTCTTTTTAACTAGGACAGACTGGGCTCTCTCACTCTAGTTTTTGAAAATTCCCATGGGGTAGAGTTGCATATGTGAGATGAATGCAACCCTAAAGACAAAATTACAAAATCAATAATAATTTCAAATACGTTTTTGGAAAAGATACAGAAGAGTACTTAGAACACAGGGGAGGCCTGGTTCCAGCATGCAGACAGAATAGTTAGTGGTCCTGCTTCCATATATTACCAGCAGAGCTGGCAGCAGGGTTGCATGATGCTTCCCACTACAGGACTCTCTTCTTACAATTTGGCCACTTTTTCACTGTATATTCACCATGAATTCACCATGCTGAGAGTATGCTCCTGGCTGATTTTTAAATTGAAATGGGTCAAACCTGTCTGACATTGAGCTGGAAGAAAATACATAGCACATACTAAATAGCTTTTTCCAGTTACCCACTGGGAATCCTGTCCTTTGGACTAGAAGCATGGCTTTTGGGGCTTGTTCGTGGGGTAAGGAGTACCATTTGTGAGCCCCTAGAAAATAACCATATTGTTAAACATTGAAAAATGTCAGTTGAAACTGGCTCACCAGAGGCTTGGTGCAGTGTCACTGCAAACTTGTGCACTCAGGCTGTGGGCGTTTCATGCACAGAATTCGCACACTTGTGTTTGCTGCTGGGTTGCTTGGGCTTTCCTGTCTCACTGTCTACCCATGTGGGGTTTCTCTCCAGGACTTCTTTTAGTTGCTGGAGCAGTATTTGACTGTTACAAAGTCAGACACTGATTGAGAGCCAGAGTTGTGTCCCCTGTTCTTTTAGACCCGTTACTGGTACCCAAGTAGGAACAAGAAGTAGCCCATCTGCTCTGGAGATATAAGGCAGTTTGAAAGAAGAAGGTGCTGGAGGAATGAGTTGTGGAGATAAAGGAATTAATGTGGATAAGGACAGAGGGCACAGCCCCACTGAGAGCATGAATCTCCACTCTCTTGTGGATTGTGGTGCTGAATGCAATTTTTTGCTATCAGCAAATGTCTTAAACTCCTTTGGAAATTGTGGATGCCTGAAAGCGTAGAAATGATATACAGAAAGAAGTGAAATTTATGATTTGTAAGTTATTTATTCAAGTAGTAGATAGTAAAAAATTGCTAATGATCCAAGATGAAGTTTTATATTCTTTTCCCTAACGGAATCTTGATATTGCAGTTTGCTGAAAGAACCCCTACATCCTTAAGATGCCACACAAAATTCTGCTTGAAAGGAAAGCTAAAAAATTAAATGCTCAAAAGCAGAGTATTTCAAGAATGGGGGCTGACTGAGCAGTGTTAATGAAGTGCTCTTACCTGTGTTTGTTACAGTAGAGACTTTGATTACCTGCTCCCATACATTTTTGCTGTGACACACTACATTAAAACAACACCTTACCTCAAAAACCATGCTACCTTTCTTTTTGTACAGCTTCACCTCAGTGACTGTTTAAAACATAGCTGAGTTTGCTCCCTCTTCATTGAGAGCATACATCCTTTAAGGGGGAAATGCTTTTCATCTCCTTTGTACTGAGGAGTCCATGCTGAACACAGAAGACAAAAGCAGATAAAGTGCAAATTCATACAGTAATTGTTGCTACTGGGTGAAGAATATGTATTCTTTTCTGAAATCTTTCATGCTGTATTTCCTTTAAGTTCCCTATATTGTCTGCAGGTTTTTATTGTGATATAGAGTTGCAGGAGCTCCCCCTTGTGCACGAAGTAATATTTGAAAAACAAACGGATTGAGTTTGTGAAACTTACAGGTTGAAAAATCCCCTTTATGTTTTTCATGAAATGTCTCCAAATCCTCTAGACTAGAAGCTTATTGGAAGTGATTTATTTTAAGGTATTTTGTATGCTATTGCTCCTATAGATTGTGCTGCAATAAATCTGTGAAAGTCACCTTTTCATCTGTCTTCTTTCCTGGCTAATATGATGTGGTAAAATAGAGATTCCTTTCCTTTACTGAATTTTCAATAAGATATAGGTACCATGTTAATTTTCATGTATTTAAATAATGGGGGTGATTGTGAAAACAGTATTTTTTTTATTAATTCTTAATGCATTTAGTTCAATTATATCGTAAAGATCTTAGAGTGGACAGAGAAGGCCATAATCAAGAGTTAATCCTCAAAGTATTGCAATTTCAATATTTTCTAGAAATAAACACAATCATTTTGCTTCTGATTTCCCTATATTTCAGTTTACTTTTCCTGGATGACCATTGTCAAAGGGAAAGCCTATTGAGCTATTCAGTGTATTGTTAAATGCGGATTTTGATAGAGCATTAGCAGAATTCTAAGGGAAATGTTTCACATGCTCATGAAATTGGGAGCCAAAAAATAAAAAAAGAGAGAGAGAGCAGGAAAGCAGGTATTGTTCTATCAAAGTGCAATTGCAAGGTGTTTGTTTGAAAGTTGTATTATCTCCAACATACACATGAAAACTGTGTTAAAGAGTGACTTACTTTCTGTGTGGAGGGTTATGTAGCTGCCCAGTGATACATGTGCATTAATTTCTGTTCTCACTTGGGTTCTGCACTGGACAGTTCTCCTATACAATATTTGCATAGGATTAAAAAATAAATCCCTTTTGTTTTCTGTTGTTGACGTGATTTCATGAAAGCACTACATGCAAATATTTCTGACTAATGTCTTTGTGCAGTCCTAACTGTACCCATTAATTTTAAGGGTTACTCTGATATTTTGGCACGTTTCACATATATAAAAGTAATTTGCCTAGAAGTCTGTTCAAGTTCTTCATTTTTCTCTAGGTGAAAGTGTTTAGGGTTCAATTATTATCACAGCCTCTAACAATTTGGCTAGTGCAGAGGCTCTGCATATAGGCCCTGGCAATGAGTCACACAATGACAGCTTATGGCAGGGGAAATACAAAGACAGGAGTTTGAGATGAGTAGGAGTCTGTGAAAAATCCATTTTTTGTATGTTAGTAAGGAACTTCATCATGAAAAATGTGAAGGTCTTTATATGTCAGCAGAGCTCTTTAATGTAAACAAAATTGTCAGTAAGTCTGATGACTTTCCTAAGTAGACTTAGCATAAATTGTTGCAGAACTGCCAGGGAAAGTTGGATATCTCCAGTTTCAGCCAAGTAGTTGATATAGAGCTGTAGACTTCCCTTCTGAGTGTCTTTGTGAATAGCAGTACCTCAAAGGAAAGCTTGCAACACCCCCTGTTCTTTTACACCAATCAGCTCCCTGATAACCTATGAAATATCTGTGATTCATGGTTTTGTTGTGTACCCCAAATTCTGGAGGTCCTAATGACAATTTGTACTGGAAATGGTTTCTTCCGCCTGTGCCTAATCATATGACTGAGCAGACCAATACAGAACTAGCCAGAGTAACCCCAGTATGAAACCTGGGGATGTGGGGAGTGGTTCTCATTGATCTAGTACTATACAGGAACGAGTAGCATGGCACTGTGGAGAAAGAAAATCCTTAGTTCAGGTTGCTGTGTGTTTGCCTGTGTACATGGCAAGATCACTTAATTCTCTTCAGTCCATGCTTAATTGATTTCAAGGATTCCTGAAGCCCTTTCATGAATTTGGATGAAAAAATTTTGGTCGTTCTGTCTGTTTCTTTAATTGAGGAGTTTTCATTGTGGTGGTTCTAACGATAAATAGCATTGCCTATGATGAGAGTGGGAATGGTAAGAGATGGAGGCAAGACTTCTCTTGGTGGATGAATTAAACTTTTTGGAAAAAAGGGCAGAATTTTTCAAGCTATAGGACCTAAAGGAATATTCCATTTTAAATTTCATCCTTGTTTTCTAAGAGTAGTAATGTCAGAGTACTAAATATATGTAGGTATGTTTCAGTCTTAAAATGTAAACAGTTGCTACATTTATCTCTTGGAAGAAGATGAATAATGGGAAGAATAGTGACTAGTGTCCAATAACATAGTACAGTTGAATTGTCAGCACCTAAAGAGGAAGCCTCCCTTTTTCTGTCACTGCTGTAAAACATTGCAGAAGCAGCTACTGCCCTTGACTCAGGAATGGAACACTGAGCTTGGAAAAGCTTTGAGAGCTGCAATGGCTTTCTGAGTCAGTGAAACTACCTGCAAGATCCAAGTCAGAATAGTGTGGGTTTTATCATAAGGGAGGAGTGAAAAGCTGAAAAATGAGCAGTATGGGAAAGAGAGAGACTTTCTCTGTTACCAGCAGAATAATCCAAATACTCAAGTCAATGCCTGAGCTAACCTGTATGAGTTTTTAGATTCATGACTTTTGCATCTGAATATTAATATATATTAATCTCCACAGTATTTTTTGAATGAAGAGCCCACTTAAAGTGTAATCATTGTTATTTTTATGCTCTCCACTTATGTTGCCCTTCATTTTTATTTTTATTTTTATTTTTTATTTTATTTTTATTTTTATTTTTATTCAGACTCTATTGCAGTTTTTGTCCATTCCAAAGCCATGAAATTGTTGTTTGTTTTGGGTGCTTTGAGGCAAAGCAGGGATGCTACAAAGAGCTTTCAGTCAGAGAAAAAATAGAGTGGCTGTCAGACAGCAATATGCTGGATTACTTTGCACATCATAAGGCATGAGATTCATGGTTGTTTGTATGTTTCTAATAAATTTTCTTATAGGAGCTTATTGTGATCAGTCCTTGGTGTGATATTCCTAAAATACACTGGAAGTGAAGGAGGAAGTTCAGAAATCAATAGAAATATGCAAAACTAAGTGATATGTAATTCTCTGTTAAAATTGTATTTTGTTGGGGATCTAAGTCACATGCTGACCTCTTTCAGTGTATTAGTGTAATCAAGTACTGACCCATCTGACTAACCTTACAAAAGGGTTGTGGAGGTACTTGGGGTAGCACAGGGAAGGCTGTTTGGCTAAAGAGACATTTTTCCTTTCAGACTTCTCTTGCCTAGCTGAATGAGTGTTGCTGTTGTGGTTTATATAAATAACCTAAATAATGGAAAAAATAACAGAAATTCCTAGAAAATACTACAATTGTAAAGTACTCATTACTGTGAATTAGGTGTGGGACCATCTTTCCACAGGAGCATCACACTCAGTTCCACTTGTATGAGAGCACAGCCTGCTACCTTCTCTGCCAGTGCTGCCAAGGGCACTCTGTGAATATGTATTGTGGAGTCACATTTGATGACTCTTGCTTCTTGACTGTGTTTTCTTTGAGATTCTGTCCCAGCCCCTAAAAAACATGCACATGTACTCCATTTATCTCTTGCAGTTGAAAGGCAGGAAGAGTGGGTAATTATACTGAGAAAAAAGATAGTCCCTTTCAAGGTTCATGTCTTCAGACAAGTCAAGCGTATACAAGTAACACATTTGGCACTTATATTTGAAACAGCAAAAGGAAATTTTTTTGAATCTTGTAATTATTTTCTCAAGTTTGGCAGAAAAATTGGATCAGTGATCTTAAAATCAGATTCTTTCTAGTCACTCATTTTGTCTCTCACAGAGCATTTTGACTGCCTGTCCTGCAATGCATGCTGGAAATTGGTATTCCACAAAGTCAATTATAGTTCTGAGCCAGTAAGAAGTAATCAATGTGTCTGATCTGATCATTTAGCAGCATTGTTTTTTCTTGTGTATGGATGACAAAAATTTGAGAGGTTAATAAATAGTGGGAAAAAGCTGTTCAATGGTTTTGTTCTTTTTCTTGTGTTAGCTAGTCAAGAGCAGAAGCCTGTTGTGCTGGCTGCGCACAAATAGCACCACAAGTGTCCAGTTTGTGGGGCTCATTGAGAGCCATTCCAAGTCAGAATTGCAGAGGCAAAAATGTCACATCTCTACAGCAGAGGTGAAAATGTAGCTGGGACTCTTAGCACCCGTGAGGTTAAGGATAAAGTGCTGTTGAGGTATTTATGATTTATGACTTTCATTATTTATTCTCTTTGTGAATTTCCTCCTGAAAGAAGGCTTGGCACAAGACTGTGAACATGTTTGATCTTTGTGTACTTTATCATCAGTGATGCAGCTGTCTTAAAATTAAAGATAGCAGTTAGTGAGGAAATACAAATACATGTAGCTGAGTTGAATAGTAAAGAAATCAAAAGAATATTTAATTTAGGCTCCAAAATAAAATTTAAAAAGACCTCTGCTTTTTTCCAATACAGATTGATTCACTGCTTTTAATTAGGATTTCTCAGACACACTTGTTTTCATCTTAGTAAACAAAATTATTTATAACCTATTTGTTTAATAACCTTAAATATGAACTGGATGGAGAAAAAGTCAGTACCTTAGCAGGAGAATTATGATTATGTCTTCACAAACCTCCAGTCCTGCTCTGTCCATTCTCACTCTTTATAGTAACTTTCTCTAGAGCAGCATTTTCTCACCGAATCTTCATTTTCATGATTTGCTTAATGTGGTGCAACAGTTGTTATCCTTTACACAACCCACGAAGAGTCACTTAAGAGTCAATTAAACCAAATAAGATTTTGAGATTATGTTTAGAAAGGGGATGAGTTGTTGACAGATGGCAGGAACAGAATTTCAGCTAAATTCTGACAGACAAAACAATACTTTTAGCAATAATATGAAAATCAGTGCCAACATTGAAGAGAAATGGGGAAAAGGGGATAAATTACAAAATACATACAATAGGCGCTTTTCTTTTCACAAGGATGGGGCTGGTTCTGTGATATCTCTAAAAGCCAGACATCACAGAATTTACACAGCTTGGGCTACATACTGAGAGAGGTAAAAAGAGGTCATCTCTTTCAGAAACATGCTGTGGTGAATTGGGATGTAAAGAGATGTGGTTAGCTGGGGAAAATGTCAGGTAGAGTAATTTCGCCTCTCCTTACCCATCTTGGGTTAATTACTGCTGTGTCCTGTGTGCATTTGTGGAGCCAGTTTTTTTCTCAAGTTGCAATAAAGATTCATTTAGCAACAGAAGCATCTCAGAGCATGTTTAGAAATGTGTTTCTCACTTGTTAATCAGGGAAGATGAGATAAATTCAAAATTAAGAAAAAATGTGAACAGGCCTGGTTTATATAGTAGCAAGTTAGGCAGCAGCAAACTGTAGAAAATTAGCAAGAGAGAAGACAAACTTGCAAGTATTAAATATTTACTATTTTCCATTTAAAATAATATGTTGTTGTAATTGACAGGAATTAAAAGTATTACTCATCTGTTGTTTAATCAGAGAATATCTACTGTTAACACAGATGCATACTAAGTCAATATTGGTATTTTATTTACTGATTATTCCTAATGCACTTTGGAATTAATGTGAAAAACAGCATATTGATCTGTCTTGTTCAGATCAATAATTTGATTCCAGATGCCTTTGTATGTTTTTAGTCAATGTAATTACTGACACTCTAAAGAGCACTGAATGAACTGATTAACTAATACAGCAGTTATGGTTTCTTTTCATGCTAGTTAAATGTGTGAGACCACCATTGGATTTTACCACAAAATGAAAAAAAACCTCTTCTCCTGCACAGCCTGAGAAACTTGGATTAGATAGGGTAGGTAGCATGGTTTAGCACATCAACACCCACCACTTTGACAAGCTTTTTGTAGACATCAAGGGAAATAGAAGTTTTAAGGAAGATAAGAAGGTTGTTTTGTGGATATTTGTCAAGAGCAGAATACATATCTTTTCCACTGACACACAAATATGTAAATTAAACCAGTGCTTGATGGGTTTTTTTTAATGTTTATGACAGAAGACTTAAAACCATTGAAGTAGAGAAGTACCTGGCTGAAAGAAGAATGTTTGTGCTTTTTGTAAAATGTGTTCTGATCAAGCAATCATTTTGGAATTTCTTTCCTCTGTTATTTTCATATTCTGCAGAAACAATCATTTACCTTTTTAGGAAATATATTCCATGTAGATGGAAAACATCAATATAGATCAATAAAAATCTCCTGAGAAGTAGGACACCAGAAGGTGTTGTAGTGGATGTTCTTAGATTATTCCTTTTCAGTTTTATTTTTAAAGAAAAATGATTTCTGAAGAAGATGACAGGAAGAAGAAAGAGGAGTAGATAGGGAAGCTGGACTCTGAGGCTCATGTGCTGCACTCATTCAGTGTTTCTTCATTTCATGTACTTTGGCACAATGCACTGTCCTGAACTTGAAGAATAAGGAACATGAAGTCACCAGAAGCAGCACAAAACAGGTTTAAATTAACTTCTCTTGCCCACTTGCCAGAGGCTTTACCTTGTTGCTGACCTCCCCAGGTAGTTCAGGAGGTAGCCCTTCAATGTCTCACTTTGATGACTCTTCCTTTCTGTGTTTAAAATAACTTTAAATTTCCCAGCATGAGTTTGTAGACACTAGACTTCCAGGATTCCAGTTGCAGCATTCAGCAGTGTTTTCAGTTGCTTATTCCCATCGTTTGCTGAAGTTGTGAGTAGACAGTGTTGTGCCCATTTCACCATGGAGAGGTTGAGACACTCAGAGGTGCAATGACTAATGGGGATCACACAATACATAAACTGCTGTCACCCAGGAGGCAGTAGTCCTCTTGCCTCACTTGGGTAATGTTTTGACTACACTGAAGTCAAGAATTTTGCCACTAATTTTAATGGGTTCACAGTTTCACTCATAATTCAAACCTCCAGGTTTTGGTGCCCTTATGTTTTACATGAAATCACTTAACCTAAAATTTCACTACCTCATCCTCAGAAGGTACTTCTGGCATCTGGATGTAATTGAAACCTAGGAGAGCCCATCCAATCTCGTTTTCTAAACAGAGTACCTTCTGGGAGTCTTGAAGGTATGCTTGCCAAAGTTAAAAAGTTATCTAGAAATGTCTTCATCATCCCTTCAGTTTGTCTTTTGAATAGATGCTGTGTGCCTAGAGCATGAATGAGAGACCGGCCTTAAAAACTGGAAACCTTGCTGCCTAATATTTATTGTACTTTTAAAGTCTTTGTCATTATAGCTTGTTTCTAAAGAAGTAAGCAGTTTCAGGTAAGCATACTTTTAAAACCATGGACTCAAAGAAACCAGTAGTTTGATGAGAGACAAAAAAATGTTTTATTCTTTTGTAGGTTAAAGAAATGCAGGAGCAGAGAGAAACCCTGACAACACTGGCTTGAAACTCGTTATGATAACTGTAGTCACACCTCTCTCAGAATATTGGGAATGCTCACAGCAGAGTTAGCATTTTCTGACATTTTATTCAATGCAGGCAGTGTAGTTATAGCAGCTGTTTCATTGTAGCAGGGAAGTAGAAAAATGACGGGAAAATAAGACATCATTAGCCATGTTCTGGGGGGCTTTGTGCACTGGTCATAGTCTGTTTCAATATTCTTTTTCCCTTTGACATTCACAGTGAAGTGTCATTTTTGGTAATGGCTGAATCATTTTGTGTTAAAAGGAAGGATATTTATAGTTTGTCGAGGAAACATTGTAGAAGTGTTAATAATGTGAATTCAGTTTAACTTCCTAAAATAAATTTGCTACATTGAATATTGAGAATTTAAAGAACACATTTTCCTGTTTATGCTATTAAAAAAATTTAGATTACTACAGAAAAGCAATTTTAGAATGTATTTTAAAATACAGCATAGTCTTCACATTGTATTACATTTAAAGAACATAGATTTTAAACCAGTCATCATTACTCTGAATATTTTGATAGTAGCTCATTTGCTGACAGTATTCAAAGCATTTTACAAAGGTAGAAATTATTAGTATTCCTCTCTCCAGAAAAAGAGAAATGAAACCCACTGTGATTAGGTGATTTGTGTAAGGTCATGCAGTCAAAAAAACCAGAATAAAACTGGGCTCTCTTTAACCACTGGCCCTGACAATTTCTACTAGGCTATTTTGTTTGGTTTAGATAGTTTGTAGTTAGATTATCAGTTTTTAGATTACAGGTGCTATAGCTTTATGAAACTCAGAAGATTTTTTCAATTTGATAATTTTCTTCCCTAATTTTGCAAGCATCCTGTGATTATGTGTTCAGCCATTAGTACCTTGCCATTCTCCCCATTTTGCTGTTTACAGATGTTTGTTAAGAAATTAGAATAGTTGTCTTCTGTGAGCATGGGTGGCTTGAAGATCCTTTTGTAGTACAATTTGAGACTGTCTAGACTGGTCCTTTTAAAACAAGTGATCTTTTTGGGTAATTTGTCCTTTGTTAGTTGCCAAGTATTTGTTAATTGTGAAGTTCCCTACAGACCTGGGATGAGGTCAGTCATTGTCAGTTTTGGACTTTTCCAGTTAGGAGATATGAGCAGGTAATTTGCTTTTTTGACTCCTAGTGCTATCTTGTGAAGCACAGGCTGGTTCTCCCAGCTGTTGCATATGTTTGTGGGGAGAGTGAAGAGGAGAATGAATTGTTTACAATTGTTTACATGATAGGAGTGATGACTGCATTTCTATTTCCACTTTTTCTGTTTTCTGAGAGGGTGTGGTGAATCTCCTTGTATGGGCCATTCATCTAAGAGTTGGACTTGATGATACTTGAGGGTCCCTTCCAACTCAGAATATTCAGTGACTGGCTCTGTGATTAAATATGACAGACTGGTTGGGACCCAGAGCTCAGTGCTGGTTCCATGTCCCAGCCATCAGAAGTCCCCACAGCCGGGAGTGTGTGCCAAGGTTTCTTATGGACCATGCACCTTCAGGAGTTAGAGGCCATCACATAGATTGTTTTCTGATAACAAGCAGTACATCAGCATATTCTACACATGGCTACTCCAGAGATCCAGTATGGGTTAGTATAGACACAACACAGAATATTCTGTGTTGGAAGGGACCCACCAGGATGATTAAGTCCAACTCCCAAGTGAATGGCCCATATGGAGACGGGCCTGCAACCTTGATATTGTTAGCACCATGCTCTGACCAACCAGGCTATTCTCAGGGGAACTCCTACAATATTGATTACATTGTCCTTCAGATTTTGACAAAAATGTCTTCCAAAGGACCTTTTTATGATGAGATCTTTGGTCAGCTGTTTCTCTCATGTTCAGCAATTTGCATTCAATAAGGGTATTGTTTTCCCTGTAGTTCCCTAGCAGAGGTTGGTGCAGTCTGCATAGACACTCTTCACTGCAGCTGGAAATAGGACCAATGGAGTTAACTTCAAGATACTCCATCCAAGACTGCTTTCCAGCTGAAAATACACTCCAAAAGCTGTGATATCGTATGCTCAACTTTATCCCTGTTACATGGTTATTCTGTAGTGCTGGAAATAATGGCCTGTATTGGAAAAAGTCATCTCTACACCATCTTTGGAACTCTTATCTCTGCCTTTATTCTGAAGCAGCACAAATAGATGACATTACCAAAAGCTTGAGAAAAAATGGTGAGGTGGTAGGTGTTGCGTGGGGGGGCACTGGGGACTCTGCCTAGTTGTCAGCTGTATCCTGCTGGCTGGCTATGATTTTGCCAATATTGTGGGAATGGGGTTTTTTTGTATATTTTATTTCTTCCTATGTGTACCAGGTAGGGCACTAGAAGTCTTTTGGGAGATGTATACAAAGATATTCAAAAATGTCAGTTGTCAGAAGGCATCAGGAGTCATTTGGAACCAGTAAGAGCTAAAGATGCTCTGCTCCCTGAGAAACACTTAGGAGAATCAGATGCTGTGGGCTTGGCTCAAAATTCATTGAATCAATTAGGGACTTCCTTGTGATTTCAGTAGGATTTGGATTAGACCATAAATCACCAATAGTGGTAAATACTGAGGATGTAAACCAAACAGACCTCTCTTAGTGAGGTGGCTGTTGCTGCTGACACCTTTCAATGTGCGTGTGGCTTTTGTCCTTTGTTTGTTCTGGATCCCCTTGGCAGCCAGCAGGAAAACAGATGTCACTTGCAATTCTTTTCAGTTCCCCAGCTGAAAATAAAGGGATCAACAGTAGTGCACAGGTTTATCTGATCACCCTGGTAACATGCTGTGGTTAACTCCAATCAATACTGAAACTTGTTCTCTGCTCAGAGATGAGCTACACTGAGGTCATGGGAAAAAAACCCGATTCATTGGCTTTTACTTTTTTCACCTTAGTTCTTTGCAATACACATATTCTATGTTTGCATGTGAGAATAGTAAATTAAGTTCCCTTCATCACTTGATTTTACTGATCCAAATTGCTGTAGATCTAAAATGTTCATTCATATGTAAAGGCTCAGAGACATCACTTTACAGCTATTTAACAAGGGGAATAGAAATATCTATTTTTGTAAGAGATGTTCTTGGATTTTATTAAGCAGAATCAAATAAGTTGACAAATACAGATCTCATAGTAGGTCACTATTATTGTTGTTCATTTTATTATTTATTTGTCTGCATATTGCTCAGTGATGTAAGAAACACTAAAATAAAGACAGGCCTTGCCCTGTAGTTTGAAATCTAAGGCCTATTTCTCCACAGATTAAATGTGTGCATAAAATTATACACATGAATAGTCCTATTTAAATCTGTGATATTGCTCTCATGCATAAATATTTGAATCTTGAAAGGAATGGAGGCTAAAATTATTGCTTTCTCTGCTTTACCCCAATTTAAATAGGGAGTTTTGTGACTGGCTTTGTGAAGGGTTTGTTTGAATGGCTCAAATGTGAATCCATAAATGTACAGATAAGGAGTTTTTCAATGTTAATGCTAAAAGCCTTTTTACCACAGTTTCTCATAATAATTTTCTGCTTTCCCCTACCAACACCAGCAGCTGATCCCTTCTCCACCCTCTAGACCCATATGACCTCCTGCCCTACAGGGAAGATCAGCAGGTCATAGCAAACTGTGTGTGGTGTTGCTGTGTTGCTTTATCTCACACTGAAGGAAAGCTAAGAGCAGTTACACTGGTCACTCCTGTGGCCAGGAGGTGAATAATAGTTTGTAAACTATTGTAATTGGATTGCTTATCTGAGCTCTTTGCCTGATAAATTTTCCCTTATTCAGAAGTCCTGAAAAATTGGATCATCAAGGACCTCTGTTCCACATGTATGTACTTTAGTCTCATTAATTCTTCAAAGATACCAGGATGTGTTAAGAAGTCAATTAAACACTCTCCTCACACTCTGCTGTTTTAAAGGGAGAGTTCCTTTTTTTTTATTTTTTTAAGTGCTTTCCAAGCAATCCTTAATGAAAGATCGAGGATTGTAAAGATTCACAAAACAATCTTGGTCTTTAGGCAATCTATGTCTGTCCCTTACAGAATGCATTTTTTTCTGATGGGAAGTTGTTGCTGGAACCCTGTTATCTCCTAATAACTAACTGATGTTACATTGCTCTGCCTTTGAAATATGTCTTGCCTTTCTGTAGCAAACTCAGTCCAAGCCCTGTGTTTCCATTTTATTGCATTTCAACTAATCACTAGTGCAGCCAGAGCTCACTGCAGCAGTTTTGAAAGGCTCTGGCTTTGGGGGCTCTTTGCTGGACATGTCTTTCGGATGTCATTGTCCCTCGGGAGCAACGATTGTCCAGGCTCACTGCCCCGGGAGCTCTGTCACTGATCACCTCTATCCTCACAAATTGCACAGTACCATGTAGTGAGGCTAAAACTACTTCAGGAAGCATTGAGTCCATCCCCAAGCCACATGCGCACTATAGCAGTCACTCCTAACAGATTCCTTGTGTATCCTTGAGGAACCAGATTTCTCTGGCAACTCACTGTCCACACTGCGAGGAAAGCTTCAGCGATGCCTAAACTGAATCTTTGTTAGAGCAATTTAAATTATTCCCTGATCTCTGCATGATGGACTAGGCCACTTCTTTCTAATTTTCAAAGGCCTTTTAAATCAGAAGACTTTTTTAATCACACCTCTGCTAAGATTTGCCTTTTCCTTAGCTTAACAGCTTTGATTATTTATGTTGTGCTTTCTGATTGTTCTTGTTGCTTTCCTCTAAATTCTTTCCAGCTGGTTTAGATGCTTTTGGAGTAAAATGGGCAAATGAGACCACAGTGCTTTTCTTACCTGGGCTGACTAAAGCAGAACACCATTATGTATCTAATATATTACTACATTCCACCACAGTATTTGCTGCTTTTACGCAAGTATGGCATTGGTTAATCAGTTGTGTTTAATATTTAAAACATTGTAAACCTTTTTTCCTTTTCTGTGGTACTGCACTAAGACACTTGTTCCATACCCTGTCTTTATTTAGCTGATTCCACCTGCTTCAGAAATGTAGTCATCACTCTGTACATAAAAGCATCATTTTTAGACAAATTCTGCAACTGTTTCATATTGTAAACATATTCTGCAATGTATGTGCAATGCCTCCCATCCTGAAGTTTCCTGCAGACTCAATAAAGGTGTATTCTGCTTCATCCCATGTTAATATTTAATGTTATCAGATGTGATATATTCTTGAACGCTGCTTTGAACAGACCTCTGGTATGACTGCCACTTTGACTTTGCTTCACTGGTAATTGATTTCAAAATGCACTTTTCCAACTGACTTTGCACCTGTTTTTTAAGAATTTAATCTGACTGTTGCAGAACAGAATATCTGATGAGAAAGTGCTAATCCTTACTAAAGGGTTGAAAATCTACTGCTTCTTGTCTAATCTATCAATGTTGCTACTCAATAATGGAAAGAAATTAGATCAGTGTGGCATGATCTGTTCTTGGTTAATATACGTCACATGTGACTCATCTCCCTGTTCTTTTCCAGGTGCTTACAAATTGACTTTTTCTAGGAAGACTTTAAGCTGATATCTGTATTTTTTCAGCTTCTCCTTTTCCATATTTCTGTCTTCAGCTGCCTTCCTTAGACCCCAAGAGTGGCTGCTGATGGTTCCGAGATGGTTGCAACCCTCTTTAAGTTTCTTCGTGCTCTTCAAGTTTCCTGCATGAAATTCTGCAAAGCCAATCTGAAAACAACTAATTTATGTTCTTGGGGTTTTATTCAAGGTTGAGATTTTACTCCTGTCACTCTACTACTCAGGATATTAACCATCTCTCTGCCACTGATCTTTCTAATGAACGTTGATTAAAAATAAATCAAAAGTTTCTGGCCTTCCTGAACCACCTGTAAATAGATTTCCCTCTGTTAAACAGTAGCTCAACACTCTTTATTTTCTTTGTTTTACTACTAATGCACTTGTGGAATATTTTTGTACCTCCTGACATTTCTTGGCAGGTCTGTTTCATTTAATACCTTTGCTTTTTTAATTCTGTCTTTTGTTATTCAATTTATACTTGCTTTAGACCCCCTACTTTCTCCTTTCTGTGTATTTCTTTCTTGTGTGTGAGTGAAGAGCTCTTTCTTTAGCTAAGTCTTTACTTCACCTTCTAGTTAAGTTCTAGTATGCATTGTATGTATGATTAATATGGTTTCTTTAAGTGACTGCCAGCTCCCATTAATTCCTTTTACCTCACACTTGTTCCCCCATGACCCACTGCAGGAATATAGCTATCAGTATTCTGTTTTTATGGAAACTTTTCTTCCGAGTGCATTGTGTCTGCTTTGATGCTCTTTCTTCCTTCTGTCAAGTTCTGACACTGGATCATTTCATGATCACCTTCACCCAAGTTATGTTCAATCTTTGCAGCTGATCCTCTGTATTGGTCAGGATGTAGGTGAATAAGCCTTCCTGCTGCTTTCTGGAGATTCTTGTGCTGTGTCTTAGCTTTCACCTTTTTGGGTTGAATCAGATTCCTTCCAAATGCTGTCTTATATTCTGTTTTGATTAGGTTGGGAGATTTTTTAAAAAATCTTCATCCATGGTGTGCATTTGTTTTTGCTAGTCTGTTGCTCTAAAAATCTCCTATATTTTTTGTCTTATATATTTTATCTCTCTGAGTATATTCCTAACTAGAATTACAATCTGGAGGCTAGATTGAAGATATTGTACCTGTTTGAGAGTGTTATTCTATGGTTTTGTTTTCATTAGAGGCATCTTTGAAAAGATTTTGCTATTCTTTGCCTATGTTAACTGCAAATATAGACTATCTAGAGCAGATTCCACACAGTTCCAGAAACCAAGAAATATTGAGGGATGTGCTACTGCTCTTCTGGCTGGACAGAAATGTTTGGAGCTTAAATGAGTTTATAAAAAATTGTTGACTTAATAAATGAGGAAAATCAGGAATCCCTTTTTAATTGTATTGATATGCCTTTTCAGAGATTTCTTGTAAGGTATGAATAGAAACAACTTTGTATTGGTTTCCATTTACAGGCCTCTATGTTAAGATTATTGATTTCTGTCATATGCTTTTCCCCTTCCCACCATAGTTTCCTGCTGCATTTTTAGCTCTTAGCCCTGTTTGATAAGTACAAGGACTGTGTCACATCATTAAAATCCCATGGGAGCTAATGGCCAGATGCCCAGTGTAAGGAAACCAGTTCCTCAGGCCAGAAGTGCCTGGTGTGTGTTTGACTGATCCTGCCCTGGCTGCCTTGGCTTTGCCGTGGGGCTGCGAGGGCACCGTGGCTGCCGTGGGCCGAGGTGCTGAGTCTTGCCCTTGAGGGAGGGCTCTGCTCAGCCTGATGGCTGTCAGCCAGCCCTGAGCACCGGCCAAAGCCAGCCCTTGTGCTGTGTCCTGACATCGCACACTCAAAGTGAGTTTGGTCCGTGCTGTAACTACCGGGCCCTACAAGCCAAAGGTCTGCCCATCATCCTCACGTGCCTGCTGAAGTTCGCTCTTGCTCGCCTTTGTCTCCATTTCTACTGTCCTTTAACCTTCCGCTTTCCTTTTCCCTCTGTGTTGTGCCGCGTTCTCCCTGTCTCCCTCTTTCACCTGTTTGCTATGTGCCTGTTTTCCCATTTCTCTCATCCCCTTCTCCCCTGTAGAGCCCCGATGGTCTTTCCTTTCACTCCTCCCTTTGTAGAACCAAGCCACTTGCTTTGTTCTTTCCTTTTTTCGTCGCCAGCCCCAGTCCTTGCCTGGGTCCCTGCGAGTGGCCTGCCTGCCTCTGCATTTCAGAGAGCAGCTATAAAAGGGTTGCCAGCTCAGCCTGGTGATAATTTAGAAAACATAGAGGAAGAAGATCTCTATCTCCATTCCTGTTTCTTGTGCTGTGCTGTAAGGGAGAAAAGAGCTGAATAGAAAAAGGTGCTGAAGAAGGAGAGAATATCTGTGGTGGGAGGGTGAATGGCAGAGCAGATGCGTGTGGGGGAGCGCTGTTGTACGGGGCAAAGAGGTAACTGTGCCTGTGTGTGCTCAGATCTGGTGTGACGTTCAGCCATTGCCCATTTCATTAGTACTTGACAAAGTTTAGCACAGATTTGTTATTCATCTTCACATGTCATGTCACTGTTTTAATTTGCTGAGCCTCAACAACCAAGTTTGCCTTTAGGAGGATGTGTTCAGAAGTTTTTTATATATTCCTACGTCCTGGGCAGAGCTTGGACTTCCACATTATTCTTTGTTATTACAGCTTTTTTGTTAATTTTTTTTACTTTAGTCTTTATTTTTCTGGTCAACCTTAAAAAAATTATTTAATTTCATTTTATTTTTCAGACACCTCTTATTGATCCTCACATCCCACATCATCCTACTAAAACCATTACACAGGTAATAGAACGCAGGTGTCCTGTAGAGCCAGGCCATTAGACAAATAGAAATAACTATTTACAACAGTGTAATATGAATCAGCTGAAGTGATGCTTTCTGTTAGATGTGAGAAGTATGTGAAATTTAAAATCCCAAATATATACTACATTGCTCTAAAAAGTAAGCTTCTGTGCAAGAGGATTTTTAATTCAGGAAGGAGAGCATTTGTGTTTTGTTTTGCAGAAAGCAGTACAGAGATTCCAGAAAGTTTAAAATTGCGTTTCTTGGTCTTTATTTTTTCCCATGATCACCAAGGTTCCTTCAGAAAAGATCCTTAGAGCTGGAAAGATTTTGCGAAATACAATTCTGTCCCGAGCTCCTCACATGATACGAGATCGTAAATACCATCTGAAGACTTACAGGTGCGTGAGCTGATTGTATGGAGGTCTCTGAATTTTTATGCCTGCCATTCTCTGATTTGTCATGTATGCCTTACCATACTTGCAGGTCTCAAAAGGTCTGAAATTATTCTGTGATGCTATTTGAGTTGGATGTTATGCAGTCTTTAATGGGCCTGGTAAATCCTTTCTGAAGTAATTTGACTGGAAATTGAGTCTGTGATTGTGAACAGAGCGTTCACATACAAACACTCTTCCAAAGCATAGTTAATAGCATAGTTAGCTGGAATGTTATGTGCAGTACCAAGTTAAAATGAAGAGTTTGTTCTCTTTGTATATCAGTAAGAGATAATAGAAAACTTTATTAATATATTATGTTCCTGTACTGATTGCTACAGCAGTGTGCTGACTGTGGTGTTCTGAAAATTCACCTGGTGAGAAACATTCCTGATGCAGATTTGCTGTTCTGTTTAATTTTTTTTCCAGTGTTTTGTCAGACTCTCTTGTCTTCCTGCTGGTGGCAGCACAGTCTTGCTGAAGTGGGATAACAATAGCACTTGTAGAAAGAAATCTGCCTGCAAGGTGTCAGGATCTGCCTACTATTGGCTTAAGAAATAATCTGTTTGTTTTAGAGTCTAATGTTTAAATCAAACACCTAGTTCATTATTCAGAGTGGTTTTAAGTAAAAATTATTTTAAAATCTCTGTGTCTTTTTCTAAATAGTAAATCAATATGTTGCTGATCTTCATTTGAAATAAATACATTGATTTTTCATATTTCAGTCCAAAATATATTTAAAATACAAAGGTATTTGGCACTTGTGAGTTGATTCAAGAATATGTCTCAATATGACATTGCTGATTGGTCTAGAATAACAGAAGAGCATATATGATAAATGAAGAGCAGTGCTGGTCAAACACTGGCTGTTCTCCAGAACTTGAGACCTGCTGTCTGCCTCTGGGTCAGTCAGGAGGTGCAAGGTTACCAAGACCTCACATGAGAGAGCCTCAGAACACTGTACCAAAACCAGTGTCTCCAAATACAGTGTGACAGAAATTTGATTACAAATGCAGGAACGCCCTCATAGCACTCACTCTTCCTGTGGAGGCTGCATTGGCATAACTTTTACAGTATTAAATTTCTGTTTGCATGCAAGATTCTGAGAAGCATCAGGCTTTTGGTATCCCATGGTATACAGAGGTTTCTTTTGAATACTGGGTTGGAGGTTGTTGCATTGGTGCTGTAGGTTTTGTACCAGGTGTCACAGGCTCAAATAGATCCTCTGAATTCTGCATTTCCCAAAACACTTCTTTGCTAAGGTGATCTTCTTAAAACTGGACATCTTCACTGGTGTTTCAAGCGTGTGTATGTACATGGTGACATGGGGTTTTCTTCAGGGAGATTTAAATGTGTACAGAGTTTAAGATATCACTGTTGTTGGCAGTCACTGTGTGCAGTCTCTCTCCTGGCAGGCTTCCTTTTCATTCCTGTCTGTTTATCTGTCCTTCAGGCAATGCTGTGTGGGGACAGAGCTAGTTGACTGGATGATGCAACAAAGTCCTTGTGTCCATTTACGAACCCAGGCTGTTGGCATGTGGCAAGTACTGCTGGAAGAAGGTGTTCTTAACCATGGTAAGATAAAGAAAATCACTATCCTGAATAAAATATGGGCAGTGTGTGACATCAACACCTCTGTATTCTTTTTCATGAAAAAGAAAGGGATCATGAGCCTAAAATAAATGCCACAGAGCAGCCTGTTCATTCATAAGTGCAAGTGCAACACACAGGCAGTATTATTTGAATCTTGCCAGTATGCTTTTTAACTTACGACCATATTGCATCATAAATGAACAAGTGATAATGGTAGTCTAATTATACTTAGGAGTACACTGGCTTGTGCTTATATTTTTAGAACTGGGTAGCACTCAGGCCAAAACCAAGAGATGTATTACCATACATAAAACTAACCTTCATCAAAGATTTGCAGTATTTTGAAGTGAATGTGAGTGTTTGTGTTTGCTCAGATTCATAATTTTGGAATGATTTGCATTGGTTTTGGAGGGGTTTCCAAATTCAGCACACCAGATATTTCAGTGCAGAAATCTGTGATTTTATGTTAGTTTTCTGATTGCATTTTACATTGCCTTTCAGTTTCCATTTGGCAGGGTTTAGTGGGTAACAGGATATTACAGCCCTCAAAAAGGGTAGGTTTCTAAAGCAATATTTGTATTTGAATCTTTGCATATAAATTTTTATTAAATGTAGAAGAGTAGCTCTATTACAGTAAACTTGCATTTATCATCTGTTGTGGTTCCCATATCCCAGGGAGAAAATTCCATTTCTGTCAGAGAGAAGGCAGATTGTTTCCACTGCTGCCTTACCCTAAGGGCTCTAACTTGAATTCCTGCCATATATTCCCTTGAACTCTCCGGGGAAAGCAAGTGCAAGCTGCATCACAGTATCCAACTCAACACATCACTCTGACTTACTTTGGAAGACCAGGGGTTTGCAATAGCATAATGTTACTTTTAGAGGTCTTCTCTTGGCAGTTCATCATTGAGTTATTCCACCAGGACACAGGTCGATGGACTTGCCCCTGGGATTGTACCTTAATACACATTTCTGCTACATCACAAGGAGTTTAGTTGCTTTTGCTACCTTTTTTCAGCCTGTCTAAATACGTAGAGCAAAGTGTTTGTGCTAGAAAATACCTTTTAGAAATTCATAATATAACCATTTTCCCCAGTGTAATTTGTTTGATTAAATGAAATAGTTTCAAACAATAAGAAAATAGAACTAATAAAAAAACATATACATGTGTATGCATGTATTTATACACACCCACAACACACTTATATGGAAGCCTTTTGCATAGTATTTGTAGTACACAATTTAAAAGTGTACCCTTCAAGCTGCATACATGAGAAATAGTTTCATGCTCTTACAATTTTTCTGTAGCTTTCTTTCTCTTCTTAAATAATCTATCTGTAACAAGCATGATACTACACAGCAAACAAGATTTGCTTCATTGAGGAGCATTCAGTATTTAATGTGCTGTGTTGTTTTCAGTGGACCAGGAACACCACTTTCAGGACAAATACTTATTTTATCGATTTTTGGATGATGAGCGTGAAGATGCCCCTTTGCCAACTGAGGAGGAGAAAAAGGAGTGTGATGAAGAGCTACAGGATACTATGCTGCTTCTCTCTCAGATTGGGCCAGATGCTCATATGAGGATGATTCTCAGGAAACCGTAAGCTGAATAATGAGTTAATATTATGGGTCTTCCTTGTGACATGGAAATGAGAAACCTACATTGATTATCAGCCTTTTTTTCAGACAGCTTTATAGGGACTTCAAAGCCAGTATAAACTCTGTTTGACCCTCCTTCGAAGGCAAGCATTAAGCAGGTAGGGTTTAGTGGCCATGGCAGACATATTTTGCTGCTAATTAAACTCACTGAGAATGAGGAATAACTTAAACTCACCTTCACTGAAGATTTTTTGGGGCCATTCAAGACAGGCAGGTACTCAGGGCTGGATCCTGCTACCTTGAGGCTATTGGCAAAGTTTGTCTTTGCTATATGGGAGAGGAGTGGGCCCTGCTTACAGTGTGAGAACACTTTTCAGAGTAAAAGATTTTTGAATCACCTAACCAAGTGCTTGTTGCAGTTCTGTTTCCATCTGTATCCTTTCCAGGCTCCATTCGTGTTTAGATCACAAGTTCATTTCAACAGCACTTTTCCAAAAACTTGCTAAAAGCATTGAATTTCAAAAAGTGCCATCAAACACTTGTGCTTATATAAACAGGAAACCCTGTCATGCAGCAATAGGTTTGAAGTATACATTTTATTTTTTCTCTTTATTAGAGATCTAGTCAGTGCAACTAAAAGAGCACTTGCTCCCTGTCACACAAAATACATGGACAAGCCAGAGTGAGAGCAGAGTGTTTGCATTCATCCTTAGGGAGTCATGGAATTGAGATCTTGTACCCTCGCAGACATGTCCTGTGCCCTTTCCACTGGGCAGAAAATGTGAACTTTTGCACCTCTGAGCAGACACCAGTCATTGGAGTCTGAACAAAGGTGTGTGCTGGGACCCTGCTTCTCTGCACTCTGTCGTTTGCCTCAGGCTAACTGAGCAGGTTGTCTCTACAAATTTCCCTTTTGGTTATCATCTGGACTGCTTACAGAGTGCTGAAAGGCTGGAAGGATGCTGTGGAAAGTACTGCTCTTCTCTCTGTATTGTCACTTGCACAACATCACCTGAAAGAATACTAATATGAGATTTTTCATGGAATATAGTGAGGAGAAAGAGGTCTTCTAAAGACTGATAAGACTGATATCATCATCTGACATGTTTCCCTGTCCCTGAAAGTGGATAATTTTTGCAGCCCTTTGCTCACTGAAGTAACCTTGTACTGCCAGGGACCGTATTAACTACTGTTCTAGTATTCAGTTTACATACGTAATGATTTTGTTAGTTGAAAATCCTCCCTGGACTGAGCTGTAGCAAAGCTGTTAAAATCTCCATGAATCCTCAGAGTCCTGCTAGTTTTGACTAGACACTGTTACAGCTGCCAGAAGTTCAAAGGAATTGTCAAGGCTTCAGAGATGCTGACTCTAGCTGACCTGAGCAGGACCCACAATTTTCAAACCAACACAGCTGCACTTTATAACAGTAACCATTTCCAGAGAGGTTGCAGAACTCAGATAATTACCCTGAAAGAAATAAGACAATATTCTTTGATGAGAAGATTACTTTGAGAATTTGATTGTATAATGAAGCTGTTGCTTTGAAAGGTACTTTCTATTGTTCAAAATCTGAAAATCTCTAACAAAAAGTGTCACTTGTTTTGACAGCCAACTTAAAAAAGTCTCTGTTTATTACATTAACTGCAGCATTTTAACTGTCAAACTGTGAAAGAATGTTCTATAGTTTAAAAAACAGAATAGAGCTCAGGGAAATTTTTGGCAGGCTCTTGTTGCTATTGTTTTTTTTTTTCCTTTGGAAACACATATACTGAATGTGAAAGTAGCTTTTTGTGGAGTAGCAAACACAGCTCTCTGCTCCTTATAATGGCTGTAGCACAGGTGCAGACCTTGCTAAAGTTCCTGTAAAAATTACTGTAGAATTAATACAGCTCCTCCCTAAGTGTTTCCCCCCCCTTCAGTATGAAAATATGTCCTGATGGTAAACCCTAATTTAATAGGATGCTATAATACAAAGCTAAACACAATAATAACAGGAGTCTTTAAAGGAAGACTTGTAATCCTCCAACAAAAGTATTCAGCTCAGATAATGTTATGGATTACATTCTCTTTTTAATGCCCTAGCCTAAAGTAAGTTAGCAGTGTGACTGAAATAATAAATCTGTGTTATATGTTCTTAGTGGCTTCACTTAGCACATTTTTTCTTCATAGAGAGCATTTGACACTTAATCACAATGTTATGGGGTCTCTGATCTTTTCCCTTGTTCTTATTATCTGAGAATTTTCTGGTTAGCTGTACAATAAAAATAATCAATGATACTGCTTTGACATACATGGCTTATCAATGGTAAAGTACTGTGTTATTGTCAACATCCTAGTCACAGAGAAGCTCGATGTCTCTGACCTTGGTAAATTCTCCAAGCACTGAACAGTTTTTATTGATCACTTAATATCACCTGAGTTCTGTCCATTAATGTGTACCCTCGTTCCCTACCTATTCCACTTATTATCCGCTCTATAACCAGCTATTGCTGTTAGAATGTGTCCCCTGCAGAAACTAGGTCTTTACACAGCAGGATCCTACAAATCAACATCAGTGGGTCGCCACACAGGTTTTAAAGATACAGTGATGCCTAATATCTCTCCACGTGACATCTGCAAGAACAGAAGTAAAGACTAGGTACAGATATCTGCTACAGATTGTCAGTTCTTCCAATGTGCTAGCATGGGAAGCAAATGGACATGCTGAAATAAGAGTGTGTCCTTTTGTCTTTATGATAGAGATCTCATATAGTAACACGTCATCCTTTTATCTTTTGATTTAATGTAGAAATTTCTTAACTTGTTACTCTATATTCTCCAAGACATACTCGTTTTGCAAGCATGTAATAAAATTAAAGTTGCTACTTCCCTATTATTTGTTAAAATCCTTACTTTTTGTTTGCTAGCTTGTACTGGCTTCGTTTTATGCTGTACTTAATTAAGCTGGCCTGCATAAATCACTAGGAGGGTCAGCCTTGAAATTTCAAGCCAGATTCAGAAACTGGAGTATTTTGAGTCACTAGAGGGCATAGCAGTACCAAACCAATTTCTGGTTTTCCCTTAATAGTTTGATTCTGTATGAGAAATGAGTAATTTAATCCAAAATTATTTGTAGTCTAAATTTATCTTTAATTTGGGTAATAATAAATGCATGTCATTGGTAAGTGAAGAACAGAAGAAAAATAAAGCTTGCTTAGCAGAGATGTCAGTTCTCCTTATATTTTCTGTGACTTCTTCAGTACTTCTTTCATCCAAAAGAAGTCTCCATCCAGCTACTTTTGTAAAAAGATACAGTATAATTCCAGAGTAACAGAGCTGGCTACTCCCTGTGTCTCACACAAGATGTAGACAGACTGTTGAATCAGGAAGTGACTAGGCAGAAAATCTGTAGAGCACAATATTTCTTCATAGGGCTTTCCTGATCCTCTAGGTGCTAGTCTCCTGTAATGCTGACATTTTAGGAGGAAAACTTGTATCATTGTAGTTTTTCTTTTAGAGCTGTCCAAAGATTCAATTGTGCTGTTAATTCTTTTGACACCAGACATTGCAGACAGCAGGATTTAGAACTGTGCTTGTTGTGATGGTGGAGAATGTAAATCTTCTCATTTGGAACTCCTGCCCTCAGACTGGACTTCTTGAATCCCATTTTCATCCAATCCCTTATGTCTTTGTTTCTCTTTTCTGTTGTTCTTGGCCCATTGAATTAATTACTTGTAATCTGCTTTTCACAAATCTAAACCATATTGTTTGGAAGGACTTAGTCCTACAAAAATAGCTTGAAATAACGCTTTAAAGGTATTTTTCTTCCTGTGTGTCTGCATGTCACTCCAGTGTGCTGTCTGAAATTATATGACAGGAGAAATTGTTCTTTTAGAAAATAATATTGTATTAAATATTGTAACTGAAGAGAATCTTGTGAGTGAGAAAAAGATTGGGAGTTACTGTCAAGCTCCCACAACTCCTCCTGTGTGCTGTTTATTAGATCCTCCAAAGCATCTCTGGCACAGTGCAGTCCCCACAGTATTTGTGCCCTTCTTTAGCAATCAGAAAATTTTGGGTAGGTTACAGAAATGCAATTATTTCAGCCACAGTGCCAGCCTCCTTACTACTCCTTGTGCTAGAGAAGAATTATTCCTTCATCAATGCATTGATGAAGGAATAATTCTTCTCTAGCACAAGCTTCTTGTATTTTTCAGTGAGAGAAGCTGAAACTGCTGAGTGGTTCTTATTTACCTTTGTGGCTAAACAGCAGCACTCAGCATTAACTGTAGAGCAGTCGTTAGCTGTTCTCCAGGATGCACTGCTGCATCTCCAGTTTGTTCAGCAGAAGTTCACACCTCCTTTACAAACCGCTGCAACTGTGTTTGCTATAGCTAATTAGTAATGCTTGTGAAAAATAGTGCATGCCCCACGCTCAGGAGTCTGTTTGAAAGGAACAAATCTTTATGTACCATTTCTGATTTATGTGACCATTTTATACATATATAGAACACTTGATTTAATCAGAAAAGCTGCCTCATCAGGATCTCTCTAAGGTGGTTGCCATGGCTGCTGCTCAGTGTCATTCAGGTAGCATTCACAGAGCTTCCATCCTTTGTGTGTTTCAGTCCTCCAGCCAGAAACATCATTCAGTCCCTGTTTGGTGAGGATGTACACTTTACTAGACAGTTCAGCAGCATTTTGTGGTTTTCTGTCCTTCTGTGAAGTATTTATTTCACCATTTATTGCATTTAATTATCCCTTTTATCTTCTCTCTATAGCCCTGGCCAGAGAACTGTAGATGACTTAGAATTTATATATGAAGAACTTCTCCACATTAAGGCCTTATCTCACCTTTCTACCACGGTAAGTAATTTTAAAAATTGTAACTCATCACCTAAAGGGAGGGTCAATTTTTACTTCTGGTTTGACTTCTGACTTTATTAAAGTCAGAAGAGCTTTATTAAAGCTGGAGAGCCTGTAACCATTTTCATTTATACTTTCCATGCAAAGAATTTATTCCATCTGTGAGAATCACCCAAGCACTGTGCTTGGGTAGGTTGTCTATTTGACATCAGATATAATTCTCTTCAAGTATTTCTGCACAGCCTCTCACTTGGCACAGGTGCCGCTATCTGGGTCCCTGTCCTTGTGTAAATGAAGGCACTGGTACTACTGAATTTTGCAGCATTGATTTCTGTAGGGAGTCTTGGCTTGAACCAGTTAGGAGGAGGAATTATACCAGTTAGGTGGAGGAAGATGCGCTGTGCAGTGCTTGCTGGTTGGAGTTTGCCATTAAGTGAAAGAAATCTCATCAGACACTTTCTCCCTGAAGTGGTCAAGAACAGCACAGAGAATCAAGGATAAATGGAATGGACAAGAGAATGCATCTGTTTAAAGTCTCATCATATGCTGTGCAGACAACTGAAACAAGCTAAATAGCACTTTAATTGGTAGCAATAAGATGTGGATGCTTTCAGAAAAAGGAAACCAGTCAGAAAGTAGATCCATATTTCACAATACCTTCTTCAGAATCTCTTATTTTCAGTTGTTCTCAGCTTGGACAGATGCAGCTAATTATGAAGCTGCCTTACAGAAAGATAGTACTCCATGCAAACATAAAAACCTGAGCTATGTTTGTCAAAAAAGAGTAGGCATTCAGAGTTGGTATCTGAATTACATTGGTGTTAAGGAAACTTCCCAGTTTGACCATTTGTGAGACTCTGTCAGTCACACTCCCAGCACCAGAGGCTGTCACTGCTGGGGCTGGAGGCCCTGCACAGGGGGCAGCTCCAGTGACCTGGCAGGTCCTGCTGGACTCCTGCACATCCCCCACTCACACAAGCAGACCAGGTTTCCTCACTGCTTCCACCCCAGGTTTCCCATAGAAGAGCCTTGTATGTCTTGCTCCATAAAACAGTTTATTCACAGTGCTGTAACACAGAAACAGCTCAAGCTGGTGCCTCTGAGGAGGGATCTCCAATAAAGAAACCCCTGGGCTTTTATCCCCTCACCATCCAAGCATTCACAAGTCTCACTCTTCTTCCTGTGTCCTGTGCTCCTGCTGTGTTCCCAGTGTGCCTTCACGTGGCTGGTGCCACTTGTGCTGTTTGCTAGGAAGAGGGTTGGCAGTCCATGGCCTCTTGTCTCTCTGGGCTCCCACACAGAGCTCAGTCTGCAGACAAACTGCAGCTTGCAAACCAAGGTACCTGCACTAGATGTATTCCTCAACATCCAAAAGCCTTAAAAATCCCTGGGATTTACAGAAAAGAGTAATTAAAGAAAGACTACTGTAAGATCCAGAAATGACCCTTTAAAAGTTAAACAAAAGAAACTACCCAGCATAAACAGATATTGAGATGGAGTGAAGAAAATTCTCAATACATAACCCAGAACAAAAAAATTTGAAATAGAAACTATTTTTAGCTCAGAAGAAAATCAGACTTGAGGTCAAATACCACAGCAAGTACCATATGGAGCAAGTATGGAAAGTGATACAAACTGCAAAAAATACTTGGCATTTTGAAGTACAGATGATTCCATGTTTTTAGTAAGAATATGGAAATGCCAGCTTATTACGTGCATCATGAACTAAAGAAGAAGACAGAAACTAAGACTAGCTTAGAGGAAATCTTCAGAGGAACAACAGATAGCATTGCTTCTATGAACTAGAAGATTAATGACCAATCAACTTGAAAGGAAATTAAATGTTTAATTTAAGTAAGGCATAATTCCTAAAGTAATAAGTTTTCTTGATATGCCACAAGCAATAGAAAGTAAAATGGATAAAGCTCAAGTCTCATGGTGGTGAACTAATTCCTGCTAGAGAAGCCTGTGAAGTTAATGTACAAATGAAGAAGAATTATATAACACAGTGTTAAAAACAAGTCATATCTTGGGCTTCATCAAGTGAATTCATTCACAGCAAAGACCAGTGACTGAATCAACTGAGAAGACATCTGAGGACATAAATGGACAGAAAGGCTCTCTGCTATGTGCAGAACAGTGCTAATGGGGTTGTATTTTCTGGCCTTATGAAAGTATCATTGCCTTTGAGCAGAAGTTATAAAGGAGTTTGGTGAGTTAAGTGTTACAGAAATTGCAGGCCTCTGAGGTTGTTTACTGGTCGGTGTACTTTAAGAAACCTCTATTTATCTCTTTTTCTCCAGGCTTCAAAAAGGGGGTGCTTTCCCCTGATTGTCAGGAAGGAGTTCTAAGAGAGGTGGCTGATGTGATATGTTTATCCTTGGTGCCTGAGCACCAAGGTTGGGTGGGTGCCTTTAAGTACATCAGTGCCCAAATTTTTCCACCCATCTTAGGAGATGCCATCAGAGTCTCATTTGGATTGTGTCCAGAATTTGAGAGTTCCTTTCCAAGTCTTTCTTCATGGCCTAATTTTTTTTTTTTAATTTAAACAAGTGAGACAGTGGTGTGAAAATACTACTAGTAAATAGATGTTGAGGCCAGTTTTTGATCTGTATTTAGCATGATTAAGTTACATGGTAGTACCTCTGAAAAATGGCTTGTCACCAGCTGACATGCTCCAAATAAGCGAAGGGAAACATAAAACACAGAAGAACTCAGGATCATACAAGATTCCTAGTGCTACTGCTATTTTGTGGCAGAACACAGTGTTTAGAGTGGCAAAAAGCAGTTGTAAGCAGTGTCTCACCAGAGACAAGTGCCCAGTCAGCCAGAGCTGATCACACCGAGGGCAACACAACCTCAGCAGGAGGCTGGCTGACACCAAGGGCAGTGTGGTGTTCCTGGAAGAGGTACTGAGCTGGATGCTTTGCCTGGGGAGCTGTCAGGCAGAGAGGGGACTCAGCAAGTCCAGATGGCTGTGCCTCACAGCTTGACACAGCAGAAGCACAGACTTACCTCAGTCTCAACCAGATTCCTCAGGAGAGAACAGGAATATTTCCCTGCAGTAATTGACAATCTCTAGCTATCTTCTGTAACAGATTTACTACTACCATTTGAAACTTCCTGTCTTGTTAATCATGGATGGTCATTTCACATGTGTGCGTACAAAGAAAGATGTGGAGACCCATATCTTAAAGATGCCCTTGTCTGAGCCATTTGGAGCCAGGAATTGTAGCTCTGTAAAGCCAATCAATAGGAATTAGGAGATGAAGTGAAGCAGACCAACAACTGATCAATGATGCAGAGGGAAGGAAAGTACAACGGGGCTATGTTATGTGACCTCATCACCAGGAGGAATGAGATACATATAATAACTATAATTTCTCTTTCTATTTTAAGGTAAAACGGGAATTAGCAGGTGTCCTCATTTTTGAGTCACATCCCAAAGCAGGAACAGTCTGTAAGTAAATGGAATCCTGTCAGATCTCTTTCTTACCTGTGCTATGAATATATAAATTCCTAATGTTTAAATGACAAGAGCAAAACTTGGATGCATTCTTCAAACTTGATTGTCACTTCATGTTTAAAACCTAGGGTAATAAGTGATAGCTTAGTCTGTTATCAAATGCGGGGACAATAACAAAATTAATTCTGTTTCCTTGGCTGAGTGTATGTATCGCTTACAATTTGGGTGTGTTTTTATCTAGAATTTTTTATTTGACCAATCTCTATTTAAAATGTATTTTAATATAATCCTGTATTTAAAAAAAATCTTCCTTCACAAAACAAAGGATTTAAAATGGTAGATTACTCAGGCATGTTAATACGGAGACATTTTAGCAAATGAATATTAACTTTACAGTCACTAGAGAACTGGGTTAGAACATGGTGCTACTAGTGGGATCCAACCTGTGTGCTAATAGTAATTGATTACCTGACATATTGATAAAGTAGTTATTGGAGCTGTCATAGAAAAGAAAAGCAACTTTCACATTAGTGTTATAACATAACTATATGGGTATGAATTGTTTTTCTAAATTCTGAAGGCAATTGCTTTTAAAATCATAGTATGCCCTTTTATAAGGTAGACATTTATATGACTGTAGAGTTACCTTGAATTTTATTGGGTGAAGAATCTGGCCCATTTATATTTTGAATAATTATATTCTAACCATAAAATCTTTTCTCTCTTGTAGTATTTAATCAGGGAGAAGAAGGTACTTCTTGGTACATTATCCTAAAGGGATCAGTAAACGTAGTCATTTATGGCAAGGTATTTTTTTCAGAAGCTATTTTGTATGATTGTTATTATTGAAATTGTAAGAGTAAACTTTGAAGGAATACAGTTTAATTTAGAGTGAAATTGCTTTGTCTGACAAAACAAATAGATTGTAATTTTATTAAGAAATGATCCAGTGGTTTTACTGATTATACTTCCAGTAGATTGCTCTATAATTTTGGGATATATTACTCAGTTTCTGACTAATCCATCAGAGTTACATCAGTATCTTTAGGACAAAGTAATTTGCTGGAATTTGGTGGATTGCCAGACTTCTCTCTCATGGGGGTTTTGCCCCATCCCTTTACCACCGTGTTGTCGTGCATTTGGATGACTAACTCTTCTCATGCATGTCAGACAAAAGTACTGCTTTGTGACTGGTGGTTCTCAGGTTGGTTGAAGCTCTTCCAGATTTATGCCAGCTATTCATTTTACTTAAGCCGTAGACCAAAAAGCATCTTTATGAAATTTCCTGTTTATGAGAGAGATTTTTCAAAGCTAAAAAGATATTGGTACACAGGAATCCCTTGAATCTTAAACCCCACTCCTCACTGATTTCTCATTCAGTGACTGAGAATCCTCCATTTGAAAACAAAGCATTTCACCAAAATCTAGCACAAGGGCCCTAGTGTTAAGTCTGTTCCTCAGTAACACATATTTAGCCATGTTTTTTACATCACTGGGTGGGCCAGATCCTCTCTTACTGTGAATTGGAGGAAACAGAGCACTGCTGATGTACAACAGCTGGAGATATGCTCTATGTTAATTCTGCAAACTTGATTTTATTTTTTAGGGCCTCTATAAATAAAAAACAGAATAGTCAACAGCTTTCTGTCTTCAGCAGGCTGAGAAGAGACAAGTCCTTCAAGCTGAATGCAATTTCCGGGAACAAGCTGATTCTTTTCTGTTCTTGCCTCTCTTTAGTAATAGTAATAACCAGCTATCAAGTATTGTTTCCTAGTCATTATTTTGGCTGTTGATTTCCTGCCAAATAGATTTATTTTGGTGTTTGATTGTGAAGTCCAGTGTTTGTACAAGGACTTTCAATAGAATCCAGAGTAATGATGGGTTTCTGCATGTAAATGTTTTGCTCTGTGCAGGGTGTGGTATGTACTCTACACGAAGGAGATGATTTTGGCAAGTTAGCACTTGTGAATGATGCTCCCAGAGCAGCATCCATTGTTCTGCGGGAAGACAACTGCCACTTCCTGAGAGTAGATAAGGAGGACTTCAACAGGATCCTTAGGGTAAGAGTGGGACGGGCAGCCCTCAGTGTCATATCAGAACTTGCAAGTTTTTCTAGAGGCTATCATTTCTATGAATATATTAATATTGATGGCCTTGTTTGTAGTGTGCCTAATCGTGGAACAGAGATGAGACAGTCTAGAAGGTCACATAAAGAATATGTTCATCACCTTTCCTCTCTCAGCTCCCAGCTCAGACATGAAAATATGACCAAATGGAATCTTGTCTCTCACATTCTATAATCTAGCATTTGCCCTGCTCAGCTTTTCCTCATGCTGTTCAGGATTTCTTAGTGATATTCTGTCCAAATATAAAAAAAAAACAAGATCACCCCTTCTCCCACATAGGTCAGTGTCAGATACATTAAATTCAAGAGTTTCAGGGCAGAATCAAGTGGCAAATGGCAGAAGTTACAGATGCCTTTATCAGAGAACTCTAGAAAGATATTCCCAGACTAATTTGACAGTTATTCATTTTGGGGTAAATGTGTTCCCAAGTCCAACTGTAATTCTGTAAATTCAGGCTATTTTGTGGTCGTTCATAGTAGAGGAAGTCAAAACTAGCATTGTCCTGTATTTTAACCTGTATATGCCCAGTATTGCAGCAATAAAACCAGTCCAGAAAGGGTATTCCACTATAAAAATGACTTGTGGTTGCTGTACAAAAGGGAATGAGAATCCCTTTGGGAGTAAGGCTGGGTTGGCTGTGGAGACTTAAAACTGATTAAGCTTTGGTCTATAATTCAAAGAAGATCCAAGTCCATGGTCTTACTAATTTTTACCTGTGTTTTTTGAATGCACATTATACTTAACTTTTTTCTTTTTCTACTCTGAGTGAGTTGGTAGTAGAAAATGAACAATTTACTGAGCTAAGACTTTCTATTCTTAAATGCTAATTTCTTCTTTTTATTATTATTTTATTTTAGAGAAAAGTCTGATTGTAGAAAATAGTATTTGCATATAAGTGGGGTAGAGACGACATTATATACAGCAAGTTGGGGAGAGGCTGTTTTCCAGCAAACTTTTTTTTTAATTTTGACATCTCTGTAAAATGGAAATTTTTAATATAGTTCTTGCTCTAATCTCTCCCACAGTTCTCTGTTTCTTGCCTCGGTGCCAGTGCTTCCTTCTTAATTCTGCCTGTGAGAAAAACAGAATAAAGACAGATAAATACAGAGGGAAAGAACCAACACAAGTATTTTGTGTTTGAAAGTCATGCAGTTTGTTAAGAGTAACTAATCAGGCAAATCAAGTACAGTCACATTTATTAAAAATAACTTGTCTTGCAGGATGTGGAAGCAAATACAGTAAGACTCAAAGAACATGACCAAGATGTCTTGGTGTTGGAGAAGATCCCAGCAGGAAACAGAATTTCTAATCAAGGAAATTCACAGCCGCAGCACAAGTATGTTTTCATTCAGTAGTGCAAATGTCAGACAATTACTAACCTTTTTAAATGGTACTATTATCCAAACAATAGCATATTCCCTTTCAGTGGAAGACTGCAGTGCATATAAAGGTTTTCTTTTTTTAGTCATCAGCACATGTCCCATAATCAGTAATATATCCATTTCTAGCAGCACACCAGCTCTGTGTCTTTGCACAGTAATTCCCTGAAGATCTCAGTGTAAATACTTACCACAAGAAACAGCTTCCAAATAGACTAAGCATGGAGATTGATGAAACCCTCTTAATCTGAGTTACTGTGTAAGAGATGGGAGGAAAATACATTGTTTTATTGTTAAGTACAGGTATCTTTATTTTGTATTTTGAGCTCTAGATGCTAAGAAGAGTTTGCTATGCACAATTTATATACAATACAAAGATCTCATGCAACGAAAGTTGCGGAGCTTATCTTACAGAATAGTTTACCACTGTAATAACAATATTAACTATATTTTCCTTTCTTACTGAAAGGGAAAAAGTACAATTCTGTTTGGATACCACTGTGATAAGAGTAGAGTGAGGCTATTATCATTCTGAACCTTGGTAAAACCCCTAAAGGCTTTGTAAATGTGTTTGCAAATGGATACACAATTTTCTTCTGAAGCATTCAAACAATTTCAACAAGTTTTGAATCCTTTACCCCGAACCTCACTTTCTCTTAAAAAAGAGCCAATTTATTGCGCAATACTTTGGGTACAGTTTTTTTCTCATCTGGGATTTCGTATACTTATTTTAACCTCATGACTGAATGCAAAGATTTATAAAGATCTGTGAAGGTTGCATGAGCCATTCCTTGCATTTTATATACACATTTCACATTTTTCAGGAACTTCTATTTTTTCTATTTTCTATTCACTTGATTTATTAAAACATCCAGAAAAACAATCTATGCTACCAGGTAACTGTGTACTCTTACAGAAGTTTTTCTTTGCCCAAATGAGGGGAACTTGACCATAGGCAGTGGATTTGCATCAGCAACTGCAATGCACAGCAACTTGGTCATAGGTTTAAATTCTTTTTGTTGGGTCTGACACATTTTTCATGCTTCCAAAAGTGAAAGTTCCATTTGAACATTTTGAAACACTGCCTTCCTTTCAAACTCTTTGCACCAGTGTTACTTGTATTATTTAACATTTTCTTTTTCAGAATTTGATAAAAATAGCCAGAGATATTTATGGGTAAGTTAGGCCTTACATACCAGGAATATTTTCAGGTAAAGTTCAGAATTTCATTTCTGTAAATATTTTACTCATTTGGTCAGGTTTTGGGTACTATAAATGTGCCAGCAAGGGAACTTTTGCTGATAAGTATGACCAATAGACATAAATTACCCAAAAGAGGAAGTTACCCTGAAGGTTCACTGTCTGCTTTTCACCAGTTGGATTCTTTGCTAATACTTTGTTGGCAGTGTCTTTGTGTTTAAAGTCTTCAAAGTGAGTTCACTGGGGACAATGTTTCTTCCCTTAGGAAATAGAGTAAGTGGCTATATTTATGTTTGAGACACCAAACCAAAATTACCAGTTTCTTGATTTCCAGAAATCAAGTGTTACTGGAATGTTTTAGTGGAGTGTTCAGTACTTTTGAAAATGACTGCTCAAAAGAGGAGCTTATCAGGCACCTCTTCTCAGGAAAGAACTAATTTTCTCATCTTGGCCTTGGGAGAATCTTCATTTTGGGAACAGATCCTTTGGTTACAGTTTGGATTCCACTGCCTTCTCTACAGAGGAGACAGAGCTCCTGCCCAGCTCCCTGAGCTGAGCTTTCGCTCAGTGCCAGTTTCACTTGGGAGGACTGGCTCTGAAGTTATCACTTATCTAACTCTTTATGGGTGATCACACTCATGCAGCATGAATTCAGCAGCCCTGCAAGTCACTTCACTGTTCATTTCCACTTTCATATTCAGAGTACAGCAACCTGTGATTTCTCTGCTTCACTCACTTAGATACTTGGTTAGTATCTCTGTGAGAATGTGCACTGGCTTAACAAGTGTTTGTGTTCTTGGGACATCAATACAGTTCTTCCAAAGAGGTTGGCAGGTAAAAGAACTGTGACGGTCAGTGCTCAAAGTGAGGAGGAGCTCCCAGGAGCTCAGCTCCACCACTTATTTCTCAGCAGGAGCAGAGTATCTTCACTTCTCAGGGTTTTTTTCTTTCTTTTTTTTCTTTTATTTTTTTTAAGTTTCATACTTTATCAGTTGAATTCCCAAAAAAAAAAAAAAAAAAAGAAAAAAAAAGCAAAGATTGAAAGAATGAAGGGAAATATAAAGAAATCTGATCCATGAGAAAAGAGAAAAAAAAGATGACAGGACAAGTTTTCCAATATCATATGATATTCTGTGGGTACTTAAAATCTTGCCAGTGTTTTTGCATGAAGCAGAAAAACCTGGCTGTTGCACTAGTTCTCTCACCTCACTAAACTAATTGCAGGAAATGGTACAATTCTCAGTTTATCTACTTGAAATACTTCAGCTATGCAAGGCATTGCACAAATTTGAGGATACGGTGTGCTATTTCATTATCTGCCCCCACCTTCCCAGACCAACCTGTGTCAGGGATGCTGAAGGAAATTGTTTCCTTGCTCTGACACTGATACACACTAGTTCTTATTTCAGGCTCATAGTGAGTCTGAAACTGTTAAGACCATAGTTAAGACCTTTTTATGACTGCAAGTTGCTGTTGTTACTGAGATATGTATTCTCACTGGAGGAGCATTTCTGCTTGTACTTCTCTGAGTTTGGACCATTGCAGCTCTGCTGATTGTGGTGTGATTGTGGCGGTGTTGTACTGAAGTACTTGTGTGGGGAGGGGGCTGTCTCTCATCCCTGGGCAGGGTGGAGAATGTTACTGCTAAGGTTTACGGGGGGAAGCCAGCAAAGATTGTGAGGGGTTTAGCCCTAAGCACACAGAGATTCTGGTCAGAGCAGGAGCTTGGCACACAGCAGCACAGCAGTCCTGATCTTCTTGCTGGTACACAATTATTTCTCGATTAGCTCTTTTGGCTGTGAGATGCTAACTGCTCCTTTCCCTCCCTCAGGTATATTGTGATGTCAGGAACCCCAGAGAAAATTTTAGAGCACTTTCTAGAAACTATGCGCCTTGAAGCAACTTTAAATGAAGCAACAGGTACCTACAGAAGCTGTTTTACTATTGCCCTATAAGGTGGATTTGCTGTGGGAACACTGCTTTGAAAAGCCCCTGTAGTGGTGGTTTTTCTCAGAAGAACTGTCTGCTGCTCTAAAACAACCCCAAGAGAGTTAAGGAAATCCAGAATTAAAAATAGGAATCCACTTTTCCAAGCCTGCTCTATTGTGTTTGTCCTTTAAGGTCATAGTAGAACAGCAGAATCCTCCAAGGTGCCAGACCAGCACTTATGACTTTAATTAGGCACAACCATAAGGCCTGGACAGAGCACCCCATTAGTAATGGTACCCCTTGTTCCGGAGGTCACTGTGAAATAGCTTGATACCTCCAGACATTACATTGTGCTAATATAAGTATTCTCAAATCTTCACATCACATTTAAAATATCACAATTTAAATTTTGTGTTTGTGATATTTTCCTATATGCAGGGAAAAAAGAATTGTTACTCAGTGGAGAACTTGGCACAGAATGAACTGAGTCCCAAGAATGCAGGTTGCTGCATCTACACTTAATGGGCTGCTTTTCATTAGTGTAAAGAGAACAGAGAATTTACATCTAGGGATATAGATATTTGCAGACTTACAATTTAGTAAGTACTTTAATTTTTGAAGAATCAGGCACAAAAAATCCTCATAATTCCCATAAAGTAATGCACAGACCTACATATTAAACTACATAACATTGCTTTTGCAAGTTCTTTTTGCACTATAGATGTCTGCTAAGTACATATTCAAAAGTGTTCTTAAATCCAGTTAATCTGTGATTGACCTCACGGTATTGGAGAAACATCTATAGTGGTGCATAAATAGTGGAATTAGTGAAAAATTACAGAAATCCTTCTAAAGTGTATGTTTCCATTACTTTAAAGACAGAAATAAAAGGGATCCTTTTCATACCTGTTTACTAGAGTTGCAAGCAGAGTATTCTCCTTCAGGCTTGCAGCCATATAATCACAAGTTTGCCATCTGCAGTATGCATGCATTATATATTTTTCAAAACAAATTATTTTAAAAATATTTTAAAGTTTTTTGTCAAAACATGTAGTGACAAGATTGTACCTATATCCCAATACAATATAATGTGTCACAATTCGTAAATTAGTTTTAGGATATAGGATCACAGAATGCTGGAAAATGGAATTTTTTGTTTATGCATTCCTTTAATTTAAGAGTATTTAAAAAACAATTTGCTCTGAGCATTACATTGAAAAAGTGCTGCCCTTTCAGAGGTGAATTTTGTCAACTGAGAGATGCTTTCATATGGGAAGTGGAAGCAATGACGTAATATTATATTGCACAGTTGTGTTCGTATTTCTTCTGCCATTCCTTACAATGTTTGTAAATGTTTCTGTTATCTCAGAAGTTGCACTGTAGAAATAATACCCTGGGGTATTGTGTTCACTGTTTCTCAGTGATTCCATATAAGCCTGCCAAACTCATTCTGGCCTCTGCAGCCAGGCTTTATAAATCCTTCTCGTTGTAACAAATACAAAGATAAGGCAAACTGGGATTTGCACCAGCACTACCACAGGTCATTTTAGCAGAAAAAATACTGTGCTGGGTTTTGCCAGAGAAAATGTCAGTCATATTGTTCATATACATTTTAATGTAAATGTAGCAGCTGTGGTACCTTTGAATCAAAATAAACCCAGAAATTTGACTGTCCATTTACCTCTTTTAGGCATTCTACTCAGTGCTAGGAAATCAGCAAAGAATGAAATTATTTGCCTTTTCCTGTGTGGGATATGCTAAGTGTGCTGCCTGGTATTGTAACTCCTAAAGCCAAATGTTACAGCTCTTTTTAGGTACCCAGCTGTGAAAGGCCAAATTCTTCCTTGCATAGAACTCCACACTTGTAGAGAAATATATCCAAATATTTCACTTCAGCACAGATGTGGGGCTTTTTGCTGTCCCAGATTTCTCTTTGACCCTGGGCAAATACCTGTTAACAATAAAATTAATGCAATAAAATTCATGCAGACAAGACTAAAAGATTAATATTTTAGATCATATTTGTTCCTTACCCTTTTTTGTATCTATTGCCTACAAAGAAAGTGCAAAAAGACCACTTTATTATATGCAGAGGGCTAATAAGATCATTCACGTGAAAGAAATCTCATCCTTGACAATCCCCTAGCTGTTTGCAGAGGTCTAATTGACTATATTATTTCTCCTTTTTTCACAGATTCTGTTTTAAATGATTTTATTATGATGCACTGTGTTTTTATGCCAAATAGTCAGCTCTGCCCAGCCTTGATGGCACAATATCCTTTTTTAAGAGAAAAGTTGCTTTAGCCATTATAGCTGTCAGTGAAGAAAGTGAAGATTCCCTCTGTCAGGAAGTACATCATGTCCCATGGAGGCTGTGCCTTGTGAGTAGATTCTCAGTGTCTGACCAGCAGCTGTGCATAGCTCAACAACTCTGAAATGGATAGTGCATTACCCATGATGAGATACAGTACAGACCATGAAAACTCTCTATTTCCTGTGCTGATTGCTGTTCCAAGGGAAATAAATGTACTGTCCCTCCACCAAACAAGTGAACTTACATAAAAATTTGGGTTTCTCTTCCTGTATCCTCCCTGTCTTTTTTGGGTTTTGCTGAACTACAGCATCTGCATGTTAACTGGGACAGTTATGGCTTAGTGATATCAGTGGTCCACTGTACAGATTGCAAACTGAACTGCCTCTAGCAAGAGGCTGCCTGAACTTGCAGTGGGTAAGTAGTTCCTAGGCACTGTCATAATTGTTATGAAAAAGTAGTAATAATCTGTAATAATAGTCCATAGCATATGCAAACAAACTGTAAGAAACTTCAATTGGATGTGAATATTAGGAGATGAAATCTTAATAGTGGAGAGCATTGAGAGCTGGGGATGATTCTTGTCCTCTCTGCATGTTTCACAGGAGCCTGTGAAATGTCCATCTGTCACTTACTGGCAGATTGTTTAGTTTGAGGAGCTGTTGGACCTAGAGAGTTTTCCTTGTGCACAGTGACTTGAAGCTATCAAGTGACTGGGAACATATAAAATAAACATATAATGTTTTCTGTTTTATAGAATTTTGACAGGGGTATAATAACTTCAGCTCCCTATTTATTTGTTTTGAATCGCAATGGTGTGAAAGTGCTTTCCTTCAAGCTCAGTGGGGCGAGTGACATCTGGGAAAGCTCACCTCCTGAAACCACAAAATAGAGCATTGTGTCCTTGTCTGGCAAGCTTGAGAATCCATTTGTGTTACTCCTAGCGAGGAGAGTAATTGTTTTGAAAACCTTTGGACCCATGAAACTGGTCTGTAGAAGATTGTTCGCACACCTGAAACAAACACATTTCCAAAATCACATTGTTTTGGATATCAAAAGTATTATGAAATGCTGTTGCTGACAGCATTCAGAGGGGAAAAAAGGGCAACACTTTTAATGTTTAGGGTTTTTTGTCCTGATTCACTTAGCTCGTATTATTCAGTCAGTCCATTTGAGATTCAGGCTTCTCTTTCCACAGTTATAATTGAATACCTCTATCCAGCAACTGGGAAAATCAGACCCATAAGTAAAATGTCCCTCATTCTTTAGAGGGGAAAAGCTTTTATGGTAATCAAAGTTAAGGATAATCGCACTTAAGGATAAATAGTTGTGATGAAATCTGTTCTGGAGAGGATGCTAAGACCATGGTCTTCAATGGGTCATGGCAAGCATCGTGTTAATTCTTTTCAGAGAGGAGCTGGAAGTAACTGGTATCCTACTGCTTTAGTGTTAGCTTTCCTGGAGCTGAATTATTATTTATTTGGTTCATTCTGAATATGGAAAAGCTAACTGTGCTTTGTTGATTGTACCATTGAAATTTATTGTTAGAGTTGAAAGGTTCCTAACAAAGCTCATCTTTTTGGAGCAAAATCATGCTACAAAAGTGTTCGCCAGTGCTGTGAGACTAAGGAGAGATTAGTTATGCTCAATGAGGAAATTAAAACAGAAAAAGAAGAAAAGTTGATTCAGTCAGTGGCTTTTTACTTCAGCTCCCAATTTTGAATCAAAACAAGTCTATTTTCCTACACCCACTTAGGATACTATTTTAGCTGGCAGCATGCAAGTATGAGTAGAGCTTGACCACTGAAATGCTTTCAAGCATAGTACAGAGTATAAATTATTTGGGTTTTCACTTCTTTTACAGCAGTCATTTGTAAGTTATTTTAATCCTGAACAGAATGGACAGATGCACCATTTTGTCCAAGTAACATTGCTGCTTGCTGTGGATTCCATGCCTATTCTGTCCTGTCCTTCTGCACACCGTCTTTTTCAGTCATTATAGAATAGATCCTGCAATATGAAAAAAAAAACCCAAATTTCTGTTTTATAGGGAAGCAAAGCTTCCCTGTCCTGGATCAGATATAAGTCCTGTGTGTTGGATCAAGGCCCCTTTTTCCCCTCTTCTTCACAGCATAGAAATGGACAAACTCTCAGAGCTACAGCTTGTCAGATGGAGGCAGGACAAGGCCTGAAAGAAAACCTGAAATAGAGCAGCAACTCCAAAAGTGACCTTGGGTTAGTGCCTGTGTGTAAGCATGTGTGCAGGAGTGCACCTTTAAAGTACCACTGTCCAAATACTTGGAAAGAATAAACTCCTCTTTTGCTCTCTGTAGATGATAGTTCTTCAGCACATTTCTCCTTTACCATTGTGCCACCAAAAATTTTGCATTCTGTTGTAGCAATGATCTTGCACAACTCCTGCTATAGCTGGGTCTTCCTATACAGGGAAGAACAGCCTTCAGAATTGCTTCAATTTCTTAGCATATGCTAGGGAAATTAGAAATATATGTATATATTGAGCTCTAACCATATTGGTGTTGATAAATATTTGGCAATTATCTGACACTTGTTGCAAGTGTACATCACAGTTTATTTCTGATTGCAGTCTGTAGTGAAGCTGCATCCTGAAGATCGCATAAAAATGTGAGAACCTTTCATTGAATTTCCCTGTGATAATGTTCATAAAAGATAAATCAATGTAAATGAGCAGTAAAAATATAGAAAACTTACAAGTGCCTGTGGTGAGTCAGTTAATAGGAAAGTAAAAATACATTAAATAATTATAGTGTTTGAAAGGTAAATATGGCATGAGAAAAATGACTGTGTAGAATATTAAACTTACTCCCCAAGATATTGGAGAGCACATAACTTAGAATGAATTATTTACTTCTTATGACCTTCTGCCTTTCTGCCTTAATTGTACTGTCATGTTTAGTTCTCTGCTAATTTTAAACCTTTCCAAATTAAAATGCAGATTTCTGAAAGTTTGTCAGTCAAATGAGCACCCTAGGGCTTTGGGCCGCAGGATCATTTCAAAGTGTGATTTAATAGGTACTTTTCCCCATTGCATTTTATTAATAGTATTGTTAGAGATTTTTTTTCTAAATTAGAAGCTTAGAATAAATACCTTATATAATTTGTATTCCTCATTAATATTTTTATTTTCTAATTAGTATTTTAAAATATTTTGATACAGCAACTGAAAGTTCATCTTGGAAGGATGCAAGGATGCTGGACATGGCTGTGAGGGAGAGTGTCAGTATTTTAATGTTACATGTTACTATGTAATTTGGAATAGCATTACTCATGGCAGTCCAGAATCAGAAATCTGGTAACTGGGGAGCAAAGTTGAAGATGTAACTGCACTCATTCGGTGCTTACTTTCCACTCAGCTTTCAGTTTATTTGAACAGTTGAAATATATATTGTTAACCTTTTTTCAGTGAGAAATAGACACACAAATTGTCATATCCTGTTTCTTCTGGAGATACTTCATTTTCACACAGGTCAAAGACTCAAATTATCTCAATTTATTGCCCATTGTGCTTTTACTTTTTTTCTTGGTTTTTTTGCTTTCACTAAATGTTACTTTTGGCCTTTTAGCTATTTGTGTAGTTTTGTAATGTTGACACTTTGTCTTTAAAAAGGTCATTGAAATGTTTCCCATTTTTTCATATTGTTCATCACAAAATAACTTTCACAAAGTATTGTGTTTGAAATACACTTTATTTGACACAGTGGAAATGTCTGATTTCCTCATGACAATGAGGCTACTACAAAATTTATTATTTTACCCTGTGTTTCTATGGTCAGTTTAGGCTGTAAATGTCAAAGTCCCCCTCCCTTAATGGGACTGAGTTCATTTTGAGTTACAATACCTTGTAAAAACAAAAGGAATAGCACTGGTTGTTCATTCTGGTAGTCTTCCTAACAAATGGAAAATTGGAATTGTTAATGAACACAAAGTGACATTTTTCTTTTTCTTCAAGTGTTTCCAAAGAGGAACAAGGAGAAATATCCTCCTTCAGTCTCCATGGTTAATCCTCTTTGTTGTTCCAAGTGTCACTTCTCTTCTGTTCTCCTAGAGCAACCATCTCTGTGGTGAAACTGTGATCCTTCCTGTGCTCTTCAGAAAATTCACTTTCAATTTACTTTTTACTATGAACGTGAAAAGTTTGCAAATTCTTGTGCTAGTGGATGTCAGAATTTAGAAGTGTATTTTGGAAAGGTATGTTTGAGCACCCTGAAAGTGCTTTGTTGGAAGTCAGTTGCTTGTGAATTCATACTGGCCTTGGTATTTTCAATCACTGAATGTTTTCCTTGACACTGGGGCACCTATCATGCCCAGCCTTCTCAGGGTACAGAGCAGGAGAAGATGGATTATGCCCTCAACAACAAACGGCGAGTCATTCGGCTGGTTCTGCAGTGGGCTGCTTTATATGGAGATTTACTGCAAGAAGATGAAGCAGCAATGGCCTTTTTGGAGGTACAAAGGAATCATTGTATCACTGAAGTGAAAGAGTCCATTTCAAAGTGCAAAGTTTATTTCAGTTTATGATGTTTTGTCAGGTTTGGCTGCAGACAGTGAAGGCACCACAACAGTGTTTGAACCATTGCCTGCCTCTGGAACTCTGAAAATAGTGTTGCAGATCCCTTTCAAAGCATTGTATGGGTAGCTTGTGTTATAGCAGTAGCTGAATTTGCTTTTTCTACTATTTTCTTCTGGATGGTTCAGGGGCCCTGCAGACTGAAGTGGAGGGCTGTTTATGCCTGCCTGAGGTGTGCCAGGAAGGAGCTGGAGGGCTGCCACTTTACAGAACCAAAAGTCCTTTTCGTTTGAATGAAAGCTGTACTGCAGCTATTGGAACTTAAGATCTTTGTCTTCAGAACCCTTGTAAATTCTTTGTGGTATCTGCCATATCCTTGGATTTCTAAGATGAGAATGCACTGCCAATGCCATGTTAAATGATTGGGATTGCCATTCTTATTATATATGGTGTTTATGTAACAGAATGCCATATGTTACTGGCTGAATGAAAGTTCTTGTCCTAAAGAGCTTAAAACTGAATCTAAGATTTAGCAGAGGGATTCGAATAGAGAGGGGCTTTAAGAGTGGTAGACACCCCACAAACCCACATGGGAAAGTTTTTCAAGCTTTGGAGATGACATAGATTTCCATTAGTTCAGAAGTTAAAGAACAATCACTAATTGCAAGCACAGAGATCCTTCTTGGGGACAGTTTTATGCAGCTGTAATAGGAAGAGGATGGAGGAGGTTTAAAAGTGGGTAATACTTCAATGGATTAGAGTCAGTGACTCAGGAGCAAATCAAGCCCTAAAGACTACAACAGCAATGAATAAAAAAACTTATCATGCTGGATATCATTTGTGGATTTTTTTGTCTTTTTCCTTGATAATGTGAAAATGCAGGTTTTACACAAGCAGCCGATGGTTACAGAGTGAGCTAAGGAGCCTCATCAGGCTTCCCTTCTGCATGTATAACTCTTGCTTTAAATCAGCTGGAGATAAACAAGTAGAAGTAATAGAGGGTTGGGCCCAGCATGTGTTCCTCTATGCAGATTATCATTCTTTATAATCATTAAGCTATCAGATGTCATCTCATAATCCTCTCTCCTGAGTACTGCTCATTTACCCCTATAGTTATTTAAAGACTATTCTGTATCATTTACAGGAATTTTATGTATCTGTATCAGATGATACCAGAATGATTGCAGCACTAAAGGAGCAACTTCCAGAGCTAGAGAAAATTGTAAAGCAAATGTAAGCATAGTTTTTGCTTCTTTCCTTCCCCTGACCTTTTTCTCAGTAAATTGTTGAAGAAAATTTATTCGTTATATCTATTAAAAAGCCACTTTGTGAATGACACTCAGTTATATGAAATTGAAAGTTTGCATGCAGGCTTATTTGATTTAATGTCTATGGCCCTCTTTTCCTCATCATTCTTGCAAACACCATAACCTTACTGAGAGATTGACAGAAGCTTATTTCATGCTTACATGAACTTTGTATAATATTTTTTTTACCTTGGTCATAAATTAACTGTGGTATAATCTAGTCCTTTCATATATAAATAAGATTATATTTATATGCTAGTTTGACAAGTGGTCCATGTTCTATAAGTGATTTTGTACACAAAATCTTCCAGGCAATATTTCATTGTATATTCTATGCTTTACCTTTTTATAGTTCTGAAGAACCTAAAGCACCACAAAAGAAGGTAAGAAAATGTATTTGTTAATTTTCTCAAATAAAATCTTAAGCACAGCAAATTCATAAGCATCTTCTCTTTAGTAATCATGGACATATTAAAAACCGCATTGAGAGATAGCTTTTAACATTGTCAAATTTTGCATTGCTACTCTTTTTCCTGCTATTGATAAGAGATGTACTGTAGTTCCTGTGTACCACATGTTTATTCTTGCACTAATGTGAATCTGAACGATTAATTTTCAGCACAAAGTTCTTCTGCAGCTGTTCAACACAAGTGATGACAGAGCACAGAAACGCCAGCCTATCAGGGGCAGTGATGAGGGTGAGTTTCTTCTCTGCTAAGTTTTCTTGAGTCAATGACATCCAAATAAATTTGTTTGTCTCAAAAAAAGATTTAAAAATAAATGAAAGTACCTACCTAGAATTTTAGAGCTTGGCCTGAAACAAACTCTCTTTGCTTTTGCTAGCCCACTATTCTCTGTTGTTGGTTTGAGGTGCTCCTGGTCTTTTCCCTTAGTTACTTGTGCCATCAAACACTGCTTCCTTGGAGAAAGATGTAAAAACCTTTAAAATAAGGAATGAACAAAACAGGGAAGAACCAATAAGACACTACTGCAGGGAATAGCAGTGCAGTAAAGAGTGGAAGCTGAAGGTCATGTTTGAGTCTCTGCATCCCCTATGAGCTAACATGTACAGCTGTTTTTGCAAGGTAGGAGTGGAGCGGATAATCATGCCATGGACCATGGATCTAGAATCCAAGAATCTAGGCACACAGCCTAAAAAACAAAATCTGCTGGTTTGCCCTATTGGTGTTGTTTGATTCTCTGAAGAGATTAAGGTAAAATTTACATCACTGTATCAGAATGTAATTTTCAGATTACTGATAAGGTACTCTTAATGGTTGTTTTGTGGAACTTCACCTAAAACAGCTGCTTCTTCAACATGTTTGATATTAAAGAATAGCTCTTGCTAATGAGCAGCGGTAAAAACAAGGTAACAAAATTCAAGATCATGTAGCTGAGAAAGCTGGTGGCAGAAATCAGACCTTTAGAAGAACCATGTTAAAGCTGGAACTAACTATATATGAACAGCAGACATCCTGCCAGTCACGCAGCTTCTGTTTTCCATAGTGGTGTTTCTAGGCCTACAAAGAGGGAAACAGTTCCTGCTGCCAGGGAAATACTACCTCTTGTGTGTGTCCAGACAGCAGTAACTGCTCAGTTCACATGGCTGCACCTTTCTCATTCACAGGACAGGCAATGTCCTGAGCACTGAAAATCCAAAATCCAAAACTCTGGGAAATCAGAGATTTCTGTACTGGAAATTGTAGAGCATCTGAGGACAGGGCAGCTGTGTAGTGATTTATTGTTTCTTTGTTTCATTTTGTGAGGAGTGATTACTGTAGTGAGAGTTATTTGTATGGTAAATGAGTGTTTTTTACAGGTGGAATAAACTGTGCAATGTTTTTTTCTTTAGTTCTGTTCAAGGTGTACTGCATAGACCAAACCTACACCACTATCCGTGTGCCAGTGTCGTCTTCTGTGAAGGAAGTGATCGGTGCAGTAGCAGACAAGCTGGGCTCTGGAGAAGGCCTCATCATAGTGAAGATGAGTTCAGGAGGAGGTACTGTACTTGCATCATCTCAAACACTCCTCAGTTATGCTGGAGCAGAATTTTTGGAGGGATTAAAAGACCCCAAAATTCAGTCAAGGTCTTATACCGCTGTACATGTTCAGCTCTTACACAAGTCCTAATGAGAGGCAAGTCCTTCCTCTACTGCAGGCACAGACTGCAGCTCACAGGGGAGACAGGACCAGTGGAGAATCTGCATGTTACAGAGCACAGCTATCCTGATTTTCCTTTGCTGTTGTAAGAGTTTTTTAGCAACAGAAATAGGAGGTATTCATACTAAACATGGGAATCAGCAATGTCAGAAAACACTGCAGGGCCAACATTCTGGCAGTGGTCTCTACCATTTTGGCTGCTCTGTCCATGAAAACCATTGAAGAGCAACTTAGTGCCAAACGCACAGACCTAGTGTTTGCAGAGGGTCAGGGATCAGGCCCCCCTCTATGCTGTGGAAATGCAAGAGTAACTGGAAAGTGAATTCTGCTGGAGAGCTGATGTTGCTCAAGTGCTTTGGTTGAGTATGACTGTATGGAGACACGCAGAGGTAATGAGAGCTGTGTTGGAAGGCATTTTTGCAAACAGTGGAGCCTGCCAAAAACGGCTCACTTCCTGAGAACTGACACCAGGCGGCTTTACTTTTTGCAGTTGAAGCAATTTTTTGTCAGATTTGCTGACCACCAACATCTTCTGGAAGAGACTGTTTTGTAATTTACTTCATTATCTTTTCTTTACCTGTGATGTGATGCTCTTTAGAAATGTTGTAATGCATTGCCATCACCTCCTTGAGCAGTTACTGCCTTCCAGAGCAATTTCTTTTAAGAACATGTCTCCAAATGCTTGCAGCTCAGCAACAAATGACTGGACTCCCTAATTAGGCTTAATTTTTGCAGGTAGTGTCTAGTGATAGCAGCACAGGCTTCTTGACCTGTCTGTGCAGTTTGGAGCTGGGATTCTGGTTCTGTAGGAGACTGGTTTGGGCTGAGTTTACCACATTTTTTCAGTAAAGAGGATCTTGTTGTCTTCTATTCTGTATCCTGAATACTTGAATTGCTGGGCAAAATTTGTTCCCAGAAGTGTGATGTGTGCAGCTGGTAGATTGATCCTGCTGTAATTGTAATAAGTAATAATTTGTTTCATTTTTACAGAAAAGGTTGTGCTCAAGCCTCACGATGTTTCTGTGTTCACCACTCTGAGCGTTAATGGCCGGCTGTTTGCCTGCCCTCGGGATCAGTTCGATGCTCTGGTATGTAAGTGTGCAGTGCTCAGGAACATCAGGGCTTTGGCTTATTTGGACACCTGGCCCTCTTTGCATTTCCACACTTCAGATAAAAGCTAGTGGGAGCATTCACAATAAAGGGCATGTCACACTGCAATAGGGTGAGCCCTGAAAATAAAACAAGCTGATGTTCTAATTCCCTAAAATAGACCAGAAATCCATCCATCTGATCCACATAACAGAACTTGATCCTGGTATTCTCTCTGTCACACTGAGCATTTAGGAAGAGCTGAATATTGTTACCAAGACATGCAGTAATTCTTCATTACACAATTATCTCCTCAAAGTCATAGAGATTATTTTCTAAGAAAAGTGTTATCAATTAAAGCATTCAGGAGATTTGATTCCAGCAGTAAGTTCCTTAATTTTGTTCTGTTTCTCATCCCCACAAAATACTGTGTCAAAATCTGAGATAATTCTAAGTAGAAGCACAGAAAATATTCATGGTAGAAAGTCTGTTTTTTTCTTAGGTGGAATTGCTCATAAGTACTTACAGTTTATACAGTCATTCTAGCAAGCTCCATGGGGTCTGCTTTTATAGAGTTTGATTTGACTGTACTTTTTGTTCCTTTTATTTCATTAAAAACAAATGTCATTGCCAAGTCATGTCAGCATGAACTCTATTACTCCTAGCCTTGTTTCAGCCTCCTGTATGCTTTTAACAAGCCACTTAGTATGTATGCCTGATTTCTTTTATGGATATGGTAAAATCTATTCTTTGCTGCTGCTTTCAATTTAGTAACCAGGGAATGCACATCCAGCATATGTAGTTCCATGCAGAGATACCTCTTGTTCAGCTTATTAAATTCTGGTGTTCCCTTAAGGTTAATTAATCCTGCCAAGTAGATACCCTCATGGGGCATGCTACTGTAAAGCAGGGGTGTTGCATCAGTAAAACTGTACTGGGTACTTATTTATGGCTCTGCATTGTCTATGTACACATAGCTTTTGCAGCAAATTGTCTTGGCTTTCTGTACCTTTTTCCTGTGCTGTTTACCATGCATCAAGTACTCAAAGTGCTGCAGGGAGCTCTAAGATGTAGGGCTGCAATGTGCTACTTTTCATCAACTAGACTGAATTCAGTAAGAATTACAGAAATAAATTCAGCACCTTAAAAAGGGTCCTCAGCATTGCATAGCAAATTACAACCCCTTATCAGCTGCATTTTTTCAAAGAGGTACAAACAAATCAAAAAATGTTACAGCCTTAGCTGCCTTCCAGTTTAATCCTTTCACATTCCAGTTTCTGGCTTCTTCCTGTTCATGAACATTTATCCACATTACATTTGGCAATTCTCATGTGAAAATTGTTCTGGGTAGACGAGTTTTCAAATATGCTGTGAGTTTGCATCTAAATGCTTCTTTCCTAGCATAGAAAAATATGTGTTTGTTATGGTAACAGCTATGTTGTGTTCATCTCCAAATGGGGGGAAAAAAGATGTCTTTCAATCTGTAGGCAGTTCTCTTTCCACAGATTTCCACAAGTTAGAATTTTCTACACAAAGCTGCTGTACTTTTATTTCATATGTTGTCATAAACTAAAGAAATTTTGTGTTTGTGCAAATCCCAATTCAAAGCAATCTGCAGCTTTTTGTAATATTAACGGCTGCTCTGGATTTTTTAGAGAATACTTCTCTACTATTTTTTTAATTATAGATGAAGCTTTTAAGGTGATAATGTTTGTGATTTAGTTAAGTTTTTTTAGTTAGATTGTATGATGATGATAATTGAAAGGAAAGTTTTCCCTAGAGTACAAAGCAAGAATGCATACAGCAGTAAAACCCCTAGACACTATGTGCTACTGAGAAAGTGTTTTGATGTATTAATCCAGTCAGAGATTTCTGTTGCTAGTACATTGCTCTTATACAAAATAGGATTCATTTAGTAGGCTCATTTCCTATATTGCAGCATCTAAATAAGGTCTGTCAGTGTGGCAGACCCCAGTGAGTTTGTGCTGGGAAAGCAGCCTGTTGTCAGTTCGTGCTCCATCGCCCCGTGTGTGACCCAGGGGTGAGCTCCGGGTCGGGATGCTCGTGTGTGAGCTCTGCCGCCCTCTCCCGGAGCAGCGCCGCCGGCCCGCGCCTTCGCGGCGCCTCTGCGGTGTTCCACCCTCCCTGTGCCGGGGCTGGCTGGCAGTGTCTTAGCAGTGCTGCTCAAACACTTCACCCTGATACGTACCACAGACTGCTTCACATCTGACTTGATCTCAAGCCGTGTTTTAAATCTCTGTTTAATACTTCACCTGTGTGCAGAATCATAGATCATGTCTCATTTGCTGGGTGGCATGGAAGTGCCTTTCAGAAATGGTTTGTACTTGGTTCTTTCACATAAGACTGTGTTTATATCATTTTAATCGGCCTAGCCAGGACTTTGCAATGACAAATTGTGTATCAAATTTGTGTACTGTCAAAGAGAAAGTATGAGGTTTATTTTATAAGTGATCAGCAGATCTTGCAATCACTGCAGATTTCTGAAGCATGCTAGATGTAGCAATTCTCATCATTAGAATCAGGAATATGTAAAAGTATTTGGCTTGTCCTTGGTGGCCTAGTTGTTTGTGCATGTGAAAAAGGAAACATAAAAGTTTTTTGGAAAGACCTATGCTCCTAAACAAACACACATGCTTTAGTTAGCACAACATGTATTATGGATTCAAATTTTAGAACAATGTTAAAAATAACACACTGAGAACAGTCTGGTTTATTTTCTTGCAGTGTCTCTGAGAGCTTTCAGAATTTTCTTGACTACCCTGTGCATACCGGATACTGGTTTTGCTCATTACCCAATACCTGTGTTTAAAAGCAAATTTCAGTTTTACTGCAATTTCAGTTTTACTATTACAAACTTGATTAGGAAAGTGGTCACACTGAAAAAAAGTTAGAAATACTGTAGAATGAAAGCACCAACCATATGTCTAAAATATTTTTATAATATTTTCTTGTTTGTAGGCACCATTGCCAGAACAAGAAGGACCATCTACTGGTACAGTAGGAACATTTGAACTGATGAGTTCCAAAGACTTAGCACATCAGATGACAATTTATGACTGGGAGCTCTTCAACTGTGTGCATGAGGTATGAGGATCTATCTATTCAGCAGGTTAGAATCTATTAAAACGTGTTTTAACTTACATTGTAGCTTTGAGCATTATTTCGAAAACCTTCTCTAAACTTGATTTTCAAAAATTCTACAATAAAGCCACCTATAAGTTTTGAAAGTATAACACATTCTTAATTTTATAGGCAAAATAGAAAAATAAAGTTAGACGACTTCTGGACATGTGCTGCTTGTTGAATTACTTTTGTTTGTTTTAAGGTATTAAGCTGTTTATATATAATCTGTAGTGACACTTTTACTATGCCTCAGCTATTGTATACTGGATTTGTAACCTGAGTCCTTGTCATCTGTGGTGCTATAAATGTAAACTAAACTGCAGAGCAAATTCAGGCTGGATACTTACCTGGTCAGTCTTAGTCTCTTTCCTTGAAGAAACACAACTTCAAAAAGAATTCCAAACTGTTTTCTCTTTCCTAGCTGGAATTGATTTATCACACTTTTGGAAGGCACAATTTTAAAAAGACCACGGCAAATCTGGACTTGTTTTTAAGAAGATTCAATGAAATTCAGTTCTGGGTGGTCACCGAGATTTGTCTTTGCTCTCAACTCAGCAAGCGTGTTCAGCTGTTAAAGAAATACATTAAGATAGCAGCCCAGTAAGTATGCAATCATGTGGGAACTGGAAGTGAGGTTCAGTATGATCAATGTGGTTTTATTTTCTCTTTTCAGACAGCCACACAGAGTAGAGGTTAAAACATTCTGTATTTGGTAATTCTGTCTGTTTTCTTATAGGGCTGTATAGAACCTTGTTAATACATATTCTTTTTTGTGCTACTCTTCCATTGCTCCTTGATCTGTGATCTCTTAGGGCCATGTTTACATATCAGATTTGTGAGAAAATATATTTCAGTTCATTAGAAGGCTCCTTCATTTACCCTTCCATACATTAGCAAATACTAGTATGTGAATTAGTGAATATTAACAAAATTGAGCCCAATTTTCCTGAGAACAGAAATGTTTCTGGTTCTGCTCAGGAGAACCATTCTCAGAATTGCCCTGACTGGGAAAACCAAGAGGGGAGAGTAAAGAGATGTAAGGAGAGCATGGAGATGATGACACTCATGTGACTTTCATTCTGTTTGGGATTTGCAGCAACTTTGCTGGTGATACAAACAGTAGAGTCCTGCACCTGGGGAAGAGTAACCCCAAGCAGCAGCACAGGTTGGGGGCTGACCTGCTAAGGAGCAACTCTGCAGAGAGGGACTGGAACTGTTGGTAGATGACAAGGTGACCATGAGCCAGTAGTGGGGACCAGGAGGGCCAGTGGGATCTTGGGTGCATCAGGAAGAGTGTGGCCAGCAAGTCAAGGGAGGTGTTCCTTCCACTCTGTTCAGCTCTGGTGAGGCCACATCTGGAATGCTGTGCCCAGTTCTGGGCTCCTCAGCACGAGAAAAACAAGGAGCTACTGGAGAGGCCACAGTGGAGGCCACAGAGATGATGTGGGTCTGGAGCATCCCTCATAGGAGGAGAGCCTGCAAGAGCAGGGCCTGTTTAGTCTAGAGAAAAGTAGACTGAGAGGAGATCTCATCCATACATTCAAATATCTTCAAGGGTGGTGCCAAGAGAATAGTTCCAGGCCCTTTGTCCTGTGCCCAGTGACAGGATGAGGAGCAAGGCCCTTAAACTAAAACTTCACCTCAGCACGAGGAGTAACTTCATGTTGATGGTGGCAGAGCACTGGAGTAGGCTGCCTAGGGAGTTCATTGAGTCTCCCTGTCCATAGTTCAAAACCCACCTGGACACATTCCTGTGTCATCTGGTCCAGGTGACCCTGCCTTGGCAGGGGGGTAGGACTGGATGATCTCCAGAGGTCCCCTCCAACCCCAAGGATTCTGTGATTCTGTGATTTTTTTTTTTCCTATACTTTTAAAATGCAAAATATGAATGTCCTGTCTTGTTACTAACTGCTGGGTCTGAGGCTGGATAGCAGGCATTCTTTCTGTCTTCCTGTATTGCTATCCAAATTTAAACTGTTTGCATCCCTCATGCCAGAGATGTCAGCCTTGACTCCCGTAAGAGTCAAGAGCAGAGCAGTGACTGACTTCAGAGGGAGCAGGGGTATATCCATGCCCTGCATAGGTACAGATTTTTATTATTGTTACACTCTCCCTTTCCAGCTCATGGTGTATTTATTGATGTCTGAAAAACAGTTTGCAGAGGTTTGTAGTTTTTGTCTACAGCTCTGGGCATTGTAGCTAGAAGCCTTTAGGCAGGTCTGCCAACAGAGATGTTGTTGCTTGCAGTTAAACCAAGATTTTAACTTTTTTTGCATCATTACATGGAGTTGTGTAAAGGAAGAGATTACTGTTGCTGCTGGGATGCTGCTCTCCTCCCAGTTAGTAATTGCACGTAGCTGAACTCTGTGTTCACATCAAAACTGGGGATCAGTGTGTCTCCTTCCTCCAGGACACCCTGCTCTGCAAGTACCAGCTTCCTTCTGGGATCTACTTTGGGCCCTGCAGTTGGATTACCATTAGTCAAGGGTGAAGATTTAAAAAATCTGATGGTGGGCATGCAGGATCAGTTTTATATTTAGAACAGAGGACAGAATTTACCTCTTTAGTTTCTAAAAATACATGCACCACATATTCCATTATCTCACTGCACAGCCAGGAGTTGGAAGCAGCTGCCGGCCTGGCGGGCTGTGCCCAGGAGAGGGCAGTGGCACCCACACAGACGTCGGGGTCTTTCCTAATCTCAGGCATGAAAGGAGAAAATGTTGAAATGTGGTCATTAAGATACAATAATAATTTCCATAAACACTTGAAATCAAGTATCCTAAAAATTACAGTTAAATATCTCCTTAATAAACTGCCCTAGCCTGTGAATTCCTCCGAGTCATGGGTTTAATCTTGTGCTATTTACAACAGCCTGACAACCTCCTGTTTACTTCCATGTTTCTGGTATCACTACAATGCTAAAAATAAACAGCTAAAAGCAGTCTGCTCTGCTGGGTCCTCTTTGTCTCCTAAAAGCAGAGAAATCCAAAGCACAAGATTTTCCTCTGCACAAACCAAGAGGGCAGGTTTAATTCCAGCCGCTGGAAAGGCGCTGGGAAGTTTTGCCAGGCTGCTGCCCTCTGTGCAGTGCTGCCATGGTAACAGCTGCTACACATGCACTAAAACAAACACAAAGTGCACCGAAGTTAGAGAGGAGAAAAAGCCCAGACCTTGAAGCAATATCTTTGAGGAAGTTTTGCCTGTGAAGATCCCTGGGACCTAATGAGAACTTTACCCTACCTAGAAGTACTAGACTCATTAGAAAAGTGTTCAGGGAGAACAGCTCAGTGCTGCACTATTAATCTTAGGCATGACTGGTGGTAACAAGATGCCTTGCACGTACTCATTTTCAAAGATAACTGCTACTGAGAAGCTTTTTTCAGTTCTGTGGCTTGAGGTGCAGATATCATTGCAGAAGGCACATCATTTTGTGTCTGCCACCCCATGCACCCTTGATGTATGCTCCCAGTCTGTGCAGGCAAGCACAAGGCCAAGTGCTGGCTCCAAGTGCTGTGCACATGTGCTTTCAGTTCCAGGAGCCAGTGTTGCCTCACCATCTGCTGGAAAAGGATGTAGAGGTTACCAGGTTCATCTCTTTTCTCCAGCTATTGTAGGAATAAACTTTCAAACAAAGGGGAGAAGTTAACTATATTTCCAACAGTGAGTTCTTCCCATTTTAATTGTATAAGAAAGTCCTTCTGGGATGTGCTTGCACATACTCTTATGGATGTCTGCAAATGCAGTTTGTGTGTATTTCCTCTTTGCAGATATATCCACAGGCTATTTAGCAGCCTTCTTGTGTATCAGTGTACTCAGACACTTTCATTCAGTTTTTGAAAATCATTCTTTGTGTACATGTGCAAATGTTATAAGCCCAAGGAGCCTGTAAGAAATCTCTCAACTGTGCGTTTGTAGAGAAAATGGCAAGATGAATATGCTTGTGTGAGTACAAAGAGACTTTAACCACATACACGTTTGTTTTGGAGACCAGAGAGTGTATGTGTGTGTTTGCTATTCATCCTAACAAGAAGATTTTCCTGGTACAGTTCATTCTGTGAGGCAGAGGCACCTCTGCTCTGAGGTGGTGCTTTGTGGTGCTTTAGAGCATCCACTTTTTGACATTTTACATGGAGTTTATATGCAGTAGAGTGATGGAGCATTGTTTCTAGTGCCTTACGCACACACGAGGTCCTTTATCTGGAACTGAGCTATTTATAGTAGTCCCTGTAGGATTTACTGAGTACCTGAGGTAGAACATCATATATCTATGTGGATTCTAACTGGGAAAATGTCAAATTGTATTCCTTAACAGGGTATTTGGCAAAACATTTCCTTTTAAATATGAAGATAGATTCAAATTAAATATTGCAGATACAGTTACAGCTGCCTACTTTGTTTGCGCACTAGTGCTGTGTGTTACTAATTATTTAACCCTGCCATAATTTATTCCCAATCCTGTCATGGGCTGTGGATAGATATCTCTTTATGGATTTACTTGTGCTTAGGGAAGAGGATATCACTGACAGCCTATCCTGCCTGCTTTTCATCTTTATCTCCCCTCAGATCCGCTAATGAGGCACTCCCTGACCTGTACTAGTAGATTAAGTTGGTGTAGCTTTAGCATTTGAGTTTATCCATTCTACCCTTGTTCACCGACACTAATCTGATATGGGAGAATTTGTGTGAGCAGCTCTGCCGGAAGATCTGAGAGGGCACCAATCTCCCAAAAGACAAACCAGCATATGGGAGAGATCATTTATTCAAATGCTCAGTGTTCACACAGTGCAGACACAAGTGAGGCCGAGATCTCAAAGACTCACTCACTCAATACATCCAAATCTGGAAAAATGAAAGTACAGAAAGAATAGGATGGTGTGGATGATGAAGAATAGGATGGTGTGGCAATTATGAAGTCAGTAGGATGAGATGATTGTACTAATTTTGTCTGAAGCTAAGGATACTTCAGAGGAGCTAAGAGCTTCAATGATGAATTAAAAATATGAGAATCATAGATTGAATCTTGTTAAAGTTTTCTTGGTAAATCACAGAATGATAGAATAGTTTGGGTTGGAAAGGACTGTAAAGATCATCAAGTTCCAACTCCCTTGTCATGGGCAGGAACAGCCCATTCTTCCACTAGACCAGGTTGCTTAAAGCCCCATCCAACCTGGTCTTGATCCCTTCCAGGAATGGGGCAGCCACAACTTCTCTGGGCAGGCTGTTCAGTGTCTCACCACATCAGTGCCCTCCTTTGCACTCACTCCGGCAGATCCATGTCCTTCATATGTTGGAGTTCCAGGGCTGGACCCAACTCTAGAGGTAGGGCCTCACAAGAACAGCAGGGGAGAGCCACCTCCCTTGGCCTGCTGGCCATGGTGCTTTTGCTGCAGGACATCGTTGGCTTTTGAGGCTGCAAGCACATATTATCAGCTCATGTAAGAGTCTTGTCCACCAGCACCCTCAGGTTCTTCTCCCCAGGGCTGCTGCTCTCAATCCATTCTTCAGCCAGCCTGTGTTTGTGCTTGGGGTTGCTCCAACTCAGGTGCAGGACTTTACACTTGGCCTTGTTGAATCTCATGAGGTTCACACAGTCCCAGCTCTCAAGCCTGTCAAAGTCTCTCTGGATGGCATCCCTTCTATCCAGTGTGTCAACTGCACCACAGAGCTCAGTGTCATCAGCAAACCTCCTGAGGGTGCACTCAAACCATGGCCATGACACTGACAGAGATGTTAAGCCCCAACAGTCTCAATACCAATTCCTAAGTAAAGCCACTCGCAGCTGAAGAAGCAGAGATTGAGGTGCTGAAATTGGATGTTGTTGGCACATTAGTTGAGAAAAATAAGAGATTATTTGCAAAAACCCAGTGAGATGCAGTTTTGTGAGTTTTTTTCCTGATAGGCTTTGTTTTATCTCTTCCTTTCCTATTGAGTCAGTGAGCCACTGATGGCGACCCAGCTGAACAGTTGTTTTGACTGTGGCCATCAGATTGTATCTACTCCTTCACATGGCATGTTGGATCTTCCATAGCACTCAATTACATGTTCCAGTTTTTCCTGACTGATAGCAAAATCCTTCTGTGCATTAGAGGTGGAGTGGGACCTGGAGCTCCTTTTGACCAGGACCTCTTTAATGAAGCTGGTAACAAATGGCTGATCTTTTCCTGAAACATACTAGAAGTCCAGAATCTATAAGGAATAGAAATCCTATACTGCAGGAGAGGTCACTGCATGGGGCATCTCTAGACAGCTGGTCTCCTCCCTTTAAAAAGACTCAGTGGCCCTGTAAACTGCACTGAAGATTGCCTAAGGAGAGCTTCAAGCATTCATTAGCTGTTCAGGAGCTGTCAGCAAGTTCTGCAGCAAATGAAGTTATAAACAGTTGTTTGCACTGTTTCTGGTATCCCTTGGGACTGAATTGAGCCCAGTTTTAGAACTGTGTATCTGGGTGGAGAATTGGTTGAAAGACTAGAATTCCTTGCAGAAGCTGGCACCCAGTGAAGCAGAAGAAGGGAGGTCATTTTAGGAGGGAAGGGAAAGAAGTCTGCAGAGTGTGGTGAAGTGCTAGCACATTGGTGAAGAGGTGTCTGCAGGCAAGCTGGCCAGGGCTGCCTAAATTCAGTCACTTCTAAGCTAGATGCCTGGGTTCAGCTCTCTTAAGGTTGTCATAAGTACTGCTCTCACTGATATATACAACTTAATACCTGGCCCTTTGTGTTTCAGCTGTAAGGAATACAAAAATCTGAATTCCTTTTTCGCTATTATTATGGGACTGAGCAATGTTGCTGTGAGCCGTCTGTCATTAACGTGGGAGGTAAGTCTTTGCTAAAATCCTATTCCAGGAAGCTTGAGGGGGACTTGTGCTTGTAGCTTGCAAAAATGTGAATTGGGCCTTTATTATTGATAAAGCTACTAATTCAGCTCCTGACCATAAGCCTTAGCTAAGGCTGACAGTATTTATTAGTAAGGCAGTATAGTACACCCGTGGATGTGCTGAACACTCACAGGAGTTAACAAGAGTGACAACAGTGGCTCCTATTGCAGAGCTAAACTGCCCAACAGGATGAGCAAGCTAGCCAGCTAACCTCTTAGGTCAGCCCATCCTCTGTGTGCCTTCTCTTTACTGGTGGTTCAGTGAGATCATTCCACTGATAATTCTCTTAAATTCATCTTCTGTTTATACATATTATTTTCTGATCTCCACTGGAACTCTGTTGCCCTGTTAAAATGTGGGACCAGTTCTGGTTTTCTCTCTGACATGCATTTCCAGGCTTACTGGCAGTTTCGTCTTCATTGTCAGAGCTTCCACCTTTTTCTGTGGCTTTACTCTTTTGTATGAGGGTATAAAAGGGTGCAGTGTCCAGCACAGTGTAACCACTGAGAACATACTGGATATCAAAAGCATTACAGATTTAAGTGTGCATACATTTTGTTCATTAGAAATTTAAAATTATTAGCATGACTGTGGTTATTGATGCAACTGAAAGCAAAATTTGAACACCTTTAAAAATGTGCTCTTACACAGGAGATCAGACTAACATGTCTGAGGGTACACCAGTCCTGTTTTCAAAAGTACATTTATCATATCAAATCAGTGCTACAGGCAAAGATTTTCTGGTTCTCAAAATAATGACCCAATATTGGTGGCTACTGAGAGGAGCTGGGAGAGCTGAGACAGTACAGGACTAGAGAAGAAGGAATTGAATGTATATACTACATACAGCAATCTGAAATCAACACTAAGTCTGAGCTGGTAGGGGGGGCACAGATCATTTCTACATGTGGAGGATTAGCTTCAGATCATGGAAATGTTACCACACTCTGGTCCTGTAGAGCAGTTGCTTTAACAAGAGAATTTCTGCAATTTGATTTTTAGCCAGATATATACAGAAAATACTTAAAGACAAACATACCAAGACCTGATTTTTTCTATATTTCATGCATTTACATTAGTTGCATGCAGAAATTAGATATTTGCAGGTGCAAATGTCCAATTATACCACTTACTTCACAAATACCTAATCTGCATGCATATGCAAACTAGGCACACAGTTGTTGACACACATCATTAAAAATTAGGCCCTTGCTGTGGCACAGTGTAAATAGCTTGCCAGGGTACACACTTCAAATGTAGAAAGTATTGCAAAAAATAATTTCTGCACTATAAAGTCTCTATTAATTTTTAATGTTATCCACTGCTAATAGTAGTCTGAAAAACTCAGCAAATACAGAGAAATTTCTTACTAAAAATAACTGACATGTTCTGATGGTACATAAAAAAATTACAGTGATCTTTGAAACCAATTTATAACATATCTTATAGTCTTTAGAGTAAAGTTATTTAATCTGTGTAACATACTATGCATGAGGGGGAAAGAAAGTATTTAGTAAAGTCCATCTCATCTCAATCATTGCATGATCAAGTGACCATTATTTATTTGTGTAGGTATTGTGGACTGAAAAAATATTCATTAATTTGTACCCCAGAAAGTGATGGAGGACCTTTGCTGCTGAGCATGTCAAAAATTTTACTAATAAATGCATCAGCATGAGCAAAAAAAACCTCCTGGAAATGCCCAGGCCTGAATATGAATGTTTGCAAGGGCAGTTCATCATAGGTATGAATAATTAAACTGATCAGCCCCTATGAAAGCTGGGTGTAAATTATATTTTCAGATAGGCTATAATCAGGGATGTCCTGAAAGCATCCACGTGAATTTCCCATTACATTCTGAATTCAGTGATTGCAATGTGAGCCAAACAAATATCTGAATCTAAACATCCCAAAGGACTAAATTCAAGTCAGGGTTTAAATCAGGATCCAGGTTTCATGGCTGGTCCCGTCTCTATTTTTAATCTGGTTGCTAGGAAACATGTTGTATTTTAGATTAGCACATTGTTAGAAATATCTGGCAAAAAAAGAGCACTTTCCTGACTTAGGGCGTTGTAGAAGGAACTAGCATTTACAGTAAAATTACTGCACTGATCTGATTTAATTAAGGTTTGCTATTTTTGTTTTTATTAACAGAAACTCCCAAGCAAGTTCAAGAAGATCTATGCAGAGTTTGAAAGCTTAATGGTGAATAGCAATAGATCCCTTATTCTATGCACAATCTGAGATAATTCAGTTTCTGATTTGAATTCCTTGATTCAGAACATTTTATATGTCCTTGTTTGACTTTAAGAAGTTTATGATCCCATTTTAGAGCTGCTAAAACAAGTATGTATGACTAATAAATTATACTCTTAGGAACCTACTCTGAGAGAACTTATGTACCACTCAAAGTTAATCTGGGAACTCAGAAAAGCTTTATCACTTGTTTTCCAATAGTACATATGGGAAATGCTATTTTTCAACCTGGATTTTTCCAGGCAATACATTTTACTGCTACAACATATGAAAAATTGGATCTGCAGCTGTAAGGAGGGAGGAAAAAATATGTGGTTTCTTTTATGAAGAATGTTTTTGGTATTTGGCATGAAAAAATGTTTGTATTTAGTGGTTGTATTCTCATTGTGTAACCAGTCAAGGAGAATGATAAAAGGTGTCTGAATTTGCAGATGCACTTTTAAAGTCACAGGAAAAAAATAATGTTTTTAATAAATACCATGACAACTAAATTAATGTATATAGTGTCTTGATATGTATAATAATACATATTAGTAATTATTTGATTTCTCTTTTTTTGTAAGGATCCATCAAGAAACCATAGGGCCTATAGACTGACTGTAGCTAAATTGGACCCTCCAATAATTCCTTTCATGCCACTGCTTATAAAAGGTAAGCTTGGATGTTACCAGAATTATTAACTTGAGAGCTATTTGTCAAATATCTGAAGGATAACAGTAGCAGCAAGAAGAAACAAAAATCAATCTCAGTGTGAGGTATGATCTTTTTCCATTATGAAAAGCATGATACAGACAAGACAAACTGCTTTTGTACATCTGAATATCCTACCTCAACTTTATTAGTCTAAGAAATGCTGCACATTAAAACCTAAATTTTTTACTTTACAGCTGCTACAATTTTTGTAAGGGTAGATAAAACATTCTGCTATTTTGTGGCCATGATTCAGAAATGGGCTTTCATGTGTTTTTTATTTCTATACAGACATGACGTTTACTCATGAGGGAAACAAGACATTCACTGACAATCTAGTAAACTTCGAGAAAATGGTATGTATGACATATTTGAAAGGAGACTTAAAAATACTTCCCTATTCACCTCTTCAAGAGTGAACTCCTCAACAGTGACTTTCAGGGCTAGGGAGAATGAAGGCGGGACCAAGACCTGGCAAAAATAGCCTGCATTGTACACAGAGCCTGGGGCCTCTGGTTTTCTGGAAAACCTCACAGAGGTGGAGAATAAACTGCCCACTGAGGCATGCACAGCCAAAATATTTCCTAGGAGAGGGAGCATCAGGGACAGGAAGCAGAGCTGTTAGAGACACTTTTTAACAGTGTTGGACCAACCTGTGATTTTTAATGCTGTTCCTTCAAACAGGCCTGAACTGCCTCAGGCTGGGATAGTTCTACATTGCTCCTTGGAGAATGAAAAAAACATTGCAAAGAACTTGCACAACATATATTTCTTCTTTCCCTTCACTAATGAAAGGAGATGTCTGTGGCTTGATTGCTTTCCTACTGGAAAGGAAAATCAATGATAAAGGCTAGAGCATGCTCAAATCTGATATAAGTCCTGCACATAAGCTGTTATAATTTCAAACACCATTGTCAAAAACTGCAGGCAGGCAACCTTCCATTGCAGAAGTCTCAACTGAAACTTGAATTTCTCAGCAGTGAGAAGACATTTTCTTGGTTGCTAAGATCATGTTCCTCATTAGTGTGGTTAATGACACCTGTATCTGAGAACCTGCATAGCCAAACCCAGCTATGGCATCTGCATAGGTAAACCAAACCTGACTGACTGCTCTGGCAGTCAATAGTAGAATCACAGGATCGCTAAGGTTGGAAAAGATCTCCAAGACCCCTGAGTCCAGCTCTTAGCCCAGCACCACTGGGTTCCCCAGTAAACTTTGTCCCTGAGTACCACATCCACATGCTCTTTGAACACTTCCAGGCATAGTGATTCCACCACCTTCCTGGGCAGCCTATTCCAATGCCTGACCACCCTCAAAAGGAAGTTTTTTCTCATATCCAATCTAAACCTCCCCTGGCACAACTTGAGGCTGTTTCCTCTCAGCCGTTCAGCAGCCATGCTAGAGCATATTTCCTCTGGCACCTACATGTGCTTGTTCTTAGTAGTACAGTAATCAGAACCACTCCATTCCACTGGAGTTACATAACTCCAGTTATTTCCACTGCACTGTGCAGGCGTTTGTCTGACCCTCTGAGCACTGATAACTGCAGAGGGGAAAAAAGGAGTGCTTTAAGCTCTTTAAAAAACTTCACAGGAAAGTGATCATCACTCTGAATGAATTCTCTTAGATTTTAATCTGTAGCTCCAGGACAGCCTCTGTCCTTGGTTGAAAATACCCCTTCACTAAGATGAGACATTTTGTAAGTAAATGGCAGTGCTAATGCCTGAGTGAGGGCCTGACCTCACTTTGCAATAATGGCATTCTGTAATTGCATATGCAGACTGTGTTGCCATCTCCTTCCAAAGGCCTTGAGCATGCTACCTGCAGAAAAGGACTTTTTTTCTGCACTGCCTGTTTTAATTAGTTATAGAAACAACAGTATAGATAGTAAATACTTTGGGGAACACAAAAGGGATCTCAGACTTGGTTGGAACACCTCCAAACCAGAATGGATGGCAGCTGCATTGCTATGGCCATGGTTCTGTGGCTGAATTCATCATCTCCACCTCACTTGGCCTGTTTACACCTCCTGAGCCAGAAGAGCCAGTACATCCACTGGCCTCAGAGCTCTGCGCTTCAAGCTCTTTATGCCTCATTCTGTGTGAAAGCCACTACAGGAGGGAGGAGCTCTCCTGTAAGCACTTCCCATAGACAGAAGTTCAACACAGGCTTGTCATTTAAGAATAGTTCTGCACCACTCTGTACCACATTTTGGCACTCCCAAAGCCAAGAGTGAATTTTATAGCAGCTTAAACTGATCTATATCTAAGTTTCTGCAGGTCTGCTCTCTTTACCTTAATCTGCACATTGTCTTATCTTCAAAAGAATGTTACCCCCAGAAAAAGAGTTTACTAGTAGCACTGAAAAGTTTTAAATAACGTTTTATACTGCAAGAATGTAGTACCAGTAATCTGAGTTTTGTTAGTTTTCATTAGGAGAGGAATGTGAAAATCAGTTCATGCATTTTTGATGTTGCATATATTTTATGGAATCAGTACTGTCTCATGTTCCTCAACTCACCAGAGATGGAAACATTCTCCTTTTTTAGTATTCTAAGCCTTTCTTTGGTTGGTATTTCACCTAAAAGCTCACTCTGCTTTTTCTCCAGGCCTTACTGCAAGTATATCTTTCGTCTCTTTATTGTTCTTCTCTAGCTCTTCCGCATGCTTCTAGGTGCTTTTACTGCCTTTCTCAACCCGTAGCTGTTCAGAGCAACCTGTATTCAAATTCCACCCACACAATTCGTTCAAATCCTACTGTGGACCTGGCAGTTTTTAGCTTTTTGCATGTGTCATCAGGTCAAGCGAAGAAGAAAAGCCTACTGTTAAACCTCAGTCGCTGCCGCCTACTTGCGTTAAGCTTAAAACTGTCATATCCACACATAATTGCCAGATATTAAACTGTGAAGACAAGACCACTCAGCCAGATAACTCTCAGGTAAATTCTCCTCTCTTTTAAATAAGTATAAGGCCAAGTTTTTGTGATGTTACTCTGCCATTTTCAGGAGAAAGGTAGGAACCAGATTTTTTCATAGGAATCATGTTTTGCCATTTGTTGTTGCTGTCTGTTTGTTCCGCTGCATGATGTTCTGTCATAAGCAGATGGAGATTCCTTAGAGTGCTGTAGGAAGCCACTCTTACTGATGTTTCTGAAACATCTTGGTTCTTTGGAAGATTGTTTACTTTTATGCTTGCTAAAGTTTACGAATAAAAATATCTGGGTAGTTGCCACTGGTGGTGCCACTTGCCACTGGAGGAGGTGGGTCCCTCCGACTCCCATGTAAGCACAGTGATGAAACTGAGAACAGCCTCTGGCATCACGTCTGCATTCTCACCACAGAGCCTGATCCCGACAGCTGATGTGCTGCTGACAACTTTATTCCTGTAACTGGCAGCCAAAAGTAGAAGTTTGATCTAGTGGCATCTCTTCAACTGAAACAGCTTCCTTTAAATCTTCCCTGTTTTGCAATGTTTCTGTTATTATTTATATTAAATGATGCATCCTAAAACATGCAGAAGCTGTCAGGCAGTGTCTGAGCCAGGAGCTCCCTGAGTGCCAGAAACAGCAAGGCCTGGTTTCCTAAACATTTGTGTTTCATGGCTGCTTGAGCTCTGCTCAGATCTCTCCTCGTGGCTGGGGCATGTGTTGTTTCTTCATGGCTGGGGAATTCTGTGTGAATAGGCTTTTGTCATAACATAGGAACTTGCACTACAGCCTTTTTCCTGAAGGAGACAGGAGGGCACTTACACAATCTTTCTCTTGTCCACAGCCATCTGTTTTCACAGAAAATTGGTAGGAGCTTTCTTGTGTTTGAAAACTCTGGGTTCTTTTTTCAAATTGAACAAAATTATCTAGGGAAGAAGGGAAAAACAGACAGATGGTGTTGAGCCACATTAGCCTAGTCTTTTTTAGCAACTCAAGCTAACAAAGAAAAAGACTGAGTCAATTTTTTCCTGCTACTCTTTCCTATATATTGATCTTTTCAGTGGTGGAGTGACAGAACTGTGGTATTGGCAGTAGTAAGGGGACATCACCTGCTGCTGCCTTTGTGACTGCCTGCTCTTTCTTTCCCTTCCCCATCTTCTGATCCCCACAGATGCCTTATCTGGAGGAGGCTGTGAGGAGTGGGAGGACAGGGACACCTAGCCAGGGAAGAGAGTAACCACATGTGGCAAAGTCACAGCTATGGGTAAAGAGGGAAGTTTGTAAACAGACCCATTTGGTTTGTGCAAGTTGTGGGTAAACAGTACTGGACATGTCAGAAATAGGTATGCTCTTAGTCTTTGTATTTGCACTGTGTTTGTGCTCTTTACTCATGCCGTTGCATGAAACCTTAAAATCCAGTCTGGAAAATGTTATTTATGTATTTTTCAATAAGTAGGCAAAATTACTAAATTACTAAATTACTGGTCATTGTAGTGTAAGGCTTTGTCTTCAACAGCAAACAAGACATGGTTTAAGAGAAGTATTCAATGTCTTTTACTTATCTCACTGCAAGAAGCTGTTTCTGCCATGGTGCTGCTCAGATGTACATTCTAGTTTGGCATATATGACAAGATACCAAACCACCTACATCTCTTCTCCCCTGGCGATTTGATAGTACACGTTAGTTGTAAATGAGCCTTCAGAAGACTCATCTATGTAATAACAGAAGACATATTTATTACAGAGGAGCAAACCTTTTGAAGCTTTTTAAATACTGTAGTTTTAGTTTGGAAGGTACATGGCAATATACACCATTTAAGTGACGCTGCTTTTATGACTAAATATTTAGAAAAAATTTATAACTGCTTTCCTAGAATTAGGTCTTGGCAGGGAAGGAAGAGAGAGGAAAGTGAGGAAAGTACTGAGCATGACTCTCCTTAGGAACAGGCAATATTTCATACTCTTGACCACTTACTGATTTTTTTCTTTCAAACCTCAGCTGCCTAATTGCACTCTGACTGCCAGTACAGAATTTTGTATTCATAGACAAAGGGAAGATTCAATTAATTGGGAACTTTATCAGTGCCATTTCTTGAAATCATCAGAGAGCCTGAACAAAGATTACTTTCTGTGGCACCTTGTCCATATGACATTACCCAGCATTATCTCAGTAATAACACCTGTAGAGGGAGCAGAAGTCAGGAAAAAGCTCTGGAAGTGCTGACCTGCCATGGCAGCACAAGATAGTGCCATGATCCCAACCACTGATACTTCTTTTTGTCGAGCCTCTTCACCCTTCAGGTGAGAAAAGAGGATTAGAGAATTTGTGCATATTTGTTTTCAGGTTTTGTGGAGATGAACAAAAGGGAATTCACACTCTTATCCATATGCAAAAAAAGGGGGCAAACATTCTTTAATTTTTGGAACATAAAGATTATGCAAAAAGTGTGTGACTAAAGCCCTTAGTAGTTTTCAATAGCATATATGAATATTTATAATATTTAGCAACTTCGGTTTGGAATGGATTAGAAGATAATGTTCTGGCCTGCTGCCACAATTCCAAACTGTAAAACTTGAAAGGGTATTGTTGTGTATACACAGCATGCTGTAGTAGCCATTATTTATTATATTATGCAGTTGGTTCTATTTCAGAAAGATCCAAATTTAGGTTTGTATAGCTTTTTGATAGTGGTCTTGCTTAGCACTGTGAGTAAACAGAGGTTAATCTTTGCAGGCATTGACTAGAGGTAATCCTCTATTTGAAGAAACACTGTAAGGAGCAGGCAATTAAACTTCTATCTGAACATTTTTTCTGTCCATGTTTCTAGTTTTCTTGCATCAATAGAAGACAATCTAACTTATCTACGAGATTTGGGAATGGAAATTTCACTTTGTTTCATTACCTGTTTTTCTGTTCACTTTGTACCTTACAAAAAGGAACTGTTAGGAGCTTAGACATTATGAGACAGTAGAACAACACTTGGAAAAAAAGTAGTGTGAAAAGAGCTCTTCAAAGATGCATAATACTTCAGAATCTCCCCATTGACTTGTGATGCTGTCTTTGGGCCACATTTATTCAGCCTTAACACTCAGTTCCTCATTGGTTTGTATTTCGTCATTGCCAGGATAATTCTGAATGCACAGATAGAATCACATTATCCTCAGGAAAAGGCAAAGGAACCCTTTAAAATGAAGTCTTTCAGCCAGCTGAAGGAAGCCAGGCAGTTCAGCCTTTAACCAGAAGTCAGACAAATCCATTGCCACTTCTATTTTTCCTTGCCTAGAAGAGCCCACACAACGGCACATTTGAAAATAGCAAAAACTTTTTAAAAAACCTTCACTACATACCCATATTTTTTCTTTCAGTACAGTACTGCATTACAGTATTTATTCTGGATGTTATGCTTTTTTTGAGAACAAACTCCCCACAAGAGAAAAAAGAGTAAAATTATCCCAAAGAACACTTTTTTGGATAAATCTAAGTTTTCACATATGAAGCTAAATAATAATAACTCCAAAGATTATTATGAGATGAGGCTTCACAACCTAAATACTTACGGGTATGAAAAATTAGGGTGTGTATTAACAATCCATCTAGAAAGCACATCAAGCAAAACTAGCTATCTTCCTGAAAATGAAGTGTTCTTAGCAAAGCTTCCTTTGAAGGTAGACAGTCTTGAAACTTCATTGTGTTGGCTGATGCAGTTCAGCTTTATGATCTCTCCTTGAAACAGTTATTGTAGATGAGTATTTTTTGAACTGGTATAAACCAAAATAGCAGCATCACATAACAGAGCCAAATATGAAGCCGCAGAAGTGTGAAACAGTCCTTTTCATATGCTTGTGTTGTTTTGACTTACATTTGATTGGGTTAGACTGAAAAACCGACACTGTTGCGTGCAGTATGTTCTGTCCCAGCCCAGTTACCCTATTTAAGAGGTTCCATTGAAGTCAGTGGAGTTTATTCACATGCTTAATGCTTAGCACCTGTGAGGATGTTTGCAAGGTAAGTGCCCTAGAGAATCTGCATAGTAATAGTGGCTTGAAGAGGTATGAAAATTACATTAGGATAAAATTTACACTTACTTGAATTATACACGTAGATACATGTAACTTTAGGAGCAACATAGCAGATCCAGATCTGGATTCCCTAGATCTTTTGGGAACGTGTGTTTTAGAAATAACATATTTTAGATCAGTTTCATTTACTAATGCAAGGTGTAATCCACAAACATTTAGGACATCGTATATCAGTAGCGTTTCTTACGCCGACCAACCAACACATTTTTGTATGCTTGATGGTACGTTAAACTGTGTGAGATTATCCATTGTGTGTGTAAGGAATGTCTTACATTGGTGCTTCCCATTCTGGAATGAGAGATTTCACAAGCTTAGTTAATTTGTAACATTTTCATTTAAGATTATAATTGTGATTTCATTTAAGATTATAATGAATTTAGAGGAGCATATGCCCCAGGCTTTCTTGTTCACTAGTAAGAGATATATAATTCCATTTTGTGAGAGCTTATGGCTAACTAGCTTGTTAATCTCACACAAATTTTCCATAATGTCTGAAGCAGCCTGGTGAGAGTGGCTGTGTTAGAAGATGTTGCTGTGTTGGAACACAGACATTAGAGTCTGATAGGGAGTAGCATTTCCTCCCTCTATTTTTTTTAAACAAAAGAAACTGAAACCAATGTCCTTATTACAGGGATTGAATCAAACTGTTTCGCTAACTACTGAAATTTCAGTTTATTTGACATTATATAGAACAACTAATTCTGCCCCATACTGGTGGGTATATTACTTCTGTGGTGCTAATCACAGAAACCAGTTAAATTTCTACAGTCCAGAACTAATGTTTTGCTGTATGAATAACCTTAATTTATTTTCTTAAAATCTATTGTAAAATAACATCTGGTTTATCACAGCAAGTGTATTGATTGAAACTGAATTGAATGAAATGATGGGGGGTTTTTTGCTGAAGAGTAAGCACAGCCAAGAAGGACTGAAGTGACTTCTGCTTTTTTTTTGGTGAACTGTCAGTAGAAGGGTCCACCAAAAGTGAATCCACTTTTCAGGTTGAGTGAGATATACTTGTGCAAAGTAACACTGTGTAACAGCTCTGTTTATGAAACAGCTCTGTTTATGTGGCTGCAGGCCACAGTACTGACAGTGGCCTTCTCACCTGTGAACCGAGCATTCTGCCAGTGGAATCACCCTCATGTGCTTATTTACACTGTCAGCTTCCAGGAGAATGCATTTTAAACTCAAGTTTGTATAAAAGGTGAAAGCTCTTTAATTGCTGAATATATTCTAGAAATGGCCTTGCTGTTAGGAGCTGATAGTCTTTAAATGAACGTGTATATACTCCATGGTATTCCTTTTACTTTTTAATATGGTAAGATGTTATCAAAGAAATGCACATTGAAGGGGCTGATTTTCATTCTTACTTAGGGCCTTTTACAGCATTCAAGCAAGGGGAAGAGTTCTCTGAGCGCATGTAAATTATACTCATGCTTATTTAAAGCCTGTGTAAATGCAAATCACACCCTATACATTAAAGTAGCAGCATTAAAATTATATTTTCATTCATATGACTGCTTTTATTGGCATGTGTCTTCACACTCAGGCACAGAGGTGCTTCGTTTGAATGCTGATGAAATACAGTGCTTGTTCTCTGATTGCATCCCATCTTTTCCTTCCAGCGCATGATTGCCAACACTGTCAGGACAGTGAAATTCTGCCGAAGCCAATCTTTCAGTAAGTGTGTTACAACATCTGTACTGTCAGCATTATCATCAGTAGCTACAGTAATTACAACTAATTCTGTGTGTACCAGAACTGAAGAGCCTGCTTTCCAGTGATTCTTCCATGTTTGGATCCTGTGATGTTTCACAGGGTGAAATATCCTTCAGGAAGCTCTAAGCTCCCTTCTCTTTCCATGCATGTGAAAGAGCTAAATATCTGCGATGTCTCTACCCATCTGTCAGATTAGAGCCAGTTGAAATTAGACACGGGAATCAAAAGTGGTTGAAATAAGTCTAGCAGGCACCAGCACACAAATAGTTGCTTGGATAAATGCTGTTTTAATATGAAACCAGTCTGGAGGCATGACCTTTGTAAATGACATAACTGCATAAGGCGGTGAATTTAAAACCTGTTTGTCAGTATAATTACCAGAACCTCCTTGAGGCCATTTAAGATGACAGAGCTGTATGGTCAAACAGGCTTCTCTGTGGGTCTCATCCCATCGAGCTCCACTGTCAGTCTCAGTCACATGGGCATTTCCTCAGCACTTCATCCATTTTGACTCACAGTACCCTTCCTCCTTCTCGAACAACAGAATAAGTAATATAAAACTATATTTTTATAAAAATAGTTTCTTTCCATATGAGTCAAAGCTTAACTGTAGAAGATCTGTACAAATTTCTGTAGAACAGTAGAAATTAAGAAAGATTTTTTTTCATCTAAAATCTGGGTTTTTCTGACTTTGTGTCTTTAATTTTGATGTATTAAGCACAAGTGAGACCTGCACATACTTAGAAATGGAAGCAGATGTTCATTTTACATGATATAACAAAATGTCAGTATATAGATCTACTGGATCTAAATTCCTTGGGTTTTGTGTGTGTATGTGTAATGTAACGTAGATGTCTCAGTATAATTTTTAGTTGAATTTAAATTACCTAACACATATTACATTACACTGTAAGCTGTTCCTATGGGGCTGAAGATACTTAGAATTTAACTAAGTAGTATTCCATAACTGCTGCTGGAGTAGGTATAATGTGGTTAAGAAATGTATACAGGTAGTGAATTCTGAGGCTTGAATGGGGCAGCCACTAAGCACTACATTGATACAAATATCTAAAATGAGAATATTGCATGAAAAGAGGCTAAAATCAATTACAAAATTTTGAATCTGTGAAAGTTCCTGGTTCAAAAGCAAATGAGCAGCTTTAAATTGTACTTGTTAGCTGTATAATGTATAGCTAATGACTGATAAGGTGATATGTCAAATTGTAACCAAGGGCCATCAATTTTAGTAAATGTAGCCAAGGATGTCCAAAAGAAAAGTTAATTTGTGGGGGTAGTAACCAGAAAGACCATCAGATACGGAGAAAAGGTTTCCAAGAGAGCAATTTCTAAATATTTCCTTTTTAACTCGCCAGGATCTAGTCTTTCCTGTGACAGCTGGTAAGGAGTTGTGCATTTTGTTCAGGCATTTGTCCATTTACGTGTATCAATCCTACATCATTTCTCTTTCACCAGATCCTGATGCAGCCCTAACTAATAAAAACCATCAGGATGTTCGGAGCTACGTGCGGCAATTAAATGTGATTGACAACCAGAGAACTTTATCACAGATGTCTCACCGACTGGAACCGCGCCGAGCATAAACATTTGAAGCAATGATGAGAAACGATCTTTTATCCTCTCAAGGTCACTTGTTAAGGACTTCACTTTCTCTGCTACTGCACTGCCACTACAAAAATAAGCAAAAACATACCATAAGGTCTTAGGCAACGCACAATGTACCAGCCTGCTGGAGAACTTTGGCTGAGGAAGAATTTATGCACTGTAGGTGTATGGGTGGCCATGTTGTGAACTGTTAATTCATCTTAAGGTGTAGTAAGTGATATCTCATACAGATTTTAAATAAAGGCGAAAGATAGAATAGTTAGTGGGAAATGCACAAAAACTTACAACAGTTCTAAGGTAGGTAGTGGGTTCTTCTCCCTAATTAAGAACCTGTATTTTATGATTTATACTTCAGGTCAGGACCAAAACTGATCGTCAGTTTAGCTTGCTCAGCTGCTCTTGACCTCAACAGAAGATGGATGTAAGGATCTGATGAAATAATGTAGGTCCAAGAGCGGTCCAAGGTACAGTTCCATTCAGAGAAGACTTACAAATATTTCCATTTTAAATACAACAAATACTAAGAAAAATTCCTAGTCTTAATCATACTGTCTACTACTACAAGCAGTGTGGCCATTTCAGAAAACTGACAGGACTGAAAATATTTGAATGATAAATAGCTTAATCAGTGTTTACATTTTACTTCCTTCTTTTTAAATTACCAATCAGGTTTTTACAAAATTCAGTTTAAAAGTAAGGTCATCAAAATCAATAGCATTAAAGGTAGCAAAGGACTGGTTCAAAAAGAGCACAATATGCACAAATGGATTTCAAGAGAATATTTTCCTTAAATATTAAAACCTTAAACTTCAGCTAGAATTAATCATGGCTGGTTAACACATCTTCTGGTCTTACACATTTACAAATATCTTAATTTTCAGCCAATTGTTTGCACTTTCAATAGACTGTAAATAAATGTCAGTTCATTATGTTCTAGAATATTTATTTATGTAATAGTTATTGTGCCAAAATAATTCTGGTTTATTTATTTTGTTTAGCATGTTATGAGAGTACAGCTTTTGTCTTCACACTCTGTGCATTTACATGTAGAAGTTGTGTGATCTATCTTTTCTGTAAATAACATGCAGTACCTTATTAAATGTAATTGCTGGAAAGGTTTAGTCACTGGCCTTATTTGCACTTTCAGCTTCATTCCTGCATAAATACCAATGCTGCTAATTGGCTGATATATCAAACTTGGCTTGTCATTTGCTGGGCCTCAAACCCACAGCTGGCCTTCGTGCGCTGAGATGGACGATGAGATTAAAGCCAGTCAGATCCATCCCTGCCACGGGGATGACGGTCAGGCAGTGACGCAACACCGCCGCCTCGTTGGCTTATTTGTTTCTCAGGAGAAAACATTTAAATTGGAAGGGTTTAAATAAAGAAGGGATATATTCTAAATTTTAGCTATCTAACTAATTTGTCCTTCTCAGTCACTAATGTAAGCACTACACGTTATCTTATCTCGGGCAGGATTTTACCTCAGGTTGGCAAACTCTAGACCTTGGCTAACAGGGCACTTGAGAGACCTCTGGGTTCGATGCCCATGGGGAGGTCTCTCAGGGCCTGCAGCCATGAGGGGAGGGGGGTCTGGCATGTGCCCTTTCCCCTCCTGAATGCTCCTGGGGATGGCTGTACTGCTGCTGGGCAAGCCCAGATGGCAGCCAAGTGCATGCCAAGGGAATGACGATGTTCTAATGGTAAAAGTCTTTCCTATTGCATTCACACTGGTTCTGTGCTGTGAAGCTGGATGTCATAAAAATTATTAAGCCTGAAATTAGAAGTTGCAACTATTATCTCATAATTAAGCTTCAGAGATGACCTCATTGATATAGTCTACATTTTGCTTTGGATGCAGCGCATATTATTTTTGGCATTGAGCAGGACTGTGTGGAATCAGTATACACATACAGATTTTTTAATCTATAAAAATAATTACATTCTTTTAGTCAAAACATAAATTCTGCAAAAGTTGAGAGTCACTGAGGAAATGCTGACACAGTACCACAATCTGCTTGGTACCTGCATTCTGCAAAGGAAAGAATTACACAGTTAAGAAATATTCTGCAGCATGATGAAATCATTTATTTTAACTTTGCTGTCTGACTAGAAGTTCAAGATGATTCAGAGGAAAACCAGCTAATAATACAGAGACAAATTTGTGTCTTGTCATTTCAAGTGAGAAATATTTATTTCCATTTCTGCTGTTTGATGAATATACTTCATATGGCTTTTTCAGAATGCAGAATCTTCCCAGAAGCAAAGTATGCAGTAGAATAAACTACAGGGACACAATGAATTCAGCAGGCATTTTTATCTTTGCAATCAATTGGTAACATTTCTGAGTTCATGATTTTATTTGTTCCAGGTTTGTTCCTATTGTTTGGACTTTCATTTATTTCTATGTTAGCTGGTTTATAAAGCTGCCAAGTTTTGGCTTGGCTCTGCGTATAGACTAATTCTTCATCTGTTTAGTATGTTTTTATCCCCTTGGTTTATTTTTCTTTTTTTTCCTTAGAACTTCTAACTGTTTTACTTATTTGTTGCCAGTAGTCTCTATCGTGTAGTTGTATCCCAGTGATACAAAGAGAGGTTTCATGGCACCTCCATGTCAACAAATGAATGCAGTTTACCTACTCAATGAAACAGGTATCTGACATTTTTTAATTTTCCAATAAAGGGTGCTGTATAAATAACAAGTGTTGCTATCTCTGTATCTAACTAATTCAAGTGGCTCAGATAGTTGCTATGGTTCTAATCACTGTCTAAATACCTAGAGATTAGATGAATAAAACTACCTTCTGGCTCTAGGACCTGTCCCGGGCTTCCCTTGCTCCCTGTGTTGACTTTACAACAGGAAGGCAGCTGCCAATATATTGCTCTAGCTGTAGGAAGTCTAAGCGACTGTTGCACTAGAGTGGAGAATGAATAGGAGCCCAAGAAACACTGAAATGTCAAAACATCCATCCTGACTTCACCCTGTGCTCGCAGTTGCGAGTCACAGCTTGTTCCTGCCTCACTGAGGGCACCGCCTTGCTGCTGACTCTCCTGTGGGTCTGCAGGCCTGGCTGCAGGGCGCTGGGCAATCCCCAGCCCTGCTCTGCTCATGGCCATCCCCAGTTTAGGTGCACCACTTGGTCTGGTTTTGGCCCATGCCAGCTACCTCTGCAGGAGAGGGTCCAGCCATTACTTATGGGGGATCATGCAGCCAGGCCATGTCCAGGGGAAACCACAGAGCTGTCTGTCCTGCCTTTGTCCCGCCCCCGCAGTCCTCCAGTGGGACCCAAGGTGCTCTGCACCTCCATCACACCCACTCGCATAAACAGCACAGACACTACAGCACAGCCCCCTCCTCACTGCAACACTGCAGGCTGAACAAACGTAAATCTGTTCTAAATCCTAATCAGGATGAGTATGCCTGAGGGTCACAGGCCATGCAGTGCTGATATGGCTGGTCCCTGCTGCTTGGCCTCAGGGCCCAGAGCTCCTGGTTCTGTTTTATTTACTGGCGGAGTCATAACTGTAGCATGAGTTTTCAGATGAGATATGACCAGGAGGCAGTGTCCATAATAAATATCCACTGCTGGGGACCACTGAGCCAGGGTGGTGACACCTTGGGCATTTTTGAAAATGTTCTGCATTACAGGGCTCCACCATTGGCCATTTTTTGCTCATGTAGCAATAGAAAACACAAGCTCTGTTTAGGGCTGCAGAGCCTAAAGAATCACAGGGTACAGCTCTCCCTACCCTGGCACATTTCACTATTGTTATTTTGTTAGGATTTCTTTTTCTCAATGACCAGGCCCAGTGCTGACAAAAACAGGGAAGAAAGGTTAAATCCAGGGAAGCTTAAATCCTGTACACCAGGAGGCTGCAACTGTTTGGTAAAGGCAAAATTAAAAATATTTTCTATGGACATCTTGTTCACACCCAGTCGGCCGCAAAGATATAATAGTGACAGATAAAAGAATTCAAATGTATTTGCAGGACTCTGCAGATGGAGGGTTTGGGTTCTTTCTTCCTAGGTAAAATATTGTGAGGGCACACAGTGTCTTCAGACCAGGTACAAAGAGAGACAGAAACAAAATGCTTCTTTTCAGAGACACTGGCAAAGCAACCTTTTAAGTACAAGAAGTTTAAATATAATTTAAAAATCTTACAAAATAAGTTAGAGTGAAATCAAAAGATTTAACCTTCAGGGGTACAAAAAGAGATAATGAATTTTGCTTGGGAAAAAAATTAACAAAATTATAAATCTAAATTGTTAACACAGCTTCTTAGTAAGGTCAACTGCATAATATAGAGCACCTTAACCTCTTCCAGCAATTTTTAAACACCATGCAGCTTAAATAGACTACTTCTGAATTCAGCAGTATTTCTTCTGGGAGCTCTGAATGCAAATCAAGAGGTAATAGTAGAAGGAAATTAAAAGATGTGCTATTCTCATTTCATTTTTTGTACTGATAATAAGGAAAGCAGCATAGAGTGATATGGCAAAGTGAACCTCTAACTTCAATAGCTTTTCTTTCACTGTTAATCTGAAATGCATTACACTCTGCCTTTTCAAATAATCATAATGTTCCTTACTGTAGCCTGCATTAAAGTTTAGCAGGCATAAGCAGCAGCTGTCACCAGAGGTCAAGGTATTAGCAATCAAAGAAAATAATGACCAGATTAAAAAGTTATCATTAAAATTGCGAAACCAGAAACTTCTTTAGCAGCTCATCTTTGGAGCCCTGCATCCAGAGCTGTAGCTGTGCCCATGCATCCCCTGGCACCCCCAGATGTCTCCCCACTGCAGTGTGGTGGGGCTGGGCAGCCCTGGGCTGGAGGGGACCCTCACCTTTCTGCCTCCTCTCTTAGAGAGGCGCAGCACTGCCCCAGACTGATTCCCACAGGACAGAGAGCTCTCTGATGTGGCTGGTGGCTAAAACCTGACGTCACGCTTCTCACTGTGGTCAGTGTTAGAGGAGCACGCAGGGTACAGCACTGCATGCTTGTACCTCGTGCTGTCCAACAGCACGGAGAGAGTGGCTCCAGCCCCACCTGCCCTGTGCACTGCTTAGCAATTACAGCCCTCAGACATCTTCTTACTTGCGCATCCACAAAGGAGCATAATCCAACCATGGTCTTGGTGGTTTATGACTCGAGTGATGGGGGGACTGCTGTAGAAGGGGAAATTCTTAAAAGGGAAAAAAGAGCATGTACAGCTACAAAATCTATCACATCTAACTGCTGAAGGGTATTTCACAAAGGGTTGCTTTTTAATAGGCCTGGCACTCAAAGGTAATTTCTGAATTCAAAATAAACTCAGAAAGTGACATGATAATGCATAAAGAACGAATAATTACTGACGCAAATTGGAATATTTTTCTTGGAAACTCCATGTAATAAAAATGTGACACATGGGGGTACTGGTAAGAGCTTGACCTTTATTTCCTGGCCCTAATCCATTTGGGTCAGAGTGACAAAAAGCAAACCCTTTCTCACATGGTAGGGGTCAGCCAGTTGTGTTTAATTTTTTTCCTCTTTTTGCTTTCAAATGCAAATAAAGCACATTACCAATGAAAATAATGATTGTAAATGAATACCTCAATTAAAGGAAATTTACATAAAGATACGTAGGATAATGGTAGCAGTAGATATTCCAACATCCTAACAGACAATAATCCATTTCTTAATCAACTTCTGTCAATAATCATAAGCTTTCTGCTCTCCATGGTTTCCTCATTATAACACCACCTCTTGTGTTTTTAAATAGTTCTTTCTTCAGATGCTGTCCGAGCCAGCAAGTGAACCTGCTATCTGTATTTGCCGACTCTTTGTGTTTTTTCACAGGTGTACATTATTTCTGCACAGGACTACTGTCGGCAGCATTGTGGATGTTCTCAGATAACAGAGAGACAGTTTTGCCTTGGGTTTTCTTTAGATGTCCTCATTCTCTGTAGGACTGACCCTTGAGGGCTGCAGTACTGGCAGGTTGCTGTCTAGTGTCTGTTTGAAATACAACATTTCCTTCCATTTGTAATTCCTGCCCTAGTGTTTCTCCTGTTCCTCTTGTCTGGCATGTAACTCCTTTGTGGTGCTCCTGATCAGTCAGCACTGTTGCCAGAAACTAGTTACAGGCTTACAGGGATTTTTGTTTCCTTCCTGTCATAACCAGAAACTGTTAATAGTGTGTTTGTGTTTTGGGGGAGTTGATTACGTTTATTTGGAATCACAGGAAAAGGGAGTGAGATGATACAGCTAAACATATTTATCTATAGTAATGGCTTTTCTGAGGCAGTCTAATATTATGAACATTTCCTAGTCTTATTTAATCGCTAAATACAAAGGGAAAAAAATATGAGATCTCCAATAGACAGATTTGTTTCTAATTAATGTCCAGTGGATTATGTAAGTAGCAAAAAAATGTAAGCTACTGTACACTACAGCACATCATTAAAAGGAGTTAATATTTTCTTTGTAATTCAAACCAATTCTCTGCCAATGGTGGCCATAATTTTCATTATTCCAGTACCTGAATTTACTTTAGAAGAAAGGTAAATGACATAAATAATTTGGTAATAACTGGTTTTAATAAGGAAAATATGATAGTATGCTTTAAATCATTAGTGGAAAGTTCTGTGTTGTTATTTTCCCTTGGTGGTCCCCAGAGGTGGTGGAATCGTGCCTGCCTCTCCCCAAACTCTCTGTAACTGGGCAATCTATTGGGAAAAAAATTTAGAGAGAAATGAAGGGATTGTTGCTTCAGTGGAGCTTGGAGTGATGTGGATTAGAAAACACAAATGGGCACAGCTTCAATAAATTCAGTACAGCTCTAAAATAAAGAAAACATGTTAAACTGTATTACATTTTAGAGAAAAAATCTGCCAAAATTAGAACAACAAATTAAGTCCATTGGACCAGAAAATTTAATATAAGAAGGAGTATGAGCTATATATATATATATATATATATATATACACAATTAAAAGTATGTCTGTCATGAGCAGAATACTAGTGAGTGGATTACAGCTGAGTATAATGATCAGCTAAAAATTGTGGTGCCAGAAAAAGATAAGAAAATCACTTCTTTAAAACAATCGAGAATTGGATTTCTTGTTAATATTTTGCTATCTCATGGCTGTCTCATTACTAATTATATTTACATTTTCGAAGAAGTTACATATTCTTTTTACACTGAACACATGCCTGATCAAAAGGCAGTGTACAAGCTGTAACACGCCAGATCTGAAAACCATTGTGCACAAAGCAGGTACTTGATCCACACCCATTGCACATATTCACATATTCAAATACATATTCTGCCACATGTCTCTATTTAATAATTCTTATCTATGTTAAATAACTGTGTGCTTAGTACTTTTACAATTAATTGATATTTAATAGTATATTTAAATTTCATGTTAAATATATCATAGAGGCACTTTCATAAAACCTTTATTTAAAAATTAAGAAAAAACCCTCAAAAGGTAAGAAAGCAACAACTAAGATGGGTCTCATAGATGGATGATGGTTGGTACAAGCTCTCTTAATTTCCTGTGAAGGACAAGAAGAAGCCATTTCCCACAGGACACCAAAGACTGGGCTGCTGAAGCAAACAGGAATCACGGTCTGGGCTGTGCGAGCACGGGGACTGCATGTAGCGTCATGCTGGTGTCTGTGGGTGTACACCCACCACCTCATGAATGGCAAGACTGCCTCTGGGCCACTTGCAAAGACAATTCCTTAGATTTTCCACTTGCTATCACCCAGAAAGTAAAAAGGTAGCTTATTTTGGCTTGCAGTTGTCATGCAAGTTGTCTTTTGGCGTGCAAGTTGTCTTTTAGTCATGAAACCAATCCTGCTAGTTATGTTTTGGGGTGTAACTGCAGAGGTGTGTGATTGCAGCATGTGTAGACATACCTGCACGTATTTCAGTCTGGAAAGCAAGCAAAAATAATGTAGAGACGGCTTTCAGGTGAGCCAGCTTTCAGCTCTACCAGATCCATCACAAACCTGATGGAACAAATGGCATAAACCTAGTGACACCATGTAGTTAGAGCTAACATTGCCCAAACTAGCTAGATTAACACTAGCACACACTAGTGCTACATGTTCTGCAGCAGGGTGTACAACCTTCCCAGTATATCCCAGGCATGCCTTCCACCATGTTTTCCAGCCAATTTTTTAAGCTAGAAATGGAAGCAAGCCATAGCAACCAAAGAAGCAGTCATTCTTCAAAGAAACTTCTGTGTTAAGCCTGAGATGAACTCTGGGCTAGTCTTGAAGGAGAATTGAAAAATACAGAGCAGGTGTCCACCTCCAAATTATCTGTCTAGAGTTTCACGTACAGTTTAAACTGGCATGAACCACTACACTGCTAAATAAGCACTTCAGGCTCCATCCCCTCTCAGCTGCATTTATCAGCCCTTGCTCCTTTCCTGCCTTTGTGCTGGCACAAGTCTTTGTGCAATTGCCTGATGACCTGCATTCTGCTCTGAGTGAAAACTGATTTGTTTTCTCTGCAGTAGCTTCTCCTGCACAGCTCAATTCCCTGTGCAGCCATGCAAACACCATGCTGGCAGAAGGTGAGGTGGGCAGCACAGCAGCAGGAACAGGGCTCAACAGGCAGGGCAGGGCTGTGCCTTGTGCTTTTGGCAGGCAGGATGATTTAAATCACCTGGACATATGCATGACACTGTATTTTCCATGTTGAAATGTGGTAAGACGTTATTACACAACCAGATCTCTTTACACAGAGATGTAAAGAGACAATTCATATGAATCTTTTAAATTCTAAAAGTTGCTAGAACTGCCTTTATCCTTTGCCAATTTTTGTGGCTTTACAATAACTTTTGTTAGCTTTTAAATATTTTCTTTTTCTGCCTGTCCCATATCAATTGAAGAAGCCTGAGATTAGGATTGAGCTCTCCAGAGGTAACTTTTGAGTTTCTCTGCTTGAGTTTGCTGCCTCAGAAAGGAGGGAAAACATAGCATCAATGTGTTGGCTCACTGTTCTATACAGTAAGCCAATACACTTAAGAAATTGCCATTACACTGGTTTCTGATCTTTTCTAGCTATTTTTAATTTAATTTTCCTGATGATGGAAAAACAACTTGAAAATATCCAGTCTCACAAGCCAGAGGGGAGAAAGAGTACAAGCCCAAAATGCATGCTCGAAACCTTTTTGTAATAGTTTCAGCTTCACCACTGGGGTTGGACAGTCCTTGTGCAGACTTTGCTTTCTCTTACCTGTCCTCTACTAGAGCAGGTGCAATTACGGGATTTAAACAAGTGGCTTGTTAACACATTGCCTGGTGCAGACTCTGCACTCCTACTCTTGAAGCAGGAAATATTAACCACCCCCTCATTTCTCATGTGCTACCTGAATAGTTTATTTAGGCCCAGCAACCAGGGCTTAAATTCAGATATGGTAAATCCCTGCTCTACAGATAACACAGCCATGGAAAAAATGCCCAGACAAAGCACAGTAGGCAAGAGACCTCTGAATGCATGTGCTCAAGGAAAATGCCTATGAAACAGGTGATTTAACATTCAAAGATTCAAAATGAATTTAACATTCATTTTTTAATTATTTGACTAATTGGCAATTTCCTCTGGCAGGAAGGACAAACACTTCAGTTACAGCATTTAAAAGACTAAGTATGTGGCACCTCTCCTCCTCCAGAGCTTAGTTCATGTGATTTGTTTTTGATATTTGCGTGTTCCTGTAAAATGTGGCACCTTTGACTGGAGGTTTCTCCAGGCTCATTACATATCAGTTCATAAGAATGCACAAGCGCGCTCAGATCAGACAAGAAGTGTTTGCAACTGCAGTATCCAGGGGAAGCCAAAGCATGCTGACCTCCCTCACTGCTTGTCCTGCCAATATTGAACCTTTCTGGCAGGCAAAAGGGGGTCACCAGGGCCTGCTTTTTGATTTTTTTACTGTCTTTACATGCTTTCTGCACTGAGTGCTTAAGGTCTTGCTAAACTTTACTCCTACTTTTATAGTTCAGTGAAATGTTTTATTTTAAGCACAGAAAGTATTAGTACTTCTAACAGGTATTAGTATTTAATGGGTATCAGAGGCTTTCTCCCATGTTGTATTAGCTGTGCTGAACTAATACAACATGGGGAAAACCTCTGATATCCATTAAATAATTATATTTCATTAATCAGTAAAGTGTTCTTCCATGATTCACCTTGATACCATACATCTTTGAGATGTACAATTAATGGATATGGTTTAGTGGGATGCTGCACAGCTCTGTGAATCGTGCAACACAACTGGTTTTATATGGTAGTTCTACACATGCATGTAACAACAGTCAAATATGAGAGAGAGCAAGGAGTTGCAGTTCTCCAAAGAATATAAAATCTCAATGTACAGTCAGCAGCAGATGACCTGGGGAGTTCAGAGTAAAGCAGTGCTAGGCACTGAGCCTTGCACGATAAATTGTATCACAAAGATGTGCTGTCACAGCCACAGGATGTGCTTACCTCAATAGAAAAATTGTTTGCTCCCCAAGTCTTTTGAGTCTCATCCATTAAGTGTGACAGCAGTAAGTTGTCTTATTGAAACAGTAATAACATGGTTCTATTTGCAAAAAGTTCTCTGCAACAGCAGAATGCCTCAATGCCATTAAAATGTTTGGATAAGAAGTGGTCTGTATGGCTGTTTCATTTCTGACCTGGGCAGCCAGGGAGTATGTACGAGGGATTGTAGGAGCAAACCTGCTCCCTTCCTATTCCTTGGGACCTCCAACTCCTCACTCACAGCATCATGGCAATCCCAAGTGACACCCAGGACTTAAATATGCTGCTTCTTGGGAAAACACCATCCCAGCCCCCATGGCACAAGAAAACGAGCAGGGGTTTTTTGTTACCTTCATCTGGTCATTTTGGTAAAAAATTTAGCAATACTACCGGTCACAGAAGCAGGAACCCTGGAAGGAAAAGCTTGTGCTTCCAAAGCTGTGGCCATGGCAATGCATCCCCATGCATGGACTCCCTCCACCTGCAGTGGCTGGGCTGCACCTGTCCAGTGGAAACACTCAAGAGAACAGGCCCTGCTCAGTCCAGAGGCTCTTCCCAAGTTTTGCACAGCAGACCAGCAAGCCAACAGCCACTCTGCCAGATGCTGACCTCCCTGGGCAGTCCAAGCCAGGACAGCCAACCCTGTCCTGGGGTACATCAAGGCAGAGCATCGCCAGCCAGGCATCACCAGCCAGGCAAGGGATGTGATTGTCCTGCTCTGCTCAGCACTTGCGCAGCCTCACCTCGAGTGCTGGGGGCAGTTTTGGGCACCACAATATGAGAAAGATATAAAGCTCTTAGAGGGTGTCCAAAGTAAGCCAACAGCGATGGTGAAGGGCCTTGAGGGGAAGCTGTGTGAGGAGAGGCTGAAGGCACTGGGTCTGTTCGTCCTGGAGAAGAGAGAGAGGAGACTGAGAGGAGACCTCATTGAAGATACAACTTCCTCATGAGGGGAAGCAGAGGGACAGACACTCACCACTCTGTGGTGACCAGTGACAGGACCCAAGGGAATGGCCTGAAGTTGTGCCAGGGAAGATTTACATTGGATATTATTAAAAGGCTCTTCACATAGTATGGGGTTGGGCACTGGAACAGGCTCCTCAGGGAAGTGGTCACAGCACCAAGCCTGACAGAGTCCAACAAGCGTTTGGACACTACTCTCAGGCACATGGTGTGGTTCTTGGGGCTGTCCTGTCCAAGGCGAGGAGTGGGACTTCATGGTCTTTGTGGGTCCCTTCCAACTTAGTATAGCCTGCGATTGTGTGATTCTGAGAAGCTGACGCTCCGTTCCGTTCGCCTCACGCCAGCCCCACCACAGCGCTCACGGCGTGGGTGCAGGGTGCGCAGGCCGTAAGGGGCCGTACGACAACGCTCCTGTCCCAGGCCGGGGGGGCCACGCTGGCCTCCGCCCGCCGCCCCCGCAGCCCGAGGCGCCGGCACCGCCCGCCCTGCCCCGGCACCGCGCCCCCTACAGGCAGGGCACCGCGCCGCCCGGACCCCCGAGCCGGCGGCGGCCGCGCCTCCCCGCGGGGCCCGGCGCGGAGCGCGGGGTGGCGCCGCTGCGAGGCGGTGCGGGGGCGGCGGCGGCTTCGGCTCCCGGCACCAACCGGAAGCGCGGGGGACGGAGCGGGAGACGCGGTCGCGCCGGTTGTAGCCTGCCTCGCCGGCTCCGGGATCGGCGCCGCTCGGGTCCCGCCAGCCCGGAGCCCCTCGGGAAAGGTGAGGACGGCGAAGCGCCCCTCGCGGAGGCAGCGCTTGGGGCGGCGGCGCGGTGGGCGCGCATTCGGCTGGGCGGAGGGAGGCGGCGGGCAGCGGGCCGGGCCATGGGTGTCCCCTCCGGGTTTGACGTTCCCCGTGCTGAAGCAACTTCAGAAGCCCTGTGGAGGGAGGCGGCCGGCCGGGCACACGGGCCTGACCTTGCGTCGCCTTGGTCCCGCCGCGCCGGCCGAACGCTCCCGTGGTCGGCGGCGGCCACGTTTGGCCGCGCAGTGGGACGGGGGTCGGGAGACGAGCCGTGCCCCGCCGGGAGGGCAAGACAGGGCAGAGCGCAGCGGTGTCCGCCGAGCGACAGCCGGGCAGCACGGCCCCGCGCGAGAAAGGCGCTGCTGGCCGCGGCCGCCCGTGAGGACGGGCAGCGGGACCCGGGCAGCGGGACACGGGCAGCCGGCGTCCGGCCGGGGCTGCTGCGCTTGGCCACCCCTGCGCTCTTTAGAACGTCTTTCAAATGCGGCGCACCTGCTGCATTTTGCTGTTGTTTTGGGCATAGAATCCGTCGGGTTGAGATTTTATTCCCTCTGTTTTCCTCCTTTTTTAAAGTAAGCTGTCGTTGTTTGGTTTTGCTGTGTTTGCTTAAGTTAACTCGTTTCCAGCAGTATGATCTTTTATTAAGCTCGCGTGTGTGAGCTATTACCCTGTATCCAGCATGCTCTGCTGGGAGTTTTAGCGACAGAGCCATCGGGAAAGCCATGGATCATTACTTTTTCTAAGTTCCAGAAGCAGAAATAATTTGAAAGCACTGGATTAACTGGGTCACTGCCCGAAAACATCATAGCTTTCTGCAGGAGGCATGTGGTTAGATGTTTTCAGGACTTTGTCCTGGAATTGTAAGTCCTCTGAAACCTACTTATTTTATCTGTCCGTAATATGCTTCGCATACCGGTGGCATTGTGTTAATAATGGTAACTCTGGAGAACCTGGCTCACTGTGAGGGAAGACAGAAACATGGACAAAACTGAGGCCCAGGTCCTGCAGTCTGGCCTGTGCCAGGACCAAGCGGTGTGATGGGCCTGGGTGCAGCCTTAGCTGCCTTGTCTTTCTTGAGAGCTGTTGTGTGTGTACTACTGGCAGCATCACTTACAAGGTATAGTGTAAGTGAAGTGACCACTTTAGGGCATTTCTGAGAGAAAATGTTTTTTATTCAGTGTGAAGTCTTTATAGCCTTCAGTCTCTGCCAATGACACAGCTTCACTTGTAAGTGATTCTTTTCCTAAGTACTCAAACCGTTTAGGTGGAGTTGAGCCTTTTTTTTGTTGCAATGGTTACATAAATTAAAATAAAATTAGAAATGTTATTAATGGAAGTTATGCAGAATTCTTAGGTTCTGACAAAGGACAGGCTCAAATGTTGTTGAGTCTGTAACTAAGGTAGGTAGAGCCATTCCTCCAGTCTCACCATCTGCAGGACTGCTACTCAGTCTGATTAAGAAAGTTTAGGAGTTGAAGGGGTTGTTTGCTTTATTTTAAGTCATTGGGAGATTAGGAGATTACAATATATTTAATTTGGATTTGTGCTTGGAGTTTGTTTACATCTTATCGATCAACAGTTCATTATATGATTAAGGGTTTTTTTTTTATTTATAAAAACTTTTTATTGCAGCATGTTTTGTAGCTCAATGTCACTAACTCCTTTTTTGTTTTCCATTTGGACAAGACAATGATTAACCATGTTTTGGTGTTTGAGAGTGGGTTTTTTTTGTTGGACACTTTAATTTTTTTTAATATATATTTTTTAGACTGTATAAATATACTGCTGAAAAAATCCAGGTTGGTATGCTCAAGGACTGCAGGCCTTGTTGGATACAAAGGATGATTTGGGTCTAAAAATGGATGGTCAAAGATCCTGAAAGCAAATGGGCTGTTTTGCCAAATAAGGAAACTTGGCACATTCAGCTGTGTATTTTAAGATAGCACAAGTGTGGTGTGCTACTACTTTATTGGCAATATGTTGGCATTGTGCCTTCTTGCAAGAAGCACTGAATCCTACTTTGTGGAACCACACAGTAAAGCAAGGGGCAGGGAGTTGCATGGTTGTTTCCCATAATAAATTACAAAGGCTGTTCCTGCAGTAATTGAATACTTGAGCAGCGTCAGGTGCACGTGCAAGATGAGAGATGCAATTTTCGTTTTGCAGCCACGCACTAAACAAAGTATGAGTTGCAGTTACTGTGCAATTTGTAAATTATTTCCCCTCTCCTGTCTCTAAGTCCCTCAAGTGGAAGCTGTGTGTACTCTGGGAGCAGTAGCTGAATGGTCTTCTGTTTTGTACGTGAATAAAGCAGAGTGTTGGGCGTGGCAGCACTTCCCCTACATTGCAGTTTGTAGGGGGCTGGGAGGTGGAAGTGAATGTGCTGAGTTCTTCCAGTGTTGCTGTGCCAAGATGCAGGGCAGCCTGCAGCAGGGTCCTGCGTGTCTGGGGGGTGCCCTCACCTTGGGGGCATCTAGAGGAAGCAGCAAATGTGGGACCTTCGCAGGGCCAGGACCCTCACATGGGTTAATCCCCTCAAGTGCTGTAATCACAAGAAGCTAGTGCTGGTGGATGGTTTCCTACACCTGCATCACTGGTGTACTGAACTGAGCTTGGGGTGACATAATGTGGTGACTTCGCTTGCTGCGAAGTGACTCTGTATAACAGTCCTGACACGTTGCATATTATTGTCAAATAATAATTTCAAATGTTAAACACTGCCAAATGCAACTCAGATCTCTTACTTTTTGGTATGAAATGAAGAGCTTCCAACAGCACGCTCAAATATAAATTACTATGTGGAAAACAAAGAGCCAGGAGAAGATCTTGCAGATGTTGCTGCAAGATTACAAGCTCATGCTAACTACTAGAAATAAAACAGAAAAAGGAGAAAATTCTTTTACCCCCAGGAAGATCCCATAGGAATAATTGAAATAACCAGCAGTTTAATTATTTCCTGAAATACCTGTCATTCACTGTTTCTGAATTGTCATGTTTTTATTTGATTGAGAGCAAGCAACAAAGTCAGTCAATGCAGTGTCTCTCTGCTGCACAGTGATGGCACTTCCACACCCCAAACCGTGAGTGGGGAAGGAGGCTGCGGGTGCCAAACCCTCCTGAGCTGTGTGCAGGGAGTTGCTGCAAGGCCCCAGGCCTGGAGGCTGTGTTCCAGCAAGCTGCTCTCCTGTCTGCAGAAGTGTAAGAGGCAAAAAAGTGCCACACATTGTTGGAATGCTGTACTTGTTTCAGATGCAAGTGGAAAATTATACAGTTTAATGAAATACCTGATTTTTTTTTCTTTTAACCAGTTTTGTAAACTCAAATTGTTAAATATATTTAAAACAGGATGACAAGTTAATAACTGTGTGTGGATTTGTCACATACAATTTTCAATCTAAACAGTTGTTTTCTCAAACATAACATAGAAATTGATCTTTCTAATTGAGGATTACCTACCTTGAATCCAAAACTGTGGAGTAATGTTTCAACAGGCCTGTTGTCTCATCTAGAAAAAGAAAACGAATGCAGCCTGGTTTTAATTACAGATCTCTAAATAAAGAGTGTCTCTTGTAAATCTCCTGTACTTTCTCTGGAAAAAAAGCATCTGGAACAACCTGATGCCAACCAATGAATCATTCTTTAAATAACATTAACTTACTGTATGCTGGTGCCCTATAGTGTCTTTACAACCACCAAAAAAGAGGTTGTGGTCAGGCAGGGGTGAGCCCCTTCTCCCTGACAGCCAGTGACAGGGCAGGAAGACATGGTCGTAAAATGTATCAGGGGAGGTTTGGGCTGGACATGAGGAGAAATTTCTTCACAGCAAGGCTGATTAAACATTGGAATGGGCTGCCCAGGGAGGTGATGGAGTCTGTGTCCCTGGAGGTGTTTAAGGAAAGACTGAATGTGGCACTCAGTGCCATGGTCTAGTTGAGATGAGAGTATTCAGTCATACATTGGACTCAGTATCTCAGGCCTTGCCACCTGATTCATTGTGTGATTCTGTGATCTGCAGCTGGTTTATTGCTGTAGGTAAATTTGAAACTGAGAAGGTGTTTAAAGAATGAATGGTAGCTTCTGCAAGTGCTTGTGTGTCAGGCACTGCATTGTGAGTGCATGGAAATTGAGATAAAGTTTAAAGCAGTAAGGAGGACCCATCAGAAAAGTACTTATTTGTATTTGTCAGATGTCTGGTGTGCATGTTATTCTCTGCTAGTGTAATTTTCAGAAATCAAATAATCTACTAGTTTGTACGGTTGATTTGGTGATTCTGGTGAATAATAATGTTAAATAATTTGACAGCTCTTCAAAGCTATTGAATTGAGATAGTGAAGCCCAGAAATTTCTTTCCTGGGGTGTGTTTTTCTTTTCACTTGGTTTCCTTTTCCTTCTGCCATCCCAAATGAAATTATCTTTTTTTCAGCTGTTTCCACCTTCCTAAATTTATAGTCTAGTCAGTGCATATGCTTTTGCCTGTGAGTAACATCACTCTTCTAGCTAATTCTGTTGTCAGTAAGGAAATTGTTCACTCGAGTGTGATTACCTGTGTGCATAAATATGTGCAGGGCTGTAGCCTTAAATTGTGAGGTTTTTGAGTTGGGAAGTCAATCTGTTTTATTTGTGTGTAAAGTGTCTCATATGCTTGTTCATGTACAGAGCATGAACTCGGAGAAACTGCTGGAGTAAATAATGCAAATGAACTTTTGTTTCTGAAGATCTGCTAATTAAGCAGCAATGGCAAGGAGCAAAACATTGAAACTTCTCTTGGTTTGTAGGATTGACCAATTTCCTTTGAGCTTTCTCTAAAGAAAACGTGTGTAGGCTGTGCAGAAGATGACTATGGGATGACAGGAAATTACAACAGCAACAAGGTTAAAACAAGAACAGAAGGTCAGCAGGACAGTTCAGGCACTTGTATTAGGGAAGAGGCTGCAGAGCATTGGAAGAAGGGACTTTATTTCATATCCTGCTGGTAACCCCTGCTCTGACGTGCAGCTCTGGGGAGAGAGCATTCATGTTCCCTCTTCGGGAGCTCTGCAGGCTGGCTGTCAGTGAAAGGCTTGAAGCTGGCTCCTTGCTAAAAAGCCTTCAGTGCACATAGTAAAGTTGTCGTGGTCTGGTCACCATTTATCTTTATGGGTGGTCAAGAGGCATAAAATGAAGCAGACAGTTTCAGAGAGGGCTCTGTTATGTTGTGTGTAGAAAAGTGTTGATATCATCATCTCTCATTTGGAAAATAGCTGCAATCAAATAGTGCCAGAAATTCCTGATGTCATGATACCTTAAAATTTTAATCAGAGTAGCTACACAATCAGGAGAGACAGGGGACAAATAATGCTTTTGTGTTTGTTACAGAAGGGACTGGCATAAAGAGATTGTGGCAGTCAGCAGTACAAGGAGTTAACACAGTTGTGTTTTGCAACTCTGGACAACACATAACGTTTTATCTCAAAAAGCCCTATGGAATGGAAGCTCCCAGAAGACAGTATATTTTGATACTGTAATTTACCAGTGAAATTGGATGTGTTGTTTTCACCACCAACCCAAAATCTCTGGTTCTTTTTTTGCTTGTTTTATTAAAACTAATCTCTCCTTTTATGCTGATAAATTTACTGTCATTAATTGCAATTATAGTAACTTTTGCTGGTAATTAAACCTACTTTGTCTAGGCTGGTGCATATGAACTGAACCCGCAGCAGACTTGCAGATGATCTGGAGTATGCCGTGTCCTGCAGTCCCACTAAAGACCTGAGCTTTCTGATCTTATATCATTAAAAAAAGAAACCTAAAATTAGTCATTGTTCATGCATTTAGGTGATAATGTTTCTTGAAATTCGCTACAGCCATAAGCTTTATCACCATGAAATCTCCGAGGAGGACATTCTGTTCCTCCGTCAGCAGATTTGGGATCATCTCCTGAAACTGCCAACACCAGTCTTGGCACAGGCTGCAGAATTTCACATATTGTAACCCAGATGAATTACCCTGTACTTGCGCTTTGTTACAACGTGCAAACAGATCTGAGTCACTCAGGAAGAGAGATTTACCATGGCCAGGTTTTTCCACATCCTTGCACCAAGCGCTCCAGGCCTGGCCCAGGGCGCGCGGTGTTTGCCGAGGTGCCGCTGCTCGCTGTCCGGCCGGGCTGCCCCGTGCCCGTGTCCGTGCTTGTCCCTGTCCCTGTGCCCGTGCCCGTGCGTGGCCATCGCGGGCGCAGGCCGGCGTGCCCGGCGTGCCGGAGCGGGCAGGCGGTCGGGAGCCGGGAGCACGCTTCCTGTCTGTCCGCGGAGAAGGCAGCCACGTGCCTGCCTTTTGCAGAGCTGCTTCCAAGGTGCTCGGGAAACGTCAGGGTTGCTCCGAGGAATATTGTTAGTTGTTTCTGTACCCCAGCTCCTCCTAATAGATTGTGCAGATTATGCAGACTTTATCACTCCCTGTTGGAATGCACGTTCTCAGTCTCTTTTCCTCCTGTGGCCTGTGGATGTTACTGTAGTGTGCTTATGATACTGATTTTGGGGTGACTGAACATGGGTAAGAAAGTCCATAAATCCTTGGAGCATGTGCATTAATAAAAACTTTTCTCTTCACAGGTTTTGCTGTGGTATATTTTGTCATTATGAGATGTCGTCTACCAGTGCTTCATTTGTGCAAATTAAATTTGATGACTTGCAGTTTTTTGAGAACTGCGGTGGAGGGAGTTTTGGGAGTGTCTACCGAGCCCGATGGATTTCTCAGGACAAGGAGGTGGCAGTAAAGAAGCTGCTCAAAATAGAAAAAGAGGTAAAAGTTTACTTTTCATTCACTTTGTCTGCTGTGGTAACAATAGAAATTATTTTCTAGTGTTTTTGATCCTCTAGGTAATGCAGGCAAACAACCTTGGGATTTTTGTTTGTTTAATTACAAAACTCTGTAACCGATGATGCTACAGTAAGGGTGTAATGAGCAGTCCAACCCTTCACTCTTGTTGCCCACTTTTTTTGTTTTGCAATTCTCCTCTACCTGGCCCTGAGGAGAGCTTGCTGTGCCTGTGGAGCTACTAATTTCCTGTTGATACTACCAGCATGTTGCTAGATAGGAAGTGTCCCTGTCATTACCTGATTCCATTTTGTCCTCTTGACATCTGTTCTGTGGTTCACATATCTATGTTCACTACAGGCTTAGAGTTGTCTCTTCCCTGCCTGATGAAGATTTTGATCTGGGGCTCCACTAACTCCTAGTTAGTCATAGCCACATAGTCGTAGCTTGGTTTTGCAGTGAGGTAGTTTTAACCCTCACTGTTCTACCCGTCTCCTTCCCTTGGGGCATCTTGTGACCTGGAAGGGTGGATGAGTCCTTGGCAATCCTGGGGGAAAAGGCAGAATTAACTAAGGGCACCTTTACCACCTTTAAGGTTGGTTTGTTGTTTGTTTTTTTTTCAAAGCTTTTTAAATTTGCCTGAAAGTCCTTTTGACCCCTCAGCTTTGTACAGTTTCAGCAGAGGTGTGGTGTGTGTGGTCCTCACAGTGCTCCAGTCTGCCTGATGGTCAGCACCAGTGATGGAGCAGTGAGCACAGCCCAGTGTGGTGTAGTGATGGACAGCAGAGTTACTGGGCTGTTGTTCCATCCTGACTGGATGCAACTTGTATACAATCTCCTCAGACTGTTGCAGGAAGACAGTTACAAGCTGGAGGACAGCAGAGCAGTGCTAGGCATGATAGACAGTAAGTAATCAGACACCAAAGTTCATCCACTGCAGCGGCAGCTGAGCTGCCATGATTGTGTCATGCTTAGTGATGCAATTAGCATGTTTGATCATGATTAAGCATGTTGCAGTCTAAAATAATGTAAAAGGATCTCAAGATTTTTTCTAGGAGAATGGAGGATTTATACATTCTGTCCAATGTCAGTTTGTGGTGTTCTCTTTATCTCTACTATTTGTTAATATCAAAAGATAAATGAAAAGTAAAATTTGAGCTATGCAGTATCAGTAATGTGCTCCTTAAAAATAACCTGGCTGGCAGATCTCAGTCAGGGTCAGTGAAATACCTTTATTGAACATGTGTGTTTCTGAAGGAGTTACACCTGTATGTGTGCTAGACCTGTTGTTATGTACTTAAAACATTTTTTGAAAGTAAATTAAAGAACAATATTACTATGTTTTGTGATGGCATAAAACTTAATGAAATGGGAAAGGATAGAGGAAGAAAAATCCTGTGTATTACTTGACATAGTTTGACCATTCAGCAGAAATACATTTTTTTAAGGCAGTGCAACACAAAGTTCAGCTTGGAGTAGCAAGGAGCACAGGTTGTATAGTAGGAAAAAACCCCATATGCCAGAAAGAGCTTATTATAGTGTAAGGATTTATTTAGGGATTAATGAAGACTTGCAGCTCAGTAAGAGCTCATATCATGGTGCAGTTAGGCAAATTTGGTTAATTGTTTGGCATATGCAAATCAGGATAAAGTAATTTGTAACAACCAGGTGTGCTTTATCTTGTTATGTAGCACTGGGAAAATTGTTGTTAGACATATGTGGTTCTGTTCTGTTTAAAAGAGTGTCAATGAACTGTAAGAGCAGCCCAAGTGAATCTGCAAAACACCAAGTGGAAAGTTGGTGAATGTGGGGGTATCAAGAGGGATGAATATTATCCATCAGGATGAGTTGACAGAAGGGGAGCAAGTGCCTTCCATCACAAATTTGTTTATTTTTCTTTGGACTGGTTATAATTTACAACTTAAACTAAATCAGACAGGTTATGGGAACATTGGTATGGGCACTTTCTCTTGAAAGTTTTCTGAAAAGGCAGTGGAGAGGCAAGTGGTGATGCCTTAAATAACTCTGACAAGCTTTGGCAGAACTTTTCTGTCAACAGCCCTAGAGAATTAAAAAGTAAGAGCTTATATACAAACATTGCATTTTCATATGGAGAAAATGATGGGATAGTTTAATCTAGTGCATAAAGTTATTGCAGGAACTAGTGCTTGGAATCTGTAGCCAGAAAAATTAGAATGGAAAGAAAAGCACAAATTATTGGGAGTGAGGATGAGTAACTCTTGGCACAGACTACAAATGAAAGCAGTGAAGATGGAGGATCCTTTTCATCTGTCTTCTCATTGAGATGTCTTTTTAGACAATTGTTTTTGTCAAGTTGTTGAGCTCAACACAGGAGGAGCATTTTGCTGAAGTATAGTGGCCTGTGCTGTACCAGAGGCCAACTTGGTGGCCAAAAGGTCTTCTGACCCTAGTGGCCCTCACATGTTTACATATGTAGCATCTTCATCTGTAGTGATGACAATAATGAATGTCTGTGGCTGGACTGCACTGAAGTCATGGTGACTTAATGACTCTTCTGATATCAATACAAAAATAACTTGCTGTAACTCTTGTGTATCTGTTTTTAGTAGGTGTTTGGATGCGTTTAGTCCAGAAAACTAATTATTCTGTGCATTTGGACAGTGCTCTCAGGCACTCTTGGGGATGGTCCTGTGTGAGGCTGAGAGTCAGATTTGATGATCTTTGTGGGTCCCTTCTAGCTTGGCATAATCTGAGATTCTACTCTTTCTAGTTTATTTGGAAGGAAGTGTCCTTTTATCTCCATGACTGCATGTCTTGTATTTCTGTTAACTGCTGCCAGTGATCCATAACAACTGATTAAAGGGAAAACATGGGAGAGTTGTGAAAAACTTGCTCAGAGGCATTTCATGCTAGCCAAGTCCAAGGGAGCAAGCCAAGTCAATAGAGCTATGGTATCATTCTGCAAATATGTTGTATCTATGTGTCATTTTATTAAACAAGCCAATCACAACCAGTAAAGATCGTGGAGGTTTTATATTTGCCAAGGGACTATCAAGTTCTAACATGTGAAGCAAAGCAAGGTTTGTTCCAGCATCGCATATTAGAATATGTGCTTAGAAAAACCAAAAAATACTTGGAAGAGTGTTGCTTAAACAGATTGCTTTGAAACTCTTTGAAATCTGAGAAATACCTCTGCAAGGCATTAACTTTTTTATGCAGGCAGTAAAACAAAACTTAATGGGAAGAGATGTGTGTATATGTGAAAAAATACACCTGAACAAGTCTGGTAGGAAAAATACATATATGCTGCAAGGTCTTGGTTAGAATATCGGATGTGATACTGGGCAAGAATTGTGCTGATTAAGTAAAACATAGGAATGTAGCCTGAGTGATTAAATAGCAGCAAAACAAAAATTAAGTTGCCATTTTACTATCTAGTACAACCACTACAGTGGTTATAGGTTTAAAGTAGGAAACAGGAGTTCCTAGTGAATTGTTTTATAGAAAATTAAGCTGTCAGCGTGATGTTTATGATGCATGTGGCAGAGTAGAAATGCCTCCTGTAGCAGGATCAGTCCTTTTGTCCTGAGTCATAATTGTGTCCACTCATTGAAGAAAATTGCACATCTACCACTCCAGAAGTTATTTGGTATTTTTGTGAGGGATTTATATGAATTATTAGATAAACCCATAATTTGGCTCCCACTGAAATGAATGGGAGAGACTGAGGCCAGAGGCCTTATTCTGCAAACTGCTAGCAGTTCTTTTGACTCCATTATCCTGAGCAGATAACTGCTGGATTGAAGTGTTACAAATGTTGTTTTATGCCTTGCCACGACTGCTTTTCACTGAAGGGCACTCACCTCCTTTGATTGCCCATCTCTGAAGTTTACCTGTTATTTGTCATTGCTTTTGGTGGCAATTTGTTGGCAGCTGGTTCTTCTTGGTGTGGTTCTTCACCAGGAGGTTTATTACTGCTGGAATTTCACCTGAAATTTGAATTTAATTTTAATACCACAGGTCTTTGAAAGTACTCCATGGTCCATAATCTGTCTCCATGCTATTGATGGGCAGCAGTATTGCTTCAGCTTTTACAACCAGAGTACTTGGGTACGGGATTTCTTGATTTCATGCAGAACATATTTTCCTGGACTTCTTCAAAATGCTGGCAGTGGTCTGTGCAAACTGCAGGAGAGTGGTGGAAAAAAATCCAGTAAAATGTAATTGTAATCTTACTGGAAAATACTTAAATATTTCTGGTGAACTAACAGAACTAACTTGTGGATAGAAGAAGTTGAATTGAGCAGCATTAACTATGCATGCCTTGTTCAGTCGTGTCTGTACTGCATTTGAGTTTTATGAGACTCAAAAATAAAGACATGCTTTCTCTGTTTTTGTTGCTGTATTGCCTGGAGTCTGGCTACCATGGAAGTTAATTTTATGTTGTCAGGGTTTCTTATATGTAATACATGTGTTGTAAGCTTTAGGGGATATTTTAATGTTTTATAAAAATTTTCATACAGCATATAATGCAGCTTGTTCACTTTTTTGATTTTTATGATCCACTTCTGGAATGGGCTGTCCAGAAGGCGTAGATTGGGCTTGTACCTTCTGAAGGGGATGAGTTAAGTATAATCACATGCATGTCACTGGACTTACCTCATTCATGTTTGTAGTGCTAAAAGAGAGCATGTGATAATTTTTATGTGGGTCATGAGAGTAAGGACTGGCAATGATTTGCAACAGTAACAAGAGAAAAACAACAGAGTAGAAGCAAAACAAAACAAACTGAAATTGATACTTTAGCCCTGACAGGACTAAAAATAGTAGATGTTCCTTTTCTTTGTAGTTTGTAGCTGGTATGGGTGCTCTGGTGCCAGCCTAGAATGACTCTCCACACTGGGCCCTGGCTGTAAGGAAGGGAAATTTTGTTGTTCTATTAATATTTTATTAGCTCTTTCTAAGAGCTTCTACTCCCTTACCTCTCTCAGGTCTGAGTCAGCAAGTATTGAGAGTAATGAACACTGAGAGAGGACTTAGAGTGTGTGCTGTATGAAATTATTGCAGGGTGTAGGAATCTAATATATGAACTTCCCAGGGATATCTGCACCTATACTGAAAAATTACAAAGTTCACAATAACTGATCTTATAGGAACCCATCCAGCCCCATATTCATTGAAAGAAAAACAGAATCACAGAACCAACTAGATTAGATGAGACCTTTTAAATCATCAAATCCAATCTGTGACCTAACACCACCTTGTCACCTAGACTGTGGCATTGACTGCGCATCTGGTGTTTCCTGAAATACCTCCAAGGGTGGTGATTCCATCACCTCCATGGGTGGTGAGCTCAGTCACCCTTCCTGTGCTCAGTCACCCTTCCTGTGAAAAACTTCTTCCTGATGTACAGCTCAAACCTTCCCTGGTGCAGTTTGAGTCTCTGTCCTCTTGTCCTATTGCTAATTGCTGGGAGAAGAGACTGACCTTCACCTGGCTACAACCTCTTTTCAGGTTTACTGCTATGTAGTGTTAGCTGCTAAAAGGAGATAAAACTGTATTTACTATACCAGAGGAATGTCTTAAAATGTCTTAGTTTCTGTTTTACAGAGTGGTTATTTTGCAAGGTTTTCTGTTTAGGTTTTTAAAATATATTTTGGTAAAGGAATTGGCTTAGAGCACTCCTCTTGGTGCTGACTAGGGTATTCTCAAAAGGTATCAAGAGGATACTTAGCACTCTTTATAGACTGGAACTTGTCAAAATTGCTTCAGATGCTCCAGCTGTTCTGTATTCTGTATCTTGCAGAATAAATCATTTTGGATAGGACAGACTTCTGCAGTGAATCTGACTGATTCTTTATTTGCCTATTCTTGGCTTTCATTCAAGGGGTAATTTTCTGGAGGACTTTATTTTCTAAATGAATGTTACATTTCCAGGAATCAAGAAAGTCACTGCATGAGATTTTGTTAGTGGATGCTTTGGATATGACTGTGTTGTGTCATGGCATATGTGTTGCAACCAAAACATTGTCCAAACCCCATATTTGGGAGACACCAGTATAATGAAAGATGCCAGAATGCAATTATTCTTGCCCAGAGCAGGCTTTAGTTTCATTTTGACTGTTTTAAGAAACTTCATTCCTGTGTCTCTCTCTCCTAAAACAATCTTGGAAACACAGTAATCAGAGATAGAAAGGAATTTGTCAGTATTTTGCTACATTTTATTGTAGTGGATTTTTTTTACTCATGAATTTAAACATTTTTATACCAAGTTTTTCATTAAATGAGTAACAACTTGTGAGTTGCCTCATATAAATAGTGAGTATTTGTAGTACAAGTTGTGTGGTTTAGTGGTTTTTTTGACTAACTTAATTTGAGATTTTTACACTGGCTTGTATATGCATGGTTTTTTAAATCAAGCCAACTTTGGGGTTAATTTGATATGGACATCAGCTTCAGTGAAACTGGTTTGTCAGGGCCCACACTGGCAGTATGTGGCTTCAAAAGTTATTTTGAATCAGTTGAGACATAATAACTGTCAGTGGTGCAGGCCACTGGATTTTGTAGTAAAATTGTAAAGGGGCAAGTGCACGTCCTCTTGACTGGTGGCCAGTGTTGAACAGTTGCTACAGAAACAGATTTGATTAACAGATAAATTGTTAAGCTAAGATGCACCAGGTATGTCTGTTGCTTCCTTTTGCTTGTGTTTTGAATTGCCTTAAACTTTGTAAGTGAGAATTGAAATTACCTTGCATGTGCTGCTCGTAGGAATATAGGTACAGCTTCCTTAGCTTGGTTGAGTCACAGGAAATTACTGTGTGCCTGACCCTGGGTTAGGAATATCTCTAGGATATCTCTTGGACCCTTTTATCTCAGTTATCTCCAGTTGGTCTTCAGTTTCAGTGGTTTGTTTGTTTTGGGGATGTTTTTTTCAGAAGGTGCAATATCTGCAAGTGAACAAGTTTTTATGCTGGTTTCCTATAAATTATGAATAAATGTTGTTTAGAATGGGGAGAAAATGTCTGATTGTTTAGAAAACACTCTTTCTTATCCTCTTTGCTGTCCACAACATGCTGCATATGTCCACAACATTAGAATATTATTAAATATTCTTTACTTTCGTAATTAGTTTAATTCCATTGCATATTGTCATAAAAACTATTCTGTCAATTGCAAGTTTTTGACAGTGGGCTGTTCACATTTCCAGTAGATATTTAGTTGCAATTAAGGGCATTTTTCCAAGAGAGATTTATTTTGTTTGTTTGCTTGTTTCTTTATTTTGGGCTTTTTCTGTGTGGGATTTTTGCCTTTTCAAAAAATTTTATTTTTAATTTTTCTCTAGATAGGTTTCTTCTGTTTCAGTCTTCTTTTTGCATGCACTCAGTTGTAACTTATAATTTGGAAGAGAGATTGTGTTGCTTATTTTTTTATGCCAGCAACCCTTGACATCAAATGGCAGCTCTTCTCTTTCCCCTCCCACGACATTTTCTGACCCTGAGCTTCTGTTGAAGTGATTAACTGCAAAATGGTATTTTGGGGTATTTAAGCTGTCCTGAAGCTTTGCTGTGGAAATCTCATGGATACAGAAGAAATCCTTTCTTCTCAAAGTGCTGTTTTAGGCTGTTGCAGGCTCAAGCAATTGAGGATTGGTTCAAGTTAGACTTATGTAGACATTTATTTAACTATATGGTTTTCTTAAAACAGTGTTACAAGTAGAAAATCACAATGACAGGTGAGTGGTAATTTGAGAGATGATAAGCAATTGCATGTTTGAGTTTTGTGTGCTTTGAGGGGACAGCTGACAATTTACATGATCCACATGGAAATCTGTTGGTGTTGCAATTCCTGGGGATGCTGATTAAATAGCTTGCACTGACTTGCAGCATACAGAGTGAGAAATTGTTTCTGATGATCCCAGAGTAGCTCTTGAGGTGAGTGGAAGTACTGTTTCAATCCGACAGGGTTTCTAAGTTGTTGCACGCCTGTGTGATGGTTCAGATGAAGTCAGAGACCTGTGCTGGAGTTGATGTGATCTGAGGCTGGGACCATTCATCTCCTGGAGGCTGTTTTCCTCAGGAGTATTCAAAGCTGAGCTTGGGGGCTGCAGTCTCTGGCTGGGTCCCCAAACAACCTGGCGCACTCATGGTGGCAATGGAATTTGGAACAACGTGTTTTGTGCTCTTAAGAGGGCAATAAAATCCTCTATAGAACTACATAGGCCCTACTTTACTCCCCTTTTTTTTTGTTGTTTCTTAGTCCTTAATTTTAAACTGGCTGCATGTGAGTTGTGTAAGGGTCTGGAGAACAAGATTTCTCTGAAAACAGAGTTGAAGAAAAGGGAAAATATGTCTTAACTTGGATACAAGCATCAATATAAGTCTTTTTAATTGTAATTAAACAACTAAGACTGTAAAAGTTATTTCATATTTACCTATTTCCACTCACTAAGGTGCTGATAGAGAAAGTTTCCTTTTTAAGAGGACAGTATAAACAGTCACAGGGAAATATTCAGATGTGTTTATGTTAGCTGGAGGCTGCAGAGGAGCCCAGAGAACAGCTTCAACATTAACTCTTTCTCTTATACTCAGTTAATTGTGCTCACACACCAGGGAGATGAGGCCAGCAAGGGCAAACAAAGAGCTGTGCTTCTGACCCAACTGCCTCCAAAGTGCCCTGTTTATATTTTAAATGTTTCATCTGTTGCAATTCAGCCACTGGGGAAGAATCCCAGTTGCAAATACATGTTTGTTTATTAGACTAATGTTTAGAGAACCTGCATTCTGTGCAATTTCTATTTAAGAGAGCCAGCTCCACAGGGAAACTGGATGTCTTGCACACAAGAGGGGGGCCCCCTATGGGTGTACCTCTTTGGCAAAACAGGGCCTGGCCCTTGGATGTCATTGAAGGGGAACAGTGCCACACACTTACCCACTTATCTTCTGCCTCTGGTTGCTTATTTTTTTTACTCCAAATCTCCTGAAAATTGAGGTTCCTAGTGGCTAAATGGCGGAGGCAAGGGAGAAAAAAAATTGTGTTATGATATACCTGACTGACCAAATAGCTGTAGGTTTTGTGTATTGGGCACCTGATTTACCAGTAGCCACATCAGAAATAAGCATGGGTGGTAAAATCCCTGGAGCTGTTGTAGGAGGAGTGAGGAAGCTCTTGGTAGACAGCAGAAGATGAGATGCAGTTGCTTGTACCAAGTTGCTCTTGGAAGGTGGGATAGCCAAAAGAGAGGTGTGCAGGCTGGGCGGGTGGCAGCCTTTCAGTGAAAGCTGGGGCACTCTGCAAATTGTTATCTGGCAGAGGTAGCATAGGAGAGATGAGTAGATTGTTCTGGAAACTTGCTAAAATCAACTAGAAGTTGCACCTTTGAGCAGATGAGTGACATTTACTGAGAGGTTATCTTTTCCTCTTGGAAGGATTGTACTGCTGAGAAAGTGTAATGCATACCCATGTGAAATTAGAGGGGGGAGAAGGTGCAGAAATCACTTCTTGTCTAATCTTGTAACAGCTCTAATTTTAGTAATGTTAGATGCATTTGAAGCAAACATGAAGGCTTATAAGTAGTGATTGGTGGGTTTCCATCTTTGTGAACTGTGTACTTTTAATCTCCTAAACAAAGGAAAAGGCTTTTTGACTTTTCTGTGATATGTCTCTGTGTGCTGAGGGTGCTGTGTGTGGTATAAGTATGGAGCAACAGATGGCTACCATTTGGAGATGTTGAATTCCTCTTTCTTTTGGATGTTGCCTTGCTGTTACCCCTGTAAGAGTTTGTGAGAGCCCTAAAGGCAAATGCAGGATCCAGATCCCACTCAAAAGGACCACGCATTTTGGAGTTCTGCTCTTAACTTTTGGGTCCTCAGTTGTTTTTGTATTTGTACCAAAGTCTTTATTGTAAAGTCATGTCTCCAAGCCAGTGTCTCATCTGTCCTGTGCAGAAGTTGGCAGTACTGTGGTTTCTGGCACTGTGCTCCGAGTGGTTTACTCTGTTCCATTGCAGACCGATTCCCTGTAAATGCTGTAATTCTGGAAGGAGTCCTGCAATTTTTCACTGACTGGGAATAAAGTTCAGTCCTCCTAGGATCAACAAGTGTTCTGTTTTTACTTGATAAATTTGAAACCTGCAGTAAGAAATCTCCTGCCTTTTCACTCGTGTGATTCTGCGCTATACTGTGAGAAGCAGGATATTCACTGCCTGTTACAGCTGTTAGTGAGATGAATGTGAAGTAACAGCACTAACAGGGTGCCTGACTCAAGAAATTCAGGCCGAGTGACACTTGATTCTGCAGCAACATTGGCATCAGCTGTTAGCTCTGGTGACATGGTCATTGCCTTGAAACTGTGACCCGAGCTCCCTTTTTGAGAAATGAAGAACCTGCAAGCCCACTTCAAAGACGAGGGCAGCTGCTTTGTTTGCCTTTTAAAAATCTGTATTTCTGCCTTTTTGCTTGGTCAATGTTTAGAACCATTTAAAAAGTAAATGTGACATGGGGACTGAGATCCTGCAGCTAGAGCTCCTCTATAATTACATATTCAAGCACAGCCACACAAAGGGAAATGAGAGTCCCTTTTCCTTTATGTACCGTATTTCAGCTTTCCCTTAGGTTTAAATTGGCGTTTTGGGCTATGCTCGCTTGAGCCACTGAAGAGCTTATCAGAAAAAGAAGGAAACAGGGGGAGGGAAAGAAAGATAGATTTCCAAATGACAAGCGTTTGAATAGTCAGAGTTCAATCCCTAAAACAAAAAGTGGAATCTTTTTTTTTTCTAAATAATGTGCTTTACAGTCTCACCTCTCATCTTGAGAAACATAAAAGAGCAAGTAAAAGAGATGACCCAAATCACAGAGTCCTTTGAAAGGAGAAATTCAGCTGTTTTGAACACTTACAATCAAAGGAAGTGGTTTCCCTAATTACATGAACTATGTGAAAGCTCTCAGAATAGCTCTTCCACCCCAGGATTCCTTGCACTTTAGAAGTTTGCATAAAAGCTCACATGGAGAATCAGATGCAAAGTGTTTGATTCAAATTTTATTAGGCAGAAGTGAGCATACATTCCTATCTCTGGGTTTGACAGCTGCTTGGGTTTGGACCACAAGCCTGGGTTTGATGGATTTCAGTCCTATACTTAAATCTTTCACTCTTCAGATTCTCTGGTGAGACACCCCTATCGAGAAAAGTAGAATTGAAAAAATGGAGAAAGGATAGAGGGATTTCTTTGTGAGCTTTCAGTTGAGGATTCTTCACCCTGATTAGGCTGTTCATTGTTGTGAAAACCCCTCCGTGTACACAGCTTTTATGAGGAATTTTGCTTCTTCACATTTTAAAGAAACTGTGTATCTTAAAATATACATTTGGAAGAATTGCAATCTGAATTCTAAGCCTTTAGTATTATTCTAGCACCACCATTTACTTCAATCCATCAAAATTCTGAATTCAGTTGAGACTTTGAACAAAAAAGCAATATTTTCAAAAGACTATTACACCTTGTGGTTTCTTTTTGTACATACACAATAATAAAGGTATGTTAGTCTAAACTAAACAATGAGGACACATGAAAAGAGGCAGGACCCTTCTAAAGGCTTAAGATCTCTTGCACTGTCCCTGAGGATACAATATGGACTAATTAATGGTTTAAATATTTAAAAATAATATTTGCAAGGTTTGCAGTAATATACAAGACCATCACACTTGCTCTGCACAATAGTGACCTCAAAATGGTCTCATTCTCCCCTCAGAGCTAACTACAGTAATTATATACAGATTTGGATAGACAGAGATAATTGATAAAATCGACCTTGAGGAGAGATCTAAAAACTCTTCAAAGTGCAACAATTCAAACTCAAGAAGGAAAAAAGGCAGGAGGATTATGGCAGCCTTCTGCATATACGGAATTAGCCAAACCCTTTTTTATAACACTGCCAGTCATGAGATGCTAACTCTTCTTGAAGAGAAGCGGAATGTTTCTCTAGGTCCTTTTTCTCCTGCCAGTATTGTTTTGTTTTTCTCCCTCTCTTCCCAGGCAGAAGGAAGGACTTAACCTGGAATAAGGGAATTGTCTCCTAGAAGTAAATACCCTCAGGAGGCCAGTGGTGTTGCAAGCAAAAGGCTCAGCACAGCAGCAGCACATCTAGAAAGGGAAGGGAAGTGTTGCATAGCCATATAGCTGTGACAGGGTGGGAAAGAGTTCTTGCTGTGGCTTCTAGAGACTTGTGTCTCAGGCAACAAAACTACCAGAGGATGGTTTTCTTAGTTGAAGAAGAATGCTTGAAGTCATTCCAGCCTTGCTTGACCTGAAAGTGGCATGGAAAATTACATGTGCTTGTGTCTGATTCTTGGTAAGAGTCAGTTTCTCAGGCAAGGGTTTGGGTATGTGTGGCACTGGAAAATGGGAAGCTGTGGTATATGTGATGCTATGCTGTTGCTCTTCTACACCAAAGGACCTATTGCAGATTTGGATGTATTTTGTGCCACCAAAACATCAGGGAGTTCTGGGCCCAGGATCCAGCTTGTGAGCTCAGTTCATTGTACTGAACTTTGCTAATCTAATCCTTGTCATGCTTGGAGCATAAATCAGTTAGTAGTTATGCAAAGACTACAGGCATTGCTGGAATAGGAAGAGATGCAAATTCTCTCTGCTGCTCTCAGATTCAGATTGGAATTGTCATTAGCTGCAGCATCATGCCTTCTTTTCAGCTCTTTAGGTACAGCCCAGGAGAGAGGTTTGTTGAACTCTCTGTGTGACCCTGGTCCTGAAAGTTCCTGTGGTCCCATGTATATACAGTTCTGCTTCCTCTTTGCTTCATTTGTGGCAGGTCCTCAGCAAGCACAGTGCAAGGCGATGGAGGAGCTAGTGCAGGTCAGTGGTTTTGTAACCACAGAATAGATGATCTTCATTTGTAACTGGCCTTTTAAATGTTATTCATTCCCCATTAAGTATGTGTGATGTTCCTCTCATATTAGTACAGACGTGGGTGGTGGTTACAGTACCTCTGGATGTTCTTCCCTAATTTGGGGAAGGAATTGGCTAGAGATATTGTGGTTTCATTGGAGAAGAGCAATGGGAAAAGAGACTTTTGACTTAATTTGATGTCCTGTAGTGGTACAAGACCCCTGTGAGTTCTCTGTTCCTTGCAGGTCTGCAGGACTCAAAGCAACTGTCTTTGTAGGTTGGTCTGTAGTCTCACTCTTCTAGATAGGTTCTTCTGGATTTCCACCTTCTATGAGTTCAGAGATACTGGTATTCAAGTTATTAACTTCCTAAAAATGTATTTTGAGGCTACCTGTTTGTATTCCTGTATAGCAAGGATTAGAAATGAAATGGTTGTTACTGCCTTATCTGTGTAAGCTGAGAGCTGTAAAGACAGATAAAATAGGGAGTTCTGTGTACAAGAAATTCATCACAGAAGAGTAAGGGAAAAGCTGAAGTTACATGTCAAAAATATGTAGTAAAGTAATAATAATAAAAGTTGATGTATGACACTAACAACACTTTTAGAATATTACTGGGTTTTCTCTAAGTTTTTTATCTTAGCCATTGTTTTACTTGAATTTTTTTAGTTCTAATGGAAAAAAGATTGAGCTACCATAAAGGCAGCATGAAGAATCCCAAGAAAAAATAAACGCTTAGTCCATGTTTCATGAAGATTAAAGCTTAAAATTTGATGAGTTTTGTCTAGTTTTGTTGTTGTTGGTGGTGGGTTTTTTTTTGACCATTGCTACCCAGTAGAAGTAGCATTTGAACCAAGTTTCCAAGTAAAATACAATTTTCAGTCCTTGACAAAGAAGAGTGACATGTCTGAAAAGCAGGTAGAATTCACCATGATTCATGCTGGATCTTTTGGACAGTTTCACATAAAACCATGATGTGTGTCATTCAGATAATGGTGACAGCTTATTTTCCTGAAATTCTCGGATTTGTGAAGTTGTGCTTTGGGATCGGTAAAAGTCACAGAAAAATGCCTCTTATGTATGGAAGACTTTCATTCACTTCAGCAGAGTGCCAACATCTGTAGTTGGCAACTACTTTGCTTCTTTTTTGTGGCTGCTGGTCACAGCTGTAATTTCTGTTCTGAAAGTTTGTTTAAGTTAGGTGGACTCCAGGTAGGGAACTATTCATACCTTTTCTGCAGGGGCAGCTCAGTTTTGAGCGACAGCTGGGGAGAGCCTTGTGCAGAGCTCTAGCAGCCCGTGAGGAAAACAAAACCTTGTGGTGTGCTGTTAACATATAACATCTTGTGAAGTGGGTTTTTTTCGTAAGGGTGGGCTCAAACTGCCTCATTGAGTTACATTTTCAAGAATTATAACATTTACTAGAATTCCAATAAGAGAGATTCCCAACAAGTGTTGTCCCTGTCATTGTCTATAGTAGGATTGATTTATCCATTCCAAGACAGGCTTTAAGTGAGTGTTCACTGAGTACATGCTGGGTTTTTTTTCCTGTGGTTAAATTACAGTTTTCATGGTTAAGATGGAAAAATACTTCATTGTAAAGATCATAGCTGCTTTAGAGGAGTGGATCAGGATGCATAAGTACAGCTGTTGCTGTCTCTGTTGCAGTCTATGCTAATTGTTCAGCAAAGGCACTGTACAGTGAGATTTGGTTTGTTCTAGGTTGTCTTATCGAGTTTCCTTACAAATACCCTGCAGAGCTCAGGAAAATCACTGCTCTAGTTACATATGTATGGCCATGGCTCCTTGAGGGTGGGTTCGTTTTGCCCATCACTTTCATACCAAAATGCCTTTCCACCAAGGTGCTCATGAAACCTACAGTGACTTTGATCTCAGAAATAATTTCCTTGGATATTTTTCTATTTCTTGGGTCTGGAATGATCCCGTGTTGCATATTAGCGATGATATCTTCTCACCTGGGGAGGATGCCAGGAGTCAAAGTTTCAAGTTTTGTTATTCTGTTGTATTTTAGGAATGTTGAGGATTTTGTTACTGTTCTCCATAGTCAAAGGCAGTTTGTCTTCAAAGTGATTGTGAGTAACTTGGAAAATTTCCCAACATTGAAAAGAGAAATTATGATTGCTGAAAATAAAGAGCTCTATGGGAGCTCAGGTATTTCAGCCCTGCTGTTTAGTCCACTCATCTATTGTTTCTACTCAGTTGCTGGTGTTGCTTTGCAGCTGGAGGCAGCTCAGTACTCCAAATCTGCTTGAATTAAAAATTACAAATATTGCAGATATTGCTCATTTCTAAACTCTTACACCAGTACAAATACATAGTTTATGCATGTTTTGAATGGTTTTGCTTTATGTGAATAACAGTAGTGAAATCCAAACTAAACTTGTTCTTGACAGATCTGCCTTTATCAGATACCTTTTATTAAATGCTCATACAACCTCACATTGTATGCTGCGAAATGCAACAGTCCTTTGGGTGTATTTCTACTTGAAATCTGTCTGAAAAATTAGATATTTTTCCATAAATTTTGTTTATGTATTTTGTTTGTTTGGATTTTTTTTGTAAATGGCAGTGTAAATGTAACAGATTTTTTTCAAGCTTACTAACCGTTCTCTAAGGATTTTCTGCAGAAAGTGCCTCTGCTTAGTTTTGTCAGTCTGTTAGCAGCCTCTTGTCTCACAGCACATTTTTAACCCTCCTCGTGAGGAAAACACCACGATCCTGCAATTTCTTAGTGCTGCGTGGGCTCCACGTGGTCATGGCACTGATGGAGGTCAGAGGGAGGATTGAGCCAGTCAGCTTGATCTCATTCCCTCTTGCTGCACAAGGCAGAGGGTCTGCTGCCACATCACAAGCACAAAGCCCCTGTGATTTTTAGAGGGACCAGCCTGCTTTTCATGGGCTGAGCAAGCCATTGCAGTGTTTTGACAGACACCACCTGAATTTGCTAGCTAGTACTTTTAATCCTCTAGCCTTTAAATTATCCATAACATACCAATTTCTGTGCCAAGGTTGCTATAAAGAAATATACTAGAGTATAAAACTCAGTTTTCTTTTCAAATGGTCAATATCCAATACATTTCACTTCTAACAAATCCTGTGGTATTGCATGATGCAGATTAAATTTTTAAGTAAATTTCGTAAGATGGGATGAGTCTAGAACAGAATAAAATAAATTTATGTCCATATTCCTTATCTGTGGTATATTATGATAGTTTAATGGAAATGAGCTCTCTTGGTAATGTGCTTTTTCTTTCTTCAAGATTGTAACCTTAGAATCAATACAAGGTATTTAAAGTGTGTGTTTCTATCACAGTATCTCCAAAAGTGAGATTTTTTTCGTGATATACACCAGTGGATTTAAAATAATGGTAAAATGATTATACAGTAATAGGAATTTATTAGTTTCCTGTACATTTCCACTTTTATTCTCTGGGATTTGTAACAGTGTAGGACATAATTTTGGATGCAGATTTGATGCTGTGAAAGATTTGCTCAATCAAAATGCTTCCAAGTACAAATTTTGTACATCATTGTAGATGTACTTATGAGAATTTAATTCTGGTATTTACAGAAATGCTGGTGACATCAATCTGAGAATGTAATTTAACTCTTTTCTCTGTGGTTTAAGAAACAGGATACAGTTTCCTAATAGAGCCTGAGTACAGAGGCTGTGTTGTAAGGCGTAAATGCTGACAGTTTTAACATGTAAATGGCCTGTAGAAACCAGCTTTTTTTGGGATAAGTTATCATCTAAATGAATACTGGAAAAGAAGCCCAAGCTCATACAGTTTTAAGTGCCATGCCAACCATAGTTTTAAAACAATGATTGCCTGTGGGAAGAGGTGGTAGCACATGTATGCTGGGAATGTGCCCATTGAAGCACTTGGTAACTGCTTATTAGTGGGTAAAAAATCTCATTGAGGATTCTTTGGCTTTGCCATGTCCATGTGATTTTCCTCTCGCATTGTTAGTATTAAAGACTGTTTAATAGGTTTTACAAAAATTCTCTGAACTGGACAATCAGTATCCTTTGCCTGTTATTTGGGCCCCCAAAGCACAGAATTCTTGTTTATAATTTTTTTCTGTAGAAAACTTTATGACAACAGACAAATCAGTAGGCAAAGTCCTAAATTTCTATTTCGTAGCTGCATAATTTTCTTTTCTGTGTTCAAAACTGTAATAATTACTTAACATCACTGCTATATAATTCTTGGTAATAATTTTATGTTTCTGAAATTCTCTAAGTATCCCTTTATTGCATATTGAAAAGATAATTTGTTAGTTATGACAGATGCTGACTGTGTTTTTATTTCATCTGTTAAATGATATTTTGGGCTTGTTCACCTAGAGAAACTGATAATATAAGAGGTGTCATCCTTTATTAGACATCAGTAAATTCAGAGCAAAGGATTAATGAGACACTGGAAATGGACATAGACTGGATATATTTCTGAGCAGGAGTCTAGAAATAAAGGTGTGGGATTTATGTGTGTTAGCATTCTGTATCTTTTTTGTATGTGGTTTTCACTAATAGAAATTATTTTACTGAAGCATCAGCTGGCCTCTTCCAGCTGCCCTTGCATGAGACTGTAAAATCCCCTGAGAGTAGCTAAGTTGCAGCTCTCCCAAGAACATGACAAAGGTCAAAGCCTTTAAAATGCTACAGGACTTAGGAAAAAAATATCTTTCCAAAGCTGCCTTAAGTGTGTCTAAATACCTCCTTAATAAACATGGCAAACAGTTCTCTGGAAAATCAAATAGCCAAACTTTTGCACAGTGTAATAATATATATTATAAGGCAGTTAAGGAGGTTGTATTAATCAGATTAAATAGCTAACCATGTACAACTCTGTAATTTTGCATGGAGTGAAGGTGCCACTTGCTGTGTGGTTCCCTGATTTACTAACAGGTGATGCAATGGTCTCACAAGGGACTGCAGCTATTTCCTGTGTTAATCCTAAACCAGTGTGCTCAGACCAGGGTGGAAAGATACTTTACTCTCCTATCAGCTGCTCCAAAGGCACCTGGAAGAAGTGGTGGTTGAGTTGCTTTGGGCTCAGTTTGTCTGGACCAATGCAATAAAAGCCTTTTGATACTGAAGAACTCAGTGAACAGATGTCCTTCTACAGTTCCAGCTGTGCTGCTGGAGCAGACTGCCCAAACCCTTGATCACTTCTCTTGACTACAAGTGTGAGCATAACAAATTTCTAATATATTTCCAAGGAGAACCTGAGTAACTAAAATATGCTGAGTTGTTTGGTCTTTGCTAACTTTAACTGCCTTGGGATAGGGAGCTCTAACAAGAGCAGCTGCAGCTGCTCTGAGTAGCTGGCAAGCACCAACACAGCTGTTGCAAAGTGCCTCCGTCCCCATCCTTGCTGTCTTTGCGGCTGCAATTAAAGATCTGACGATGGGGCCTTGTCTGATTCCCAAGTAATGCCAGCTCAGCATCAGGTGGCCACTGCCCACATCTGCAGTCAGCACCGACCTTGAAGACCTCATCAGAGCTGAACTGCACTTGCTGCCTTTGCTGCACTGGTACAAGGCAGAGCAAAAACAAGGGAGGGCTTGGGTCGTCCTGGTGAGCTCAGGCTTGTGGGTCTCATAATGAGACCATGCTGTCCAGGCAGCTTGCTTTGTGCCCTCATCTGCTGCTGGCTGTGGTTAGAATTTGTGTTTGTGATTTCTGTGCAGCTATTGCTGAACACAGACAAGACCTGGAGGAGGACTTTGTTTTTACCTGCTGAAGCACCTGAAGATATGGTTATTCATGCATGGTTGTTTGTACTACAAGGTTAAGAGCAGTACTAGTGGGTCTACAAGCAGCTCTAGGGTGATATCAGTCTTGGATGATGTAACTGTCATTTTCACATATGTCAGTAAGTAGAGATTAAACAGGCATAAAACCAAATTACCTGTTAAACACTGTGATCCATACCATGGTTCAGAGAACACAATTACACTGTTTGTACACTTAGGGATTACCTGAATTACAAACTCTTACACTGTGATTGTTTTATGAATTGGCTTGATTTACAGTAAGCCAGTAAGCGAGAATTAAATGAAAAAGTTTTCAATGTAATTTGTTCTGACCTTGAACTTTGTGGTATTTGAATTATGTAAGCAGTGGATTAGGTTTGTTTAGAAATCTGAATCCCTTTGCCTTCAAGAAATGGTGTGTAGTCTGTAATCCCTTCAGCAGGACTCAAGAGAGGAACATAATTTCATCCATACCTGTGATGTAAGTGCAGTATGAACAATTTTAGCATAGTTTGATGGTCAGTAACAGGCTGTTACTAAGTTTATCATAGTACTAAGCATAATATTCAACTCTGTTGCAGTTACCTTGTGTGTCTGTGTCTCTATGCTATGTCCAGGGAGTTTGTATTTATGTGTTTGGATGTCTTTCATTCAGCTGAACTCCACTAGTTCTGCTTCAATCCAACCTTAAAAAAATTCTGTCTTTCACACAAAAAACTAATGCAATGAAGTAGTTGAATATTTGTTGCTTGTCATCACTATTTAGGAATTGGTGCTCATTTAGCTTGCTTAAGATAGGTAGCAGCTTTACTGAGGGGAAGTGTCATGCCCAAGCCAGCGAAGGCTGACTTCTTCAACAGCTTGTAGATAGGTAGATACATGACAGAATTTTCTTCCAAGCATTTAGGAATTTTGGATTAAAATACAGTTTTGATGCTTAAAGGTGATTCTAAATATTCTTGTTAGTGTCTAAGAGACCTTTGAAATACCAGTCTTTACTCACCACTTTGTAATTTGCTATCTGAAAGTAATTTTCATTGAAATACGGCACCTTCTTGCCAAAGGTAGTACAAAAGCTTCAAAGGTATGGACTGGCTTGGATGTGGTTCTCACTGTAAGGAATAAGAGTCTAAATTGGCTAATACAGTTCACAGCTGATCACAGCAACAGAAGAGAACAAAACATGAAAGGAATAGTCTAGAATCGCTAGTGCGAACAACAGCATGGTGATTAAAAGTATTTAGACAGGATTTCTTTGTGATATAATGGTCCTTTGGAAAAGTTGGAAATTTTTTTACCCCACAATTCTTCATTGTCATATCTGTGGGCAATTAGAAGGTGCTTCTCTGGATTTCTTAGATGGAAGCTTGCTTTGGTATCCATTAAATCCCAGATTAGAGTATGAACAGCAATGTGAAGGTGATGGTATTAGCTGTGGTCAATACAGCATTTTTTTTGTAGTTCTGCAATGTGATCTTTGTGTATATAACATAAATAAGATAACCTTAAAAATATTTTATTGCATTTCCAAGTGATATTTCCGTGTGTCTGTGCCTGTGGCAGTGAAGTACTCATCTTCTTGGCCTGACACTCATATTTTGATTGCAGTCCCTGTCAAGGTAACACTGGGTGATTGGTTGGTCTGGGGTTTGCTGCAGTGCAGCCCCTCCTGTTGTCCACGGACTCTGATGGATTTTACTGGATCCAGCAGCATCTTGTATGAGATGGAGAACAGTCACTGGGTTCTGCACATAGTTGTGGTGGGATAGGGAGCTATGGAACTTGGATTTGTTAATCACAGGGTGTTTTTAATCATTCTCTGAAAAGATTCACCAAGTACTTGTTTTATAGCCAGGACCTAAATATATTATGCTATTAGAAAATTGAATATGAGACCCATCAATTTAATTCAAATGACCTGTTGAAGTGCTTGTGTTGTAAACACCACAGCAGATGGTGTGCTCATAACTTTGAAGACATGGTGTGTTTTAAGTACTTCACAAGAAGATGGTTTTATTCCATTCCTTCTACCAAGGTGTTAAGGAAAAGGTGGTTTAGATAGTTTTTGTGATTGTTTGTATTATTCCTGCCCCGTATCAGAACATTCAGCTAGGCAGACAAGGAGAGTGAGGTCTCCTGGTAATCTGGCAGTAATGCTGGTAGGAATTAGAGAATTGAATGCCCAACTGAATATTTCCTAAGGAATACACAAAGATAATACAAAAGTTTCTGATATGGAGATTGGAACGACTCAGTGGTCACCTGCATCCTCCAGCCTAGGGAAGGAGGTTGGAGGTACAACTCCTGCCTCTGCTGCTGCAGGAGTTCCTTGTCTTGGGAGGTTGGTGGGGCTGCAGTTGTGGGGCAGAGCTCCTTCTGCTGGCAGATCCCCTGACTGGCTGAGTCTTGAGTGTTGCTGTTTACCTGCAGGCCAATCTTTTCACATTTGCTTAGATATCTGCCATTTAAATTATTTTGTGACCTTCTAGATTCACTGAAAACAGGAAGACTGTAACAGTTTTTATGCAGAAACCCACAGTACATCAGCTACTGCTATTCTAATAAATTTAGAGCTATAGCAAACCAGTATTTGTTTGGCCTATGTTTTATAGATGGTATCATGATACATGTGCTTATGTGCATAATTACAGATAAAGGCATTAGATGACTCAATTTTTTGCTGTTGTTGTTGCTTAAGGACTTTTTTGAGTAACTTCAACACAGTTTTGAAGACCTTTAGCTAATGCTCAGACATTTACACATGTGCAATTAAATCTTAACTATAGCTTTGAACTTAACTTGGGTTACACTAATTCTTCATGCTGCTTAGCCTGCTCAGCAAGAAAAACAGTATTACCATCAAGTGAGTAATCTTTTTTTCACAACACCAGAAAATTAACTTTTAAAATGTATGCTGTTTTCAGCAAATCAAACTGCAGACTGATTTACCTACAAGTCCACAAAATAAATTAATTGGCAGCTTTCTGAGAACATGTGTGAAGACTCAGCTGTGGGCAAACAGCAACACTCCCACTACAAGTCAAGGGATCTGTGAAGGGATCTGTCAGATACTTTTGATAAGTTCTAAGGCGTTAATTGTGATCTTGTTTTTGTTAGATGCTCTTGCCTGGTACAGAGTTAACATAATCTCATAATCTTAAAACATTACTGTGAAGAAAAATATAAAGTAGTACATATCTGTATTTGCATAATATCTATATTTGTATAAAAACATGTGTCTAAAATCTGTTATATATTTGTTTTGATGCACTGCAGAGGTAAAACTGTTGAGACACCTTCCCAGAAATACCTGACCTTTTTTCTCAAAAACTACAGGGCTTATATGTATTAATTTCTGTGGATACAGTCTCATTGTCTTGCAGTCTCTTGCTCAAACCCAGTAGCATTCTTCAAGTGGAATTTGAAGGTTTTGTACATTTTTCCAGAATTGCCAAACATCTGTAGTCTGCTTTGAGGAGCAGTTTTACCCAGGAGCTTTGCTGGGTATTTGGCAATCTCAAGCACGCTTGCTCTGTGTATTTAATCAGACTCCACAGCGCATGCCCAGAAATTCCACATTTCCAGTAAACATTGGATGGAGCTGTGTGTGCATGGAATGCTGTAACAGCCTGGAGTGCTGGACTCGCTGAACCCATGGTACTTTGTGCATAAACACCAGTTCTGGATTGGACTGCTGCTGCTCTGCCAAAAATCCCAGATCTTTCTTGGAACAAAGTTTTCCAAGATCTTCTATTTTTCCAAAGACTTAACTTCCTACATCAGTGCCTTGGCCATGAAAGAATAATCTCAAATTTATTTTTCCCACCTTCCCACCCCCCCAAACATACAAAGCATTCATCTGCCAAACTCTCACTAGGTTTTCAAATGCCAAGGATTTGTGAGCAGTCTTCCTTAGATATGTGTGTGCTTATATATAAATATGTATATTATATGCTGTATGTGTGTATACCCAGTGGGGTGTGAAATAAGTTATTATGATAAATGACCCTTCTGAATTGTCTAACTTGTTTGCTTATTTGTTTGTTTTCAACAGGCAGAAATACTTAGTGTGCTCAGTCACAAAAACATCATTCAGTTCTATGGAGCTGTCATTGAACCTCCAAACTATGGCATTGTTACAGGTAAGGATTTTGTCTGACCTTTTCCTTGACTCTGTAAAGCTACAATGTTACAAGGTTATCTCCAGTGTTACCCAATTACAGTGTTTTGCTAATTGTTCTGGTCTTTTTTAAGAGTGCTTGGCACTACCTGCCTCAATGTAATTGGGAGTGCTGGAGGTGGGAGCCAGGCTGGGAGCATAGCTGGAGGCAGCATGAGGCAGGTGAGGCCTAGGGTGTTCTTAGTGCACAAATACAGGACTCCTTTTAACAGTACCTTTCATTGTGTTCTTGTGCCCTGTTTGGAGAATTGCTTTCCCATTCTAATTGGTGTGTCACAAAAGTAGAGGTTTTCATGATACGAAGTTCTGGCTGGTTCTGTTCTGGAAGGAAGGTGGGCTGGGTGTCTGCTCAGAGCAAAGCTGCCCCATGAGTTCTGCCTGCACTGAAAGTAGGAGAATTTGCATTGTGAGGTTCACAAAGGGAGGAGTTTGAAATAGAGTCAAGGGTTAATAAGGCATTGTAAGACAACTCCCTTTATACATGGAAAACTAGGTTTTGTTTGTTTTGATATTCCTAGAATTATGCAGAAGTTGCTTTTTGTGGTATTGTTGAGGTATTTTGTTGGTGGTTGTTTTTTTTTCTGTCACCATTTTAAGCTTCCTGCTCTTATCTTGGGAGATGGTCCAGATAGAGAATTTTCTCCCTTTCCTGTATGGGACAAACTACATAAGATAGAAGTAGAAAGTAAACCGAAAGCAAAGAAATTTCCCAACTGCTCAAACAAATGTTTGAAGAGATAAAACTCATAAAAGTGTGGATTAGGAGGCATGTTTTGGCATGTCTGTAACTTTCAAAGCTCAGTGTGAAGAGTAGTCTTTTGCATGTGTCACAATCTAACACCAATTTGAGTCACTGCTGGTCAGGTTTTTGTTGGTTGGTGGTCAGAACTCGTGAAAATTCAATTATTTCTACCTGCCTCTTAGGCTTCTGCTTATCACAGCAGGTGGCAGTGTAATCTGAAATGCAGCACGTTTCAGGGCGTGGGGAGCTTTGCTTACTCCAGGAGTATCAGCCTACTGCAGGTCATGGTGTGGCAGACAGCATTCCAGAGGTGCTTGGGGTGACCACAGTCTGCACCACTTAGAAATGCACTGATGATGTCATATAGACAGGAATTTGAATTCCTTCTGGAAGCAGTAAAATTAATAGAAAGCTAATAAATCAAGCAATGTAATTTTACTATCCTTTTTAATATAAGTGTAAACCAACAAGGAGACTAGTAAAGGTGAGGTGTAATCAATGACCTGGGATGATGTCTAGATCAGAAGACCTCAGCTTGATCTCACCAAGATCAGGGTTTGGAGGACGTATGACCTGCTTACCAGTCACAGGGCTGACAGCAACTGAAGTATTCACTGTGCTGTTGAGAATGGGGACTCTTTAACTGCCTGTGAGATAGAGACTACAGTCTGTAGTTCAACAGCTTTGTTCCACAGGGAACTTTGATCACACCTGCTTGAAAAAGAAAGAAGTTTGGGGATTTTTTAGCAAACTGTTGATTCTCCGTGCAACTTCTAAGGAGACTGGAGTCCTGTGGATTGGAATGGAGGCAAGGCTCCCTTTCCCTACACCATTTTCAAATCAGAGAGAATGGTTACTGATAAAAGAAATGTTGATTACACTTCAAATGTCTTTTAGAGGGATTTTCACTTTGTGATCTTCTGGATGGCCTTCAGTGTTGCAGACAATCCAAACAGTGTTTAGTTAGAGATTTGTTTCTTGAGAGAGAAAATCCCAAATAAGAAGAAATCCTGAGAAATTAATGTTTCTTCGGAGTGATGGAGATGAGACCATTCAGCCAAGTACTGGCATGTACTGAGCATTAGCTGCATGTAATATCTCATGTAGGATTGTTAAGGAGTTTTCTGAGAACGGCTACAGCTGGAGTTAAAAAAATGTTTTCCTCCTAGGATGCATGTCAGTGTTCCAGCTCATCCTGCTGCCCGGTGAGCTGCTGTCATGGATCCCATCATTCTAGATGTTACTGGCCATCTCTGTCAGCAGCAGTCTCAATATGTAGCTTTCAGATATGGCTTTTGGCCACAGCTGCCTCATCCCAAAAGGTTCTCAGAGCTTGTGCCCCCAGTGCACAGAACCATATGTCTGCCACAGCATCACAGGGTGGGCCCAGTAAGGCAATCAGAGCTTTTCTTTCTAAAGCAAATATTTCTTTTCCATTAGTTGCAAAACATTGTCCTTGCAATAGGCTTTCCAAATCCACAAGCTCCTAGTAAATATCTGTGGCACAGAAACTGTATGGAAGAAATACTAACAGTGGGGCTTTGTTGATTGACGCTTACTTGCCTCTGTTCACACAAAGTGGCAAAGGGCTGAAGGAGCTGAGCTGTCCCCTGACCCTGATGGGTCGAATTATGCATTGTAAAGGCATGCAAAGCATGCAGCCAACCTGTTCCTGAAAAATCCATTTATAAGACAGATGATGACATCATGGGTAAAAAAAGCTTCTGTTTTAATTGTGGAAATGTGCGGGTCAGCAGCTTACTCCTCTGTCGGTGACATCAGAAGCAACATGTCTGTCCTTTCAGTGGGAGGTTGTACAGCAGGGATCCAAAGCTCACTTGCCACTTGAGTGTTTACTTTCACAGGACTTGCTATTTTCTCCCTCTTTCATTTAGCACTGGAGTCTTCCCATCTGACCTGCCACATTCTAGGCTGCAGATTCAGTTTGGTCTCAGTGTCTTTCCCCACACAGTGATCTCCCAGTGGTTTTTATTTTTTTGGTTAGGAACAGTGGAAATTTTTGTATGCATTTACACTATCATGTATCAATCATTGATTAATATTATTATTTTTAAAAATCAGATACATTTGATGTAGTCTTAAAGGCAATGATTTTGTGGCTGCTTTGAAATAAAATGAAGATTTTGAGAGTCTTCTAGATAGGTTCTAAATTCTGCCTGAGAAGCACATTGAATAGCCTTGGGAGAGAGGGACAAAAGGCTTAAGTTGCTCCTTGTATCCCCCTGCACTGGGTGGCATCTGCCTGCCCTGTCATTGCAAGCAGATAAAAGAAAATGTATCAGCTGTTTCATCTTATGAACCTCCTGTTGTGTTTTTGGTGAAACAAATTCTAAATGAGATAAAACTTATTTCTATTAATATTTCATATTAATAAATACTGAGCAGAAGAGCCACAGGCTTTAAACTGCTGTAGATGACCTGCAGCACAAGAAAATCTGTCCTGCTTATCACAGGGTTAGCCTTCTTGTTTCATCCTTCTGTTTTTTCATGAACAAGTTATTTGATCTGCTGTTTTGTTTCTCCATGGGGAAATAGGAAACTTTCTACTTGCAAACTCTTTCTTTGTAACAAAACATTATATATTTAGCATGTGGCTTTACTTAAAAAAAATAAAAAATAATGTTTTGTTATGGGGCATAATTTATACACAGTACTGCTTACAGTGAGGAGTATCCTCTGATTTTGGAAACAATAAAATGAATCTGATACCACCAAACTCATCTGTTAATTGTTCTTTGATTAAATGTGGTTAATTCACTGTTTAAAAAAGTCAGAATTTTAGGTTATATGAAAGTGGTACTGTAGAGATTTGAGTTGTCTCCAGTTTCACACCTAAATATGTGTAGGGCTGACTAGCTTGTTGTTCCTGCTTTAAGCCCCACAACTCTGACAGTCAGACTGGATTCCATCTGCCACAGTTCCAAACACCAGTGGGCCCCAAATGCCCTTGTTTGTACCCCAGAATTCTGCTGTGGGATTCTGTAGGTATAGTTATGGGAAATTAAGAGAAACATCTGCTTGTCCTGAACAAAGAGCTTGCACAATCTTTTACTCTGGAATTTGAACTGCTTTGCCTGATGTCTCTTTACGCCAGGCCTTTCTAATACCTTTTCATTTTAATGCCTGTTTTTCTATATGATTACACTTTTTAATTTGTTTTTTTAATTTTTTGTTAGTAGTAGCTTATGTCTGCATTGGGACAATCAGATAAACTCTCTTACTGTACTGGTAATAATATTAGGCTGTTGAACGCAAATTCTTTGTCATTAAGCCAGAGGACTGCTTTCTGGAACTGGCAGAGTTTCTATTATGTCTTTCAAGCTAGGTGCAATGTTTTTAAATATCTTGGTTTTATTTTTTTTTAACAGAGTACGCTTCTGCTGGCTCACTGTTTGATTACATTAATAGTAATAAAAGTGAAGAGATGGATATGGATCATATCATGACCTGGGCCACTGACATAGCTAAAGGTAAGCAAGAAGGGTGGCATATACTGCCCTACACAGCCAGCGAATGTACAGCTTCCTTCGTCAGGAAAGCTTTCCTAATCTTCCTTATTGAGATGGTAAGAAAACCAATCAAACATATATAAATGAAAAAAGCAAAACCCATTCACTATTCTTTTCAGTATGTTCCTTGTTTATTATGAATCCAGAAATATTCTGGAGTGAAAATGGCTTCTGTGAGCCAGTTCTGGTGTGCCCTTAAGTCCCAAGAGTATAATTTGCTGATGTAGTGTAATTATGAGGTAAAGTGCATAATTACCCTTACATTTGATTTGATTTGGGGCATTTAAGGAAGCTGAGGACTTATTCTCAGCAAACATACTGAAACTCTTCATATAATAATGTAGAATAAGCTGTTCCATCCTGTGTGTTCTTTGTGACTGACCATACAAGAATTAGTGTAAATTAATGAAAAAAAAGTAAATTAATATCTGGCTTAATTGTGTAGACACCTCCTTAACTATATAGTTAGAGAAAATAACTACATATGATGTTAAAACCCATTAGCATATCCAGATAGATGCTTTGAGAGATAAGTGAGCTTTGGTTAGTGCTTTTTACTCAAAGTAGATTGTGGGAAGCTTTGGTTCTCCTTCAGCACGTCAGTATGGCACACAGGTATGGCAACTTGCAATGAGTGCAACTAGTGGGAACCAGGAATCATGACTGCAGAAATGGGATGGCCCTGCTCAGCCTGTCTAACTAGATTATTCCTTTGTTTTGTGTAGGAATGCACTATTTACACATGGAAGCTCCAGTCAAAGTTATCCACAGGGACCTGAAGTCCAGGAATGGTAAAGTAGCAATGCTCTGAAATGATCTGCATTTACTGTTACACATTAATGTGGCATTTAAATCTGTGCCTGAGTTTTGTGAACAAGCAGAATGCGTAACTAATGCCATGGTTGTCATCACTTGTTGAGGCACAGAAAAGTTGTTCCCTCCTCCCCATCCTGAGCCTGTCTGAAGTTCATTACAGACCTGGCATCATCTAGAACACTGTGGAGGACTCTTTCAACTTGTGTCTTGCTGGTCATGATTGGCCAAGAAAACTGATGAAGCTTTCAGATACTGCCTGGGCACTCTTTACTTCTTTTTTCTCTTTGGAAAGGTTGAGTACCAGGAAAGGCTGGCAGACACCAGACACAATAGACTGGATAAGGCCTATTATTTCTTATCAGAAAATCATGTCTTTGTTGTGGCTTTTTTTGAGATTTGACAGATATTCAGGCTTTTGAGTCATACACGTTCAGTGTGGAGTCTGTACTTAGCAGTTGACAGTCATTTCTGAAATTTGCTGAACATTGCCTTTTACATGAAACTTCTACCACTAGTGGTGGGATAGGAGAGTCACAGATTTCAATGATGTATAATAGTCAAGAAACATGTAGGTCTCACCTCGGTTTTAGGCTTTCTCCTTTTATTAATGACTCTTCCAGAGAGCTTCTTGTTAAACCTAACTGTACTGGGGAGAATGAAGTTCATCTGTGTTGCTGTCCTTTAACTCAGTAAGGCCTGAAAGGTTTTGCATTTGTTCAGAGGCTTGCAGGTATTCAGCAGATGTTCTGTCAGCTTCCCAATGAAACCAGGACAGATGTGCACATTCAGATGCTGGCTCACCTTAGGGTCATTTGTCTTATTGAAAAATGAAGTATTTTGCCGTAAAAATGTGTTGGACTTGCTTTTTGCATTCCTGTAACCTTTTGTTTTTTCATTTTCAGTTGTTATAGCTGCTGATGGTGTGTTAAAGGTATGAACACTTTAATTATTTGTTGTGAGATGCTGCTGCTTGACTGGATGTTTCTATGTCTCATGAATGAGGTCAATACTCACAATACCAGTTTAATATTTTATTTATTTTTGCCAGATCTGTGATTTTGGTGCCTCAAGATTCCACTCCCATACGACACACATGTCATTAGTGGGCACTTTCCCATGGATGGCCCCAGAAGTTATTCAGAGTCTTCCAGTGTCTGAAACATGTGACACGTACTCGTACGGAGTGGTGAGTGCCTCATCTCACTGTGCATTGTGGCAGTGAGACAGAATTCATGTGCTGCAACTGCAGCAATTCTGAATAAGAACAACAAGAAATGCCACAGTTCCTTCTGTGACTGACCCATAATTTATAATTATATGCTTGAAAATGATAGGAAGAACATAGTATCTTGCATGTTTGGTAGCATCTCTTTAGATTAGCAGCATGCCAGTGTAGGAAGTTCCACAGTTATTCAGCATATGTCCAAAGGCTTTCAGGAGCTACTGAAAGCATCATGAATCTCTGCTTGTGGGGCTTTTTTTGTGGCACTAAAGAGAAAAAGCTTGTCTTGTAACGGGGGGTAACATTAGCATTCCACTTTCCCCAAAACAGTGTCACTGATTTTTATTAAAAAGCAGCTCCTCTATGCTCAATTGTTTAAAAGGCACTGCTATCACTATCTGTGAGAATAGACCCCATCTGAAAATACAGAAGCCCAGCACTGCTTTGCTGAAGGGTGAGGAATCAGTTATAGTTCATAAGAATGTCAGGTTTTCAGATTCAGTAATGTGAATTACTTTACTCTGTCAACAGTTAAACTCTAATTTAGTTTTGCTCTGCAATACAAAGCAGGCTAGAAACAGCCCTACTGGTCACATCAGTTGTGTGCCCAAGCCCATAGCCTTCCTCTGGCAGAGGACAGTAAAGAGTATTTGGGGCAAAATGAAAGGAAGTGGGGCTGTAGTTTCTATGCATATTGGTGCATTAACCATTTTTCTGTTTGGATTCAACAGTGGGTGGCAGAATGAGAAATTCTTCACTACCTGCCAAATGTTGTGTCTCTCTCTTTGAGGAATGGGAGGAGGTAGATGTGAGGGAGGCACTATGATTTTAAGCTAGCACCTATGGCTGTACACATCTAAGCTGATGTCTCAGTGGAGAGTGACTTAAACTTTTTGCCAAACAGTTGTTTATAGTGAGAAAAATTTTTGAGACATGATGTGACATCACTTACCAGTGAAAGTTTGAAAGTTTGCAAGGATCCTATATGGTCAGATTCAAAATCCTTGCTTGCTTAACTGAACTAGGTCACAAAGAGTAAGAGAACATAAGCTAACAAATATAAATATTAATGTAAACTGTTACTGGAAGCAATCACATATTGTCCACTGAAGGGAAACATTCCAGTTTCAAAACAGAACAACAATGTTAGAGGAAAAATTCCAAACATGGTGTTATAGTTCAAACTTCTCACATAGTCATCCTAGTTTGAATTGACTTTAGTAATGTTTTCAAAGTGGGAGAAGGTAAGAAATTGTTTAGTATCTTATCATGTCAAGTATTAACAGTGCCTTGGGAACATTATGTTGTGAAAAGTTTATTTGACCTCATTGAAAAAGTCAGGTTCCTTTGACAGTTCTGCGCTTGGAGGTAAAACTGGACTATCCTCATTATGAAAACAGTTCCGTGTTACCAGAATATTTTAGCATTGTTATGGGTGTGTAGTGCTACTTTAGAATGTCTAGTAATGACCCACAGTTTTTTAATACATTATTTTTAAATTAATGTGTTCTACTGTGAGTAGAAGCTTATGAATTCATAAGCACTTAGGTGTAATTATTCTTTTTATAACTCTAGTCTTGGAACAGCATTATTTTCAGAGGAGATAGATGGGTAGAAATGAAGAATGGCAGTGGCCCAAGTTCTCTGTTTCTGAAATAACTGATATTAGGGGGTTATACAAGCAAGAAATGGCCTGAATATAACATTGAAAGTTGGAATCTCGCTATAATAAGTGTTATAACTACCAGAGAAGTAGCTAGGGGTCTGAAAACTAGAAATATGAGAAAGGGTGTTTTTGTCTCTTTAAATTATTATCATCTATAAAAACAAAATGTAAAGAATCTCTTTTTGAAGCATAACACTTGCCAGCAGCTTTTGTGCTAGAGAGACAAATCTGCTTTACTTCAGTTAAAGTCCTCTTAACAAAGAACAGAATCCTTTCAAATGTAAACTAGTAAGATGCTAGGAATAGATATTTCAATTGCAATATTTGTCATCTTTCCCATGGTTTTCTTTAATTTCCTTTCTTTTATTTTTTTATCTGACAGTCTTTTCTTTCTTCAAACCCATCTGTGATTTTAAATGTTCTGCTTAAGCTGTGCAAGAGCTCTTTTCCCTGAAGTGTTGAAGCCTTTCTGCAGCCTCATAGGTCTGAGCTGCTTCTCAGCTGAAATGAATTTTCCTTTTTGTGAACAGTTGTATGCATGTTTATAGCTAATGTTTAGATTAGCTTGTCCTGCCCTTCATGGATGGTTAAACAGGCCTATGTATTCTCTGAGATACATAGTCAATAATTTATAATACTGTCATGAAATGCTAAAGCTAAATTTTCAAGGAGAATTTATTACCACACAGAGAGAGATCTTACACTTTCCTTCAGCTATGCTGTAGTTCCTCTTTCTGATCCATTTCCAAGTCTGTACTCTAAACAACTAAAACCAAGTGTTACAAGTGATCAACCCTGAAACTGACTTGTATGTCACTGTGTGTTGCTCAAAAATTATTCCTTGCCATCTCTGTCATTCCTTGCTGTCTCTGCCAGATAGGAAAGTGTATGTGGAATGACAGTGTCACTCTAAAAGCTGTTCAAAATCATGAAGACATATGCTCAGAATATATTATCCTGGCAGAACTGTTTGTAGTGCACCACAGTGTGTGTTTGTGTATCAGTATCAATGTATTTAATTGCAGAAAGCTTATCCAGTATAGTTGAATTATTTTATCATTTACAAGAACAAATAAGTAAAACCATTAATTGGCTATTGGTGGCCTAGAGACTGCCATTAAATGTAGCAGCTGTTCAAACACTGCTTTAGTTATGAGAACATATGTTATTTATAGAGGGAATGTTGGCCAGCTCCAGGGGTTATCCTTTACTCTTTTTGAAAAGAATGATGCGATCTTTAACTGCAGTTGGATCAATGCAGAGAAGACAGACCTAATTTTCATGCCTAAGGGCAGCACCTCTGTGAGTGCAATGCTAATGCTTTTGCTGTACCTCTGCTAACTGTGGCTCCTGACCATTGTCTGTGAACAGTTTCCTACCAGACAAAGCATAGTTTTTCCAGCGAAGGTGTTCAGAGTGTTTTCTTTTCCTCAGATTACTAACTTGGATGTTCTCCTATCCACATGGCACTTTGAATCTTTGTTGGCTTTGCACCAACGTGGGGACAGGGTATGGGGTAGAGGTGTTGTGGATTTAGTTTTTCCTTTGGGTTGTTGTCACATAATTGAGAGGATAGGAATTGAAATGCACAGCTGAGCTGACAGAAGTAAATGTGTGAGCTTTTTCTGAAGACCACCTATTTCTTATAGTCAGGTTTGTGTATAGGGTGAACATTCATACATTTCTCTCTCCTTTCTCTTCCTCTATATACAAAGATGAGTCCAACATCTTCAGAGGCTGCAGCTTACTGCACTATATTAAATGGCCTTGCTTTGTTTTTCATCATTGTTTCTAGCTTGGCTGTTTTCTCTGTGAGCATGTGCTGTCCATCATCACAGAAATGTGATGTGATTGGGAAAGGAGGTGATGCTCACCATTACATGTGGGAGGGAAAGTGAACCACATCATTCTCAATTAGGTTGTAGACCAGAAAGGAAAGATAAAATAATTTCCAAATGAAGTGATCCAGTAAAGATAAAATAATTTCCATATGAAGTGAGCCAATTCTGAAAATGAACAGAGTGTACCTCACAATGAAGAGGCTGGGGTAAGTTAGGCTGAGGTTCTTGTCTGTTGCTGAATCACCCTGGGGAGAGCAAGAGGCAAGTGAGAATGCAGACAGTACCCATTTGCTGCTTTTTAAAAGACTGCTGATGCAGTCATGCACCTTAGCTGATGATTCAGGGTAGCTAGTCCATGGGAAGGGGTGGAAACTCCTGTAAAACTGAAAATAGAGACACGTCACCGTTGGAAGGAAAGGCTTTCTCTGTATATTTGGCCTGAATATGAAAATTGCTTTGTTGTTAAAATATTTTCTAAACCTGTGTAAGTAAATGCAAGTATTTCCAACATCCCACTTCCGTATCTTTTACTTTCATTTGTTAGTAAAATGAAGGCCATTAAAAATCCTTCCTATTGTGTCAAATTGCTGTTTTTCTCTTCAACTGTGTGCAGTCTTGGACAAATTTTTAGCTAGCACTGTTGCTTTAGGGAGGCAGTGATCTGTTGGAGCAGTGGAAATAAACACTAAAGGTGTCATGATAAAGGAATTCGGTGCAAAATGTTCTGCACAACCGTATGTGCATGAATGAAACAAGACAGCTCTTAAGATTTGCAGTCTTCTGAAAGAAAGATAGCACAGCAGTAGTTTTCCAGCTCAAGGCTCTTGAAGACATTTAACATGTATTTCATTATGTTCTTCACTGGAAGGTTATTTAGATACTGCTCTATCTGATGTGCAAACTTGAGTTTTTTCCTCTGTAGTGTCATGGTACAGTCCCAACAGATGAAGTTGTTCTGCAAGGCTGCTCAACCACATGTTTGATTTGGTCCAGGAACCTTTGTTTTAAACTGACTGTTTTATACACTGCTTTTTTTGTCTGAAGTACATGGGACTGGTAATTTTTTTTCCTTCTCTCACAATTAAATTTCCTTCTCGACCAGTAGAGAGGTGATAACTTGAGTTACAATCGAGGTGCCTTTTTTTCCTTCTGAAAGGATTGAACTGAGGCTAACAGGATAATTGAATAGGTCTGTGATAATTCTCCCCATATATTTCTTATTCTCAGAAAAACTTTTCTTATTTTTCCAAGATACCCTTACCTTTACTAATCAGCCTTCTGACTCAAGCAGAATTATTGAAATAGGTCCATTGTTGGAGTACCCTGTTCACTTGATTAAAGGCCCAACTCGGCTTCAACACATTTTTTTGCTTGACCTCCATCTGTCAATATTGTTCCATTTGCTTTTTCATTATCTTCATAGCTGTCCACAGTCCATTCAAAATGTTGCAGCTGGAATAAACCTGGGCACTAACCCAAACACTGAGGATATAGAGACTTGTATAAGGATCTTAATGCATTTTGGCAAATTCTGCATTACAGATTCTTTGTTGTTGTTGTTATACTTCATATATGAGCAGAAGAAAAAGGTTGTAGATATCTGCAGCAAGATGTGTCTATGAAAGTTTTGCTTAAAAAAAAAGGGGGACATAAAGAAGTAGAGGTACAAAGTGCTATTAATTTTGTTGAATTCCAATATGTTGTCCCAATGGCAGAAAAACAAGTTGGATTCATTGACTTGAAGCCTTTTTGATGATGCCAAACTCTTTTCTACAGAGTAGCTTAGATTCTTGGGTACTGTGTTATCAAAAGGCTAAAAGCATGCAAAACTAGGAGATCTTTCTCTAGCTAAGGACAGTATGTCTATAAAAACTCAAGGAGAAGAGAGTAATTTTTTATATGATGTATATTGCTTAGTTTAATATGATCACATACTTGGAGATAAACAATTACAGTTTTGATTGCAAAATTGTATTTTTATAGGTATATCAAAGGAGCTAAATACCTTTTGGATCATATTCACTGGTTGCAGTCGCATAGAAATATTTTTAAATGAAAAATTACTGCAAAGCAATGTCTAGCTGGAGCTGAGAAGGAGAGGAAGAGCATTGTCTTCCCAAGACCCAGTTGCCAAATGTGAACTTTATAGTGTACAAAGATAGTAACAAAGCAACCCAGTTTTTCATCTTAGCTTTTCTGTAGAGGAAAAAGCAGAAACATTCAAATTAATTTTGTGAGAGGATCTTGCACACAAACACCGGTCCAAGTTCCTGCAAATGAAAACTGGTTGCCTGGTAATTGGATACAGAATAGTGCTGTATCAAGGTTTAATAATGTATTTAAAATACAAAGTACAGAAATAAAAATTCTTTTCTTTTTTTCTCTTCCAGGTTCTCTGGGAGATGCTAACAAGGGAGGTCCCCTTTAAAGGCTTGGAAGGATTACAAGTAGCTTGGCTTGTAGTGGAAAAAAACGAGGTAAGACTACGTTTCTACATTCAGGTACATAGATCAGAAAACAGTATTGGGGTTTTGCAAAAGACTTTTTCATCTTCTTCAAATTGAAAGTAAGTTCACGCGTATGGAAAGATTAGCAGTAGGAGCTAACACAAAGGGTCAAAGTGATGTTATTCCTCATGAATGGACCCTTTACATCTAATTGTTGCAGCTTCACGTCGTGATGCTGTAGATCAAAAATTGTACAAGTACTGTACTAGTTTCTCAGTCTCAATTGTAAAACCTAGGGGTTTGTTCTTAGTGATGAAAGAAGCCATTGCGTCCAAGGTAGGGGAACAGTTTAACTCCATCTCCTGCGTTTAGGACATCTTTTTACTGGCCGGGAGTTGATATATCTGTAAGAGACCTTCAGCTACTTCAACTTAACTCTCCCAGCAGGAGTCACTATAGTACAAGAAACTGCCGCTTAGATGAAAATTTCAAAAATAAAAGAAGAAAAAATAGTTTTAAAAAAAGAGAGAAATTACAGTTTTGCCACCTACGTTCAACACTACATTGAAGATGAGCTCCTCACTGGTATCGGCAAGGCTGTGGCATAGCTGCAAGCCTCCTCATGCAGAGTCTTTCCATTTCAAAAGCACTTCAGTGGTGTAAACACCGTTTGTACAGTGTCCCCAGCCTCGCTTTTCTTCTCCTCACAAATTGAGGCTTTCAGTTAGTTGGACATGTGAGCGTATATCTGAACACATAGTCCCTTGATATCAAAGACAGTAACTACATTTAAAAAACATTTAAAGTTGTGACTGTACCACACACAGACAAGCATGGAAATCCTCCACAAAGATGAAACCTCCTCTATCTAGACACAGCGGAAGCTTGGGAAACATTACAATGGCGAGGCACCGGCTGTACAATACAGATTTCTATTATTCTACATAAACTGTTTCTCAAAATGCTTCAGAGTTAAACAGAGGAGTTAGGTTTCCTCCTCTTAGTTTAATGTTTTTTGTTGGTGTTTTTTTCCCTCTCTCTTTTTTTCTTCTTTTTGAGGACTGGATTAATTCCAGTGTGATATACCAATTAGTTGGAAATGCTACACTAACAGTGTGAAGATTGTGAATGTGGTCTTCTACTGCATTTATGAGAGCAGGGGGCACAAAGACACTCTTTCTTCTAGTCCAGGAAAAGCCTCACACATCATTTTGAAGGAGGAACCTTAAAGCTTTCCATCAACAGTATTTGGCTCTTGTGCCTACCACATGCAGTTTTATGTAAGGGGTAAGAGTGGCATTGGGAATGTTGTAAAGACATGCAGTCACATGCTGAAACATGTCCGAGCGTACAACACACATTTCTCTGCAGTTTTGCAGAGCAAGGAATTGTGTAAAATCCAGTATGAACTAAATGTAGATATGACTGTTTTACTAATGGCTGAAGAAACCTAAGGGGTGCATTCTCAGAGCCAGCTCTTTGTCTGTCAGGTACCACTAGCCTGTTGCTACCACTTTTCTTAGGGGGCTGTGAGGGAGCTTAGAGGGTATTGCATACTTTTAATTTTTTCTGGCCATGACATGGGTAACATGTCCAGCATAGGCCTTGAAAAGTCAGCTTGTGCTACTTTTCTTAGTTTTCTGTGTCCCAAAACAAGTGTAAGGGTCAGGTTCTGCTCTCAGTTCAGCCTCTTGATATCAGTGGGATTGCATGGTTCCAGTCCACAACAGAACTGGATCACTGCTGAGCCACTCCTCCATTTTTTGGATTGCAAGTCTTTTGTTAAAATTAGTGAGGGATTGAGGCCAAAGCATAATTGCATAAGGTGAAAAATCCCCTTTGTAAAGCCTGAGGCTAGCAAATGGAGTAGATTCTAATGTGTCTGTATGGATCTCTTTTGACACTATGCATAATTTCACAGTGTTATTTTTATTCTGGTAGAGATTTTTTAAAGCCATTTTTTTAAAGAAGAGCAAAGCATGAGAGTTCAGGTTATGCTAGACATGATCTCATAATAAATTGCCACTGAGAAATGTGTTCTTTATTATGACATTTGGATCCTGCTACCTCTATATTACGTATTATATAGGCGACATTCTTCACAAGTGAGACAAGTGGTGATTGTTACTGCTTGTCCACCTCCTGGAACACTGAGGGTTACAGACAATACTGCAGCAAGACTAGCCAGTGTATTTTTAGGCCAATGACTCAATTAGACATCAGGCACCAGTGCAACTTCTTTGTGCCTTGTACAAATTTCTGTGTATTTCTTCCACAGAAACCCTTGCACATTAAGTTGTGACATTGATAATCAGACTTCTGCAGTGCCCGGCCTCTGTGTCTCATGTTTCCAGTTCTTACAGGGTTCAAATGCTTTTGGAACAGGATTTAACTCTTGCTTTTGGCTGCTGTGTCTTGTAAGGCTTTGCAGGTCACACTGCAGTAATGTAATGGTACAGAGAGACATAACTTGCTCTGCTTTGCCTCTGAAATGGCAATAGTAGGGCAGATGAAAGGGTCTTCTTGAGAGGATAGTCTGAACAGGAATGTAATTCCTGGTTCTTGCCTCCTAGAGGACAAGAACCCTTTTTCCAGCTTGACCCCTCTTACACTTGGACTCACTTTCTCTGAGAAACTGGTTTTCTATCTAACTTTTTAAAAATTATTTATATAATGTGAAACATCTGAAGTCAGTTAACAGCTTTAGTGAGAGCAGAGGGATCTCCTTCAGTTGTAATGTTGGAAGCATGTGCAATCAGCTGGAGAGGCTTCAGTATCTGTGTATGTGAGAAAGGATTTGCTTTTAGGCTTTCCAGTCTGGAGGCAGGCTGTTAATGTAAAAATCTTCTAATTTAAAACTCTCAGCAAATGAAACCAAACTAGCTGCAAACTAATTCTCTGTAGTCGGTGGTCCTGGCTATAACCAGCAACTCCTTGTCTTCAGTCATTAGGAAATATTTATGAGTTCACTGTGCTCTGTGAGTGCTTTCTGAGATCTGCATGTCCTCATTAATCCTTCTGACCACAGGCTCATGAAACGTCTCTTGTGTCATGTAGAGCTTCACTTAACTCTTTTTAACTCACTTAATGTAATCTATATTTCAGCTATTTGTGTGTCAAAAGTGATTATAGTATTGTACAGCTAGATCATTTATGTGGGAGAAAGGAATTAAGGCAGGCTGTACATTATGCCCATCTGACAAGCAACTTAAAATACTATGCAGTAACCTCCACAAATGATTATGTTTTAGTATTAAAAACTGTTTGTCTTGGTTTTGCTTCTTCTCTCTGAGCTTTCTTAAGGAACCCCATTTGTGCATTTGATATGTTACTTTCTTATAGGTCTATTAAAAATTATTTGTGCTTCTTGCTAGTGTTAGTAATTTTGATTTTTCTTTCTAATATGTCTCCACATTTTTATGTTGTATTTAAAAGAGAGAGTGTATTTTAGTTCTTTGAAGTCTATTGGTGTCATAGGAAATTGCTTAGTAGCAGCTTAAAGAGAAATGCTTCCAGTAACTGATACATTTTCTTTCCATTAGAGATTAACCATTCCAAGCAGTTGTCCCAGAAGTTTTGCAGAACTGATGCACCAATGTTGGGATGCTGATTCAAAGGTAATTAAATGTGTGTCTGATTTCTGCACCACCACCCCAGCCTTGTTTTGCAAAGTGCATTAGCATTTCTTTGGGGGAGAAGTCTGAGCTGACACCATTGACACATTTCTTGACAATGATACCCAGGACTTTTTTTTTAGTGTGTGTATATATTTATACCTAAATAACTCTCTCTCCCTTTTAATCAAGAGTTGCTATGCTGCTAACTTTGTAACTATTAAAGACAATGACAGGGAATGTGGTAGGATGGCAAAAATGTAGCCGTTTTGGAGCAAGTGGGAAAATTGTGGGTTTTATATTTTCTTTCAAAGGTTAATACTTAATCCCTCTTGGATGTATGTGAGCATCACGTTATAAAATACAAATTTCAAGGTCCAATTCTGTGCCCTACTGGTGTTGAAAACAACACAAGTATAAGTAAAGAATAAATTAATCCATAAAACATGGGTAGGAACAGCAGCAACACATTCTAAATTAACATTAAAACTTTCCTAATCTGTTCCCATAGGGCTTGAATAGTGAGCTTTATAATGACTGTACTGTAATAATATGATAATAGCAGTGCTGTTTAACCATGAAAACAGAATAGAAAGTTAAAAGAGCTGCACCATTGTTACTATTAATCTGCTGTTACAAGGAAGGGATTGAATAAGTATTTAGACAGCAAAAGCTTGTGTAGATTATGAGAGTTACTTTCTTTAAATGGACTTTGTGGCCATCCTGTTGTACATAAAACTGGCTGAAAAGAGCCTGTGGGCATACTAGCTTTAGTACCAAGGATGGATTAACATCCATTTCCTTTACCTATGAAAATATTTGAGACATTGAAGAATAGTTAAGCAAAGGAAATTGTGCTCTTTTTCTCAAGTCAAGGCACCAGGAAGAGAAAGTTAGCAACTACTTCAAGGAGACCAAGATTAATTCCAAGACAAATGAGAGCATATAGGTGCTCTAAACTAGAATTTATCACCAATGAGTAGCCATAGAAGAATAATATGAGAAAGGAAATATGCATTCTTGGTCTCTCTTTTAAAAGCAAGAGGTTGCTTTCCTGCAAGACTGGAAAGACTGAGATTCATCAACATGTGATTTCCACACGAACACACATATAATTGCCATTCTTTTAATACCCTCCTTGTATCCACAGAGGGGGAGAGGGGAGAAAAATGCTTCAAGTTTTTGAATCTGCAGGTAGGCTGCTTAAGTTCTATGTCAGTAATTACTGAAGAGGACTTTCAGTGCTGACTGCTTATCTTTACTATCTTTAGCTTTACTTATCTTTATCTTTACTTGACTGCTCCCAAGTGTCAGCATCACTACCAAAGGCCTCAGAATAAGAATTATTGGAGCTTCTTTTCTGTAGTTGTCACATACTAGATCAGCTCACTTTGCTTTGTTTGAACCACATCCATAAGTGTCCAAAAGACTGTTGCTGTTTCTCAAGGAGAGGGAGGGATTTGCATGTTGTAAAAGAATGATGCTTAACCATCAGGCTGAGTTCTGTCTGATAGAGTAATTTATCTGGGTGTGGGCTGGTTCCTGGGGACATTGTTCCCAGAATTCATGCAAACTGTGAATCTCATGTGAGATGGGCTTTTTCTGACAGTCTGCTCTTCGCTAGTTTTTTCGTGCAGCTCTTCTTCTGTTAGGCAATTACAGCTTTGTTCACATGACTGAAATGGAGTAATCTGTGGTCACAATTTGGACATGTGACTGACTTATTCAGTCACGTGCTGGGAAAGGGTCGCTACTCACAGCTCTCCAAGTGCTTTGATAAAGGGCTGTGTGGCCTGCTTGAGCCAAAAGATGGAGCACGCTCCTCTGAAATAGTGCTCTGTGCAGCGTTCCCTTTTGCCAGGATTAGCTTTAGAAAATCAGATCATTGATGCATGAACAAGTTACTGAAGGTCAAGCAGGGGTGAGCTTGAGTATGTCAGCTGCTCAAAAGCAGTTGCTAAGGTGCATACTTCTAGCCCACAGAATTCATGAGGTAACTTTTGGTGGCTTACCCCTGAGAAATGAGGGATATGCATTTATGGTGGGGCTAAGGAATACACTTGGAGAGCTGCTGCAGAGCAGCTGGAGTGTCAGACACGGCTCACACCATAATTTCTTCAGACATAGTTATTAATATTGCTTTGAATTCTTAAGAATTTCTTCACACATGGAGAAAAATATCTGTAGTGCTCCATGTGATACTTGGAATGGTAGTCTCTATGCAGTTTAAACTGCTAGTTAAAACAAACAGTTCACACCTTGCAATTTCTACCGAACAAGTTGCTTTTGCTTGGGTATTAGGTAATTGTAGAAACAAGGTTGCTCATCACTGATGTCTTTGTTTACTGGGGTTACTTGCTTTTGAGTAGTAGGTGAATAATTCTTTCTCATTTCATCTGTTCCTTCAGTTTCTTTCCACATCAAAGATGTTTATAAATTACAGAGTATTTTAATGGAAATCAGAAAACTGGGAACAGAGAAGAAACAAATAATGAAAGACATATGGATTAAATATCCTGATTTTATGGAGACCTATTCAGTAAGAAATACTGAGTGGAAGGAAACAATGAAAACATTAGCCAGAATTATTTCTAGAGGGGCATATATTTTAAAGATTTCAGTATGAGACATCACAGATATAAAGGGAAACAGTTTTCAAGGGCGACTCATGCCTTGATATTTTAAGAATCCCTTATAAGGACTTTCTAGAAAGTGCTAAGCAGTTATCTACTGAAAAGAAGATTTTTTTTTTTTTTTTGGAGTTTCTCAGCTCAGGCTCCCAGTTTTCCAAATCACTTCTTGCCAGTTTTAGCCAAGGTACCACTCTGCATTTAGAATGCATTTATTAAATCTGAAATTATCCTTTCCTAGGGGCAAGAAACCATGAAAACCCATGTGACAGTGTAGGCTTGTGCCTTCCTGTCAGGTTTGTCTCCATGCAAAGCTGCTGCCTGTAAATCAGGCAGCTGCAAAGCTGGCAGGGTAACTGCTGGCTGTTTACAGAATTTGCACAGCCAGAGATGTACAGTACTTTGACATTACTGTGTGACTCTGTCTGCATTTGTTCCAGCTCCAGTTGCACCAACTCTGCAGCCCCTTTGCCTGTAGTGCAGGACCCATCACATGATTGTTGCTGCTTCTCCCAAATCAGTTGGTTGATCCTTTTGCCTGCCCTTAGTAAAAGCCCTGTTCTCTGTCATTGGCTCCACTCTGGTTACTCCAGGCAAGCCTGATAGCAGAGCTAACTGTGCTTGCTTAGTGTCAGCCCTGCCCTGTACTTTCCTCTAAACATCTGAGAAAAAAGGAGCAAGCCAAAATCATAGATGTGTTTTGTAAATTATCCTGAATAGTCCATAAAGTATTGTAGATAATGCAGCATGGGAATGTTTGCCCTTGGTGTCTTCCTGAAAATAGAATTTGTTTTGTATAGGCACATTATGTACCTGCCAGTCTGTGGGACAATGCGTAGCAGTTGCAGTACCCTTCAGGGAGCCACCTGAAGCTTCTCACCATGTGGGAGGCCCTTGAATCCCTTCAACAGTTCACATCCACTGGTGTGGTCACAAGAGATGCAGCCATTGGAACAAAAAGGGTGTGAAGGCTGGTCAAAGGTTCTTCTGCCCCAAAACTGCACTGGAGTCGGTGGTGGTGGTACCAGGGATGGATTTTGTGCTCCGTGCCCCCAGTGCAGCTCACTCCTGACCAGCAGGTTTGGGCTCTTCCCAGGGTGTGTTCAGAGGATCTGCTCAGCTGTGGCAGGTCCAGCACCATCATACATGGGGAGCGGAGGACAGCTGTCTCCCCAGCCACTGTAAGGGCAGGGTGACGCTGCTGGGTCTCCATACAAGGGACTGTGTCACCAGTGCAAGCAATGAGCTGCTGCTTAACTGGTACCTGTTGCTGTGAGCTCTGGGTGCCCAGCCCACCCCTCTCTGCATGCTGGGCACTTGTGCTGGGCCAAGCATGTCTGTGGCAGAGAAAATGTGTGAGGCTCACTGAACTGCCCATTGCCTGAAATCATGGAGGTGGACCAAAAAATGACAGACAAAGCCTCCAGTTACAGCCGAAGAGTGCAGCATTACAGTATAAGAGAGCTTGTCTCTCTTTTTGTTATGCATTTGACACTTTTTCATGCTGTTTGACATTTAAAATAAAGAAATTGTCTGTCTTTTATAATGTGGAAATCACTTGGATCTTCCCAAGAGAGACACCTCAGCATTGTTCCTAATTGTTTTTGTGCTCCCAAATTAAAATGCACGTTTTAATTGCGGCATCTGTAATTTTAGCAGAAATGGTATAATTAAAGGCACAGCAGAGAGAGAATGTGCATCATCCCCTTATTATGTATCTACATTTTGTTTCAACCTTTTGTCTCAACCTTGTCTGGGGTCTGTCAAACAGACTAACAGAGTCAGTGCTCTTTCAAGAAACACATTTAACTGGCTTTTTCAGTTTTCAGTTATTATCCTACTTCATAGCTTCCCTTTGGGACTAAGGGAAAAGTGGAAAAAAAAAAAAAAAAACCAGAGAAATTTTACCTGGTCTTTCTGACTTGTGAACACAATGGGTCTTGGATGGAGAGTCCTGGAACAAAGTTCAGTAAATGAGCCCAGGACAGAAGAGCACAGAGTCCACTAACATGAGCTTAGCTGCCAGGCAAGACATCCTTCCCCTAACTTCAATCTTCACTTCTTCCCTGGCTGCTCCTGAAGTAGCTAAGTGAGAGTTTTTCTGAAAGTATCTCCTCTGCAAGAGGGGAACTGCAGCCAGAAACCTGTTTTTGATAGGCAGCTAAATGGCTTGTTCACACACCAGAGTTTATATTAATACCTGTAAAAGGCCATCTGCATAATTACCAGTTGCTGATGGTCCAGCCTTCTCTATTTGGAAGCATTTTCTCTCTTAGCTTGAGAAAAATTATTATTTCAAATTTAAAATCTAGATGATTGATGATACTAATGTTTAATCCTGTTTTACTAGTAGACATGGCAGACTAAGCTAAGGCTTGAGTCCTACTAGCCTGTGTAACTCTTCTCAAACTTTCCTTTAATGGAAGAACAAAAAGAAACCTTTTACAGATTTACAGTCCTCTTGTAGGATGCTGTGGTCAGAAAGAAGTGTGGCAATTCCTTTTAATTGTGGGGTTTCAGTTGAAAATTTCCTGGAGATAGTTCTGGTAGTTTTATATGAATGCAAATGCTCTGTTTTGGTTTTCTTTTTTCTTCAGAAAAGACCATCTTTCAAGCAGATTATTTCAATCCTGGAATCTATGTCAAATGACAGCAACCTTCCAGACCAGTGTAACTCATTCCTGCATAACAAGGCAGAGTGGAGGTAAGTTTTCTTCCTTCCGAGATGATATGATGAGGTTTTACATTGAAATGGTATGAGTGGCTTTTTTCAGAAAGACATCAGACTCCAATGATGTACTGGTAGAAAATATGTGTGCTTGAAGTATTTTTAGAACACAACTTACCTTGTTGTTTTTCAGGAATGCCCAGAATGTTGCGAAACTTGTATTAGGAGCCAATGCACTTAGCTGTACCCTATATTTATTATTACAGTGGTTTAGGCATCATAATATTTATGGTTTTGGGATTCACATCTTAAAACCAATTACAAGGTTTCAGTCAATAGTGTGGGGGCAAAAGAACTCAGATAACATATAGGTTTGATGCCATTTTCATAGAAAGTGTATCAGTGATGTTAATATTAAAACCAAAGAAGGATAAGGGGCCTAAAAACCCTACCTTCAGAGTCAGGCTTCTATTTGTACTCACTTGAATGCACTCTACCATTTTTTATGTGTTCTCTCCTTTGTCAGCTGTGTGTTCACACATCCAGCACATGCCTATGCCAGTCCCATTTTCTAGTGTTCCAGCATTGCTTGAGCATATGATTTTAGCTATTGTTGATTGTAATTGTCATTCATAAGTGATTAGAAATGGAAATGAGATTTGAGACAATTTTATTACATTACAGTTTTGCAGTAAAGCTTTCAGCCTCTTTTTTGGAATGTGCCAAAACTTCAAAAACCTGTCCCTGAAGCTTATTTGTGGGTTAGAAAACTTGCTGCTTCCCAGTAAATCCTTCTGTTTGAGATGGAATATTGAAAACAGATCTGCACAGGGAGATGATTTTTGCAGATGATCGTGCCTCGCTCTATATTAAGAAGCGTTGGCTCTATGCCGAATAAGCAGCGAGCACAAATACCAAAAGATTCCCTGCATCGAAGAAACCGGGACGGGGTGGAGGATGGGGCTTGTGTCAAGCCCGGCAATCCCGCGTTTCTTCCGCTGCCTTCCAAGGAAAAGCAAGACGTAGATTTTTAATGGGGCGAGTGGAAAAACTGAGCTGTCGCTGGGACGCCCCCGGTCACACGGCGGGGTATAAATAGCCCGGCCCGGGCCCGCCCCGGCTCGGCCTCGCCGCCCGCGGCCCCGGACCCGGCCGGGCGGCGGGGGCTGCGCGCCATCTGCTGGCGGCAGCGCCGCACTGCGCCCGCCGCGCCGCCCGCGGGGCCGCCCCGCTGGGCCCTGCCCCGCACTACTGCTGCTGCTGCTGCGGGCCCCGCTGGGCCCTGCCCCGCACTGCTGCTGCTGCTGCGGGCCCCGCTGGGCCCTGCCCCGCACTGCTGCTGCTGCGGGCACCGCTGGGCCCTGCCCCGCACTGCTGCTGCTGCGGGCACCGCTGGGCCCTGCCCCGCACTGCTGCTGCTGCGGGGACCGCTGGGCCCTGCCCCGCACTGCTGCTGCTGCGGGCACCACCCGGAGCCCAGTGCTGAGTGCTCCGGGTAGTGTTTAAAGTACCCCAACTGCACGGCACCGTTGCTTATGCAGACTCTGAGCATCATATCGTGGGTTTGACAGTAGATGGAAGAAGGAAGGTTGGGAAAAAAGTACATCCTACTGAGGGGTTTCTTATATTAAAAATGTTTAAAAGATGAGCAGGTACTCAATTACCTTTAGGAAAGGTGAATAACTACTTAAATCTTGCCAATATAGCAAAATAAAAGGTGTACTAGCTGACATTTGGTGAGAAACGTTGTTTTACTTAATCGGTTTATTTCTTGAAGTGTAACTCAATTGGCCCAAGTATTTCTCGCTCATTTGTTGCTAAATTTCTCAGATGAGGAATGTCTGAAAAGGTGTTAATGAAAAGCCGTGTAGCAACAAAGAGCCCTTTGGTACTATCAAGTAACGAAAAAACTTTTTACCATGGAGACTTGTGTTAAAAAGAAATGTGACATTTTTTCTGGAAGAATAAATGGCTTAGAGACAAGAAAATATGAGAGAGAAAATAAAAATTCAAGATGGGACATGATTTGCCTGAAAGCAAAGATGGTTTTTGAATTGAGCTGAAATGAAAACACAACATTCAGAAAGAGCACAAATCATGTGGGCACTTGTTTGGAAGCTGGAGGGGTGCTTTCCTATCCAAATTCTGGTAAGAGCTTCCTGCCCTGATGTGAAAGCCATGTTAGAATGGAAGTTTTCATGAATGCTTAGCCAAATAAACAGAATATATGCAAAAAATTGCCACCTGAAATAGATAAAAGATGCATAAAGTGGTCCCAAAGGATAAACTAAAAGAGACTTAAGTTTGTTACTAAAAACAACTGCACATTAGTTTAATGTATTTTAACTTCTGTATTGAAAAATCTTTGCTTTTACTGATTTTTTTTTCCCCTGGTTTTTTATCCCATAGTGATTTGCAAAGAGATAGTGAAACCAGCAGTAGGGAAAGTATGAGATATGTTACCACAAAATAGGGAATTTTAATGAAGCCTGGATATCAGAGCACTGGAGAAGGGTGGGCTTGGAAAAGGCAAAAATTATGCTTGTTCCTTTGAGGGATCTCTGAATTAATGATCCAGATACTGCACTTTCACAAGGATGCTGCGCTTACCAAAGCAAAGCTCAGACAAACTGGATTGTGTTTTTCCCCACTCTTAAAAAAAGGCAAGCTGAGGTGCTTTTTATATAGACGTGCCAAAATTGTATCTGCAGCAGGAAGTAACTGGAGTCTTCAGTATCACTGACTGGCTGGCATGAAAACTGAGAGTGGGCTGAGTCTATACATGACTGCTGAAGTTGATAACAAGAACGATGCTTTGACTTATCTATATAATGCAGTCTTATTTGCAACATTTTCTGGTATTCATTTTTATATTAATATCACATTATGATTTGCTTGTGCTGTATTTCCCTAAAATAATTCAGTGTCTTTTTTCCTAACTGTTCCACACATGTTCAGCATGTTTTTATTATTAATAAAATAGGGGCACTACCTTATGCCTGAGTTGCATAGATCTAGTTGCATAGGCCCTATGTTTAAGTTTATATTCTGTGATCTTTTTGGAGCCCTTTCTGAAGTCACTTGTATTACAGTCAAAAAAAATTACTGTAGAAGTAATGATGTTCCAATTCAGTGAGAGATCCCATTTGTCTGCATTTAGTCATATATAGTAACTGCATTTCTCCTTCCATCCTCTCCCCACGAGTGGCTGCTCCAATGATTAAAACAGTTTATTAGTGATACTTACATTAGTGTATTAGTAGCAATTCAAGGCGTATAAAGAAATGCCAGTCATTGTGTTTAATCTGTGAATGTCATTTGATCATTTCTAATAATGTATTAGTATTTGTTCTTCAGTGTCACAGAATGAAACTATTCTAGAAAAACCAGTAAACTCACACTGCAGAACTACAGAAGCAAACAAATCCACATGTCCTACCATGTATAATGTTTCAAGCTGCTTCATTTAATAAGACTCATTAACTGGGCAATGTACAGTAGCTTTCTCTTTAATTACACAATTTCATTATGCACTGGAATTTTTTTTCAGAATACAACTGTTTTTGCAGACTAACCTTATATTTTAAGAGAAGTTTCTGTCTAATGAAGAGAGATAATTACAGTACAAAATAGACTTTTGACACAGAGAAAACTATTGTTACCAGGACTCCCCTAGCGCATAATATTATTTTAAAAGAGAATGTAATTTACATATTTTAAAAATTATAGAGTTGTATGTAAGTAGCAGCGATGATGAGAGACAAACTAAGAAAAGCAGTGTGTGCAACTGCCCTCAAATTGCTCTGTAGTTTCCACAGTAGATAGCATAGTATGTGTTTTACCTGACAAAAGGGGTTTATGAGGGATATGGGTGTCTGGGGATGAGTCACTTTCTGACCTTTGGTCCAGTGCCTTTTAGTTTGTTCCCTTGTTGTCTCTTTATTATGATGTCTGACCACTTTCTACCCAGCACAGGGATCAGTCTTAATTTATGCATGCCTAAATATGATAGAGAATTTTTCTTGAAATCTTAAGCATGATAATTATGAGGGGCATTTGTTCTGACCACCACATAGAACAGCTCACTCAGCAGGACTCAAGTGTGATAAATGCCTTTGCCCCCAGGTGGCTGATTTCTGCAGTAGAATTAAGCATGGTGGTAAAGTTTGCAGTAGGATTTTCTGGTTATTTGAGCTCTGAATCCTTTCACTGTACTTTTTAAGCAATGCTCTCTGACAGAGATGTCTTATCAAAATGAGAAATTCATAGAATTTGGAAAATGCATATTATTTTATTTGCTTAGACTCTTTGGGTATGCTATTTTCCCACATTGAGAGGCTGTTCTATTTTAGTCAAGAAGAGTTTAATCATTCCATGCCAGGACATGAGATTTACAGAAACAAGTAATTCTCTTTCTCCACCCCAAACAGAAATGACAGCTAACTCTGTTAGTCCTTCTACTTTCTTTTTTAAAACATGAGAAGGAGCATATTTTGTTCACAGCATGTTAACACAAGAAAAATAATGTGGAAGTTTGAGCAGAATGTTTAACCTTGCAGAGTCCAGATAGCTATCTTTGGAGCTCTCTTTAGGATTTCTTGTCTTCTTAGGAGCTCACTTTTTCAAGGAGAAAAACGAGACACTGTGATTGACTCTTCCCACAACTGTCAGGATACAGTGCACAGTCTCCCAAACAGGCACAGAAATGTTAAGTGCATTAATAGGAGATTTTTCTTTTCTTACCCCACAAGCAAAATATATGTCTGAATTTGGTGACAGAATTGTTGTTCACCTTCTGTGTATTTGTGTAGTGCAAAACTTGTTAAACTCTTTTCCAAGAGCAGTTCAGTTGATGTGTTTAAAATACACCATCCATCAGAAAGCATGTCAAAGGAAACTACTTTGTTAAGGGAGGTACGTGCAGTGAAACCAAATACAACTGGTGTCTGCAACTTCCTTAGAGTACTGCCTTCATTTCCTGCCCTTCCTACTTTTCATAACTTTGCAAGTGTGGTGGAAACTGGAGAGAAGTCAACCAAATCCTTTTCACAACTGTTCCAAACTTGAGAAGCTTGTATTTGTAACCATTTGCGGGGCTGGCTTATATCACAGTTTGCATTTTTGCTTTTGTATCTTCACCTAAAGAAACAGAAAGGTAAGTGGGGAAAACATTCCCCCACAAAATGCTTCTGTGCATTTTGAGTGTAAGTCCAAGTAGTATTCATAGTCAAGTTATAAACCCAGACAAATGGACTTCTTGGACTGCCTGTATTTATTGTTAATGCTTGTCGCATTACCAGTTCTTATCTTTACGGATCAGACCATGTTTCATGATGTTGGAGGGAAAGAAGGCATTTTCATTTTAAAAATGTTTTTGTTATATGGTATTTTACTCTTTTAAATGTTATTTTTCTTGAACTGAAGGTATTATGGTCTGATGTATAAACATTACCATTTCTTCCTAAAGCCGTGAAAGACTTTGCATTTGGTAATTAAATGAACTGCTTGAGTTAGTATTGTACTTTTCAGCCTTTCACATTTAATTAACATTCAAGTGGGAATTATGAACAATTTATATCTGTCAGGAAAAGACAAGACGTAACAAATTGTCTCCGTGCAGATGTGAAATTGAGGCAACCTTAGAGAGACTAAAGAAACTGGAGCGTGATCTGAGCTTTAAAGAGCAGGAACTAAAGGAACGGGAGAGACGTTTGAAGATGTGGGAGCAGAAGTTAACTGAACAATCAAATACTCCTGTAAGTAGACAATAATTCAACCTTTCATCTTGTGTCAGAAGGATTTGGAGCTTTGTCTATATAAATCTCAAGACATACTAAGGAAGTAGTGCTCCTGTTTTTAGTTGTTCCTCTGGGCCAATTTTATTGCATCACTCTAGATAACAATATTTTTTAAAATTTCACCTAATGCATTAGGTACCACATTTTACTGATAGTTCATATGGTGACATGGGCATTTTAAGTAGTGTCCATTGATTTATTTAGAGTTCTCAACTTTAAAATTTGTTTACATTCAATAAATTCTGTTTTCAGTTAGAAAGTTGTAGACTTTATGGGATGCAGGATTTGGTCTTAAATGTAAGAATAATTGTATCTTCCAGAAGGCATGTCATGAAAATTATGCAGATTTTTTTGATTCTGTTCTTTTTCTTTGAGAAGTAGCAAATTCCCATTCTGTGAAAAAGGGGTCAAAATTCAAAGTATTAATTTAAGGTTTTGTTCATAATTATAGCTAACATAACTTTGACTGGCCAGTTACCAGCTGGTAGAATTCTCACATTTCTATTAGTAAATTGAACAAAAAACTTGCTTGCATTATCTTGAATTTCTTGATGAAATACTATGCTCTTCAACCACTGATTGGCAGAGGGAGGACCACAGGGTTAGTGCATGGCGAGACATTACAACAGAGTTGCTAAAAAAATTACTGTGATACCTCCTTGTTTTTAAAGCACTAGCTAAGACAAATACCAAATTGAGATTGCAGTAGCATATGATTTTTCTATGCACAATTTTATCCTACTAATAACCTTGATTCCAGCCAGACCCATTTACATATGACTTGTTTTTAAGGCATAGCTTATTGCTGTTCTTTGAATGAAGTTGCATTTATGTTCCAGCTGCGAACATGCAGCAATGAAATCACAGAGGATAAATGTTTTCCTATGTGCAGATTCTGTGTTTTCAGTAGATATCTCTATGCCTGCTTTAACACTTGCCATATTCCAGTAACTGAGCTGTGGGCCATCCTCTATCCTGAGCACAGCATGAGACACTGCCTTAATGAGCAAACCTTTTCACCAGCAAGGCCCTAGGGTTTTTTTATGCTGTACTTGCTTATGACTTGTACTTTTCACTTAGAGCTGGCATTGCTGCAAGAATAAAGCATTGTGCTAAGGCCTATTGTGCTAAGCATGAACTGTCTTTCTGCATAGCATTAACCCAACTGTCCTATTGCATTTAGGTACAATTTCTTCTAATAGACAAATACAGGATTGTTTTTTCCATACATCTTAAGTAAAATTACACAGAATGTATTTTTTAAAGAGCCATTTTATAGGAAAAAATTGGATATACTGGCACAAAAAGGGCTTATTCAAGCAGGATTGGGGTTTTTCATAGCACTGGTTACACATACAACTATATTGTAAATTCATAGCTGTAAGTCATTTGCAAAATATCTTTGGGATTCTGTTTGCAAGCTGTAATCCTTGGGAGTCAAGCATCTGTCTTCCTCCATTAGCTCAGGCAGTGTCTGGTCAGCAGCATCAAACTAAAGGGTTACAACAGAGAGTTGCAATGCTTTAAACTACCTTGACTATAAAAGCAGGAATAAAGATATGGCAACTAGAACTGTGACACATCTTAGAGTTCCCACTAGGCATAAACCTGGTTCTTAGCCAAAACTAGGCCTTGTGGTGTCTTAGCTGGTACTCTTGGCCCTGCTCTGTGTTCTGCAGTTACCTTTTCACTTGTCTCTGCAGCAAAGACCAGAGGCCAGCAGTGGTGTGCAGGAATAGAATCTTAATCACCAAGTGACAGGAGAACAGTGAAGCTGTCTCTGCCACTTGATTCTCCAGTGTTGTAGGATTGGTAGAAGCTTCATCCTGCGTGGTAGGTAACTGTGAGTGGCAGGCTGCTTCTGCTCCAATGAGTAAAGTATAGCTTCACACACTTCAGCATGAAGGAAGGATGAGGCCAATATTGAGGCCAATATTTAGAAATGCTTCTGTGCATTTCTCCCTGCTCTTGTTTTGACCCTTTTTCTGCTGCATCTTATACAACAAGCTCCTTTGAGTCTGATCTCTGCAAATTCCTTTGTGTGCATCTCCAAAAGCCTCTTACACAAGGGAATCAGGAGCATTTTGGTGGAGTAAAATATATCCATAGCTGCCATGGAATGGGAGACTTCTCTTGAAAGAAGATTTGACTTTGCGATGGTAGTGGATGTAGCTGAGATGAACAACTTATTAGAGGAAGACAGTAAGCAGGACATGAAATCCATATTTCACCTGTGATGCCCTGTACCTGCAGGTGGTCATTTAACCATGGAACTTAGAGGGCCGGTGGATCCTAGTCATTTCTAAGGGTCTCTTCTGATAGTCATCATATGCAGTGTGTCACTGAAGGCATGTCCTGTCCCAACAAACTCTTTAAATTCTCCAGATAATGAGATGGCAAAATATGGAGGAAGTAATGTGATTATAACTTGCAAAATGAGCCATTCACAGCTTACCCACTCTCAGACATTGAACAGTCAATGACCCAGAAAGGTGTTTCAGTGGAGAGCTGATTTGCAGCTTTGTTGATTTTTGCTGGGAATTCTTCCCATGTCGGGGATGCTGTTCTGTGGATCTAAAGTAACTATAACTACCTGGCAATGAAGTGTGTCTGCTAGGTCTTGTTTTTGAAAGGTTCCTTCTTTTTATCAGGAAGAGCTTGATCCAGCTAGCACACTGTTGATGGTGTAGCTGGAGGTTTTTGTAGAGCCAGGTGTACAGAAGCTTAGCTGCAGGTTCTTTCATCACATAGCAGTAGGATGCATGAGGGCTGTTTAGGGCACCGCATCATGCCAACTTCTTCTTTTTATTTTTCTTTCTTAAATGCTGATCACTAACTGTACTTAACCACGATGCAAATAGTAAGTCTTTGTAAGCAGGAAAATCTCAAGTGAAACAGAAGACAGATGCTGTCTTTTTTAATGATAGAAAATTAGTCAATTTAAGTGGTTTTACCAAGAAATGGGCACTCTTTGGGCAACCCTGGCTGTGAAGCCTCTTGTGTTACAAAAGCAGGGCATCACCATAATCACCCCTGTAACTTATTTTGATCAACTGCCATTGACTCTTCAGTCAGTTTTCTGAAAAAAATATATGAAAACCCGTGAATTTTGGGTAGGTAGTTTTACAAATGCTTTGGAAAGAAATGCTAGTGCAGCTCCTTTGCTGTTGTTTTAGTAGTGCCTCAGTTTGGCACTCCAAGACAAGTAGGTAGTTTAATTTAGGGTGAAACTCCTGAGGTTTTATTCCCTGTGAAGCACAGGCAAACATGTCACAGAGGTTACTAGCCTGGCCACTCTGAAGAGGCATTAATCATTAACCTGAAGAGGGCATATTTCATTTGTTACTACAAACAGACTGGGTCAGGAGAATGCCATTATCTGTAGGTGAAGATCAGCGGAAATTTAATATGATGTACAAGCAATTGACAGATGTCTCTTGGTACCACTAAAGAAAAAAAAAAAGCTGAAGAAGCTGACAAGCTGACCAAAACCACCCCTCTTCCCCTGCCTGCTTGTCCCTGGGATGGCTTGTGGAGGTGTGGTGCTGGTGCAGGCTGGAGGCCAGTTCTCCTGTCCTTTGCATTGGTGAGAGACTCATTTCTGATTGTGGCTGTTGCAGGGTGACCCTTTCTCTCCTTTTGAGCATACACTCAAAACCAGTCTGCTGCTGCTTTCATTTCTGATATTTAGGGGCTGCTGCTTCTGCATCAAATGCAGAGCTTGTTTGGCTTCTCTGGTCTTAACCCAATTTATTCTTCAATCCTGAAAGGTTGAATTAAGCAGCTCCAATTGCCTTGGAACCAGTCCACCTGATTGGGAAATGTCATATTCTGTTTTGTGCCATACAAAATGAAGGATTGAAGAGTTTGAACCTCCTTTTGTCATGAAAGCTCTGTTGCCTGTGGTTCTTGCCATGCCACTCAGTGATTTTGGTTTAAGAACAATGACCCCAGAAGGATGCTATCTGTTTTAATGAATTCTTACTTGACCTCCATGTTTAGATTCACTAATCGTATGCTCTCTGTTGATTGCTGACTAATCTGGTGGTGTCTTTTTCCTTGATTTTTAAATTGGTTCTAACTTTCACTTTTGCTCTGTCCTTTCCTCCTTTTAAATAGTTTTTCTTACCTCTTGCTGCAAGAATGTCTCAGGAGTCTTACTTTGAATCTAAAACAGAGGAGTCAAACAGTGCAGAGATGTCATGTCAGATCACAGCAACAAGTAACGGGGAGGTAGCTGGCATGAACCAAAGCCTGAAGGCCTTGATGATGACGGGCTTTGGGGATATCTTCTCTCTGAACAAAGCAGGATCTGTCCTGCATTCTGGAATGCAGATAAACATGCAAGCCAAAAAGAATTCTTCTAAAACCACCTCTATGAGAAAAGGGAAGAAAATCAACATGGCTTTGGGTTTCAGTGAATTCGACTGGTCAGATGACGATGATGATGATGATGATGATTTTGATGACACAGATGATAGCAGCGAATGAAATAAGTTGTAGAGTTAACCCTGAAATTGTTTTTAGCAAAGCAAAACAATAAAGTTTTAGAACAAGAATCCTGTCAGTTTGGTCTGTTTAAATCCTGTAAAAGAACAAAAAGCAAACAAACACCAGCAAAAAAGATATTTACCAGGCTGAGCATATTTGTATGTTGAAAGATATGTTGTTTCTGTTTCAATTGTGCTGGCTTATTTCTGCTTTGATGAAATTTAGAACTAAACTTTCCAAACTAATTGAGATTATTATTATTTCATTATTATATCTATAATTCCTAGTGCCTGATTACAGAAACTATGGCTTGATAAATTTAAGATCCAGAAACACTGGGAGAAACTTCAATGCCATTAATGCCATTAATGTACTTCAAATTTTTCTTTTGTGTTTTTTGTCATTTCCCTTACCCCTTTAATTGTTGGTCATATGCATATGCTTGTACTTCCAGATTTGCTATTTTCTACATCCGTTCTTTCTTCCTGTTGTAGTGAAGGGGTTTGCTGTGTTTCTTAATTTAAAGCCATTTTCAAGGCAGCATTGTGGGACGTCACAAATAAGTTTCTAGGAACAGAGAAGCTTGGGGAGGAAGAGAGGGGTTAGTTAAATATATAGTTTAAAAATGGAATAGCAGCAGAACTCAAATAATCCCTATTAGTAGATGATTTCTATAAATGTGCTTTTTTTTCCCCCTCACGTGTATGTGCATGTGTGTATAATTCACTCTAGCAAAGTAAACTGCAATCAGACCTCTGCATCTATTATCAGATATTGTGATCTAGAAGATAATTTTCAGTTATGTTGATGTGAATCCATGAAGCCTCATTAACTTTGATGGACTTATTCTTGTACCTGAGAGCAAAAATTGGTGTTTGTAAATTTTGATTCTGTTGTATCTGCTAAACAGCATGTGCCATCCTTGGGAAAGGACAAAGAGAAGCCACTGTGACATTTCAGCTTGTGCCCTACTACTGTGGCTTGTGTGAAATTCTCCATAGTAGAATCTGGCAGTAATGTCAGGAATATTTACTAGACTCTGCATAACTGTTTTTTGCAGCTACATTACTTTTAAAGTATTGTCACTGCTGTTACAGCTTACCATAAAACTCAGTGCCTAACAATCTGCTGCAATAATTGCCTGCCAGGCACTTATGTTGAGAGCAGTGAGGATGTTTCTCCTGATGACCCCTTTAGTGGTGATGCAGAAGGAGGGAGGGAAACCAGTGCGAACACAGATGCAGGTTAGAAAGGAAGATGATGTAAAATATTTGCCAAGGAAGAAGGGCAGCATTTCAAAAGAAAAATGTTACTGTGTAGTTCAGCAGTAGTGGGAATAAGCCATCAAAATTCCATTCTCAATTACTGGAAGGGTTTCTTTTATAAAACTTGTGGTTTTGAGTGGCTTCTTTAATTATAGGCTTGCCTGTTACACAGCTCTAACCTATATGTTATGGTGTTTTGTGGATAGCTTAAAGAAAAATGGATACATTAGATAACAGCAAGCTTGAAATCATTATCTGTTCACTCAACAAAACAAAGTTCTTCAAAAAGTTTTTCTAGAGTGGGCACCTCTTTGGGTTGTGAGAAAGAAAGAATTGTTTCATCCTTAAGCGTCAGCACTGATCCAGTCACCTGCAAGGCACAAGTGCTGTGCTCAGGCTGGCCTGCTCCATTTGCTCTGCATGGGATCATAGTTCCTGCAGGATGTCATTTAACCCTCTTCCAGACACTCCCAAACCTCTTGACTTGAACTTCCCTCTTGTATCTGGAAGCTGTTCTCATGGTGAAATTATCATTTAAATGATGCAGTAAATGTTCAGGGTATCCCAAGGAGAAACTCTTTTGGCTCACGTGGGGATGGCTTCTTAGGTCCATCAAAGAAACCTGATTTTAGGGAGGAAAAGAGAATTGAAAGGGCAAATAGTGAAATGGAAATAAGAACAAATAGCCTTTTCCAAGATAGATTTGTACTATTTTTGTAAGTCTATGTCTGCTAACACCCACAGCAATGATACTATTTTTGTAACTGCCACTTTGCACTCAGCAAAATTGTGATGGATTTGTGTAATGTAATATGTGCACTTTAGATCTTAAGGTGTGTATCATTGTGCATAAATTACTGTACCACATAAGCAGTGTAGGGATGTACAACTGAAAACAAAATTTGGTTCAGTACATTTCTGCTTCAAAAACCCAAAAAAATCTGTTCCTAGCATTGATATTTTGCACTTTTTTGGTGTTTGACAATCATAGAGCACTTCATACACATTTATGTTTGTGTGGGTTTTAAGTGAATTTGTAAATTAACTCCTTAATCTTTACAGAAATAAAAATAGTTTTTAAGTAGTATGACACAGATTTTCATAGTTGCAACATCACAAGGTTTAAGTCTGTCTTCAAGGTTTTGTGCTTACCCAGGTGTGTAACCCTATATCAGCAAATATCATCAGAATTTCTGCCTACTTGTTTCAGTATTTTTTAATGAAGCAAGATGGATTATTTCCCCTTCACCTTTTTTCCCCATGCTGTTTCTCAAAGCAAATTAAACTATATTAAGGAAAAGTTTAAGCTCTTCTAAAACTTCCCCATGCATTTAAAGTAGCAAAGGTGACCTCTGAATTGTAGATAAGGTGATAACATGCCAAACTCTTCTGATGCAGTTGAGATATAGTATTACACTTAGGATTTTGGCTGTGCTTACTAAAAAAGCAGTGGTATTAATTGCATTTTTACTTTTCTGTGATGAGTTGCACACCAGGTGTCTCCAGTTTGCAAGCCAGTTATCATATGTGAGAATCAAGCTGTGTTTTCTGCCTCTGAAATGCTTCTCACTAGATAAAGGCTTTGAAAATGGCTCTGGCAGGCAGGTATGGTGGTTGGAGGAGGGCAGAGTATTTCATCTTCCACACCTGATTTTGCTCTGCAGTGTATCCGAGTCCATCTTCTACCTGTCTCATCATCAGGTTATACAAATCTCCACAAGAGTCCAGAGCCACATCGTGTGTCAGCTAATGCAAGCATTAACCAAACCCAGAAGGCATTTCTCTGGCTGCTCTGGGCCAAAGCCAGAACAAACCGCCAAAAGCCTTCCTGTGCCTTGTACACCTCTCAGCTCACTAGGCCCTGCCAGGCTTTTTGGGTTCCAGTTTCCTCTGTCTTCCATAAAGCCTGAAGGTATTTGCAGTAAAATAATATCACTGCATTGATGGAGGGGAAAGGTAAGAACCAGGCCTGAACTTGGCATATTTACCAGGCTGCTGTACTGCAGACATGAACTTAGGTGGGTAAATGGCCTCAGAGGAGAACGGGGAGGATCAACTTTTGGCTTGCTTAATGGTCAGCTGGGACCAAGACAGGATGTCCAGCTCCCAACTCCTTTTCTTCAGCAGTGGGGAAAAAATATGGGAATGGGACTTAATGAAGGAAAACTTTTGATCTAGTCATTTTTGTGATCACTAATTTCTTGGAGTAGCAAGTGCCTTAGGGTACGGTGTGGGTGTGCTGCGTTGCCAGCCATTGTGTGCTCCCTGACATGGAGCTTGTCCCCTCTGGACTGGAAGGGCTTTCTGGAGGTGAGGTCTGGCGTGGCCTCTTGTCACACAGTCATGTTCGTGGCTTGTCATTTGCTTATCATTCCAGAGCTTTTCTTAGATGTTGATTCCCTTCTGGGTTTTAAAGTGTTTATTCTGAGTTAAAATATCTGATGCAGTAATGATGGGTATTGCTCTCAGCAGTAGCAATGGATCTGTAGTGTGCATATAGCTGTTAAGTACTGAGCAGTGTTACTGTGTGTCTTTAGTGGTGTACTTCCTTTATCTGTAATCAGGCAGCTTTTACAGGTTTTTAATAAGACCTCTGACTTGACAGAGGCTTTGACTACAGTCCTAGTTAGAATGTTCAGGTAGAAAAAGTAAGTTCATTTAGTAATTTTCACAGCCCTTAAAATGCACTGGTAGAAATCTGGAGGAGAGACCTTTCCCCTTTCCCCCAGGCTTCAACTTAGTGTACACTGTAAAATCTGCACAGAAATTTCTGATGTGTGAAGATTTAATTTTAAAACTGTAGAACCAATGATTTTCTTTTAACATTTTATATTGTGTGCTAAATACTCATATGCCTTTTAAAGTCAGATATAGTCCACTGCATTTCTTGCTTTTGCACTACTGAAGAAGTTTTGTACTGAATAGTAGGAGTCGATGCTACTTACACTTCAGGTTTGAACTGATGGAATTCGAATAGAAAATATTTTCACAGTGTTAGAAAACTTCATTTTCCCTTCTGAAAAAGCAAAGCTGAGCGCAATGCCTATGCCAAGACTCTTGTGCTGTAAACTGAATATATCATTTGTGTGGAACATGCAATGTTACACTTGTGTGTGGTAAAATCTTGCAGTGTCAGTTATTCTCTTTATTGCACTTGACATACAATGTCTTGTTTTATTCACACTGTGGATTCGATTTTCCAGTGTAAAACCAAAGCAAACAAACAAAAAGAAATCATACAATGTATTCAATTTCCTCAATTGGTGTCATAAACTTTCTTTTGGTGTGAACTTTTCCCTTGCTTCTCTTTTGTTCCAAACTTCTATTTTGCAATAAACATTTTGACAGTAAATTTTATGCATTTGTGTGACTGTGTAAAATGCTGGAGTTCCAAGAGGTTCCTTATTGTCTACTGGTTGAAGTCATTTTTCTGTATTACTATGTGACATTTCTCCTTTATTCTCCCATTAATAAGAAGAAGGAAAAAAAAGATAAATAATACAGAACTATTCTGCCACTGGTTATATTTAAACCAGAAGAAACCAGAAAAAACCCACTGTACATCTAAAAATGCGTTATTGGACTTGTGCAGTAAATTATTCAGTTGTACAAATCATTTTACCAGGCTCCTGCTGCAGCACCAGCCATTTTTTCTCTAAGTACCTACAAAAGGCACAACTCAGCCTCCTGAGGGGGTTCATGATTGCTACTTGCCCTTCCTTGTCCTTTAGTGTTGCCCCCAGCACTGCTTTTGTCCCAGTGTTGTGCCCAGGCTGCAGGTCACTCAGTGTGCACCTGGAGGTGCTGGGGTGCCTAGGGGACCTGCTTGGCCTGTGGGTGGGGCCTGGGGACCCTGGGGGTGGCAGGGTCCTCTGAAGGAGGGGACAAAGCCATGGGGGGGCGGGGGTAACCAAGCTGAGTCTCTCATAAATCACTGTTATCTACATCAAATAGTTTGCAACTACATCATGATATTGAGCTTCTGGGAGACACTCACTGTCCATATAGATCTACAATTAATGGTAATCCTTTAAGCTGAATAAAAATGCCAAGAAGATGACACTTTGGATACCATATATTTGAATGAGTATAAAAAAGGCAATCACTGTTACAGTGACATCTTCTCCTCTGTCAGTTTTCACATCATCCCAGAATTTTGTTAATGCAGCCATTCCTCCGTGGTTTCCTAGTGCTTCAAGAGCTAACATCACCTTGCATCCAACAAAGTGTAGGAGGAGGCTGGGAAGTGCTGCACCCCTCCAGCCTTACAGGAGTTGTTACAAAGCAGTGGCAGAAACCAAGAGAGACTTGTCTGTACATGGGTTGGAAGACAGTCTGCAGTGGCCAGACTCCAAATTCTGTTTTCACTGCTGTCCAGTGAAAGTTTCCCTTCATTTTGCAGAAAATATCCATCATTTGGGAGGGAGTCATAATCCCAGCATTATTTTCGTTGAAGACCAAAGCCATAGCAAAAGCCTTCCTGTAGTGTCAGAACCAAGAGGAGAGGCAGATAGAGTCCCTTGCCATCAGAAGATTTACTTTTGCTTCCTAAGTTGTTTTTGTTGGAGATCTGCTGGTAATTTTATCTGCAGAGGGGAACAGGATCGATTTAACACTGCCAACATGCTGTTGGAGCCAGCCCACAATCAGTGTGAATGCAGTGGTTTAGTACATCAGTATGAGTTACAGCTTAAGTCCTGCAGTTTGCAGGGAAAAAGGAGCAGAATGTATCAGCCACCAAAGTAAAATTTGGGTGGAGGGGAGAAAAATGGTCGGATGGTTTTCTTTTCAATTCGTATCTCTCACACAGTTGCTGCCCTCCTTTGATATTTGTGCATGGACCGAGGAAGATGTGGTGAGTATTCTGTGTTAATGTGGCCAAGGTCCTGATGCTGGAGCTCTCTGACAAATTACAGCGGGCGTGGTGGGAGGGAAGGCTGGATCAGAACATCTAGGTGAGATCTTACTGCTGTTTGGTAGCTTGTGTCCCAGAAAAGCTTGAAAATGACCAGGAGTAAATTTGAGTTACCTTCATAAAACAGGCACATTCTCCAGTGTCCAGAAAATAGTGGGAGCTGGGAACTGCCAGCAGTCAGGACGGCACTCCTGGGTCCTCGTTCAAGGAATGTGGAAGTGCCCAATGACCCAACCCTGGACAGGACAAAATGAGTTCGAAGGTTTTATCCCACTGTGTGCCACCTGGATGGCAATTAACTGAAAAAAAGTTTAGAGCTTTTTAGGGGTGTGGAACCTCTCTTTGATATAAAATAATGGCATTGAGTACTTTATACTTTTTTATTCAGTTAAAAGTCTAAACAAGACAGATTAGTGATTTATCTCTGACACAGTGATGTGTCAAAATGATTTTAATGTCCTATCAAGCACTGCCTTTGTGTCTTATGCATCATGGGGTTGTTTGGCTGACATTTACCGAAGGACTGTCTGGAAAGCCAGTGTAAAAACCATAAAAGCCCTGGCTCCTTCACTTCAGCCCTTTTAGCACATGACACTTCTCAGTGGCTTTGGTCATTTCAGTTCTTCATGACAATAAACTGAGAAAGGTGGGTGCAAAATGGAAGGCAGTTTGGAAAAGCTAAATAGAAGTAATCACTTGCATTGGTGAATCCTGAGTCCTTTATCCCAAAGTGAGAAATATTTTTAAATTTTGTTTTAAAAAAGATGATTACTTGTGAACTCCAAATAACTTTAATATAAGACTTTGATAATTTGAAATTCAAGATTGATTCCTCTTTTTTGCAGTTTTTCTGGATGCAACAACTTACTAGAAAAGGTAAAAGCTATTCGTATATCCTTTCACACTCACATTTATGAATTAATATACATTTGCTCATTTTCCCCCCTCCAATAAAGTGCCATGTGGATTTCTGAATAACCTCTTTTATCTTAAGGCGATGCTTCTGGTGAAATGAGTGTCTATGCTAGCTTGTTTAAGGAACATCATATCACTGGGAAGCAATTGCTTCTTCTAGAAGAAGAGGATTTAAAGGACATGGGAATTGTTTCCAGAGGACACATCATCCATTTGAAGGTATTATCGGCATATATTGAATGGTGCAGTAGGTTGTAGTGTGAGTATTACAGAGTCTATGGATTTTCAGTAGTATTAGCAGCAAAAAAAGTTACAAAGCTAAATAGAGAACATATTTGGTATCTAAAATAAACAGAATTATAGCTTCATATGGATCTAGAACTCAAAGCAGCCTGAGCATTTTATGAGGCAAGAAAATGTGCTGTGGTCTTTATACTTCTCTGTAGTTCTTAGTTTTCTTGTGAGCTTGATGGCATTACTGCTGCAGCTTCACCTAGGAGGGCCATTCTCCCAGCAGAAAAGCTTGGGAATCTTCAGAGAGAACTCTCTTTAGCTGAAGGAGAAACAGATACGAAACAGTTATTTGAACTGAAATCTCAGCTTCTCAATTTCCACATCTCATAGCATAAAGCATATTTAGACTAACAAAACTCAGTTGGACAACTTTAAAACTGATTGACAGACAGGTTTCTTTGCTCTTAGAACTTTGCTTTTAAACAGTGTTTTAATGTCTAATATTTGCAATGAGTTAAAAAATCACGGTCTGGAAAATGTGATCATGACAGCAGTAATGGTATTAGTACTGTATCCACAGGAGAGTTTTCTGGCAGTCAGCTTAAGAAAAAAGATTCTATAAAAGCAGTGTCTATAATTCTGTGGAGTCTCAATCATTTCAGATCCCAATTTGCTAGTAAAGAGATACTTGTATTGTAATTGCTAGTCCTGCAAATTTAGCTTTGTAAGTCACACAAATTTATTCCCCTTTTGCTCATCAGCCATTTTTTCCATGCCTACACACTATTACTGATATATTTAATTTACATTTCCTACAGGGAAAATTATTGAAACTTAATAAAGTCAATAATGTCCAAAATGAAAGATCTCAGTTTCCTGCGTGGATTTGAGCATAAATAAAAACAACAAAACCAAGTTCCCTGAACATCTCTTTTTCTGATTAAGCAGATCTGATTCTGAACACAAATCAGGGCCAATCTACCACAACAGTTTCGAGAACAGAGCTATATTTTAAACTCTTCTCACATGCCCTAATGTATCCACAGTGGAAAACAGGGCATGTGGGGTTGTGCTGTTTTTCATGCTGGCATTTGCAGGATGAGATACTAAATAACTCCCATCTGGTTTTGTTGATTTTTTTTTTCTAGACTGCTATTGAGAAGTTGACCCACGACTACCTAAATCTATTTCATTTTCCACCATTAATTAAGGTAAGTCTCACTGTTGATATAAGACATGCTTCTCGTGCTGGTATGAATATTTCCCTGTTCTCGTGTCTCAACTTTCCCCCATTCAGGGGAGGGCAAGGTTGCAGTTCCTACAGAGGGTTGTAACAAATGTGGAGAGCCAACAGCAGCAATGGATCACATAAGAACAAATAATAGGATAATAGAAATTGTTTTCAGGGAAGTTCTCAGTTTGAGTACTTCATACCTTTTGTATCATGGAGCCAGTAGAATTAAATTAAATGACAACTGATTGCAATTTGCTTGTTGTCATTAATCAGAAACTACTTTGAAGAGCCATTCCTCCAAACTGCTGCCACCAACTGGTCACCACTGAAGAAGCAGACCCCTGGCCCAGAATAAGCCCATAATTCCCCAGTTTGCTAATGTTATAGGAGTGAAGGGTGACAGGATGATTTAGTGTCTTGCCACCCTGACATTAACCCATTAGTTTTCTGATAATCAGTAATAAGACCCATGCAAAAGGGAGGGAGTGTTTGGGAACCTTGGTATTGCTAGAGCAGATATTTGCCTTATTTAATTCAGTAAGCTGATCAAGGAATTCTAGACTCCAAATCCTGAAATAGCTTTTTTGTCACAATTTATTGCACAGCAATAGAGTGAAATCCACATAAAGAAAATTTTCATATAGCAAGACTCTGTTAAGACTCTGTTCCCTGGAGGGGAAAATGAAAGTCAGAGCATTGCTACTTTGCTTTGCTGTGCCAGCTGCAATTCCAGTGGCAGAGGCTGTCACAGTGCTTGCAGGGACACTGCACTGTGCCAGAGCAGCTCAGCAGGAGCAGGAAATGTGCAGCATCTCCCACTACCAGCTCTAAACCCATGCAGAAGCCTCTGCCCCTCTTGGAGTGTGATGTCTCCTTTCTGCTGCCTACCAGACTTGTAACACCTGAAAGGCAAATTCTTTCTGCCACCAAAGGGTGTGCTGCTGTCTCCCAGTGGGTTGTGGTAGATGTGAATTCTCACCTTTGCCTGTTTTTTTTTGGCAGGATTCTGCAAGTGGAGCTGAAGAAAGCATAGAGAAAGTAGTGAATCTTGAACTTGTGTTTGGTTATCACTTGAAGCCGGGAAATGGTCCAAAGGTAAGCTGGGAGTGCCAGATCAGTTGGTTTGGTTAAGAGTCTCTACCCAGAGGGTCCAATATATTCTGGACACAAAAGATAAATCTGCATGAGAATTCTCTTGTTTTGGAAAGTGCTGGCTGAATGTCAAGGAAGCAAATGGGGCTGCATCAGTGATGATGATGTTCCTCCAGAACAGTCAAGGAAGAAGAGTGGCACGGAAAGACTTGGCTGAAAGCTTTTGTTTCCTTTTGAACTATTTTTTAAATTGTAATTTTTATAATTTGGGATTTAATTTTGTTCCTTTTATCCCAGTGAGTGTGAAATGGTAATCCATTTATTCAAAAAAAAACCCATTGACAAGTTGAGCAGTGGCATATGCCTGATGTTGGTGGGCAGACTTCCTTTTGTCTCAGCAAAAAGGAGATACTGTTTTATGCAACCAAGAGGAGTTTGGGAAATATATGGTGTGCATGGCTGCTGGCTGGGCAGGACTGGTCCTGGTGGAGACTGTGTGCCCCCATGGCCCTGGTGAAGGAGGGAGGGGTGGTTGGAGCACACTGCACAGAACTGCTATGCTCCAGCAATTGCCAGCGTGCCACATGCTAATCAACCCTCAGCTCCAAGCAGAGCTGCTTCAAGGATCTCTCGATACACCCTGTGTAACAGGAGCGTTGAGGACTCCAGATGTTCCAGCAAAGGATTTCTACCACATTGTTTTCTCTCAAGAGTGAGGTTTGTCCCATGCTTTTTGTTTGCTTTGTCCAGATTGCCATGGACTCTGAAGTCAAGGGTTTTAGAATTAATCATCTATGTGGAAATGGTGTGCAAAGCATTTCTGAGCTAGAGTCAGGGGTTGTGACAGCAGGATTTATTTCCTTTTGTATTTGATAAATCTGCATTATGTGTCCACCCTAAACTTGTGGGAGGCTGACTTTCATCTTGTGTTATCTGGCTGCTTTGCTTTCAGGGCATATTGTTTGCAGAAGTCTCTTGATTTCTGTACTTGGTGGTGCTTGCAGAGAAAGCATTTAGGTTTGAACTTAGTAGGAACTTGTACTCATACTGAAATAATTTCGTCAATTTGAAAAAGCTTTTGTCTGGAGATTTCTTTTTTTAGTTTGTTTCTTTTATCTTGAGTACTTCTTTTTCCTATAAAAATCTTCTTTATCACTATGTGAATTACTTAGACTGTCTCAGTGCTCTTGAATGCATGTTGCTTATGCGGCTGTACAGCTGCTTTTTTGTAGGTGTGCATTTTTCTCTCCCATGTGCAACTAACTCTTGAAGGAACTAAAAGTCCATGAAAAAACTCATATCTCCCTTCCATTTCCAATATGGGCTGTGAGCCATAGTACAGGGAGTTGGGCAACCACCTGCAGGAAAGAGCAGAAGAAGGAGGAAATAGGCCTCTGAGCACTGGAGAGAAATTCATGTTGTACTAATGCCTCCTTAAGTTTGAAGATGAGTAGGTGTTTTAGCCATGACAGCAAAATGTGCAAATGAGACTGTATGCAAAGTCTATGGAACAGAAACTGAATTGTTATGGGAGGGCAGAGTTAGTTCAATGGGCCTGTGTAGTGTTGTCATAACCTCTGCAGGCTTCTGACAACCTTTTTTATTTGGTCCTGCCTTCCCTGTGAGCTCCTAATTGGTCCTGTGTGCTCTGTGTGCTGTTGGGCCCTTTTCTAAGAAAGCCATTCCCTCTGAAGCTGTGGTTGCATGCCAGGCATGCCTTCCCTGTCAGCTGCCCTGCTGCAGCACCCTGTGTGCTCAGTGATGCCATTCCAGGGAATGTACAATTTGTCACCTGAATATGTCTGGGCTGGAACATCTGTCTGAGATCTGCACATTAACTTGTACCTGCCTTTAAAGATATTGCAGCAGAGCCAGTTTGAAAAAGCGAATTGGAAGGAGCAGGTTGTTTGAGTTTTTGGGCAGGGTGCTAGGGCCAATATAGGCAAGTAATTTGCATTAAACATAACACTAACAAAGACTGGTGTGGTACAAACTGTATAGGAAATTTGGCTAGCTTGCTTCTTTGAAAACCCCTGCATACAATCTTCTGGCTCCCCTAGAGGCTGCTTTGAGCTGCCATCTAGATTTGTTCCAAAATGAACTGGGAAAAGGGTGAAAACCAGGATTGAAGGGTTTAAACTTCTTTTATTGTCCCACTTTTGTAAAACAGTGGTGCCTGTTCCTGTAAAACTAGGTCAGCAGAAGCACTTGGGATCATACCTTCCACCATCTTTGTAGCTAAAAAGCTGGCCTACATCAGTTTAAAAATAAATTTCTCAAAGGAACTTTACCCTAATCAGTCCCTATAACCAGCTGCCTAACTAAGAAGCATTTCTCCTGTTTTAATCATGGGGAAAAAGAGGCAATAAGCTCAAATCTGGGTTACACATTGAGGGTGTGTGTTCCCTGGCTGGTGTGATGGCTGCTAGACTTGTGTACACTGAGAGAGGAGCTGGGAGGTGGTGCAGTGCAGCAGGAAGGGCTCTGTAAGGAGAACAGGTCATGCTGGGAGGTTTTACACCAGGCTGGCTCTGTGCTGGTCTCTGAGTCCACGTCCCTTTAGTTATTGTAGTGCATCTTCTGGTCTAGTTGCGCCTGGAACCAAGGCATCCATGTCACTGGAGGTGGCTCTGCCCAAGCTTGGGACAGGATGGACACATAGGACAAAAGCCTCCTGGTCCAAACAAAAGCTGGGGAGTGCATCATGACATACAGCAATACCACCAGATATAAAAGTGCTGGAGAAGCTGGTCCAGGACCCAGAAGCCATTTCAGGGGTGCTGGTTAGTTCGGGTGTGTTTGGCTGGTAAGAGCCCAGCACCATCTGTGGTGTGAGGATGGTTCCTCAGGGCACAGGTGTCCCCTCCTGGGCACTGTGCCCCATCAGCACAGCCAGCACACCTTTCTTCATCAGCAGGCAGAAAATTAAGGCCTTAGGAATGGCAGTGCCTTTTAGCAAGGATCCTGCTGGATATGCTTCAGGACAGCATTTGAATGTTCAGCCTTTTCTGTATGCTGAATGAAACATTGACTTCCCAGTAAACAGCTTTACCAGCCCCATATTTTTTATCTAATTTAAACTGCATCTTGTAGTGGGATTATGTTGGTTTCCACCAGCTGACAGATGCAGTCATTTCATTACAGTTTCCTTCCTTTTTTAGCTGCATCTTTGGAGGCTATAAAAGCTCAGTTGACCTTTGTGCTCTCTGAATGCATCAGGAGTGAGCACTGCAAAGCTAACCTGGTTTTTAGAGGTTTCTTTTCCAAGTCTTGTAGTTCAAGTTATGTGGTTACTTCCATTCTCTGCCTTTTCATGACCTTTCTGTACACAGTTCCCAATGAGCTGAAAGGTGATAGATTTAGACTTTTTTCTCCCCCACAAATTAAAAAAAAAAAAAAAGCAGGGGACCACCAATTAAGTCCAAGACGGAGAGTAAAACAACAAACCCTGGCAGTTGTGGCTTGAGCTGATTTGCAGGACTGCAGGGGGAATTTTCAATGGCTTTCTCATCCTAGATGGCTCATTAAAATTTCCCAATCAGGGAAAGGTGCCTGAGCTATGTCGGCTCCACACTGATGAATCACCAAACCCCTTGAGAAGGATGCCTTACAGTCTTTTTGCCTTCTATTGATGCATTCTTTAGTTTTGGTCCTCAAAAGGGCAGATTTCACTATGCCATTGAATGTTTTCATTTTTTACCGAGAGTGGCACAATTTGACCTATATCCAAACACAAAGCCTTGAAGTTAGCTCACCATTTCGCCTGATTTTTCCCCACTTCCCTCTCCCTCCATTTGACAAGGTAAGGAGCAGAGCCTCTTCAAAGCCATCTGCTAACTGTGTGAACTATTTTCTAGCCTTGAATATCCAAACTGAGATGTATTTTAATGCTATTATTTAAATGTGTAGTGGCAAAGGTAATATACTATTAAGGCTACTTTAAAGCGACATTGTGACCAACTCTTCATGTGGAGAAGCCCAGGCCAGCAAAATGCAGGCAGTACAAAAAATCAGTACTGAAACAGTTGTAACTGGAATGTGGTTTCACAAGTGCTTGAGACCATTTCTGCTGCTTGTTCCTCCCCACCCTCCCACTATATCAACGCTCAAAAATTCTTTCTTTACTTTCTTAAAAATAAAGCAAGAGCCAAGGTATAACATTTGAAATTTCAGCTCTACAGTTTTTCAGTCTTTTTTATTCTCCATGCTCTGTAGGTATTTTAACCCACTTCACTAAGTAAAAATGGAGGAGGAATTGGTTTTGTCTAACCCTCCCTTTGCAAAATAATCACAGGTACCCTGACTTTCTAACATGAGGCTATTTGTCCTTATCTCAAAACCTCATCTTCTAAATCCTCCCTCTTTAATTCCATTTCAAAGCACAATGCTTTCAGTACTAAAGACTAATAGTTAATGCAAGAATCAGAGTAGCTGTGTTCAGGTGCTATTTTCATAAATTTGTTCCTATTCTATCAAGTACTCAGTGAGGGGACATAAAAGATTACCTAAGCTGTAAAATAAAACCACAGCCACATTAAAATATTGCCACCACCATTGAGAACAGAATATTGTAGTCTGCTAAGAAGGTGGATCAGTGCAGGTGATCTGAGCTCCTGGTTTTATCTTCCAAAGACTCTTTTCAGGACCATGTATTGTTTTTGCATCAGGTGGAGCTGGTATAACTCCATCATCTCCGCTGGGATTGCTCCAGGAGCTGTAGCATCCATGTGTAACTGAAGTCAAACTCAAGCCAAGACCTTTTAAAATCCTTGTGTAGGCAATACTAGAGCAGGGATTCCTGTTAGAAATTATTCCATAGCCCTGAAGAGACACAGACTTTTCAGGTAGGTATTTTGTTCACTTGACTTTCTAGACTTTTTAACCTAAAGATTTATTTTTATACCTTGGCCACTGAATTAACTTGCTACCTTCCACATGTTATCTCTCACGTACTGCAGACAGGTCTGCAGAAGCACAGACAGGTGATCTGTAGGCTTGGCATGTGCTATCCAGGCAAAAGCCTGGAAGAGAAGCCTTTGTTCCCAGCAGAACAGTGGCCCTGCCATGCCTTTCCTGAGCTCCTGAGCACCCTTGTTCCCTCAGCCAATGTCCTGCAGAGCTGCAAGTCCCCAGAGTGAGAGCAGTCACTCACGTGCTGCACTGGGGACATGGTGTCCGCACGGCTCCAGCTCGTTGTCCCCACAAGTGGTCCACAGGAAATGCCACTGCAGGACAGGACAGGAGGGCACCCATGCAGCCCTCAGGGAAGGGACTGGTTTTCATGCTTCCACCTTTACCATCCCACTGTTGCAAGGAGGCTGCTCATGTGGATGATGCCTGTGACTGCAACACCCCCGTTTGCTTCTGATCCCATGGCATCTCTTGGTAAATGCTGGGGTGTCACTGAGCTCTTGCCTTGCCTGCTGCAAGCCCCTGCTGTCAGGGCACACGCAGCAGTGCCTGGTAGCTGCCATTATGTGCCACTCTGTTGTGCACAGAGCTCCACAGCCCTGGATGCTAAAGAAGGGCACTGCCAGGGGACAGATAATTTTGGTAGTGCTGGCTGCTCTGTGTAACTGTTAAGGGGCCTCGTGCTTCTCCAGGCAAAGCTGCAGCCAGTCAGTGCCTGCCGTGCAGGGAGTAAGGGCTCCAGCTCAGAGGAGGCACCCAGGCAACTGATAACATAAATATATCTTCCTCTTGCTTTGTTTCTGTACATTTTAAGACCATCTCTCTCGCAAGGCCTCCCCTCCGCCCCTCTTTTTTTCTGCCTGCACAGCTGAAACAAAACCAGCGGTGGAGCCACCTTCTCTTGCTGGAGCCTGGCTGGCAGCAGCCTGCCCTGACCTGAGACACCAGCCATTGTTAAGGGTATAACACATTTACATATTTTGCAATAAAACATCAGTTATTTGCATTACTGTGTCAAGTTTTATTTGATTCTTTCACCTAAAAATGACTCATTTTCCTTTCTTGTATTTTAAAAACCAACTACTCTAAGCTTGTTTGAGAATAATCAAAAATTGCCCATTTAGCTAGAAGTCATTTTCTTTTCAAAAGGCAAATGTTATTTAATCTTTCAGCTGTTCATTGTGCCATCATAAATACTTTCTTTTCAGCACAGTTGTGGGGACTGAAATGAGCCCACTAATTGCCTCCCATTTCGACTGACATGTGGTGGTTTAGTGGAAAGAGAACACAGCGGGGAGAAGGAAATAGGAGGCTGAGAAAATGAGAGCTAATTATTTTCACTGCCTCATGTCAGGCTCTGTGTCAGCCTTGTTTTTACAAACTGGAAGGTTTAGCACTAAATAAAACAAACTGGCGTCATGTTTTTATATACTGGCAGTGTCATGGAAGCAGCTGCACATCTCAAAGACAATATAATGCCTGCATTCGCATGGACACCATCTGACAGCCACTGTGAGCCACTGCTAATGAGGATATCACAGTGGTGCCAAGTGAAAGGTGCTGAATTATGTATGATTCTTCATCAGTGCAGCAATAGTCCTGTACATCATTATGAGACATTGTTTTGCTGAAGAGATTAAAACATTCTTAGTTCCAGACCCTGCAACCTATACATGCTACAAGAGGTTATTAATGGAATTTTTAGGGAGAGTTTCTTGTGGATTTCTTTTTGGTTAAAAATATCTCATGGGACAAAGCTGTGGTGGGTCATGACACTATACATATAAAGAAGAGAAGCAAATTAACCATAATTGTGTTATCTTCCTTTAAATCCAGTATAATAAAATATAGTGTAGCAGGGTGATACATAATGATAAATAACCCAAGTGCTGTCACTAGATGTTCAACTCTAATGCCTTTAAAACAGCAGGTTTCAGCAGCTGAGATAGATAATAGCTAAGAATGTAAAGGAGCTTCTGGGGACCTAAATCAACAACATGCTACTACTTTTAGTATCAGCATGGCCAACATTTTTTTTCTTATTTGTTTCATCCTGCGCTACATCTTACTTTTCTTCTAATATCCAGTTATCTGCTGCAATGCCATTTCCATTTTTATTTCAATCTTTAAAAAACAAAAAAGTTTATTGCAACCACTGATGTTAAAATGAATCCTTGATTTGGGCCCCCTTGAAAAATGAAGTGCCTCCCCAGAAAAGGTTTTAAGCTGTTGTTGCAGGATATGTGTTTGCTGTTTAGAGCCTGTGCCTGATCTTTTTCATTTCCCTTTCAGGTTTTTTTTGCAGACATAAACGCATATGGGGTTAAAGGAGTATTGTCACCACAGTAAGCTGGAGACTTAATTTTTAAAGTGTTCTTACTTCCTGTTTCAAAGAGAAAGAAGCAGCTCAAATACATGTGTGATTTGATTTTCTTTTCTACAGTAATTTTCAGAGGCTGTTGATTTATTTGCTTTGTCAAAGTGTTATTTGGAAATGTTTTCATACAAAGTTTTGCACATTGTACCTTTCAGTTCTGGAACTAGATAATTTTGTAAAAAAAAAGCTGATGTTTTTATTTAGATCAAAATCAAGCAGGTAGATATTGGGAGGTATTTTAATGCTTGAATGACAAGATATCCGGGGAAGTCTCTTTGAAGGACTTATGTAAGCATATCTATCAACCAGACACATTGAACAAGCCATTTCCAAGTTATTTTCCCACATATGCCTGGCACTAAATGTAGTTTTGATCTAAGAAGTCATATGGCTACAGTTCATCAAAGAATTGAAATTCATATGCTTGGTTTTTCTAGCCAAATTTTTGCTTAAATGGATGAGCATCTCCTATTATAAGAATCTGGAACTCGGTTAGAAAACAGGGAAATATGTCCCTTCCTTTCTACAGCACACAAATCTTGCATTATTTACTGTTTGGTTGAACAGAATGGTTATTAGGTTTGTAAGACAAGTAATCACCTACTGATCTTAGATTATTTGCTAAGTGCCTTGATTCTAAAGTCACCTGCCTGCTGCCCCTTCCCTTCCCCTCCCCTCCCCGGGTATCCCGTTATGGTATCTTGGTATCTGCACAGTCTGGCTGGAAAGGGCTCCAAAGAGGACGTAAAGGTTTGGAAGCTGGATTTGAGGGACAGGAGAGTGTGTGTTTGTGTGAAGATGCAGTTCAGAGCTGAGGAAGGCAGTGTTTGTGCAGGCCTCAGGCATCCACCCCTGCACGGGGCACTTTGATCCATGACCGCATGGAGAGGGATGCTGCCTGTGCAGCCGACCTGGCAAGGGGACGGGCAGTGGCAGTGCCCACCCCCTGCCAGACCCTGGATGATTTATTGACTATTATTGATAATAATGGGATTATTATTATTTATTTTGTTTATTAAAATGAGATCATATTTGTCAGATCTAGTCTGCAGGGAAATGTGAGTGCACAGCACAAAATCCTGAGTCAGGAGGGCATAGGAGCCCTGGCACAAGGTACAGCTCTAGCTCTCAAGTGCTTGGCACTGGTATGACTCAGAGATGGCAGGAGATGTGCTGAACTAACTGGAGGATAGTACTTTATGTTGATATTTTTTTCTTTTCTTGGCTCTGGTGTTTTTGTAAAACTTAAAAATGTCATCAAGCATCTTGTCTGTAACCTCAGGTTTGATTTGCACTACCATGAATCTCCTGCAAAAAAGTCTGGCAACAAGAACATTGGGCGGGGAGAGGAGCACAGTTCCAGAGATGAGAAAGAGTCAGAGACAATTCACTTTGCTGTTGCTGTTCTGTTTCAAAGCAGGTGCCCTCCTCATGTCAGAGCCAGTGCACAGTGCTGAACCTGTCTGGGACAGGACAGGCATTTCCATGGGTCAGCTCACAAGTGTGAAAAACAGGACAGAAAAGAGACGTGCAAGGACATACAGTCTGTGATTAGGAAATGGAGGCACTGGGTGATTTCAGCACCTGAGCAGGTTGCAGAGGAAGCCAGTAGCAGAACTGGAAACTGAACTTGGTGCCTCTGAGTCTTGGTTGGTGCCCTGACCACTGAACTGCAGTTCCCATCACTCAAACTCGCATCAGGGCAGTGCAAAAACCAACTTGCACGGCCTCTCTGCTTGTAAAATGTGGAAGCTTTCAAAGCAGACAGATGGACACACAGGGCCAAATGCTGTCATAAACATAATTTCTTGTTGCAGTTCATAAATTATTGTATTTCCATATTCTTTTAATTTGGAATTGCCAATTCAATGTGTGATGGAAAGCTTTGAGCTTTCTGAGGGGCTGAGCTCCTGTGTTACACTTACGAGAGACACACGTGCAGACACCACAGATGCACCACCTGTGCAAATGGGTAACTTTTAGGCTGCTGTATGTTTGTCTGTGCAAATAACTGCTTACACAAGCCCATGGCCCTAAGTGTCCACCTGTGTCCCCACTGAAAGTTTTTCTGAGCAAAACCAAGGTGAAAACTGCCTTCTGCAAGCGCTGAGCCCACACCTGCCTTACAGGTGGCATGTGGCAGACACAGACCCCTGAACCCCTGGCACATCTGGAGGAGCTTCTGGCATTGTGAAGGGAAGATTCCCTCCTCCCTGTATGGAGGTGGAGACACTCTGCTTCAGTGGGACTGATCTTTGGAGGAGCTCAGTGCACTGCACAGTATCTCATCCCCAAAGCACCTGTTGGGCAGACAGCAAATGTTGGCTGGTTTGCACCATGGACAGGCAGTCTCTGGCCCCCAGTGGGGGCCTCCCTGGCCACAGACACAAACCCTAGCTCCAGCACTCAGTCTATGTGGGATGTCCTGCAGGATGCTGCCAGTTGTCACTGTTCAGATCAGGGGATTAAGGATATCTTTTATTGCTGTGGTTTATTAGACTCACTGATTATTTTCTTAGCTGAGCTTCTTTATCATTAAAATGCAGTTGGAGGCAAGCAGAAGTGGAGATGCTCAGTGCCTCACTGGGCTCTCAGTATCTGAAATAACTGAGCTGTGATAACAAGCTCATCCTTTTGCCCATTATTTGAGTGCTTGTCTTGAAGGTGTTGCACAGACTTTGTCCGTTCATTGCTGGGTTCACTGGGACAATGTCCTTGTGCCTGGCTGCCAGCTCTGGCTGTGACCCCAAGTGGTGGCTCCCATCACTGCCCTGTCCCTCCACTGCCCTGGGGTGTGCAGAGCTCCCAGCCCACATGCTCCAGCAGGCTGTCTGTCCAGGTGAGGCCATTCAGGGACACCACACCTGAGAAGATATCCAGAGCTGTCAAGGTGGCAGCTGCCTCACAGCGTGAGCTGAGAGAAGAGGGAACAAGACAATGAGAGTTTTCCATTATCAACACTGTACTGCAAACATGTATAAAATGCGTACATGCCCCTTAACTTTCTCACTGGGTTATTTCTTCCCTTCATATATTGAGGATTAGATATCAGTTGTTTCGGCTTTCAGTTTTGTTTCATTTTGGGTTTTGTTGTTGGGTTTTCTTTTCCTATTTGTATTCTAACAATCCAGCACTCTTTTTTTTATTATTCATAGGATTGTAAATGGAAAATGTACATGGAGATGGACGGGGATGAAATTGCAATAACCTACATAAAAGATGTGACATTCAACACTAACCTACCTGATGTAGAGATTTTAAAGATGACAAAGGTATTTACAGCCTTAAAGCTTTCAGGAATTCACAGATCTCAAACAAAGACATTAAAATACCACAGCAGTCGACTTTTGTGCTTGCAGAAGCTCAATCTCTTGACAGCTTTTAAATAAAATGCACATTTTAAATAGAATTGTATCATAATAGGAGTTAGGTATTTTGGTTCTCCTTTAAGCTGACAATAATGTTTACAATAGACAAATAAGAGAAGGAACTAATTTATATTTTCTTGTTTTAATTCCATGTTATATACTCTGAATTTATTACCCATTTTAATGAAAAGAATCTTCCAAGAATTGATTTATTTTTCAAGAGAAGAAACCAATTTAAATGTTCCAGAAACCTCATGCGATTTGTCGGGGGGGTTTTGTCGGGGTTTTTTTTCTCTCTTTCTTTTTTCTTCTCTCTCTCTCTCTCTTTTTTTTTTTTTTTTTTTTTGTGGTTTTAGAACTTTTATCTGGTTCTAAAACTCTCTCTTTCATGCAACAGTGAATTGCAAAGACTGAAATCCATCGCAGACAGTGCAGCACTGAACATCTGTAATTCATTGTCACTGAGCATTTTACCTTGTGTCAGAACCTGCCTGTAAATATTTACCAGTAAGCATTTAGACTGCTTTTCCCTAAGGAACAGAAGTTTTGTTGATGCAGAGGGCATTTTGTTAGCTATTATTTTAATTGTTTGTTTTTATTAATATGCTCCACTTGATAGTAGCTAACAAAATAAATTTCTAACTGAAAAAATATACAGCTTGATTGCCAATTAGAATGCTGCTCTAATGTGCACTGGTAAAAACACCCAAACTCTTGAGTGCTTTTAACTGTGAATTTTTGTGGCAAAATTGGGGGGGAAACTTTTAGTCATTTTTTCTAAAGGAAAAATGTAAAACAGATTGTCAACAGTCAGAATTTTAAGGAAAATGTGACATAGGTGTGTTTGCCAAAAAAGATTCTAATATTTAATCAATGCTAACACTATTTTTATGGTTAGTGATTTCTGGAACAACACTTGGGATTTTTTTTTTTGTTATTATTACTGTTCTTATTACTATCATTATTTTTCTGTCTAATTTTAATCTTGGACATTTCCATTTTTGCTTTAAAAAAAGGCATGAAGTTAAATAAACTAACAACTAGATACAGTAACATTAACTTTTCACATACTTCAACATTTTTATATTTGTCAAGAAATATCTTTGAGAATCTCTAGATATTTGTTCTTGCTTTGAGAATCTCTAGATATTTGTTCTTGCTTTCCTCTGTAAATCTAGCAGAAGAAAAAGTGTACACACACAAAATTGAAAAAGGTTCATGCTCCCCTGAAAATATTCCATGTTGTCTCATCTGCTGTGTGTTTTGTATGGAAATATCTTCTCAGTTTCCTTTTGTAAACCAGGAAGGAAATATTTCAAAATTATACTGCTTTGTCTCACAGAATTTTAAGGAAAGTATTGATGTTAGCAATATAGGAATGAATGAAAAGAGGCAAATGTAAATCCCTTCTGGGTGATTTAGAAACAAGTTGGGAGATGAAGAGCACCTTATAAAACTCCCACCATGTTTTTTCCAGCCACCATTTGTAATGGAGAAATGGATTGTGGGCATAGAAGAGCACCAGTCTGTAGAATGTATTGTTACGTATGAGGTAAGCTCTAAGAAACAAATAAAATAGTTGATCCAGGACAAAACCTACACAGGAGGTGTGGAAATAACATCCTCTGGCTTTGTTATATCCTATAATCAAGTTCTCAGCAGCCTGTAATTAGTTGTAAAGTATAAAGTTCAGAGCAAAAGCTGAATGAAGTTTACAGAGACAATGGCCTCAGACTGCTGCCTGGGATGATTCTTCTTCCCAAGGATGAAAGCTCCTTTTGCTTGAAGTGTAATGGTCAGTGTTCCTTGCATTATTTAAAGAGGCTGGTTTTTCTCTTTTCAATGATGTGCTAATTAGGAGAGCAGAGAAGAAATAGGAAAAAAAAAGAGAGAGAAATCAAGAATAAGATAAAATAAAACCCAGAATACAATTTGATGTGCTAGAAATTAGCTTTGTAAAAAAAGTTTGCAGTTACTTACAATACTGATTTTTTAAAGACTAACTCTGTATGTCAGAAGAGGGTTAATAAATGAGATTCCAGCTCTGTCCTGACCAAGCATTCAGGCAGTGATGGAGCAATGGGGAAATCCTGGACCTTGCTTGTTTTTGGCAGAAGTAAAGAAGTAGTTTTCTTTCAGGCTGAAGTTTCTCTCAGGAGTCATAGGTCCTTAACAGCAAACTGAAGGATACTCCAGGAAAATTTTGTTGGGGGTCCCCCTGCAAAAATACCTTAGTCCTACCTCTTTTAGCAGAAAGCAGTGCACATTTGATCTTCATTAACAGAACTAGTAAAATGTATTTTTGTGTTTTAGAGGAAGGCCTTCAGATCTTTCCTCCGCAGGGTACAGGAATTAAAGCAGTTATTCACTACCACATTTTTAGCATAATCACAAGTACCAGCCAAAATTATCCAGAGTCTAAAAATATTTGAGAACTAGCTAAGTGGTTTTGCAAAACAGGCTCTATATTGAAACAACTGCTGCCACCCAGGCACTAGTGGAAGTTCCCTCCTAGGGGAGTTTAGTGTGTTGTGTGTTTGTTGTTATATCCTCACATTGTTGTGTCCTTCCTGAGCAGAGTGATGTTAGAGCTCCCAAAAGCACGAGGCACATCCAGGCTATCTGCTGGAGCAAGCTGAAGGCACAGGATGAGGTTGAGGCAGTGCAGCTCCTGATCCAGACCTCACTGCCCAGTTCGGAGGGGAATTCACGGAGCAGATCTGACTCGGGTAAGTCAACACACATGAACTTTATTGCTGACATGGGGAGGGCATGTATGGGGAGGACAGCAAAAAGTCAGTGCATGTCACCCACTCACCTTGGTGTCACCTGCAGGTGTGCTCAGTGCTGCATGTCAGTGATGAAGATAATAAATAGCACTGGTCCCAGTATGGACCCTCAGGGACACCACTTGTCCCTGACGAACACCAGGACTCCGAGCTGTTGATCTCTGGATGCAACCATTCAACCAATTCCTTATTCTAACAGTGCACCCATCAAATCCATCTCTGTCCAATTTAGAGAGAAGGATGCTGGGGGGATCCTGTTAAAGGCCTTAGAGAAGTCCAGATAAATGCCATCTGTAGCTCTTCCCTTGTCCACTGATGTTAAGATCAGGAAGCTCCCCCGGTCCTCATCATGCTGTCCATTGACTTGATAGGTGTGGGAAGAGGGGCTGACATTGAAGATTGACACAAAGTCTTCTCCCCATCTGTTGTTACCAGTTTTCCAGTGCTGTTTATCAGGGGGTACCCCTTCTTTGAACTTCTTATTTTGTTACCATAGCTGAAACCCTTCTTGTTATTCTTTGCATCCCTTGCCAGGTTCAGTTTCAGCTTTGTTTTGCCCTTCCTCACTACATCCCTATACAACCAAACTTCAGGTCTATACTCTTCCCAGGCTACCTGTCCTTGTTTCCACTTCCTGTGCATTTGCTTTTTTCCCCTTACTTTTACCAGCACTTCCCTACTCAGACACACCAGTCTCTTACCTTCCAGTTTCTTGCTCCTGGAGAGCTCTTGCACTCTATGAAAGACTTCCTTAAAGATCTGTCAGCTCTATTCCACTCCCTTGTCCCCAGGGGATCCTTTCCTTATGTCCTTGAGGAGCTGGAAGTCTGTTTTCCTAAAATTCATGAGCCTAACTACCCAACCCATGTCCCTCAGGACTGCAAACACCAATGCATGATCATTGCAGCACAGGCCGCCTCCAGTCCTGATGTCCCTGATTAACTTGCTTACATTGGTGGCCATCAAATCCATTTTCCCTCTGGCAGAGCTGCCTGTTGCCTGTCTCTGAAGGGTAAGGGGGATGCCCTGTATGCTCCTGAAGGAAGTAGGCTGGAAGGAGTCCATGGTGAGAAGCTCACACTCAACTGGAGTGCTTTGGCCCACTCTTCCCTCCCACCCTTAGCCACCCAGCACACAGCCTTGCACAGATGTGGTGCTTGGACAAAGGGCACCTCCTGTTGGAGATGTGTGGGTGCTCTTGCTCTGGCCAGGGCTCTTGCAGGGGGACACACATACTGAGGCTGTAGCCTCAGAGACAAAAAGTGCCCTGAGGATGATGCACAGTTTTGGCAAGTACAGTCCTGCCAGCCTGGCAGGCACAAGTGCTCCTGACATCCTGCTCCTCTCTGAGGAATTGTGGAAATCTTCCCACAGCATTCTTCTTCCACAGCTCAGCTTGCCCATTTGAGCCAGCCCTGGCTCATCATTGTCTGACCTCTGGAGTGGTGTTTGTTATGTTGTTTCTGGGGCTTAATTTGTTCAGTGAGATACATTTAATAATGCAGTGGGCTCTACAATGCAGTTTTCATTTCCTAATACATTTATGCTGCTGACAGATTCACACTCATCTCAGTTGACTCTAGCATAGTTCTGCCTTTAAGACCTGCTGTTGGTTTTTATAAAGATGTTTGTTAGCCAAGCTGTTTTCCACTTTGAGGTCACAGTAGGGCTGCAGAAATGTTTGGGTTGGGACACCTGAGGGGCAGTACAGGAGCTGGAACAAGACACCAGTGAGCAGAGGAGGAATTTCTCAATTTTTTACACTACTGGCAACTGTAGAAGAATGGCCCTGTGAATTGAGAGGTGCTGGGTTTGGGCTGCAGACATATCTAACATGAGTGTGCTTATTCCTAAGCAATTGTGATCCATTTGCAACATGTTTTATAATGCAAATGCAATCTAGAACATGTCCTAAAAGATACATCTTTACTCCAGATTAGCTTTGCAGATAGAGGTTACCCTGGTTTTGGGGTGATGAGCCCTGCAGCCATACCAAGTGTGGTGTGTATCTTCACAGGTTGGCTCAGCTGCTGTAAACCCAAATGGTTGCTTTTTTTTCAGTGAGTGGTGGGAGAGCTTGTCTGTCCCTTTGGCACACTGGAGGAGTTACATGGAAGCACTAATGTTTTGTCAGCAGCCAATTGAATAGGCACTGTTCAAAGGAGGTGGGTTACCAGTCAGCATGAAAGCTGTGCCTCAGCTCTAGCAAACCTTCTGGCCTGTCTTCTTTACCAGACCACCTATCCCAGGTTTAAAAGACCACCAAATCCAAGCACAAAGGTAAGGGTAATACCTGTCTAATAGGCTAAAATAACTGCCTCTGTGGGCTACCACACAGAGCACATAACTCAGTGTACAGAGTTGGTGGCTCAGAGACCATGTGAGGGAGAAGCCCCCAGCCCATGAGAGGCATGAGAAGCCCCTTCTCCCAGCCCCAGAGGGCACACTGGAGATCCTTGCCGGGCAGCTGGATCCTGGGCTGGCAGCTGCTGTTGGCTGTAAGGAGCCAGGACTGAGCAGCCTGAAGGGAGCCCCTTGTTCAGGGAGATCAGCACTAGTCCCATAGCACATGTGATGGCCACCTGAGTGCTGATAACAAATGAGGGTCCAAACTTGAGTCCTGAGCCTGCTGTTTCCAGGTTTATGAGGTCTGTGATTTACATCCACAGCCTTGGTCGGAGGGCACAGGGGAATGGCAGAGGCAATAGTGTCTAGCAAGTACATGGTGGCATGCATGTTTCTTTTGAAACCAAGACTTTCAAGGAGGTTGAGAAGCAGAGGAGGCAATTCCCATCTGTCTTTCTGTGAAAGAAGGTTCACCTCTAAGTGCAGGTGGAGCTATCTGCTGTGTCAGTGTCATACACACTATGACAGGGAAGACAGTTTCCTTTTGACATACTTGACAATAAGTTGAAGTGATTTAAATCTCTTTGGATTCAAACAAAGTCTGGGGAAAAGAGGAGTGGAAGAGATCATCCATTACATTTTAACAGGAGAAATCCTAATGAGGACAGAGCTGCTATCCAGCTCCCACAAAACTCCCCATGGTCAATGAAGTGTTCCAGCAAGAGGCAGAGAGGGTTATGCTTTCTTGTTGGAATGATATTAGCAATCTTTAAGGACAAATAATTCAAATCTCTCTAGAACAAAATTATTTTAGCTGCTCCCCATGAGTCTTTGGCCAGAGCTGTGGCCTCAGATAAGAGGAATTCCTGTTCTCTGCTCTACCCACAAAGTAGCAAACCAGGCAGCCTTTGCAGTTCAAATGGAAAATTTACAGCTATTGTATTTGCTAAAGGCTTTCATGGAAACCACAGGACTGACTTTCAAAACCACTTCAGTGTGATCTCTGAAAGCTACAACTTTTGTTACAACCCCAGGGCTGTGACAGTAGGTGTAGAGGGAACTGTAATACCCTGAGTTGCTCTCAGTTAAGCACTGTCTGAGCCAGCCTGCCTGAAGCCTAATGCCTCACTGACTTTTCCACATACAGAGTCACTTTTCTTCATGAAGCTGGATGCAAAGTAGATTGAATTCTAAATTTGTAGTAGCAACAGCAACTAAAGTAGCTCTGGTTTTTATGGTGTGTAGCAGTTTGAAAAGAAATTGGAGGCAGAGGAGGTGAATGTGGCTGCCGCAGCTGGGATTTGCACTGTCTCTGCACTGCTTCCTCTCTGTGCTGGGCTGCGAACAGCACGACTGTGCCAGCTGGGAGAGGTGCAGCTGGAAGGCAATGTTACAGCAGTACTGGTATCTTGGGGTCACCTCTGTGTCAGCTCCAGAGGTCTCCAGGCCCTTTTCTAATGAAAACTGTGCAAATCTGCTGAGGTTGCCAAGAGCATCACAGGGCATGCTTAAAACCAGGCGGGGTTCAAATGACCAGAAGGCACCTGGGGGTGGGAACCCACCTGAACAGCCAGGTGGATGGCTCAGTAACTGTTTTCTAGTCTAAGCTCCGTAATCTGCAGTGCCATCAGAAATACTTGTATCACTTGCTATTTTAAAAGCCCAACATTATGTTCAACCATAACATTGAACATACTCAAATCTAGGACTATTTGCTGCAAGGCTGGGAGGGGAAGGGTGGTTTGAGGTTCTTCCAAGAGAAACCCCGGTACGTAACCTCACACCTTCGGTAAACCTGAGAGCGGTTTTCCATCGATTCACAGAAAGCTGACTCTGTTTCCCTTCCCTCGGCAGGCACGGACAGTCAGTGGATGCAGACACTGCGCATGCAGCAGCTGGCCAAGGCCATTTCGCTGCAGCACGGCCACCCGCACAGCCCCAGCACGGTCACGCAGTACCTGCCCTACCTGCGCAGCCAGGACTCGTACGCCGCGGCCGTGCGGAGGACGCGCGCTCCCGTCAGCCAGCAGCTCACGTCCATCAGCCACTCGAGGAACTCCTCTCCCCTGTCGCACAGCTTCATGAGAAACCTTTCCAATCTGCACTTGAACTCAAAAGGCAGCAGCGCCTCCAGCACGGCCTCTGACACCCCTTCCGAAAGGGACAGGTCCGGCGGCCAGGGCAGGACGGCCTCGCACGGCGCTGCCTCCCGCAGCTCCTCGGGCGGGCGGCGCAGCGGCACCGGCTCCCCGGCGCCCCCGCGGCCCTCGGCAAGGCCCGGCCGGACTGCTCTGCCCGCGGGCCCCGCGGCCTCCCAGCACCGCCGGTACCCCCGCGCCCCTCCGCAGCCCGCGGCCATCCCTGGCATGCCCCCGCAGGATGACGGCGAGCCCAGGAGGGGCGAAGGGGAGAGCAGAACCAGCGAGGGCGGGTGGATAAAGGTGCAGCACGCAAGGAAACCCCACAGGCAGGCCGCCGGCAAGCCGGGAAAAGAGAGAGCCAGGGGGAGCTGGCGGGGCCGGAGGACGTTCTGAGAGGAATTTGGCCCCTTATTTAACTGAACGTTCAACCTAGAGAAGATTTGCCTGCTCCTGTTCAGTTTGCTGCACCGAAGCTGGTACCCGCCTGGCTGGGGCCTGCCAGCGGACAGGGAGAGCTGCCACCTCTCCTCCGGTCACTGTCGGCACCAAGGGATTCAATTTGGTTTTCTCGCCTCTGTTTGGCTGCTCATGTTCTCAGCTGACTGGACATCCACTCATTTGCTTAATATGTCAAAAATAAAATCCGTAAGGCACAACCAGGTGCCACAGTGAAAGGCTCTCAGTTTCATCCTTGGGAGAGTTGTGCTGTAACCTCTCTCCTCACCTCACTTTGCTTTTAGGTGCTGAGTCCAGCTCTAAGCAGGGTCTTCTCACCCCTTGTCTAGTCTGCTTCTGCCAGGGCTATAGGAAGAGGTATGTATTTCAGCATAGTCTGAAAAAAAGGGACACAAGGACATTTTTCTTCAGGTCCACTTTAGTAGCTTCACTTCTCCACTTCTCAGGAATTTCTTACTTTGTTCCTTATTAAAAGCCCCAACATTAGTTACCCAACACCACTGAGCACACTCTGTCACGTACACAGTTGTCTTAGTCAGAAGCAGAATCAAAAACTAGGCTTTTATCTTTTGGGGAAAAAAAATTAAAATAGAATGAGAAGAAGGCATTGCCTTTATCATAGTTACAACTAACCCCACTGAGGTCTATAATAATATGTATCCCTGTACAGCTGGTATTTTTTAATTGAATTTTTAAATGTGGCCAGACTGTGTCGCTTTTGTCTTTCAGTATTCAGGTAGTAAAGACAAGGTCAGCAAAGTTTCTGATTAATGTGGTCTTTAGCTCTGCTGAGAACAAAGACACAGCTTAGACTCAGTTGGCGTCAGAAAGTTTCTTCGTGGCCTTTTCACTCCAAGTTGATTTTACACAATTAAAAAGGAGAAAAAAAAGTTTGGGTTTCACAAGATGCAAGAGAGAAGAAAAGGAAGAAACAGATAAAGGAAGCTGAACCCAAAGCATTGCATGGTACCCTCTGAAAGCCCAGGAACTGTAAATTAGAGATGCTTTGAACAGGGTGCTGCACAGCACCCATCCCTTGCTGGCACACCATGGTGAGCGATGCCGGCAGAGCTGCAGGCACATCACCTGCTCAGGGTGAGGGGGTATCACCACAGCCCTGTCACTGGATGGTCCAAAGGACATGTAAAGTCCCTGCTCCATACAAAGGCCACTCCTGTGGGTACTTGCAGCTCTCCTTTCTCTGATTGCCACCAGCCCCAGTGAGGGCTGAGCCCTGGGGTGAGTTTCCATTACCCACCAGAATGGACTGGGACTCACATTTCATGAATTTGGGACAGATCCACCAAAACCAATGGAGCAAGACACAAATGACACCAGGTATTGGGATTTGGATTTCTGTCACTCAAGTGCCTTTTCCTCTGACAACAGTTTAGAGCAGAAAAAATATAAGCTTTACCTTGAAGTGAATTCAGCTGCATGTGATGCCCTTTGGTATCAAAGTTTGCCATTTTCTTGTTGGCTTCAAACTGGCTGAAAGCTAGTTAGTAACCCAGCTTCTGACCCTGGCTTACTGAGCCTGACAACTAATTTGAGGGACATGGACAAAGTAGCACTGGATGTTTCTCTGTCACAAGTAGGGGACTGGGATTTTGTCTAGGTTGGAGATCCTTCCCTGACATTTCTTGCCATGACCAAAATGGGCTGGAGAATACCAACTGAGAGTAGTTGCTCAGAATGTGCTTGTGTTACTAAAATTTGGATATGCATCTCAGGAATCACAGTTGGGCCTGTACAAATCCTAAGAAAGAGATTGCAAGAGTTTGGAAGTTCACCTTTCTCTTCTAGGGTGATCAGGATGGCGGTGCAGTTGTACAAGCCTGGTACAACTGGTGGTGGCAGCTCAAGATTTATCAGCTGTCTGTGGTTGTTCGTCAAGATGTCCAGCAGGATTCCTCTGCTGTTTGTAAGCTATTTAATGCCATGCCTAATTTTAATCTGCAATGTACTGTTTGTCCACATCTGTTGTATTAAAGTGTTCATTAGCATTTAAAGAAGGAGCGGATGGTATTGATCATGCCCATTAAAATTAAACAATCATGCATTAGTGACTGATTAGAAATCCTTTTGCTGTACCAGCATTGCTGCTTAAAGCAACACTGAGTGAACTTGTGAAAAAAAATTTTAGCAAGATTTAGTTTTCTGTCTTGTTTTTTGTCACTTTTAATGTGGTTACTCCCTATCTTGATGATAATTCATTATAAATAAAAATGTGCTTACATTTTTACACATACTCCCAGTACTTTACAAAGCTGAACCATTTTTTTTGCGTTTTACTAACATGCAGCTAGAAGACCATGCACAGCAATGTGTAAAATCAGACTGTCTTGGGCAACTACGCCTCAGGAAATGCTCTTTGGAAAGGAGCCATGTTATGTTCATTTAGAATTTTCTTACAAATCTGTTAAAGGCAACCATACTGAAGTACCAGTATGTCTAGGTTTGCATGCCAGGAGCTGGACACACTATCCTCCCTCCACACACATATCCTTGGCAGTGCTGCAGCTGCCAGACCCTCCCTCCATGGCTGACTCTCCAAGGGGCACAAAATACCACTGCTGTAGAGCTGCCCCTTGGTTTCTTGGCTTTTCTTTCTCTTGGGCTTCATATCTCCATGCTTGGATGTTGACGTTTTCTTAATCCCCAAAAGGTACTTGCATTTTCCCCTTCCAGGGTTGAAAATGCTCTGAATTGTAAGAAGCGAGCTCTGAGATGCCTGCTGGAGTGGATGATGAAAAACAGCAAAGAGCTCATGAAGGCAGATTCAGAACTGGACGTCCAAAGTGAGTGAGTATTTGCATCCTATTGAGAGAATATTTACAAAATCAGATTTTCTTTTCATTTTTTTTTTTTTTTTTTTTAAGGTGAGACTTGCTGCCAGAGCTTACACAGAATCTTTCTGTTCATTCAGCAGCATTTTACTCTGGATCTTGTGGGAATCACAAGAGCTGCCCCGCTCTCTCTGGATGCCAGACATCAGCAGGAAAGTTTCAGGGTGAACAGCAGCATATTTCCCCAGCAATTGGTTCTTGACCCTGTGGGTGGGTTGTGAGGGAGGAAGCAGTGCTCAGTTCAGATAGGAAGAGCAGGTTAACCTCAGCATCATGGTCCTTGGTTTTCTGAAATTTTACAGCTTTACCTCCACAGCTGATATCTTCATACCATGAGCAAAAAGACTTCTTTTCTGCCAACAAGATATGTGGTTCAGATTTTTCAATGTGGTTTTCTCTTTTTTTTTTTTTTTTTTTTCTTTCCCATAAACCTAGGAATGTCTTAAAAAAATGGGAAAGAACAGGAGAATGGAGAGCAGTCACTTACCACTGAGGGTAGCAATCATTCTTCTTCAGCTTGGTGTCCCAGAGCTGGGTCTGACCCTGTTCTATATTGGCTTCTGAAGAGCACAGGTTTCCCCGGCAGCACTGGGGTACCTGGCACTGCCATCAGGACTGGCTGTAAGAGAAGAGTGTCCTGGGGAGCTGCTCCATAGAGGGAGTGACAGCCAGAGCAGCAGCTCAGGGTGGCATTGCACTCTCCAGGAGCTTGTCCCCTGTGTCCTGCAGGTCAGAGGCCAGAGGTGTGCTGCTGTGCTGTGAACCAGCTGGCATTCAAGTTCCTGTGAAACCCCGCTCCTAAGCAGGGCAGCACTGAATGTGAGACTCCCTGGAGCAAAAACACTGCCCTGGCCTGCAGACACTGGCTGCTTTTGTTTGCATGCAGCCAGGACAAGTCCCCGTTTAGCTGGGAGGGTAGAGTGCCATTTGTGCCTCCCCCAGCTCTGCCATGACTGAGCTACTGCCCCATGAGAACCTGCTTTCTTGCTGTGAAATGGGGATGGGTGGTTTTGGACATGGTTTGCTTTTTAAAGAAAAAAATGGCTACTGCAATTTTTCTCTATCTTATCTGTTCCCACGGATTATTTTCTAGCAGTTGGCCATGTATGACAGCATGCTGACCAGAGTCTGGCAACGTGCTGAGCTGATTTACTGAGCAGAGGTTGCCTCACTGGGAACAACAGCCCACTATGGCACCCCTCACCTCTATCCTGCTCTTTAGCTCAGCTGACACTGCTCAGGATCAAACCCCATGTATTTTAAGACTTTCTGTAACTTGCAGACTTGCTGCCAAGAACATTGGACTGTACATCAAATATATGCAATTGATTTTTTTGATTGTGCTAGAGAATGCACTTTGACATAGCAATAATAATAATAATCATTATTACTTTAGACTGGGAAAGATGGGCAGTGACTTATATAACTGTGGAAAAACCCCAAACTGAGAGACCTCCTGGCATCTCATGTCACTAAATGGAATCAAATAGCTGTGCTACCTCTGAAAATTACATCTGACAGAATTATTTTCTGTATATGTGTCCACCATAGAAAGGTTTTTACATAATATTCTTATTTAATGAATTGCCATGCCTAGAAGTTCAAGCCAGTTTGTTGCAAAAATTTGGAGGTTAGACAGGAGAAGTCTATTAAGGCAATAACACTAATAAGGGTCTGCCAAGATCACGTTTGAGTGAATGTAAATACAGGGCATTTGAGATTAACAACTCAGAGGACAGAGGAATGGCGCCGGCAGGCAGTGTCCCCCTGGGAGGAAGGCGAGCTGGGGCTGCAGCATGCAGCCCTTCCCGCGTTCCCAGAGCCCCTGAGCCCCTGCCCGGGGCCGGAGCCTCCTCCGGGACACCTCCGGGACAGGTCCCGGCCACCTCCGGCGCTCTTTGGCAGGGGCCGGCGGGCGGAGACACGGACATGGTGCAGTGTAGAATGCGCAGTGTACCCGGGGTTCAACACACACATTCCTTTCCCTGCCTTAGCAAGCAAGGTGAGGGCTCCCTGCAGCAAAGAGGCATTTCCCTCATGCTGTGGAAAAATCCCAAGGGCTTGAAAAGTTGAAATGTGCCCTGGGGACCCCGGGCAGGCACTAGCGAGCCCCGAGGGAGGCTTTCTACTCGTTCCCCTCCCTGCTGAGAGAGCTGCCTGGGGAGAGAGATCCCTGGCGAGGAGGTTATGCCACCACCTCTCCTCTCACCCTCATCCTCTCCCAGCAACCACAGCTTGCTGAAGGCTGCTGGAAGCAATGCAAATCAACACTTGCAAAAAAGCAGTGGCAAAGCTTATAGAAGAGGGCAAAAAAACAGACTACAGTAAGTATTTTGGTTACTTCCTGATAGCCTTCTGTTTCCCACAGCTATACATTTGCAGAATATTTTGTAAGTGATTTCTTTATGATGTGACTAAATGTAATTTGCGTTTTCAAAGGAAAATAAAAATCAAAGCCCAACAATGAAAGAGCTGGGATCTTTCACTTTTGAAAGTGGCTGCTGCATATCAAAACCAGCTACTTTTGATCAACATTTTTTGCTATGCATTTTGTGGAATGGCTACAGGGTAACCAAATGAGCATTGTAATTGCATTCCCATAATGTGCATCATAATGCTCTGGGCTCCAAATGATCTACTATACCTTTGGAATAACCATTAAGGTTTCTATCAAAAATGACCACATTTCAGCCATTCTCTTAGTGCACTGATAAATATAGTATCAATTGCACTTTTTCTGACTCTGACTTGTATTATTCCTTTGGTTTTTCTTTTCTCATTCTTTCATTTTTTTGTGGTCTTGCCAGTTTGTGTCAAAGAAACACGGTATCAGATAGGATTGGACATGACCACCTTCAATTCAACGTGCAGGATGGATTGGCACCCAGCCTTTACTAACAAGAAAATCACAGCAAAGCACAGGGAGATACAAACCTGTTAAATTAAAAGGAGAAAATCTATTTCTCCTTGGAGACAGAAAAAAGGAAAAAGATACTAATTGCATTGTGGAGGTATTTTATGGAGCTGGTACAGTTGGTCTTACTAGAAACTGGTTGTACATGTTATATATTTAAACATATTTACTTTACAAAATCTGAATCTGCCTATCAGAGCATAGTGTTGAAGTATTTACATCACAAAGGTATTCCATATAAATCCATGTACAGCAAACATGTGGAGATCTAGCTGTAATTAAATCCCCAAAAGTGGCTATCCTCCTTCTTCTGTGTAAGAACAAGTGTATCCTTTCTGGATTGCAATCAATAGCAGGTTACCTGATTATACACCTTATTATGTCTTATACAGTAGTGTGAGCCACTGGAGGGTGACATGTGAACACCCAAATAGATATGCTTGATCAGATCTTTTCCAGAAACACACCTTACAGGAGAGAGAAAAACAATTAGTGTGTGTTATAGGTTACCGACTTACAATTTACATCATAAATCAATGTCTGATTATTTTAATGCAAAATATTTTTTAGCTTAATTTTATTGCACTAATGGTTTCAATAACACACTATAATTTTCTCAGATGAAGAGGTGATTGGACAGCTCTTACAGAAATTTTTAATTACTGTCATTAGTGGCTGCAATATTTTTTTCTCTATGGACCTAAGATATGTGTTACTGCTTTGTACTGTGGGTACTCTCTGGCCACGAGAATCCAAACTCTCCCTTTGCTCCTAAATGTTTGCATCTGTAAACATATGTCACTGTGCAAGTCTCATCACAATAAATACTAGCATCACACAAACATTAACTAATGTATTGACATGCTATTTTAGGCAGGTGTGGTGGTACATCCCCACCCTTGGGCCATACTGTGATTTCAGAAATGCTTATTAAGCCTTGGCCTTGACAAGCACCACCTGGGCTAAGCTCTTGAGCTTATCAGAAGCACTGCCTGCGTGCAGGAGCTTATGCTTTCTAGCGAGGCTGTTTTTTAACGAACAGCCTTGAAAACTGATTGTTCTTGCCTGAATAAAAACCCAAGTGGAACAAGATTTTTGTCACCACACTTTTAAAGAAAATTACCAACCCAAATTTTGGCCAGGATGGAAGATTACTATGACTAAAGCCAACTCTTTAGTGACCCTCTGAAGAGCAGTCCTGAGAGCCTTGGAGCCCTGCTGGGCTGCAGCAGGCTGCGAGCAGCACCTCACCCTGAGCGGGGCCTCTCTCAGCCAACTCTCGTTTCCATACCTGGGGCACCACTGCTGATCACCAACAGTGGAGCCTGGGCTACCCCCGCTCCTCCAGACTCAACCCTTTGCCCATTGAGAAGATGCAGAGAGAAAGATGAGAAAGGCATCTGATGTGAGTACTGTGATGAATTCAAAGGGAATTTTTCAAATGTATATATACCTTGTATGTAGTCCTTTGGGTCTGTGTGTGAGCACGCTATAGCAAATATACTATGAATGTTGCTCTCCTAGATTCTTAAGTACTTTAGATTTGTAAGTTAGGCCTGTTACTGAGTTACTGTTGTGCTACAGTATATTCTATAAGAATATTTTGTTAAATTGCTTACATTAAGCTGTCCATTAAGTGCTGTTAAGTTTAAGTGCCATTAAAACTTTTAGGCCTAAGCCATTTTTCAAGTGTGGGACTGTTTGGCAAGGAAGTCCATTCTGAACCTTGTGACCCAATGGGAGGGTCTCCCTTATTCTTTTTTTTTATCCTTACTCTTTCTTAGCCTTATCCTTTTTCCATGTAGATAATTTTTGGTTGATTTTGGTTTTAGATTGATTTTAGACTTCAGTAAAAATTTTCTCTGTGTGCTTTAACCATCTAGTAAGTAGTAGAGTGAACCTTGCCAATGAACTTTGTCATGCTTTCATTTTTATATTAAACATACCTGATACCTTTGCCAGGGATCCTTTGGGTGTCCAAAAACACTCATTCACGACAGCAGATAAAAATGTATTACTTCAATTAAAAAAAAAAAACAGGAGGGAAAGGAGCATAAAGAGTGTTGAGTGTAGTTAAGATAGGAAGTGTGTAGGAGAGCCAGGGACAGGGCAGCAGGAGTCCTGCCTCCAGAGAGAAAAGCTGTGTTACAATGCCAACAGCCGAAATCCGTGGGGTGACGCAAAGGACAGCACTTGTCCTTTGTCCCAGCAGATCAAAGGTCACATCTATTGTTTCTGACAATGGAGCTATTGTTGGAGGTCCATGTTCTTGCTGCTGCTTGAAGCTCCTAACATGTAAACAACTTTGCTTCCCCCCAGATAAATGCAGAAAATGTTGCATGCTCAATCTACTGCATGTCCCTCCATGATTCCAGCCTATTCCCCTAGCAGGTCTTCCAAGGGCTGCTACCACATAGTCACAACTCATTTCAAAAACAGGCAAGACCTTAACAGATTATTTTCTTGAAAACACCTGATAAAATACTCCAGATGATCATTGCTGATATGTGAGCTCTGAGGAAAGAGCTTGCTGGTAGCACTGGACAGGCTATGCAGGACCCTGACTGGGGGACTGAACAGGCAGAGATGTTTTCCTCCAGTCACATTAGCTTTATTTAAGTGTGTCTGAAAATGCAGTGTTCACCTTTGAGTTCAGCTTTGCATGTCTTCAGCTACTGTTAATAGCTATATGTAGGACAGTGGTGCTGCCTATGTCTTGACAAACACAGAAAAACCTTTTCCATCATGGCAAACCAGTTGGTAAGTTTGTTATGTCCATCCACCCAGGGCACCTGGGCCCTGCAGGGCAGAGCAGGAGCATGCAGGCCTTAAAGGTGAAAACAGGGGAAATCACAGTATTGCAGGTCACAACAACCATCTCCTGAGTTACAGACCTTCATTTTCTGGTACCCTTGCTGTGTGCTGAAGGAAGCACATTTCCCATTTCTCTTTTCCCTCTCCTGAGCTCTTCTCCCCAGTCATCTGTAAAATATGTGAGCTGATATAGACAATTTCCAATAAAATAATTATTTTTCCCATATTAAAAAAACCCCTGACAATACAGTCCACAAAATGCCCTGTCTGGATTTCCCACAAAGTCTCTGCTCTGGCCTATTAATCTGAAAGCCATTTGACTACATATGTAGTTTGAAGATTTGAAGAATGCTGTTTGCATTAAGCATTAAATGGACAAGTAACTGGAGTCTGAAGTTCTGCTTTAGCTAGTGCCATCAGCACTCCATAACATTTCATGTGATGCTCTTGAAGCTGTGAAGGTTGGCTACTTCTCTAGTAAAATTCTGATAACTGTGATTCAAGATATTAAGGGCTTTTACTGTTCATAAACTGAATCTCTTCCTCCATGTAAGTAAGCTAGTATTTGTAGATTTCTTTTTCTGAAAGAAGTAAAAGTACATAAAACTTCAAAAAACAAGCTGTCTTGTCTGGAAGCCAGGTGGGTGGCAATCCTCCACTAATGTGGATTTAGAGGAATGGAGTGTGGTCTGGTCTCTGGAGAACTGGTTTAGTTCATCTGCTTTTGTGTGTGCTGAGAAGCCAGCAGTGCAGGTAAGTGTGTAATTATGGGCTTATTTAAAATGGAGATTCTTTTACAGAACAGATTGCAGCACGTGCAGGAAGAATAATGCCCACAGAAAATAGAACACCTCCGTGAGGGCTCTTGTACCCTATTGTGCCGTGGGCTATTTACAGGCTTTGGCTCAGAGATGATTCCCGGTTTGCCTTACAGGGGCACAGGTTTGCACGGGCCGCGGCCGCCTCCCTCCAGCTGATTGCAGCGGGACTCGCTGCTGCCAGGGAAGCACCTGGAAATGCTGAGCTGCCACAGTTGCATTGGTATCGCCCTGCTCAAACCGCAGCGCAAACAGGATTATAGCAAACACCCGGGCCACAAATCCCGTACAGCTTCTTCAGGGCTTCTCCCGTTACTACTGCTGCCAAACACCACGTAGCAGTTATTTTGCTGTGCTTAACGGCTGTACTTGATTTAATGTACTATTATACATGTTACCAAAAATGGTTTAAAATGACTGATCTATTTTCTCCTGGCCTGTCTTCAAATAGTATTGTGATTGCAGAGGGCAAGGCAGCCAACTTCTTCGTAAAATTCTGGTGAACTGCTGTTACCCGAGGAGCGGAGGCGTCGCCCAGAGTCTCACTGCTGACGCTGAGCCGTGGGGCCCCGGTGAGTGATCCCCCATTCCCCGGGGGGCTCTGGGCAGCCTGCGCGCTGCGGGCTCGCACCACGCTGCTCTGCAAGCACTGCTGGGTGCGGGCACTGCTGCGGGCAGCCAGCACACAGACCCTCGGCTTTATTTCGTGGAGAACCCACACTGCCCTTGAAAACTGCAGGTTTAGGGAGTTTATTTCCGTTTATTTTATTTGGCATATAAAAGTATTTAAAACAAAAAAAGGAGAGCTAGAAACCACGGAGGCTTCCCAACTGGCCCTGGCTAGGCACGAGCGGCCCCCGCTCCCCGCCCCCCTTCTGCAGCCGAATCCCGCCACGTTCCGCCCGGGAGCTTTTCGCGCCACAGGGCCAGGCCCTTGCAGCTCCACAAAGCCTACACCGCGAACAGAAAAAGAAAAAGGGGACCTCCGCAGTGGCCCCTTCGGGGACATCGCGGGAGAGCTGACGAGCTCCTTAGCAGAGGCGGCCGGGCGGGCGCAGGGGAGCCCACCGGGTGCCGGACCCCGCGGGGTGTGCGCTGCATCTGCCAGGACGCGGGCGGCAACGCGGGAAAGGCGCCGCCGGCCCCGCCCCCCGCGGTCCCTCCGCTTTGGCGCGAACCTTCAGTTCCAGCGCTCGCCGCCGCCGCCAGCATGGCCCCGTCGCGCCCGCAGGTGAGCGCTGCCCGCCGGGCTCGCCGTAAGGCCGCGGGAGAGGTCGCTGCTGCTGCGGAGAGGGGGGAGGCTGTAGTGCTCGCCGCCGCTCTCGTGGCGCTCCGGGGTCTTGCGAACCTGGGCAAGCCGGACTGAGCCGCGCTGCGGAAGGCCGGTGGGGTCGGATGGGGGGGAGGGGGTCTTTAGTTTGGGCACCCCAGGGAGAGCGACGTCGGGGGAGCCCAGCCCCACCCCTCGGACCCGCAGCTCCGGGTCCCCTGCCCCGCCGCGGTGCTCGGCTCCCACGTGCATGGCGCTGCCCTTGCCCTCCTTAGTGGAGTGGGGAACTCGGCGTGAGAGCCGGGCGCGGCGGGGGCTGGCGGCCCGGAGCCATGCGCCTATCGCCCCCGCCTCACCGAGGGCCCGGGGCGGTGTTGTGAGGAGCGGCCCCGCGCGGCACGGACGGGACGGGCGGAAGGAGCACAGGGGTCGGCCCGGCCGCGTGTGTGCGGGGCGGCACCATTTTAGCGGGAGGCGGGAGCGGCGCTGGCTGGGACGGGCGCGTTTGCCGCCCCTGGCTAGCCCGGGGCACCCGGGCCGGGCTGCTCCGCGCCTGAGGCCCCCCTGGAGCGGCCGGACCGCGCACTGGCCCCGGCTGCGCGCCCTCAGCCGCGGCGGGCGGCACCAAAACCCGCCCCTTTTGTGTGTGGGGCGGCCGGGCCGCGCTTCGGTGCTCGGCGGAACTGTGGAGCGAAAAGCCGCAAGCAGAGCGGTGCTGAGGAGGGGACGGAGGGCTCCAGGTTGGCCCGGGCAGCTGCTGCTCAAGGCCCGTGGTGGGCCCGTGAAGCGGCCGGGCACCCCCTCAGCGTGGGTGCTGCCCCCCGCCTCGCTGCCAGCCAGCCCCGGGGGATAAAATGGGTCACTACCACTAGAAACATCTCCTGGGAGAGGAAAACCTGAAGCCCACAAAATAAAGTCTTCTAAGTCAGTGGCAAAATGAACAAACCAGAAAGCTGCTTTGTGTAGAACGGTTGTTTCAAATCTGTGGGTAGGATTCTTTGGCCCTTCCTTAAGAGCTGCAGAGTATTTGGTGTTTGCCTCAAACTGCAAGTAATAAGGGAGTAAAGTAGATTTCTAGGTACTTTTCATCTACTTGCACTTTTTTTCATCACTGGCTGTGAGGACTGGAGAATAGCATGATTTATGTGCTTATTTCCACTTGCCTGTTTGCATTAAAAAAGTGTTTTTAAATACTGAATGAAATTTATCTGTAACAATGATCAGGACTGTATCAGAGTAAAAACTATTGTCGTTCCTAACTTAGGGATTTATTTCAAAGCTGATGTTTGTTTTCTGACTTGTATTAAAGGTTGCTAAACATCCTAAAATGTTCAAAATTCCTAAGCTTCAGTACAAAGATATTCTTCAAAGGTACTGTGCTGCAGTAGGTCTCCTCTTAATGGTGTTGCTGTTGTCCTTTTGTAGCGTCGTTCAGCAAGGAGAAACTTCACAACCTTTCGAAATACGAAACTGATTCCCATGGAAACATCCTCATCCTCTGATGACAGTTGTGACAGTTTTGGTTCTGATAATTTTGCAAATACAGTAAGTACAGTACAAGAACAAATAAGATCATGTGTGCTGGACTAGTAAAGATTGCAAAAACGTGAAGCTAATAATGTAAGACTACTTGCTCTGCTTATGTTTTTGTATAGTAGTTATAAACCTGTGCTATATGCTGTCATTTCATTTCACTCTTTACATGTGCTTTTAGGTGGTAGTTGTTGGAAATAGATTAGCTGTCAATTCTGGCCTTTGATATGTTACCTAACCTGATGTACCTGGTAATTTACAGCTGTGGTTCTAAAACCCCTTGTGAAATGCCTTAACTTTTTTTTTCTTTATTAAAAAGCTATTTGCTTGTACTGCATGCATAAATGTATAAAATTTTCTGTACGACTTAAAGGATATTTTCTTTTTGTAGAAAAGCAAATTTAGGTCGGATATTAAAGAAGAACTGGCAAAAATATTTCATGAAGCCTCTGATGATGAATCTTTCTGTGGCTTTTCAGAAAATGAGGTTCAAGATGCATTGGTAAGACAGTTGATTTTTGTTTGCTACTATTTAAATTCTTACACATTCTTAATTGAAGGATAATGCCAGCTTCAGCTTGAGGTTCACTGTTTCAGAAGTAAGCATAATTTCATTTAGTAAACAGTCCAAGTCACCAGAGTTTAGTTTTCTTTTTGTCTCCATGAAAAGCACTTAAGATATGGAGCTTTAAAAATCTTCCATATGTATTTTGAAATATACCTCTTAAACCTGTTCTTGCTGGATGTTGCTCTGTTGGAGCCTAACATTTCCAGTTTCCTCAATATGAAATACTAGGCTAGCCCATGGACTCCAGCAAGCCTCAGAAAAATTCCTGTGTGTCTTGACATGCATCCACTCTGGCAGTGTGACAGGGAATGCTGTGCATCTGTCAGCAGTAGAGAAATAGTCATAGGTAGTGAAATCTGCCTTCCTGCTTTTTTTGACATCTGTTTTATTGCTTAAAAAGATCAGTAATAATTCTCTTCTGAATATCAATCAAGTTGATATTCAGAAGAGAAACTGAAGTAGTACCACATTTGGCAAAACCAGGTTCGTCATATTTCTCAGCATGTGCTGAAGTTGACTAGAAAAGAAAAATGGTTAATTGGAAGAAATTACATCTGAGTTAAAAACACAATCATTAAGAGAGTAAGTAGGAGACAAAGCTGGAATAGATAAATAGACAAAAAGTCAGTAACTACACATAATGCACAACCAGAGTCACATACCTGCTTAATAAAAACCCTGTGTAAATAAAAATGGCCATTTGATGTCTATTCTTACTGCTGATCAAAGTAAGACTGTCTTGTGTCTAAAAAGAAAAATCAAAGCCTATTGCATAATGAGCTTTTAACTAAATTATGTCCTCACTGAGCCATTGGTTCGTGGGAAATTTGTAAGCAAGACATCAGAATTTGAAGATCAGAAAATACTGGGATTTTATTCATAATTATTTCATTGGTTGGCTCTAGAAGGAAGTGTCCTTTTTTTATCATTGTTATGGTGATATGACTGTTGTTGACAGCTCACAGAATTGGGTTTGACCTTGTGCAGACAACTGCAGAGTGGCTTCTTTTTCAGCCAAATGCTAGATGTAGCAAAATGGAGCCCTTTAAAGGCAGTTCTCTTCCTCATACCATACACACAAACTGGTTTTGCTGTTAGACCTACAAGTGAGAGCTAAGACTGCTGCAACTGCTGCAAATACTACACTTCATTTTCTGGTGTGTTTGGCACAACCATGTGGGTCTCCCTGAGGTTTTTCTCCCTGTGTCCCCTCTCCTTTCCTCCCACTCCAAAATACACTAGGACTGGGTGTCTGGATTTCAGCAAGGTAGCCTCTTAAGCTATTCGAAGACAAAATGTTGTCCACTGTATTTAACTGCAGAACAACTCCCCTGGATTTACATGCTTCCATTTTGGTTTGTTAACAGAAATTGGAATCAGATTCAGATGAGAATGATGCAAGTGCTGAAAGTGAGATTGATCAGAGAGGGCAGAAATGCTCTGTTCCTCTGAAAGTAGCCATGAAGTTTCCACCTCGACGATCAGAGAGGAGGAAGGGTGGCATGGAACCTGTTCCTGAAACACCAATGCCTGCTCTAGATTCAGACTCTGACAGTGAAGAAAATGGTGCTATGTTCTTAGAAAAAAGAGCTTTAAACATAAAGGAAAACAAAGCAATGGCAAGTACTCTATATCTTCCTGTGGACTGGCCCTTTCTCACCCCCCCTTTCGACTCTTGGGGGACGTCTGTTTAAATTCACTGTAATGGGAATTATGTGAATGCATTAAGATGAATTTGCATTCCTAAAATATAAATCTGATACTTTATATTTACTGGCATATGAAAATCCATAGGCTGCAAGCCTAACGACATAATAAGTTTTGAACATTTCCAAATTACTTGCAGTCACTAAAACATAAATAAGACATAAATGCAAAGAGTTGAAGAATGACTGCATTTCCTATAAGTAATTGTACTTTTAGCCAATTGCCCTAGTAGTCTGTAATAGCACATAAATACCCTTTTAAAGCTCTGCTTCATTTTTCTCTCTCTTGTTAGCTTGCAAAACTAATGGCTGAGTTGCAGAATGTTTCTGGTATCTTTGGTGGGAGAAAATCGTTGCCAGCTGTCAGTCATGTGAGTATAAACTTACTGGATTTGCATTCAGATTTCTAAGAGTCAAATTCTGACATTACAAAGCAGGATTCTCAATGTAAAAATGTAATAAACTCTGCAAATCAAAGTCCAGTTAGAATTTTATTGCTTCCTAAAATGGGTACCCTCATTGTGTCATTCTCTTTTGATTTGCCATGGTACAAAGCAGAACAGATTAATTTATAAAGGTTAAGTATCTCCACAGGCCAGTAGAACCAAACGAGGTGCTGTGTAAATATGTGTTTATACAAAGGCTGGAGATAAGGGAGGGCAGCTCAGACCTGAATATTCTGTGAATTTGGAGCCTTGAAAAACACCTGGCATTTAGCCCAACTTTTAAGAAGGTTGGGTTGTGAATCAGCAGTGTAATGAATTTCACTGCTGATGTATTTGTAATTTGGGTGAAGATTAGAACAATGCTGAAAATCGCAGCTCCTCATAGACACGGCTTCTGCTGCTTTTGGCTCTTTCTCAGTGACTAGCACAATCCCTGACATGAACTTGCTTAGGATCTTCTTACCTTGGGTTTTCTGACTGAGACAGGGATAGACATGTCTTTGGAAGAGATGAGAGGAAGGCATCTTTAGGGGGCGAAATTCAGTATAGGGTCAGGAGCTATCTGTGTTTTCATCTGTTTAATTAGGGGCTTTTAAACATTAGCAGGGACCAAAGCGACTTCCAAGGCGTTCACTGCCCAAATGTGCCTTGAGGAGGAACCCAGACCGGAGTTCTCGGCCTCACACAAGGTCCAGGTCCTTGATTGAAGGCCCTCCTACTGTTGCACCAGAAGAGGAAGAAGATGACCCATACATCTTGGTGAGAAGAAGAAAGATGTCTGATGAATACCTGGAGGTATGATGAAAATCTAGTTCTCCTGTTGTAGGTTGTGAGGGTGGTTTTGTTTGAAGGTTTCCCTTCAAGAAAATAGAGAGTTGATGAGGTTTATCAGTATGCCATGGCCTTAGAAGCATTAAAAAAAAAAAAGCCATTTTATATGTGCTCTCCATTTCCCCTTCCTTGTCCTTGAAAAACCACTTTCTCTTGCACCCCAGCAGGATCAGTAGCACCTCTGCACCCTGAGGGGGACAGATCAAGTAAAGGTGCTAAAGCTGCATCCATATCATTCATCGGTACAAAGTTCTGTTATATCTTGGTTAAATATATGATAGGGGTTTGAGCCTTTAGCATTGCTGTGAAGATCCTTGCTTTTGTAGAGTTTTTGCTGAAACTAGTAGTGCAAGTATTGTGTCTTTGCTATTCAGCATGAAGCCCGTACTCCCAGGAGGGGTCACCGTGGTGCCATGGCTTTTCCACATGTCGTGCGCCCGGTTGAGGACATAACAGCAGAAGAGCTGGATAACATCTGTGGATCTGCAAGTGAAAAAGTATATAACAGGGCCTTGGTAAGTATATTCCAGCTTTGTGAAATGTGTAATTAGTGAAGTAATTTTTTCGTTATTCTGTGTTTGTATTTTAGCATCAAATAGGGCACACTCCCTCTAAATGACAGAGAGGATGTAATTTTTGGGAGAAATATGTCTGAGATCTTGAAGTGTCCCTTCTTATTTTTGCCTGAATTTGTAGAATGGCCCTTACCAAGCCAATTAGCTTGGTTTCACTCTGGAACAACTGTAATACCTAAGTGATTACCAGACACTGAAGATGCAGTGTCAAAACAATCTGAGTTCAAACTTGCAAGGTGACTTTCTGTTTTGGGATAAGCACTGCTGGCTGCCAAAGAGATTTTGTTCAATGCTTTTTTTCCCCTATCTAAAATGCCATCTTAAATGTCTCATTTGTTTTTTTTGTGTTCTAGGGGTCCACCTGTCATCAGTGCCGCCAGAAAACCATAGACACCAAGACAAATTGTCGTAACCCTGAGTGCGTGGGAGTGCGGGGCCAGTTCTGCGGGCCCTGCCTGCGCAACAGATACGGGGAGGATGTCAGAGCAGCGCTGCTGGACCCGGTAGGACATGCTCAGTGCTGGCTTTTGGTGCTCGACTTCCACAGGCGGGGCTGTTGCTCACTGGCAGCAGTGGTTTTAACAACTGCTTACAGTGCTGTAGTGCATCATGCACTCGTGGCCTGATTCACCCTGAATCACACAACTGTGTTGTGTAGAACTTGTTGTATTTACTACTTCTGTAGTTTTAGTTGCAGGAGTAAAGTATGAGAACAGAGCAGCAGCCAGAATATTCTTGTGTTCGAGCATCAAAATAGTGTTCTCTTTATCTCTGCATTAGTGCTTAATGCCCTAGGGAAAGGAACTGTATTGTGAACAAAGTGCTGCTGCAGTGGGCTGTGATGTAGGAGTTAAAACAAATGCTTCCTGTGGTTATGTGCAAGGCAGGCAGTGGAGAGCTGAATCCTCTGCGGACTGAGGAATTTGTACTCTTGTACTGGTTTAGACACAGTGCTGATGTTCACTGCAGAACTCGCTGTGGAGCAGGGCACTCTCCTAAGTGAGTATGAGTTAATCTGGCAGAGCATCTCAGCTAAAAGGGCTTCTTGTTGTCTCTCCTGTGTGTAGACATGGAGGTGCCCCCCATGTCGTGGAATCTGCAACTGTAGCTTCTGCAGACAGCGAGATGGCCGATGTGCCACCGGTGTCCTGGTCTATCTGGCCAAGTACCACGGCTTTGACAATGTCCATGCCTACTTAAAGAGGTGAGTGTGCCAATGTGTCAGTGATATGATTGCATTAAGTGGGATAAGCATCTCAAAAGTGGGAGGGAAAGGATGTCCACATCCTAGTTTGTCAGGTAAATCTCAAGATTACTCTGTGTTGCCTCCAGAATCTGAGATTTTGCCCTATGATTTTTCTGATAACACTGAATTTTACCTGAAACAAGTGATATATTCACTCTGCCTTTTAGCTCTCAACCTCAGTGTGTATTGTCAGGGCTTCCACTAATTGGTTCAAAGAGTTTTCAGTGTTTTGCTGCAAGCTGACTCATGTTTTTACTTGCCTTTCAGTCTGAAACAAGAACTTGGAATGGAAGACTGAAGCTGTGACTGCCTTTAAATTACATATTCTTTCACCAACATAATATTATTGCCTGCAGTGAATTGTTTAATCAAATGAGATTACAAAGTGCCTTCTCTGCTTCCCTTTCCTTTTGGGTAAAAAAGGATAAAAACCTTTCATTTATTTTGGTATAAATCATACTTGGGAAAGCTGTTTAGTGCAGGTCTTCACCCCCAGGCCATCGTTTTCTCTTCAGACAACTTTGCAAATCAGATAGTATCAGTCCTTTTATTCATGATAGTAACTTTTTCTTCCTGAAAGGAGATGGGGCTTTAAGCCATCAGTTTCACTCATGCAGCAATCTATGCTGCAGGTTTACTTATCCTCCAAAATTGGTTACAAAAAGATTGAGATACTCTGAAAATTTGGGGTTGTTTTCTCCACAGAACAAAGCACCCAACTTCTGCAATACCGGCACTTCATGATCAAATGGAATTGTAGAATCCTCTGAGACAACAACAGCATGTTCTTAAGTTCAAAAAGGAAGCTCTGTAAGTTGCAGCTGAGCAGTCTCCAAGCACTAATATTCGGTTTTATAGAGTACTAAAAGTTCACACTGGCCATTTCAAGGGAGATTGTATGAATTAAAAAATGCAGTAGATGCTGTTTGACGTGGCACTTTGTGTGCTCAGATGAGAGAAGGCCACTGCTGAAAGCTTCCACAGCACTAGCATTGCCTACTGGTGACAGTGATGGGAATGTACTGGTATACATTGTGTGGTGACCACTGTCTAAAACAGAATGTTCCGTGTGGTAAATGACTGTTTTGGTGGACTCTTTTCCCTGTTCCTGCTGCAGCTGCAGAACTGCTTTGCAGAGTCAGCAGTGGTCCTGGGGAAGAGGGATACCTCCAGGCCAGGGCTTGGTCAAGTAGAGGGGTGACAGTTCGTGTGGCTGTTGGCCATCTTTGAGTGGATGAAGGGTGGTAACTTGTTTAGTTTGGTTGTCAGGAAAACAGGCAATGAATGTTTCTGTATCTGCCTCTTTGTGATTGTGGAAGGTTCTTTCACATGACATTTGTGAAATGTAAGTACAGCAGAAACACAGCTGAAGAATTCTGATACGCTGAGCACATAGGGGTCTCCTGTACTCTGTTGTAAAAAAGAAGGTGCCATGAAAGTTGCATCCAGAGAACCATAAAGTGTGTAAATGTGCTTAGTTTTGTTATGGAAACTACTGTGTAAGCTTTGTATAAGGTTTAGAATGTAATGCTATAAATAATGTACAGTTGAGCAGTAGAAGAATCACCATGGGTTTAACTTCTGTGCCTGTGCAGTATTTGCACTGTGTGTATACAAAATGATCCATAGTTCGTACCTTTCTGGGAATTGCATCAGTGTGTGTGGGAGGGGAGGAGAGAGGAATTTAGAAACAACAGATATTTATGTCTCAGACTTGCAGTTCTGTTTCATAAATCATCTCTCCTATTGAAAATCTCTTGTCCTCTCTTTGTCTGTTTTTATAGTGTGAATAGCTGTGCAATCTGAGGTGTGGAGAGTGCTCTTCCCTCTAGGTACATTTTGTGAAGAAGGAACTCATTTTAGAAATACATGTTCTGACAGATAAAAGTGGTTGGGTTTTTTTTTTTTCCTCCTAATTGCTTGGCTTGCCTTCTGATTGCTAGAGTGTAAAAGTACTGTGCTAAAAGCAGACCCTTGTGTTATATTACAGAGACTGCTGTATTTAGATTTCTTCAGATCTACACTGTTCTGTACAAAATTCTTTATTTTGAAAATAAAAATTTTCAATTTTAGAATATTTTTGTCTCTGAACTGGATTTTAAAAGCCTGTTAGAGCTGTACTTCTCTTTTACCACTTTCAGGTGAACTTATACTGCAAAGTAAAGGATTTGGTTGTTCCCATCATACCTGGGGGATCAGTGGGACTCTGCAATCTTATCATCTCTGGCTCTGTGTTCCTGAATCAGGCTTGCTCTGATATTCTTGCTGCTTGGAGTGAATTGTTCAGTACCTGGTGACTAAATGGTGATGGTCAGAACACAGAGTGCTTAGTTCAGGCTTAACAGAGGCTCTAGGTTGATGTGCTGTGTGCTTTACTCTTCTGCTTTTTCTCCACTTGTTTTTAAACCAGATGTCTACATCCTGAGTTGACAAGGATGAGCATCAAAGTTTGGACATGAGTTGGAGTAACGTGTGTGCCATTTAAATTTATTTATTTATTCTTTTACAAACAAGCTCTTAAGTAGCCTCTCAGGAGCTCTTTCCTGTAGCAGAGGATTACCTGAGGGGCCTTGATTGCATGCTGATAGTGGAGGCACTTGTGCTGCTTTTGTGCCCTGGGTCTAGAGACAGGAGTTGTATGAGGCTGTGGCAGAAGGTTACACAAAAAGCTGTAACCTTGTGTAGTGAGAGGAAATGGGAAAGAAGTGATCCAGTGGAGTAACTGAGCTGTCCCAGATACTCTTCACTGGTGAAATCCTCACCTGTTACTCTCACCTAAAAGCTGTCTTTAGATGTGCCTGTCATCACACTGCTCGTGATGTGAGAATAAATTCATATTTATGAATTGTGGAGGATGTTAGTTTGTCTGATGACTTTGAGGTGTCTCAATATCCCACTTTCAGCAGGCCCCTCTACCACAGTTCCTTAAGTGCTATTAATGTGGACCTGAAATACAGTTTTAACGAGCTCACAATTTATAAGTGCAGTGAATGAGCAGTAATTTAGGAAACTGGAGAGGTAAAGGTCCTGTCAGCTTTAAAAACCAAAGATGCATGGAAATAGAGTATCACTGTGTAAGTGAGAGCAAAAGAATGAAGCTCGTGTGAGCTGATTTATACTGATTTATAATTGAAAAAGGCTGCATGAGTTGACATTCCCTCAGTACTCAGCTTTAGAGCCAGGTCATCTTGTGCATAGGTCTGAAAAAACTTCTTTAACCTGATATATAATAATTTAGAGTGACTTCATATTATACATACTGATTAAATTGGTAATAAATTCCTTATTACCAGAAGATTTTCTTAGGCTGGTATATACTAATATATATGTTGTTTGCTTTTCCCCCATTCCACTTGCTTTTTAATTAAGTCTAACATTGAAGCATTAGGTCTCTTCAAATTTTGAGAAAAAAATTTTTGTCTTCCTTAACAATTAAACTTTTTTTCATTAAATGTAAGTTAAAAACCCAGCATGGCAGTGTTGCTTCACAGGCTGAAGCAGACAGTAAACACAGCAGAGCAGCATGCTTGGCTACTTAACCAGTTATATTAGTGTAGGAATTGGAATATTAACTTTGGAAAGTACCCCTCTTCCTTCCTAGCCTCATGTGCTGATATACCTTTATTTTGACTGCCAGCAGCCTAAAAAAACATTTTGACGAGAAAAGCACAGAAATGATGGCAACATACCAAAACATCACCGTTTGCTTAGGAAGGCAAATGAAATGAAAACAGCAAAATGGTGGCGTCTGGTTAAAGAATTACTCAAAGTGTTTCAGGGTGAGGGAACTCAGCTGACTTTGAAACCATCTGTAATACACTGGGATCTGAAACTTTTGCCAAGAGTCACCCACTGACCTCTGCTGGCATCATCCAGTTTGTTCTCAGCCTTTTGTGAGTGCAGCTTTTGCATGGCTAATGGCATGAGCTAGTGGGGCGATTTGGAAACACTGCCTACTGTTCTTTGAGGTTCTTTACCTCTAAAGCAGGTGAGTAAAAAGATGGACCTGTCAAATAGAGGCTGGCCAGTCTGTGGGATCCTGAACCCAGCACCCAGATAATGCTGAGCTGCATTGTAGATACACGTGAGTGTGTGGGCTGCAAATGCCAAGGAGAGAGGACAGCACTGCACCTGCATGACTGTGTCTCAGTGTTCTTCCAAAGAATAAGCCTGCGTCTCCTAAAGACCCCACAAGCCCTTTGGACCTGGAAAATGGCAGGGGAATTGTATGTTTGAACTCAAAAATGTAATGATCAGAAGTCCTGGAAACAGAAGATGAGAGGGGAACTAGGAATCCTATTGTGACTGATACAAGAAGTTGTGGATATTGAATCTGTATGAAAATATGTGTAGAGCATAGAGATGCTGTCATATTTAAACAGCTCTTGTTGCTGTTTGGTACAGGCTTTCTTCCAGCTAGAATTGATCTAGCTCTTGTAAGGATGGCAGAAAATTCTGTTATGTAAAAAAAAATAAACCAGAAGTCATGGTATGGTCAGGATGGAGTAAGAAGGCATTGCACCTGTTAGTAGAACTTTAGTAGTTTTTGTACTGATCACTTGGGCTAGAAGAAAAGTCAGTTGAAGTGTAGCTCCAGCTGTGTTGAAACCTACTGGTACAGTCTTTCCATTGGAATATATCCACAGGCAAAACTTGCATCTACTCCTGAAAGCAGATATGAAATGTTACTGAAATTATACATTTGTGTTTGGACTCAAACTAGCATTATATCCTTTCCTGTCTCTTAATGTAACTGCAGACCCAGAGAATGAATAGATGTGCTAGGTTGTGTCAAGAGGTGTAGATAACAAGCCTATGGCAACCATCCTCATTCTGTCTTAATCACATACACAATAACAAAGCAACCCTACCAGCACTCCTTTTGGCTTTCCCTTACCTCCTTTTAGCTTGAATATCCATGTAAAAATGGTGTGTTTGTGAATTGCTAGATAAACTTCACAACTGGCTGACATTAGGAATGAGAGTGAGAGGTCTCCCAAGAATAAAAATTGTTATTGTTCATGTTTTCAGGGAATTAGCAGTTAGGTCTCCTCTCTGGATATCCAGTCAAACTGTTTGAAAGTAATGAAAGACTGGTAAGACTGTAATGAACATTTAGACTGGTAAAAGACTATTTAAACATTTTAGACTTGGAAGAAATTTAGATGGTTTCTCCTTTATTATATAGCTGAAGTAAAATAAGTCCAATCAGTGTCCACCATTTTGTTTAACACCTTGGAAGTTCACCATTTTTAGATGTGCCCTAAAGTTCCAGATATAGAGGCTTAGCAATGTTCCTACTCAAATGTGAATGAACACAGGCACTCTTATCTTACATGATCCTCTTCTTATATAGCTTATTAGCAGAATTTAGCTGTAGGAAAGACTCTATTTCTTAGTGCTTTTGTGCTGTGTATTTTTTTTGTTGTTGGGTGTGTTGGGAGGCTGGTTTTGGTTTTGGGTATTTCTTTTTGAGGCTAGTTGTAATGTGAATACAAGTGATAACAGTGAATCATCAGGAAAAAAAAAACCCTTTGGAAATAAGCCAGAGTCAAATTCTTTTCTCGTGCTCTGTTCAATCTGCTTCCTCTTTAAAAGAAAACTTTCACATTAGCAGAAAAATAAATGCTTAGCCAGAGTTCTTTTTGTGTCCCTTTCAGCAGGGAGAAGGGAATGAGTGTGCTGAGCTCAATGCCCATGCTGGCTTCCTCCTGCCGTGGAGAGTTAACACTCTAAAGCTTTTTCTTCCCCCTTTATTTCTCTTTCCATTTAATTCTTATGAAAAAGTTGCGATGTTACAATTTTAGTATTGGAAACCAAGCACAGAGTTTTGTTGTGAGGAACTGAAATGCTTTGATGTAATCCTAGATTTTTTCCGGGAGAAGTAACTTCTAGTTTTCAAATAGTTGGTGTGGCTAGAAAACAGCATTGGTATTACAAAGCTCTGAAAAGCACCTCCAGTAAATAAAAATATACCTGTGTGTAGGATATCTATGTGCCCATTACACAATACAGATACAGGGTTCTGTCAAAACCTGCTGGTGTGATCTCAAACAAGTCACTTTTCCTGTAGTTGTAAGACCAAACCCCCATTCACTAACATAGCTAAAGCCTGCTTTGGAAAATAATTAACACTTGAATGTTCTTAATGTGAGTACAATTAATTTTCATCAAGACAGGCAGACTCACCCACAGCAAGGAATTTTGCTTTTCTTTTTTTTTTTTTCTGGGTACCTACAGCACAGGTGTGTGTAGCACAGGCTGAAGCACACACCCTTTCTCCTTGCAAACAGAGATAGTTTATTTCTTTGACATACTCAGTAGTAAGTATAATATGCACTATTTGTTTGGCATACTCGCTAGTTAGTATATTTTACATTGTAGCTGATGCATGGGAGTTGAGAGTATTTTAGTCTCTTAAGTACCATTGGTTTTATCCCCATCTGTCTTTCTAGTTTCTAAAATCTCATGTCTAGCTTTTGATTTCTATTTTTCTTTCCAGTTCTGAAGAAAAGTTATGAATGAGATGAACAGTTTGGCTGATGTCAGGCTTAACTAACTTGCTAATTAAGCCTGACTGCTGAAATGTAGCTTCTGTTTTCCCCTGTACAGATACTACATTCTACTTTTTACATTTTGGAATCCACAGGGAAATGTCTTTCCTGCCATAACTTGGAGTTCCCTGATACCTGTGCAACAGCTGGCCTTGCTGGAGCTCCCTTGCCCCTCCCAGTGAGTCACAGCTTGCTGTATAATGTGCAAGAAGACGTGGATTTTGTAAATGGCAAGCCACTTACAAACCTGAACATGTTGACCTTTTCCCTCAGAAAACAGTTGCTGCAGCCAGAAGAGGCACTGGAGATGTCAGACCAGGGTACTGTTGCTAGTGCTTTTGCCTGTAGTTGTACTGAGCCCTGCAATGCTGGATTAGTGTGCTTTTGGGACATGGAGCACCAGAAATAAAAAGTGGGGAGAGAATCTGTCTTGTAGTTGCTTTTCGTTGCAAAGATCATTCAGCAGCTGCTGCCAGCTCCCACCACTGGTGAGATGAGGGAGGTTTGCTTTGTTTGTCAGCCTTTCTGGAAGCACAGGTATTTTTCAGCCATTGTTGATGAGAATGAGGTTCCTTCACATCTGTCACAAGAGAAACCTGGGTATAAGGAACCTTATGAGAGCAAATGCTAAGTGTCCTGAAGTAGAAATGTTGTTAAGTGAAGCAGCAGCTAAGGTGGATCTGAGTCCTGAGGCCCTGTGTAGAGTTAATGGCCTGTGGTTTACTTGGAGGTGATGTGTGTGTGCTGCTGAGAGCCAGAGAGGCTTTTCTGGGGACACAGCTACAGCTTGGTGATTGTGCTCAGCCCAGGGCATCTGGGGGAGAGAGCAGGCATGGGAGACTGAGCTAACAATCTCAACACTTCCCAGGTTTCCTTAAACTAAACAATCAAGAGAGAAAATGCAATTCAAAAATGTCCATTAAATAGGAAAAAATCCTTTCAGGTACATTAATTGCTCCTAATGACCCTAGGTTTACCCACAGCCCTTTTACTTTCGCCCTAAATGGAAGTCTTGTTTGAACAGAAAATCTGATAGCACAGATCAGCAGTGCTATTTATTGATGTAGATAAATTTACTTTGAAATTATTTAAGTAGTGGTTTAGCTAGGGAATTAGATCTATCTAATATGGTACAGTATAGCTGGAGGTGCAGAAAACATTCTTACATGACAAAAATGCAAAGGGTTTCCTCCTGGTCCTCAGCTCCTCTGATGCCTTTTGTTACAGTTCCCTGCTTTGTTACAGTTTCGTGTGCTACAGTCTGCAATTGCTGAAAAAAAGGCATAAATGATGCTGGAAAGTAAATATAATTTGCAGCCTTGGTTTGAACTGTAGGTTCTTGTTCAGCATATTGTATATTTCTTTATTTTTCTTGAACCTGTTAGAAGAATGTTCTATCTGAGCAGTTGCTCTAAAAGCAAATGAAACATAAGGCATCAATGTTTGTTCATGTGCTAGTTCTCGGAGATAAAATGCTTTGTTGTATCCTGCTAATAAATCCTAAATTTTTTTTTGATATCACAGGCTTACACATCAGAGACTCCAGACTGGAGCAGGCAGCTTTCTTGAGGGCTACCAGAGACATTCACATTGGAGCACTCCTTCTTAACCTCCAGACAAACCCTTTATCTCCACTAACATGCATTCTTTTACTTTTTGCAACAGATACCCCAAATTCTGTTTTGCCATCTGCTCTGCAGCAATTGAGGCTTCAGAGGATTGGCTATTTATTACTTAATAGCCATGGATAGAAATACAGTAAATTCTTTACAAAATAAAAATCAATACTCACTGACATACTGCATATTGAGGAAAATAATTGTTTATGGCACACAGCTTAAGCTGTTCTGGTAATCACGTTGAAAAATACAATATTTATTCATTAGATCAAATTTAATGAGGCCTCCTGGCAGTAATTATAAAAATTACTGTAGCAGTAAATTACTAATGAGTTGTGATGTGCTTCCTACCTGTGAGGAAGGACTGGGGGTTGAAAGAATTGATATCCAGACAACACTAGGGAGGGTGAGAACTTGAGGCTAGGAGTCAAGCTCACAGCAGCGCAGAAGTTGTTCACTGCACCGGAATGGTTAAAGTAAAAAAAAAAAAAAAAAAAAAAAGGGAAAAAATATCTGAGAGACTAATAATCATGAGTTTCACTTTAAATTGTAGCCCTACATTTGTTTCCAAACCGACACCTATAGGCAAGGGAACAATGTTATCAATGGGAGGAACAGACTTCTGTACATCCTCTTGCTACAGACGCAGCTGAAGTGACCTAATTTACTGTAGTAGATCTTAGGCTGGGAGCAGCTTCTTGCTTCCCAGTTCTTATAAAGTTCCATGCAAAACACAGCAAAGAGGACAATGTTTTCTTAGTGCCCTTAAATCTTCAGAAGAGTCACCTAAGATGTGGAGCTAAGACAAAGGTTTAAATCCCCCACCAGCTTGCTTTCAGGCAGGGAGTTTGACCCGGATTTCTTTCTTCTGAGACAAAGCTTTAAGGAATGCAGAGGCTTTTGGCAGCAAATGGTACACAGTATGAATAACACCAGGGCAGAAAGGTGTAAAAATGGTGCCACTTCCATCAAAGTCCAGGTTGCTGCTGAGCACGGGGTGTTGCTGCAGTAGCAGAGGCTGGCTAGAGAAAGGGGTTCTGCTGCATGCCAAAATGAATGCAAAAATGAACTGGCATATAATTACATTTCTATCTGTAGCTTTTAAAGGTGCCGTAGCTGTGACAGGTGGTCTTTGGTATTGTAAAACACAATTAAATTGGCTAGCTTTTAGCAGTTTCTTTTGCAAAAATATTTTTAAAAGATTTTTAAAAATCTTTTGCTGCAAAAGATTGATTCTGGACTGAAAATCTACCCAAAATCAAATGGAAAAAGGCTGTGCATTCTTCTCACTCATGGCACAGAACTGCTCTTAAATACACTGTTGAGGCTTTAAAAGGAATGGGGTAAGCTTATTTACTCCTTATGTTGGTATGGTTTATTAAAAAGAGCCACTAGGCATGGATACTTCCACACACTCTTACACATTGTGAAGTCAAAAGGGGAGAGAAGTGTGTCCACTCACCCTGCAAAAGCCTTGAAAGAAGCAGAAATGCAGGTCCCATGGACACAGAGATGCAGAGATGCTGGCTTTTGTGGAGCTGAGGGTTTCTTCAGCTAAAAGAACCCCTAGGAGTCAAGCATTACAGTACTGAGCCTAAGCCCCTTTGTGGCTTAAGCCTCACACCTAAAAGGTTGTATACAAAGCCTTGGGCAAGCTAGGAAATGAACAGCTACCTGTCAGCATACAGCAGCATTATTTTTGCAGTTTCCATACTTTCAAGACAAGGGTACATCTTTTTCTCCCCTCTAAAAAGGAGTGATTTGCAGTGGTTTGGCTAATTCACATTACCTGGCTTATTGTTATTGCAATAAGGCAAGAAGAGCTTTTGCCATGATGCAATCTCTCAGCCACCCAGAAATTAACCTTATTTAACTTCATTGCCACTAAATCCACAGACCTGCTCTGTCTGTGCTGTTATGTCACACTGCAGAAAAAACCCATCTGGTTTTGGCTGTGAAGATGGTATCTCTGCTGCTCGAGCGCTGAGTTCTTTTCCTAGCGTTGCCACACATTTCCTCAGTGACCTTAGGAAATTCTGTCTTCCCCTGTTTCTCTTTTTAAAGCACAGAAATCCTCTCCAGGCATTCCCTTGCAGTCTGATCCTGTCTGGAAAATAAAATAAAGTGTGGTTTTTTATTATTAGCTAAACTGAATTTGGCAATGGACAGATGTTCACTTTGCATACAGCTGTGCTGGCTGAAGATATATTTTTCTGTCTTTCTGGAGGCTAAATTAACACTGATAGAAAATTCTGTGGTCTTCAGATAGAAAACACTTTAGAAATAGGAATTATTGTGGGTTGGATTTTCAGAATTGCAGTCAGCCACAGCTGAAATCAGTGGAAGCTGTGGGCTGTAAAAACCTGGAGCCCTGAACTACAATAGTTTACATGAATGTAGAAATAGTTAGTAGTTGGCACAGGATTTTGGATCAATCTCCAGTGAGAGCTCTCAGGTAAATACAAAAGGTAGATGTGGTGGAATGCTCCTATTTGCTTTTTCTCTTCCTGCGTTGTTTTTTGATGTTTGTTTCATTTTTTTAAGCTGCAGAATGCAGGTCTGAAGACTTACTGCCCAGAAGGCTACGAGCTTTCACCATAGGCTGTCTGACTATTGTCTAATGATGCAGAATAGGTTTTCAGTTTGTATTGTGAGTTCTTAGGGCAAAATGAGAGCAATTTGCCTAATGTTTCTTCTTCTACACCTATGAAATTAATTTACTGTATGTGGAGGAAGGGGGGGGGACACTGGAACTAAATCAAAAAACTAAATAATAACGATGAAGCTTTTAAAAGAGAATGTCTCACAATCTGATATAAGTAATAAGATTGTTGCTGTGCACTATTACTATAATTAAATTACATTATGCTATTGCATTAAACTAATCCGTCAGTAATACTGTACTTAGCAGCAAGATTTTGTCACACAAACATTATGTGCCCTTAAACTTCTTCATTTTGTCTTGCAAAATGCAGGGAAAATACAGAAATTGGAGGAGCAGAATATAACATGAAAAGCTATAGTGCTGGAAAAAGGCCAGCTGGTTCAACATGCCAGTCCTTTTAAAGCAGGTAAGTAGAGTGTTAGAATACATTTACCAAAAGGGTGGAACATGAGATGCATGCATGAAGCACCTGCTATTACTTTGAAAATGTTAGGTACCGATCTAAAAATTATCTTTCCAGCCTTTTCCCAAACAACAGAACACATAAGGCTAAATCAGAAGCTGCTGAGAGTAAACTGTTAAGAAAAACATGCAAACAATAACTGAAATGAATCTGCAATCTTTTATCTGAACAGAGGCAGAAAAAGAAGGGGGCTACGGATCACTTAGACTGTGATCAGTGAAACAGCAGCTGATCAGAGAGGTGCAGTCTTTAGAACAATGTTAGCTTTTGCAGACCTAGGAAGCATAATAATATTTTTCAAACTGAAGACTTCATTCCCATCGTAACAGATCAAACCATCTTTCAGAGCAGCAGATCCTGTCCTCTCTCTGCCTGGTAAGCTGTTGTACATTTATTCTGGTGCTAGCTCTTTTCCAAATGAGTTACTGGTGCTTTCATCCACATCCTGTTGACAGCCATCCCTTTCTCACCTTTGCAAAATACAGACTGTGTTAATTGTTCCTTTTTGTTATCATGCACAATTACTTGGATTTTAGCAAAAATTCTCAAGAAAAATGACAAGCAGATTTCTGTCCCTTTGCTTACCTGTCCCATAGATAGCATACAGATACACACTATAAACTTACTGTATGCCAAACTGCTGTAACTAAGACTGGAGCATTTGCTGTCCTTCCTGTATTTGCCTCTGCCTTACAGTGTTCAGTGCACCATCCCAGCCTGCACTCCCTGTGATCTGATTGTGCCGGCAATATGCCGGGATGGACATGCTGTTCATTAAGGATTCCGATGAATACAGGGGTTCTCTTCCAGCTCCTGGGGGTAGGAACAGGATGAAAACATTGTGAGACTTTATTAAGTCTTATAAGACTGCCACCTCTTGCCTCTGGCAGCTTCAGGGGTGGGAATTAGCCTTTACAGGGAGGTTATCATCTGTAATACATATTTATGCTGTGTCCATCCTGTATAAGAATGCTCTCAGTAAAACTTAGGCTAGGCTGTAATAATACTTTGCACTTCTTTGTTGCCTTTCATCTGAGCATTTCATTGTGCCTTTAAAAGCTTTCATTAGCTAAAATTCACAACCCTGTTGTGCAGTAACTGTGGATTAACACCTCCACCACATGCAAAATACAGTTCTGAGAAGCAAGGACTGGAGTAAGTGATTTAAAAAGCTGGAAAGAATGGAGGGTGTGGAGGGAAATGGAATTGATTATTTCCATATCTATGTGCTAGCTCTGTGTTTTCTGTTTAAATGTCTTAGACTTGGATTGATGTTCTGGCTTCATTCTGCTGCATTTTTAAATGCTGATGTGTGGCAAATTTAGCATTGTTTCAAAATTCTGAAGATACTCATTTGCAGGTTCATTTATTATCTGCTGGAAATCTATCCTTTGATAACTGGATGCAGATGTAGCCACGAGAGTGATATAATTGCCTGTGGAGCTAGGTATGCATTTTAAGTATTGCTAAGCTACAGGGTCTAGTTTCCCTGGGATATGTATGACACTTGTGAATGCCAGTTACACACATTCCAGAGAAGAGAATATGCCCCTAAAGCTACAGTGTCCTTCGTGCATAGCCTCCAATCCTCTACAAAGCTTACATTTCACAGGATTCAACATTATTGGTTCTTTTGGGATCAATGAGAAACTCACCACCCATCTCCAGTATCTCTGAATTACAGAGCAGAACCAGATCAAACACAGAAGAGTTCCCTCATTTATCCTGCCTCTGTAATACATCAGAGTGTGTGCTGCATTCATTTTGTGTAGGCGGGCTGGTGTCTAATGTACTCTGTGAACATATTTATAAAGGATTAACCTGTGCCTGGTGTTCCTAAAAACTGATTTATTTAAAATACATATTTTATTCTACTTGTCTCAACCATACAAATCATTCCTGTTTAGCTTTGATGTTAGTCATTTTTGCTGCAGTGTAATGCACTGCACATTATCAGTAGTCCTGCTATGTGTGACAGGCTTTTTTCCCCCAGCCAATACTTCTCAGTGCATTGTATCATCTGCGTCTGAAAATTTTAACCTGCAGTGAAAGTGTTCACTAATAGAATGTACTGCTTAGCAAATGCTGGAACACTGAGGCTTTGAATAGGGTGCTGTTGCTTTCAAAGTGTTTAGAAGCAAACTGGGTGTAGAAGGTCAGGAATCACAGGTGCTGGAAAAGACCTGGATGCACTTTGTAGTTGGAATGTTCTCCGTGGTCACACATGCTGTGACCTGGCACCTTCATGCCAAGAAGGATCCAGTAAAGTGAAGCTCCTGGACTGCAAACAGTTGCAGCCCTCCCTCCCACCAGCCCCAAGTTAAGTATGTATATTTAAATTATTTACTTTGACACAGGCAATATTTAGAAATTTGTTTTGTATAGGAAAAGGATTAAAAGGAAATACTAATGAACTTGGCAACAGGGAATTCTTACCTTCACCTGCAATACGTGAAGATAACTCCAAAATGTGAAGGGCAGTTTGAAAAGTTGCTGACTAGGAACTTGGGATAAAACTGAGGAAGGGCAGACTTCTGATGAAGGATTAAGGGTAATTATTGAAGTTATCCACCATAGGGAAAATGACAAAAGCAAACACTGGGAAACTGCTTTCTTCTGATATTTGACAGCCAGACTTAAGGTTTCTTCTCACCTTGATCTTCAACCAAGAATTCAGGGCTTGGTTTGGTTTTGGTGTTTTGATTTTAATTTTCTATCAGCCTATACTGGGAGAGCAACTGTGTGAAAAAGCTTATAGAGTTTTCGGTATCTTCTGAAAGGAATAGTGGTACTTGATTATACTTTTGTTGCTCATTTGATTGTCATTGAATTCAAGGACTGCAGGCCGCTGTAAATTTTTGTATAACTCCTGTGTCAGATATTATTTGTTGTACCATCAGTCCATCTTATCTGGATATAAGAAAACACAGAAATCAGTCTGTGTATCAGGGGGAGGAAGATTCTTCTCAGCAGCCCATCAGGCAGTTTTTCTAGTTAATTTTCTTCCCCATTGTTCAAATACTAACTCGGAAGCTTGCAAATGTTTCTGTTTCTTGCCAAGACAGTGGTTCTTTTGCCCTGGCACACATTAATGTTTTTTTCCCTTTTCTTGTGTTTTGAGTGCAGCTGAACAACAAATTTCTCTCTGTTTAACAAGCAACTTCCTCATATTAAAAGTTTTTTCCAAACCAAACTATCTTTTTTTTTATTTCAGCACAGTTCTGCATTTGTATTTGTTAATTAAATACTGACAAGTGAAAAACAGCAAGTGTAGCAATATTGTGTGTTTGTGGGCTTTCAGAACAGCCCCTCTGGAACCTGAGCCTGTCTGTCTCATGGAGCCACGGCCACAGCCATTCTGTGAGATGTGAGACAGTAAGACAGCAAGTTGGTATTCATGAAACAAGAGTGGCTGCTTCAAAAGAAATCTAACCTCTTTTCTGCCATTCCGTGTGCATTAGACTCAACAGTACTCTCAGAAATTTTCATGCAAGCTACACCCATTTTGCACCCCTCCCTGAAATGGAGATAGTTTTGTTTCACAGCAGCAAAATAATTTGCTGCCTATTTTCTCCCCAATGTAAGAGACTTTCTTTAAGTGGAAGTTGGCTCATCAGAGGCCAAAGGAGTACATGGATAGATGGATGGATGTGTGTGTACGTGCATCTGGAGTTCTTTTGTTCTCTCCCTGCCAGCTTTGACTGTTAAAACAGTCATTTCAGTAATTTCTTGGCTGGCTTTGCAGGGAATAAAATCTTGGTCTTTGCTGCTCCTGGAAGAGAGGTTGTCATAATGTTGCTCCCCCACTTGACTGACAGACACCTTTGCGAACACACAGCATGTTTCATCTCAAAGCACTCGATGAATATCCTTAACCCCCCCTCTGGACCAGCCCACCTCTCCTTGCAATGCTCCTTGTCTTTTCTCGCAGGATCGCAATCCTTGCCTTTTGTTCCTCCTTCTCAGGAGTTAATACCTCCCCACCTTACAAGTCAGCAGCAGATTCTGTCAGTTTAAAACCCTAAATAACAAACCCTCCTACCCTGAAGGCCTTTTCCTTTCAAGCCTGTATTTTTCTAGCCTGTGAGGGAGTCAGTGCCATAACCCTGAGTTTTCATGGAATAGTTTCTAAGCCTGTATCTGTGTATCATGAATATCTTCCAAAGAAGGAATGAACAACCCTCTTCTGGCAGCTCCTGTATTTTGTGCCTTCCTGCCCTCCCTCCCCACATCCTCTGCTCCTTATATGCCCCTCCATGTCATGCCCTCTGCATGTGATGTCTCCTTTCAAGCCCTCATTCACTGCTGCTCTCACCTCAGCCTGCTCCAGCCGTTGCCTGACAATGCAGTCACAGCCCAGAACCCAAACAATTTTGCCTCTGTTAAGGTGTGCCACTGTTGGTCTTTTGCAGATTTTCAGAAAGCTGGATGACCCATGACACAAGTTTCCTATCTTTCTCTTTCCTCCACACTCTATTTCCCTAACTGTTGAATTCCTGGGGCCTGAAAAAGAAAGCAGAAGCTTGGTTCTGTTCTTTTTACCCCATTTAAGATCTCTGGCATCACATCCTCACCTTTCTAGCTGAGGGGTTTTTCAGCGGTCTGTGGTATTGCTTCTTGCTTCCTAAAATGCTGCTGTTAAGAAATACTAGACACACCTGCCCTGGGGATAGTTGAGTGTATCCAAGCCAGAGAGAGGAGACTGCTGGCTTAGAGGCAAGAAGAAGTGTATCCAAGCCAGAGAGCAAGACTGCTGTGTACTTTCTCCTCCACAGAAACATGAAATAGGTGACATATAGGGCCAGCTTACAAAGGGAAGCATTAACAGAATTTGTGTCCATTTCAAAGACACAGAAAATGATCCTGAAGATAAACTGAAGATCTGAGATTGTTAGGTGATCTGACCATCTCTGCCATTTTATCACTTGTGTTTGCTGTTTCTGACACGTTTGCTGAGCCCAACATGCTTAAACTGTGCACATATTCTGATTTTTCCCTTTGCCTCCTCACTCTGTCCCAACGTACTTTAAAATGTCAGCTGCTTAGAAATCAAAGGAGTTTTTTCAAATGTCTCAGATGGTGGCATGTCAGGTAGGTATATAAGAGACAGAGGGGTTTGAAACAGGAGGATAAAACTATCATGATGACTGAGTACTGCATGCTTTGCAGCATGCACGACAGGAAGAATGTCCTTCCCAGGAGGAAGTTTACATCTCCTGCTACTGACAATTACTATGGGGTTTTTAGACAGTGTTTCAAGTGCTGTTTTCAGCCTCTGTTGGTTTATTTCAGCTCCCCAAGCCCAGGGACTGACAGCCAGGCTAAGCTGACCACTCCGCCAGTGCTGTGTATGTGTAACCTCTCTGGTGCCTCCCTGTCACCTGCTCCACAGTCCCTCCCCGTGCACGCTGTGCTCCAGCAGGGAGGCTGTCTTGGAGCCACCTGCACAGCACTGCTCCACAGCAATGAGTTTGCTCCCTGGTGACTCACTGCGTTTTGCACCTGATGGTAAAAGATAATCTGTCACCTTAAATCCTACTAGTTCTGCAAGATAGCTTTTATATAATCAGTGGGTACTTTTACCCTCTTTTGTCCAAACATGAATATAAGGTCCAGCTTGAATCCCCCATATATTTTTTTAAAGAAAGCAGCTGTGTTGTCCTTCAGGAAAACAGCTTGTAATTTAGCATTACTGCGTTACATCCCCTAGGCAACGCTTTCTGTCTTCAGGACATATATTTATCACAGACATCACAGTATCTCTATGGTGGTTTAGTTTTCCATCAAGCAAAGCTAAAAGAGCATTTAATTCCGTAAAGCTCTGATTGATCTTCACCACAATGTACCTCTGGTGCTTTTCTCAATGTTTCCTCTGCTGAACAAGATTTCTTCTTCCACTTTTGATCTCTCAGAAGTCTGAACTGATCTCAGAAATGTGGGCTTGCTTTGCCTTCTAGCGCTACCTGTCTTTGTGCTTGGCAGAGCTTTCCTGTCCTTTGGTCAGCTCTGGAGTCCTGGTTAGCTCCACCAGCCAGCAGCTCTTTGCCTCACTCGGGAGGCTCCCTGTGGAGAATTGAGTGTATGTAAGCAAGGGCAAAATCTGCCAGCTTTGGATGGCTTTCACTTTTTGTTTTAATTTTCATCTTTGTATTATAAAACAGTCATGGTGAGTAGATAGATGGACACATCTTAGGGTGTTCAATTAAGATGAACAGAAACATCATGGCTCCACTACTTGCTCTGAAACTTTTCTCTGTTCTTAGCAGAAGCCACTTTGTTAATTGCTCCTTCTTCTGGTGATCATTTCACCCTTGAGGTCAGAGCAGTGCCCTTTTATTGTTACAAATTCTGATACCAAAACACACTAGAAACCAAGCTTGGTCTTCTGCGTAGCAGATACTGAGTGCTATAGCATTTGTCAAATGTATTTGATCAGTGCACACAACTTGAGAAAAAAGCAAGCAAGCAAGGAAGAAATGGAAATGCAAATTTTAGAGAAATCTTTCAAAGTCTGCAGTAATTGGCAAGGTAAATGCAAGGCTCTTTCTGCTTTTCATAACACTGGTAATATCAGTTTATGATAAAAACCTATTCTGAGTTACACAAGAAGGTAAGATATTTGCCAAAAAAATTATTTCGTTTCAATTCTATTTTTTTATAATGGACATGAAGTGCCATCCATGCTGAATGACTGTTGGCATTCGACTCGCCACTGAGCAACTGTATGTTGATGGATAAGCCAGTCTCATCCAAGTGTCAGGAAGATTATCAAAAAAAAAAAAAAAACTGTCTGTAGTTGCTCCATCTCTGAGGAGATTGCCAACTCACTCTAACAAAAGAAAACATTAGTGTGCTATTTGCGTCCCACAAAGAGACTGTGATAAGATGACATGATAAATGATAGAGGGCTTTTTTTTTTCCCCAGGAAAAACACATAAGGTAGCTAAATCGTCAAGTGTAAAGAATATTTTGGCTCTTGCCACTGGGGTGAGTAATTTATTTTTTAAAAAGGGGAAACAGTCAGAAAAACAAGAGTGTAGGTTCTGGGTTTTCACTCTAATTGCATTAAGTAATTATATGATATAGTAATTCATATACATACACGTGGAAGCACCCACCTACGCATATGTGCAGAGAGAAAATGATAAAGGGCCAAATTACTAACTTGCTTTCTGATATCCCACAGAAAATTGTACATGCAATCAAGCTACCATTCTGCTGGCTTGCTTGCACTAATGGCTATTTGAGTGCCCATGTTTTGTTACTCTGAATTAAAGATCGAAAGGAAGGTAATTTTAGGTGGCAAAAAAGGAGATCTCTCAAAAAAAACTAGCTCTATGAATTAGATTTTCAGTACCTGCTTTTGGAGTGGTATGCATTAACTAGAGCTCTGCATGGATTTACCACGATTGTCTGTGTAAATTGCTAGCAATGCCTAAGAAGCTATTGGCTGCCCAGTTATGGGATTGAAGATATATTACATGTTAGTGCAGCAGGTACATTGCTGTTTGAGATTGCTAGATATTATGAAAATTTGGCCTTCTATGGTTAGGAACATTACATGTTGCTATTCAGCACTTTGTTGGTGCTGAGAGACATTATTACCAAAAACTGCTGAAGATGTGTGATGAGTTCCCCACATCCTTTCCCCCTCTCTTCACTGCGCCCACCAGATACAGGGTGAGACCAGAATCTGGGTGCTGCTGATGCTCTACCTTCACCTGCAGTTAATGGCCATCTCCCAATGATGGGCAAATGCCACATCCCGGTGGCTTTGAAGGTGTTGATCATTTAACTATGTGCATTTTCCAGCAGGGATCTATACAAAGTAGTGTTTGTTTTGGATGCCTCAAAAGTCCCTTGAGCCATCCAACAGCCACCTCCCTGCTCTCCTCTGGACAGCCTAAAACACGAGTGAACATGTACCCAACAAGCAACTAGATCTCTTTGCAGTTATAACAGAAGCAGCAAATTTCCACAATGGCAGAAGAGAAAAATGTAGCAACCTTACTTCCACGTCTACACTGAAACAGGAATCAGACTATAATGAGACCTTGCATTTTGCTTCCTTTTATGCAGAGAGAGGATTTCAGTGTGCTGTTTAATGCTATTATTTTTTCCACACAAATTACAAGAATTTGATATATGGAGATGAGTTACATGTTTGGAGTAGGCAGCTTATGAAAGCTCAGTTTTAAAATAAATGAAATGAGAAATAAGCTCCCAAAGTGTCACAACTGCCTGTTACTGGCATTTTCACAGATGCTATTTAAAGCCATGCATCCCCTAAGATTAGTAAAGCAAAGCACACATATCTTCAGACCTAAGTTAAGTTCTTGAAGAGAATGCCTTACCTCATCTATGAGTGGATCCAGTCTTTCATATTCTGGAAAACAAATCAGTTTATGTGAGTATCATTCTGCTGGTGTTTGAGTAAAACATCTGATCTTCCTTTCTTCTGAAAGATTTTTTCTTTATGTTGTCTAGCTCTGCTTTCATCCTCAAGAGATACCATGTTGCGTGAGGCAACTGTCTCTTATACCCACAACTGCATAAATGTAAAGGAAATTATAAAAATTGCATAAATGTAAAGCTAATATAAACTTTGTGTATCTTAACTCCATGCAGTGAAAGCATTTCTGTGCCTTCATGTCATAGTATGAAGGATATGGAGGATTTATCCTGTGAAATGGAGAGAGAGGAAAACCTGTGCACATCCATGCTGTTAGGAAGAAAAGCAAATTCTGCCTTATAGTTTGGAAATAATGGCATTTTTCAACCTGACAAAGGATCCTAAATGGCACAATGCTATTAATATATTGTAACATTCCAGCAAGATCTTTTTTTCTCTGTGGTGCAAAATAATGCATATATTTATGTCTCATGTATACTAGAGATCCCTCACTGCAAATTTCAGATTGAATCCCTGCAAAAAAACAGGTAGGAAAATATCTAATTCTATTGAAATCAGTTTTGTAGGAGGAAAAAACCCAAATAAACCCGTAGACATAGGCAAAAACTGTCTCGTGACAAATTTGAAGCCTGCTCTATGTTTTGACTGACCTTGTCTTGCACAGCTTAGGAGACTCCTTCCCCAGTCACTCCTTAGTGACTGAGTATTTGAATTGCAGCTCTAATAGCAGATGGAGCATGTTGTCTGCAGGTATCACAAAAGCAGTCTCCACATTGGGGTGCAGGCCATAACATATGGCACTTTGGGGAGGCAGTATTTTATCCATATTTTTATGGTAGCCTTTATAATCCAGGTTTGAAGAGACTGCAAACCCTGAAGCAAGCACTGACTTCCTATCAAACTGTCAAAAAAATAATAAAAACCTTGTCACTAAGACACTGCTGGCAATCCTCACTAGACAGAATAAGGAACCTGCTTAGGCATAAATGAAATAGTTCTATTATGGAGCCATTGTTGAGAACGAGACTTTTATATCACTATTATATCTGTGGAAATTAATCTAATTTGTTCCCCATTTTAATTAGCCCCATTAAGTCACACCCAAATTCCGATGCTTGCAAGAAAAAAAGAGGAATTTTTAAATAATCAGATTATCCTTCTGAAAGAAAACAGTTGAAAGATAATTTTAATTTAAAAATAAAAAGACAAGAATATTTTTAAAAGAAAAATGTTATTTCTTCCAAATTATGAATTGCTGCTCTCTGGTGTAACATTATTATTCTGTGTAGCAACTTATTAAATGAAGCAATTTATGGTAGCATCTCTGAAAAATGCCATCCTTTATTGAAATGAAAGTAATAGCATAAGGACTGTAAAATAAAAAGGCAGAATATCTTCTTTTAGACATTACAAAAATACATGTATTGTCTATTTGAAAATCAATACAGTCTCATAAAATAAAATGGAGCTGTGGTATCATCATCATAATTTCTATTTCAAATGGTTTGCTGAGAGCCAAATTGTATCTTTTATGGAAAAAGAATGACAAATGGTTTAATTCAATATCACACGCATGTGTATATATGAGCTGAAATTCTGCTACAACTCAAAGCTGTTAGGCAAATATTTTAGTATCACCACAAGTTTAAAAACAACAGACATGTGGGAGTGCATCCATTTATTTACACTTGTACTGACTTAAAATTCAAAATGCTATTTGAAGCTTTTAAAGTACTGCTGTGGGATGTTAAATTACTGCTGAATTCTTACTGTTCTGAGATACCTTTCAACCTGCCAAGATGCATGATGATGATAATAATAATAATAACAGCAGTAGTGTGGGGATCTTTAAAATCATGTGGGGCTTATTTCTGTAAGATAAATACCATTTTCACTAACCCCTGTTTTATGATTCAGCATTTCTAATACAATAAAGTGAAATAATGAAAGTAAAACAACAACAGGTTTGTGTGGGCTGGGAAAGGGAAAACGAGCACGTGCATTGTCAGAATTTCTGCAGAAATTGCAGGGGGAAAGAAAACCTCATGTAAGTGGCGCTTCCCTCTGTTCCCCACGGGGAAAATTCCTCCTCTTGTTTTTAGTGTTCGCTACATTTCCTTCTTTTATTCTTTTTTCTGATCTCGTCCTTTTGTTCCCCTTGTCTCCTCGGATGCCCGTCCTTCGTGCCGCAGCGGGAGCTCCCGGAGCGGGGCCGGAGCGCGGCGGGCGCTGCAGGTGAGCGGGCGGCGGGGGCGGCGGGAGCCCGGGCTGGGGCCGCGGCCGTGCGGGCCCGGAGCGCTCCTGCCGGCCTGCCCTCCCTGCCTGCCGGCCCTGCCTCCCTCCAGGGACAGCAGCGCGGCTGTGAAGCCCCCGCCGGTGGCGCTCGGAGCTTTCTGCCTTGCTCAGGGCTGCGGGGGAGGAGGAGGAGGTGAGATGGCAAACGTGCTCGCAGGTGAGGACGAGGGCTGTGACCGCCCGTCTCCCCCGCGCTCGGCTTGCACGGGTTGGGAAGGAGCTTTTTGCTACCTGCTCCCATCACCATCTGACAAATGCCGGGTTCAGTGAGGAGCCCTCGGCCCCCCAGCCATGGCCGCTGCCACAGGCAGAGAGATAATCACCAAATGCCCCACAGATGTGGGAGAGGACTTTTCCGCCTCTCTGTCGCTGAAGTAGTTTGTGGCACCTGGACCATTGGTCATTATCGCCGCTCGGCCGCAGCAGCGCGGGCACGGCGCTACAAGAAATCTTTGCATTGCTACAGGATCAGAGGTCACCGCTGCAGGGGACCAGGGCTGGTTTATTAAACAGCCAAGTCTGTTTAAGGTGTAATTCCTCAGGAAGAGCAGTGTGCTTGTGGCCATTTTAAACGGGTTAACGGAGCGGGTCCGTTCAAGCCCGCGTGCGCTTTTCCCCGGGCACAAACCCCAGCTCGGGCTGGCGCCCGGGGTTGCTGTCGGCCGAGTCGCCTCAGCCCCGCAGGTCTGTGACCTCCGGCTCCTGCCTATGTCATATTCCTGTCCTCCGGCTGGAAACTGCAGAGGAAAGTGCAGGATGCAGCTGACACCGCTCCGGCCGCGCTGGTAATGACCGGGCTGACACAGGCGCCCGGGCGGGAGGCTCCGGGTGGGGGGCGGGTTACACACTCTGCCCGCTGGTGTCTGGCTGTTGGCAGCGGCTGCTGGGAGTGCGGCCCTGCGTGGCGAGTCCCGTATGGCCCCACTCCAGCGTCCCCACGAGCGTCTGCGAGAGGGAAAGCTCCCCTGGAAGCCGAGGCCGCCGTCCCTGCCCCGCAGCGCTGCCCGGGGTCAAAGGCGCTCCCCGCGGGACTCCCCCGGCGGGTCCGGGCCCGCCCGAGCCCGCCCGCGCCTCGGCCCGGCCCGCGGGCAGCCGCCGGCAGGGGGCGCTCTGGCTCCGGGAACGCGCCGCCGCTGCCCGGCCCAGGCGGCCACGGGCAGGGGGAGGGCGGGCCGGGGCACGGGCGCTGCCCCGGGCGCCTGGCAGGTACCGTGGGGCCGGGCTGCCGCCGGGCAGCGAGCCGCTGACAGGCTCCCGGCAGAGCCGCCGGCCCGGGAGGTGCGGCCCGGCCCGGCCCGGCACCCCGAGCGCAGCTGGGCGGGCGCGGGGAAGGCGGCGCCGCGGGGATGGAGGGGCCGGGGCCGCAGCGGGCCCGGCGCAGCCACGGCCCCGGCAGAAGTTGGTGCCGAACGGGCTGAGGCTGTGCCTGCAGCCACGGGTTTCTTTGTGCGTCTGTCTGTCAGCACTTTGGGTGACATTCCCTTCGCCGCGCGGGTGGCTGGCGATTTTTCTCTTTTTTACTGCTGGAAGAGGTTATTCTATACAAGAGAAAAAGCAGAAAAGCCTTTGTAATTTTCACAGAGGTTTTGTGGAATATAGTGCCGAAAAAGCAATTTGGGGTTTTGTTTGGTTTTTGTTTTGTAATTGCAGAGTTTTTTTAGCATTCGGGTGGATGCTGGATGCTCTTTCTTTAGTACAGATTTATGTCCTAAAGAGATACTTGATTTCTTTGACCATATCTGTGATCATAGCTTACAACTACTACCTATACACACCTGTGTAAGTATGTTTTAAGAGTCAGTAAGAAAAATTGTTTTCATTAAAGGCCTTCCAAAACAAAAATTGAAAAGGACAGAGGAAAATATGATAACCTAGCAGCTGAGCCATGCTTGCCTCTAATGTAGGACCCAAATGTTTTTGACCAAACACATAGGAATATAAATTGGTGTAGTCAATCTCACTGATTTACCTCAGCTGAAGACCTAATTCTAGTGCACTGCATGCTCAGAATATGTAAAAGATATTCCAGAGACACAAACCCACATGGTTGTGCATCTCAAGATAAACCAAACTAAGCTAAATGAAACCAAAATAAATTCTTGTTCTGTACTACAGTAATTACCTGTAGTGACTGCAAATTCTTCATTTCCCATGCAGACAGACAGGTACTTGCTTAGAAACTGTATGTGATGCTTTAAGATTGAAAGAGGTAGTTTCTTGTTTGATTTTTTTTTTTCTTTTTCGGTGATAGATGTGCAGTCGCTCTATGATATGTGAACAAATCTTTAAGAAATGAAATTAATTCTGCATTGCTATTGCATATCCTGTAAAGGCTTTTAGTGACTTCAAGTGGCTTTACAATGAGAAGTTCAATACTCACATTTTTAAAGTTTTATTTCTGTGGTGGTTTGCTTGCCTGGTCAAATTTATCCAGTGCAGCATGGATATTACAGGTAGTGGCTTATCAGTTATTTTAATGGGAGATTTCCTAAATCCACTCTGGAATGAGATGTGCTGTAGGGAAAGGAGCAGGTTCCCCACACTCAAATCGCCCTGCTGACTTCCTTCCCTGGTTTTCTTCAGTAATTTCTCTAATGTGTCCAACCACTTTACTACAAAATAAATATTCAGAGATAAGGAGGGAGAGGGGGGAGAAGGGAGGAAAAAATAGGCCTCCCAGTGAGCTATTGATTTGAAATTTCAAACATTTTATTGATACAAGAAAAACCCAGACATAAGGAAGCAGTTTGATATTGCACAATATTTGAAAAAAAATGTGTGCATCTGTTTAGCACAATACACTGCATAATGACAGCAATCTTCCCTGTTTGTATCTATTCATCTGATTATACAGCATAACAATTCTTTTTGCTACACATTTATTTACTAAAGGATTTTTTTTAATGGATAATAAATTAGTAAATCAGATATCATGTGCTTGGGAAAATATGTGAGTTGACTCCCTACATGCAAGATAGTTGCAATTCATATTTTATGTGCTATTCAGCGATCTCACATACAGAGATGAAGTTGTGTGCTTCCCTTGTGGCAAAGACAAAGGAAGTTTTAAATCACTATTTAGTACTCTTTCATCTAGGCACATGTTATTTTGAAACGCTTCAGTTTTTAGCACCGCAGTGCAGCACTGATGTAATGAAGAGCTTTGACTTACTTGAAGTATAACCCAGTGGCCTTCTTTTGATGCCTTTTCCACAGCTATTTCTGCTGCAGCTTCCTGTCCTTGACCCAGCGATACATTGTGAAGTTCTCCTGAGTCAATGGTAAATTCAAACTTGTTCCCTAAACAGAACAATATACTGTACTACTTTGAGCCAAATAATGAAGTGTTCAAACAAGCATGTGTTCTGCACATAGTGTTAACATGGCACCACCTCACATGAGTCACCAAAGGAAAAAAACAGCCCTCAAAAATACAATTTCAATCAATCAGCTGAGCTAGGATATTGTGCTGTTTTCTGGCTAGGTACTCTGTATTAGCAAAATGCTCCTGTGTCTGAAAAGCATCCCAGAATGAAACAATTGATTCCTGCTGATGGCTTCCCTACATATTGCCTATATGAATATTTCAATGCACACTGAAGTGGATATGTTAGAAATTTAGCTAAAGAAAAAAATATAAGTTAATGTCTCACTGAAGGTGACGTTATACACAGGCAGTGGAAGAGGTTTAACAGAAGACTTTATGCTGGTATTAGGAAGTAGTTGGGTCAGAGGAGGGTTAGCAAATTTTCAGTAGGGTCAAATCTGTTGCTCAAGTATACTTGTGCAAGGTTGATGACTTGTGCAGATACAGCAGAGCAAGCAGCTAGCTCTGATTTCAGAAAGCAGGGAGTGTTCCCCAGGCAGCTGCCTGAGCCAAGCCCTGAGACTTTCCTCAGACACTGAGTGCTGGAGGTGTAATGCCATCGATGTGTTACCGTGTGACAGCGCTCAGCAGTCGTGGAAAGGCCTGCTTTATTTCTCTGGTTGTGGTAGAATTTCTAGGACCAGTGGTATTGCTAACTAACTTGCAGAAAGTTCTCTTATTTCATGGTAAGTGTTATGTTTTCTCATGGTTTTTAGTAATAGTATTTAGTCCAGACTAATCTAATAGTTCAGGATTGATAAGGGAAACAGTCCAGGAGATAACCACTACTGGGGAACAGCACTGCCTTCTTTGGAAGTTTTTGTGAACACTGAGCACGTTTAGTTCCAAGTTACATTTGGGCTAAGTTCCCATAAATGAAGAATTACAGTTGACAGAACCTCGTGAAAAACAGCAAGGTGTAAGACCTGTCTGTGGGGCATAGTATTTTGTCATGACTTCTATTTGGTAGAGATCCAAATGCAAAACATGTTAGGGTCACTCACAGTACAAAATCAAAGGTCTGAGACTGGTGATGCAAACTGACAGCACAAGTCATCCTGGGCATTCTGCTGCCTCACATAAATAGTAGGTTAAGGAGAGAACTTGTCACTTTTAATGCCTTTAGAAATTTCTCCTTTCTGGACATTTCAAATCCATTTCTTTTGCTTGTTCTATCCAGGAACCTTCAGTATCTCTCTTCAAGTATCGTAATTTATTTAACATTGTCCACAATTGAAAAAATAATATGTGGAGCCTGTACATTTGAGCACAAGCATGTGGATTTTAAAAATAAATGCAACTGAAGTTTTTTTATTTTTAAAAATAAATATAATATAAATTTAAAAATGTAAAATATAGGGTCATTATTGTAGACACTCTGTACCCTGATTTCTCTTCACGGAGAGTTAAAGTCAAGTAAATGTCGAAACAGTGGTCTAAGTTCAGAATGTTCACAAAGCATCAGTTTGTTTTTCAGTAACTAAAAGCTTTAGAACAGAACAGCTGTGAAATTAATAGAACTTATTTGTAATATTTATCAGTGTTTATTTTCCCAAAAGCTTTGGGGTTTATTTGTGGCCAGCTTCCTCTTCAAAAACATTTTAAAATCTTTTAAAACGATTCTGGATAGAGTAAGCTTAAATCATACACATATAGAAACATTCCTTAGAGTATATGAATATGTTTACAGATGATGGTTAAGTGTGTCAATTTAAAAGACCAGCTAAGCCTTCACCAAAGTATGGACAAAATTCTAAACATAAAGAAATTTTTTTCTGAAATTTCTGCCTTAACAAATTAATGTGGATTTTTGTGTGTAAGACTTTTAGTATGTCAGCAAGGCTAGAAACACTGAATTGTTCTGAGAAAGAGTATTAATACAATGTTCCAAGGTCAGTTGAACTCAGGTCTCTCTAGAAAAGGAACAGTTTTTATTAAGAAATTGCCAGACCAAAGTTATATGCTAAAATGCTTAAAATTTTAAAAGTCTGTACAAGACCTAAATTTTCCACCGTTGTAAGAAACAACAAGAGAGCTCCACACCATTATTTATTGTGTTGTACAGGGATGTGCGGGGTTCTGTTGCTTGCTATTTAATCCAGAGGTGCATTCAGCTATGTATTAGTAGCGAGCTCTGAGCCATTAGAGCAGCAAAGGATAGGACAGAAATAAACTGTTGGCTGCAATTGCCCCTTTGAAAAAGAACAGGAATTTTGAGAGGGGAGAGAGGGAGATTCCTTGGCCTCGGTGGAGTTTATTATTCTCTGGAAACAGGTAAACCAACCCTGGCTCAGGAAGATACTTTAGAATAGGAAATGTTTTGCCTTTGAAATGTACCAGATTACATGTCATTTCAAATAGTGTTCATGGCAAAGATACCCCTGGGACCACCTTACAAGAGCTTTATTTCTTGCCTGCAAATTAGTCAATTCAAAACACTTCTCCTCTCATCTCTGCCTTCAGCTCTTAATACCACACACGCCATTCGTAAAATAGCGGAGAAGAATGAAAAGACCCTGGATACAATGGTACAATTAAAAAAATAAAACAAAAGACTGTAAAAGCAAGAACAAGATGGGTTTCAGCAGACAAGGGGAAAAATGAAATTTTGGTGCGTTTTTGGAGGCATTTCAATAAACCCCTTTTCTTCCGTTTCAGCAGGGGCTCATTGAAACAGCTATGTTTTCCAAGTGCAGGCAGACAGCCAATAGCATCTAAATTATTTTTAAGAAAGCACTTATAGCACTAAGCACTCACTACTACTAAATCCATCTTAGAGGAGAAGGGTGGAGTAAGAAGAAAGGTCAACAAATGTATCAAGTTCTTTGTGTAATGCCTCACTGACATTTTCCAACTCCCTCAGCTGGCTTTTATTTTTTTATTTTTTATTTTTCAGAATCCTGGTAAAATGCAGTAAAGGATTTAAGGTTATCGTCTGTCTCTCTCTAACTTCTGACATCTCTTTATAACAAGAAAGAGTCACAGCCAACTGTAACAGGAGGGCAACACAATGAATCCTGGTAAGACAGGGAAGGGGGGAGGTTCAACTTTGCTGCCCCTTTGCCCCTATTTCTTCCTCACAGAACAGAAGTGCCATCTGTTACTGGTCCTAACATGCATACATTTGATTTCCATTTGGTAATAACTATCACAGGAAAAAGATTATCGAGTGATCTAAAGCACTATCAGCATTAGCACATCTTCCCATCCAGTGTTTTGTTTGTACCTCCAAAGATGTAGCAGATGAAATGGATATGGGCAAGTGTCTTAATTGCCTAGAATTATTTTGTTTTCTTGTAGAGGACCATATGGTCAAGGTGTGGATTATGACCAGACTGAGGATATGTGCTTAGGTCAGAAGACGATTTAGAAAAATCAAACAAGAGGACTGATATTTATATTCTTCAATGCGAACACACTACTAAATACTAATAAGTATTTATTACTTGATGTTGTAATAGATCATCATAATAATGGAAAATAAAATCATAGCATGTTATGTGAGGGTAGGCGGTAGTAAAGTATAAGACTGTTTTAAAGCAATCTGTAAAAATGTTTCTTAGGCTTCAGTCAAATTTATCACATTCACAAATAAAAATCCTGATACCACCAAACATCTTACAGCCCAGCAAACTCAGTTTAAGATTGTGCTAGTTTTGACTGGGATAGATTTTCTGGGTTAATTTTCTTCATAGCAGCTGGTGTGGGGCTGTGTTGTGGATTTGTGCTGGAAACAGTGTTGATAATTCGGAGATGTTTTAATTATTGCTGAGCAGTGTTCACACTGAGTCAAGGCCTTTTCTGCTCCTCACACCATTCCACCAGCGATGGGGCTGAAGGTGCACAAAAAGTTGAGAAGACAACAGCTGGGGCAGTTGACCCCAAGTGACCAAAGGGATATTCCCTGCCATATGGCATCATGCTCTCTGTATAAAATAGAAATGGAAGTTGGCTGGGTGCTGCAGCTCAAGGACTGACTGGGCATTGCTTTGGTGGTGATGAGCAATTGTTTTTACTGGCATCACTTTTTCTTGGGTATCATTTCTCTCTTTTTTGGTATTATTATGGATCCTTCAGCTATGCCCAGTTTTGCCTGACATCTTATTGTTGAAAGAAATGGGGTGCAGCAGCAGATCTCTGCAAAGGAAGGGTGCCTGCAGTGTGCTGTTTGCAAAGCAGGGTAACAAACAATTGGTGCAGTGGGATTTCTCTGTCAGAGCCCTTCAGGTATTTCACTGCTCTTTCCTCTTGCTGTCTATACCCTATTGTTTTAGCAGTCTCTCATTTCTTCAGCTTCACATCTTTTCCCTCTTTGCTCTTGCTGCCTGTACACCTTGTTACTTAAAACACTTCTATGACCAGAAATTGGCTGCCCTGATGCCAGCTTTCTTCCCAAAGGCTGGAGAATGACCTCAAACATGGGAGATGCATGGCTAATGCTGTTAAAATGTAAATAAACATGTAAAATGGTTCAAGAGGAAAAAGCCAAGAAAATTATTAGCAAGTAGCTTGTGCTTTAGACTAGCTTAATTTGCTCAAGTCAAATCTGAAGCTGATCTGTCTGGCAAACCTACTGATGCCTACATTGTCAAAATACATGAGACAACATTTCATTTCTCCAAATTTCCATTAATTTCATTGCCTTATTTTCTTTCTTTTCCTCCTACACGGGGATGACATTTTTGAAGTGTACTTTTAAGAGCATAATTTGATCAAATGATCCAAGGGAACTCCCTATAGATATCCATGATTTAATGCTAAATGTGCTCTAAAGGTTAGCATGGCTGACAATGGCAACTGGTTTAACCCCAGTTAATTTTTAAATAATTAGTAGAGTGTGCTTTTTTCTGAGCAGAACCGTATCTTGCTTACATAATTCAGTGAGAAAGGCAGGGCCCTGCCATGTGGTGGTGAGCATTCTGAGCATCCCAGCCTTGACCAGAGCAGATCTTTGTCACCTTGCTGAAGTCGGTCATTGCACATGTCCTCATGCAAGATGCTTGTAGCTGACCTCCAGATAACCTTGAGGATACTGGCCAACAATTCGCTGGCTGGCTGATTTATGTTTCAGTATAGTAGATATTCTGGGCTCTGAAAATAAGTAGGGTCAGCATCTGAATATCTGAATCTGAATTTCTCTGTCTTCCCTTTTTCTTCTCCATTTGGAATTTTATTTTCCAGCTCAGATCACATGCACTAGAAGCCAAAGAAATCTCTTTTTTCAGGTTAATATTGTCATCCTAGTCCTGGTTCATATGCATGTAGGCTTTGGGCTCCTCTGCTCTGTGCCCGTTTGTCACTCTTTTCAAAGGCAAGAAGGAAACTCTTGGTATGGGTGCAGAACTTAGAAGAGATCTGTGCCGAATAAGAGCGAGAACGCAGCTGCACAAGACTCAGCACACTTCTGACAGACAAAGTGCAGTGAAGGAAAAGATGACACTTTAAGCTAAATGAGAGATCGTTATACAACACTCTTTCCATTCAGCTCGTTCTAGGGGGAATATATACATGTGGCAGCAGCAGCACTCAGGACATGAAGAGCTACTTTGAAAGTTGATGCATTTCCCAGCGTTGGACATGAAGATGGAAAGTAGAGAGTGAGAAAATTGGCTGTCCCTGCTGAGGTGCCCCCCAGCCACAATAATATTTATGAAACCGTCATACTTCTCTATCCTTGACAAGAAAGCTGCCTGGACTGGTTCAGAGCAAATGCAGTTTGTAGGAAGCATTTCAGATTGATGTTCTTCCCTGGTGAGGGAGTGTTCCAGGGGCCTGGCAGAGCGAGCTGGCAGCGTGAACAGCTCAAGCTACAGCAAGGGGACCCAATCAGAACTACACAAACTTGTCCATATTCTCTTGTGCTGTGCTGAATTGGGAAGGCAGGCAAGGGAGAGCTGAAAACCTTAAGGCAAAGGACTGCTCTGTGCGCTGCCTGGCCGCACAAACAGGTGTACATACACAGAGTGGTGAATGGGAGCTCGTGCAGGGTTCGTGCTCCACTGGGAGAGCTAACTGGGCTGGGAAAGCGAGCTTTACCCTTTCAAACAGACCAAGGTAAATGACAGTTGAGAGTGTTACACAGGCATCTGGGTTCTTTACACTCAGCCTCATGTTCTCAGAGTGTTTTGCTCGCTGCACTGCCTTGTGAAATCAGCAGTAAAAGCCTGTGACCAGAGGAAAAGTGGTAAGCCAGTGGTAGCACTAGTGGTAGCGCTGATTAAAACAGCAGCACGCAAACACACTGACCTCTTCCTGAGTGGTAACCTTCAGTGAGAGCTAATTCACTGGATTGATTTTATTCAGCTTGTCCATGAGAAAATAGAGCACAGCGGCATTGACTGCAACTGGCCAAAAGTGCTTGTGAGCTTCAGGGATCTTTATAGTGCTTGTTTCAGCTTCCAGGCTGGTGATGTTATGATGTACTATTACACTCTAAGTCTTCTGTTTGGCAAAAATGTACTGGCAAAAGAATATAAATGAATCTAAAAATTTATTGTTAGTCCAGTTAATGTTTTTAACAATCTAATAGTCAAAATTACTTAATATATAGGAGTATAGGAAGACTGCATTAAAAATAGAGTTGCTACACTAAAAATTCCCTCTTGCCTGGTGTTGCACTTACTCCCCCAGTTCTCCTTTGGATTTTAATATTGGTATTCCTCAAAAGAAATGGGGGAATATTATGATGAATTATCACCAGGATTTGTGTGATACTCATGGGAGAAAGAGGTCTTTCTTCTGAGCCTGGTGTCTGCTCAGATTTAGTTTTATGTTTTCTTAACACTATAATCTAACTATGATTAAATGGTGATTTGTGTCAAATGTGTCTGCACTCTTCCCCACAGCTGACTCCAGAATTGTAGGCAGTTCAGTTCACAATGAATAACCATTTGTTATTATCCTAAACTAGAGTTAAACTGAAACAAATCTAGTCAAGAGTGCCTCACAGCTGGACAATTGCTATCACAGCTAAACCATGTTAAAATCTATCTAGGCCCAGAAAAAGCCAGAGCATTGCTGGGTCCCTACACTGTCACCTCAATACAAACCCTGTTGCTTTTTACCAATACTGGCAAAATCACATTTATTGGGCTATAAAATCACTTTGAATAGTCTGTGATATGCAGAGCAAGGATTTGCAAACCTGCTATGACTGCAGAGTCATGAATGAGCAGCAGATCTTGGAAACATTCACACTTTCCTAACTTCTCTTGAATTAGAGTAATTCAAAGTCTGATTGACTTGTAATTCTTCATTGCCATCAGGAAGCCAGCTAACACAAAGTATTTGATTTTCATTGCCAATATAATTTTCCCAATCAGCAGGAATACTGTGATTATTAAACTGAGAGCTATAGTTTGTAGTGCTAAGTAAAAAATTCCTGTAGCTGCAGGAGACCATAGTGTAACCTGATAAAGGTATAGGATAATTAAGAAACATGCATGAATCTAAGATACAGCAGACGTACAGACACACAGGCACTAGCAGGCAGGTTTTACATGAGGTAGTTCACAACAATTTCTGAAGTTGGGTCTCTTTACACTCAGAGATACAAAAATACAAAACACTTTGTATTTTACATGTATGCAGTTTTCACCATGTACAAAATTTAAGGTGCTTTAAGTCACCTCCCATAAAATTGTACATAAATGGTACATTTATTTTGAAAATGTGATTTTGCAATGGCAAAAAAACACCCTGTTGATCCGTCTTTTCTTTTATGTTTTAAAAGCACTCAGAGTTTCAGCTGTACTTGTAAATATATATCTTTTAATGTTACAAGAATAGATATTAATATCTGGGTGATCTGTTAAATGTCATTACTCTCCAGAAGAGGCCATACAGACCTTGTCATCTGGAGATGAGGGAGTCACAGCCTTCCAGGGATCTTCTGCCAATGTTTCACCACCTTCATGGTAAATGATTTTTCCTAATCCCTGGTCAGAATTTCTCTTGGTCTGACTTCTGCAGCTTGCCTCTTTTCTGTCCATATCCACATCTAAGAAAAACCTGTCTCTGTCTTCTTTGTAGCCTCTTGTGAAGCATTTCCAGACAGCTGGAGATCCCCCTGCCCTCTTGGCCTGAAGAATCACAGTGCCCTCAGCCTCTCCTTCACTTGTTTCCTGCTATAGCCTCCACTGGAGCGGGTTAATGTCTTTCTTGTACTGTAGGAGATGCAGTAATTAAATTTGAATTTTTCATTTATAACATCTATTTTTTGTTCATACACTTACTGGTAGTGTAACACTCTTAACACCTCCTATAGCTGTACCTTCTTTTTGAGTTTTTTCCTGTTTGGTGTAGTTGGATGTGCTTCTACTTCAGCTGTCAGTTTTGTTCTCTGAAGTCCAAATTTCTCCTTGCACTGCCAGTTCTTCGGTTACATCCCTTGCCACTGACTAGACAACCCATGTTTCAGCATCTTACAGGCTTTCCAAGTGAAAGTACTCTCCCATCCATCCCCCCACCCCTTTATTTCTTTTTTTCTTCCCTTTTCTACTTGAAAAATCTTGTTCTGCTTCCTGCAAGAAGCTGGAACCCAAGGGTGTGGTTCCCTCAACACACTGCCCATGGACCAACAAAGTTCAGGACAGAGAATACCTAGAGGAGGGGATCCAGGATTTTAAAATGATAAGAGTATGAGAGCTCCTCTGAGTTTGACTCTGTAAAATTACTGACAGCACTTGGCTCTGCTGTGCTGCTGTATGGAATGCTTCTGAGTTTCACCTGCAGGTCACTGAGAACAGAGCATACTCAGGACTTAGCAGAAATTATTCCCTCTTTTGAAGGATCAAGCTCTTGAAGAACCCCCACTGTTAGAAATATGACCTCTTCAGGTACTTAAAATTACTTAATTAGCATTATAAACATTAGAAAGAACAAGATCATTCTAGCAAAGTGAATAGAGCTGTAATTGCAGGTGTTACAGAATTTAGTACAAAAGATGGGTGTTCCCAATATTTGTTTTAAAGTATTTTACAAGGCTATATAAAGAAGGAAGAAAGCAAGCTATCAGGTAGTGGGGGTTTTCCCCTCCATGTTTTTGTGAACTAAAATTAGAGGGAACACATAACAAGCATCTTGCTATTAAATTTGCCCATGACAAATAGTGCAGCTGCATGTAGTGTGCAGGAACATCTGTAGAATCATGACACATGCAGAATTCCCCCACACTGAGAGCGTGACACTATACTGAAAACAATTCAGTTGTAGAAGCAATATAAATATATTTTATATAATCTTTCTCCACCTTCTCCTCCCCCTTGTCTTTTGAATCATGTTAACTACAGGATTCTGTCACTTCTTCCCAGCATCAGTAAAAAGTATAAAAGTGACTAAGCATTTCAGAATTATGGTCTTCTTTCATTAGCAGCTAGGATGCAGACATTTCTTATCTGAAGAAACAAAAAAAGAAAGAATAACCAGTGGCAGAAATGCACTAGAAAGACACCATAGTTTACTCCAAATGGAACTTGACATGGTTTGAAGATGCAATTTAACTCTTGAGAAATCAAAGGATGATTTTCTATGTCAGCACCTCACGTGGTTGTTCAGTTCAAAGTGAGCTGTCGGATTGCTGCCAGTCTTTGCTTCACCCATGTAAGTGATGGCACAAAGTACTGTGATACATGATATCACAAAGTGCTATGGAATAATATGTCTAAAATCTACAGATTTCCAAAGTAAGGGGAATCTCCTTGCCTGGGATTTTGTGAGTTCCCACAGTTTATTGTCTGTATGTAGTGATGGTAGAACTTGCTCGACGACCCTTTAAGCTCCATATGGTCATAAAGAAGGACTGTGCCTTTTTCAAAAGCCTTGAAAGCTTTTCCCAAAAATTATTTTAACAAAATATTTGCTTCCTTCTTATAAATATTCTATTGTTTGCTCTCTGAAATAGTTGTTCTGCAATCTTTAGATTTTAGAAGTAAGAAATTTTATAATTACAATGCAAACAATGATTTTTGTAGTGTCTGAGGTTGTCTAAATTTAGACTATGTGATGATAATACCATGAGAAGGCAAACACATGCATGTTATGAAGACTTGGATCATCATCAACTTATTTCTTTGAAACATCTTACTTTCAGTCATTAGGACACGTCAGAACTGATAACTGTGTGAAGCTCCAAGATAATTTCCAAAATTTTAATGCAGACTGCAAAGCAGGCATGAAGCCAAGACCCAGCTGTCTTGGTCATAATTTTCAGCTCCTTGCCTATTAAATTCCTGCAACCCAACTGCAATAACACTACCCTTATGACATATTCCTATTAAGATTTTATTGATATGATACATTTTTATTTTACTTGCTGATACTCTTTGGTCAAGTTGTTTGAACTCTTGCTTCATGCATCACCTGAAAAAACTTTGTTTTCCTATTTCAGAGGAACATACTGTCCATAATATAGAAGGTTTTTAAAGCACTCTGATGACTGGAAAGGTATGCATGTATAACAGATATTGCCTGATGACATTTGCTTACTTGTAAGGGTATATTTATCCCTTAATTAAATTAGATATGATTCTTCATTTAATAATACAGTGACTTTCAACATTCACGTCCTGGTTTGTGTGTCCAGTGACTGCTTGCACAAGATACACAGGCATGTGCATCAGCACAGCAGAAAGGAACAGCAAACATCCTGCAGAGCTGGAAAATGCCTTCATTAACTTTTCAGTATCCACAACTTTCTCATGGAGAGGTGCACATCCCATGGCCAGATGTATCTGCAGTCAGCTGTGGCCACCCCAAGCTGGAAATGAGTGTGTGAGCATCCTGCTCACTGACCCTTCCACTGCAGTGCCTGTGTTCTGGCTGGTCTCTTGGGTGAGGGCTTCAACAGCTCCTTGTAGTCCTGGGCTCTAGTTCTAATATAAACAGAGGCACAATTTTCAGCAAGTTAGCAGCATGAGGAGTTGTGGAAAAATGTACCAGGGAAAGCTTTGTTTATATCATATGTAAAATGGAGCTCTAGAATACCCCTCTTGCAGATTTTACTTGAAATAAATTAAAGAGTTTTGTGGTAATTTAAAAAGGTTTATTTTGTTTTCCTCATGATGGAAATGCAGTGATTCTTGGAGGAAGAACATATACACATGGATATATTTACCATGGATAAATGAATTGAAAAATAAAGACTATTAGATAAATACAGTTAGTTTGGTTTAGACCCAAAGAAGCCAAATTCAGCATCCAAATGATTAATACTATAGCTGATCTAATTCTTTTACTTGTTTTTTCTTTGCTTGTATTTTTTGCTGCTGTGTCTTGTTTACAGCTTCTCAGCCAGAAGAATATCCTGCAGCAAATTACTGTCAGAAGCCAAAAAAAGTATCCATAATTCCTCCTAACGCACTGTCAACTTAATTTTAAAATAATTTTTCTGCTTTATGAGTTCTGGCTGAAGTAGTAAGTTTGCAAATCCATAAATCAAATAAAGGAAATACATACCTCTGTTTAAAGATTCTGTTTTCCTACTTCATTGTAAGCGTAGTTTTTATTAATTAAAACTTCAGTCACTAGGAAGAGAAGAAAGAAACAAAAATGTGGACTGTATTCTTTACAACTGTACACATCTGTGTTGTGACTCCAGAGCCATCTCTTTGGACTATAGAGAAGTTTTTCAAGATTTATAAAGCAGAAATTAATTTAGGTTGTGTATTCCAGTGAGCACTCTGAGGAGCACGTGTGTGTGTGTGTGAATTAGGCCGAGCCTGTTGAGGCCTGTGAAGGGCACAGTGTGCTGTGAGGTGTCCTGCGTTTGCAAGAGCCCTGTGCAGGTGTGCAGACACTCACAAAATGTCCTCAGTTTCCAAATGTTTCCAAACTGACCTCTCTCATCTCCAATAACAGTGAAGCTGATTCAAGTTCTTTAGCTGCAAGAGGCACGTTAGAGAGCAGGTGTGGAAGCTTTCTGTGAATCTTCTGAGAATCACTGAAAATTGGGTGAAACCTGTGTCCCCAAGTGCAGGAACAGCAGCCTGGCAGCAAGTGTGAGCATGGCCTTGTTTGTGCTCGTCTGCACACGGGGAAAGTCCTGCAGAATTCCCTGTCCCAGGAGTCAGTAGTGTCCCAGTGTGTGTTCCAGCTCAGAGCTGCCACCAGCAGCTACTGAATAGCACCACGTTCTGAATCTCAACACACCATGAAAATCCTCCTTTAATCAAATGCTCCCAGGGGAGCAAGAAATTCAAGATGCACTTGCAGCCTGGGCTGGTGCACACCACTAGATCAATACTTGGCATAAAGAGCTTTCTGCTTGTCTCTGCAGTGGAGGGGGGCCAGGGACACTCTTAGCAAGCAAAACCAACAGGCAGCACATGAGGTAACATGAGGGCAGCAAGGAAGAGGCAAAGGTACAGGACTGAGTGGGGCACTGTGGTGGCTGGATTAGAAAGAATTTTGCTTCTCAGCTTGAGATGTTTAATTAAGGAATTTCATCGTAATTTTGACTAAGCTTAACAAGTAACAAATTCAGTGCTCTGGCTCACTAAATTCTTTCTTGCAGTCTAAATAAGCTGCAGATCTGGAAGAATTCAGTGGCTTAACAGCACTTTCTCTCCAGCTTGCACTGTAGGTAAGTGCTGTCCTGTGGCAACCTTTTAGGGTCAAGTGATTTAGAGAGCTTGGACAAGGCTGGGGTTCAGGATCCCTATATTCAGACATGATCCTGAGTATCAGAGGCTGTGAGGAAATATTTTCTGACATTTACTAGAGGGGCAGGGGAGGGAAGGGAGGACTCAGCTCTAGGAAAGAGAGTAGGTACAGCTAAACTAGAAGGAGGGGAAGGACTCAAGAATATAATGAGGAGGTGGGGGAAATGACACTGGAATAAAAGGGTGAGTATGTGAGATACACACTCATCCTGGCCTTCCTCTGTTCAAAGCACTCCCTCCAAGGGTGGGTATAAGACTTGAATAGAGGGGATGGATGTCAAAATATTTCCATAAGGAATATAGTGCAATAAATCAGAGAAAAAGGGCAGAATGGAGGCAAGGAGCAAATGGTAGGAGAATTATTTTAGTTCTAAGTGAATGATTATGTCTCCTGAGTGATTACACATCAGGATGGTGGTGTGTTGGAGAAGATTGTTCAGCTAGATAGGAAGGAGTGCTCAAATTGCAGTCATTGAACTGTAGTTCATGCAAGGGTGCAAATAAGATAAGAAAAATAGACAAGTAAAAATCCAGCTGGAGTGAACGTGTTTTGGGCACTGCAATCCTTGTGAGTTAATGTAACTATCATACAGGTGAAGGAAGAGTTTTCAGAAGAAGCTATTTGGAATACTTGTGGAACATAATCAGAGAGAGACCCGATGAAGGAAATAACAGACTATTAAAAATACTCTGAACATAACTTGCAAGTAATGGGTTAAGTACAAGATGAATAATTTCTTCCAAGTTTCTGCTAGAACAGGATCACCCGCAAGAAATATCTGCAGTATGACACAGCTATGGAGTCACCGCAGTACAGGGCTGGTGAAAAACAAGAGATACAATATCCCATTCATTATACTGCCATGAGTGGAAAGTAGGAAAGGGCTCGAGCAGAGTTGATATGGGCATTACACCTTGGGCAATATCAGGCATTCAGAAGAAAGAGAGCTGTCACATTTCCTTCATAGCTCTGCATCAGTTTTACTCTCACTAGCACTGGTCACTTTTTGATTAAAATAGATAATTTATAAATTGAAACAGATGTGACTCTTATCCAGTTTTTCCCCAGTGCTGAGGTTTGATCTTATGCCAGTGATGACTGTAAACATAAGACCAAGGACTTCTCATGTGGCCATATTTTTGCCAGGCACTGCTGTCACTTTTCTATTTAGCAATTGTTGTAGCATCCCCCCACTCAGTGGCTGGATCAAGACCTTTTGTTCCTGTAATAGGGACCTGGAATAATAAAGGTTAAGTTTTAAATTTCTACTTACAGAAGCTAGTATGTCTCAGAATTCACTCACTTGTGTTTTTGTAAAAAAAGCAGCATCACTGGGAAAAATTTATTTATCCTTATTTCATCCAAAATTCAAGAGATAAAAAAAGATGAAGATTCCTGCACTGAATCCAACAAGTCCTTCTTTGGTCTCCAGTAGGTTACTGGGAACTTAGTAATGGGGAAGTTCTGAACTCATCTTTGCTCCATGTGGAGCAAAGTCAGCCATTACTATTGCCAGTTATTCTTTCAGATGTTTTAAATTACAGTTCTATTGCTTTATTTATGCATGTATTTTATCTCCATGTGTTTCATGAGAACGTGGAGCTGCATGTCACAGTACCTTTTTTCCATGGGTTAAAGGAAACTGTTCTAACACTCCCAGCTTGTGCTGGCCAGGTACCTTCTGCTGAAGCAATCCTTTGTTACCATGGAGGGTCAGTCACACAGTGCTGGTCAGATTATGTGCTGCCTGTTATGTCCACAAGTATATGGAATATAGCAAGGAAAAGAGAATAACAAAGCTTTAGTGGTTTGCTGTCCCTGATGCGTATTAAGTTGGAAGAAACTGCAAAACCCCTGAGTTATTTTCCTCAGCAGTTCAGAGTTCAGGAAGACCCAGAGCACAGGAACAGTTGCTGCCACTGCACACCATTCCCCCCTTCCGCAGACTGGCTTTCTGGCCAAAGTTAATGATTCATAAGATTCTGCACTGATTTCACTGTGAGCTTCCATATTTGCATAAGTAAAAGCTTCTGCAGCTTCTGTAAGGAGATTCTTAGTGAAATTGCAGCACAAAACATTGATATTATGTAATTATGGTAGTTCATTTTAACTTAAATGAAATTGTTACTTTAAACTTGCTCTAAGTGGCTCACAATGTAATTTTTGTATGACACACCTAGAAAACAAATGAGTTAATCACAATATGTGTCATTTTTAATTTTTCTCTTTCATTTTTCTTTCAGTCATTCTCTCGTTGTAATTAGCATGAAGACTACCCTTCAGTCAAAACTAGCCACCTGGAAAGTTTCAGCTTGTAATATGCAGCTTTTTTTGTGAATTATGAATGTGCAAAAAAGAGACCTTTCTCCTTACACCCACTTCCTTGCATAATTCAAAATATGAATGAATGAATTTTATTCAGGCTTGCCAAAAAAATTATATTTCAGCTGATAACAAGCATGAAAAATTTTAGATGAAAGGGATTAGAAAAAAAAAAAAGAATATTCTGAGCATGGGAGAACAGCAGGTTAAGACAGAAGTCTGTAACTATAACAATTGCTATCAAGCAAATACCATATCCAAGCACTAAATCTTGCTTTGTGCTGCCCTAGTGCACAGTAGCAGGGACAGAGTAGAATAATAAAAGCTGATCCCCTTATGCAAACAGCAGGGCAGAGCACTTGAGAGAATACAAGGAGAAGGTGAGCCTGCCTGCTCTTCTGGCTTGCTAACCATATTCCCAAGGTCTGTGGGTTAGTTGTCTAGCTCCAGTCAGATAGCAAAAGGTACTTCAAACACTAGCAAAGGGAATGTTTTGGTCCTTTCCAGAAGAACATTTTACTAATTCCTTGCCTCCAAATGTACTGTTCTATTAAATAAAGTATTTGAAGGAATTCATATAAGCAACATCATGGTTTAATGGGTCAAAAAGGGAACAGAATCAGTGCCAGGAATTTTTGAGATTGTGTATTTTAAGAATATATATCTGTGAAGAAGGTATTATCTGTGCAAAGCAGAATGAGATTTGGGCTCATGCCAGTACCACTTTGAAAATAAACTATCACAGTGAAGAAATGTTACCATCTGGAACATTTCTGCATCATATTTTCTCTTGTTCCCAATAATGCCTTGGTGATAAGTCCAGCTCTCCTTTTCTACTCAGAAAACAGGATGAAAACTCCCATTCATTTACTGTGTGTTTGTTAGAAAAAATGCCCATTACAGTGGCTAAACAGCAGTGAATACTAAAGTATTACCTTGCAGATTCACAGATCCACATTGATTAGAGGATCAACAGACAGGATTTGCAAATAGCAAGCCTGGGCATAGAAATCCCCTTCCAGTCTGATGTGAGTTGACTGTTGCAAGTTGAGCTTGGCAGCAAGTGACCAAAATTGAGTTGTCAGCCTCCTCCTGCATAGTGGAAGAAGTTGTTGCTTTCTTGTGCAGATGCAAGGGTTTCTGTGGGAAAACAGAACATAGTCATGGTTCTGAATGTCTCTGTGGATTGGTAATGTCTCTAATACATAGATCACTTGTGCAAATTCAGTCCCAGCTGGATGGGAAATTATTGAAAATGGTTTTTGTTTGATTGATATAAAATGAGTTGTCAGCTTGATTCAATGCCTTCAGGGCAGATGTCCACAGCATAATTGGCACCTGTCAGAAGCAAAGAATTCCTTGGTACAGAGTAACAGCTACTCATGCAACCACCCAGAACAGTCCTTGCATGCCAGGGCTCAGAGAAGAAGGCAGGAAAAAAATACTTCTGGGCAGGATCTTTTATGCCATAAAGTCAATAAGAGTTTTGATGTGACACTTGGTGCAAGCTTTTCCCTGGGATACTGGCTACACACGATCAGCTTTTCTGCTGTTTGGTCAACACTTTCCCTAAGAATTAGAAGAAAACTCACATATTTGGTTACTTGTTATTATTGTCGTGGTGAAGGTGGGTTTATAAAGACCACTTAATAAAAAAAGTTTACATGTTTGCTTATTATAAAAAAATGCTGTGAATAATTTTATTTTTCTATTTCTTGAGAAATTCTCCTCACAGCAATACAACTAAAGAAATAAGAGAGTGTCCTCTCAGCAAAAAATAAGGCAGAGAAACAGCCAGGAGTGACAGTACAGCAGTGTCAGTATTACACTGCTACTAGTAAACAGTGACCTATTGTTTACCACAGAGTAGATTACAACGGATTTTTTTCCTATAAGTCACTAAGTAGCTGTCATATGGTTATTACTGCCTTTGACCAAGTGTGGTACAGCTAACAACAGAAATGAATTCTATTTCCCATCACCAATATGTCGACCTGGCCACCTTCTTCCTGGAGCTGGTGCTTGGGAGGTACTAGCTGAAGGACTTTCCATTAAAACTCATTTTACTGTCTTCATCTAGCGCATGGCTCAACTTTCCTTCTCTCCTTTCATCTCTGTTTCCTCCTTTGGATTATTTTTCATTATGCCTCCCCCCCCAGCATACCCACACTTTGCCTTTCATCTCTCTGTGTATGCTATTCCAGCACTTGTCAGGCCCAGCAGGAGGCACATGGGAGAACCAAACAATATGATATGTTAGGTGGAAGAAAATATTAGAACAATCATTTATTGTCACACTTTAAAGAGTTCTGCTATGTTATTTATTTTATTATTCTGTATTAGGTACATGGTTTAGTTTTACAGGCATTATTAATCACTAAAATACATTACACTTTCAGCCAGGACGTTAACATTTTAAATGCATTCATCTTGCTTCTTTAAACAGAAACAATGGGTCTTCTGCACTGCCCTCCCTCCCCTTTAGTCAATAAATCCTTTCTATTGATTCAGGAAATAACTCTTAAACCCTGTTTTATATTTTAAGTTCCACTAGCTACACTCAGCCATATAATTTTGCTCAATAACAAATGGATCTTCTATTTTTGCTGTTTACTATGTGTTTGGTTATCAAACTCAGCTTGAAAATATTGGGTAGAAGAGGACAAAAACTGTAATGGCAGTGAGCCACCACGAGAGATTTCCTAAATGAATGTTGCAATAAAATAAAGTATCTGTAAAAAGTGTATGTGTGTGTGTGTATAAAAAACAGTCTCATCAGTAAATGAATGATAAATGAAAAAATCCATCAGTGAGTATGGATTCCCTTGAGCCAGCCTAGATCAACAGACAATATGGATTTTTGATAATTCATGGCTTTGCTGTTATTTATTCTCTCCTGAAATACCCATTGCAAATCTCAGAAACATAATTAGACAATTATCATATTGCTTAACTAAGTAGTGCAAATTGTGTTAGATTTCTATGTATCCCAGTCCTGGGAAGAATCATTAGTGTTGTTTAATTGTTACAAATATAGTCATCGCATTTTAATAAATTGCCTTCATTGTCAATATCCACAATTGACTACTTCCCTTAATGTTGGTGGATAGGTTAGTTACCAGGTAATCTTACAGTTAAGATACACCACAATGAAGCAAAAATGTAAGAAAATGCAAAGGTCAAAACCATGTTTCTACTATGAAAAAAATGAATGATAATGACATAATTTTTTCAGCTCATCAGGTTCTTTGCTAAGTGCCTCTGTTATTGCCAGATCAGTAGTGTATAACAAAGAAGTGCTTTCTGTAGGCTGCTTCATTAGCCTGCCCTGTAGGACCTCACCTCAGACCTTTCACTAATCTGTTGGCCAGCTCAATAGCCTTGTTAGTTCTATTCACTTCTTCCTGGCAGCGGATTTTCTCAGCTGTAGCTCTCTCAAAGGCAGTGGTTAAGGCAGCCAGGATTGTGTCTAGTTCCTTCAAATAAAAACAGTAACAAACAACTTCGGACATTGTAAGAACACATAAAAATATTTCTGCTATCCCATTTTATATTGCTGAAAGTTAAATTTCACAGTGCAAGAAAGGTGTAAACATTTAACTGCGCTCAGAATTTTGTTTAGGTTGCAGTCCAAAGGTGGATTCAGGAAAACCTGGGGAAATGTGAGGCTGGTCTTCTGGTTTCCCCTAGATGTTCAAGATCTTACACCACTAAAAAAGGAATATCCCCTTCTCCCCAAGGATTCTGAAATGAATCCTAATATATTTCTTATTACAGCTGTATATCTTCTATAGCAGATCCCAAACTTGAAAGGACAGCTGTTTGGAAACTAAAGAAAACAGAAGAGTTTAAAGATGATAGACAAAATACTTGAAAATGCACAAGTAGTGCCCTTTGCTGACTTTTTCAGTTCAATTATGCTTCCCAGTGCACACACTGTTTCTGAAAACAGCCTGAAATCCCCAACCACCTTAGATTTGGGAGCAAGCAGCTCAGTGCCTGGTACATCAAAACATTTGAGCACACAAACAGTCCCACTAGGTCAAAGCCTTGGTTATTCCCAGAGGAAGGAGTGGAAGATAATTCAGCATGGATGGCTGAACATGGAGACGAGGCAAGAACGACGTGCAACTCCAGAGAGTCAGGGCAGAGCACCCGAATGACTCTGAGTGCAGAGGATGAACTGCCTGGGGAGCTGATAAAGGCGAGGTCAGAAGGGTGCTGCAAGGCCCCAGCAGAGCAAGGCACTCCAGAACTGCTCTCACTGGGTGCCCATGAACAGAGCCAGGGGCTGGGGCAGCCAGAGAAATGATTCTCTCCACCAGCAAATATGTATTCCCTTCAGCCTGGCAAAGGTGTCCATGCAGCCCTACTGAATTTCATAATATTCCCCAGGGAAAGTCAGAGCTGAGCACAGCTTCTGGCAGAGGGCTGTACTTTATCCCAGCTGTGCTGCTGACAAGCTCTGTGCGCCTTGGGCAAGGCCAAGGGGCACCCCAGGAATCTCCCTAGAGAAATGCTGAGTGGGTGCCTCAAGTCCTCCTACCTTGAGGACACCGTGAGGTGGAACCTGTGTGTATAACAGGACATTAAAAGGAGCTGTGTGATGGGACAGATGGCTGTTTTATTGGGAAGGCTTGGAGAAATTTGGAGTAAATTACAGCACAAACATTTTTAAATGGTGCCCAAAGATAGCCTTTAAAGAAGGGCCCAGCAGTTTTGCAGCAGCCACGCAGCCCAGAAGGGCTCTGGAGCAGGCAGAGTGAGGACAGGTTACCCCTGCTGCTGTGTGAGGGGAGCATGGGCAGCACCTGTGCTGGAAATGTGTCCTGCTGGCCAGGCCTGCTGACTGACTCCTGCCTCTCCTTCCTGCACAAGGAAGATCCAGGCACAGACTGAAAAACTCACCATGCATGAAGAAAAGCACCTGCTGTGGTTCCAAGGCACATTGTGGGGCTGCAGAGGCTGGGGATGTGATCCCATCATTTACCTGAAACTCAGAAATGTTACTGAGTGATGAATTACACCAACAAATACCTTTGCCAGTATTACAATGAATCGTGTGGGGAATACCTCTGACAGAGGAAGGTATTACCAGTAATTGAATTTCAGAGGCTTCTAAAATGTCCAAAAAAGTATTTTTTGGTATATCTAGTTGTCCTGACTCTAAAGTTCATGTCTTTGAGCCAATTATGACTCCAGCTTTCCCCAAGATTTCTGTCTTCCACTGCAACACACTCCTACAAATCTTGATGCTTGATATGTATATATATTGCCTAAACAGAAATTAAGGTTGTCAGATGGATAGCAATAGGTCTCTCTTCAGGTGAGATCAAGGACTAGCACTTAGGCACTAAAGCTAAGGGAATGCAGAGAGAAAAAAAGTGGGAAAGCTATCTGCTGTTCTGAGCATGGATGCTGCAATGCGCATGGTGGGGTGCAGAACTTGCTTAAAAAATTTTCAGAGGTCAGGTTCAGGAATTGGGAAGGATTTTTTACTGCAGTTTTGGCTCTGCTGAGCCAGGCTGAAACACATTGTGTGCTTCTCTGCCCATTTAGTGTTTGGCAAACCCTCCTCTAAAAGAAAAAAAAAAATAAAAGGAAGTATTGGAAGCAAAAATTAAAGCTGAAGATAGACATAAAAGAACACATTTTTGTATATATATGTGTGTGTGTGTGTGAATAGGTATGTATATGTTTATGGTTGAACAATACAAGAACAATTGCAGTTCATGAAGGTCAAACCCAGGACTTGTGAAAGGTGCCAGAGGCAGTGAAAGTGCTGGCAGGAGCCATATGGGGAACTGGAAGTTGCCAACTCCTCCATGTATTTTTTTAAGCTTTTATCATATGAAACACTGTGTTCCAGGAAAAGTATGTAGCAGCTTACTGTTGGGTACCAGGTCTTCCCTCTCATCCTTTTCTACCTCATTGCAATACCCCTTCTCAGTACCTTGACTCTGCTGGCAAGATATCTGTGAGGTGGAACTGATTTGGGCAAGGACAGAGAGGCCAAACTGCAGGTGAATGCTGGAGCTGCAGAGAATGACTTCCTATCCAAATGGAAGCCCAGAACAGTCAGGCCCTTAATGTGTTACAATTCGTTTGACTATCCACATTTTTGACTTTCTGTAAATAATGTGCTAAATGGATAAAAGAATATACCATTTTTCCTTCTTTCCTCTGAGTTACTGATAACAAGACAAGTTCCTTCCCTTACAGTTTGTGCATATAAATGTGATTAATGTAAAAAAAAAAAGTGCCAAAATCTCTTTATCTTTCTCTCTCTTTTTTTTTTTAAAGCATTGCCCTTTTCAAAACAAGGGGAAATTCAGTATAGTTTCAGTGCCACAGTGATCAAACAGTGTCACATCACTATGGCAATTGCTGCCCAGGCCAGGAATACAGATCAGCTTTAATTGTGCAACGCCTTATTGCTGGTGCATGTCAATCAGAACCTATGAATTGAGAAAAATTTGCTCTGTTCATTCTGTTAAATGATGTATCCAATTAAACCTGTTAGAATTCATGATCTTCAGTCAAGGTTAAATGAAAGTAGTTACTCCTGTCAGCTAGGTGATTAAATGCTGCCTACATCAGGCACATTTATGTGCAAAATTAAAATTTTGGTATAAAGCATGAATCTTTATGCATGCCAGTTAATTATCTTGCGGCTCCTCCATTTATTAAATGCCCACTGCATTTCTTCTTAATCATCAGCTTCCTTTCAAAACTTATTTCAGACACTACATTATACCAAATTTCAATGTTTAAAATGAAACGCTTGCTCAATGAAAACTTCCTCTTTTCAAGGGTTTGGCTGTTGCTACGTTACTAAAGATGGCCATTAACAGTTTTTGAGTCATTATGCAGAAGGTCTGCTCGCGTTGTTTTGCTCCATTCTGAGAGCGCGTTACAGGAACCCCTCGAGTTGCTGCCGTGGGGCAGCTGCTGTTCCACAGAAGGATCTGAGTTCTGCGGCACATCAGCCAGCTCCAGCTCCAGCTCCAGCTCCAGCTCCGGCTCCGGCGGGCAGAGGCGCCACGGCCGGGGCAGCACCGGGGCCGCCGGCCCAGCCCAGCCCAGCCCAGCCCCGCTGTGCCCTGCGCCGAGCGCTCCCCGGCCGGGCCCCTTCCCCTGCCAGCCTCCAGAGCTGCCTCAGAATTCCCCTTGGCTTGGCAATCTGATGCGTCCTGTTTGCCCCAGGCAGCTCCCGTATTGCAATATCATATTTTAATTAGAAGAAAAAATTATGTGTTGCATGCTTGAATTAAATTAAATTGCATATTTATATTTATAAGACACGGTATTGGCAGGATTTAAATGCTATATGAATTGAAGAACCAGAATACAGGTGTATTATAGTGATTTGTAGCTGAAACGTTTGCTAGAAATGCACACAAAGCAGAGCAGTACCAAATGCTAATTTAATACCCTAAGACAACACTGTGCTCTTGCAAGCACAATTTCCCATATTCCATGTTAGCATTTATCCCCTTTCATTATGAAAAGGTATTAAGAACCTTTGTTACAAACAAGCAACATAAAAAATATGTCATACCACTTCACAACTACTAATGAATAATATCATTTAAAACAGACTGGGAAATAAACCAGTATAACACATTCTGCTCTACTAGTACTATAAATATTCGCAAGGTTGTTATTAAAGATAAATGCACACAGTAATTTTCTACTTGTAGGTTTTACAGGTATAATTTTGAATCATACAATATTTTTTAAAACACATCACAAGGATGGAAACCAACAAAAAGACTGACTGGCAGCAATTCCTTGTGATCAATAGCTGACGTCTCCATCTATCTTTGAGGGCCCACATAAATTATATCGTGGCAGTATGAACCTTCAAGAGGAGCGGTGCGATTAACTTGTTCAGGGTCACAATGGGGAGCGTCTGATCAGAAGGATTTTGTACCTGTGGCATTGCTGTTCTGCGGCCACGTCTGCAGGATACACTCTGCAGGCGCCAGCAGCTGCCCTGAGGTGCTGCCAGGGGAGGGAGGGCTGCGGACAGGCCAGCCTCAGCTCCGTACTCCTGAGGGCAGCTCGTTTTGTCTTCGCTGAGATCCAAAGCTGAGAGCTCTGGCTCACAGCAGGTGAGGTACGAATGTCACACACAGATCCCTGCCCAGCCTGAGCCTTCCTGGGGAACCCTGGTGCAGTTGCAGCCGTGGTTGCCCCAACCTGCCCTTCCCAGACCTCAACAGCCTCCACTCCAGGCTTTGGAAAGCAGACAAAAAGACCCCTCCTCTGCTGCTCCCCTAGAGCTACAAATAATGGACTTCTCTTTCCTGGCAGCTGCAGAGAAAACTACAGATATTTTTTCCTGTTTTGTTCAGCAAATACAAGCTGTAAGTGAAAGCCCAATATCTTTAGATACCTCAACAAAAGAGAAAGAAAGGGAATCCGCACTTAAAGAGAATAATTCCTCGGGGGCACTGACAGGAGATGGTGATGTGCCAGGGAAGGTAGCTGGAGAATAAGCCTCTTGGCAGGATTCTGGGATGTCTATTGCTGAACTGCTTCAACTCAGTTGAACTATCTAGAACTCACATTTAATTCTTCTTCTTTCTCTACATGTTCTTACTTTCACCCCAGTCCTCCAAAACCAGATATCATAAGCTGTGAACCCCAGGCCCAATGTGCCTTAATGTTACCCCATGAAACAATACTGGCAGGACAATTTATTTCTGCTCAAAACAATTTCCCTGCCCTAAAATTGTGATTGTTAGGTTAGCATCCCATTGAGATGAGAAAAAGAAAGAGCTGCACTTTCAGGTTGTGCCTAAAATTTTAAGGAAGGCAAGCTGCACTGATTTATCCTTGGCATACTGTTTTATACCCATAAGAACAAAAAACTTCTCTTTAGTGGCAGATTAAATTGTGCAGAAATGGACTGACACTGAGAAGGCAAACACTGCAGTCTTCTTAAACAGGCTGAGTCCCACATCAAAGGCTACTTGGCCACAAAAATATAAGTGTGTATACACTTATAAAAAAAATTGGGGTGGAATTTTATCTTTTTAATAGATAGATTTGCAAAGAATTTGTGATTTAAATTATATTTATTTTCAGGAAACTTGCTTACAAAGTAATTAAATGTATTTTACCCATTAGTTCTCTCCTTTTTTTTTTTTTGTTTTGCATTGTGCTACAGGAACAAAACTAAAAACTATGGAATGGAAGGACTTTTTTTTACCTGAATATTATAAATGAATAGAGCAAGAGATGTTAATGTTTGTCATTTTCCTTATCTGTACACATGAATATGTTATATGCTCATTTCCATTGCAAATGGAACAACGGAATGATCATTGCAAACTGAAATATACTGTACATTTCATTTCTTCATTTCTTTGAAAATACCACTGACAAAAATAATCAATTGCTACTATTCTTGTTCTAAAGCTCTGCATCTCAATGAAAATGGAAGGAATTAATGGTGTCCATCTGGAATAAAGCATGCAGTGTGTTCTGGAGGGTCATTATTATTCACTGCTGAAACAGAGTCAGCCTATGGAGCCCTGAACCATGACTGGGCAATTGTACAAGGCACTGTACAAACATGTAGCCATCCTGTTTCTTGCACACCTCTCCTGCCCCTTGTTCACAATTAATGAAACAAAAACATGTGTCATAGCTACATCAGTGAGGAAATACTAAAGAAGGAAAAGAACCTTTTGCGGTAAAAGACAAGCTTGTCACAAGAATAAACCTGAATAAAATGTCGGTGGTAGAGTTAAAGTCACGATTAAGAGGATTCCATCCATCTGAGCAGTGGGGTTCTGGAGTAGCATTCCTGTAGGAGCCATGGGGCACAAGAAACCTTCCAAGCGTTAAGAAAAAAATCACTCTCTGAGTTTCTTTAGTTTTCCACTACTCTGCGTTTACTTTGCAAAGTACAGTAATGTCTCCTTCTCGTTTAGTCCTAGATACTAAAAAAATACAGTGAGAGGTAGTGCCTAGCCCAAAGTATATTTTAAATCATCATAGACAACAGAACCAAAGGAAGGAAGATCTGTAAGTGCAAGCATCAGCTCTAGGCTCTAAATGACATTTGAAGATACAGTAAAAAAAACACTAAGGCAGGCAGGAGGACTGGTACTTTTCACCAGAGATAACTCACAGTGCTGAGGCTCTCTGGGACAGAAACCACAAAATATGTAGAATGAATAGGTAGGAATAAAACCATAGGATGAATATAGGACAGGAAGGTAAACTGCAGCCTGCTGAACAGAGTGGGGCTGACATCCACGTGTGCCTGGTCTTACTGCTAATGGGACACTGGGTCACATCCTGAAAACCCTTACTTATGCAAGTAATCCCACTAAAATCAATGGGAACCATGACTGTAATGACTGCTTCCATGTCTCCACTAGGGATTGCAAGGTCAGGTCCATTTTCTGTGCAATATTGGATGAATGCTAGAAAATCAATATCTCTATTGAGACTTCTTCTTTTGGAGTAAAAATAAACCTGGACCATTTTGAGTTCAAATGTTCATTGTTCCTGGGTGTTTTTATAAATTCCTTTTGAAAGCAAAATGGTCAAATCAAAATGGAGTGAAATGCTCATCTTTCTGGTGTGTTTTACAGCTTGTTGTTATACCTAGCTTTGTAATACTATGAAAGTTAAAGGCAACTTCATAGTTTCTTTGTATTTAATCTTTATCTGTTAAAAAGAGACATTTTAGTTTTAGCAATTCCCTCTATTCAAATGAGTCAGGGATAAGTGGGGAGAGAGGAATGGCAGAGTATATTTTTCTTGGAATTTTGTTATTAGATGGAAAACTTTTTGGTCTTTTTGCCATAGAAAATTCAAAGGAAGGGGTTTTTTAGTGAGAGGATTTTGGTGCAGTCATAGAAATGTAAGTAATTGTTATAAAGTATTGCTTTGGTAGCATGGGAAAAAACCCTATTCAATTCTGTTCACATTACAGGTTATTATTATACTTCAATCACTATGGAGCACCTTCAATTATAATTTTGTTTAAAATGCCTAAACCTAGCTTGTGGTATTTATTCTTAATTTGCTACTAAACTACAATTAAACCAACTTGTAATTGTGTCCAAATTGAATTTTCATACTGAAATATGTTGAATTTGTGTGTTTGATTCCCTTATATGTCAATTGTGGTGCATCAAAATGAAATTATTCCAAGGCATACAGATACATTATTTTAAGGGTTTTGTAATAGGTTTATGCTTTTCTGCAAGCTCTTGATAGTTTGAATGAAATTTTAAGATGGATGTCATCATATTGGAGATGTGATCAGTTTCATGTCTGGTATGAATAGTGGTCTACAAAAGAAATAATTTCACAGAAAAAAACCCCTGCTAATTCCTAATATATTAGAAGTGTAATATCCACCAATGAAGAGACTAACAAATATGAATTGTGCTTTCTCTCAAAGACAATTCCTTGAAATTTTGAGAAAACACATCCTCAATCCATTCTGCATGCATTTGGTTGACCCAACTCAAATATTTTTCCCAAGAAATTTCATTCAGCAACAATTAATGGAAAAATCAGTTCTCTTTCAATCCAGATTAATGGGAATAATGGATGATCAAGAAATAATAATGCTTTGATGCCCAGGTTTCAGCCAAGGTGATTGTATTTTTTCTGGGACCAATACAAAAGTATGGACTTATCCTAGGATTCCAGCTCAGCTGGATTTACTGGCATGCTGGGGAGCAAATCCAAGAATGCGTTCAGTGCTCAGTCCCTTTTACCCACCTCTGCAGGACTTGTTTCCCACCTGCTGTGTGACACATTAGCCATAACTTCTTCCCCTCTTGCACCAGTGCACACGGGACTGTGGTTTGGCTCTGTACTGCTAACAACATTATTGACAAAGCAATGCTCCTAAAGTGTAACAACGAGCTGTTGTAGCACTTATTTACGCAATAACGGGCACTTTTCACATACTCCATGCTTCTGTTGGTTTTGGAGCTGTATTACTCACACAACATATTTAACTAGCACTAACAACTTTACAGTACAAAAAACATGTAATTGGAAATCCAGGAGAACAACTGGCACCACTACAACCCCACACAAGCACAGCACAACATACAGCAAGTACTACCTGTGTCTTCATGGTGTGCCCTGCTTTGCTTCACCATCTGATTTCTATGTTACTATTGCAAATGAAATTAACCCAAACCCCAAAGCAATGGATAACACTTTCCAGTCCGGTTTTTTAGCTAACTATGCTACCTACAGGATAAGATTAAAAATATTCCATTATATATTTTTTCTTTTATATATTTTTTCCTGGAAAAGTATAAAAATTAGGCATCAAAACAGGTCAAATACTTACATATATCTTTTTGATGTGCTCATGTGATAGGAGAGCAGATTGATAAAGGACAGAAGAAATGCTAAATATGCACCATGACAAACAGTGAAAAATTAAGTATTGTAACTAACATTAATTACACTCTAGTAAGATGAATAGGCTGCTCATCATTAATGAGAATGTACACCTTTGTCTAAGTTTCACATCTACCTGTGATAAATGTGCTAACGGCGATAGAATACATCATAGTAACATTTGAATTAACAGCACACTAATAGATTGACATACAAGTATGAATAAAGCATTTAATCATAAACATTATACCACACCCAACAGCAAATTTTCTTTTTTGCATATATATCAAGTAAAATGTATAAACATTTATTTCAGTTTATGGTGAGATAATCTAATGGTGTTACCTCATACTATCCTAATATTCGTAATCCAGACTCTTTGATACTTACGTGGTGACTTTTGGGAGACATTCAGGCAGTTTAATTTAACAGTAAGGGGAATTTCTGAACAGAAAGGGTGGGGCTTGATCTCGGGACAAACTACCCACTGACTCTTGCCCATGTGGCAGGGATGGAATTTTCAAACAATCTTCATAATGGATTGGCTCCAATGCTTATGAAAAGATTACTTTATTGACTTGTAATGAAAACTGAAGCAGGTCTGCTAGCATCGGCTCTTATCTATATCTTCAGTAGCCTTCTCTCCTGTGTTTCCTGGTTTTTCTGGCCGGGAGGCAGAGGGCTGATGGAGCCAGGCATGCAGCAGGAATGGCCAGCACTGCCTCCTGTGCCTGCAGAGCCCAGAGCTGCAGGCAGCTGGGGCCTCCCCATTTTGGAGGAGTTGGGATGTGCAGATGCCATGGCCGTGCCATGCTTCCACAGCAGCCCTAAGGGGAAGGTCCCCCAGGCGACAATGCCAGACCACTGTCCCTGTTCACCCACCGCCCTCTGAGCAGCTCCTGAGGCCCCTGAGCCTGGCAGCCTGTCCTGTGTCCCTGGGAGGGCCGCCTGGCAGCGTGCCTGCACTGCCTAATGCCACCACTGCGAAGGCCCATGGAAACGGCCGCGCTCTGCTGCAGGACCCAGCCGGGGCTGGGCTGACACTCAGCTGAGGAGCTGGGCAAGGAAGCTGGGAGGGCAGCTTGGTTCCCTGTTCTCCCGGGCACAAGACACTGAGGTGCCCTGAGGGAGCAGCGTGGGTGTCTGGCACAGAGCAGAGTGCACAGTAATGGCTGGCACAAGGATCCTTCCTCGCTCAGGGGCAAGGCTGCAAGCACGGCTGGCAAGGGAGAGGGCAGGATTTCACTGCCCAGCTTCTCTCATGCACTGCTCCCAAAGTCTGCACTTCAATGAAGAGCTTGACAGGCAGAGATGAGAAAGCAGAGGGAAGAACAGGAGAAATCTGGCTCAGTAGCAGCAAGCAGAGCTCTGCTACAAGTAAGACTAACAAATGGTGTAAAGACAACTGTAATTCACAGAACAAACATTGTGAATTAGTTAAACATTGCAAGAAGGAATTGCTTTAGCCTAATAGGTTCCTGAAGATCATTCAAACAGTGCAAGCTCATCAGTGTATTTTTTAAGCAATTAAGCAGATGGTTTAAAATACTTTAATTACTGCCAGGGCTCACCTAGGCTGCACAGTAGATGCCACTGGACTTGTGTAGTGCCTGATACAAAATGCTGATATAAAGTACAGAGAGATATTATACAAGCAATGTATGAATACTCAAGCTCAATGAATCCATCTGCAAGGACCACAAAAAGGCCCTACAGGTCAACAAGCCTAGGGACACAAGTGAGAAATCATGTTTGCTGTCATTCTTGTAAAACGTACTGTGCCAAGACACCTCGTGCTGGTGATCTGCTGGGGGAAAGCAAAGCAGCATTCCGGGGGAAGGAAGTCCCCACATGCAGAACAAGGCACACACACGTGGTCAGAGCACTTAAGTCTGGCTTTTCCCTTCTGTCTAAACTGACAGATCTCTCCAGGAGAACTGGAGGTCTTGAAAACTAGCGTAGGGATTTCAAACTGTTTGTATGTTTTATACTGTTCTACTGCCACACCAGCACACAAGCCAGCAAGATAATACAGTATGACTGCACTGGTAGCTGCCATACTCACATTGAAAGCATATATTTTCTTCTTTGTTGCACTAAATGGTACATTAACTTGCTTTCCTTTGCATTCCAGCTGGCAACTTATTGATTAGGGGAACACTTCTTGGCTTCTCCCTCCTATGTAATAATCTTTATAATTTCACATTTCTAAATGTTAAAAGCACACTAATGCAAGTGGGAAGAGTTTCCTCTGCTATTTCATATACTTAAGGAGAAGATGTTATCGATTCATATGCTTTACTCTAGAAGTGCTTTGCAAGGGCAATAAGTATTATTATTTTCATTTTAGCAGAAGGAGAATGGCACACAGATTGCCCAAGGTCACCCTGCAGATCAGTTAAAAAACCAGGATTAAATTCAGACCTTTTGGGTCTCTGTGCAGAGACTCTTCTGCTGCGCTATTTTTGGAAGCCTCCATATGAAGCATGCCCATGATACACAACCCATTTTCACAGTCTAAAAGTAATTTATGACATTCAAAATATTTTTTCTCTAGTATTTTTAATGGCTATAACTATGAAGTGAGTTCTTTGCAATAGCAGAAGAGGAGCTGAAAGAAGCAAAACCTTAAAATTTTGAGCTGAAGAAATTTACACTGGTTTAACTCCTACCTCCTGGACTCTAATGATGTTAACTCAAGCACTGTGTGCAGCAGCCAGCGAAATTTTCTTGCACAAATTTTGAGTTGAACTCTGGGTCATGGAGACAATCTTCTTTTACAATAACTGCAGAAATGTATTCCTTATCAAAATTAATGCATTTTTTGCAGAAATCCATCTACCTAAGGAAAAAAAAAAGGAAATGGTGCATGGAGATAGTAATCAGGTAACAAAATTTTAAACTTGTGGAAATTTCAGTGTGGTTCAAAAAATACCAGCTTGATAAATTGTCAGTATCAGAAATGGTAAAAAATTATTCAGAACTGGTTTTCATATGTATTTTGATTATTAGTTTGGATGCTTCTCTTGACACTGAATCTGCTCTTCTTTCCAAACCTTCCCTTTACTGAAGCTTATTGTTACCTGCAAATGCAAGTCATTCTTTACTAATAAATTGTCTCCCACTCTTTTTCCCTATCTCCCTTACATAAACACAGTATCCTGGGGTTTAACTAGTAAAATCTAAAAATTAAATTAGTGGGGGGAAAATTAAATAAGTGATCTTACACACAAAGAAAGCAAAATATAGTCACATATTTCATGATTTTCAATTTTTGTTACAAATAAAAAAAACTACTGGCCTGTTCTCTGATCTCAACAAGTCATCTGAGTAATCTAGCAATTTGCTAACAACAGCCTCAACAGAGAAAAGATAACAGAAAATTTTCACTCTACATGCAAACAATGCAAATACTGTACACCTCAATAATGTATTTTGCAATGACTGTTTTAAATGTCTGTGATCCTGGAGATATTCTGGTTGTTCCAGCATACGAGAAACAATCTCTGGACACAAACAGTAATTAATTGGACTAATAGCTGATTTACTAACATGAACTCTACTTAAAACTTGCAGTAATTATTTTTTGTTATTCACCAGGGACTGTTGCCTTTCAGAAATCGATCAGTAAGAAATTAAAAAGACAAAATTATTTTTAATATATTACTTTGCAGAAGCACAACTTTTCAGTGTTTTATCTTAATGAGATTGGTGGGTACATGGGTCAATCATTAACCCAATTTTAAGCAACAGCTTGATTTCTCTTACTTTCATCATTGATCAATAGATCAAACAGTCTTTCAAGCAGTGGCATGAATAATCCCTAGGATAGAACTGATTGCTAAACTGTTTATGAGCAGTAACTTGGGATAAACTAAAACTCCACCTATGCAGTAGTCAAGATATCATCTTCATACACAGGGTTTTCTGGCTTGCTTTGTATTCCTCCATGGGACTTCTGCAGAAAAATACCTGTGCAACGCTGCACTGACACTGCCTTAAAGCATATGGGAAGATAGGCGGCTGAAACCCTATACTCTTTTGGGGCATTCAGCAGTTTTATGGTCAGCTATGACTGTCAATTATTTTACTTTTTAATTTGTTACCTTGTATGGCTATCAACAATTTTCTGGTCACTCCTTTTAATTGAAGACTGAGGTTATATTCTCAAATATATAGATAGTGACATCTGGACATTTTGATACCTAAATATGTTGCCCCACACCCCTGTCTCAAACACTTCTAGAGCAGTAAGGACCAATATCACAAGCCTTTGATTTTCACTGCCCCAAGGAAGACAGGGAAATCTGTGAAGTGTGTATTAGTATCCACCTCATAGCTGTCTAACACGTTTTTTTAATTCCTCTGTCCTTTACAACACCATCAAATTAAAGAGGCAGAGCTGGTATGTTTATATCCTAAATCAGAACAGAATCAGAAATTTTGCAGGCTATTATGACAGGAAGTGTGTCTTTTTCCTGATGTGTTTTGAACTCTTCCTATTTCTACTTTTCAATCATTAAAGTTTAGATAACATGGGCTAGGCAGTGCAGAGCAGGAGAAAAGAGCAGACTGGAGGCTGGAGCACAGCCCTGACACTGAGAGTCTGCTATGCTGTGATTGCAGTATTGCTGCTGAGAGCTGTCACATCAGCACTCAGGGAAAATGTAACCTCACCCACCTGAAGGCATCCAGAGCATCGTCCTGCCGTGCTCTCAACCAAAGCCATGGCTAGGGTTGGTGCAGTTACACTGCTCCTGGCAATTAGAAAAGAAATCCACAATATTTTATCTCCCATGAAAGCTTTTGAAAATGTTTGCACATTCCCTTTCAGGGATGCGGGGCACAAAGGAAGTGTTTTATCTTCTAGGAAATTTAGTATCTATATGTTAAAGCTCTATTTAGCATTAATGAAAAATTATTTTTCTCTCCATAACTAGCAGCCATTGCTATATAGCAACTAAAGGCTTTAAAACCTTACTCTCTATTCTGTATCTCATCACAGCTATTAAAGAAAGACTGAGAATTGGAACCTTATGCTGAGTAGGTAGGATTCTATCTACCTGTGCCACTTTACCAAGCAAGGCTTCAACTTCAAAATGTGCTGGTGCTTAACTGAGCCTCAAACTTGCCAAAGCTGCAAGGAAGGCTGTGTTGAAACCAAATCTTTGGTGCCTGACACTATCAGGTACATGAAATTCATCAGCATGATAAGTGTTCCTGCATGCAGTATCAATAGCCATCTTTCTTACATGATACAAAATTAATCCTTCACTTGAAGCAACTTTCTCTTGGTCACTATATCTTATTTCTTGGTGACAAATGGACAGGATGTGCTACAGAGGAATTCAGCACAAAGGAGATGAGACAATGTAAACAGACACGCTGTAAACCTCCCACTGCTCACCTCTTCAGCATTTCAGCACTGCTGTCACCAGCTGCTCAGATGAATGATAAGAGTTAGTGCTTCCCAAGCCTCAAACAAAGCAAACAGGAGCTTTTTTCACTTTTCATACGTGGGTATCATTTGGAATTGGAGGCCCCCAAGCTATGGCAAGAAGAGGGTACAGTGTTGGGTAGGCACTGGCACCTCTCTGAATCCCTGCTAAAGGTACATTAGAGCCAGTGAGGCTGAGCACTGAGTTCTCAGCCTGTGGTTGCCTGACACAGTCCAGTCCAAACAAGCCTGATAATGACAGCTCTCTAAAGAGCTGTCACAGCATCACATTAATAGTACACATTAGACTGAAATTTCTGAAGCTTCTTTGGAAAAAGATTTTCTCTGGCACCCATCTGAGGAATCTGGTTTTTTGACATACATCTTGGAGCCTTTATACCTCCTAAAAACATACTGACATTTAAGGGCTGTATTCTTTGGCAATATTTAAATATGTCACATTTTATAGAAATAAGATGGTAAAGGTGCTTGCAATTCACTTGGGAACAATTTTTGAATTTGACAAAATCCTGCTATTTCTGTGATCTTTGATATTTTCTTGAAATAGCACTAGGAAACCTATGTCTAGCAATAAAACCTTATTTAGTTGGACTGTTCAAATAAATCACATTTCTTAAATGTGCTCACAACATTTTTTTCAATTACCTTCTCCCCAAATATATTTGAGATTTTCCAGCCTCAGATTTTCCCCCACAGAGACAGATACAAGGCTCCACAGTGCTGCATCACACCAGTTATGATTTGAGTAGGTTCAGGAAAGTTCCCAAGTCCATCAGGTTTACCTAAAAAGCTGACAAGATTAGAAAGCTCTGTTGTAAAAAGTATAGATCCAGAACTTCCAAGTGAGACAAAAAAAAAATAAATCTGATCATTCTACCACAGAGCAAGAAAGAGAGATACATTACTATATTTAAAATACTTTAAGCAGCATTTTCTGCATTAAGAACACAGATTTAGCAAGGTCATCTTTAGACTCTTGTTGCTGTTTCTAACTTTTGCCTGACTAGTAACAACCTGGAAAATATCACACTTCCGTTTTCACACCCACTGCACTCATGCTGCATGGCAAAAAATTGTTAGAAACAAATGGACTCAGAGCCCAGTGAAACCAATTTACAACCTAGTCCAGCACAGGAAACTCCTCAATTTCAAACTCACTTACACAGGTGCAAATGACAGCCTATTTAACTCTTAATTTAAATGTCTTATTAAATCTTATTTATTAAAGACTTACTAAATATATTATACTTCTAGCTCTGAAGGATACCTTTTCTATATTAAAGATTTTTGAGTAGTCTATGCAGTTATGATGTATATCTGTAAATGAACAGGTTACTTGCTAATGCAAAAATGTGAGTGGTATGTGAAATCTGTAACACACTGGCTTCTCTAATATTTTGCATTTCTTTCTTCCATGAACACCCCACGAATATGCAGCCCGAAAGGACAGAGCAGTGTTATGAGGATGGCTGTCAATACTGGCAGCAGGATTGCTCACAAATGCCTGGCATTTCAATCACAGGCAAGGCATGCACTGGACAGAGGGAACCAATGGGAATTGATTCCCAACTGGATGCTGTGCCAAATCACTTGAATTTCTGCCCAGTGGCAATTGTGCAATAGCTGGAAGTTTGGATGCACATCCCTCATTGTGACTATGGTCATACTAAAAAGGGTGAATTAAATCAATACAAAGCTGCTTTCAGTTGGATGTGAGGGCCACAGGAATGTGTTCCAGTTCAAAGCAGGGGAGCAGACAGTGACACTTGTTACTAAACAGTGGCTGGCAAACACGGCACAAAGAATAGACCTGAGGCAGCAGCCTCCGTGTTGATGGGATATTTATCACTGAGGGAGGAAATCAAGAATGTACCATTTTCAAGATTCCTTGTCTTTTTTTTTTTGCAGCAAATGCAGAACTGGGGGAAGGGTGTGAGGGGACACAGCACCACAGTGCAGAGAAGCTGGATGCTCTGTTCTCTGCTTTACCATTAATGTAAAGAGCGTAGACATTGAGGGTATAGAATCTTCTGTAAATCAGACCAAACAAACAGATTTTTTCCATACAATGTTACTTTAAAGTTACTTACCAGGAGCTTTATTTGGGGTACAAAGCTGAGGCCCTGTCCCTGACCTCATACCTCTGAAACAGGGGCAGAGTTGCTGTTGTGATCACTTCTATCAGTCATGGAGGAAGACAGCACATTATCTTGTTCCAAAGTTCAGCCTTAGAAAATAAAAATATATCCACAGATATTCATATAGCAGAAATTCCTGATAAAATGTGCCTACTCCAAATATCACCTGAAGCCTGTAGCCAGGCTGGCTTTGAATTTGGAGTTACTCACTATTGCACCTGTTCTGAGCAGTCATCATCTCCCAGAAAACAGCCATGGAACAAAGAGGATAAAAGCACTGGTCCTGCAACTCCCCTCCCAGGTGGATACAGCTTGAGCTATACCAGCATTAATGAATAAATCACCATCTATACATGAGTATGTATGTGTGGATGTAAATATTATTATGTAGGCTTATATATACTCTGGTCTATTTATATTTCTGTCACACAAGACATCAGCTCAGTTCCATTTTATGTGGATGTTTGCCCTGGGTTTGGCTGGGGCAGAATTAATTTTCTTACTAACAGCTGGTACAGCAGTGTGTTTTGGATTTACTGTAGAATTCTTGTTGACAACACTCTGATGATTTGGTTGCTAAGTAATGCTTCCCCTAAGTCAAGGACTTTTTGGTGGCTCTGCTCTGCTGGGGGAGCATGGCCAGGGCAGGTCAAAGAGATATTCCATGAATGATCAGAGGGACATTCCATGGCACACAATGTTATGGACAGTGCATAAACATGGGGAGAGGGATGTGAGGGCCTGATCACTGCTGGAGATGGGCTGGCTCTGGGCAGGTGGGGGGCCAGTGTATTGGGCACCACTTGCATTTCTGGGGGTTTTTCCTCTGTCTTTCTCTCTTTTATTATTATATTTTAAACTATTTAAATGGTTAAACTATTCTTATCTCAACCCACAGATTTTACCTTTCATTCTGATTCCCCTCCCCATTCTGCCACAGAAGGCAGGAGGGGAGGGAAGGGGATGAGTGAGTGGCTGCATAGAACTTAATTGTGGACCTGAGTTAAACTGTGACAATGTAGATAGACAGATGTAAGTTCTGTTCTTCACTGTTACCTGTGATGACTTTTCTTTTACCAAGCTTTTCTATGTACTATCTTGTTTTGTCAATCTGTGCCTTGGTGTCTTTGTTTCTCAGATGAAGTGCTCTCACTCAAACAGCAAGCTTAGACCTCAGCTCTTCCACCTAAATTATGGAAGAGAATTGGTAATTAAGTTTTAACAAGATTTAAATGATATTAAAACCAGACAGTTAAAAGGAGACACTGCCTTGGGCTTTGTTGTAAATTTGTATAATTATTTTTAGTTCTCTGGAGGATGCATGATTATGTTTCTGTATTTATAAAAATACTGCCCTGGAGGCATGAAAATGAATTTTATAGTCCACTGATTTGCATATTAATGTCAGCCTTACGGTGTAAAATGTATATTTTAGCAAATAAATGTCCATAACAATTATCAAAATTTCCAAAGAATTTTATAATATATTTGACCTGGATTCATTTTTTTTAAAGTAAAGACAAAATAAGAAAGCGAATATAGCACAGTGATAAAGGTATTGGAGAAGAATGAACCAGATGAACTAAACAAAACAAGAATGGATTTTAAACTATGAATTATAATAGATTTGGTAAATAAGTATTAAGTCCTTACTCAGATTCTGATCCAAATCTCTTTAAAGATATAGAACTGTATTGTCAGAAAATCTACAGACCAAGAGTCTGTAGATTTTCTGACAATACAGTTCTGTATGTTTGCCTTCCTGCAGAAACATAATCACTGGGAAAATCATTCTCTAGATCAAGTGCCCTTATATACTTTTCAGAATGACAATAAAGAAAATCAGGGACAAAAGATGGTTGCTACACTCCAAAATCCTAATAAGGAGCTGGAACTGTAATGTTCAAGTCTTGTATCACCAGCAGAGCAAAAGTTATGGCTTTATGGTGGAAGATATGGAGGTAAAGCCATCTCTTCCATGCTGCTATGTACAGGAAAATAAAGTTAGGTTAAGGTTTGTTTTTCTCATCTCTAAATCTGCCTTTCAAAATCCTGATAAATTCACGCTTGCTCTAACTCCTTATTTGTCTTGCATTTCATAATTTCCAAGAGGCATTTTGAAAGACAGAAATCCTGGGCCTGAAGTGCCAAGTAAAGCTATAGGCTTTTGGAGCTTGTCTAGACAATACAGAATAACAGTAACAATATCGCACTAGTGCAGAATCCAGCCTTGTTACATATATGTAGACAAAATTCTTACCAGCATTCAGTCAAAAGACAATGAACTCAATGGGAGATTTCTTTGTGCATGGATGGAAAAATTACCATCATAGTTAATAGTAATCCATTTTGTTATCAAGATAAATCCATTGGCCTTGCAGTTTATCTCCCCATGGAACTAATGTATTGTCAGCTCAAATAATGTGTTATTATCACTACAATAATTATCATTGTAATAATCTTAAACAATTATTTGGATTAAAAACCTGTCATATTGTCCAAGTTTATAAGGAGAGCTAAATACAAGTTTTCTGATTTTTCCTCACAGAGAGTAGAGATGCTTGTTGTGTGCCAGAAACTGTAAGAGAAAGTGCCATCTTAGTGTCTAATAGTAGCAGATAAGGTGCATTTTACAAAAATGATCAAATGCCAGTCAACTGCTGGCTCAGGGAAACACTTGTTAGGCCATAAATGAGCTGATTGCATGTTCAGAACTATGATTTCCATAAAGTCTCATTCAAGGAGATATTAATAGTCATTACTTAAATGTGACAAAATGCTGTCAGAGAGGGAACATACACTTGACATTCTCCAGCAGTCCCTTGCAAACATGACTCCTAATATACAAACTTTTACCCCATATACATTAGCCAGAATGTTTAGAGGTAAACAAAAATACTTAAAAAATAATAATTTAAAAAAGCCAAGACTGAGCAAAATGTTTCTGTGATACTCCCATGTTGATGGCCAATCATGTATATTATCTTGGGAATGAAACAAGGGAGTCTGAAGAAGCAAGCACAGAATATTATTGTTTTTCTTTTTTTTTTTAATCAAGAAATCTTTGGTAGGTTACTGAGATCTTCTGCACTTGAAATTTTGTACCCACAACTGCAGGAATTGCAGACATGATTTTACAGAACATGTCCTTGCAAAGTGCTAATCATTGGCTTTGAGATGAATGGCAGGCAAACCCCAGCTCCTTGGAGTACCAGAGATAGAAGAGCACCTTAAGTAGGGGCAATGGATCAGACATGAGCACACAATCTCTACCTGATCCTGTATGGAGTCTGTCAGACAAGGCTCCTCTTCAACAATCTCTGATCAAATCTGAGCTGGCAAAGCTCTAGGAGTATGGACCCTTCTATATATGAGACTGGCAATATTTTTGACTCAGAATCACATGCCACAAAACCATATTTAATGTCTTGTAGTCATTAATTATAATATTTGACTACGAACAGAAAAGGGTACTTATTGTTAGCAAAATAGAATTACTTTTTTATATGCAGTACAAACCATCCATCAATAAAAAGCAAAATTTGAGGGTAGGACCTATCTTCAAAGGTTTGCCAAAGATACAATGATCCTTACATATGCAAAATTATAAGCAATACTGCATTTGACAAACAAGAGATATTTAAAAGAGATACCACAGACAGGTAGCTCAGGATTTTAAAATATTATCTTCCAGTTTTTATGTTTTCCCATGGCTGGCCTGGGTTTAAAAATAAATTCAGAGGAAATACTTTTACACATACACAATCTGCTTCATCAGTGAGATAAAGTTTTGAAGGCTAATGTTCAGAATTGCTATCTGTTCCAATAATTGTCTTTTAATTGATGTTGATAATTAGGGATCAATTACTGTTTGGCCTGACTCTGTGTGTGTGGCGGCCAAAAGATAAACAAAGCAGGGATGAGGAGATGGCCAAAAGAGCCTTTCTTGCCTTCAGTCAATCTGCAGGAAAAGGCAATCACAACTGCAGTGCTCTGGGCCAGCCCATTCTGTCCCTTTTGGATACAATACTCCCAAGAAAAGGGCAAAGGGGCCATTCCTGTCTGTGCCATTGTCATGGATGAGCTTAGTTCACTGAAAGAGTAGCATCTGAGTGGGTCTGACAGTATCCCAAGATGAGGAGAAATCCCAAATATTTGAGCTAATATAATTTTGCCCTATCCCTTGTTCTAGATCGTTGGATTGTGAACTGTTAGGTGTAGGAAGAGTGAAGGTAAAACTGCTGCTAGGGTTGTCTTTGGTCTGCACAAATCCAGCACCACAGAGAGGCACTGGAAATCAGAGAACAGTGTGTAGCTGTGTAGCCACATAACTAATGGAATACTATAGAAAGCTGATTTATTACCAACATCTTGTTCCAGGAGTTTGCAGCCCTGTTTCATACTTTGAATGCCTCATTATACAGAGTCTGCACCTCTGGACTCTTCCTTTTCTGGGTGCTGTCATTTTGAAGTAATACATTACCAGTTTCCATCAGCTGGTGATGCATTACAAGAGCACATCAGAAGAACAGCTGGCTCAGTCTCTCAATCCTTAGAGTCCAGCAATGCTGACTGTCATGATATATTACATGAACTCTTCAGTCTATCATTGCAATACATCAAAACAAGACACTGGTCTGAAGGTGTATTACTCAAAGAAAGGCAAAGCTGAATTCTCCTGTCCAGGAGAAGGGTTCCAGTTTAATTATGGAACAGAAGTTACAGTACACTGCTCAGAGAAGGTTTGCTAGCTTCAAATTCTTAGTGCATTGCTAAAACACATTATTCATTCATATAATTTGTGCTATAGGAGAAGGTCACATTGCTACTCACTTAGGAGACAATCTCAACAAACAGAGTTCTGTAAAAACACTGCAATGTGCTCTGTATAAGAGAGGCTGTGCATATAAGGGAGTCATGCAGGATTAGAGTTCAACTGTAAGCACCAATTCCTATTCTTTTCATTTCTTGATGGAAATCCCAAACAAGACTCTCATATTTGAGAGTGGTAACAGAGCATCCCACCAGTGGGTTCTTGCTGCTCCTTCATTTGGTGGCACTCTCAGCAGGCTCCAGGTGATGTTGAGAGTCTGCAGAAAAGCAGCAGCAGAAAATAGGGCCTCAGGCATTGTCAGAGAAAGAGCTGGAGCTGAAAAAAATGAAAAAAGAGAAAGAAAAAAAGAGAAGAAAGTGAGACAGTAATCTGCAAACAAATATAAAAGATTATTTAAGTCAAGCCTTTTTATCAGAGTTGAATTGACTGTGGCTACTTACATCAGACTTCACTTTAATGGATGAGCATGAATCTCTCATTGATCAGCACTGCAAACTTGACGCAGGAATATCTTGGGCTGTTAAACTGAAGACAAACCTGTTTCCTCCTCTTGAGTCAGAAATGGTGGCTACATTTCTCTCTTCTATTTTACCCAAAACACAGGAAATGGTCCCAAAATGTTCCCTCTGGATTGGGTTCACACAGACAGTTGGAGTATGAACCACATTTTTCACCTGCAAACCCATGGAAGACAGACAGGATATGATATGAAGCACAACCAGTTAGAACTAAGGCAGTGAAAAGTTCACTTGCCTGTAATGCACAAGTATTATTTCCAGCAATTTTCCAAAGACTCAGCTGTCCAGCTTCTTTGTCATGTGGCTCAGGATAGCTCCTTCAGTGTATGCTACTGACTTCACATTGCAGTTTTATCGGTGTTGCTGCAATATTAACCTCCATGGTCCCTTCTCCTGCCTGCCATGCTGCTATATGCTCAGTAATGCCCTGAGAATTGAATACTTTCCTGATGAAAATTCCTGAAACTTTACCGAAATCCCTTTCTGTCCAGTTTCTCTAACTCAAAGTAAACTTTGGTGGGTATGATTTTGGTAAACATACTAAAACCAGTGTGTAATATGGTATTATTTTAATCTGTGTCTTCTTTCCTTTCCCTGCTATACTTTGTTGCTCTAGCATGCAATATTTTAGTTGGAAAATACTTACAAAAATCATCTAGTAGATCTAAATATAGAAAAAGATTTTTTGAGTGAGAGTTACTGCACCTGAATGTACATTACTAGCAGAATAAAACCCCCAGAATTTAACTTCATGGTGAATTAGGAATCTGAGGGCCATACATCTTTCTGCTCATATTTCTGTTCAGTAGAAGCAGCAAATACCTAATGTTCTTAGGAGGTAATTGAGAACATAAGGTGATCTGAGATGAGGAGAATGGACAGCTGTTTGTTTAGATAGCATAGCATATTATAAGAATCATGAATCAAAGACGTACCTGAGAATGAACATTTCACCAATATGTTACATTAATCAGAACAATTTTAGCTCCTTGTTAATGTTTACAAGATCTAAACAGTCCTTTATTTACAAAAGAGATGGTTCACACTGATATGTGTGACAAGGGCCCCTGAATAAAACATGCAACAAGAACAGATTAAAAATGTGATCAGTAATGAGAATACACAGGGCTGTTACACTCACTTTTGTAAACCTTGAAAAGAATTCAGCATGTCCTAGGTTTAGTTGTGATCGTGGCTGATGTGTCCTTTGCTTCAGTATCTTGCTGTTTTGCTGTTGTGGGAAGGTGTGAGAACAAAAAGGACAATAGAGACACAGGATGACACGTAAACACCGGTAACAAAATAGCAGAAAAGAAAGGAATTGATTAATGGATGATATCCCATAAGGATGTCTTGATGAGGGGACAGGTGAGACAGCTGCTGAGATAGAGTGTCTCTGTAAAGAAATCTTCTTTCACCAGCTTTCTGGTTTTTAAAATATTTAAGTCTTACAGAATTCATCTTTTCAGTAAAATGTGAAAGAGCAGATCAATGACTGTCTGAGGCATGTACCCTCTTTGTCCCACGATGTGGGAACTACTGTGACCTCCCAAGTTTTCCTTACTGACACAGTGAATCCATCTGTCCCAGATAAGAACATGGATATTGCACAGGAATATAGCAAAGTAAGTACAATGTAAGAATCAGAAATGCTGTGCTGATAACTCTGGCCATTTTCCAGGGTCACTTGCCTGGTACTGAAAGCCGAGTAATCAGAAAATAAGAATAAGGTACTGTTTAAATACATCTTTCAAGGAAAATGAGCAGATTAAGAATTTATGGTCTGGTAGCACTTGGAGTATGTATCTTTCTTCAGTGGGTACATACTGTGTAACTGAGCTGGTAAATACTGAGTAGGGTAACTACTTGTGATTTATTTACCAAAAGGGCTGGATTTAGCAGAAGCAAAGCAGACTCATGGGTTCACGGTGACCTGATCCAGTTGAAAACATTCCTGCTTGTTGCAGGGGAGCTGCATTAGATGATCTTTAAAGATCTCTTCCAACCCAAACCATTCTGCCGCGCTGTGACTCAGGCCCACTGATCCCAGGCCACACATTGCCCGCTGGAAGCCTGACACGGAGCTACAGAGCACAGCTGGGTGGAAGCAGCCTTTGGTCACTGACCCTCCCCCTGTCCTTGTGCTCTACCCTACAAATCCTGAAGGGAATGATACGTGAAAAACAACAGTTGCTGAAAAGAATATCACACAGACAGGAAAGGCAAAGTGTCTACATTGGGTCACTTCAGCTTTCCTTAGACAAGACACAAAGAGACAGGAGAGTTTTTGGAAGAATAAATTCATTGCTCTAGTGGATACTACCAAAGTAAGACCTGAGTGGGTATTTATTGGCATCTATGGAAAAAATATTGTTCAAATATATTCTTGTGTTTACACTCAACAGCATTTTGAACCTGAAAAAAGTGCACCAGCTAATCTGTGAATCCCATGGAAGATGACATATACCCATGAATTATACAATAAGCTCCTGTATTCTGTTACAATAGCCAAAGCTAGGCAGCCAGTTAATGACCTCAAGAGACTTGACAAAATACTTTTTTTTTTTCTTACAATCTTCTGCCTGTTTATTCCAATTGTCTTCTGTGACTTCAGGGCACATGAAAGTGGCTACTTTCCTAAAATGGTACATAATACTGCAAGCTTTCTAGAACATAAAAATTTTCTGCTTCCAAGCACCATGTCCCTACCAACACAGGGATAAAATGGTGGTTACTGTATGTACCTTTTCATATATAAAGTATAAATAAATCAATTTCAGTAAACTGAATGAACCCATTTGTCAGCCCAGGGCACACCCACACTATAGGTAATTTTTAAGATGCACAAAGAGATCAAAGAATCAAACCCCAAAAATGCTCATGCCAATAAATCCTTATTAGCCATTGAATTCAAGACAAAAAATGAACAAATAATGATTGAATGACTTTTGTACCTTCCTTCTTCAAGGAACTCAGAGCAGAAAACCCTACAGAGAAGATCACTATTTTTTAATGTCATCTAGGAATCTACTTGAAGTTAGTGTAGTGCTTGATTCTGGCACTCCCTGCAATATCAGTGCTTCATTGTCAATTAGTATTTGGACAGCAGAGTTGCTAAGCTGTTCTGCTTCTATGAAAATAATTTCTTGTGTTGACTACACTTATTCCTTTCCTCTTCATTTCTATATTATAGATAATCTTAAGCTTGTCAGGGGTATTATTAATCACTTATTGTTACCTTTTTCAATATAACTTGGAGACCAACATTCCCCAGTCACAAGTATCAACATATTAAGTACTGTTCAGACATTTGAACATAATATACTGTTTCTAAGTCCTCCGTTGTATTACTAGTAGGATAATTATTACAGCAAATGATAAAATACTGCAAAATTGTTTTCTCCCCCCCTTAATAACATAAATAAAAGAAGCAATTAATTTCCTACAATAAAAACAGGCAATACAATAACGTACAAATGTGGAGTTTCTTCATTATTGCATCAAATTGCAAAACGGAAACATATAATTTCAAAAGGCTCATAAGCAAAAATGGAAACACAGCTGATGTTGCGTCAGCATGTAGCACAAAAATGTGAAGCTTGCACAGCTCACAGCTAGTCTCCTCAAATGAAGCAGTTAACATTTCTAAATGAAATACATGACACACAGAAGCTTTTTTTTTTTTTTGAGTCTCTACTTCCAGAATTTAAGGCAATTTTGCAGAATATTACCCTCCATCAAATACTATAACCTTATAGCATCACCAGTTATTTTAAAACCTGTCTATCACACAGACCTACATCTGTAGCTTTATTGACACATCTTGTGACAAATGGCAATAATGTTTTCAAATGGAATCAATGTACTTCCAAACTGATACACCTTCCTCTACACCCCAGATATTCATCAGATGTGTTTTTATACCTCTTTCTGCAGTGGTATTTTGGTTTGTTTGGTTTTTGGTTGCTGAGAAAAGGTAACACATTTTCTTTGACATCTCATGCAATTTTACAAGTATTCAGGGCACATTCCCTGCTTTGCATGGAAAATGTATTTGCACAGTTGTCAGAATGATGGACAAGGGGAGAATGATAGGAAAGAGCACTGATCTTTGCTTGTTATTACATACAATAGCCCAGTAGGAATCATGATGTGTTGGTGAGACAAACTGTGTCCCATTCTGGAACATATTAAGTTTGTCTCCAGGACACACATGACTTCACTAGGGTGTCTAACCTCATTCATAATAGATGCTAATCTTTTCAGGGCTGACTGATGACAGCACTTCCTGCCCTTCACGGAATTAGAGCTGGGTTTTATCAAAGGACTCAAACTGCCTGCTAATTAGACTAATTCCCTTCATCATGAATTATTTATTTCCATTGGTAACCGACCACTGTGACATTAATGGGTTCTGCTCAACTTAGTTTCATACTAATATACACTATAAGTTAAATGTTTAAAAACTCCTGATACTTCACTCCAGGTCAAGTGTATCTTCATGTAACTCTTGATGTTTTCAATAAAGTTTTGGTAATTAAAGACAGAATAAAGTGCTCATTGCTAAGGAAAAAAAAAAAAGGAAAAAGAAAATAAAGCATAATTTAAAAATTCTGAAATCGTGTTGTTGATTTGTTGGTTTTTTCCACCCAAATGTGAAACACTTACTTAAGACTGATAATACTCACTCTACTCTCTAAGAGACCCTCTATTGCACTGAGGGTCTCAAGGCAATTCACTGAAACAGATCTATATCCTCAGCCAGAACATGTAGTGCCTCTGTATTCAAAATTCTCACTCAGTTGAAGGAGTTTTTTTATGTTTAATATGAAAAGTATGTTTTGTGCTTAGGTAGCACATATCAAATATACAAGCACAAAAAAGAATACCTCGTGGACAGCAGCATTGCAGGGTGGAGAAGGTCAAAGGCAGCATGGCCAACACTGAGATGAACCTGGGGAAAACATAAAGCACCATTCTGGGATGTCTTAGCAGCAGGATCTGAGTAGTGTAAGAGAGGTCATCTATGCAGTACATACAAGGTCTCAGCAAGAGAACTGATGGCTGGTTTTTGGCATCACTGTTCACAAGTTAAATTAACAACAGAGAAAATCCATGGAAGAGCAACAAAATATTGGAGCAATTTAGAAAACATGACCAATGGGGAAAGATTGGTAATAATGTTTGGAAAAGAATATGATGACATTTTCACTTATGCAGAAAGATGTTATAGTGAGACTGGCGATCAGCTTCCTACATGTCTTCAACAAGCAGAACAAGAGAGAACCATTTTAGTCTGAAGCCATGAAAAAAAAAAAACTGGGCAAAGTTTTCCTAGCTGTAAGGACAGAAAAGCACATGTCTAACCTGGATAAAAAGGTTGTACAATTCTCAATACTAAAGGGATTTTAGTTTAGGCTAAAATTAGGCAGATAATTTTTGCAGGAGGTTTAAGTGTATGTGAACTGATAAAATTATTTCCTGAGGCATAAAAAAATTTCAGTTCAATTACTGGAGTATCAATTTACCTTATAGAGGTAAATTGAGGATTTTGCCATTTCTAAAGAAAAAATTTCTACTTAAAAGTTGTGAATATTTTTCAATTATAAGAGTGTCTCTTTTACAAACATTATATGCAGAATAACATTTCAGTTTTCTAGAACTTACCTGTTAGTCTTTTCCACTGGCAACACAGACAGTAAATTTATTCAATTCCAATTAATTAATGGAATTTTTGTGACTCATGCCCAGGATAGTATAGTTCAGGCTGTATGCTTTACAATGGATTTAGTTCCTATTGTGGGGGTTTGACCCTGGCTGGATGCCAGGCACCCACCAAGCTGCTCTATCTCTCCTCTCCTCAGCATGACAGGCAGGGACAAAATAGGATGGAAGAGAACTCGTGGGTCAGGATAAAGGCAGATTAGTAAAACAAAAGCAAAGCACATGGGGAAGCAAATTAAAACAAAAGGTTTATTCTCTACTTCCCATCAGCAGGCAATGTCCATCCATTTGCCAGGAAGAAGGTCTTCAGTACGTGTAGCAATTGCCCTGGAAGACAAACCTCATGATGACAAACCTCATGATAACACACGCTCACCTCATGCCCACCCTAACTCCCTCCTTAGCTGTTATACCTGAGCAGACATCACACACTGTGGAATACCCCTTTGGTCAGTTTGGCTCAGCTGTCCTGGCTAAAGCCCCTGCCTGGATCTTGCCCACACCCAGGTTCCTGGCGGGGGGGAGCCCTGGAGAGGCAGCTTTGCTGCTGTGTGAGCCCTGATCAGCAGCAGCCACAGCTGTGTGTTACCGGCATCTCTGCAGACACAAAGCACAGCACTGTGGGGAAAATGAACTCCAGCTCCACCCCACCCAACACACCTATTTACCTGAACTCTTTGGTAATCAAGAGACAACATGCTCAGGGATGCCACCTTTGAATTGCTTCTCTTTCAGCAAAATTGAAAGACTTATCACATATTACAGAGTTGGGCTCAAAGCTCCAACACATTTTATACAAACTCATTACTAACCCGTGCATATTCTCACTCAGTTCACAAAATAGGTTTTATTCCAGTTTGATTATCCTGTCTGTAAAAAATGAGGAAGATGTATACAACACATCAGAAGAATCAATAAGAGGCTTGTTTGGGGTAATATTTGTAATGACACGGTGAGTTTAAAATAAACAGCAGAAGACAGCTAGACACTTTATATCACTTAGCCTAATAAAGACTTGGACTACAGTATATTTGATAAATAGTCTTTCACTTGATAGCCATAAAAGAACACATATCTCTCTAACCCACAGTGATAACACTACCTAGGTGTTGGAAGCTAGATAGAAATGAACAGAGATGAGATTCAATAAGCTCATGTACATTTCTATCACAGTGTGAGATACTTTGGCTGTGAAAATAAAGGTGTTATTTTTCCACTGTTGAAATAATACAGAATCAATAAGAGGCAACTGTGAGCCTCAATAGCATCAAGGGGTTTCTGTTGACATTCACAAACCAAATGAGCAGAGCTCTGCTGGATTGAGATGTCACCAGAAACCCCAAGATGGCATTACAGCCTTGTTTTTCTAAGTTGTGGTTTTTTGCAATAAACATCCAACTGCCTTTTCATTGTAATTGAAAAGTCACTTTTTGCAACTTTTTCTGCTTTTCCTGTTCATCTTTTTTTTTCAGATTATCTGCTCTGCTCTACCTGCCTTCCTCCTTCCCTCCCACCTCACTCCTACCTCCTGCCTCAATCAACATCATCTTGTTTTTCTCTTTTTTCTGACTTTCTTTCTTTCTTTCCTGCTCCTTTGAATTCCCAAATCAAAATATATCTGGAATGAGTGACTTGGCTCAGTGTGTTACCAGCACTCCCTAATGTCCCTGTGCTAGCACACACCTTTCCTTCTGCCCTGTGGACCTATTAAGCCAAACAAAAGGTCACTCATGTACTGCTCATTATTTATATGGAACAAGAGTGTCCTAGCAGTTTCTGATGCAGCAATATAAAATAGATTTCATTTGAGAGCTAATAATACCTGACACTTAGACAGAGACTTCCATCCAGTGATCTCAAAGCATTTCACAGGCATTAATGAATTACATTTCACAACTGTGCTCTGACAAACAGGCTATTCCCATCTCACAAGTGGAGATAACTGAGGAGGAAAGAGAGAGGTAATTTGTTATTACAACGTCTCTCAGGGCCCAGTTCTTCACGGTTGTATTTAAAGGGTTTCTGTCACTGGCTTCAAGCCAACACTGAGTAAATAACATTAAAGAGCTCTCAGATGTTCCAAGCATTAGCCCTTTAATATGAGATCCCTTCACTTTATATAGCAGAGTACGTTCTCCTTGCTAACTGGGATATAGACACCTTTGGGGACATCTTATTTTATAATGTCAATTCATAAGTCACCAGAGAGAAGGACATTGTGTACTAAATGCTTCTACCATCATCAATTAAACCCAGTAACCCACCTTCTGATTCATTACAACCTTTTTAAAGAAGGAGGATTCTTGAGAGGGAGCTTTTTTTTTTTTTTTAATGAGTCATGAAAAATGTATTTTTTTGTAAAAAATTAGGGTATCACCGGAAACATCTTTCAGCACCATGAAAACCAGCTAAGAGCACAAAATAAGAGGAGAGTGAGCAGACAGCTCTCACAAAATGCCTCTCAACTGATATCTACAATTTGTTTATACACACTGGCCTAACTACAAAATCCAGCTGCTGCTTTTGAAACAACAGGTCTGTGATTTCTTACTAGCCTCCTACATGCATAAAAGGCATCCCTGCAAATTCTGTTGGTGATGGGTTCTCTGCAGAACATTGGTTTGAAATCAGTCTCCATGCTAAAATGAACAATTAGACTGCTACAACAAAGCCAGCATCATCTCGGCTCCACGTCTGAATATCACTCATCAGAACAGAGCCCATGTTTCACTGGACTTTAGAAACACCATCCAAACAAACCTGTTGTAGAACAGTATGAGACACAAAGTATGGGATCACAAAAGACTCAGGATTGTACAGAACACTGCTAGTCACAGGCATGATTTAAAGGTATCAACAAGCATTTTCAGAGTTTCTTCATGTGCACTCATATGAGAAATAGAATCAAATGACAGAAAACGTTACAAAGAACTTTCAATTATTATAGTGGCTATTTATTAGAACAGCATTTAAGCTCACCAGAAGTCCAGTGCCAATTGCACTTATTACTTTGTCTTGGTAATTTCCAAGGGCTATAACCTTGAAATTTTTTTTTTTTTTTGGTGACAAGAGATTCGTGCTCAGCTGAAGTTAAGTCCTTGATAGTCCCAGAAGAAAGGTGAAGGTTAGGCACATAAGGAGCACTTTGAACAAATTTCCATGGGTAAATTCAGCAAACAGAAATAAAACCATTTTTTCAGTTCCTATAGTTTTCCAGTTCCAGGAAGCTTAAGCTACGAGGTATCAGCTTTGTTTCATAACATCAAATTATGTAACTACCACTATTTCTAGAGATACTGGCCTGCAAAAATTACTCTTTCGGTAGATGAAGGAACCAAATAACAAAACCCAAACAGTAAAACTTTGCTGTTTATGCATGAGAAGATTTCGAACCACTCAGTGAGTCATTTTATGAAGCAATTAACTTTCCTTTTTATGCAGACATTTTTTTCTTCGTCTGCCACCTTTTTAATCGTCCTTTGCATAAATTGTAAAATAATTTCTCATTCCCTCAGAAACAACAGCTGCATTGTGAACTCCTGAATTGGCATGTCTTTGGAATATATTATAATAATTCAGAAACTGCTGCCATTTCTGTCAAGCTTTCATTCATAGGAAGGTTCAAACGTCCCGTCCTCCCTCCCCCTTCCAATGCTATTGCTGATCTCAGATTGTCCAGTCACTTCCCTTGCTCTCCCAACTCCCTCTCCCGCCTCCAGTCTCAGCCCTTTCTCTCTAAAGCTCGACACAAATCTCCTTCCCTTGCCACTCCCTAGAACTGGCTCTCTGTAGCCTTCTTGAATTAGACACAAATGACTTGTCTTGACTTCCAAAGCCCTTTGTGGCCTCTCTGCTCACCACTGACCCTCTCATGTTCAATATCAAAGGTCAGCGCTCGCTTCCAATTAGTCTATGAGCCAAGGTACCTTCCTCTGACTGCAAGGCTTTCAAAACAAGCCCAGTCATGCTCTTTCCTCTGTTGCCCCTCACTTGTGGGGAAGGAATTGTCTATCAGTATCTGCAAAGCCTTCACGTTCTGCCTTTTTAAATCCCTCCTCAGATCTTCCCTTTGCCTTCAGAAACCGCAGCAAGAGCCTGACGGTTCACGTGTCAGGGCAACACTCAGCAGCACAACAGGAGCTTCCTCACTGGTGTCACTGTTCTACAGGGAAATGCAGTTTGTCTGTGCCCTGTTTTGCAACTCAGTGGAGGAGCTGTGGCTGATAACTTGAGCTTTGTGGCTCCTAAAAACTGCAAAAAATAATGAGCAAGAGAGAGGACAATAGGAAAAGCATAGATTATTGTTTTCTAAGGCCCAGATGCAGGCATCGCATAGCTCACATCAGCTGAAAGTTCCTGAATGAAAATGAAAAGTTCTAGTCCATCACCTACAACTTCAGAGTGAGCCTTTCTCATTTCAGGCAGAGTTGCAAAGTCTGATCCAACTATACACAGCTAATGGTTCAAACCTATATAAAGTTTGTAGAATTCCACAGATTTCATAAAAATTTGTTTTCTTGAACAATTCAGACTCTTGCCCAAATAATTAGGATTCTTACGTGCTAAAAAAAAGTCACCAGTATATATTATCTTGAGCAAATCTTCATCACCTTGCCTCAGCATTTCTGTTGTAAATGGCTTTTTTGGCTGCAGTTTTCCCAAAATTTTAGACTGAGATATGCACTCAGGAAAAAATCATTCTGATAAAGGTTATAAGTACCTGAAATTCTATTAGGTATCTGAAACTCATTCATATGAATAACTGAAAACATGGCCATACAATGGTAAGTTTGCCTTAAACTGATAGATGATGCTCCCAGCACCATTATTATAAACACAGTGGTTTATTATGGAGATAATTGTGGGTTGTTCAAGTGGAGGATGGAGATGTATGTGTGGGAAGTAACAGAATGGAGGTAACTAAGTGAGTGGAGTGTAGGTGAATAGCTGAATGGCTTAACTGTTAATTTCCTTGGGGTTTTTTTACAATTTACATTAGTATGCAGAGAAGTGGGATCTAACTCAAAGAACTTTTCTGAGCAGGGGAACAAAATCACACATAATGTGTACAGAACCATGTGAAATACAGAAACTTGGTATTGCATTATGTAATTTTCCTGAAAGTTGTAGCTTGTTATCAGAAAGGCCCTGCGGGGTTTCATAACCTGGAAAAGCAGCTTTCATGAAATATGTCATTCTTCAAGAAATGAGCAATAGTCCCAATTTTGCTTCATACCACTGACACAATATTTGGCTCTATCATTTAAATATAATTGATCTTTTTTTTTACATTAATATTACTAATAAATGTAGATTGCAAGGATTAATTAAGTTATCTTATAGCGATAAAGTCATAGCTTATTTAAAAAAGAAAGTTCACACTTACTGCCTATTCTAGATTTTTTAAAAAATTACCATTGTAATGGTAGCTTAGTTGTGGCAATGGTTCAAGGTTTTTGTGGTTTAGTATTTTTAATACTCCAGTGTAATCTACTCCAGTCATCCTTGACAGAGAATAAAGATGGGTTTTCAAGGATCACAGCTTTCAAGCTATGTGGAAATGCCCATTTTCCATCTTGAAAGTAATCACCTACACAGATAAAGACAATGATACTTTGACTGGCATTGATAAACTGAATCTAGAAAAAACTGCACATTTCTGCTAAAATCCCTCCCCCTTTTTTTTTCCATGGCTAAATTCACTGTACCTAGGAATCCCATAGTGCTAGTAAAACAGCCATCTTTAATGGGCATTTCATGCCTCTGGCAATCATAGCTGCAGCCTTTAGCATTGACATGAAGCCATCCCTTAAAAACAACATGCCATTTGCCAGTGAACATAAAATTTATACTACAAAGTCAGAGGAAAAAAAAATCCCGAACCCCCTGGCACCTTTTTCATTAATGTACATCAATGCATGTGTATTTATTCTTAAACAGATATAAAATGTGAAGAATTTTTGCTCTGGAATTCACATCCTTTTTCCATGGTTAAATTCAATCCATGCCTGCCTGGATGTCGGTCAGTCAAATTTAGTCAGTCTTCATATTGGCAACACAGCCTTGACCTCTGAGTTCAGACAACCATTCCTGGTGCACTGGAAGCAGGAATTTGTTCTCATGACATCTCAGCCAACTACACTCTCCAGATCAGTTAAATCTGGTGCTCATTTTGGGGCAGAGATCTAATGAGATCAGGCAGAAGAATGTTCTACAGCAGCAGCCAGAGGCCCCAAACATCTTTTTCCCCTTGTCATGCCATGCCCTCCAGAATGCTCCTTTCTCTGCTGCTCCCTGAGCTCATGAGGACTCACGGCCATCCGAGGAGGGAGGCTGGTGCTGGCATTGGGATAAATTAGTTCTTACAGAAGAAGAGACAGAAAATTCTGCCAATAACTATATATGTTTGATGTTCCACTGAAAAACTCAATGGGCTTTAAAGTAATGAAGACAGATTTATTTTTTTTAACTGATTCAGAACATGTTTTGAAGCTTTTCTCTAGCCATGGAAGTAGAGAAGTTATTGCATAGGAAAAAACAAGCTAGAAAAACAAAAAGGAAGAAGAAACAAGAGAAAATGAGAAAAAGCCAAATTTTCAAAGCAATTCCTAGATTTTAAGAATTAAGGTTTTAAGAAGAACCTAGATGACAACCATCACAAATCTGAGTATCACAAAATCTAATAAAGGTGTAAGACTTCCCACACTGGGTGTGTTCAAACAGAAGCATCGGATCACTTCATTCCTACACTGTACTTAATGTGTAATTTTGGCCTTACTCTCTATTCTTAGTCTGGCACCTTTCAGAAGGACTAAGCAAAAAAAAAAAAAAAAATTGAGCAAATCTAAGGGATGTCCTCTTAACCTAGGAATATATTTAACAAATTGTTTTTCATTGCTGATCTGCATTATATTTAGTAGCATTCTATGCAACTATTCATAGTAGCAAACTGTGTAGCTTTTGGTTGAAGCTCTTACTAAGAGATAGCTTGAAATAACACAAAATAATATTGTTCAAAATAACACAATACTGGAGAATGAGAAATCACATTGACATGTGAAAGAAGTGACATAAGGTGAATCATGTAACTCTACCTTCTCAAGACAGCACCCGAGGCTCTGAGACACCACATGGATCAGTCAATGGTTGTGCAGTTCACCAGGACTGGAAATTTTTTCTACTTTAAAACTCACACAATCAGGAGATTCTTTTGGCTGTGCTGTGAAGTTCTTCCCCACCAATATCCAATAGATCTTTCAGAAGATTATCTTGATTTCACATGATTTTATCTGAAAGAAAACCACATTTTCTTACTCAATGCAATTTAGAAATGAAACTGTTAGGGTTTCTATTAAAAACAAAAATTAAATCAAGATATTATATTTTAAAAATTCAGCTTAAGAAGCTGAAATATCAGTATTGTGTTTTGCTCCACAAAACATTTCCTTCAGCCTGAAAATTTAATAAAGCACATGGGAAATCACAGGTGTAAAAGCATGTGTGTGCATATGTAAGTACCTATGTGGCTTTATATAAAATCAATTACTGCCTTCTCAAGAGGTCCTTCAAAGTAAGTCCTTCCTAAATGCTACCAGAGAACAGAGGAGCCCATACTTTTAAAAAGGGAACATTGAAAGAAAAGTAGAGAGGGACAATGTGCTAAAAATTAGCACACATGCTCCACCAGAAATTTGCATTTTGGGGTTTTTTTGCTGCTTTCTAATATGACAGTTAAGAAGTTATGCTGGCAAAGCCCTTTTAAAATCAAGATAGTTTCTGCAGGTCTTACTGAGTCTGGTACTATTGTGTATTGTCAGTTCAATTATTTGAAGTCAAAATTCAGCCATATTTATGACATGTTATCGGTCTGGTTTGTGTTCATCATGAGATATTGGTGCAATTTTATCCATCTGAGACTAAGATCTAGTCATAAATACTTCATGACTCTGCTCTACAGACCAATCCATGATGCACCCAAGCATGTACACAGCTGGATACAAATATACATAAACCTCAGAATAAGGAGAAAAAACAGAAAGGGATGGATCTAAAAATTAATGCATATTACTTAGATCTGAAAGGAAAAAAGCCAAACAAACCCACAAGACACTGTAAAAGGCAATTCAAAATCATGTTATAGGGAGTAATCTCAAAGTTATTGTGGAGGTTTGGTGCTCATTTAAAATCTTTTTTCGGGTTTGCCAGTTCCTCCTGGTTACCACCTTGTGCCTAGGCAATTCCAGCTGCCTCTCTGCTGGAAGCTGGATACCACTGCATTCAGATTTACCATCATCTGGTCAGTGCCCACTTCCTTACAAAATAGGAATTGCTCATTATTTCTCCTTCCTTCAGTTCAAAATAGTGCTCTGTTGGCCCTAACTTTAAGCACAAGTAAGTGTATTCTACCCTCCATTTTAGTCATGTGTCTGCCTTACTATGTGGCAAGAACAGATCTGCTTTTCTTCTTGAATCTTCAGACTTAAAAGGGGGAGGCTTTCTGCAGGATTATGAAAAATTCCTCTGAAAATTTTTCTTATCTCTAGCCCTGTGTGAGTTACTTCAGAGAACCAGAGAGCAGCTTCAACACTACACTTTTATTCTTTGAGAAGTAAATACCTTATTTTGTCCCTTAGGCACCGTAGTGTAAATACTTTAACGCTCAGTCACGTGAAACAAACCTGTTGGAAAGTGCTGGATCACGCTTAGAACTGGGTCAAGTACAGATTACAGAAACAGAGAAGGGGATCAAATGACACTCAGCTGGTGAGGCTTTATGGAATCCTACAAGAGGTCAGAACTTAAATGTTTCACTTCTATTATGTTTTGCTTCCTCTATTTCAGGAAATCTAAATAAATAACAAGAGAAGCTCACTAAGCTTTCTCTAACATTTGGAAAGAGGCACGGCTCCTGAATGCCATTGAAGAATTCCTGTATGAAGGTCAGTGCTTGGAGAATCTGATGGCGAACAGGAGAGAAAAGATTACAGAGTTATCCAAAACTATCCATCATCTGAATAAAGGGAAAGCAGCAGGTATTGATCAGTTCTCTGGAGAAATGTTGAAAGGGGGTGGAAGGTCAAAACATGGAAGTTACACTATCTTGGAAAGGAATGAAATCAAGATCAAATGACAAAGGCAGGACAATAGATTCTCACACTACAATATACACAGCATGCATATTGTAGCACAGCTGAACTGAAATTTCACAAAGTGCACAAACACACAAATGCACCATGGAAATATATTGTATATCAAAAAGATGAGGCATTTGAATGCCAAAATATGAAGTAGAATCAGGGAGAGGGAAAATAGGGAAAACCTTACACAGCCATAAGTGTAAAAACCTGAGACATTTGCTGCAGATCTACACTTTCTACCAGTTATTGAACAGAATTTGTCAGACAGCAAAACCTGAATATAAAAAATATATTTGAAGCAGATGAGAAATGAAGAAAGAATTGCTGAAAGACAAAGAAGCACACTCCTTAAGGCACACATGCTTCTCATTTTACTTTGCAAAAGCTTTTCCCCATTTGTGAACTGTTGCCAAGTAACTTTTCCTTGGTACCTGAGCTGAAGCTGCTGAGGCCGTGAAGGTTTGGTTCTCACTGCTTCTGTTCATCCCAGCACAACACAGGGAAGTGTATGAGACATTGGCTGTTAGTCAAGTGTGCTCTGAGTGCTACTGCCATAAATTCTGCACTACTTGCTTCAAGTGGGAACCTGACATTAAGACATCTTGCAAATCAAGGAATTAATCTGAAAAAAAAGTCCAGCTGCAGAGCAGAGATTAAAAAAATGTTTGAAAAATGGCTTAAAGCAGGCTGGAAAACTTGAGGAAGTATTTTGAAAAAATTGTAGAGCATGGGGTTATGCTTAAAACCACATGAAACAGGCTATGCTTACACTTTTTTTAAAATTAATCAGGATCTTAAAGACCACATGTTGCTCTAAAGCATAAAAAATTTTATAAGAAATTACTTCTAGAAACATACAGGAAATTCTATGCCTCCAATGTTGACTCATCTGAATTTTATTTCCTTCTATTTTTAAAGGAAAATGAACCATGAAGAATCCCATTTATTCCCATGACTAATGACATTTTAAACATCAAGTTTGGTCCAGTCATCTGTATTTTCATTTAAGCCAACAGCATAGGTGAATAAGCGTCTGGCAGAGATTCTAGGTTACTCTATATGTTAAATTACTGTTTTACAACTAAACACCTGCTGGGAGAATTGAAACAAATAGGTGAAGCATTTTTCACTGAACACTCTCTTCAGCACCATCTCATAGTGGCTCTCACCGTGATTCTAATTGGCAAAATAAATCTGGTGGGTGAAAACAGAGCCACCTCAAACCAAGCTAAGGCTTTTTCTTTGAGTCTCCAGAGAAGAAGAAAAAAAAGGCTGTGAATTTTTGCTCCATGCTAAAATCCAGGGAAGGGCACACTCACACAGGCTCAAAATGTTTACACAAACACTATGCAAAAAGTGTTTGAGTTGCTTTCAGCAGCACAATAGCATAAATGAGATTTTGTGTGCTTTCAGAATACTCTATATTGATTTTTCTCCTTTATGCTGCCTTTGCAATTGTATAATCTGATTCAATCTGATTCAGTGCATCAACACTAGTGAGGTAGAAATAGTCCCATGTATCTGCCCACTTCACAGAAGCGTATTTTTACTACTGCCCAATAACAATACAGAGTCAGAGGTGCTTGTGTTCAATCCTCTCCACTTCACCCCAAGTGTCAAAGTTGTCATTTTTAATTTTGCCAAATTATTCCTACAACTTCCAGAAGTATGCTAGGAGTGTGCTTGGGCCTGTTACTTTGGAAACAATGTTGGAGGTAGGTTGGAAATTAGAGATGAAAATAAGATAATTAAAATATTTTTACAGTATCTTTGGAAAGCATAGTAAAAGATACAGAGAACAGCATTCAATTCAGGTAGCCTTCTGGCATCACTTACACAAAGTTTAATTAAAGTTTCCAAAAACATCTCACCTCTTCCTTTGCCCTGCAGAAAGGTGCCTTGCTCAGGTTTACAGAGCCTTTTGCCATTAGTGTCTCTATTCTGGTAAGCTACTGCAGAAAGTCAGGGGCTAAAGTCACTTAAACACACACCTTTTCTTTTTACCCCAACTTGAAGATAATGGAACTACTCTTAAGTACCCTTCAAAAGCAGTAAGAACATGATTTTACCGTTCTGCCCTTCAAACTTACTCTCCAGAAACAAAAAGAGGCTGAAACACTGTGATTGGAAGTGGAGTTTCTCTACCTTGCTCTTATACAAGAATTAAAAGGATGATTTTTATGAGGCATTCGATAACTAGATTCTGCACATAAAAAAAAAAAAATCAATACATTGATTTTTCCTCACTAACAAAGATAATTTACCAAAACACTGTGTTTATTACAATTCATTCTGCTGTGTTTCTGCCTGGTGAAGCTATTTGTCAATTTTAAAATGGAAGAAAAGGAAAAAGCTTTCATCATTCCCACTTATTGTCCTTTCTCACCTTTAACTGTTGACAAGTTCTGTCAATGAAAAAATTGCCACCATTTCTCTCAATTCTGCCTTGCTAATCCCTCGCAATTCTATGCTAATAGAAAGAATTATTCTCTCTCTCTACTTTGCCTTGAGTAAACAATGCAAATATCACCAAAAGTGACAAATTTTCTCATCTACAATATAAGATCATTACATAGAACTGCTAGTCTACTCTACAAAATCCCATCTGATCACTAGGATGTTAATTAGTGGGGAAGAAAACCTTGCAAAGTTTTTAGCACTTCTGACTTTGGATCTCAGAGCGCTCTACAGAATTAAGTAAATTCGGCCTTATAAGACACTTCTAAATTAAATTCTTAGGTGAAAGAAAAAATCACATTTAGGGCAGAATCCTCACCCCTCCCTCACCCCAACCCCAAAACCAAGGTCCATATTATGAATCTGTTCTTGCTTCTGGTAGAAATTATTTGCATATTTAAATTAATTGGACTGTTTCAGGAAATAGCTGCATACCAGCGGGGGAGAAGCTGTTCACAGTGCAACTGCAATGACAGCCAAAGTTTCAATGAAACAAAGTTTCATGTTATTTCCCCTAAAAAGTCAGTGAGAAAAATATTGGGTAGCCTGGAGTCAGAAGACCAGCACTCTTTTTTCCCCCAGTCAAAAAATGTTCTGCTAGAAGCAACCTAAAAGATAATGTAGTCCAGCCACTTTACAAACCCAGGTTTTATGCAAGACACATTGATTAGTTTTCCAGTGAGGTTTTCTCAATATCTCCAGACAGCCTGAGATGTTGTCAAGCTGAGCTTAGAATAGTATTTTCTTAATAATTCCCAGAATAAACTTTTAGTGGAAAGTATACTAGCTTCCTTTTCTGCTCTTCCTCCTATTCCTTCACTTGTGTTTTTAAACTACAAGCTTTCTAAAACATCAACTGCTTCTAAATATGATTGCATATTGACTTACAGAACCTTCCCTCTTGAAGTTTTCAGATGATATTATAAAATGAATAATCCTAGAGAACTTTATTTTTAGTTTTCTGCTCTAGTCAAACTTTCAGGTTTTAATAATATTGAAAGCAATCAATCACCCTTGGTCTCAGCTTTCACTGTAAGAATATGCTTACCATGAACTATTACTGACTTCTTGCCATATTTTAACATTATTGCATTCCCTCTCACAAGATACTGTCAAACGACTTGGTTTTATCTGACCAAGACATTCAAGAAAAGGAAGAAGGATTCTTCTTCTTCACTTTTATTTATTTATATATTGTTAACAGGTGCTTTTGATTCACTAAAAGCTTTCCATCCTCTCATCTTCTAACCATTTTCCTCCTCTTTAGACTTGTTCTCACCTAGAACAGGCTCTTTCAATGTTCTTTCACTACTTCAATCAGAGTGATGGTGGTACTGACTTGGAGTTACTCACCTTCTTTGGCTTGGATGACAGTTAATTTTGTGCTTTTACCCAGAATTTCACCACAGGCACCTCATTTTCTCAATTCATCTTCTGTGAATTTCTTTTTCCAGTGATCATGTCTAGTGGATTTTACCTCAAATGTGAATGTAAACAATGACCCCTGAAATAGTGAAAGCACAAAAGGGGGTGAGCATGTACAATGGTGAAAAAACATTAATTCTGTTTCTTTTATGGCATCTTTAGCACTTACAGCTGAAATGTAAAAGGTCTGGTTATCAACCACAGGCCACAGCTGGAGAGAAAACATCTCCCTCTGCAGTGATAGCCTGACACTTTCTTCAGGGTTGGAAAGGGGGCCAAAGGTTGCTTGTGTTTTAACATATCCTTTCATTGTTTCCTTTTTCACTCAGAAATATGAGAAACACAAACTACAAAATGTCTTTGTTTCCCAACAAAGTTTTTCTGGACATGTCACTTAAATTTTTTCATCAAAAAATACTATTGCATTTGTTTTACTCTGTATTTTTTATTATTTTCTGTGACCTTTTGCAAAAGCAGTTCCTTTCTTCTTGTCAAGTGGACTCGTATTTTTCATTTTTAAACTCAATATTCCTTCTGACAGAAGAATGTAATTATTTTTTGAAGATGGTGCAGATTTGAGGTAGAATGAGAGAAAAGAAAAAGGGAGGGAAGTAGCAAAAAGAGAGAAAGTCAAGAAACCGTGAATGAAAATTTTTAAATGAAGACTGTTTTCTAAAATAAAAATTAATACTAACATTTATTACTAACATTTAATACTAACAAAAATTTAAACACTAACATTTCCATATGTGATTTATTAGAAATACCCATTTTAAAATCCCTATAAAAATTTCAAATTTTTACTGGGATGGAAATGTTCTTCTGTCAGAAATGGCATTGCAGAGCAATAGTTACAACAAATTACAGGAATTCATTTCCAAAATGTCACATTTACTTTTTCAGTCTCTTTTTCCAGCTTTCCTCTTGCCCTCTTCTATTACTCTTTTCATGCACTTGCTCCCTTCTTTTTAGAAATTACCTTATGTTTCTCATCTCTGTAAGCTTTTAGTAAATGTCTTCCTATATGACACATCTCCATATCTTGGCTCCATCACCTCTCATATTTCCTTCTTCTCTTTGTTTTATCCCTTCTGCCTCTTCTGTTTATTCCCCAGTTCCCTCAAATTGACACCCTTTCCTCATCTGAGTCTCCTCTAACTGTGCTCTCAATAAAAAATGCTGGTATCTCTTCCTATTGGACTGGCTTTCCTCTGCTACCTGCAATCAACCTCCAAATACTTACACCTTGGGGGAGGAGGGGAAAGGGGAAAGTGTGTCTGTCTGTGTACGCACCTCAGGGATCTCTGCCTGCTCTTTTTGAGATGTGAACTGGCCCAGCGTGGCCGGCAGCGAGCAAGCCGCGGAGCTGCGTGGCACAAACGCCGCTGCCAGCCCTGCTGTCCCACCCTGGCTGCACGTGGGGCTCCCAAAGCACAAACTGCTCCCACAGTTGCCTTCTCCTGCTCAGAAATCAGGACAGAGCCCCCAAGAGCCATGAACCTAACTGGGATGATGTGAGTAGTGTTGTTCCCAGACAGAGACACTTTGCAAAACTCTCTACTCCATCCACGTGCGGGTGACAAGATCCACATTCACCCCTTCTCACATAGGGTTCCCTTGCAGCAAACCAAGGTTATACCAACTGATTAGCTAAAAAGTTAATTTCCAAGACCAGGAATAGACTTGTCTGAGTTACTAAAGGGAACAAAATGACGCCTTTCATTTCTGTGTTCAGTATGAATGGGAAGGTAGAATAAAATAAGATGTGAGTCTTCCTTTTTCATGGTTTTCCTCCCTGTGGAGAACTTTCATTTTACATTTTATTTCAAGAGGTAAGAGAGTCAATCTTGATATGAATGATATCAGGCTGGTGACATGGGACCTATCTCAGTCAATGTCTCTAGATACAGTACAAATAATAAGTAATAATCTTGGCAATATCCAAATTTCTATGAGAATTTTTGGAAACAGTATCACAGAGATTAAATGCTACTTCTAATTTTTTAATCAGTTTCTCACAGACAGGAATGCACAGGTGCCTTGACCTTAAACTTAGGTAATTATTATAATTAAAGAGCTAATACTCCATTCACAAATGTCTGCTGCACTATCTCTATTGTCTAAACCCCATTATTGTGCATGTAGTTCCTTTTCTGTTCCCGGTTTCTTTGGAACTCTTCCAAGATTTACTCAGTTATTGTTTAAAGCCTTTCTCAGTATGTTAGTCTGATGGTGTTTTGCGCTCTGCATCCTATGACTTATGGATCATTCCAGTTTTGGAGAGATATTGTCTACATCCATTCAAAAACATTACCCATCCTATATTCAGTAAATATACTACTCCTCTAATCAATAATTTCTGCTAACTCCCCAAATAAATTGATACTTTCTTTGTTATGTTGAGTAAATTAGACAAATGAATGTTTTGTAAAACTTGCAGCCCTTTTGTGTTCCCTTGGGTCCCAGTCTGTCTCCTTGCCCTTTTTATTTCCTTTTGCAGTGAGCACTACCCATATACCTCAGCTGTATTTACAGAATTATTTGGTCTAATTCTGTCACCAGAATGAAATCTATGCAAATGAAAGACTTTCTCAGTGTGCCTGTCAAACCATATTCTTCCCCAGCCCAAATTATTTTTAAATAGTTTAGCTTTTGGATGGAAAGGAGATACAGACACTGAAGAGAAATATTTAATTTCAATTTCAGACATTGTAGAGAAAATGAATGTATTGATTTAAAAAAAGTAGTACCTCTCTCCTGCTTTAGCCCACAGCCCATCTTGAATAGAAGAAAGTTTGGTTCAATTATTTTTTTACCTGAGGGGTTCTGAATCATATTTCCTGGAAAAATATTTAACTACCATGTTACAGAATTTTCATATTCTAGGATAAAGAGTCTCTCAATCTCTCCTGCTGGTGCTATTCCACTTGGTTTAATACACTTAAATATTCTGAGGCACAGTGAAAATGACTCAGTAACATGAGGTTTGTGGTACTCCTGTGGAAAATGGGGCCTCAGGGTTCAAGTCTTTGCTTCAATAAATATCTAAATATTTTTAAACAATGCAGAATTTCAACAAGAAAAAAAAAAGAAGGAATTTAAACCGAAGTGTGATGCACTACAGTCTCCAAGGCATTGTCCTGAATGAGGAGAGAGCGGAGAATGAGGAGAGTGGAGAATGGAGCCCAGACCTTCAACAGATGAAGCACGAAACAGAAAAATGGGGATTCACAGATTTTGTCGAATTAGTGTGGACAACTGTTTTTTGCAGTTAAGACATGTTCAGCCACTGTATAGTGATTTTGCTGATAGTTCTGGCACAATAGAAGATGTACTTTGGTTTAAAAAACTTGCAGAAATGCTAATCAAACCCTATACTTAATTTTTGGTAATCATAACAATAGTAAAATATATGTCCTTACAAAAGAGGCTTGGGAAAAGGAAGGAAGTATTTCTGCCAAATTATGTCCTCAGAGGTTAGAATTTTCTAGTTTTCATTATCATGGAAAACAGGTACCAATGTGGTGATGGCAGATAGAACAAGAAGCAAACAGAAAAGGGGTTGACTTATAAATACACAATCACCAAATGATATTTTTGAAAAATAAGTATTATTACTCAACAAAAGTGTTGCTGTTCTGTACAGCAGGTGAAGGATAGGTACCTGCTTTGGACATAACCTGAAGCTCCATTTCCTGTGCAGTACAGATCTTAAGGTGGAAACACATAATGATATTTTTATATAACCTATACATGAACAATTAGAAAAATGGCATTTTGTATAATTTCTATGGAAAGAGGAAAGCATGATGGGGCCTTTTGCTTCACAGAGGTTTAAGGACTTGCTTCAATCAGATCCCTCAGAATGAACTAATTTAAAACAAAAACCCAGTTCAAAAAGACACACATTTATAACGCCTGCCAAGGAACACTTAAATTACACGTACTACTCCATGAGAGAAATAGTGTAAGCAACATCAAGTTTATCTGTTAAAATTTTTACTGTCATGTTCCTGAACCTTCCTCCTGCAAAACTTGAGCTCCCTTTTTCAGAAGAAATCCTGCATATTTTCTGAAATTATGTGTTCTTTTATTCATAAAGTGTTCATTAATTAAAGCAAGGCAATATTGTCAGCAGAGATGCATCTGTTACTCTTAGGAGTCTCCAGGACAAATTCTGTTTTGGTGACGTCTGTTTTACTATTGTCCTGACAGAGCAAATGGCTAAAGACCGAGTTCTTTCTGATGTACACATGTTATATATGCAATTAAGTCTTGCTATAGTAAAGAATCACTGTCAGCAGAGATTATTTTAATGGATGTACAGTATTACTTTAAACTAAGTCTTCACCATCTGTTCATCTTAATTACAAATGCAAAACCAACATATCTTACATTAGCATCAGAAAATGGGGAAATATCAGTGACTGAAATGTCCATATATACTCTTTGTGCAATGCTGCATGCATCTGTGCCATTTTTCTTCTCCTCTTCCAAGCAACACAAATTGGGAAGAGGGGGAGGAAAGAAGGGGCTAGAATTATTCCTCACAGATAATTTTCTGGCATGGTTGAATCTTTTTCTGGCAAACAAGGATTCATTATGAAACATTTCAATATATTATGCTTTAGAATGGTTTCCAAAAGTATGTACTTGCACTTGTACCTCATCCTAGCTCTTTCTGGCTGCCAGATTATCAGGGAAAATGAAAGAAAGAGCCAACACATGCTAATGCCATCTAATAAATCACAAAAATGGAGGTAAAAGAATATGCAAGGAATATTCTGATTTATACCAAATGGAGAGGTAAAAAGGAAGTAAAATATTAAAAATAAAATCCTATATTTCTGATATGATTTTACTTCATATGGACAAGATAGATTCATAGAAAATAATAAAATATGTAAAAGTACAGCCTATAATCTGTTGCAATTTGGTAGCTTGCTAGTAGATATTGGGTCCCACAATTGTTCATCACTAAGGAAGCAGAATTATAACAGTCAAGATTAGTTTAAGTTTACTGATTAAGTTAAGTAAGTACTGATTAAATTAAGTTTGCTTATTTGAAAGTACTTGGCCATCCCTTGTTGATTCAGTTTATCTGGAAATCTGTTGTACCTCATGGTACAAACACATGCATCATGACAAGATTTTGATCTAGACAGGAGGAAAACTCAGGGAAAATTATAACAGTATCTTACAAGATACTATTATGTGCCAAGAACTTATAAAAAATAAAATAATTTTTAAAAGCCCAACAAAACACCCTGGCAAATATTCCATCACTCTCAAATTTTCTATCTAGTTCTCATAAAATGTGGGTTTTAACATCTTGCAACCATGATATGTCCAAATCCAAAATGTGAATTTGGCATGTCTATCCTGAGATAGACATGGACATAAATATATGAGAAACATAAGTGGTGATATTATTCTCTACTTTACACATAGGAAAATATGCATAGAAAACGCTTATTCCGAACTGGAGAAACCAGATTAGAGGAAAATCTTTTTTTTGTGGAGTCTTATCACTAGGTGATAAGCACTTCAAAGAGATGGTTGGCATTGTGTCAATAAGAAGGATAATCAAACTCAAACAGAGGTATAGGATGCAGGACTTGTTGATGTATAAACTCTGTATCAGTTTCAATTGTCTAAAAGTACAGTATAAAGAAAAAAACTGTGCAATGCTCTAAGAAATATATTAGTGGAAATAGGTTTGGAGAGATGTTTCCCAATAATTTTTTACTTTAAAAGTTGCCAGGAAAACACCATAAATCATTAATGCTGGTAATTTGTACTGGGGAAATGTGTATGGCCTTACATTACACCATCTTACATAACAATACCAAATATGAAAATCAAAACTGCTCTGTAATAAAGAGCATTTTTACTGATTGCACATGATTATGTTAAGCAGCTTCTTCTAACAGTGTCACAAAGGTGATTTAATAGCTCCTATAACTAATCTTCCTAGATGACCTCTCCCCTCTGCTGATGAAGCCTATTCAAAACCTACTGCCCTTTGCTCATTTTGCCATCTTTTATTTCCCAACTGTTTTGATCATAAATACTTCAGGCAAAATTCTTCTTTCCCCTGAACAAATTTTCTTTGCACTTCTCAGCTCACCAATGTGAGTGATGTAAAAGAAAACATGTCCTTATCATTGTTCTCATTATTACTATTATTTCCCTGAAACCACCATATCAATAAGTATAAGAAATCACTCATCAGGTATGTGATGAGTACTGCAGTTTCCAGCCTCTTTCTACCAGCACGGACCAAATCCTGGCTTTGAGAAGGAAATTCACACAGCTCCTTTTTAACAAAAAATTGAAAAGAAAGCCCATCTCCTAGAAACACCAAACTGGAAAAGAATGTCTTAAAATGTCACCATCAAATTCAAATAATGCAGAGAAAACTTCCTACCTAAAACCGAATATGCGTGCCTGAAAATACACAGAATGCTATGAACCACAGTTAACTTCAAAAACCAAACCAAACAAACAACAACAAAAAAGACCTGGAAGGAGTTAAAGAGCAAGTCATATCATTACAGTTAGAAAAGGATGAAATTCCAAGTTATTGTCAAGGTCGAGAAAGGGGAAGCCGAGCGGCGTGCGAGCGGCGCTGGGGCGTCCCGGCGGTGGCAGAGTCCCTAGGGGGCACTGCGCAATTAATATTGCGGCTGCTGCCACAAAGACGGGGCTGCTGCCCAAAAGCGTGAGCAAGCGGCTTGTTCTCACGGCAGCTTCCTGGCTGCACCATAAACCCCTACTATTTGTCCTTACAGAATAACGGACTACTTTCTAGAGTAAATATTTTCCTCTAGGATCATTTAATGTTCTAGTAAAACGCAGGAATTGCAGAATGTATGGACAGCAGCCGTACAGAATGGAAGAACAGCAGTAAAATACTCCTGTTTGGGGAAAGGGGCAGGTAGAAAGAAGATTAAATAAGTGTTAAAGTTGTCTTGATTATAAAGATAAAGTAAAACTCGAGTTTATATATATACATACATACATATATATAAAACATATAATTACTTTGTGCATAATTTTAAAAGGAGAGCTACTATATAGTTTATAAAACAAATTAAATCCTTGATACAATGAGATTTTTCAGACTCAACTTCAGGATTAAATGACTTTCCATACAATGGGGTAAACAAGTCAAAGCTGCGGTTTTGTTTCCACAAGAAAATGCAATACTTACAGCGCCTGCCTTATGAAATTATCAAATAAAGAAGCACCTTTATTCTTGAGCTTTAAACTCAGAGCTAGTGATCCGAGCAGGCTTGAAGAATGCTGGGAGAGTACCTGCACTGTGCAGGACTGCCAGCCAATAAAGCTGTGATTTCACGGTCTGAATTAAGTAGGAGCCAGGACAGGGTCCCCTTGTAAGTGAGCAGTTTAACTGGGTGCCTCTGTACTGTGTATATCTGCAACTGGGGATGATGCTACATTTTTTAACTTGAGAATGTAGGAATCATGGAAGTTATGTCCATCCATATCCAATAGCACTGTACATGGGAAAGGCAAAAATATGGACCTTTCATACGAAATTCCCAGCTGCTTTTCCCGATCCCAAGTTAGAACTGATAAATAACATTAACACTTTTTTTTTACACTAAACCCCTATTTTGGAAACAGAAGGCAAGTAAGGAAATTAGTGCTGTTGGACAAGATTTTATGTTACCTTTGCCACTTGTTTGTTGTCATTGAGGACTTAAGCCCTTCTCTAATAGTTTTAGCCACAATCATCCAATTTGGTCCTCTAAGCATGAGTTTCCACATGAAATGTTATCCTGTCATGGTTGTCGTATTAAAGCCACTTCTGGAAACTCCATATAAACCATCAGCTTTGCATTATCTTGCATTTAGAGCAGGTTTAAAGCAGGCTGGAAAAATCAGAGTTGCAACTTAATGAGAAATTCTACACTTGAAAAAGCAGAATTTTACTTATGAGCCAAAGTGATACAGTTTCAAGCTTTCCCAAAGAAGAGGCAGAGGAACTACTTTTAGGATAACCAAAAATTTTGAAAATTTCAAAATAATATCATGCCAAGAAGTTGAGTGATTACCAGCTTTAGAGCAAAGAGTCCAGAATCCTTGGAAGCATAGCTTATGTCTTTTAAAAACTCTTCAAAACCAACACAAGACATTTTGGTTGCTATTAGTCTGGGGTTTTGAGCCAAAATTTGTTTCATGGTTACATATCAAAGTAGTCATAAGAGATTCAATAAAGTCAACCATGAGTGTACCTGTTCTTAAAATTAAAGTAAAAAATAGACAAATATACTAAGATCGGTCTTCAATAAACATTGCCTTCAGCCTGGTGCTGTGAAAGAGACTACCACCCATCAGACACTTAGGAGCAAACTTTGTAATTACAAAATTTTGCTGATGAGAAAAGCAGAAAATCTTTTCTCTGCAGATTTGATTTCTGATATTCTGTAATCCATTTCATAGCATTCTTTCATCATTGACTACATTTTATTGTGCATTGTAAATATAAAATAGTTACTTTTTTTCTATAACTCTAGGCGTATTCCCAGTAAGAGATCCATCTTTGAAGCCTTTCTATTAATGTAAAAATAACAATTTAGACATTAATATGACTATAGTTTTGCTGAACATATATTTTGAGAAATATTGCAATATTTTTACTTTGTCAGTCAAAATGGGGTAAATGTCACATTATTTTCTCTGAATTTCCAATAGTTTAAATAATGCTAGTTTCTTCTTACTACGTCGTACTTGGAGGCAATTTCTCTGTAATGCAGGTCCCAAGGATTTGAAGAATTTGACTTTGATGAACATGAGCTAATTAGAAGCCACATTTCCTGCCACCTCAGAACAACAGCTAGTCACAAGTAACCTTGAAACACTATCTATTTCATGAACTGTGTAAACAAGGAGCTGACAACTTCTACAAGGCAATTGGTAAGATTATATGTTTCTTTCCTAAATTACAGATAAACTGTGATAGTAGGAACACAGTAGGAGCCAGGAACAGGCATTTAGGTTTCACCTAGCCACTCGTCTGATACCCTATCAGCTGTCTGTGAGGTGGTGGCTTCCCAGCTTGTACTGAGTCTTACAGAGCTAAGAACTGGGATCTTCTGCCTCTCACAGTGCTTCTCTCACCCCACAACCTTCACCCCCTGCCTGGGCTGAACATCATTTGTCATGGATCCTTGCACTCTGTTGGGAACTGGTGTAATAGGTTGCTGAATGATGGTCTGAATTTGGGATAGGTGCCCAAACAACATAAACATGGAAGTTAAATTAGCATTCCTTACAAAGGCTGAGAAAAACAAAAAAGAAAACAGCAGATGAGAAATCATACACACATATGGCGACCAGCCTTCTTCATTGGCCTTCTGACATTGCTTACTGATGGAATGTACTCACAAGAACAGCCTATGCATGAAATCAGACAATCCACAGAGCAGCGTTCCAGGGTCAAAATTTGAAGGCTCTGCAATGATGGGAAGAAGAATCATAGAGTCACAAAGGCTGGAAAAGACCATCAAGCCCAACCACTAACACAGAAAGAAACCTTAAAATCTGCTTTATTCCCACTGCTGACACACAATCTGACTAGGGTCATTCCTTGTGGAAAGCAAATACTCTCTCCTTGCTGGCATTTGGGAGTCAGCAATGCTTTATGAACTGTTGCAACATAACAAACATCACAGCAATCCCAAATCCATACCCTGACCTTCTCCTTAAAGTCTAGAGGCTTGATAAAATTCCAGTGATCTGTGAAAGACTCAGTGGAAATATACTCAAACAGTATAGATTTTGCTTGATACTACTTTCAACTCCAATTAAGAAAGCATTGCCACAAGAAATCTCAAGAATTCAGCTCATAATTATAAGAATAGGACTAAGAGTATTTATTTTTGCTTGATAGCAGGCATTCTTAAGATATTTGAACTATCAAAAGCAATGGACAAGAATATAGTAGTAAAATCTTCATAAGCTGATCCAAGTTGATCCAACTGATCCTGATCTGAACTGTGATTCCCAGAGTAGCCAGGGGGAACAAAATGAGCAGTTTTGACTGAGTCCTGCTCTGCATTTTGTATTAATTCCCCTTCTCTAAATGTAGGGTTTTTTTAAAGAAACTATTTTGCTTTGTTTCCATTCTCATTCAGTAATACATCATGCTTGTCTGTTGAATCAAAGTTGGCAATTTTCACTAGCCAGTTGCAAACAAATTGAGAGGTTGAAAGATCACAGAGATGTTAAGTTCATCCAGATTTCAGAACAATCCCAAACCCCACAAGGCCATGTTCAAAAAACTGAAATCAAAATCCAACAAACAAACATTTATGGCCATGAAAAAAATAAGTTTCCCTTATGTGAGTTACTGAAATTCCTATTTGAATAAAGTAACAAGTTCTAGCTGTGATTGAGGAGGTTCTCTTCTGCTCACAGAGAGGCAGCACAACAAACTTAGGCTATCTTAGACTGCATGACATCTGGCTCCAGGCTCAGTGTAGTTTCTACATGCACTGCTTCCTGTCACAGTAATTAACTGCATTTTTCTTGATTAACAAAAATCCAAACAAGATAAAGAGCTAATTTACTTTCTGCTTTGGGTCCCAGTGGATAAAGCCTGTATGTGTTTCTTGGGGGTTCTTCATCATTTAGCACTGAGATAAATCCAATGACTTTCCTGAGACTACTATAAATGGGTAATTTTTGGATGCACCAAGATCTTTTTAATAAGACACTTTATTTAAATTTATACTAAACTTATTTTAGGCTTGAGGAGATGAAAGAAAGGAGCCAATGTGAACAGAAATAATTTCTAATTTTACCTTGCTATGAAATGGGAGAGGTGCAGATTTTGAGTGTGTGAGTGTGCCAGCAATTCAAAGCTGATACCAATTTAAATTTGTATGAGAAGCAGAGGGTGATCCAACAAATACAAAACAAATCTAACCATAGCCATTTTACTGTTAAAACTATATGGAATGCAATAAGTGAGCACCCAGCAAAAGCAATGAGTATTTTGTTCTGCGAAATGGACATGGAAATCCTTGCTTGTATGAACAATCCTAAATTAAATGACATAATGACTGTCTAACAAATTTTGTGGAAAAAAATTAATAAATCATTAAAATAATTACACTGAACTGGTGCAGAATTTAGCATCTCAGCACAAAAATAAAATCTATATGGGAATGGAAAGTCAAACCACTTTATAGAGTACTTGTCAGAGTACTTGAGTACTTGTCAGATTTAGAAACATGGAACGTATGCCACAGAAATTCTTCCAAAAGAAGTTTTAGCAAATTTACATTTAAAGCCCATTCTCTTTACCCAACTACCCTTTTAATTTTCTTTTCAAAACCCTCTGAATTCTAACTGCATAATAGCAACTGCTCCTATGAGATGACCCCTTGGAATACATTTAGCAGATGACAGCTGATGCCCCACATGATCCCTTTGCAAAATATGGGGCTAGTTTAACAGCAATAAATAAATGTCTTTTCTAAAGCTCTGTGTATGTTTCTAACATGCAGAGCTTTTCTTGTTGTTGCATTTTGGGTTTTTTAGTGTCATTCATTTCGTATCCACATAAAATTGAGAATGTTTAAAGCCCTGTACCATTGTAATAATGAATTTTAATATACCTGGATGGCTCAAACCAGCCTCCCTCAGGGTTCTACAGAACATTTGACATGACCAGTAGCAGGCCAGTGGGTCATGCTGAGAAGGAACCCACAACTTACAGTGAGTGAAGACTTCTTGGAAGCATTACAAGTAAAAATGGTTGCAGTCCATATTAAAACTGAGATAAATGCCTGGGGTATTCAGCATATATACCTAAGCCTTGGAGGTTGTTTTTAATATTCCTGCAGGTCACCTTTAAATGAATTTGCACATCAGTGATAAACTCTGCTAGAGCACATGTAATATGTATCAAAAGTAAAGAAACTTACATGTGCTGTGTGGCAGCCTTAGACAACAGGTTCATTGCAGCATGAAGCTCATTGTAGTGCTCTCATGATTCTGTTAAAATTCTGGTCAGCTTCTCCCAATCAGATACTGGGAAGTAATGAGGTTCTCCAACACCATGGGCAAAGTGGCAGTAAATTAGTGGCTTATGGATAAATATGTGCTCATCAACACCCTGGTGCTAACAATATAGAGATATAAACAATATTCACCCAGCATATTAACCCTTTATCACAATTGTCTCTTTTTGTGTATGCACTTATGAAGTCTGGGAACAATCCTGTTAACTATAGAACCAGCAGACAGCATTTTAATTCATTTTCTGTCAGACTCTGGCAGCATGCCTTTTCTAGAAGTTCTGGCTGCTAGATCTCCTGGACTGTGTCTTCTCTCTGTAGCCAGCTGAACAGGGTATCAAATGCTATGCAGATTTTGTTCATAGCTTTAAATTTTAGCTCTTTTTCTGGAGGAAAACTAGTTCACCCCAAAATTATGGGACTATTTTTTCCAGGCACTTTTTGGTATCATTTTACTCTGCTCTTGTTAGAGTACACTCTATTTCTGTGTATCCTTCATTGATTATGAATGTTCCCCTAGTCTTTACCATGGCAGGCAACCATAAGGTGGTAGCAACTGAACAGAAAAAAAAAAATAAAATCTCATTACAAAGAAGGAACTTCAATAACTATACTTCTTCAAGTAAAACAGAAGACAGCATTCTTCTTCTGACTCTAGTGATTTTGGTTTTATCCTCTCTTCAATTATATCAAAATTATGTTCATTCAGACCAGGAGCAGAGTAAAAAAACCACTCTACAATAAATAATTTATCTGTAAAAGTTATAGTTGCAGTATTAATAACATCCCTTTCTTCTTAGTAGTACTTAGAGTACAATATGTCATTAAACAGAGCAGATACACGTCTTACCTCAAAGAGAGAATCTCATCTGAAGGTACCTTCTGTAGCATGGATGAAAATTTTGTTAAAATGTTTCATATTTTTCCTCCATATGTTTAACTAAGGAAATACAGAATGATTTCATGGAGCCATAGAAGGACCAAGGAAATAAGAAGCTATATATCACTGAGGTGGTGGAAGTGTTCCTTGCAAAAACATTTTCATTCAAACAACTTTTCTCCTTATAGATGACATTATCAATCCCTCATTAGAAACAAATGTTTCAGTCAGTGATATGCATTCTTGAGTCACCAAAAGCTGAATATTTACTTTCCACAGCACCTATGTTTAATGGACAATTAATGTCCTGTTGTAGATAATTAGGTTATTTCTTTGCCTTGGGAACAGATGATCTTTCCCATTACCCCTTCCTTCTAGGACTTTCATCTTTATTATAATTCCCTTCTACTTAACTCTGGTGCACCTCTTTTATTTTAGGATAGCCTGACTGTATCCTCCTGGAGTCCCAGATTCTGTTTGAAAAATTTTTTTCTGGATTGCCTCTTTTGGTCTGTATTATTCCTAACTTCACTCCCAGTGTAGATTATCCTGACACACTGAATACCACAGGACTACACCAGCATTATGAAAAGCACATCAGACCTGAGGCTAAAACACTTCCCATTGATTCTAATGGTTTTTTCAACTCAACCCTTTAGTATACCCTTCATTAACTACCTCTTTGATACTCCAACTCTCCAGTCTGCCATTAGTTGTTATCAGTCAACAAATGTTGGTGTTCTTAAAGACAGTGAAAATGTTCCTCTTCCCTTCAGAATTTTACCCAGAGTGCCACTTCCAGCATGGTTTCCTCAAGAACGTTGCATTCATTTTTAGGAATTGGCAGATTAGAGTCTCTCTGCTGCAAAGTGCTAATACAAATGCATTCACTGGGGCTTTTACAGCAGGGAATCACCCTGACACTTAAGACTAAAATCAACAAGCATGTTAATAATTATTTGGTGTGTAGGTGACTCATGTAACCATACCTCCCCTACTGCTTTCATATTTATGTACAAGTTGATTCAATATAATTTATCTGTTTTTATGTCTAGCAGACATAATTATTGGGAAATTTTATTTGGAAATGTTCCATGATTGGAGTATTTCTTGTTAAAATGCTCCTTTTTGCAGTGACTTTTTGATCCAGAGGCAACATGAGATTCAAAAAACCGCTCTCCTCCTTACATCTAAACAGATGTTAAATAAGTGGCCCTCAGGAACTATGGGTAAAATTCCTACCTCAATCCAAAGATTAATATTTCCAGATGCATTGAAAAAAGGAAACTCTCTTTAAATCCTAGAGATAGCATACAAAGATCAGAAACTGTTGAAGAATAGAAAAACAAATTATGCTCTCAGCAGCACAGTTGTTTCAGCAATACCTCTTCTGACCAGAAAGATTTGTACTATGCTTTTTGAACATTGATTTCCCTCACTAGCACTCTTCCAGGCTTCCCAAATTGCTGCTGTCTCCCACACACCTGCTGATGGTCTCACACTACTGCTCACTTGTTGCCAGCTTGATCCACGGTACTAAAAATGTTCTCACTCATATAGAAAGTGACAGCTGAATTTGTTAAAAGCTAACCCAGATAGGAAGGCTAAACAAAAAAAAAAAAGCTAGCTTGGGAAAAAAAAAACAACTCTAGGCTCACTGAGTTGCCAAATCTTATGGTATTTTTTTCAATAATTTTTTTGAGGAAATGTATGTTCAGAATTCTTAGATGTTCTTTGCTTTCCCTTATTTTTTTATCTCCTTCCTCACTTTCTGCCTGCATGCAGGAGGCAGTACAGGAACTGTGATGAGAGTGCTTTTTTAAGAAAGACTCTGCCAAACTTTGTGGGCATGAGGCAAGAGAAGGAAATGGCAGGACCATTCATATTTGAAAAGACAACCACCAGGGTAACATCTGAAGGTGGACTTGAGAAGGATGAGGAAGGAAGCCATCATCTCCAATGGGAGTCCCTTGAACTCCCCAGCACCCTGCATGCTCTTCCCTCCCTACAGTCTGCTTTATGCACAAGTTTCTGGTAATTTAATAATTTAATTTTTTACAATAAAATAATTAATTATTTTATTAATTTATTAATTAAATTTAATAAGTTAATTAATAAGTTAATAAAAAGAAAAAAAAACCAAAACTGGGAGAGAGGAGAGGACATCTCAGGGGTCCTACAGTTGTGCTTAAGTTTGTTGGCTAAAAAACACCCATAAACCAAAACAAACAAAGGAGGAGGAGGGGAAAAAAGGCAAAGAAAGAAGCAGCTGGTAGTTTTAACCCACAACCCAAATGCTGTCCTTTGCTGTCCCATGTGTTAGAGGCCTCCTTCCTAGACTATAGCAGAGTGGAGTGATACCATGTCAGCCTTACACCTGAGCTGCCTTCAGTGAAAACACAACCTGGTTATGTGAGAGTCAGATCTCTGCAGACATATTTACCTGGCTTTTTCAAGTGTGCAGGGACCACAGATCTGCCACATTTAGGTTGTTTCGGGTACTTGAATCAACTTGTTCACACCTCAGGGCACAGTAGTTTGCTGTATAGACAGGCTTAAAATAAAGACATTTAGGACAACTATTTGCAGGAACTGTTCACATTCATTTTCAGAGTAGTCAGGAACACAAACCTGTTTTCTTAATCATGTGTCAGTTTGTCATATGTGCCAATATTGTGAGCTTTCAAAAAATTTTTATTGTAACATGTCAGTATTTCGCCCTCCACATCACTGCAAAGTCATCAATCACATGCATACTCTTCACTGGACTAGAGGCATTACTCCAACATTCTGAAAATTTGGTCTTATCCTCTCATTTCTGCTACTCTTCCCTCCAAGAAGTGCCTGGAAACAGCACAAGAAGCAAGACGTGTGAGTTCTACTAGTAGATCTAGCAAATTTATTTAATAAATACTAGACTTACAGTTAGAAGCTTTATGCAACAGAAACCCAGGAATAAGATCATGGCTGTTATGCAATGAATTACATTTTTAAAAAACAGTTTGGAATTGACCGAATCCAGTGCAATTGTATATGAGAGTCTAGATGTCTTATGGCTAAACTCCTCATTGACTGAGAGTCTTGCACTCTCTTCCTGGTGGCCAGTGGACTACCATGAGAAAATGGTATTACAGAATTTAGATGTTCAGGCATAGCAGTTACTCTGAGTATTGACATAGCCTGTACATGTATATTTGGGGAACTGTCCGCTGAGTTAGACTAACAGTGTTAAAAAAAGAAGTGTTACATAAATCATACAAGAATCTATAATATTTAGTGAAGAGGAAGATCAATTTATAAACACAATAACTACCTCGAAAGACCTAGATATTACCTGGAATATACACATCAAATCTCTAAAATTAAAACCAAAATCTGGTCACTGTGGGTAGAAAGTTCTGGGTAATTTTCTGATGCAGACACATTGATCTCATATGAGTGAGATGATAGATTTCACTACACTGTAACTGCAGCTCCTGTGTTGCAAAGGATATTTATGGTCCTGCTCTCTATGGTGGTTAAAGCATCCATCTCTGGGGAGCAGTCAGTAAACAGAGAAAATTCCCTGAGATTAAAAAATAGTGTGTGTATAGGAAAGGATAATTATTTCTTTTAAAATATACCCACATAGATATTTTAATAACACTTAAACCCAGAAATTGAAAGCACAAGTTGAAAAGGTTTTCACAGCCAAAGCACACAGTGTTAAATATCTTATTCACTGCCTGTCTCACTCGATGGAGATCATAATTACTATCAAGTTAGTATGAAGCCTGCCAAATGTGCCTGACTTCAGGGCAGCGTGCTCCTTTGCAGCCATTTTCTTTTCAGAATGACTAATTATCTGCGTATGATTAATCAAATTGGGATAGTTCAGAGTATGAATGTTGTTTCTAAAAAAATAAAAATATGTTAGATAGCACCTTGGTGGAGTATCAAGCAAAAAGCGATTATAGAGTTGTTAAATTTCTTAAGGAGAGAGACATATTGATCCCCTATCTTGGATGGATTAAACTGTAATTCTATTATTAACATCTTTATGGTATTTTTAACAGTCACCTAAAAACAAAAGAACTCAAAAAAATTACCCAAGGATGTTTTTTTCCCCTTGCTTTGGCTCAGGTAGAACTGGGCAAAACACAGAATCACTCATTTTCAGAGTGTTCATTCCTGTGTGAAAGAAAAAAATAATACCTGAAAATCAGAAAGTTTAAAAAACACAGCTAAACAAAAATTTCTAAGACTCATATACTTTTTGAGAAATTACAGTTTGTATCAGTCAACATTTTCAAATAAAATCATATCATAGAACATTTGTAATTAACCTAATCACAAAATATACTCATCTAGGCTGCATCAGAACAGTGATTCTTAACAGTTAGAGAAAGCAGAATGAGAAGCTAATTGAGATGTGTTTCTCAATTCTATGTATTACAAAAAAAATATTGTTGAGAAGTTTAAATACAATACAGAGAACACCTCAGAAACTGGAAAGGAGGTTTCAATAAATGAATAAATGCTTAAATGCTTTTTAAAAAATCTATATATTTTCAGGTATTAAAAGATATTAAAACTACACAAATAAAAATTGCTGCTTAGGAAATAGCTCAATTTAAGGCAAAAAATATACTAAACATATTTCTAAATGACCAGTGAAATATAAGAATAAAAGGAGACTAACAGTGCAAAATGGTAGCCAAGTACATGGTCTACTACTGGAGATGAAAGGACTCCTTCTTTTTCAGTTAATCAGCTCTCTGAATTTCAGCTGAAATTAGCAGGTGAAAAGAAGGGAACCTGAGCGTCTTGTTCCAGGCAATGAATGAATGGGTGAAACACCATCTGAACCTGCCCACTTACCAGTGTCCCCACAGCCAACGCTCAACTTCGTTATTAGCAGCTACCTCATAGGAAAATAGTGTGAGTCACTAAGCATAAAGTGTCATGGTACTACTTTAGTATTAAGACTATAATCTCCTTTTGATCTCAAAAAACCACATGATTTAATTTAGCAAGATATGTTACAACTGTCTGGATGTGCAAAGTATGCATCTGTAATTACCTGCGATCACACACACACATGAGAAGCCACACTGGGCCAGAGAAAGGATTCAATCAGACTAGGAGGTGGTCAGCAGCAGCCAACACAAGAACATGCAATATTTCCCCCCTAATACTTACATAGTTTCTGAATATTTTCAGCTCAGGAGATTTTCTGAATGGGTTGTGCTTTATCTACACATGAGGTAGCATCCTTCCAGTTATAAACTCTGGTCTCCCTGTGATTGCATGAAAACTTGTGTTATTAAAGCCTTTGGAAAGGAGTTGCAAAGGTCCTTTATCCATTGCATGAAGTTCCTCTTGTTTTAAACTTCTCTCTCCCATTCCTTTCACATGTTCTTGCACTCTAAGAGACAGCAGTGAGTCTGCACATACCTTCTTGCTAGCAGTTGTGGTTTTGTACATCTCTGATAGAGCTGCTCCTGTTGCCTCCTTTCAATGCTACCAGGCCTCCAAGCTTCTGCACAGAAGTTGTTGGTTAAGTCATCTTTTCTGCCCTTCTCTGAACTTCTTCCAGTTCTAAAACTTCATTTTTGCAATGACATGCCTAGAACTGCACCTAATTTTCAATGTTTTATACAGTGGGATAATTATGCTTTCTGTTTGTTCTCTGTTCTCTAATAACTTCTAGGTATTGAATTATTTTTTTTTCACTACTGCCAAGCACTGAGATGACCTTTTCATGGAACTATTTATCATAGCCCCCACATCTCACTTTTCAGTGGTAATCATCAGTTCAGGCCCATCGTCTTCTGGAAGAAAAAGGTTTTTTTCCCCAGTGTACATGTACTTTACATTTATCTACTCTGAATTTCATCTTCATAATTTTATTACCCAATCACTTTGGCAATTTTTCACAACTGATCCTCATTATTACTACCTGGAAGAACATCACACTGTCACCAAACTTCTCATGTATTTTTAAATAGCATTGGTCTCCCTTCTAGTACTGTTAATCCTTCCTCAGACCTATGCTGATGCCTTCTCCTCTCCTTAAAATAATTTTTAAAAAGTTTCTATGTGGAATTAGCCCCACTTTGACTCACAGCAAATATCAGTACAAAAATGCATAACCTTTTTGACATTTTATGTGCTGGTCATCATCTGCTTGTGCTAAAGTGATCAAAAATGTTTAGGGAAAATTTTGATTCATGACACTGGTTAGCCCTTCAATTCTTTTGACTACTTTGATTACAGTTTTATTTTTAGTCTTTAGTATGCTGCCCTTCTTACTTAGTTTAGACACAGCTTTGGTTTTCTAAATGATCTTTCTTACTTCTATTAGCTCTTTTCCATTGCTGATTAGCCATGCCAGGCTCTTTTCACTCTTTCTGAAGTCTCTCCCAAAGGATGGGGCATGCTCTGCTGCTGTGTCCCTACTTCAGAGATCTTCTTACTGCCTGAAAGAATTTAATTCTTTTAATGGCCCATTTTAGCTTCTTTTCAGTGGGCTTCCCTGTTTTCACAGAGTTGTTCTTTTTGAAGTTAAGCATACTTGTGGTGGGTTTTTTGGCCTTTGTTGCTCCTGTGGGGGACTGAATTGAAGTACATTATGGTCACTGTCACAGAGCAGCGGTTCCATTGAGAGATCTCGAACCAGATCCTGCACATCCTTCAGGACACAAACAAGCTGTCACTCACTGAGGTCTGGTTGTTTAGGGAGTCCATCTCAGGCCCCCTCTCTGCCTTGCTGCTCCATCAGCTCAGTCACAGGTGCATGGCTCTCTCAGAGGATTTTCACATGGGTCTGTCAAAAATGGGATTAAGGGAACGGAATTGTTGTTTCCTTTGACAGTCTATGCATTTAATAAATACAGCACAGATACTAGCTTTCAGAAAAGCGTGACTGTTGAGGTAATTGTTACATGCACATCCCAACAAACACATTTTTCCAATCTTTGGAATTCTAACCGTAACCACCTTAAAAATGGAAACCCCTGATCCTGAGCACAGGTACAGGCAGTGGCAACCAAGGTTTGGCACAAGGTAAGAAAAAAATGCTATACAACTGTCACTAACAGCTCATTTGAGCTGGCAGACAAAACACAGCCAACATATCCTCCCCAAAACTCCAAATAAAGAACTCACTAATCAATTTTAACACAAAATTAAGTTAATTTTTTTTTTTAAAAAAGGACCCTTCAGGCAGAGTTTTGCTCCTGTCTCTTCATCTTTCACGTTCAACAGATACTTCCATATATCTCTATTTTGTGTGTGGCTGGTTTCTAGGCCCTGCCAAGAACAGTAGCACCATATATCCTTAAGACACAAAGGAAAACAAATAATTTTGCTAGTGTGTGAAGGTTTGGAGACCTCAGTGTACTCTTTCACTGTACTCCTTAGAGAGTTAAAGGACTTTTGAAGAAACCTAGGGTGTCTTACACATGATTATTGTTTTACGATACAGCACTTACTTGCTTATGTTGGTTCCCATTGCCACGCCTTAGCAATGGATTTAACTCAAGGTTTCCCACATACTCTGTCCCCTCAGCACCTTTTATCTGGTACTGTTCAGTTCCTGTTTAGTTCCTTGTTTGCTCCTTGCAAGGCAGAGCACCATCTGTCTGCTCTGCACTACAGTAACAAAACCTTAGAATGTTCATTCTCCTTAAATTATGAGCTTGAGTGTTACTGTGAGCAAAAACATTTTGTTAAAATATGGCACTTGGTGTACCTACCCAAAGATGCTGATTTACTGAATAACTTCCAGCAGTGGGATTCATGCATGTGACACACTGACAATTGCGGATTTCTTTTAACATCAGTTTCTGTCTGTCATACCTATGTAGTTACAAAATAACAAAGGGATAATAAAGTGCAATTGTATATTCACAGTTTGAGATTTCTATTGACAGATCTTCACACTGAATGCTTCTACAAGGAAGTGTGATTATATAGCTCTCTGTTAAAAGAGCTGAAAATCTCTCCTTTGTTACAACTCTCTTACACACCATTACTATCATTTGGAATATTTTAAGGGATGCGTCAAAGTTGACAGGTCCAAATTTGGCCTCCTCTCACCAAATTATATTTGTAGATTTGGAGTATCTTCCATATAGGAAAAAATTCCAGCAGACACCTCCAAGGCAAGGGCTAACTCCTCTAACTGTAGGTCAGCCAATAAGTCAGCAACCATCTCCTCTCCTGTCCCACAAAATGCAGGTTTATGTGGGACACTACATACTTCTACACTATTCCTCCTCTTCTGGTCTACTAAGCTGATATTGGGCTGAAAAATCACTCTGCTTACTCATTTACCTATGGGATTGATGGTTTTATTAGTTCAGCTTGTCGCTTCTAACTTTCCACAGCACCCTTGAAAGCTCCATTTTATTACCATCACATAAGTGCTCTACCAGAGCCTTACTTAGCACTTTAAGAATAATCTTCTGGTCTCTCTTCTGTTACATATCATGTTGCATGGGATTAACAATGACAGATAGTTAACTTCTTGGATCATTGTTTTCTAGGCTGCAAATTAGATCAATAAAATTTTATCAATATATGAGAAAGCCAGGTGGTTCTTTTTATCTGAAGGAATCCTGAAGGAAAAGGAAAGATATAGGATAGATATTTGATACATATATAATTCAATTATATCTGTTGAATTTTGCTTCACTGAGAAGTCAAAGGATTCCAGGAATGAACATTTGTGTCGGTAAAACAATTACTTCGGGATATTAAAATTTTTACTGCTATAGATAGGACTGCAAATCTGGCTGTTGGATTGCAATTGACAGTAGAAAAAGTATAATTTTAGGTCAGAAAAATCTGTAAATCACCTATTTTAGGATGAAAAAAAAGAAGATAATGTAAATTCATAGAGTAGGAACACTTGTCTTCTCACATTAACAATCCAGTAGATATATAAAAAAAGATTCATTTCAATGCATATACCTAACATAGGCCATTAGACTATAATGTCTTGTCTAGATTTATTAGACAACTGTATGCAGAATACTAACGTTTGGATCCAAGCATCCCAAAGCTTTTACTCTAAACTCCTAACCCATCTTAGCCACTTTTCCTGCAGACACTTATGTGTATTTTAAAGTGAACTAACTGCAAAGGACAAAGGGCATCTTCCTTGATCTATCACCTATCTCCCCTGTCCTTTTGGAAATTTAACAGAGCACACAGTGGTGATTTGGAGTTCATGGACATAATATGCTTCAAACCCTTTCAAGCAAAAAAGGCAACGAGTCCAGAAGCATACCTTAGTAGACTGTTGGGTTTCTGGGGAAAAAAGAACGGCAACATCTCTTTTTGCCCTTTCAGCCAGTTCCAAAATATTTGCCATAACCAAAACTATAGAAAAACAATAACAGCAAAATACTATACTGCAGGTAAGCAAATAAAGCATGTATTCCTTCTAAACCAGACTGGAAATATGGTGCTTGATTTGACAACAGATGGTTATAGAAAATCAGGAGTAATGTCTGAAAATGTATTTCCCATCTAGAGGCTCTGCATCCATTGCTTGCCTTTTTTGCTCACCATGCAGTAATTTTGTGTCTTGGCTGCACTACTTATTACCTAGAGCTCCTTTGAACCTTTCAGCACATCAGGGAGGCTTTCTAAAGCAAAGCTTTAAGTAGAATTTATATGTTAAAAAATATTTTTCCCGAACTGCAGGAAGAAGTCAACATTAACCAATTTTTTTGTGCTTTTAATGTCCCAATATCTAAGTTAAATTTTCTTCGGGTTTTCCTTTTTTTGTCTCTAACAGCTCTATTTTGTAGTGCCAAATAAAACAGCAAAATAAGATGGAACTCTCAGGAATCCACATTTCCCCCTGAGCCCACGTGTCTAAGTCTGTGCATTTAAACTCCGGTAATAGCTTTTTCCTCAGATATGCTGGTCACTATTTGGACATACAAGAATGCATAAGCACCTCTGTAAATGACCAGAGAACATTTCTCTAGTAGATTTCACTTGTTTACTTTGGCAAATGTGGAAACATCTCCTTTGTACCTTTGTGGAGATTCTCCTTTTGTACATAGGTCTTCCTTTTTCAAAAGGCCTTGAGTTACCTTCACAGCTTTGTGACTCTGTCCACATCAGGCGAGAACTCTCCAAAGACTATGAAGACCTTAATGGAAATATCCACAGGTAGAAACAGGGAGGCAATAGAAACCTTACAAGATTCTAAGGTTGTATTAGTTTTTCCACACGTTCCTTTCATGCTGAAATTTCCCAGTGAAGTTTCCTCATAAAAAATCTCCACCGGCAGATAGCAGGTGAGCAACTGGATGCCTCAGAGTTGGTGCACAAGCTAAAGCTCCCACAGTCTACCTCCAATGGCTTTTATGGTGGCCTTTTAAAAATTTCTTCTCCCACTCTGCAGTCCAGGGCAAAGACACATATCCCATGACTTCCTTTCTCTGAAATATCAAGTATTCCATTTTTCAGTGAATGCTGCAGACTGATTAAAACTTGGGTTCTTACAGCACTAAACATCCAAAGCAAATAACAAAAGTGGAGTCAAACACTACAATATAATCTTCTTAAATAAATAGTTAAAACTGAAAGCTATTAAAACTTTTACTAATCTCAACAGTGAAGGCATTGTTGGATTAGAGAATGAAAGTAAATGGAAAAACAGGCATTAGTATCAGGAATAATAAGATCACCAATGAAATTAATTACCTTTAACAGCTCAAAGGAACATAATTATTTCTCTGTTTTCTCTTCCAAGTGCTTTTGAGAACACTGCCAACAAAGTAGATGCTGTTATAGTAAATGTTAAAGCCATGCCTCAGGCCTAGAAGTATCCAAGCAGGTATTTTACTTTAAGCACCAGTAAAGACACAGGAGACAACCCATGAAATTTACCTGACCCAAACTTCTCCAATACCAACTGCTTCAGGGCCTAAACGTTTTTGTTGGGTTTTTTTTCTTTTAGTATTAACTTGAATTGCTTCTCTTGCAGATCAAGACAAGCAATACAATTGGCTGAAATCATATGTGATGTTACTCTGTCATCTGAAATATCAATCTAATGATTAATAATCAGAAGAGATTATCACAGACCAAACTTAAAATACGTACAGATTTTAGTATATTTATGGTTTCCATTGTTTCAAATCTTGGAAAAAAACATTCATTTTGTATGTTTATCTCCTCCCTTTATTGCTTTGCCTTGAAGTGCATTTAAAGAAGAGATGCCACTGCAATACCAAAAAGGAAATCTCCTTTTCTGTTTTTCACAGTGCTGAACTGTGCAGTACAAGAAGTGGGAGCATAAGTTTCACCATTATGATGTGCAAGCAAAGTTGCTCAAAGTCTAACTCCAGCCAGAAAACATCCTGTAACATTTTGCCTTTTCTGACACATTTGCTCTGCAAGTGCTGAAGGTTCTTTAAACCTCATAAAGTTAAGTGAGGCCTTCAAATAATTTCTCACTGATAACAGGGAGGATGTCAAGCCATGAATTGAAGATTCTGGGAGTTACCCATTTCTTTGCCATTGATGCTTATTCTCTTTGCCCACTACCTTTTCACTTATTTTTGGTTAATTCTTTGCTCCAGCAAATCCTGTCCAGAAATCTCTGCAATTAATTTTACCCGGCTCATACAGGCAGTGCTGAAGGATGTACAGAAACAATAGCTATGAATTTTGAGTTTGTCTTTAGCATAAAGGCAGCAAAAATAAATCTGTATATTACAGTATTTCCTGTCCAACAATTCAAAACTGAATAACAAGTGTGCTAAAATCCCTGTAACTGCAATTATCTCTCCCTTCCTCTTGAAATGTAGGTTATAAAACTAACAGTTTATATCAGAAAAATAGTCATTTAACTTTTCACATTTATGACAATGAGTGATAGCTATACTGCATTAAATAAGTGTTTTGTTCTTCTAAAAAACATGTCTAGATTTGATCAAGAATAGATAAAAAGCATGTCAAAAACTCTATCAGAATTGACAGGATTCCTATTGAAGAGTTACCATTCATCATTGATTGAGCTTATTGAGTTATTCAGAGGCTGTGCATTAGTTACAGGGATTCTAATACTTTGTTCTACTCTAAAGAGACTTCACTGATTCTGCTACAGCAGTGGTGCAAAACACAGCCACGTGAAAGAACCAGACCCATTGAAGCACGAGGATTGTTACAGCTACAGGCAGTGAAGCACAGTGACTGCAAGGGGCTTGGACCATTGTGTATTTCCCTGACAGTTTGATAACCCTGGCAGACAGAACAGCCTATTTCCCACCCTCAGCCTTTCTAACCAACATAAAGGGGTTTCCCTTTCTCCAGAAAGACAGCTACAAAATATTGCAAGTCAACTATCTTAGCAATAAGAATGAAGACAACCTATTTGCAAAGACAAGTTGTAGAAATACCTCCACACTACCAGAAAAAGAAATGCTATGTTAAACTGTTAGGAGAGTTCACACACTAATATCCATCACTGCACTTGTGTGTTTTTAATATACTAAGTTAATCTGATGAAGAGTCACTTAACAAAGTAAAAAAGTGGAAATAAACAGCATTCAAAAATATACAGACTTGAAACATCTTAATATCTTGGTAATCCAGGATTATCAACACTGCAAAACTAAAATGCGAACAGGTATTTCAGCAGGATTACATTGTACAGCATTTGTAACTCAGTGTTGTAGAATAGTGCATTCTTCTGTCACTGAAAAGGTAGTGAAATGCAATATTAGAATTATTGTGGTAGGTATACACACATTTTCTAATATGAATGGTGTGTCATAAACATAGTTCATTTTATTACTGCATGATTATGTTGAAATAATACAACATGGTCATAGATGAAGAGAAATTATGTTAAATTGCTTGAATTGCTTATCTATTGAAATACTCTTCAAGAAAATCAGAATTAAAATAGGGACACTTAGTAAATACTGCAGCAATGGTTTTATTCTTTGAGAAGTGTCAATTGTATGTGAAAATGAAACTGCAGATGCACTTCAATATTTATCACGCCAGGTATTTCATTCACATTGTAGAAAATAGCCATATCAATGGCAGAAATGAGGTATGAAGTTAGCTTGTGTAGTGGATAAGCTGGTGGGAAAAGAAAAAAATTGCAGTCTATAAATCTCCAAATGAAAAATACAATATAGGGTTTCATAACACCTTATCATGGAGATGAAACTACGAACTGGAGGAGCCAGACAGAAAAATGAATGTGTTTAATGGGCTCTTTGTATTGGAAAACATGCTACATAATTCAGACACGTTACAGTTTCCTGGCTGTTTATATAAAATGTGTTAAGGTAAACTGTGAGTGAAATAGTTGTGGATAAGTAAGCAGAATTGTCTCAAGATTGAAACAGATTCTGAAGGATGGGGTCAATTAGTTCCTTTCTTGTTCTTGCCAGCAGCAGATAGTTATTTCTTGGGCAAGTCATTTAACTCGGTTTTATCTCCTTGATCTCTATAACAGATATGGTGTTATTAGGTCCCTTTCTGGGATGTTATCTGGTTTAATAGTCTTAACATTGAGGTCCTTGGGTATAGAGTTCTGTAAAAACACAACTATTTCATTTTGACAGATGGCAGCACCTTTGAGCTTAAGCTGCAACTCACTTCCACTTACAAATTATTTTTCTTTATAGATCTGGATTAGTAAATAGCCTGGCTTAAAAGTGGCTACATTGTTGGGGCTTTTTTTCCTGAATGCATGAAACATTGCATCTTTTTTTATTAATCTAATTGTCAAAGGAAGAAAAATGATGACAAAATTAAGGTGCTAGAGAGTGTGCTTATAACATACAATGAAGAAGGATGCAGAGATTACAGAATTAACACTACCTAAGCTCATTACAGAACTAGGACAACCCAGGTGGCCACTACAGTTATCCAGCCTTCACAGTGTTGTTCTGAAGTCTCACTGAATACTCTAAGGACTCTCTGTTTCACACCAGCTCAGCTGGTACTACCTTGAGGAATCAAACTACTTATTGTGGCAAGGGCATGCCCAGTGCAAATTTGTCCAGAAAATAATAGAAGCAAAGTAAATAACCAGTGTTTAACTAACCAGTCCACTTCTGAAAGTGAAAGAAATTGATTGGAAAATTTTTCTACTAAAAGCTACAAAACATAGATTCTCACTTTGCAGATGAGACAACATAGAAATACAAAAAGACAATTTGCCAGAGACCCTCAACCACGATCCTCTTTGCATACCTTAGAGAAGAAAACTGTCCTCTCAGATGATGAATCAGAGATGATCATCTCTCCTCTCAGATGATGAATCTGCTATTACCCAAAAGAAAGTATCTGAAAGATGCTTTAAACTATCAAATTATTAAACTAAAGCAAGTGAAAGGTGCTAAAATATGACAACACCTCATGTGCAAAACTGAAGTAGTACAGCAGCATCAGAAGAATTTCATCAATCTTACACAGGCAGTATAATAATATTTTTATTAAGAATTAAAAATGCGTAGTTTTTTAACACATGAGTGATATAAATGCAGGTCAGGAGCCAGCTGGATCTTTCAGAACAGAGCATTCATCCAGCAACAAGTGTATCCTATTCATCAAGTAAAGAGACAGATTTTCCATGCCAAAGAACTTTGCACTCATCACGCCTGGCAGCACTGTCACCCTCCTTCAGCAGAGCTGTCAGGTCCAGCAACAAGGCCATGCAGGAGAGCTGCTTCAAGTGCAAATGAACAGAAAAAGAAGGTGGGGAACTGGTGGAGCTCATGTTATGTTTGAGAAGAATGAATACCTACTTTCCCCCTTCTCTACAGAACGTAAGAATGTGCTGCCGAGAGACCTACAAGGTCATTACCAAGTTCAGCATTGGTAAACATGGGCTTAGACTGTAAACTGCAAAATTTTTCAGAAACAACTATTTGATCTCCACCTTTTTGGGGAAAAATATTTATTGGGAAAAAATAAAATGAAAGAATGAAAGAAACAGCAAGAGAGAGAAACCCTGAGAAACAATAATTAAAGTAGAATCAAAACGAGAGACAAGACGCCTTCTCTTTTTAAAAGCAACAGCCACAATTTTACTAACAGTGAAAAAACTGCCAGTAGCACTGAGCAGAATTTTAGAAAGGAGAATACAGACGGAATGCCTGAGCAAAGAGATGCATCAGACTATGCAGCATCATCTTAAGTGAAACAGTGAAACTTATGGTTCTCTTATTTGAAACTAGAAGCAGTAGAAAATGTACTTATCCTACAATAACAGTGTTACAGGGTCATCAGGAATAGCTCTTCTCTAATTAGGATTTTCTCTGACCAAAGAGATCGGACGCATTAAAGCAGGGCAGCTTAATATTTGAAAGCACCTTTCAGTCTCAGTCAGTCTGCAGAAACCATGTGAATTTGTGGCTCATTGACAGCGCTGCAGGGGCTCACACAGTGCATGACACTGATTTATCTGTAGAAGGAAAATGAAGTACAGCCAGGTGATGCATTATGCCTTTCTCTTGAAAAAAAAAATCACAAATTAAATTATTTTTATTTGCTGCACAAATGTTTTCATATCAGCTGGGTAAGATAATATTTACTAAAGTACACCATTTATATCTGAGTTTCTTTATGCTCACTGCAATCCAAGCTTAGTTTTCTGACTCTTTCAGCAAGGTGTTAAACTTGTTTAACTGCAAGAAATGCAAATTTTTTGAGAGTTTGGGCACAGTGCCTTTTTTTCACTGCTTACTTTATTTTATGAACATGAGTGGTAAAGCCCAATTATATTACCTTGTAAATTGTAGTAGTTTAAAAAATAAAATTATTAAGAAAATGTAACAAAATAAGGATGGTAAAAGATAAATAACCTGCTGTAAATATTTTGGCCACTGCACTCTAAACTGTATTTTTATCTAAACATGATTTCAGAGTGAAAATTTTCTTTTCATATTGCTATGTCCTAAGTTGTAGAATCCTGTTTTCCAGACGTTCTGAGGTGAAAGATGTGGAGAGGATACAGAGTTGCTCTGAGAAACCTGGCTCAGAGATTTTGGTAGAGGGCTCGGATTGTTCCATGATTTACGCCCTTTTCTTTCATCATTTTCCCTGGCCTGTGAAAAGCTGGCAAAGCTTAGGCCAAATTTTGTCTTTAATGTGCAATTGCCCATGTGACTTTAGAGGAGATATGATTAGTCTAGAATTTTATACAGAAATGAAAGTACAGCTTTGAAAATGGGAACAATGACTTAAAAGCACAGCTGAACCTCATGCTGAGACACTTAACTGATGCATGGAAAGTCATAATAACAGCAATGAAAGATCTCCAGTACAGATATATTTCTGGGAGTGGAACTTACATTAAATTAGCTGTTGTGGGAAGTTTTGCTTCAGAATGTGGAAAAATCTGGTCCACACCACTTAAAAGGGATTGCTGTACCTCCTTAAGAGGTATAGCAGATGAGACAGATGAGAACCACCTCACTTGCATCCTGGCATGATATTTCCTAAAGGTATATATAAGTCTACTGACATTAGGCAATGAAGTGTTCTCAGGAGAAAATGTTCTAACCCATATTATGAAGCAGAAACAGAACAAAGAACTTCATTGCCCTGGGAGCTCTGCTGCTCTCCAGAAGGAAGGCATGGCAAGAACAGTGAGTGAGCTCTGCTCCACCTTTACTGAGGAGCCTGGCTCCAGCAGCCAAACAACACTGGGGCCTTGGGACTGTATTATGGTCACTGATGTCTGCTACTGGTCACTGCTGCCACTACCCACGCGAGCTAGATTACCTTGCATGTGTTCCACCATCATTTGGGTGTGCATTTAGTGCTGTAAGACTGGAGATCCTTTTAGAAAGCTGAAGCCTAATTCTGCTTGATCTCTAGGAATGCAATCAGACCGATTTACTAATGTAAAAGCATCTTTTTCTTTGTAGAAATCATGGACCAGAATTCCTCACACAGCACAAAGAGCCTTTAGGTTCTCATATAGTATTTTAATAACTGCATCAACCAGTTCCTTTCCCTTTCTGAGGAACGGAAAAATACAAAATATCCAAATCCCAAAATGTGCCCCATTAAGCATGAAGAAAGTTTTTATGCCTTTACTATCTCCCATCTTCCTACCTCCAAAATAATAATTTACTTTTTTAGCTCCACTCACCAGCTTCACAGGCTGTATTAACAACACTGAAATTGCTAATAAATAGCTACTGCCTTCCCTGAGAAGAAGTGCATAGTATCAAGCTCAGCCTCATGCAGCAGTCACTACTGTAAGTGTAAAGATGCATGCATGTACAGGTGGATGTGCCATTCTTGTATTAATATTCTAATTTATAGGAAGAAATTTACACAATAAAATCTTCCCCAGTTAATTGGTCTTAGAAATTTATCACAAAGCTGCAATGAAATATCCAGAGTTCTGCCAGCAATGCAATAATAATCACATATTTGCAAGGCTGCTGCAAAACAACACAATTCATACTTGTCCAGAATGTTCAACATTGCGACAAAAAGCACAAACTGTAGTTCAAATATGTCTTCACTATGAATGCATTGGATCATTTACCTTAACAATGTGAACGTGCTCTCATTATTATGTTCAACTTGATTAGTGCGTAGTCTAACATTTAAAAGTGCACTTCAGATGAAAGAAAGTATGAATGCACGATTGGTCCTAATAAATTGAGCAACACCATAATGAACTGCCAGGGATCTATAAGAAACTGATAGACACTGGACAGAGACACTCATAACTAGGAAAGAAATGGCAAAAGCAAAGGCAAGATGGAGCACTCTCACATATGAAACAAAAAAATAGACTCCATCAGCCCACCTCAAATTTGCAAAGGTTACACAGGAATAGATGTTTTCAGCATTAAGAATAATAAAAATAAAAAGATAATAAAAATAGCAAAAGTAGGTTTAGTATTGATGTTCTGCAGCAGCATCTGCTGGCTACTACGAGGAGAGCCAGCATCTTCAAAAATTGGAAAGATACCACTGAGTATAGAGGCATGATTTCCCTCATGCTTGAATGGTCCACAGGACAGGATGCAGGATTAAGCTCAAGGAAATAAGAGTATAGCTTTAGGTAAATTGTGCCATGCCTCAGTCTTTCTGACTGTAATTTGAAATTATTCAAGAACTGAAACTGAAAGCACTTAGACTTTTATGGTACTGTTAAATCTTCACCACTGACGCTGTTACAAAGAAAGAGAAAGCCGAAGAGAATATTTGATTCAAGGGAGAAGCCAACATTTGCAGATGTTACCCAAACAAGAAGGAAATATATTTGCTTGGACAACAACCGGAGGAAAAATTATTAGAAACCACAAACTGTCTGGTTGTTCACATAGTATGTCATGGGCACATAAAGCTTGAGAATGGACTACGCTGCTACCTTTGTGTGTGATGAACCAGCACTAGTAAATCCATCCTTTTCATATTCCAAGCAGTTCATGTAGCTTCCTATATGAACAATCTCCTTCTGCCTGAGGGGTAACCCTTTTGTCTAATTCACTTGGAAATGGACTAAGTTAGACTGCAGCAAGACATTTAGTGGGGAGGGAAAATAAAAGAAGGGCAATGTGGAAGAGCTATTTCAGTTTAAACCCTCTCCTCTTCCACAAACACTTCCTCTGCCAGGTGAAACCCCCAGTGCTGGTTGAGCCAGATGAGAATGCCTATACACAGCACACAGTGTAGGGCGCAGCTCTTTCTGAGGAGGTTAGATTAGACACAACAAGCAGTTATGGTGTAATGCCTCAGCCCTCCCCAAACCCTTCCATTGTATTATTCTGCTTCCTCAGTATTGTCATATTGCTTTCAGTACCTGGCCTAGTCGGAGCTATTTTCTTACAGCATGTCACATTTGAAAAAATACAGAGAAACCATGGTCCCTCAGCCTGATAACAAAATCTACTCTTTATATACTGCCCATGTATTTCTGGCTGAATATACCTGCAAAATGCCTGAATAGCTGGAAACATCCTTACTTACCAGCATTTTTTTTTAAACAGTTGAAAGTAAGTAAAAAGTCTCAAACAAAATCCTGTCATAGCATCCTTTCTGACACTCTATAAATGGGTGTGGTTTCCGATATTGAAAAGAGGAATGCACAAGCCCTCTCAAGCACATCATGATTCTTAGGACATCCTGTGCAGGGCCAGGGGTTGGACAGGATTATTCTGATGGGTGCCTTCCAACTCAGCATATTCTGATTCTATGAATATGGTACAGGTCTAAAGAGATGCTGGAAAGCACACTGCAGCAAATTTGGCATATGATATTGGAGAAATTGGTCAATGCCTCAGTCTTCTTTTCTATAAAACAAGACTGATGATGCATTTGTTAATGATAAAGTAAAACAGCAGGTTCTAAGGGTTCCATGCTATTGCTTCATCCCAAATTATGATAATAATTTTGGGAGAAAAAAACCCCACAATCAAACCAAACAAGTGGGGACACAGGTATTCTTTCTGCCACACAACTGGGTTTTGGGTTGAGTCAACCTTCTGTTTTGTTATGCACTACTAGAGCTTCACATTTCCTTGTGGGCCTACATTTTTGCATAGCTGTTGGAGAGAGGCAAACTCAGGTGGTCAACTAACCATGAGTGCAGCACGTAACTACACCTCTGGGCCCACTACAGCGCCATGGCTCTTGGGATCTTTCAGCTACAATGCTCTGGGGTCTATGGCTCCAGCTACATGGTGTCTGCTCTTACCCAGGCCAGTTTTTATGACTCACAGAAACTCGCATGTGTATGTGAATTATTGGCTTTTCAATTGACAGTGAGGGAGCAAAAAATCATCTATAAAATAAAAGCGTAGCTACTCACATTATAGTCTCACACATTTTACCATGTGTTTACTGTCAGAACGTGTTGTAGTTAACATCTGAATTTCTGCCAGACTACTGAAAGACAGAATATGATCTATTTTAAGATTTCTTTTTTGTGAAGTTACAACTGCTAGTCTGTAAATACTGTGTGCAATAATAGAAGCATTAATTTGACAAAGCTATGCGTTTCAAAATAATTTTTATTTTCCTTACGTTTTTCATTCTCTTTGCAATTCCAATCAGAAAATGCACTATCATTGATGCCTGGAGTTGTTACAGCATATTTTAAGATACAAAAATTATAGGAAATATTTAGTTCACTGCTGTTGCTCAAATGGTGCTTTGTTGTCTAGTAACTTTAGATTTACCTATTGTTCCTCTTAAAATCAAACACAAATCGGAAATTTCAACACGCACCATGACAAAGGACACCAAAGAAAATCAGAGCAAGGGAGCACAGTGGAAAATTGATAAACTTTTCCAGCTAGTTACAGGCTTATCTCTCTATAAGGCAAACAAAAGTAAATTAAAGAACCCTACATTCAAGCCACAGTCGAATTTTTTTCCCCTAAGTTCCTCGGTACAATTTTTTCCCCCCAAGGTTTTACACAGCATGTTTATATTTTTAAAACTTAAAAATGATTCATATACTGCAGGGGATTTAAATAGCACAAGGCATCCTCCACCCTATTTCTTGTTTGTCTCCTGGAGCCAAATTCTTTAAATGACAACATTAACATCATTACATTCTACTGCCTTCATGGCTGCTGCATTTTTCTCATATTCCCCTGACTGTTGTAGAGCACACTGTGTGATAGCTTTGGATTATGTAACAAACATCCTTAAACCAAAAAAACACCATTCAAAAAGGACTCTTTATCTTCATTGTCTCTGCTAGAGTGCCAATCATACATCCATCCCATTCAAAAACAATGAACATTATTAATTTTTATTGGTTTTAGTAGAGCTGTATGTGGAAAGATTCATTTTCTGCCTTGATTCCTTTAAACTTGCATGTGCTAAAGGAGAGTACATGTACTTTTCCAGGATGGCAAAACACAGCCATGAGAAATCTTAGTCTCTAGTCAGCCCTACTCAAATCTTTTTTTTTTCCCCTTCACTGAGCTTTGCATAAAGCTAACCCAAACCCACATGGATTTCTATAATATCCAAAAAGAATGACGATGACTGATGTGATGTAGGTGGTAACTGCCTGAAGAAACCTAAATTGTAACAGGAAAAAAAAATTGACATTTTAGATTTTAAATGTTACACAGTTTTTATAAAGCCTCAGTCAATTTATTTTATTTATTCTAATGAAGAGCATTACAACTGCTTTACTGCACTGAAGCAAGCATCGATCACACCATTAATCACACCTTGTGAATAGTCACAAATCAAGTTCTAACAGCAAGCACTGAATCAGGAGCAATGAAGCATAAACTCCTTCACAATTTATGATCTCTCCAATTGCATCTTTTCAACCATTAAATTGCAAGATACCATAAATTTTTATCTTCTTCACTTCAGTCACATTATTGATTCTGCCTTGTGAAATATAGAATAGCTGTAAATCTAGGCTATTGAATTAAATTTAAAGTCTTGACTTCAGAAAAGAAACCCAACACACTGCCATGGCTGTTAATTTACACTGAGGAACAAATGATAGAAACATTAAAATTTAAATGGACAACAGGGATTTCAAAGAGCCACAGTTCTGTCAATCCTAGTCCTTGTCAACCTTGAGGGTTTTTCTTTTAGCCAAATTTTAGATCACAAAGTGTAATAAAAGCAAAGCTCCAGGTGGATGCAGAACAGATAATTCTTGCAAACAAGTAAATGATTAAGTGGGTAAATCAAAGCAACTGAATAAATGTTTAGGTTTTTATAACTTCACTGAATTCAGCACAATCTACCTAATTACAAACCTGAGGAGCTATAATGCAAATAAAATTGGCATACTGGTGATAGCAAATTTTTTTCCTTCACTTTACTAGTGAAAAGATCAGATCCTATAATATGCCCACAAGATTCTCTCTAGAACATCATACGCAGGTTCTTCCAAGAATGGTTCATCCATCAGAAACTAAAAAGAAGGCCCACTGAACTGGAAGCCTTTATTAATTAGTGGGAACCATACATGCAGATAGAAGATCCCAAGGGACTGGATGGATATAAAAGTAGAGCTGGAAAAATATGTTTCAGAAGAAAACACGAGGTGTCACCTGCATTTCCAGGGTACTGGTGGGGAAGGAGGAGTTTGGCAAAGTTTCAGGCTGCTCCCGTGAAAGCACTGTCTAGCCAAGACCAAATGCCGGGCGCTGACCGCTGTTGCTCTACATGCCCCAGTCTTCTGGATACCTGGACAGAGCTCACAGTCCTCTCCCAGACTCTTAGGTATTTCTCCCTCCTGCTCCAGGGAAACTGGGTTGGTCCCCAACAAGCCTACTGCCTTGAAGTGAAGGCCTTATGCCAGCATGACAAAACTCTCTTCCACCATGCCCATCCCCAGCAAAGGAGGCCCTGCCTGACCGTGAACGAGCTCCTGGGTGCTCCTCTTACTGTCCCCTCCAAGTCGCTCCTGCTTGGACCACAAAGTTGTCCTCACCACAGGCTCAGAAACACATCACCTATTATACAGTTTACAGAATTCAGAGGCTGAAATTGGTTTTCTGGCCCGTGGCTTAAGGAAATCCCCACCCCTCAGAAAAAGGCCATAAAGCTATTTGCCATTGGGAGGAACAGAAACAGAGCATACAGAGGCAAGGTCTCATCTCTGTCCAGGCTTCTCACATCACCCTAACCAGCCACAGTCTTGGTTTCCATATGGCAGAAACAGAACAAGGGAATTTTTTTCCCTTCCAGGGAGCCAGCAGCAGGAAGGCCCCACAGTCACCCACCATAGCTGTACTGGAGAAAGGACAAAGGACTGGCTGGTGAAGGGAACAGAACAGAGAACACAGGCAAGGCAAGAGCTGGCAAGGCAGGGAGGCCTCTCCCCTCTCCAGGTGTGCAATGGGGATTTTCATCTCCAAGAGCAGTTCCACATCAAGACCACTGCAAGGAGCAAGCTCCTTGAGCTCCCAGTGATGCCCACTGGGAGCTCACTCTGCTTGCAGGGGTGTATGTAGGAGGCTGGGGTGGAAAGAGGGACGGAGCAGGTAGACAAGTCTCTGGCAAACGACTGACCTCCAGGGAAGGAGGAAACTAGGCCTCCTACCTCAGGCTCTGTTGACATACTCAGAAGTTGCTAGAGATACTCAGTTGTCTTTCAAGCCCAATCCTAGCTATATTCAATCACATAAATCAAATCAGCTAAGAGGGTGGTCTGAAGAGCCTGTAGTAGCAGGCATTATAACTGAGGTATGGGATCATTCTTATCTGACCAGCATGTGCCTACTTGGCAGTAACTTTCCTTTCTTTCCTCTATCAGCTTTTCCAGACCATGAGTATAGTTATCTCCCATTTTTTTTCCACATGGAAAAAACTTGCCAGATATAAATTTTGTAACTGGTTTTATGACTTCACTTCAGCCCACCAACACAAGAGTGGAGAACATAATCCTTTTAAGGAAATGAAAAGTAATAATTGCAAAACTCCAAACTTTGACGATATGATTTCTTGTACCACTTACTGGTAGCACTAAATTACTTTCTCTGTACAATAACATGCTGTAACAGATCATACTATTTCGGGCAGAAAGGTCATCTGGCACCATGCTTCACAGGGGTATAACACTTCCTCCCACCTCTCCCACCCTGAATTTAGAACAAAAATGTTGTAAATTTCATCAAACTACAGGAAGCTATGTTGGTGACTTGGTGTTACACTTATATCCCAAATAAATGCACTGCATTCCCAGGCTGCCATTTTTCATTAGCAATATCAGTACTCAGTGCTTGGGACTGATGTAGCCCATACTGAGAAAGGAGCCATTTTTGAACTTCTAGAAGTAATAAATTTTACAACACTTTCTGAGGTCAGGCAAGATATTTTACTCTGGGATCAATGGAAAAAAGTTACATTCCCAAACTCAGAGTTGGCATGTGTTTGCCCAAAGACTGTGAGATATAGTCTTAGAATTAGTAATTTTTCCTAACAGGACTACATGCAAGCTCACTGTAGACAAAAACAAAGTCTCCATTAATTATGTAAGTAAATTCATAGCCCTGATCCCCAGATATCCAATCTTCCTAGGTCTGGACACCAAAACAGAATAATGTCTCTGTCCATTCTCTTTCCCTTTATGCTGTGAGAAGTGTTCAGTCTGAACAGTCTGATCGCACCTGTCCATTGGTGTAGACACAGCATCTAAACTTAGCTTTGGTTTGCCCCATAGGACATAGGATTTTCTTTTAAAATAAATAAAGAAAAAAATCAACTTGATATTCTTCTTTCATAAAGAAATTAAGCTCCTAATTAGACCTGCAAAAAACTGCTAGAACTACCTTGTGCCCTAAACAAAAAGCCTGGATTCAAAGAGACTTTCAGGAATTCAAAAGTTGGACCCAGACCTGAATTTGAAACTAAAGACCATTGTACACTGTTCACAAAGCTTTGGTTTTATTTCTGCCTTCTCTTTTTCACAGCTGAACCATTTGATCAAAAAAGTTTTCAGAAAACTCAGTGAGTTGTGCTGAAACTCACTACAAAGTATAATACCAGGAACTTGGCACAAAAATTTCTGATTTAAAAATGATGGCGGATTTGGTCTAATTATCAATATGTTCCAGAACCTTCTAGATTGTATTTCCTACCATTTTCCATTAACTTTCTGATCGGGCAGGATCTGATCAGAACTGCTACCTTCCCCACTTTTAAACACTGCCAGCAAGTTGCTTTAAACTCCTGCAGATTATATTTTTAGTTCAATGAAAATTTAATAATCAGTAATTCTCTTTGAAAATTCACCTTTCCCCTTCCCTTTAAAATAGAAGGGGATGGTATAGGAAGATTGTGTAGTGCTCAACATCAGGAACAAATGCCTGCTGTCCTTGAAGTGATCTGAGCTTCTAAGGAGCCAAGAACCACCTGACAACGTAAAACATGAAATTATGTGTTAGCTGTCCTTTCCTGATTATGTTAGGAGGAAGTACTTGTACACTGGAATGAGCCCTCTAGCATGACAGAGCTCCACAGAGACAGCTCTGCCATTTGGAAGGGTGAATGCTACAGCACCCTTTAAACATTCTTTCTCCAGGAAACAATGGTATTTGTTTGAAGGTGTGAGAAGGAAGACTGTTGAGCAATGAAAAGGACAGATCCATTGTGCAACAAGAAAAGTACTCACTGTGCAGCAGCAGCAGGTGCCAAGGATACTACAGGGTTTCCAGTAAAGGCTGTAATTAGGCCTTTTATGGCTATGACCAGAATCAGCAGTCTGTGAAGAGCAGCGAACTGCTCTCTTCCAGAAAACACAGCATTTCACAAAGTTTTCCTAGGTCTCCAGAAGAATTCAGCCTTGCAGAAAACTGTTTGGAGAAAGATATCTGCAGTGTGGCTGTATGCAGTCCCATCAGATAGTAATAAGCAAAAAAAACCCAGATTTTTTATATATAGTTATTTTCTAAATAGCTACAACATGCTTAGAAAAGGTGTTTCTAATGTGAACTATAAATCAACACTTGGTAAGCAATAAATTAATTAGCAAAATTATTTTGAAAAACTGAATATCTTGGCACAGCAATATTTTAGTCAGAATTCGGGAGGATCTGTAGCAGTCTGCAATACAATCTTAATTTTTAAGAACTGATGTTAGTACGGAGTTAGTAATATTTCAAGGAGAGAAAACAATGCTGAATATAAAACAGAAAAATGCATGAGAATAAAGACATAACTGGTACCAGGTCACGTAATAACCATCTGTTGTATTTCTTGTTCATCAGAGAGTCAGTCTCCACCATCCATTTCCATCTTTGGATATCAAGTCCATTTCCATCTCTGTAGAACTTCCAGGACAGACTCTTCAGATTATGACTAACATGAAAAAAACAGAGGAGAAATTTTTTCTCTCCCAGAGGAAGTATCTTGGCTCAAATTAATTTGTGGCTTTAGTACTGGTTACAGATAGCAGCAGAATCTTAGAGAGTGAATGTATAAAGGGATATGGGTAACAGAAATGAGATGGGATTGATGTTTGCCCTAAATAAAAGCCTATATAAGCTAAGTCTGAGGCTGATGAATGGTTTCTGCATATATGACATTTTAGCGACTGATGAATGTAGAGATTCTTGGCAGGGTGGTGATGATGAAGTGATGCTGGGAGCCAGAGACAGTGCTGGAAAGCCAGAAATTATGGGATCTGCTCAGATCTGTAATTTTGGCTGAATATACCAGTAAGCACATGAGTCACACCCTTCGCTTTGCAATTTTTGGTTGATTGATAGAAGAACATCAAGGGATCTCACTGAAGACAGATCTCGAACTCAGATATTAAAAGATTCACTGTGAATGTTCATTTTCTTTGTTTTACAATTTTCACTGTCTTTGTTCTGGATTGCTTTGAATATCTGTTTTGTCATTCAGTAAATGTTTTTGGGCTCAAAACACATAGCCTTTCTCCATCATGACTAAGAGAAGATGGCATTTAGAGTCATTAATTAGGTAGTCTTAGACTGAATATGTACATTGCAGGAACATTTTATTTCTCTGCAGGGGTATTTCAGAGAGTGCTAAGAAAATTTAGTGCATCCTCTAATGGCTTTTTGGGGAATACTGTTATCTCAAAACATTAATTGATTATTGAGTTAAATTATTGCAATTCTGAATGACGTCAACATTGCAGAATCAACTCTACTAGCTACATACAGATCTAGTCAGTGTAAAGGAGAAAGAATGGCAAAAGCAGGTGTAAAAACTCCAGTCAGCTGACTGTAAAAATTTGTAAATGTGAGTATTGAACTGGATACTGAGCAAAAGATGGAAAGAACAAATCTGCCTATCTTACTCTGTAGCATTTTGCATGTAAGGGATGTGAATTCGTCTACTTCACTGTGCAAGTAAATTAATAAATAACACAATCCATTTAAGATGCAATAACTCTAACTACTTAGATTTTCTCAACAGGTAACAACAATTGCTGTCTGATTATAATTTGAGATAGTATTTTATTGCACTTTCTATTTCTCTACATTTGCTTGCCTCCTTAAACTTCAACAACTGGGTAGAGATAAAGCAGCATTTGTCTAAGGCAGAATTGCCAATTCAAACAAAGAATTTTGACACAGGGCATGTGATAATGGCAAGAAAACACTTCTATCACTGAAAGATACCCTCAAGCCAGGATCATGTTTGTGAACTACCCGCCTCACACCCCCAGCACACAATTAGGCTCCAGGCTCTATTTAGATTTAGCCACCAGTAAAGTTCTCCACATGCCAGAATTAGACTAGCAGTAGCTGCAGAACAACATTGCTCTGTTATTCTCTACTATTATGGTCACTTGAAACTGATTCAGAATTCTATTGCACAACTTTCAAATCAAAACTAAGTAAGTAAGCTTGAAATCAAACCTTAAAATACCTACTCAAGTTTCAGAAGTTACATTTCTCTGTAACAACCCGCATACATGCTGCAAACCCCCAAGTCTGCAGAAGGGAAATAAGTGTACGTACTTCTTGTGGTTTAACCCCAGGCAGCAGCCAAGCCCCAATAGTCACTGACATGACAACAGGACTGGGGAGACAGCTGGAAGGGTAGAAGATAGAGAACTCATGGGTAGAGATACAGACAGTTCAATAAGGACAGTGAAAGCTGTGCACACAGGCAAAGCAAAACATGGGACTAATTCACTGCTTCCCATGGGCAGGCAGGAGTTCAGCCACCTCCAGGAGACCAGGGCCCCACCACATGTAACCCTGACTTGGGAAGACAAATGCCATTATTCCCAATGTCCCAAATTCCTTCTTCCCCCCACTTTATATATTGAGCATGATGCTGTATGGTCTGGAATATCCCTTGGTATTGGTCAGTTGAGGTCACCTGCTTGGGCTGTGTCTCCTCCCAGCCTCCCACAAACCCCCAACATCCTCACTCCACGGGGGCAGTACAAAAAGCAGAAAAGGCCTTGGCCCTATCGAAATCCTGCTCAGCAGTAACAAAAGCATCACTATATTATCAACTCTGTGTTTAGCACAACCCCAAAACATAACTACGTACCAGCTACTGTGACAAAAATTAACTCCACCCCAACTAAAACCAGCACAGATTAAGAACGGGTACGATCAGATGTTTATCACACTATAATTTTTATGGTTTCATACATGAAACATGCCTTACTGCCAAATACTGCTTTTCCTTTTAACAGCATGACAGGCAGATACCATGTTTGCCATGACACTCTACATTTAGTTTCTTGGGAGCAAACTTGATCACTGTATAATTAGACAGTCATATTTAAATGCACCTGCTGTGTCAATGACTTTTCTCTGTGTCTTGACATGTCAAATCTGAAATTAGCCTGTGCCTTCTAGAAATATCTTTAGTAAAGGCTGGGGAGATAGTTCTCCACAGGGTTAAATCCTGCAGGTGTTGCACCTGAAACAGCAAACTCAGATGTGCTGACCCACCTACACAGCCTTTATAGTCTCCAGTGGGACATGTACTGCATTCTTTTCTATACCAGCTCAACTTTAAGGACCACAGAAGGACAAAACCAGTGTTGAGTTCATACTATCAAAGCAAACAACTGCAAATGCTCCACATGTAAACATGCACCCTTTACCTTTCTGTTCTCTCATCCATAACAAGCACGTCTGAAAACTAGGCTGCAAAGTAAGGAGTAGAATGGAAATTCTGTTCTTACTCTTACCCATACTGTCCCATTTTGAGAAATGAGTGCAATGGCTTAAAAGTTGCTCTATCAAAACAGAGGGAACATAGATGTCAGAAAGTATGATCAGATGTGCTCTTTACAAGTGTCAGTCCAGATTAGTTTCAACACAGAAAAGCAAAACTTTAAAAATACTGCCTATGTCCTCTTTGTCATAACAAAAGCAGTAATGACGAATAGTGGCAACTTATATTGATGCTGTCATCAATAACTCTGCTGGCATATTTACTTAAGTCACCTTTTGGTTTAACATATTTAACTGCATATGGCATTCCTGAAGTACATGAAGCTGAAAGCGCTGAGTGCTCCTGATTCCCACTGACTTCCTAGTGAAATGGAAAGGATGCTTAGCACCTTGCAGGGTGAGAATGCAGCATTTTCCTATGACTTCTTCTGTTCCTAGCTCTCCCATAGCAGAATCTTAAATGTGTATTCCAGACGGCTTTTGTTTCAAGCACCATTCCCCTCAAGCCCAACTGCTTATAAACGCCCTATAGATTACAACCCGGAGGCTCGGAATTTCTGCTTCAGTCTACAGCAAGAAAATATGTAGGCACTTTAATTTGCATACTGGTAGTTGCAATGTTATAACATAGACTCATTTAAGGCTGCACTATACTGAACAGAATTTGCAGATATTGGAAAAGCCACTGATTCAACTCAGAATATTTATTACTAATTAGATTTCTTAAATTCTCAGCAGCAACTATTTCATCAGCAATGAAACAAACACACAAAAAAGATACTATACAATTTTCATGTGCTATCTGCTGCAAGAACTAGTCTCAAAATCAAGTACAAATGAAACCACCTGACTGCGTTGGCTCACTTTCAACACGCCAGTCTCCCTGACTTTGCCAAAGAAATGTTCCGAGTCTCACACTGAGAATGACAGAATATATGACTCCAGTGGCCCATAAAAAGAAGCAGAGAAAATGTAAAGCTGGCAGACAATGTCATCTACTGGCAACAACTGTAGGACTTTATAAATCCTTTCTGTTGTTTCTGCTCCAAAGGTGCAGCTTAAAGACCAGAAGTATTTGTAACTGCACACAGGCATTATAGTTAAAATATACTCTCATAGATTTTATTTTACTAATGGAGAAAAATGAACAGCTAATTTCCCACCTGACATACAGGTATGACTCAAAAGAAATCAATGAAACTGCATCACTTGAGGCAATAATAAATTTGACCCAGAGTTCTTGTTTCATTTTAACTTATCAAGAGAAACCCAGAGCTAAAATTAGCTTACAGTAGAAGTCACATGGTAACATGAATAAATCTCTTCCCACTAGTTCTGTGAAGATGCCTCTGGCTGTGAACCACAGCCATCTGTGGGCAATAATCCTGTCTATCTACTAAATATCAGGCAAAGTCATAAATTACATGAGTCTGCACCATACATTAGGATAAAGGAATAATGGCAGATGGCAGAAAGCCCATGAGGTCACTGCAGGGGTGAATAGAAGTGTGCAAAATGTAGTGAAGGAACTGCTGGGAAATCTAGGTACAGGCAGTCTTCATAATATTTGGCAAAGAATAAACAAACTATAAGCAAACTGTGTAATACACAGGTAAAGAATCATCCTGTCTGCTGCCATTTCACAGAAATGGAAATGCATCCTTATCTTTACGCCCTGACCAGGACATCTATTAAGTCTTTGCCACTTACTCAGAAGTGGAAAGGCATAAAGTCTAAGAGGGGTTTTGAAGAGAAATTATGTCCAAGAATTATACAACACTCCATGTATTTTTTTCTACCTGGAAACTGAAAGCAGCACAAAATAAAGCAGGACAATAATGTAGATGGAAAATGCCTTTAGGAATAGCTCTAAAATTCATCTGATTTTTGGAAGAGGTACTCTTTTGTAGTTCCTCCTAGGCACCAGAACCATCAAACTCTAATATGTAAAATCAGATTCTGAAACTATTAGAAAGCCAGACAACAGCTAATTAAACTGACAAAGAACTTTAGATATTGAAATCTGGCTTCCTACCTTAAGTCTGTCTGTAGCTTTAATATGGAAAATACCTTAGCATATAAAATTAAACATTTCTTTTGTGGCAAGCTGGCCTGATGCTTTGATTAATCTGGTAATTTTACTTATGAACTCCTGCCTGAGTCAAATGTATTCACATAGGCACTGTCACCTCTGGATACTGCAAATAAATATGCTGCTCAAAAATGGCTCATTTCAATCTCTGGAAGACTTACTGAAATACTTTCCTTACTTGGTGCAGACAGAACTTCACCAAAAAAAGCAAGAACTCATTGTCCTGGCCACCTGCACGTTACTAAGTAGTTGCAATGTTCATTTGAACAGGATTCATACTGTCCAACTGAAACCAAATTTTTTTCCCTGCAAAACACTACAATGTTATCAACTGAACAATTATGCTCTGTATATCTTACAAAATATGCATTAATGAAAGCATTTTGATAATTTCTCAGGTCTGCTTATATATCGTGAGATCAAGGAAATGGGCCACTTCTCATTTTCAGTGGCTTTTCATCTGCTTCTATCCCTTCTGCTTTTTCTACAGGTGAACTTCTCTCTGCCTCTAAAGATTTTCTTTGCTAGTATTTTTTTAGAGAAATTTTTTTCCCCACTTAAGAATGCGCGGACAAGTTGAGCTTAAAAACGTTCTTTTGAAAGTGGAAAAGCCTTTTAAATTGTGTTTGCTCAATATTAATCTCCAATCACTTGGGTTAAAACATATTGTTTCTTTTACTGATTCTCAAAGAACAATGGCACATACGCCAATGGAAATTTAATCTTCATGATGCCTTCAGGATTTTCTCTGACAATTATAGTCACTACTGGCAGATTTTGTACAACACTGACTTCCCACATACCTCCCTACAAAACAGTCCTATTTACACTACTTATTACATTAATCCAAAGACACTGGAGACTTCATAGACACTGCCTGATGTGTAAATGCCAAGATAATTCAGCACTATATGTTTATCCCATGGATTCATCAAGCTCTGAGTTGCTATTTATAAGTCTGACAGTATTGCTCACATATAACAGCATTAAACACAAGATATTTTTTGCAGGATTGGAGGTTCATCTCCACATGTAAGACTTGCATAACTTCTGAAAATTCAGTGTCTGCTTTCCAACAGCCCTTAAAAAAAGCACTGTGAAATATCTGATAATTGAAATATCTCAAAATCCTCCTGGAAGCTGGGTGTATCAACACTGAAGATTGAAGAATGCACTATTATTATTCTCCAAGAAAGAAATAATACACTGGAGTTTTCAGCCTTTAAACAGTAAACAAAATGCACTGGAACATTCAAGCCAATTTCACTGGTTGGCAGAGTAATCACCACCCAGAAAATTAGGACAACATTTTCTGACTGAAACTCAAATTAACTGCATCACGTTACAGAACTGAGCAATTACACTTTAGATCACACTTTACAAAATCTGAGACATTCATTAAAGGACAGGTGATGATTTAAGGCAGTTCCAAATCTCCTCCTAGGGCATAGGGATCACGTGGTATTTTTAAGTCATCTGGAGACAGTAAAGAGAAATGTCGTATCCATCTGCCCCCTATTCACACCAGCCAGCAGGCAGAAACCAGTCCAAAGTACACACTGATATATATTAAAAGACATGGTCATGGCTGCTGCTGTGTCCTCCTACTTCTGAGGGAAAAAAGAAGGCAAAAATTTTCCAAGCAAAGCTTTGGAAACTCCCAGAGTTGAGACTTTTACATTGAACAATGCATTGAGAATATCTGGGAGGGAAAATCCTGTGCTGGCAGATAGGAGGACTGGATGATCTACAATGGTCTGTTCCATTTTTAAATTCTATCATCAGATTTGTCCTCAAGTACAAACCCTCTAGGAGTTTCTTGGGGGCGGTGCATCCCTCCACAACCCCTACTGTGGGCTCTGGCTTAAAAGCCACAATAGAGTCCTTAGAATCTAACAACAAGAGCTATTCTAGGCGCTGGTTAGGAAAATGGGATTTAAAGGAAGTTTCTACTATTGTGCAAAATTAGGGCAAAAAATCTCCTTTCAGATAAGCAACAAAGTATATCAATTCCAACAGTTTGCTCTCCTGCTGTTGTATCCATCATAAAGAAAGAAGTCTTTCTGTGGTGAATAAAGGTGATCGTCTAATCAATTAAGATTTCATAGAAAATACGGAACAATTCATCTGTCTGCCCCACCCTCTTCCCAGGTTGAAACAGGACCTTTCCACTTTACTCTGCATGTCACTTTTGTTAAAATGACAGGCACCTCACAGAAAACACCAAACATACATGTAGAGAGAGAAGAATTCCCATTTTGAGATCTACCATACAAGTGATGGTTTTTGAGCTATGAATTTGATTGCTCTGTATTGGATAATTGCTTATATAGCATAACATGTATCATTTTTGTATGTGTGGTTATTCATGTATTACAGTGTGATCATGATTACACTTACTTTGATTACACTTATAATGATTACACCAATATTATTAAAGGCATTTCTGAAATGGATGTAAAGTGTACGCTGCACAGAAGTAATGGTAATACAGAAGTAATAGTAACAATTCACTGACCTCATTATTGTCCATGACAGTTCACTGATTCAGTTGAATATGGTCAATAGCTCCACTAAGCACAATCTATTTTGGGTTGTCATGGACTGTGACAGACTTAAGTTTTTTTACACTTGTTGAAAACAAATTTTTTGCACTATGTTGAAAACTTCCAGCTGAACTTTGAAAGTTGATTTCCTTTAGCCATAGCTACGTAATATGTTAGTCATTCATTTATCCTATTTTATTTGAAGATATCTTAGGGACTTCCAACTCCTCCACTGAAGAGTGAAGAAATACCAAATATTCACAGTATTCAGAGTCTTAAGGCTAATGTCACTTCAAAATGACATTAACTTCAAGTTATTGTAGTTCTTATGCTGCAGCTTTAGCCTCTAATGACAAGGACAATGCCAGAGCATAGCTACATTTTTCTCTTTACCTGGCTATAAGTTGGAAATAAGTTCCTGACTTCTGATAATTTCATATGCAGAAAATCTAAGTAGAAAAAGAAGCAATTCAAAATTTTGAAGATTTGCATTGAACTTGAACTGAAATATAGTCTAATAGAATTTCTCTGTTGCTGGTATTGGTTTAAAAGGGTTTGGTGTAACAAACAAAGGATAAAAAATAAGTAGAACAATAAAGTAAACAAAGCATGGACAATAAAGTAAACAAAGCAAAGCCTATATGAAATACAGAGAAAGTGCATAGAAACAAAGAAGGAAAATATATCCTCTAAAAATAAATTAGAAGATAAGACATTGAAATATAGGTAACATTACACCTTATCTAATCTACAAAAATCTCCCAAAACCCAAACCCAACAACAGCCAAAATACCCAACCAAAAGTATTTGCAAAATGTACCAATTGTATTTGAAAATTTTATTTCTTTTACCTGACCTTTCCCCATTTCGGGCATATGGTGTGACTCTTGGGGATGGTCCTGTGCAGGGCCAGGAGCTGGACTCGATGATCCTTGTGGGCCTCTTCCAACTCAATATATTCTGTGATTCTGTGAAACAGTGTGTCACAGTTGACAGTGCCTCTAGTTGTAAGAAATTAGAGTCACAAGATTTTAAAACTAAAGAGAAACAATAACCTGACACAGGAATTTATTTTACAAACATCCCTGCAGCAGTAAAAACCCTGTAAGAAATCACCAGATATATATAAAGAATTTACCACCCCAAACAACTGTTCTAGAATATTTCAGAGAAGGAGAAAGAATAAGAAGACAAATAAGAATTATCTATCTTCTTGGGAAAGTTTGGATTAGGCTACTTCAGAAAGAGCTGATAATATAGAAGTGGAAATCCTCAAATGATCACTTTATTTCTCTAGACAAGGTTGGGCTAGTGTTATACGACATGTTCAGATGTTTCTAACTTACATTATCATGAAGTGCATACAGTCCCTTCAAAGCAGTTTTTGCCCAGCCCTGCTCTTTGCAGCAGTGGTCTTTTTTTTATCCAAGACACGAGCTAAAAAGGAATCTAGATGTTTTAAGCACACAAAGACAGAACTTAACTACCCTAATACTTATATCTTCCTGACATAAGACAGACATCCGTACTGCAATTTCAATAAAATATTATGACCTTAAAATATAGCACAGCCATGCATGTTAATAGGACTCAGTATAGTAAACCTATGCACCAGAGAGGCTTTGCAATCATACTGCAAGGTCTGGCATAGCAGACCTGATGAATACCCTATGGAGAAAACCTTGTCTCAGATCTCAACTGATCTTTAGAGCTCCTTCATCCTAGGCCAAATGAAAATCCACAGAAGTCACCATTAAACACACCTCCATTTTTTCCCCCAGGAAGCACCTGCAAAACAAAATATGTCTTAGTGTTTCTATAACAGGAAGCATGAATAAGCAAGACAGTATTGCAGACAGAAGGGTGAGCTGTATGCCTGATGGACAGCAGGCCTCATATGCCTTTCAGAAGTTGGAGCCATGAAGCAGTGGTAAAAAAGTAAAAAAATAGAAGGGGAAGCAGTCAATAGGTCAAGGAGTACAAAACCCCTACTAAGCCCTACCATGCTGCAAAATGCCGTATTCTCTTTCCCCATCTGCTCTGTTAGTGGATCATCAGTCACTAGGAGGTGTCTAGCATGGCCTTGTTCTGCAGCTTGGTCTGGTATTTTGAGAATACACTTTTGAGAATGGCGTACCAAATGGATGATCAGCTGATCTAGCTACTCAAAACAGTGCTGGCTGCTGTTTTATTCACATTTGTAGCACTGGCTCTCAGTACTTCAGACACTCTTCTTTGATTACTTCCCATTCCATTGAGAAGCTCAGAGAGACAAGCTCAATTTGCCAAATACTTAAGATTGTCTAAAACTGATATAAAGTAATTAGAAACATTTGCAGCTCTGCTAATTACCTCTGTCATTGCAGTCATCATGTAAGACAAAACAGTCATGTTGAGGAAGGCACAAAGGCATAACTAACCAGCACTGTAGAAAATGCTGAACAGAAAGACCACTCACCAAATCACAGATGCTTTACTATGTATTGATTTATGTTTTATGTCTCTTGGTGATCGTTACAGCAATACATATAAATCACATTAAAGTCTGTTTAGGGAGCTTAACATGTTGAAAGAGGTAGAGTGTTTTTATTTTACTGAAGAATGGGCATTTGATGCCACTATTACTGGTTATCTGCAAAGGAAATTGATTTGTCAAACCTTAATATGTGGCTGTTGTTATGAATTTCACTACACCTGTGAGGAAAATAAGAGAAGGAAAAGTATCAGTCCAATATAAAACCTGATTATACAGAAATTAAGTCAATTAATTTATGCATAACTTGCAACTCACACTCTAAGAAAAAAGAAAAACAAAATAGCAACTAAGAGGAATCACAGTTCTGTGATGATTGATTTTTTATTGTCAACAACTTTGTCCTTTGATCACCAAGCTACTATCAGCCTCCTCCTATTCCATCTGATCATGTAGATAAATCACTTGCATATATCTTCATACCTTCTTGTGGCTGACATTAGGCAGCATTAGTTACAAATATGCTGCTAATTTGAGGAGAATGAAGAAATACAGAAAAATAATTTTAAATTCCCACATAGTTATTTCAAAAGTTAATGTTTTGACCACTCTTTTTATCAACAGGTAATTTATAAGCCTGGCCTGAATAATTCATTGACTAGACAACTGTGGTAAAAAACTACAAAACATCACATCATCGGGGCAAAACCCAGTAACAATGTTAAATGGTGACCAGACTGATTTTGTTTTGTTAGGTGTTTCAGCCCAAATTCAGAATAACATCTTAAGCCTCAGTTAAGTTGATTAAAGTTCCATTGAATTCAAAGCATTCACAGCACATGCCTAGAGTTCAGTAAGTTTGTCCACTTTTTTTTTCAAATATAGCCAGACTGTTTAAAAAAACCAAAACAACAAAACAACAGAAGTACAATGCTGTTAGAGATTTTAGCAATTTGTTTCAACAATACCAGGCCAAGTTGCTGCATAAGTTAAGACAATACCATCTGCATTTCTAAAATGAAATTTCCTAAACTGTTTTCATTATCTAGATTGAAGTACAACCAACCAAAACAACATAAGTAGAGAAATAAGTTTTTAATTTCCCCATGAAAACATTAATTTTTAATCACAATTCCAGTTAACAATATTCCATCAAGCCAATTATAATGCATTGACAGAACAGACTAGTGACTTTGGTGATTTAGTGAATGACCTGCTGAAAAGTCAAGTAAGAGGAAATATTGAGGCAATGAGGCCCATCACTTTGAAGAAAGTGATCTTCAGTCTCCTTTACAAAGACCATCTCTGTCAGTCCCTCTAATGCTTTCTTCTTGGAACCTACATGAGAAGCAAAGATATATTTGGCTAATTTCCTTTGGGGTAATGACTTGGATCTGTAGGCAAGAGTAGACAAGGAGGTCAACTTAAATAATTCCAATTGTTAAAGAAGAAATCAAATTTGGGTATTAGAACTAGAAAGCCTGGTGTTGGCATTGAAATGTTATTATGTAATATTTCATTTCAGTATTGTGCAAATCAGATAGTAATATAGACAGTGATTTACATATACGAAGTATATATACACACACTGTCCTATGCAAGCTTTGTGTGTATTTACAAATATATACACACACATGCTATATTCTGTCTTAAAGAAAGAAGCACAAAGGTCTACAGTGCCTTTTCTTACTGTTATGGCTAGTAAAGGCATTAGCCAGCTGTTGAAACTCATAGGCATCAAACAGCAGTGATCATTACAGTCTTCAATCACCCCATTTAGAATTTACAATAAGCTAAGCAGAAAACCATTATTTCCACCTTCAGCATAAAGTTTTCCTCTGACTGAAAACAGAGTTCTGCAATGAACTGATGCACCATCTGTTCTAACTTCAGAACCCTTTTCCATGAAACTTCCAGAAAGGGGAACAAGCTATTGATGAGACCCCAGAATATAAGGACATCATTAGTGAGTGTCCATAATAAGATTAAATTCCCTTGAGGCCTCTCATCAAAACCTAGACTAAAAAGAAACAAAAAAAAAGGAGAAAATACTGACATTATAGTAACAAACCATAATATAAGGCATAAAATTAAGAAACATTATGAATTAATCATACTTAGACAATTACAATCCATATGGCTAGTTAAACTCAATCTGCTACCTGTAGTGGCATAGTCTGGATGCTGTATATTCAATGCCAGTGCATTTCTCCCAGGATGTAATTACTTAATTTTGTGAATGAGAAAATGATGTGTAAAAGCCAATGTTTCCATGGGTTCAATGCCCCAAGTCAGATAAAATGTATGAATGCTTATCAAATCTCATGACACTTTTTAACCCTATTTCATCACACTCATATTACCTTTAGGTATGTAAGAACAGTGAATCACCTTCCCACTTACTACTAAGGTTAATTCAGGAAACAAACTGTGTTCAAAGCCTAGTTTTCTGTAAACAGGATTTAGACGTCAACAAATGGCAAAAGATTGATTCAAGCAGTAGTTCTGGAGGCTTTTATCACTTGAAGCACACACATTTGGATTCCAAGAGCAAACACTTTTGCCTTATCGTTCCACTTATATTCAGGCAGGAGATTTCAGTCTCTCACAGGGCTAGACATTGATATTCTGGTTCACTTTCCTCTGTTGTCATATACAGCGTGTCACCTCTGGTGATACACAGTTCAAAGATAAGGGGAGTTGCAACTCCTCAAAAAAAGCCAAAACCAAACAAACGAAACACCAGAACAAGTCAATTCTAATATTTTAGTCCTTTGTAGACTGTAAGGAATTTCAAGCTAATGCTTGGTCCTTTCTCATACCAAGCTCTGGAGCCCAACCTGCTCTTCCACAATATCTGGAAAATTCTCCCAGAACAGTTTATATCCAGCATAAGCAAATCCGTTAGGCAATACAACAATATACTTCATCGCTTTGCTTGTTCTCTGAACAGACCTGAATTTAAAAAATATGAACATTTTAATTAATGACAGATACACATTAAAAAGGGGATTTGTTACATGGAAAAAGAATAATAGATACCTCAGGACTATCTCAAGATGTATTCCATTCAGTTATTCAGATCAGGCTGCTAGAAGGAGGAGGACAGTATTCTTGTATCATAGAATCACATGCCTACAAGAGGATGGATTCTGGGAGGAGGAGAAGACATCTTTCATTTACCTCATTAAATGGTTATTAAAAACAGGTGAGACTAGTGAACAACAAGAAAAAGGAAACATTTTATGAAATTGTGAGGTTTTTCATGCTCATAGGTCCAGAAATTATTATTTGCATTTTCCTATTTAAGTATCCACAAAGTAATATCAAAATCCAACACAGGTCTATAAGCTCTAGGTTTACTTCAGTCCTTTTGTTTCAAGAATAACAGATACAACAAAGATGTTCAATTACTTTGAGACCCTGGCCACAGAAATCAAAACTACTTTGCATCTTTGAGTGGAAGTACAAAAAAAATATGTAATGACTGTTTGAAATAAACAGACATTTGTTAACCCCAGCATTTTATTACTTTATATCTCAAGTCTCATGCAATCAGATACTAAGTAAATTACATACAAACCAATTCTGGTTCAGGATTCTTCTTCAGTTTCCATTGGACAGGTACAAAGAAATAAAACATTTTCAATTTCCCAATCTCTGACCGGCAGACCTTGTTTAGAAAATATATACTTTCTTTGAGTCTATAATTTCATTTATCTTCATTATTTCTGACATAGGGCACCTGCTACATATTGTGCAATTCCAGACAGATAATTTGGCTTCCTTCATAGTCGAATGATCAATCTTTTAAAAGTTACAGTGTGGTTTCATAAGCAAACTAATTCCAGAGGCAGCACAGAAGGCTTTAGAACACAAATGGAGCTTTTCACTGTCCAAGAGCAGAGTCTGGGTCCTGGTAACTATAACCAGTAAATGCTTTGCTTGTTCAATGATACATAATTAATAAAAGAAACCAAAGGGCACTGTACTCAGTCTCATGGAATTATTAATGCACATTTTGAATGGTTAAAATCCTTCGACTTTCAGCCACATGCCTTATAATACCTTGTTAGGAGCACTATACTCACCACAAAATCCTGTACTTGTCATGACTTATTGCTTAATTAAAATAATGTAATCAAAAACCTCACAGAACAAATGTTGACTGGAAAAATTATGCTAATCTTACACATATCTACTATTCACATATTACTTTCAGCAGAATAAGTTGACTAATGTGTTAATAAAATGAAACATACCCAACTATCTTGTCAAATGCTATTTTTATCTCAGCATTTACATACATTTGTCATGAAGAGGGTACATTCTGAGTAAAAGAAATAAACACTGTTATGATTAAACATGTCTGACATGATGTTCTCATCTGAGCATCAGGCAATGCCACATGCATAAGAAACTTGCCCTCATGCAGTCATAAAGCCAATGGCTTCATATCAAACTTACAAACTTACAAAGAACAAGACAGCTTTATTTAGCAAGGAGATGCATCTGATTAGATTTGTTCTGAATTTGGCCCTGAGCATTCAGATTAAAAATGTGACACAAAGCTTGAACCAAGTATAGCCTGGTAGGATTGAACACTGCATTTCACTGAGACCAGAAGAATTTTTGTACACAAGGATGAAACTGAGAAGAGTCTTCTCACTGTCCACAGCTACTTCAGAATGTTATCAGTGCCAGGAAGCAAGGGCAAAGACCCAGTACCCTCACACCTGAGAGACATCCTTGACTCCCTGCACCAGGAAGGACTAAAAGTATTGCTCTTACAAAACCAGAGAGTTAAGAAAAAGGGAAGAACGGAAAGACTAGTAAGGAGAGGGACTAGAGAAGAGGTGCCAGTTCTCCCTTTGGAAAAGGCCAGGTAAATCTATATAACTATGCACCCAAGCTCTCTCAGAAAGGACAGGTCTTTTAGCAGCCTTCTCTCCTGTACTCTCTGAAGGTACTGGAAAGAGATAATCAAGACCTGAGCTTATACAGGAGTGTACTCTAATGACTTGCCTGCTTTCTCTCTTCTCTGCTGGCATTCAAGTACAATGCTAAGAGTATTTCTCACATTCTTGCTTCTGAATATGCTGAGAATACTCTATAGTCCATTTCTAATGAATACTGCCCTGCCCCCCAAATTCTTTAGTATACTTGCCTAGCAGCAGCATTACCAAAAAAAATTCATTTTCTTCCTCCAGCACCCATATAGATACAATACAATGTGCAGAGATAGATAACCTTTCTCATGAGTCTCCTTGAATTTGCAGCTGTTCTGATGTCAACACCATTTCACACAAAGGTCTGAAATCATCATTGTATAAGCTCTGCAGGAAGAAAAAGAAATATGAACATGTGAGACAGTTGTACTGGCACCATCCTCTAACTGTGTTCTTGATGATGAGAATTTGTGCCTAATCCATAGATCAATCAACACACGAGTGGCTTAGTGTCAGTGGCAAATTAATAACATATCTATAAGCAATAGAAATGTTTTATAGCATTCTTTGGACTTGGACATTTTCAGACTTAAAAATGCATAGGAAACAAGTTGTTAATGTTAGCAATAAACAAGATAAGATTAAGAAAATCCCATTAGTAGTTCACAGATCAATAAATATTTTCTTGCCCGAGACTAAAAAACCATAAATGTTTCAGAATTTGATAAGCATGTAAGACTGATTTTATACCAAGCAGTTTTCAAAAAAGGAGGCCTGTATTATTTCATGATTCAATAAAATGAGAAAGGTATTGAAACCTGAGTTTAGCATATACACACAGGAAAAACTGTGGTAAATCTCTCTTGGGATAGTCAGAAAAAAACCTCTAATAAGCCAGTAATGCTGTACTATTTTATACCATCTTTCATCCCTATATTTCAGGTACTTCTAGGGGAAGAAAGTAATCAGGGTTTTTTTTAAGATAAAAAATTTGTCTCTGCCACACAGTCTCATATAGCCTTAATTCTTAATCGTTTTAGTTCCCTTACCGTTTTCTGTAGCCTGTTTTGCAATGGAATGTGCCATTATATCTTAAAGTTTCAATTATCTCAGATCTATCTACCAAACTGTCTTCATGCCAGTTTCTTGACCTTCAGCTCTAGCCTTTGTCTGTTTCTTATTGAGAGTACCTTAAGGCCCAGTGCTATAATCCATTAAAAAAAAAGCAGGGGGGAGAGGAGAAGAGGGGGTTTTGTTTCCACCAAAAAGAGAGTTTTGATATTTTCTGGAAGACTCTTTTTTTCCTTTTAATTTCTTTCCCTTTTTTCCCCTGGATTTACTACTATGGAAACCTGCTATTTCCAATTCAGCAGTCTCCCTCAAAAAAATAAAAAAAAAGGTTACTATGCCATAGGATAACAGAAAAATAAGCTTGAAAAATCACTTTATTGCTAATTTAACTTTTTCTTTGGCCAAACCCCATCCTGCAGCGTCTTAACTCAAAGTACCACAACAGAAAGCAAATCTACAGAGATGCAACTGAGTTCATAAAAGCATTCCTGTACTCCAGTTTGCCATAAACCTTTATAGATACTTCAAACTAGCAATAATAAAAAAGAAAAAAAGCCAGCTGCAGTGATGAGGGCCCAGAACAACAAGATAGACTTTTCTGTGGAGTGTTTCAAACATAGTCCATTTGATTCACAAAGATTTTAGGAAGCACCATAGGTACTTTTGTTGGTACACATGTTAGAAGGATAACCCTGTCAGCAGAAAAACTCCAATGGCACATCTCATCTTTTCTGATCAATGATAGACAAAGGGATACTTTTACATTCACTGAGGTGGAAAGTGAGAAGTCACCTTTCTAAAGAGGGCTCTGCTGCGTCTTTCAAGGGACTTATTTACTTTAGAAACAGGCTTTTCTAGAGAGATTGGAAAGTAGCCTGCCTTTATGAGGCTAACCCCAGAGATCCACACAAGCATAGAATCATAGAAACATTTCAGTTGGAAAAGACCCTTAATGGCTATACATATAGCATATTGAAATATGCTAGACAAGTAGACCTGATCACAGGAGAGCACACAATAGCAGAGACTAAAGGGCACAAGAGCAATATTTTATACAAACAAAAATAATTCCACCACCAAAAATACTGGTAAAATAAATCACTATCCCTTCCCTAGAGAGAACAATTTGTTTTAAAAATCATCGAAATTAAAATCAGAATGAATTATGTGAAGTGCATCACTAGCAAAAAGAGAAGTATAGTGTTATACACAATTCTGCCCTTGTCTGCAGATTTTTCTTTATGCAATTAATTGGGAATGTATACTCTTAACTTATATATGCACTGTTGCTGATGAGATTTTCTTTGTTGTCTTACTGCAAAAAGGGAGTTGCATTTCTTCTGAATTTAATACAATAATTGGCTTCCCTGTTTTGTCTTGATGTAAGTCATGACAACATTAGGGCTGCTTTGTAAGGTGATTATTGGCCTTTTTTTACTGTTTTCATTTCAAAAATTTATGAACAAAATTAAACAACTGCCTTGATGGACTATTACGTGTTTTTCTTAGCAGAAGGGACTAACTGTTATGATTTGTAAATTATGAAGTCTCACATCCATTTAATAAAAATGCAGGGCAAATTTAAGCAGAGAACATGTAGTCATAGATAGAAACTAGAGTGAATATTTATATGGTAAATAAATCTTATAGCACTAGAACTATACAGAGGCATAAGACACTACTAAATGAAGTGAGATGAAGATAGCAGTGCCATGTTCTTGTTCTGGGCTCCCCAGTATAAAAAAAAAAAAGAGATGGAGTTATCAGACAGAAAAAATCCAGTGAAGCCACAATGTGTTATTCATCTGCTTGTTTCTGATACTAATGACACCTGGCCAGCTCACACCAAGTGTACTGTAGAATAAAGTTCTTTCTTCAATTGATTTATGGACATCAAGGAATGCTAGTTAATGCCCAGCTCTTGAAGAATTCATGTCTGTGAGTTATTCTGCCCAAATATTTTCTTCCTTTCTCCTGCTGACCACATCGGATCAACAAGATACTCAAGTATTGGCAGGGCCAATCTACCGACTCTATAAGGTAAAAACTATAACTGACTAAGTAAACTCAAGGGAGATCTGTTACATAAAACAATGCATGTAAAGAAAGAAAGTATCTGTTATGGTTATCTTACCTTTTACTTTGACAAAATTTTAAAGTGTGGTATAACTTGGAAGCAGAGAACATCTCTTTCATGACTGGAGTAGCAATATTTCTTCTTGACAGAGAAGCTTATGATGCAAAGTGCACTGCTACAGTCTAATTTTATTACTTCACCATCAAAGGATCCCAATCATATATTTCCTGAACACTGCTGCCATTGGCTTCATGTTCCTTGTTGCATGAATAAATAAAATCAAGAGAAAACAAAACTTTGCGTTCATACTTATACAGTACATGCACTCTGTGTGCTTCTGTCTCACTTTTCTGGTTGCTTAGCTTGAGAAACAAAGCAAAAAAGGAGAAAGGGTACTGAGATATGACTTGAAACAATTTTTTTTTTCTGTCAAAGCCTATTCTTTCCTATGGTTTGTTATTTTAGATTATGAATTTGGAGTAACAATTATGACTGACACTGTAGCAGTAGTAAGCAGTAAAATATGACACAGTGAGAAGATTCTTTTCAGTTTCTTCTTTCTATATAAAAATTCTTCTGTCTCAATGAAATGCAGTGTTCAATCCTACCAGGTTAGACCTGGTTCAAGCTTTGTGCCACATTTTTAATCTGAGTGCTCAGGGCTAAATTTTCTTCAGAATTACTCTAGTAACACTGACTGCACACAAGTGCAGTCAACATTTCTGAGATTTCTGCAGAAAAATACCTTGATCAACTGAAAAATACTATGTCAGCCAAAATTGCATGATACATATTCTTTGTGTCTAGGACTTACTGTACCTACCATGTCTGCAAGTTCTACCTATGGGGGGAAGAAAAAGCCAGACCAGAAACTACTACTGAAACACAAAGCAGCACTAGGGAAGGGTGAGCTGACACCTTTGATCTTATAGCCCATATGCCCCAGCAGGAAGCATGAAGGCTACCTGAGCAAAGCCTGACACACTCTGGTAGTTTGAACCCAAAGAAAGCACTGCAGCTACTCACAGAGCAGGTTTCATTCCAAAATACATGGTTTCCTTAAAAAAACCAATAAATCACCCCAGCTGAATTTGCAAGATCTTTGTTGATTTGGTTGGCTGTTCAGCTTTTTTTTACCCTAAACTGTCTCCCAGAGTCAGGTATGTAAAACTGAACATAGGCAATAAGAAGAGTATAATTTTGATTGTGATGCTCCAAGAGTAAATTCCACCATGCATACATCATCTTTCATTTGATGTTTCCATAATTCTATCCATAGTGCTGCTTCCCCAACTGTCCAACCACAAAATCATCCTACCCTGAAAGAACCATATGCCAGCACTACCTCAAAAAATAAAGTAGGAATTCCTTCTCTTTTCTTGCCATATGTAAATGCTCTTGAAGAATACTCACCTATGCCTTTCCTTTCATTTTGCCTCACCAGATTTTTATGGTCTCAATCAAGACAGATTTCTTCACTTCCTACCCAGTGATATTTTTCACCTGCTTGAAGAAATCCCTTCAATTTATCAATCTCTCTACTTTCATCTACTGTGCAGCAGGCACCAGTGTTTCTCCTTGCTTGTCCTAAATCTCCCAGGCTCATTAGTCCTCTTCTCCACCCTTGATCTTCATCTTCTTCACCTTTGTGATTGTCTTGCATGTGCTTTCTGATATCTGTGACTTTGTAAAAACCTTTTCCCTTAGCACTGCAGTACTTCTGCTTTCTTCTGTGACCATCTCTGCATGATCCTCTAACCCTGCAGTATTTCTGGTTATTGCTGTAAACTGCTCACCTTGTACTTTGCTTGCAGGCCTGCCTCCATTGGCTTCTGAGGAATCAGACTATTTCTTTTGTCCTTTCCTGATCAAGATGCTTTCTCTTTCCACCTTCCACTCCATGAGTCACCCTCCTTTTTTTTTCTTGTACACCTCTCCAACAGATTGATCCCACAGCTTTACTAAGAGATAATTGATAGCTCCCTCTTCCCATTTGGTGAAATCTAAGTGATCAAACTTCCCTGCTTTTCTCATCAGCTGTTGTTGCCACATGCAAGGAAGGTATTGCTCTTATAACTATTTCCAAACTTACAAAATTATACTTGGAGAGTGATAGCATTGCATTAAGCTGAAGAAACAAACATGTTTCACAGTGTTATATTTGTTCATACTTTTAGGGTTGTAGCACTTTAGAAGCAACTGCAGAATATGATTTTCTTAGGTTGTTTACACTGCCATCAAGAACAAGCCTTGCTGTAAGCTTTGAAGTTGGACATTTTTGCTTTACACACAGTAGTGGTCAGCATAAGCACTATTGAGGTGATATTACCCAGTCTGTCGCTCTTAACTCAGGACTAAAATGGTGAATCAATGCCTCTCAAAATACTTTGACATCCGTCTTTAGAGAACAAAGGTTAGCAATGGGATTTCTGAAAAACAAACATTTATGCACATCAACTTCATGGGCTCCTAATTATTTTAATTTTTAAATTTTGTTACAAGGAGGGATACTTTATGGAACATAAACTCCCCTAACAAGATACAGAAAATATACCATTATTCAATATTTCTGGCTAAAATATTTTCAGCTGAGCTATGTAAAGACACAAAAAATAATAAGAATAACTATTTTCAGACAACCTTTTCTCCTGTTGGCATCAATTGGTGGTAGACTTTGCCTTGCCCTGGATTAGGTCCCAGTTAGCTGGAAACAGTATGTGCATGCTCCAGCACTCAGGTGATGAAATGGTTTGTTAGCAGAGCACATGGTTTTGATTAGTGGTCTAATGAACTAATGCCTTAAATCAACAGGAAACGCAGCATCTGGTCATCACTTCATTGCTTCCTTAAGCCCCAGACACATCTTACTATCACCTCTGGCTCTCTTATGCTACCCCAGTGCCCAAGAATGTTAAGGAAGTAGCTTTTCTGAAGAAAAAAAAGAGTAGATTATTAATATATTAATTACTACAAGCTAGACGCAGGAAAAGAAGTGTTGATGCTTCCAATATTCTATGGATGAAGTTTCTGACAACTGAGACAAAAATCTTAGGCCTTGTCTAGTTTTCACCATCCAGTATTTTCTACAGCATGTTCTTTGAATAACTGACCAGATTTAATGATGCAAAACACATTTATTCATTCATAAATGTATTTTTCTCTAGTTGATACTGAATTTATACCGATATTAAGATGCTCTATCATATTGAGATGTTTCTGTCTGTGGCAAATACTTTTACTTGGTTTTTACAGTCCCCTGATCCCTACCCAAAATTCTCATTAATAGCGGTTCCATATTTCCACACAGCTTGTCAGTTTGATTATTTAAGTACTTATTCAGTGTACTAAAGACCCTAATCACCCCTTCAAAGCATGCAGCTCTATATAAGGCCTCCAATGTCTGAAATACATAAGGATCATCATCATCATAATAGCATGGCAGCTGTGCTTCCCATAAGCCAGAAAAGTTGATCCTGTACACAACAGACACACCTCAGCTACTGTGTGCCATCTGCCTAGTTAGCAGTTAGACAGCCACAGCACATAGAAACAGCTGCTCCTGACAATATGAAAAACATCAGTACTTCCTTAAAGGCTTTGGCAATGTGGATAAACAATTTCAGTGAAAAGAATATTTTAAATTGCTGCAAATTTTCGATGCAACTGCTATTATGCATCACACCACAACAAAGTGATTATGCTCAGTAGAATGGATTTTGTTCAGCAACTGTAAGAGTGTTGAGGGATTTTTTGTTGTTCATGTTGCTTTTGGCTTTTCTTTTATCCCCCCTCAGTTTTACAGAATACCGGTTAAAAAGGCTAAAAGACTATTTTGCCCTGGACAAGGTTTCATGACATACTAAAATAATTTACTGTGATTTTTTTCCATTTCATTCTTTCAAGTAAAACAATTTTACTTTCAGAAGTTCACTGTGGCCTTCATCTTGAACTATTTATTTATGCCATTTATGTAAAGACTGGATTTCCAAGAAACCTAAATACTGTGTCTGGTCTGCAGCAAAATTATGATTTATAATAAAGCAAAATAATGAACTACTTACAATTGTGGGTATAGGAGGGTGTTTGGGAACGCAGAGAAGCAGCACAATCCTTGGTCTTGGCAGCTATGTGTTGTGAAAAGGTAAATTTTACAGCGAGCAAATGTTCAAATGCAACAGATGCATAGAAGGATGACAGGCTATAGAGGATGGGTGAACACGTGCACTACGCACACCTTTCATGCCTACAGTTTTTCTCTTCCCCTTTGTTACTCCTTGTGAATAAAGAGAAAAGCTCTAGGTGTCTGACTCTGGAATGAAGCTGCTTGTTCAAACTGGGGGCTCTGTGCCCCTTTGGAGGTCAGCTGGCTGCAGGCAGGAGTGGAGGGTGGAACAGCTCTCTCTCACCTGCCTAACCATGCATAAGGGAGCTGACATTGCATGGTGCCTCTCACCACCTCCTTCCTGAGTGCTCACAGTCTGGAGATGGACTAGCAAATTACTATAAATAGGTACCAGCAGCGCAGAAGACAGGCATGGAAAGGGTTAGCAGTACAGACCCCACCTTAGAAACTGATAGGGAAATAAAACCTGTTTATAGAAAAACCCCAAAAGCTATCTGGAAACAATTGCTGTCTTATATTTTGTATAGATTAAGCTTTCTAGCTACCTCAAATAAGTGTGAGATTTATATTAGTTGTGAAAAGATCAGTAATGGGAGGCAAATTAATGAGAAACCTGCTGTCACATTACAGCATACGTTTTTAATGGACATTTTAAAATATTTGGACAAAATATCTATATATTTTTAAATGTGAATTCTTTAACTGGTAAATGTAATTAGCTAAACCTAAAGCAAAAAACATAAAGGGACAAAAATTGATTTAATCAAAATATTCTGTCACTGCCATACATAAGCCACCAGAATATCTTTTCAACAAATGAAATTATTCTTTATTTTATGCTTTTAAAAATGCATTAGTGTAATTGCTCTGCAACAAATTACCTTCTGTGCTATAACCGTGGCTACAACATCCCTCGCATGTACATCAATTGTGCATATTGTCATGATGTTCTGATGATCACCAGGGGTGAGTTCCCTTAACAGCATGTTTATAAGGGCATTCAGTTGAGCAATCTGCAAAATAATTATATTTCAATGGAGATATTACACTGTGGGGAAAAAAACCTATTATATGTCAAGTGCTAAATGGAGCAGTTATAGAACCAAGACACATTTATTGGTGCTTTTAATCAAAGCAAATAACTTCTGCAAACTAATAATGGTATTGTTTTCTTACAATTTTAATTTTACTCCTGAATTACAAAAATACACTTCTGCTGGTTCCCAGAACTATTTCAGAACAGATAAATACTAGTCTGATACTGCACTTGGAATGCTACTCTGTAACTGCACACGTGAGAAAGCTACTAGAGATGTTTAAAGTATCACACATGTACTTCAAAACTCTGCTTCCAAACCAGTCACAATATACTTTATGTTTACTACAGGAAATGCAGGGGCTGGGGAGGAGAGGGAAACAACAACTCTCTGGGGGCTGATTGCCTTGGTCATGATGGCTTCCTTGTGCCAGAGGAACATGAAAAGCAGGATCCCTGAACAGCTTCCTTCATCAGGCTGCTGTGTAATTCCCCATCCTGATAGGAATGGTGACACTGAGGAGGTGGCCCAGAGTGCCTGTCTTGGTGGCCCTAGAAGCCACTGGCAGTCATTATGAATTAGATTTATTCCCAGGAATCTGGACATCTTAATTTAAAAAGTGATGCTTCTGAACAAAAACAATAGGTTTTTTGGAATTTTTTTGGGGGGAGGGTGGAGGGAAGGGGACCCCAGAACAGTCCTTCTAAATAACACTTGCTATGAAATAACAGTAAGCATATATATAATTTTAAATGATTGCAAGACAAATCTTTCTGACAGAGCCTGTCAAAGATATTTAGGCACGGATTTTGGAAAGCTGGTTCATGCAGAATCCCACCTTTGCAACAGGGATTTTTTTCATTCGTTTGCACTGATGAAAGAAAACACACATCCTTAGTAGATTGATATAGTAGCAAGTAGCGTTATTTTTTCTAGAGATCACTAGATTTTGGCCTTTACATTTTATAAGTCCAATCTGTGAAACTTCAGTGGTTTATACCATAAGACTTCTGCCTTTGTTTAAAATTACCATTTTTATACATTTTGTGCATAACAGGTTTGCGTACCTATTTGGAATTACAGACTTTCAGATGATTTCCAACCATCCTTCTATAACCTTGAAGATTTCAACATCCTCAGCATAGTCTCAAATATCTAGCAAATAAATTCTTTTAACTGATTTAGTAGTTTATTTTCACATGTTGCTGCCACTTCAATAATTTTTTCTGAAAAAAATGTTGCAGAGTTCCTTCTAAATTCACCATTATTCTACCTAACACAAATACTACCTCCTCTAACATCTTAAAGGAGCAATTAAAAAAAAAATCATTAGTAAGTGTGAATAACATCACAGACTTTGTCATGGTGCTTCTGAAGATCTTCTTGCTGAACCTGTTTCCTGGCGAAATGCAAAACACACAGACCTGGAACCTGGGCAGGCCAGGTGACTACAGCTCAGCACCTGGGAGGACAGAACAACCTCTATCCTAACCCCAGGTTCTGAGCTACACGAGTTACACTGTGAAAGACCTCAGTCCTGTAAAACACACTGTGATCTGCCTGCTCAGAACACAGGTTTGTTATGAATAAAACCTTTGGTGTTCTGCTCTTTTCACCCAGTCTCCTTTGAATAAAAAGCCCTACTTCACACCTTATGTGAATTTACAGAGACAGATGAAAATAACTCATTTTTTATGCTTGTCTTCAATTGTGCCTTTCTCCCCAAGCTCTAACAATAGGATACAAAAGCTTGTGAATCCAAGAGAAAGAATTTCCATTAAATGGAACCCATATAGTTCCCTCAAAGGAGAAAAGATCTATAGAACAAAAAAAAGGTATAAAAATCACCAAACTTAATTCTCTCCCAGTATACTGTTTATGCAGTAACACAGCTCATGCACTCCACAACGTGCAGCACTGAATGAATTTTTAGCCTGCTTCCTACCAGTATGAAGAGAACAATTTTGGTGGCCTACATCCAAAGACACAGCAGTGGATCACTGTTCATATTACTCAGTGATTGCATATAATTTGGCATCACTGAAACAATCGCAGCTCTGAAAAGGTTGAGCTCTGGGCTATTATGAAGGCTAAATTAACTCTCATCACTTGAGTGAATGATCCATTCATACCAAGGTCAAAATCACTAGTTGAGCAGCAAAGGCAAGATGGCACTATTGCTGACTGACCTGCAGTTGCATATGGGTAAGACTTTATTATTCTCAGACAACCTGAATATTACTGAAAACATTAAATTAGTTACTTACTGTAGAAAATGTTTAAATCTCTGTGGATAAAGTAAAATCCAACCGGTCCTTCCCCTGCTCACTTTGCTCCTTGGGTTCAGACAGAAGTATGAGTGCTTTAAGTGACTGAACTTGCTGAGGTAGGAATCAAAGTTCAGGAGGAAATCAAGGTTAGACTTTTCTTGGTTTCCTCTTGTAGATCAGGCACTTGAGTGCATTAGCAAGACAAAGAGAACAGAGAAGTTGGTCAGCAGGTGCTAAAGGGAAACTAGGGTCTCTCAGAGAATACAACTTTCTTTTTCTCAAGGAAAAACAGTGGTCTTTTTATTAATTTTTCTTTCCTTCTTTATCCCCAAATTGGGCAGATCAAATATGAAATCTCCATGTCATAGAATAGTCTGACACTGTTTTTTCAGAATGAAAATTAATAGCTATATTAAAAAACTTGTTTCAGAACAAATTATTTTTAAAATAGTTGTCTGAAAAGACAATCTTTCAACTTTTCAGTTAATATTAATTTCCAGCTTTTGAGTCAGTATTAATCTCTGCACCCATCTTCACAGTCCTAAGTTAAGTTCTGATCCTCCATGGCTCACATTCTCCAGGCAGCCCATGTTTCAGACCGCACGTTGCTGTGTGACTGCATTACAAATCATTATTGGTTGTATTATCCCATGGTTTGTCACGGGATACACAGCCCAGCAGAATTCAAGTTCCACTGGGGAGGAGTGGGAAATAAAAAGAACTAGCTGCAGTTCCCAGTATAGGCCCAAGGGAATCAACAGCATGAACTGTGGAGGTACTTTGTTACTGGGACCTCTGCCTTATGCCACACTACAGTAATGACTCAGCTGCTATTTTTGGTTGAAAATATATGGTTTCATTTCATTTTCTTGACAGGAAGTTTACCCAAAGTATCATTTTCCCACAGAAAACGTTAATGTCTTTTGGGTTTCTTTCACTTGTTTGTTTGGGGGTATTTTAAGGGGAAAAATTTCACTAATTATTTTTCATCATCCAAACTTCCTGCTCCTCTTGGGAGCCTAGGCTGTATGTCAGGCAATTCTGTCTAAACCTCAGTACACACTTGTTCTGGCTCCTAAGCCTAGATGCCTATGGTTATGCTGGCCCCTCAAATCGGCTAAATGATTTCACTTCCAGTGTGTAAGGATACTTTTAGTTAGAAACATAAGTCTTTACATTCTGAGATTCCTAATTCGGCTTCAACAATCTTTCCATCATCTTTACATAAAATTACACTCCAGTGAGCCTCAAGGGGAGACAAAAAAAAAATACAGACAGTAACCGTGCTTTGTACAATTAGCAAATGGTTCTGGGCTAACAGAACGGACAACAAAGACAGCCATTTTCCCTTGCATTCTCCTCAATGCTGCCTCATTGGCTATGACCTCAGGATCCACTGAGCTTCTCCATTAGATGTAACAGATAACATGGTCTGAACAGGGAGACTAAGGTCTGTAGAATTATTTGCTTCTTTTCTTTCAATTCAGCAGAACATCAGGCAAGGAAATACACTAGTCAGTAATCTGACCTGTCCTTTGCAAAACACAGGGCACTGAAGAGTACACATAACCACTGTTTATTCTACCAGGTTCTTATTGTCACCAAATTTAAGGTAACATTGTCAAATAACTTAAGTACTTTGCAATCTGTTGATAGATGTTGAAGAAACCTACAGTTAGAATAATTTTCATTTGGCTAAAAACAGTGACTAAAGAACACAACTACCTAGGATGAAAAGTTCCCCTGCTCCAAATGGTTACCCTCAGAAATGATTTTCAGTAAAACAACTGCAGAGGAAGTGACATCATGGAGAAGAAGTGGAACTCCCACCTTCCCCAGGGATCATAGAATCCTTTTGGTAATAGCTCTTTTTAGAACTATTTTTAGAACTACTAGAGTAGACATGTTAGAAATATTAGTTGTCATTGAAGGAAATTAAACCAAAGTAGAACAAAATGAATGGAACCAAATGGAGCCAAGTCATTCTTCTATTTTCTATGCTGCAATCTTTCTATACAACCTTACTCTCTAAATAGATGTTTGACATCAGACAAAAGATGCTGTAAAAACAAAAGTATTTCCATTGTTTTAAGGTAATTTTCATTGGTATTTCTAAAGCATCATAAGCCTGTAATTCTAGTCTGCAAAACAGCTCTGTGTAGCAGAACGATTCCTGTTTTGCTGAAATACAAGTTGAACCATTTGAGCACATAGACACATCCGGTCACCCTTCAAAATAAGGAACAGTTGCTTCTGTTACATGCACATCTGAAGCATGCACATAACAAAGTGACTTTGTTGATAAATGATTCACCAGCGAGGACATCTTTTCTCCAGATGGATTAATATTATTTTTATCACAATATTTTCCAACTCGCTTATGCAAAATGTTTTTGGTCTGCCAATTTCTAAGTTCCTTGAACATTACATTGTCTTAATAAGATATTAAGGTTATAAAGAGGATTTGAAATTAACTCACTGTGCTGGTGACAGCAGACATGTAATTAGAAATTGAGTGTTTGTTTCCAAGAAAGGATATACCAACATTAAGAGCTCTGGCCAGGATTTAGGAGATTTGCTTTCACAAAAGCTCTGAAGGTGTCATTTAAAGAATCACAGAACTTTCAAGTTCCCAGCTGTAAAGTAGAGCTAGTATCACTTTCCTATCCACAGGAGAGAATACATTTCTTATATTTAGAAAAATTAGGAGATATCAAGATATACAGTAGGAAAGCCTTTTCCCTGGAAACCACAACCTATAAAAAGTTGGTGTAAAATTCAGCAGACAGTTTTTGTTCAAATAGTTGGTACTCAAAGACTTACATTCAAACAAAAGCAAATGATAAACCATTCAGGTTTTTCCCCCAAGAGATCTCAGCCGTTGTCTCATCAGCCTTTAGAAGTGCCCCAGGCACTAAGACATTCTTCAATTCCACTTTGATGTTACCCTATATTGTACAAATACTCGGTGACCTCATCCTTCTGCCCCAAACCAAAGTAAAATTTTCATCTATACAAATTGCTTTGCAACACTTGTCAAACTGATCTATGGTATGTTTAAGTTCATAAAAGTCCCCAACACACACAAGAATTTTTAAGATAGGAAAGAATGAGAATTATTATCTTCTACACTTGTTTGTTCTAAGTTAGCAGTTCCTTCACCTCCTGATCATTCATATCCCCAAAATATTGGGGAGGGGGGAAGGTTCATTTAATAATTCAGTTTTTAAAGTAGGGTATGAATAGAGAGACACCTCACAGATTCCGGATTATTACACATCCACATTGCATCATACACCACAGCACATGTCACAGTTGAAATGACCACAATACGAGGAGTATCACAATACAACACCAAAAAAAAAACTGTAATACCATACCTCATCAGAAGACTTCAGGTGCCTGTCCATACAGAGTAACATCATACCACTTCAGAAGGCTTCAGGCATCTGCCCTTCTTGTTCTTTAGCGCAACCTTTCATACTCCTCATGTTGATGCATTGCACCTGTGTGCCCTCTGTTCCCTTTGGTGATTGGTCAGTGCTCCATGGCTCATTGCTTTCAATGCTGCTCACCTGCTTCTCACAGCTGTAGCCCATTAGGGATGAGGCTCAGCCACAGCCCCACTCCCAATTACCACAAACTGTGTACCTACATGTCCAGAGGATATTTAATTCATATAAGCCACCCCTAGGATGTTCATTTACATTCACCATTGTGTGCACTTATCTCTTTTTACTGCCATTTTCCCTACTGCTTTAGCTACACATATCTGTTTATCTCACAGCTCCTCTGTGCAGCTGTACAATGAAAAAGTCCTCCATGTCTTACACAGCTGACAAAGTTTGCTCTAGAATTAAGGTACAAACACTACAGGAATAAAGTTATCCAAAATTCTGCAAATGTAGAACACAAAGACTCTTGTGCCCATAAATGCTGGTTTCTGAATTACAAGAAGTTTTAATTTGTTAAGCTTCAGCTCTTTTCAGATGCATAATCCTTGACTGAAGAGTGCATATCCCATGTCCTAATGCTTTGACAGGTCTTCATTTCTTACACAGCAGACCCTTGAGAACAAAATGACAGAAGCACTAAAGAAGCAAGCAGGTTAGTGACTGCATCTTGGAATTTGACTTCTGAATCTTATGTAAAAGCCAGTTGGGTAATTTGCTGGTTATGGAAGAAAAAATAAACTCAGAGAGATATTTTCAGAAGTACTTTGAGATTTGGGAGTTCAATCCTGTAATACTCGTTTCCCCAATTTTTTTAATCCTTTGAGTTCAAAAACTCTCTAATGAAGGGAATTTAACAAGCTACAGGCTCCTACATAATGCAGAGTACTCAGAACACGAGAGATTATTTCAAGTAGCGAAACACTGTTCATTAGGGAAATGATCACATTTGCAAATCTTCTGAGCTCCATCTCCATGTGCTCATCATTTATTTGTTTCCATGGGGTTTTCATCCAATCTTTAATACTTGTCTATAAAATTTTAAAAAATAAACAAACAGCTTCTACTACATTCTCAGCAATGCCCATGGTTTCCAACTCATCAGCAGGTGAATATTCATGAATATGTATGGTATACAAATGTAACAATATGAGTTTCAACATTTAAAACCTACTGATGCTGAAAAGTAATCTAAGAGGATTTTTATCCTTTGTGTTAGAATTCTGTTTGTTATAGGGAAGGAATCCTTAACTTTATGGTTTGGTTTTTTGCTTGTTTTCAAAGTAAAAACACATTTCTAAAGTATTAAAATTCCATATATAGGAATCAGTTCACTTCTTATTCAATATCATTTTAGTAGCATTAATGGATGAGAGGTGTGCTAGTAACAAAATAGAAAAAACTAAATTTCAAACCAGAGATAAGCAGATATATCTCTCTTACAACAAAAAAAATGCATTGGCTGAATTTGTCTCAAGATTCTCAAAGAAAATTCAATTTAGGTAAATGTTTGATATTCAGGGAAACTGAAAGAAAAGCATACATTACTTAGCTGCTGTAGTATAAGCAAGGACTCTAAATAAAACTGTATCTTTTAATGGAATTAATATTAATAGGGAAAAAAATCCCAAAAGTTCTCTCTTGAAAAAAATCACCTGGAATATGTATTCAGTAAACAAGGTTGCATTACAGCTACTCTAAATAACTCACTGTCTGGGTGCTCCACACCAGTGTGAAGTGACTTTATTCCTGAGAAATTACTCCACTATGCAGACAGCTCTGGGAGACACTTGAAGATGATGTGTAACCACAAGTATAAGTATCTTCCACATGTAAATCAGTAGACTAGAATGTAACAAAAAAAAGTCCACCTAACATGCAGAAACATGTTTTTGCTTTGGGAGTAATGATCCATTGAATTCAAAACTTCAAATACCTCATGATTATCAAAAAATCTCATTAACAAAAACCAGTTAGCTGCAATACTCCCATTTTACAGTGACAGCAATTCCATTGCAGTGGCAAAATCTTTATGGTACAAGATACTAAAACCAATAGAATGTATTAGAAATAAACTTTAGAAAATATTTGGGTTCTGTAAAATAAGTTCAAGCTCAAATGAATTTATATTTTAAAAAAATTAACAATGTTTTGTTCATGTAAAAATATATAAATAAAAAATAAGGAAGATCTTTTGCTTCATAATCTTGTCAGGCACTCTGTTTCATCAGAGCAGGAGCTTTTCCTATTCTTCCACAACAATAACTTCATCTCTGAGGTAACTGTGCACTCATGGACATTAAAATAAATTTTGTCCTCTTTTGGAGACTGAATGGCTTGTGTACAGCTGCAATTACCTCTGAGGAAAAGCTGATGAAAAGAGAAATCTGTGATGACCACTGAAAGGGACTCCTGTCATTCCGAACAAATGCAAGTAAAGCTGGATGCCAGATTAGTGACTTAATCATAAAATATAAGTCAATAGACAGGATTCTGTTATAATCCATCCAAGGCCAGGTTTTCATAGTTCTTATGTTACAAAATAGGACTGCTGCAAAGGTTATTCTTCTTGGGGATTATTAAATGGCCATTTTGAAACCTCCTTTCTTTAGGCTAAAGAAATATAGAAGAAAACGAAAGACAGTTGTATAATTTCCTGAAAGACACTATGACAAACTTATCCCCACCAGGAACCATCTTATCCATCTGAATCCATAATAACCTGCATTTAGGTTTGGAACTCCTCCAGCTTCAAATTGTTTTGCCGAATTTCATAAAAAGTAGTGAAAAAATCACTTTGTTTCCTCCTTGACGACCTCTGAAACACATTTCAGCCTTGGGCACTTTTTAAAGCCATGCACAACAATTCAGAATAGAAAAAAATGACAGCCCCCATACTCCAGCAGTGCCAGTAAATACCATTGCAATAATGTTATCATTCACTGTCAGATACTGAAAAGGTACAAATTGAGGCAGACACTGTGGGTTCACATGGTACTGTGTGAGGCTTTTTCTTCTCACTACTCTTCATTGCTTATTCGTGCAGACACCACTAATGCATTTCCATCCAAAGGAGGGCTATGGTAATGAACTACTAGTGCTTTTTTTATGCAAGCAAATTAAACTAAGTCAGAAGTCTAAGACTTCAGTTTGTAATATCGTTCAGTTCACAGAAAAATAATTTAATATATTTTCTTAGGCCACTTGAGAAGAGTTCATAGATTCAGAAAACATGAGCAAAAACCCAAACAGGCATTATTTCAAAGTTCCTTCCTCAAATATTCATTCTGCATATGTGCTAAGCATGAGGCATACTCAGAGCCTGTTTTGTTTAAAACATATCCCCATAACTCTGTGCTGCTTCCTCATCCTGACCATTCAAGAACTGAGCCACAGGCCTGGGAATCGAGCCAGACATTTGTAGCAACACATGACAGTAGCATGCCCCTGGAAAATTGAATACTCTGCAGTCACTTAAAGCCTACTACAAAATATTCCATCTATACTTTTTTTTCTTATGCCTGCATTACTTTGCTGCTGATAAGGCATGCTTATGTGGCTTTAGTACCATAAACAACTAAGAGCTCATCTAAAGTTTGCTTAACTAGGGTCATGCAACCATGCAGGCATGGATTGTATTTATTTCTCTAGAATAAAAGATGCAGAGCATAGAGTCAGATGAATAAGTTGATTTCCTCATTTTGTCCAATAAAAACCAGCAATTCTGCCCTGAAAATTTAATTTTAAAGATTTATCTGTGTGTTTCCCCACCAAGATTTTCATGCTTTCAATCAGTATTAGTATAAATGGCCTACAGTTCCGATAATACATTTACAAACTTGTGGGAATCCTTCAACAGACAGGCCAAGTCTTCAGGGTTCCACTGTATAAAAAGGTGCCTCTGGTCCCTGCTACAGCCTGTGACCCAACAGAAGTGCTGCCCAGGGCCAATTGCCATGGTAAGCTGGATTCTATACCTGGTGGCCATGGTATACCATGAAATCATCCTTAACATACAAAAAATATTAAAATTTAGAAAGCAGTGTATTTGCTGTTAAAGATGTATCAGGAAATTCACTAAGGTTTTAGACCTGCTCTATTTTTTTTTCAATTACCTAGGCAATAAATGTACATTTTCAGATAATCAAAGAATTTTACACATTAAAAAATTTTCTGGATGCCTATTCAAACTCAAACGTTCTCTTCTGCTTCAAGGATTTTCTGTAGTCTACATCTGGATGCTGATGAAATATTGACTTCTTTACATTTAGAAGTGTGAGTAGATAAGGAAGAGCCTTTCTGTATTCAAAATATAAACACACCTGCATTAATGACTATCACATCACTTTGCTTAACTAATAATAAATTCTATGCAAACAGAAAATAAACATTAAATCCAGCTGTTGGAATGGGACAGGAAGGGGTTCTACTCACATTTCATCACATCTTCAAATCTAGGTTTCATACACACAGACAAACTTGATGTGAACCAATAAGGAAGAATAATGCACACAATTGTATCTTGATTTGGATGCAGTGACATCCAGAGAGCTCTGATGTGATCACAGCTTCACTTGGGTTTTGAAGTATAGATGGTGTGACGTGGAGCCAGTGACATGGAGTGTGACAGTGGAACGTGACAGCACTCTTTATCACTGACCCTTAGACTGAAATGAGAAAAAAATTATTACAGACCAATAATTTTACCAGAAAGAACAGCCCAGCCTTATATGCAAAAATGGTGTAAGACAATGATTAAATACACAATACTTGCCTGCAAAAGCAGCAGCACTTTCTGCACTGACCTTCGTCTCTTCCTGCTGTGTCTTCCCCTGAAATGCCTGTGGAGGTCAGTAATGCACAAAGCTAATAGGGGACTGTGAGTGCCGGGCCTCTGCAATGTACCGAGGATCGCATCCTTTTCTCTGCAAACAAAGGTCTGCTCGCTGTCAACACTTCACAGAAAATTGCTGGACTCGTCAATTAGGCCGCTATAAACAAATGTATAAGCATATATGTATTTAGACACATACCTGTACACACACTTCTAAAACCATGAAGCCTGCAAATTAATATAAAAGCAAGGCAAAGCAGGTAATCTCTCATCTGGACAGCTTGCTCTCCAGTCTAGCAACAGAAGTGGCAGACAATTGAGAATATTTCAAATATAGTAAGGGATAAGAGGAGGACATGTTGAGAGAATTATAAACATTACAAAACTTGTTTGAAACAATTCTGCTTTTGGGGGTCCCAAGTGAGTTTTCAGTTGTTCATTTGTTTAATTAGAGATTAATAACTGCATTTAGCCCTGTAGAAATGAACTTCTAGGACCTACTTAATTACACAATATATTAGGGCAAAATTTGAGAAATTTATTCCTTTTTGAATAATAATTATTTTTCATTCCTATCCACATAGCTAATTGCTATCCTCAGTGTGCCACACTTAGGTATCCACTTTGCTCTTAACAGTGCAATGAATGAGACCCACTGAGCAAACCAGTCAAATGAGCTTTTTCCAGCTAAATAAAGGAGCAAACCAGTTTGTATATTTAGCACTGAAGGACAGATACAATGCAGCAATACAAAAAAAACCAACTATAGCCATAATACAAATTAATATAATTTTATGCTGTTTTATTATAAAGAAAAAGCTAAACACCACCTTTGTTCTCTAACTGTTGATATATAATTTTATATCCTGAATTTTTCATTCAAAAGCACCCAGATTAGGCTGCAAAATTTATCTATGCACAAATTTGAACAAGCAACATCCTTTCTCAGTTATTTTTGTTCATGATGGATCCTTAGGCACACAAATGCATGAAACTCTTGCATAAGCTAAGGGATTAAAGTAAGTTTACTGCAGATATAGTCCATTATATGAATGTTAATAACTACATTCAAAATCTGTATTGAATGTATAAGTTAATGTTCAGCAGAAAATTTCTAGCTAAACGTTATGAAATCTGGGGACTCTTTCCGTGAAAAAGTTACAGCAGCATAGCCACATCTCCTTGACATACCCCAGCTCTTGGGAACTCTGGACCCAATTTAAGCTATTACAGTTCTTTTTTATCTAGACATATCACTATATAACACAATGACCAGGGCTCTGTTCTGCAATGGCAGGCCATGACCAATTCCCTCTGAATTCAGAGGAAACATCTGACAGCTAAGGAGTCGGGCTCCTGGATTACCAGCTACTGGCATCCTAATGGCATTTACTTTTCTTTTTCAGCACTGCTGTTTTCCATATGAAAATGGGAAGTCATTCAGAATAATTTGACACTTTCTCATAGCATTGCTTTTCAAGGCCAAATGGTAGTAAAGTCTTCTTCAAGCAGGATTTAGGATTATTTTTTAGAAATCACAAGAATGATGCTGCAAATCAAGATTGTTTTTATAAAGAGTTTCCTTCCATATATGTTTCTATTACAGCTCTTGCAAGCCTAGCCAAGATGAATATTACAATAAAACAACATGTACAAGACAAGTTCATGATCTGAGACAGCCAGCACAGCTTCACTAATGACAAACTGTGCCTGACCAATATGTTGGCTTTCTGTGAGGGAAGACCAAATTGTGCCATCTACCTAACCTTCTGTAAAGCCCACAACACAGTATCACAGAACACCCTTTTATCCAAATTGGAAATGGACATGGAAGCAAAGGGTGGGCTACTCAGTGGGTAAGGAATGGGCTGGGTGGGCACAGAGGGTTATGGTCAATGGCTCTACATTCATGTGGAGGCTGGTGATGAGTGGTGTCGCTCAGGGCTCTGTCTTGGGACTGGTGGTTTTTAGCATCTTTACCAATGGCACAGACAGTGAGATTGAGCACAGCCTCGGCAAGTTAGCAGATTACACAAAACTGAACGATTGTTCTGTACCAACCCCAACCCCCCTAAAACCCCAAAACAAGTAAACAAAAAACGGGACCACACGACAAATATCACCATCTCTCCCCTTATTTTAATCAATTTGGCAGTCACTGAACCCCAGATACCCAAACAACACTCTACTGACAACTCTAAGGATGAGGAGAAAGCACAAACAAAGAAATTACTTTTAACTTGAGACCAAACTTCATAATCAGCCTGCAATCAGAATATATTTTAGAATGATTTCAATGTTTCGTTAACTGAACTTTCAAAAAATACAGGTGGATTCTTCATTTAGTTCCTGATCATGGAGGAGAAAAAATTCCTCTTTTAAATAATTTATCAGCTGTTTTATTTGAAACTTGTGAATACTCCTTAATGCAGAGATCATGAGAACGGACATTCAAAACGCAATGTACTCAGATTAGTTTCACTTTCTCAAAAATGTATGTCTAGTTGGAAAAGCTCTTTTTGTTACATTTTTTGTTGTCAGAATGTCAGTACTTGAGAATATACCTTGATAAATCATGTTGATGCAGTTTTTATTCTGACTGAAATTCTGATTGGTACTCCAAGATATTGACAGTGACAGATATATCATAACAGTTCATAAAATCATGGTTATTCTTAATTTATCTATATTCTGGAAACTACTTGAATAACAAGCTTAAAGGACACTTTTGTTTTTAAAACATCTGTTTCTAAACCCATGCTGTTTCACCTGAAAGATACAACTTACTTATTGAATTAGGATTCCTTAGAGGTTAAGCAGGTAATCCCTGGGGATTGTTGCCTAAGCGTTCCTTAGCTGCCATTCATTAAATATTTTCCATCTCATGAACTATGAGTCATTTCACTTTTAAGCATTCTTATTTCCTTTAAATTTACCAAAACTTTTATAGACTCAGCCAGTACTGCCCACGGACATTTAAGAGCCCACATTTAAAACATTGCCAATGAAAAGGAATAAAACATTTAAAATCTAGATTTGATCTGACAACAGCATTATCATGTTTAAATTAGAAACAGATTAGACATAATTGAAGATAAAGAGGACACAAGCATCACTCCCATTTTGGTGGAGTGGGCTTTAAATTATCAGATTCATTCAGAATACATTACGCAGAAACATAGAATTGTTATCTTTCAACAGCCTTTTCTAAGAGTTTACAATTTCTCAGTTCAGTGAAGCTTGCCTCCAGCTTGTTATCAGAACAAAAAATGAAAAATCATTTGGTTCAGAGCACAGAACTGATCTCACCTCCAAAAGTACACATTTTCTTCTGATAACCAACACTTCTTTGGACTGTAGAGGTACCGCTTCATGCTTTACAGTGAAGTCAATCTTTTTAAGATTCTTCCATGTTTCAGGTAATTCCTAACCACATTACAAGTAGATATTGTTTGTCAGTTTGCAGAGCCAACATCCCCCCCACACAAACACATATATTTTCATTCTCCCCAACTTTCCCTGCTTATTCCTTTTTTCTGAAAAATATTAGCTGAGTTTGTGTAATTCCTTCCCTGTTGTTCTTATGCAGTGACAAAGATGGACTCTCTACACAGAAGAACTTGCTAAATGCAGTTTATGGGAAAGATTAAAGATTATTCTTTACAATATCCTATATTATCTAGTTAGAAAATGTTTACATATATTAAATTTTGAAATCAACCTCAGCAACACACAAAATACCTCAGTGATGCAACTCATGATAAAATAGTTTGATAAATACATTATTTTGACCCATCCATAAGAAAGAAAAATACACATAGTGACAACTGAATGTATTAGTAAGCCTCAAACATGTCTAGTCATTTTGCTTAACCTGCTTAGCTCTTAACAAGGGTGTGCTTGAACCCGGTCTGATCCAAAAAAAATAAAGCCATATTCCTTACATTCCTGTTAGACATCCCAAAGGCTCATCTGCTCTACCAGCTATACCTGTTGCTGACAGAAAGGTCAGCCACAAGTCTAGTTCAATATGGACATGGACTCACTCACAACAGTGTAATTAGACACAGTAATTAAAAGGCAAAGAGATACACAAAGATTAATGGTTTTTTCCCTTGATGTTGTTTTGAAAGTTACATGAGGCTTTTGCAAACATCTGTGTTTACTCTGAATCTCATTCAACTTAATTCCACAATCCTGTGACACAGCTGAACCTCATTACCTCCTTGCAAGTTATATTGCTGAGAAAAGTTTCCTATCACTATTTGAAGAAAGTGGCTAGAAGTTTAATAAACACTAGCAATCCTCTGACAATGTGTAAAGAGGAACACAATGAAATACCTGTCTATAAATTGTACATTAAAATGGATATTTCCATGCACATGAAGTTGATTTTTTCAGCTGCATTAAGAGGCATGACAGATTAGAAATGAATAGTAAAGAAATTATTGGGAAAGAGTCCCCATTTTTATATGCAGTGTACATCTTCACATTTCCTGCAAGTGATGGTAGGGAAAAAATAACGACAGAAACACATTTAGTCACTTGTAAAAATCAGGCTGGTAGCAAAACTCTGATTCATAAAGAACCAGTATTTTAAACACTGAAAAAAATCAAACATTACAATGGTGCTATTTTTTCTGCCTCAATTTTTGGTCAGCCAACACTTCTCTAATTAAAGTTACATTAAAGAGCATGGTTCAAATTTTCAAGAGGATTGCCTTCAATTCACATGTACCATCTCTGCACCATTGCTGTACCTCGGTGTGCAAACAGGCACATGCTCATCATGGAGCAGCAAGGGCTGCTCCAAGCAGAAACACCCTCATCAACCAAGGGCCCAGTCCCAGAGGGCATTAAGCATGGCAGCAGTGCCAGGCATTCATTCTGGGCACATCAACAGCCCTAGACAGAGTCAGCAGTGAAACAGATCCTGGGTTCCACCAGCAAGCAGAGCCAGGATGGTAAGAGAGACAGAGATAAGGGCAAGCAAGAGCACACAGACAGTGGGGTCCTCCACACCTGGAGCACAGGTCCAGAGCCAGGTCCAAGAACCCCCAGGGACAGGGTTGAGGGGAGGCTGCAAGACAGAACACCCTGTACCTCAGAGGAAGAGAGGCCACAGGGATGAGCTTCTGTGGAGTCACTTGGGTGTGGGGAGGAGCCCCAGGAGGAGCTGCTCAGGGCCATTATTAGGACACTCAGGACAGTGATAGTTTGCACTCCTGCAAAGTGATTAAACTGCTAATTACCTGACCCACCTGCACAAAAGGGGTGCTCTAATCCTTCAAGGTTAAGATTACTCTGCAGATTTTTACAGTAAAGGGATTTAACCTGCCTCAGGTTTATGTACAGAAAAACCTTTTAATTTTGAGGCAGGGGTGAATTTAGACATTTTCAATATTTGTTTGCCAAATCAAAATCATATGCTTCCTGTGAGTTTTTTAGCTCAGATCACCTGGAAAAATGCAGTGAGTCTCATGAACATTTTGGACCCTCAGAATTTCAATAAAATTCCAATTTCCCTCTACTAAGAAATTGTCCACTGAGCAGAAAGTGCTCCACACATACAATTTCATCATCAATCCATTGAGTACCAGCCTTTGTTAAAGTGTCGTTCCAGAACAGACGCATTGGCCAAGTCCCTCTTCCTCATATCTACTTGACTTATTTCTTCCAGGGTATCTATCTGATCTACATAATGCTAAACAATCATCCAAAAGTGGAAAAGCAGAAGAGACAAAGATTAAATTCAAGAAAGAAAAGACATCCTTAAACCTAAGTCACATGCCAAGACCCAAGATATTGCACTGATGGCAATGACAATTATAACTTGTCAGTCAGCAGCAGGTTTCCTGTCTGCTCCCTGAAACAACTTAATAAGAAATGACTGCTTGGATAAATGTTTCTCAAGTATTATAATTTCTATTTCATGCATCACACTGACATCAAAAATTCAAAGTACCACTGTCATCAGCTAGAGACAAAACAGCACACTTGTTATTACTCACATCCTCCAACTTGTTGATTTAACTTACAACACTTGCTAGTGAGATGGACTGCAATTCAGATCCTTATGGCCATCAGTATCACTTTCCATTAGAGCTCCAAAAATGCAATATTGTGTTCAACTTTTTCCTTTGTTCCTTTTCACTATTGTACAGTGTAACCAATTTTAATCTATTTTTGCCTGTGTAAACCGTGATATTTTGATATATTTATTTATTGATATATTTATTTATTGATATTTCTTTCCACCACATATGAAAAACCTGCAAAAGGAAGAAATTACACAAAGACTTTGCAGGTCCTGCTAGTCGGGCAAAAATACTCTTGCACAAAAACTTGCATTAACATTAAATTTCTAGCATAATTGTTTCACTGTAATTCACTAAACAATTTTGTCAGCTATCTGTGGACACAACCTCAGAGCTTACAGAGAAGGAAATTATTGCTGATACATAGCTCAGCTATTCTTGCAGCTCTGGGAGCAGAAATAGTATCAGGTGTCCTGATGAGAAGTAGTAACCAAGAAAGCAAACATTCAACCTATAATCACAAAGAAACCAGCAGTTCTTGACAAGTGCCCAGCCTGAAATATGTAGAAGTTGACATGAAATTCTTAGTAAAACATTGGCGTCAAATGCTCAGTAAAACAGGCACTGTAAAGCCAAAGATTGCCTGTACACAATGCAGAAGTGAAAGTAGAAGGTAAATTCCTGAACCAGCTTTGAAGAAAGTCCATCCAGCTGCAGATTTCAGAGTGTATTAGAAAGCTACTCTCAATTTGGCAAGTGAACCAGAAGAAGTTAAAAAGAAGTTAGCCAATATAATTTTAAAAATATGTGCTGGTGGCTGATGGAAATGACCAGATACATTCATAAAACAAGAGAAGCAGAGGTTATGGAGAGTCAAATATGACAGCTCACCAGGAACAGATGGGAAAAAGTCCTCACACCCTCTCTTGAGATATTAGCCTTCTTGGCATTAGCCATTGGATAGGTGTGAGTCAGCTGGCAAAACAATTACATTCTAATGTAGCCTAGAGGAAAGGTCAACTATGACACTTAAAAAAATAACAAACAAACAAAAATGGAAAAGTAGCAAAAGTAGGAATAACTGAAAAGGGTCTTTTCCAAAGTATTTAACAGTCTATCTACAGGTGATACAGTATTTAGCTGGTTTTGATTAGTTCCCCCATAATATCATAGAAATTGCCATCGACATTTAGCCCAAAGAAAGTTTAAAAGTTATTTCAATGCTATTAAGAAAAAGCTGCACTTCAGATAAAGGAGTGGATTTAAATGTTGCCTCAGTGTTTTCATTCAGATATGGAAGAAGACACTTGATAGCTTTGAACAGCCCATCTAAAATCATGTGTTCTATGTATTCAGTGTAGAGTTTCCATTCATCAGAAAGAGGATCTGTCTGAAGTAAATACTGATTGTCCTGGAAAGAGTAATTTAGAGAATCAGTAACAGGGGTTTAGAATTGCTCTTCCCAGAGTGTATTTCTTATTCCAGCTAACTGAGTCCAGGAATAAAGAGACTCTCACTTTGATGAAGAAAAGCATTCCCACTATTTACAACATAATTACCTTTTCATTGTAACTTTTACAAGTACATCTGGAACTCGTTACAGAAAACTATTTCCCTATGGAGTTAGATTTGCATCAGCAAAGTGGAAATGTTTGAAAACATTTCTAGCTTTTACTTAGTCCTGGCTTTCCTAAAAGTATTTACACCTATTTAGTGACAATAGCTACTCCCAGAACAAAATATATACAAAATACTACTGTCATGTAGACTATCTGGAAAATCTTTCCCACTGTTTCTTGAATGTACTTCATGGGTTTTTTTTAAATCAATTGATAGAAGAAAGGATTTCTGATATTTTTTTTCCTTGACAAAAAAAGTGTTTGACTCACTCTATACAACATCCTGTTTCACATTATGCTTGAATATTCTGATTCTGTCATTCACAGTTTAAGCAAGTTCTCTCTGCCCGTTCATAATGGTCACAAAGACCTGCATTTTGCCAAGTCAGAGGCAGACATCAGTTGTTTGTCAAAACTTTTCAAATAATGTAGTCTACTTGCTTTGCAGCATGGTCTCCCACAGCCTCTGGCACAGATTTTAAATGGTTAAATTTGCAGTATAAGAAGAGTAAGAAAAACTCTTATTCTACTTAAGGTTATCAGAACTATCTTTAAACAGATTCCTTCCTTCTTTATTCAGTCTGTTCTGTACCAAATCTGAATTTACCGGTTATGTGTGCTCAGTCTTCAAGTCCTAAAAACACCTAATTCCAGGTTCTCAGTGGATTCAACACTCTTATTATGATATATCAGTTTAATCTGCATCCTATTTACACATTAGTAAAGAACCTGGCTTTTAATGTAAACAAAAAATTCCAGGATAGCCTATAAAACTTAATATTTCTCACTCTCCCTAAGATGGATGACTGGACAAAAACAGGACAAGTTTCTCTTACTGCAGCTCCTCTTTTGTCTTTCTATCACAGTTTCTGTGTGAAATACTCAGATTTTAGTTCACTGACAATGCAGCCAAACTGGTAGAAATCTGGAAGTGGACATCACTCTCTTTTGAAACTGGATGATATCTGCCTGTTCACTATAACCCTTTTGTGCCCAAACTGTGAGCCAGTAGCTCACCCATTGCAGTGACTGGTTTATCCAGCTGTGTGCTGGACATTTTGTCCTGAAAAACCCTGTGAGAGGCAGTATCAACAGCCTTACTGAAATCCAAGAAGATGACATCAGCTATCTTCCCTAGATGAGCCAGTTGGGTTATTTTGTGATAAAAGGAAATCAGGTTTGATAAGCAAGACTTTCCTCTCATGAAGCTGTGCTGGCTGTGACCAGTGACTGCATTGTCTTTCAAGTGTTTTTCAACACCTCCCAGAATAATCTTCTCCCTAACTTTATCAGGCACTGAAGTGACCCCAACAGGCCTGTAGTTTCCAGGGTCCTATCTCTCGCACTTCTTGAAAACTGGGACAATACTTGCCAACCTCTGGGACCTCTCCAGACTCCCAAGATTGCTCAAAAATCATTGAGAGGGATTTTGCAATAACATCAGCTAGCTCCTTGAGGATTCTTGGATGAATCACATCAGGCCCCATAGATTTGTAAGGATCCAGCTGGAGCATCATATCCCACACAATTTCAGGATTTACTGAGAGTTAGTTGATTATTCTCACAGTCATGGTCCTCCAGCTCAGGACACTGAGATCCCTGCCTTGGCCCATCAACACTGATGATGGGCCAAGGCAGGGATCTCAGTGTTGATTGACTGATCTGCTGAAAATGTGTTCCATGCCTGAGAAGCCTCTTGTAACTCATAAGACCATTTTAAACTGCTTGCAGTCACTGGTGTTTTCATAAGATGTATTACATCCATTCCTTAAACAAATGAAAATACTTATGATAAGAGATTTCCATTTTATGATCATATAAACTACACATAAAATGCCAAATCCACTCTCAGTGATTAAAGAAATAACAGTTTCAGATCCAAAATGTGTCTCTGGGCAAAAACCCAAGGGCTTCCTGAAACATGTTACATTGGGTGACAGAGGAGCTTTAGGTGCTGCACAGAGAAGCTTTTGTTCCCACTTTGTGAAATGCAGAGGAAGAACGGAGCTTATGCTGGCTGGCTGCAGGCAAGTCTGGTTACTGCTCAGGAATCCCAGGGGCTTTTCTGACAGTACAAGGGGGCTCCTTTGTCAAATCTTCAGCAGTAAACATGGATGATACTAAAAGAGTTATAAACTGCTATAAACAGGACTATAAACACAAATAAGGATACTGTTATATAATCATGAAGTTCATGAAGATGAGAGATCAGTGACAAACCTCAGTGTGGTTTGTCACCATGCAGATCTGGACACTTACTTTAAGAGCACTGTGAAATCTAATTTCTGCTGCAGCTACGAAGATAGCCATATGCCCTTTATTTATATTTTTTAAAGAGAAAAAATTTCTTCAAACTTCATTGCAGAAATTTTCCTCCTCTTCCACATGATCCCTGCAGAAATTAGAGAAATTAGGAGGAAAAAATTCAGTGAGGAGTATACTTACAAGTATGATTCAATGCTCTTTAAACGGATTATAAGAACCAAAAAGCATCCTATGAGAACTTTATGAGTACATTTCCATATTTTTCCTGCACGTCAAAATATACCTTTAATTGCTTATATAAAGATGTGCAGTTCTGAGCTTTCAGAGACAGGAAATAGAACCAAAATGTCACGGGCTACGTCAGCTTTCTTATACATCTATGCAAACTCTGCTGTAATTATTTTCTATTGGGATTCTAAAGAACTGGATAAAGCCTGTCAACTTTTTGTCTAAAGTTTAAGTGTTTTGCTTTCACTGAATTTCATCAGAAGGTAATTTTGTTGCAAAGGAAAAAAAAAATCTAAGCATCTGCATGCTCATTTTAAAGGGGAAGTTTAATATAATTTGAATTTCAATGAAATAAGATGAGAAAGTGTTCAGATTTCAAGTATTTTTAAATTTATCATGAACATTTCAGAGCCTCCAGAACTAGTGTTTTGGTTCACAAGAGCATCTGCTTTTTAAAAACCTCCCAGTTTCCTGCTACTATTACTGCACTGTCAAGTTCCTTTTTATAGTATCTCATTTTTAAATCCTAATTCAGGGCGAAGTCATCTTCCATACTCACGAGTATCTAATTTCTACACAAGAAATAGATATCATTACAAGCTTGATCAGAAAAGGGAGAATTAAAAAATTTCCATGGCCTACATTTTGGCTGGAAGGATTGGCAAAATAGAACAAATTCTCTGAATGGTACAGTAAATCTCAGAATGAACTAAATCACTAAATTCCCATGAAGTCTGCTTGCAATCAGGCTAAAAATATTGTGGAAAAACTGCTTGTGTCATGTTTTCTTCAATACTTCTAATTTTGGTTTTGTTTGAAAGCCAGAAGTTCCTAACCTGAAAATGTGTGGAATGTTCCAAAAGCCATGGCAGCATTTTGAGAAGAAGATCAGCAAAAACCAGCTGCAGGTTTATTTTGATTTCAGTTCAGCTTTCTCCTAAGTCATTTGACTAATTTCAGTATGTGTGGAAATATGTTTCCTTACTTTCTGATTACTTTAGAAACAGTTATTACTTTAAAAACAGAGAACATACAAAATTTTATCTCTTATATCCTAGCAACTGCAGGGTTAAAAATGAAGACACTACTCCAAGCATCTAATAGTTCTTTGAAGGAGAAAAGATTTTTAATTTCTATCACCAAAGTGTGAAAATTAAGCAAAAAATTTGCTCATCTTGTTATCATATAATATGTATGTAAGTATATACTTATAAAACAGTAAGATTACTAAAAACACTTCACAGCAGAAGGAAAAAAGAGGCCCTTGGAACTAAGCTCCTATGAAAATACAGCATGTGTCCAATGGGAAGAGAGAAATTAGTAAGTATAATCCAGAAAACAGGCAAAGAAAATTACTGTGTTCCTTAGACTGCGTATAAAACAATTGAAAATTCCTAGCTAATTGCATAAAACTTATTTCAAACCCCTGTTGAAATATAACATATCTCTTTAGAGAAATAAATATATTGAACTATACTAATTAAGGTATATTACATTAATTAATTTAATAATTAATGAAATTAGCAAATTAATAATTCTAAAAATAATAATTAAATTAAGTAGAAGTGGGAAATTTTTCCTACTCACTATCTTTGATTCTCAAACGTCTCTTTTGTAGCAGGTAATTTCCTCATCAAACATTGACAGAACAACTGAAAAACTGGGATAAAAGCTAGAGCTGGTGGCAGGCCTTTCCAGTAGATTACTAAATACCAGCAAACGTGCAGAAAATTCACTGAACAATAAATAAAGAACTGCAATTTTATTTTAAAACATTTTACTCTAAAACCTTCATTTTCCTCAGATGTTATTCTGTTAAAATAACAGAATAATCTCCTAATTAATTATAGGGGGGTTTTGAAGGTTGGTTTTTGTTTATGGATTTTTTTTTGGAGGGGGGGGGGCTTTTTTGGGGTTGGGTTTTTTTTGTTGTTTTAGTTTGGGCTTTTTTTGTTTGTTTGATTGTGAGGTTTTTTTGGTGGTGGTGGTTTGGTTTGGGGGTCTGTTTGCTTGGAAGTAAATTAGGAAATACAGGCATTAGGAAATATACATAGAATCCTGGTTTACAGTTACATTTATTGCCTCTTCAAATGCAAGATTAACATTTTGTGTAAATAGTAACGGTGTTGAGGAAGATATTAAGGACTGAATGATGGGAACTAATTTAATAAAGCTATGAAAAATTAAATATAGAAAACAAAATAATTGAAAAATTTAGGTACCTTTAGAATGAATAGAAAACATTATCACAAAAGAAATATAACTTTATATAATATATTGGTAGATAAGAAAATAATATCTGTCTTATTTCTGTAACTAATTATTAGAATAAACTTTATCTTTGCTCAGTTTGTAAGAGTGGTTCTGAGAGGCAATTAAGAATGATGACTGGAATAGCTGCTGAAAGACCCATACTTTGTGCTACTGAAAATCAGACCAGATAACATGCCCAGAAAATACCTCTTAAGAGGGCATGAAGTATTTGCATTATCCATTTCCGAAACAACACAGGACACTGGAGTAGCAATCATTAAATGTGAAGCAATACTCTGACATAGCATTGTGAGACAGCACTGCAGCCTTGCACGTGGCACTGGCCGGGAATTGATGATTTTTAGACAGTACCTACCCTCTGCAGCTCTTAAGCTACAACAACAGGCCAAGAAGCCAGTGGTACAAAGCTCTAGGGAAACCATTCTGGCAGAATACGTGAAAACAGCTGTCCTGAAGCACTGGACACACATCTGTCATAGTCTCTCCACATACCCAAAAAATGGACTGAGATGAGAAAAAAAAATTTTTTTCTCTGATCTGGTTGTACTTTCAGTTAACATCACTTGGAAAAAAAAAACCCATGCTATAGGAGGCATTTCTGGAACTATTGTGAGCTGCCTGTTGAATCTGGTTTATCTATGTCCAAAATAAGTCTTCTTATCACAGAACCATAAAATGGCCTGGGTTGAAAGGGACCTCACTGATCATCTTGTTCCAACCCCTGCCATGGACAGGGATACCCTATGGAAATGTAGTCATAATTATTTCCATGATACTGTGGGAAATGGCACTGAAGCTACCACTTCTCCAGATGTCAAGTCTGCAAAAGGCAAATAGCCGATGCCTAACAGACAAATTCAATAAATATAACAAAAAAATTTATAGTGTGATTTTATATAATTTTTCCCAATAATATGTTTGCTGCATTTGAATATGTATTACCAGTAGCAGTCTCTGTTAATGGCAGTTTGTGGTTAAATACCCTATAAAAGCTAACTCACTTGTTCTATTTTGAACTCACTACACTCATGCTGACAGCCCAAATTACAGTATTTTATTATATTGCATCTTTACTGAGTACTTTATTTATCTCTGTTGTACCTTCTAGTATTTGGCATCTATTCAAAGCCTTTACCTGTGCTCTCCCGCTGTTCTTGGGGGGTTTTGTAGCATCTTTTGCTTTGTACTCAGAGCACTATCTTAGTTTCACACACTACAAAGTTCATTAGTTTGGAGAGCTTATGCAATCTCTCAATGACACCAAATCTCATTTGTTCATCTGATTTGCTACACAGCTGCAAAGATGGCAAAAATCACCAATTTTTGACCACCTGTAAAACACTGCCTGTAAATATGCTCTTCAAAGCATAAAGCCAGCTTAATGTAGTAGTTAAATTTTTTAATGAAATGTCATAAGAAAAGTGTACATTACTTATGAGCAATTCACAATTCAACTGCTTTGCATACTGCATTTGCAGCTGCTTTGCATTTACTGTTTGTTAAAATTCGTGTCTTGGTTTTTTATGCCTCTTCAGGTTCTGCTAACAGACCATCCATAAAAATTGGAACTTTTCATGGGGCATCTAAGTTTAATCCCTGCTTCAACAGCCACATTGACTTTATTTTTTCTCAATTTCTTTGAAAAAAGATGATTTTTTAGATCTAAAATGTTCTAAGAATGCCTTCATTTGGCAATACAATCCACTGTGTACCTCTACAAAGTAAGTACTTTGTCTTAGATTAACTTTGGTTTTCCTCTAGTCTGCAATTATGGCCCAGTCTCACCATATGCATAAAATAACATTCTTAATTCAACAGCTGAATGGGTATGAACAGTCAGTAAGCTTTGTTTAGTCTTTTTTTAGACATTTAACTTTATAGTTTTCCATATCTATTGCAAAACTTTGCCCACTCCCTAATGTTTCAAAAATTGTTTTTATCAACAACTTCTTATTTATTTCCTTGTCTCCGTGGAAGACCATTTCTAAGTCATAGCTTTTGATGAGAGAGCTTTTCTCCATTTTGTTTGGGGGTGAGATTTCATAAGGGTCTTAGGCACCTGCATCTTGTAGAACTAAAAGGAATATAGTAGTAACGGCCCTCTTTCTTTTGAAACTTTTTAACAGATTGGAAATCTCAATGAATTAGAGAACCTACAACATTTAGATCAGATAAGTCCTATGTTTTACTGTAATAGTTTTTACAGAACTAGTGAGTTATTTTGCTGAACAGAACTGCTAGACAAAAAAATCCATGCTGTGATGAGTTAGTTTCTCCCTGCACTAATTATTATGGTCAGCATCACCCTTTTCAACAGATAGAGTACATGCTTCCCATGTTTCTCAGGCAGCCACATCCTATCAACTGTCTGCTTTCTTCCTCAACCACTGTACAAAGTCTGTTTTACTCACATATTTTCCTTTTTCCTGCACAGTTCTCCCTTTCTTCTATGTAAATATACCATTACATGTGGTATGTTTGTATGCTTATAGAAACCCCTTCTCCCTACTCTTGATTTTATGATGCATCTATTTTTGTTTGTTGTACTTGTTGGGATGCATTTGTACAGTGCTGAAAGTAAACCTCTTGTATCTCAGCAGGAAGCTGTTCCTCACAGCAATTCCGCCTGATGGCTTTCTTTCCATGTCCCCGCAGTTTCTCAAGAAATTCTATTTCCTGAAACCTTATGAATTCTCCTTTACAATCTTACATAACTCAGCGTATTCAACCATCTCTTTTTCATCCATCTTCTCTTTCCCATCATGTTTTCCATTTGTTAGATATTTGGCTCATTTAGTCACATATTATCTACTCTGATACTTTATATTTTCCACCACTACTCTGATTGCTATTATCTAGGAAATTTACAGAGTTTACATGCCATCATGGCACACAACTCCCACCAATTTTAGTAACTCCCATTGACTTTAATGTGAGTTTTGTGGCTAACTCCCTGGCAACTCAGAAAATACAGGGTCTAGTGGATATAATCTGAGTTTAGAACCACTTATTTAGGAGAATAAGTTTTAAAAGCCTTTTCTGGTCTTGTGCTCTTGCATTATTACAATTTTTAATAGCTGAGGGACCAAAGAAGACATTTTCACATAAATTAGAATATTTGAGGTCTACGTGTCAAGATTCAGAACAAATCAGGAAAGATAAGTCATTTCCCCTGAGTCACAGTCAAATTCTGCCCTTGCTTTTATCTTTACAGTCTATGGTGGTCTTCTCTCACCTATTGCAGTTGAAAACATGACTTGAATAATGAGTCTATGATCAAAAATATGCAAATCTGGTTCTTCATTTCAGTATTTGGACATATCAACTTCAATTTCCTAAATCCTCTCTACTAACTCAAGCTATAAATGATGCTAAGACAATTATCTAAATCTACCAGACTGCCTATTGTTCATTCAGCAGAAACCTCTATTTTGCAAGAATGTCAAACTGTTTGTGTAATATTTCATGTATCATTTCCTTTTTCTTTCACAGTCTTTCTGTGTCTTAAGCAGTAGCCAGGGTGTCTACAGCTACAAGACAAGGAAGCTTTGTCTGAAAAATTAAATATTCTTATAGACCATCTGATACGACTAAGGAAAACAGGCGAGCTTTCAGATTCACAACCTCTTCATCTATATCTTAATCTTGTGTTCTTTTCAACAGGACTAAAATCTGCTGTTACTCTTTGGTCATCTAAAAATATACATCCCTTTTTTCCTCCTTCTTCATGTAATTCTAAAGGCAGGTTCTCCAGACCTGGGTATTTGTGTACCCATTTTTCATTCCTGACATCAAGCCAATTCTCACATAGCTACAATCTCTAGTACAATTGATGACAGCAGGTTTTCACGGTCTGTTATACTTGCTTTTAAAGTAAATCCAGCAGTTTACAAAACATAAACCTGAACATTAGACATACTTACTGTAAAAAGAACATGAAGTCTTTATTCAACACAAAACTGTGATTATCCTTAATGTAATTTCAAGGGAAAAAATATGGAAGTATTTAATATCATATATATGTATATATGTATATATGTATATGTATATATGTATATAGGCAAACAACTGCTGCTGTGGTCTGGAACACTTCCAGTGATGAAGGAGCAGGCAAAATCTTGAGCCACCTTCTCAGACCGGTAAGGAAGCTGGACATGGAGAAGATATTGCAGATTCCAAAATGGCCAGAGTACCTTAAAGCAAAAAACTTTTTGCATCCTATGTTTCAGAGAGGTAGTATCACCTCAGTATCACTTACTGTGAGCAAACACCAGGACTGCATTCACTGTCTACTGTTGCCTCTTTATCAAATAAGCTGTGATTGGAGTCATGGTCACTGGACATCCCCACATACAAAGTGACTTGCAGCCACAAAGACTGGTATGATCTGATGATCTGCCCCTATGTGGTATTCAAACTATTGCAAGCTTTTTCTTTCACCATTTATTTTTTTACTGAGGAGACATTATTCCATATGAAAGAAACTTTTATATAAATGTGGATGGTATTTATTCAGCAATGAAAGTTTTGGACATTGAAAAAATAACATTTGCCAAAATTATTAATTTCCCAAGATTTGCTGCTTAATTACATGAAGGCTAAAAGCTGCACATGAACCAGATTTAAATAAATGTTTAAAAAACAAGCTGTGCAAGTACAAAATTTAAAAAAGGGAAAGAAGAAAGAAAGAAAGAAAGAAAGAAAGAAAGAAAGAAAGAAAGAAAGAAAGAAAGAAAGAAAGAAAGAAAGAAAGAAAGAAAGAAAGAAAGAAAGAAAGAAAGAAAGAAAGAAAGAAAGAAAGAAAGAAAGAAAAGAAAGAAAAGAAAGAAAAGAAAGAAAGAAAGAGAAAGAAAGAAAGAAAAGAAAAGAAAAGAAAGAAAGAAAGAAAGAAAGAGAGAAAGAGAAAGAAAAGAAAAGAAAGAAAGAAAGAAAAGAAAGAAAGAAAGAAAGAAAGAAAGAAAGAAAGAAAGAAAGAAGAAGAGAAAGAAGAAGAAGAAGAAAGAAAACAAATGAGCTGTGAAAAAGGCATAACTCATCAATGTTATTTTAAACGCTGCTGCATAAACCCATTCACACTATATCAAATTTTACCTCTGAGTCCTGAAAATTGCTTGAGGCAGATAAGTTTTCATTGGAGGTTTGCCTGGAGCCTTTTTCATGTCTGCCTCATCAGGTGTCCTACCAACATGAATTACTCTAGTTCAAAGCATAATTCTATTACAAATTAATCTCAGCACGTACTCAAATATTTATCAAAATGTTTCTCAACCTAGTAATTTCACACTATAGAATTTTGAGATATGAACTAGATTAAATATTTTACCCTAGAAGCAGCTTCCAGTCCTTTTGACTCTTGAAATGCAGGATTTAATATTGTTACTAAGTGGTGACCATTCATCTGCCAAGTGAATTTCACATGATGAGAGAGCTTTCTGCATTACAAATGTATGGAAAGTTCTATCTCAGAATTCAATTACAAATATCAATACTTGCAATTCAGAGCAACAACTCCAAAATAAAGCTCTTTAATTTCAGATTATAATTGAAAATGTAAGTAAATTACTGTATATTCTATTGCTTTTGACACCACTGACGAACACAGGAACTAATCCTGTACCTGCTACGCACATTATCACTAATGCAAGTAATCCCATTCAAATTAAGAAAGTGTAAACAAAAATTATTCATGTAAGTAAAAATTACAAGATAGGGTGGATAAATCCCCTGAAATTGAATGATACAATCCATTTATTTAGTTTCTTTCTCTAAGGTATGTGGTTTCACATGCCCAGTCGAAGCTAAACGTACAACTGAGACTACAAAATCTTAAATGTCAGATACTGCACAGGATGCAGTCAGCAGAGCTGATACAGCTGTTGATCTTATGAACAAAGCAGCTCCCAGGACCTCCCTGCATCCCTCAGTTCAGGTTCTCCACACACTCATAGTCTAGGAGACTCCTGACTCAAGCAGAGGGCTCAGCCTTATGAGCTCCTACGTAAGCAGGCACAGCCTACTGCCATGACAATCCCATTAGAGGAAGTGAGACAGAAACAAACACTGACAGGATTATATTTAGAATTATTTTCTGTATTCTCCTGCCTCAGTTTAAGATCCTCAGCCCATCACTACACAGTCACAGCATAGATGATTTAACAAGAAATGGCACTCTAACTAAAATAACAACATCAAAGGAGCATTTGAGTAAGAAAACATTTTTAAAGTCAACACCATCCTCATTTAAAAGGGCTGAATAAAAATGCTATCTGATCCCTTCAAATATTAAAAGTTTGTCATACACAAGTCCACAACCAGTACCAGACTATCCTAACCATACTTGTGCCACATCGCTGAGCCAGTGGAGATACGAATACACTTCCCAGTGAATTTTTCACTGTTTCCAGCACCTTAACCATCAGTCGTGCTTCAATCTGCCTCTGTTGCAGCTGGACTTCTTGCCAGATGTTATTAACAGTCCAGTACATGAAATTGTCAGTCCTTCAAATAGCAAGGTAAAGGCAATTACTTGATAAGGTTAAAAGCAGAGTTTTGTGGAGAGACACCCTATTTTTATACATTAAAAAAAAAAAAAAAGCAAGCCATATCTAGATCAACCATGTGTCTTCTGTGCAAGAGTAATAACCACATTTCACCAAAAATTGAATAAGTCTATTGTGTAAATGAAGGACTCCCTAAGCACACATTAACAAAAGAGACCATAGCAATCTATCATCTCAATGATCCCTGAACAACAGGATCTGTAAGTAATTTGGATAGAACAGATTGTGACAGCTTCATAGGAATTACTGCAAGTTGCATAGGTAAAAATCTACAGAACAAAAGGAATAGAAATAGGATGTAGGTTGTTCTGTCAATTCACATATGATCAAGCATTGAAAGCAGCCTTGCTAAAACAAGTATTTTTCTCACTAGAATAAGAAGACAGGGATATTACTGGAGTGCCTGAAAAGTCACATGAGAGCTAACCATAATGAGAAAATCAAATAAATACTGTGTTGCTAAAAGAAAATATAAATAAATAAAAAATATTTATTTTTATGTTTCAGTTAAAGCATTGTATTAGCACTGTATTTCTCATATGAAAACATTATACATATATATCTATGTCTGTCTGTCGATCTATCTAATCTATCTATAGCTTAGCTTGACTTGGCCTCCCAGTTAACCTATCACTCCTGTGACTGAAGTGTAAGAACAGAAAAACCTGGATCACTCTCTTACAAGTTAAGGCCAAATTATTAATGTACGACAGAGTCTGGTACAGGCTAAAGGAAGTGCGCTGGCATTATTTCAGTTACAAATCTTTTACCTCACCTCCTTTATTTGTCCTTGTATATCATCTTATATTGAGATAGTCACAAGAAATTTGACAAGTAGGGCGACACTTGAAAACTGTACTGTCCTTTTCTTTAAGGAACAATTCTGCTTTTCCCCATCTTAAGGAACTCTCAAACAAGACACACACAAAGAAATGCTTGAAGGACAGTGAGAGCATATGGCAAAATACAACCCTCTCATCTCAACTTCTCTGCAAAAGAACTAAGCAGTTGCTGTCTATGAATGATTAGAATTTATCTGCTAGCCCAAAGTTGTGAATAGTGAGAAAAGAGATTTTAGAATAGTTCAGAAATGCTTGTCCACAGTAGATTAACCTTTCATGCCAACTTTTACTACTGGCATAAGTGTATTTTTTCAATAGGGAAATGTTTACAATTTGACAACTTTGCATGAATAGAAAGAAACAACAGACAGTTTAAAAAGACAAGCTGAAAGGAATAAAAGGTAGTATGTCAATGCCCTTGCAAAAGGCCATTTTTTAACTTACAATATGCCACCTAAAATTTAGCACCTGGATGTTAAAGAAATCATTAATATTCTCTCTCCTCTGTTCAGGGATTTCTCCATGTGTAAGGAACAAAAGCAATTCAGGTTGATGCAGATCATTTCATCAGTACCTCACTTCACAAAAGCCACTAATGATCCTTCCTCTCCCTTCTATAAACCTCAGTGGGAGTTGTGCCACAACGTTCATGGGAGTTAGAGGTATCTCAATTCTCAGCACTGTTGTGAGAGGTATGAAAATAGTTCACAACTGCAACACATTACTGGAAACTTAGGCCACAAGATGGTGTTCTGAATGCACATTAGAAGCCAAACCAGCAGATCCCAAAACACCTTAATAATGACTGATTCATCTAAATTGTAACACCTTTTCTCCATACTTTTCTGAAACTTTGATGTCTCTCAGTGTTATTATTCACTAACTTCAAACAACTTTTGTAAGTAAAGCATACTCAAAATGAAAAAAGGCATATAACTTAGAAAAATGTGATCATAATAAAATAACACAATACATTGCACGTAACAGTTGCCTCTACAGAAAGAGCTTTATGGGAATGCTACAGCATTTGTATTTACTAACCTGTTGCAATCCAGTGGGCTGTGTTTACTTTTTTGTGTTTGCCTTCCAACTCCAAAGAAACTCTTCCCTCATGAATAAACTTCTTCACTGAACACTTTTGCTCCCTGACCCCCAAGTGCTGTTTTCTCCACCTGAGATGAGTAGCTGGTGCGAAAATCTTTAGGGAACAACAGCAAAAGAGTTTGAGATATCAAAGCTGCTGCTGTCCTCTTTTACCAATAAAATGTTTAATTTTGGCTACTTAGTGCTTTCAGTAACTATCAGTGGCTCCATTCATTCATGTGTCACTAACACTGAAAAACGTTGCTGGGTTTTTTACCCAATAAATAGGTGTGATAAAAAATGAAGATTGAGACAACCAAAAAGTAACTGCCCACTTTGAAAACAGTTTAGGTTAGCTAAAACTTCCATAAATCCTGTTTCTAAAAGAGCACTGGGGTCGGCAGCTTCTTGTATCTTCAATGATATAAAAACTAGAGAACCCAGTCAGGAATTTGAGGGTATTTGAAATCTCACATTTGTCCCCTCTTTGCCCCCTTCAGAGTGCCATCACTGAGATTTTTTACCCCTGCCTCATCCCTGAGATTTCAGGTGGGAAATTTCAATAGATCTGTTGTTCTTCACTTCCTTTTCTTCCATTAAGTCATCAAAACTCATTTTTCTAATTCAGGCAACCCCCAACACATTTAAAACATGTAAATCTAATCTTAATAAATACAAAAAGCAAAATAAGGTGAATATTATAGAATGCAAACCTGACAGGGTAGTGACTTTATCCTGAAGAGAGGATTTCCTGGCATCAGGTCACAAACTCAGTGCAGAGACCAAAGTGAGACTGCAACAGTTAGGGACAGACTTAAGAATTTAAGTCTTCACTGCAACACCTTCACTGAAAATCCCACTGCATTTAATTTCAAGATACAAGTTCTTCTGCTCTCTGCTCCAGGGCAGTCAAATGCAATTCAGCTTTGATCTAAAACCCTTATATTGTCACAGCATATATAAACTGAGGAGAAAAAGGACAAAAACAGCTGTAGTACTTTTGGTCTGAAGCATTCTGTGCAGAGCTCAGAACCTGTGGCTGTTAAAATCAGTCTGCACAGGGAGAGACAGCTTCATTCAAGTGCTTATAGTTAAATGTTCTTTCCAAGTACCTTTGAAACCAATTCCACTGTACTAAAGCCACTTTTTTCAAACAGCCACAATATGATAAAGGGATAATTTGCATTAATCAAATTTCATCTACTGCAAACAAACCATTTTGAAAAGCAGAGTCCTTCTCCCCAGTAACTGTTAATTAGTCAGAACATTCTAGCTTTCTTTGTCTCAAGTGAACATACACATTGTTCTTCTGACAATTCATGAATCATAGACTACACTATGTTCCTAAGTCCACTTCTTTTTGAAAAATAAAAGACAAAAAATTTTATTTTCTTGTTTATACACCTTAAATATATTATCCCAGTACACAGCAACATTTCAGAAATTTTATTAAACAGAAAATACTAGTGCAGAAGAATAGTTCCACTGGCTAACAGCTGCTGCCTTTTCTAGGGTTCCAAGTAATTTTTGTCTTTAAATATAACAAATGTTCTTAAAACTTCTGAATGCATACACTTTGCTGGACATTTTCAGTTCCTCCTTCTAGGTCTATTTTGAAAATCTCTGCATAAGCTCATTTCAATTTCTAAAAATACATGTAATTATACTCACAAGTTTAAAGTCTCGGCACTTCTCTATTTCTAAGCATAAGATTCCAGTTAATCATATAACTGTGTAATATCAGCCTGTGACAGTGAAGATGCCCCTGTAAAAAAAAAAGAAAAAAAAAAAAAGAGTAAAAAATGTTCTGCTTGATGCATGACAATTAATACCCATTTTGTTCTAGAAATGCATGAAATACAGAAAAAACCTTTAAGTTTTGGCAGATAAACTGAGCAGAGATACACATGCATTAGTATAACAGGGCACATAGTGGTATCAAGTTGATCTGTGGTAGAGTAAGCTGAATAAAGGAAATAATTTTCTAGAGCAGAAAGGGAGACAGAAGCAGCAACTTTTGGGAGTTTAAACAAACCTCTCTTGTATGAATAAAATCCCATGGATTGGCATCAATCTGTAAGCATTTTCTATCATTCTGAAGATTTTTATCCTCCTTCTTTTTCCAAATAAATGAAAAATGCAAAAAAAAGTACCAAAGAAATAACCCAAAACCCAAACCAACAAAAAAAAAAAAAAGAAAAATAAGAAAAAAAAGAAGCCTTTTCAAGAAAATAAAATTTTAAAATACAAAACCAAAACAAGCAAAAGACCCCAAATACTCAATATCAGATATTCTGAGGTTTTTTTTCTTTTAATTCTCTTTTAATCCTTCCCAGACAAAATCCTTTGCCAATGCTGAGCAAAAGTTAGGAAAGGTTTGAATTTTTAAGGGTTCTTTTTATGATGCGTTCACTATGAACAGTAAAAAACATCATCCTACCCTTTGAGCTATCTTTTCCTCAACATTGTGCAAGATGTAGTAAATATTTACATCCTTATGCTTCACTCTACTCCCCTGTATAATGATATGCTGCCATACCTACACTGTCTTTATCTAACGTCTGATTCATTAATGATTGTAAGGAACACTGAGAAGCTCACTTAAAAGCATAATATCAGAAACAGCTTTTCCAAGGAGCATCATAAATGAAGTGTCATTATAATAAAATCCAACTTTTCTATAAGAAAGGGTACAATTACATTCATATGTATTTCCTACACACTAGAAAGAATTATATTTAAAATTTCTAATCAACAAAAATGCACTGATATCAAGAGCATTTAAGTACAAAAGGGATCATTCAGTAATGATTCTATTTTTAACATCTCATATTTGTGAACTGGAAGCCAAGTAAAAGAACAGGCTTAAGCTGATCCTTACCAGACACCAGGCCACTAAGGGTTACAATCTGCATCTCTGCTTTGTTCCTGCTCTCCTATGCCAAGGTGCAACAGAGAGGCCTAGCTCCAGGTGATTCCACGTGCCATATGTGCTGCATTTCCTGCACACACTAGGAGTTGGGAACACTATTTCCAGGTTTTCAGCAAGTCTGTTTTTCTTGCTTTTTGCCATTTTAACCCTGCTGTCTCCTGTTATTTATACTTTTTATTTAATATGTGCTTTTTCTTTTTTTTCCCCAAATACCAAGGACAACTAAAAACGTACAACAGACAGACACAGCAGGGAAAATGCAAGTATGCACTCAAAGACACGCAGCCAAATTCAGCCCTTTGGACAATCTGCTCGCAGAAGCATGAAATTTTCACAGATGTCTGAGTAGTGCAAGGATAGCATGACTGACATGTTCTGCTGTCTTTGCAATCCAGAGTATTTTTGTGGATGGCTCTAGATGTGGAAGGGGCTTCTCTTTCACAGTATTTGAAAATACAAATCCACATAACCCTTTCCAAAAGAGAAAGACATACTAAAATTGCTGACCCACAAGCCGAGCTTTAGCCCTTCTGAGTGCTCCTACTGGCTTTGAAGGGGCCATTCATACAGAAAGTTACATTATTTAGCACGGGCTCAGTTGTATGGCCGGATTTTAGGACACATGCCAGCTTTGCTGAGGCACCCCAGACTGATTAAGGGCTCTGCCGTGGAGGGGCAGCAATGAGCACGGGAGGCAGAGACACCGCGGGCTGTGCTGCAGCTGCGCTCAGAGAGCTCCACCAGCAGTGCTGCTGGCACGGCAGAGAAAGAACAGGGACACAAGACCATTCAGGCAGCAGTCTTGGGGCTGTTATCAGAGCTGCCATGCAGCACATCCCGACTAGAACACCCTAATGGCAGGGGTAGTTCCTCATACATAGACTCCTCACGGAGCAAGCAACCTCACCCAGGTTTGCAGAGGCAGTAAGACGGCAGTAATCAATGGCAGTAATTGTCCTCCCCAGCTGGCATTTGCAGTGATGATGGTTTAAACACTGCCAGGAACAATAGAACAGTAAGATATATCCAAAGCTACAGATTAATCAATTCTCAGATTAATGTGGAAATTAAGAGTCTACAAAAGCAACAAGCAATAGCAAATATTTTTCATTTGTTACAAGTACTATGATCCAGATTTTGCCCTCTTCAAACATCTCCATCTCTTTAAAAAAACCCCCTTGTAATATTTTAAAATAAATTCCATGCATAAATCTATTTTTAGCAACCGAGTCTACAAAAACAGAGCTCAGTGTCAACAGTGTTAATCCAAAAAACATTTGCAACAAAATAATGTACTTAACACCACAACCTGATTTCTATGTTCTGATCAGAAAGACTGTTTTCTGACAGCATTCATATAATTAAGTAACAGTGAATCTTTCATTAAATACAAGGGCTGATTCTCATCTCACAAGAATTGATGGCAAATTTGCTGGCTGACATTTGAAAGAAATCATATTCTATTTATATCTAACATATATAACATGCTAAGTTTGGGATGTGGAGAGGGTCAGTGTGTTTGTTGTTGTTTTGTGTTCTTTTTTCCCCACAGGAAAAAGATCTGGTAGCATACATCTGTTCCACAGTAAAAACAAAGTATTAATATTATCCAGTAATTCAGCTGCTTCCCAGCCTTTGGGCAAACTCTGGTGAAGAGAGCAGACTCCCTGTTTCATACTTGTTAATCTGTCAGTTTTCTCTTCAGGAATTTACATGAGAATATGTTTGTTTTCATGCAAGTTAAAGTCTGGTGGGTTTTTTTCAAATAGCTTACCAGAGTAATAACTGGCTGTAAAGCTACATCCTGCACTATGAGTTCTGAGTGTCTGCTCAGTAAAGAAAATGTGATAAGCCAATATCATAATTGCACAAAATGGAATCCAGACACAATTCCAGGCGATTACATTGAATGTTGATCACTGAGGATCTTTCAAATAGTGTAATAAAAACTCACAGCAACACTAGAAAAATTACAAACTTATAAATAAACTAAAAAAGAATTGCTTTATCTGCTGAACTTGGTTGCCCCCAAAAGATGAGAAAGAGCTTTCTTGTTATAGAAATCTACACTGATGTAGAAAATATACTTTCTGAAAAACCAGATGAAACCCAGAAAATTAATGTTTTCTATTTCTCACAGGAGACTTTTTGAATTATCAAGGTAAAAACTCAGTAGGAAGATTTTTAACATGTCAGTTTTATCTGCCTTTGGAATAAAATTGCTGTCCTTGACTGCCTTGATTTCAGGCACTCCTGACTCACCTTTTTGCCAGGTACCAGTCATTCTTTCAGTGTATCAGCACAGGTCAAAAGATGCTTACATTCACTACTCCCACACTTGCAGTTCAGACCAGGGTAAGGGAATGCAACATTTGTACTGCCAGGGAGCTGGAAAAGGGCCTTTACATAAATGAAATGCAAGTGTTCAAGTTATGGCCTAGGGGAGACTTAAGTAGTGCTGGCACCTTTCAGCTGCCCTCCGTGTGAATTCTCCAAGCGAGGACGGAATCCCAAGGTGCTGTCCCAGCAGCACAGGGCTCGGTGCTGCCCTGCAGCTCCTGCAGGAGAAGACAGCTATTTCAACATCCCAGGCAAGGGCTGGGGGTGACTGACACAGCCACAGATCCTGAAAGCCAAAGGTTCGCTCTTTCAGTTGAATGGATGAAAATCCTTCTTGAAACCAGGACTACAGGTAACCTAAGACATTTCTCTCTCTTAAAGAAAAAGTGAAGCTTGTGAAGTGCATTCTGGTATACCCAGAGTTAATAGTCCAACAAGAAATTCTAACACTGTTCAGAGATGATCTACATAGTTCAAAATATAATGTAATATGCTCCTCCTAAAAGAAGTTGTCAGTATCTGGTAGCTTTTATTACAATTGCTCATGATAAAACACACTAACTGCTAGTTTGAAAGTGATTATAGCATAAGGGAAGAAGGTGAAATTTTTCTACCTTTTCAACAGTTAATGCACTTGTGCATTAACGTAAAAATACAATGCTTTTTCATATGCATTTTTAATGATGCATTGCATTTTCTTAGATCTACAGGATGTAATTTCTCTGTTGATGTCCTTGGATATAATACCTAAAGCAATATATGACCAAAACATATAATTTAAATAAATCTAGACTTCCTAAGATATCGGTCAAGAAGAGATTTGTGATTTTGTGTCCAACTTGACAGTCTATTAAATGGCACCTGCCTAATTGTTCAGCTTCTAAAATATACTATCTTTCCTAAGACAATAATTTCCAAAATGCTGAATTAACATCTTTACAATGCTGCATGCAATCTGGAACTTTACATTTTTTAACCAGACAACCAAATTTCAAAACATTCATTCTTCAGGTACTGTAATAAAGTAATAGTCAAAATAAGCAAACTTACACAAAACATAAAGACAGAAAATTAAATATTTTTAACAGACAGTGTCAGGTTTTCAATAAAATATAGCACAAGTTAGAGTTCGTGACAAACAGGTATTTTTAGTGTGCATCTTAGAATCTATGAACTGTAGAGTTTATATGGCCATTCAATATTTATATGCAATATCAAAGAAGCAACTGAACAAAATGTGAATTTTCCTTACCCTGTCTGAAAACTCTTGCACCAGAACAACCATGTCCACTGGGAAAGCAGCATTATTTGGAAAAAGGCCAGATCAGACAGATGGCAGAGAAAAGGGAATCAGTGAAATGTTCAGTGTTGAAAAGTTTCAGTAGCAATGTGTAACATGCTAAATGACAAAGAAACTGGTCAGTCTCTTCATCTTCTGATATTACTAAACCAAACAAAAGTATAGCATAAGCAAAACATTTTTTGAAATTAAATTACTATAAATTGGATCTAAATGAATATAAATTATTATAAATGTAAATATACAAACTAATAAATATAATCATCTGAGGTTTTGAGAACATTATCTGAAATATTCAGTGAAATAAGGTACCAAACAGTAATTTTTCCCTATACATGTGTTTTCCAAATATTATGCAGTGTATAAAAAACCCCATGCCACTTAGCTACCTTGATTTTTAACATCAGCTTTTGGAACTAGGGTAATTTGATTCTTATTATTTTTATGAAGTGCATGACCACCACTAAGTTTCAAATTCACATCTTTGATTAAAAAATGACAGATTTAATTCTATCTGTTTAGTTAAACAAGTTCAGATGAACGATCAACAGGCTACGCCCTTCAAGCCACTGCTCTTTATTTGATGTAGTGCTACTCACAAAAACCCAAGACAGACAGGATCTGCTTTCATGTTTCATGCACTTAGGGATGCCCAGTGCAACCCCCAAAGTAAAGATTTAACCAGATCTAATTAAGCTATTAAACAAATATTCAAGCAAATCTGCTTCTGTTTCAAAGAGCACACAAAATGTTGATGTGGTACCATCATTCAGCCACTTTTACTCCCCACTTGAATAACTGTGGAAGGTTGATAATTTGGGAAGGAAGCTCTAACTACTACAACTGCATCCATAGTGCGCCTGGAGATAGGTGGCAGTGAAGAATGCAGCACCTGCTGAGACACTGGGGGCAATCCTGGTGAGCTACAGTGAATCCAGGTATCATTTGCAGACCCTCTGAGCAGTCCAAGGAAAATATTTAGATAGCCACACTATTAGGGGTCCTGCAAACATTTTTGTTTTAAACACACGTCGTGTGTCTGTACATACTCTCTGTATCGGCGCCTATCCAGCTCAAAGGCGTGGACAATGTGGATCCCACTGTGCCAGTCATCATGCTATACAACTATTTTCATTTGTGCTGCCACAAATAAAGAATTAAATATTAAAGTGGTACCTCTGGTATGAAATCTAGCTTTTGTTGTCAAGATTATTTCCTTGCCCAGTGACATGAAAGTGATCAGTATGCCATTATGTGGATAAAACAATTAAAAAGTTTCTCAGAACTAACTCTGTCATCTTGGACAGCAAAATTACTGCTGCAAGGAGCCACCAGCACATTTGTTTTCATTATAATCAAATGCACCAGCCTCATCAAAATGATAATTTGACAGGGATTTTTTTGTTCAACTCATGACAATTTATCCATGTCAGTATTTATTATCTTACTGTCATGAAAGCTCCTATGCAGACTGTGACTTCATTACCCATACATGAGTTTAAAGCAGTAGTTTGCCTGATAAGAAGTGCCAAGCAGTTTTTCATTTTGTATTTGCCAAAATTATTTTGTAAGAGGTCACTGGGTTTTTCTCTTAGAAAGCAATCTGTATTGAACGTTTTCTTAAAATATTAGATCGCCAATGCCTCTACTGGATTAGTACAGTTCATTGGAGTACAGTGCTATTGTTTCAATTAAACAAATCTTGGAATAAGAATTATGGCAAGTAAGGAAAACAACTATTAATTCTCAACCATATTTTCTATTTAACACCTCTGTAAATTCTCAGAAGCAATTGCTTTTGTCTACTTATAAAAATATAAGCTGAAGAAAAGTGGATTTATTATTAACAAAACATCAAGATTAATAAGTGCTGAGCCTTGACAAAAATCTGAACATTTTACATACTACTCTGAAAAAGTAACAAAGGCACAACAAAATTTACCAACAAGTGTATAGCCATGTAACAATATACAGAAGGCCACTTTAGTGATGAGTATTTAATTTATGAGAGAATTGGATTTCTGGCTGCAGTTTGTTCCTTCAAATGTTAAGATAGTCTGTCTGTAAAAAGCCTTCTTCTATTCTCCGTAGAATATTTTCCTAATCATCACCAAACCCTCAATATGCTCACCTTTGTATGATGCTGGTATGTACTTTCTAAACTTGCTTCCATCTCTTCTGTCTGAATTTTTTCTGAGTTACACCATCTGAGCTGACCTCAAAAGTCAGCAAAACTCTCATGATGCACTGGTCTTTCTTGACTGGGATTTAACATTTTCTTTTATTTCTAATGTCTGCCTGCCTTTGTAGGGACTCTATGGATAAATTCCTGTGATCATGAGTTTCCAGATTTCTGTCAGGTGTTTTGTTTCTTGTGCTCCTCTGCCTGCATCTGAAGTCTCTAATATTACACCTACACTGCAACTATTCTGGACTCTGTCTTTGGTTAGTGTTTCCCCCAGGCCCAGATATTACCTCTTTAGACTTCAAAAATAATTCCCTCTAAATTACACATGTCAACGCAAAGTACTTCAGTTCCCTAACACCTGCATCTTTCAGTACATACATTCTCAGCCTTTCTCTGACAGCTGTCTCTGGATCACTAGCTGAATATCATTGTGGCTGAAACAGAGCTGTTACTATCCCCACCCTTCCATCTCTCCAAGTTAACCTTGCACAAGGTCTCCTGTCATAATACTGCCATCCTGCTGATTCCTCAAACAAATAATTCAGATATCTTCAACTTACACTTCTCTATAGGTCCTCTAATAGCTATATACAATAATTACAGAGCCTTGATGCTTAGTGCAAGAGGTGAAGTTTTTCCCAACCATCCATATAGATAAAAGTCTTCTCCAAGCTCTTAACATCTTTGTTTCTTCTAATTTTGTCAAATGTCATCCTGTTGGATGGTCAAATAGTAACACATATTAACTTAGCTACACTGCTCTTCATGCTCAGGAGGAGATTTTCAGAAATAATTGTGCAGGGTCATGCTATCTTCAAATCCTTCCTTCAAACTTTCTTTGTGTTTTTTTTTGGTTGGTTGGTTTGGCTTGGGTATTGTACCACTGTGTCAGTTAAATGCTGAGAAAACTGCTGTGCTGTGCTCCCAGATCTGCACTTCCATTGGTTCTTCTGCTTCCTGGTTACACCTACACTGCAAGGTGTTTGGAGCAGGGCCAGCTTCTTGTGTTTCTACAGTGCCACGCACAGCAAAACATGATTAGGACTTCTGGAGGACACAGACCAGTCCTGCAAACCACAGCAAAGCATCACTGTGGTAAGAGCAGCTGTCTCTGTCAGCATAACTTTCCTTGCTGCAGAAGGGAGAGAAACCCCAGCAGACCCTTCTTCCCACACTTGTCAGCTGCAGCTCCTCCTAACAGCACAGGGTCTGCTTGACTTGGAGGCAGTTTCTCCAAGGGACACATGAGTGTCTCACCCTTTGAAGCCGGTCTAGCAACCAACCAGCTTTTCCTTCCTCGCCTGAGAAAGAAAAAGGTAAAGCTTTAAGAGGCAGGGCAAACAGAAACTGCCAAAACAAGCAGGGTTAGATTCAGAACCTGTTACATTTAAAGGAAATGCTAAATTTGCTGTAATGGGCTTTGACAAAAGTCCCCTGTTACAAAGAAAAACAGGCTGAAATTGGCTGAATCATCTCAGTGAGAGGCAGAGCTCTCTTCCAGTCCCACCACTTCCTTATCCAGCCATTCCCAGCCACCTGCTGGCAGTTCACACTCCCTCTCCAGGCTGACTTCCTGTAAAACTAACATATTCCAGCTGTTCTGCAGTTCCAGGCCTTAACCCTTGCTTCCCTTTACTAAATACTCACTATCTTCCTCTGCACCTTTTCTTTCCAAAGGAATTTTGTGTCATGGTCTTCATGTAACTCTGTGATGAGGCCTAAGCGAAAAGGTGAACTGTTTAGATTGCAGAGTAAAAAAAATAAAAAAACCCCAAATTGGGATCTTCTTCCTTTGAATTCAAGCATGGGAATTCTGGAGGGGTGAATAAGATAAAAATAACGATCTCTTCTGGATCTGAATATTTTGCAATCACTTGGTATTTTAATTCTAATGAGAACATAAAAATAAATTATAAACAGGCCTTAAGAATTTCCCTTTCAAATTTATATCTCAGGAACAAAATTATTCCTTGCCACCCAAGTTTTATATATATACTCTTTCCATACTTTTCATATATATATATGGATATAAATGCCCTTATTCTAGCTCTGTCGGAGAACTGCTGCGTTGGTAAATGTACAAAAAGCAGATACAGCCTTAGTACTGCTGCCATGTGTTACTGGCCATCATGAGAACAAAGTCATGCAAAAAACTCTACAGTTTCTTTCTAAAAACAAAAGAAAGTCTTATTTTGATTTCACTAAACTAAACAAAAAAATATTATGAGGATTTCATATGTGTCGTCTTGTCATACTCATAACCAGACACAGTATCAAGAATGAGTACTTGTTCTTCAGCTCCATCTGTGGTTCTCTCTTATTGGGGAAAGGGTAAATAAGTTCTTGCTGTCATTAATTCTTCAAGAAGGTTGCTTTACTTTGTGGCTCTTCAAAATGTTTTTTCACATCCTCAGGTACTGTGTGTGGCCAGCCATTGTAACTGTTTCAGTTCAAGTGGAATCTACCAGTAAGTCAAATGCAGGGTCATAATTTAGGGAGATGATGGGGGTAAAATGCTCACGTTTCTGAAAGAAACCTCTCAGCAGCAGGAGGTCTACAATGACTGCACAGATATGAGGATAACATGGTAGCATGCATTTAAACCCATCTTGCACTCCAGCTGCTCACATATGAAGAGTCAATTCATAGTCTGCACGCTCAGTTCCTGGTCTGTTTTGTGACAGGACACATTACAAAGTCCTTAGCTGATATACCTCATTGCAGGACCAAGGTACTCTCAAATGCTCACACAAGGAAAGGAGCACTTGGGGCTGCAGCGAACGTATCCATGAGGGATTGCATTGATGTGCACCTTACTGGAGGTATTTACACAAGGCAAGCCAGCTGTCAAAAGGAGAAAGCTGATTCAGTGCTCTCTGTAAGGACTTAAGACATTTTGAGAAACAGCCTCATTTACAAGGAACAACAAGGTTGTGGTGATCATCAGACATCCTAACAGGAGGCTAAAGTGCACTTGGGCCTACATCTGAACTTTCATGTACTTGAGTCCTTATCAATCAATAAGTAAAAATTATTGGAATAGCAGTTTTTACTGCAGAGAAATAAAACAGCAAAATTCAGTCAAATGCTAACTTTAAAATTTGTATACAGTGATAGATATCTACATTCTCAATCTTTAAAAATATTTTTAATTATATATTACTTGTAAGGGAATCAGAAACTGTAGAGCATGAAAAGCAATTACAACATTTTATATCCATAGGAAGTACTTCAACAGATAGATATAGAGAAAGAAGAATAAAATGGATTGCCCTAAAGCATGCAGAAATTGGTTCAGAAATGTTGCAAAATTTTGCAATTGAATTTTGAAGGCAAATATGGGAAATCCTATGCAAACAACAACAAAAAAAATCCTGTGGACGAGGACTAATCTTCTCTACTGAGCCTATATCCATTGGCTTTTCTCTGCCCTTAAGAAAACTAAACAATGTGATATGGAATATAATTTGGATGTTTATTTCTAGATCAAATATAAATTACTCCTTTGTTCCCTTTGCCTTTTGTAATTTGGGGAGTTTAGATCTTGCCTCTTAAGTTTTCTAAATTCAGGGTCCATCTGAAACTTTTCACTACAATAGCAGCACCCTGTGAAAGAAGAGAGGCAGTGGTGTCTATCAACCCAGAACACAAACTCACTTTCAAGACAGCTAAGATGGTGGTCACAAGAGGTTTGGTATATGCTTCATTTGAAGATGCTAAAATGATATGTCTGAAGAGTGGAAATTTGAGATGTATTGATTTTGACTCTGAGTTACAAATCTCTCCAATTTATTTTTGTATTTGATGCTTTAGGGAGACTTATAGGGGAAAATGAAAACACAAGTTTCCTATTTAAGCTTCTTTTTCTATAAAGTGGTATGCCAGTAAAATAGCCTTCAATTGCCACACCTCTAAATGACTGCCAGAGATCCAAGGCACGGGGACAAGAGCCAGGGCAAGAGACATAACTTTATCTATTTTTTGAGTAACTGGTGACCTTACTCTAACCTGTGTCTTTGTCAGTGATTATATCCTTCCACTATAATGTACAAAATGGCATTTAACAGATTTGCCTCAGCCAGCACTTGCTAAGCAATGCATCAACTACCAAAAGCAAAAGCCAATCAGTCTTTGTAAGTTGCTAAGAAAGGTGTTTAGAAACATTTAAAAGACACAATCTCTAAGCTGGCTAGCAATTTTCTGAAGATATTTTCTAATTTCTTTCTTACTCACATAGCTTCAAATGGTGATTTGGGCAGCTGGAACCTGGGGGCATATTTGCTTCATTACATAAAATATTTTGTCAGCTGGAGCTGATTTTTTGTTAGCATACAGATGGACACATAAAACCTTCAAAGACCTTACAAATATATTTTGTTTTAAATGTAAATACCACTCTGGTATCATTAATAGCCAAGCTAGCTTGTTTCTCTTAGCATTCTACACCTTCTATGACAATAATCTCAGGGCTTTATTTTGCCTGATATAAATTTTCATTAAGCTTGCAGTGGGCTCTTTCTGTCTTTCCTGACTGATGCAGGTTTAATTGGCCTCTAAGGATAGTAAGCTGTTTGAGGGCTCTTTCAGAATCTGTGTTCCTCTGCTTCTTTGCCAAATATTTTTTATTTCATCTAGCAATTTGGTTCCATCAGCTTCTTTTCTCAATTTTTGCTGCCAAAGCTGCTATATTTTTTCTCTTGTAATATAAGCATTCCCCTCCATCAGTGGTCTTGGAAGAAACACCATTTTTTCGGAAGCTCCACCTTTTATTTCAAGGTCCATTATGTTATGTCCCAAAAAGGTTTAGTCAGAAGAATTTTTTTCTACCTGCCTCTACTCCAGTCTAAGTGAATCTCTGTAATAGATGTGTGGGCTGACCATGCCATTTAACTTTTTTCTAACAAGGCCAAATTGAGTATGAGGAAGTCAGAACATAATTGAATCTAAGAGACAGGATGAAAAAAATAGAAAATCAAAAACCCTATTATATAAGAAATTCAAAATAATAGACAAAATTACTTTATTTTTCTTTCTAAATAACCACATAATATTCTTTTGGAAAGGAAACATTTTTCCTTCTTTCAATCAGGGGAACCTATGATTCTTGTATGATTTCCTTCAAACTGAATTAAGAGTTTTGGTATTCTTCTATATTTTCCTGATTTTTCATTCTCTTCTGTGTAGATATAAAAGCCTCCATTTCAGCATTATTTTATTTCCATAAAGAGTACTGAAGCTATTATTTGCTTGCTGTACCTTTAATTGTGCTTTTATAGTTTCAGAAACAGTCCCATTCTGCAACAGTAATTAGAGCACATCTCTAAGCTGGTAGCTCGCAGGTTTTGGGCTGCCTTTGTAGCCAGTACTCCTCTATGCAGCTTTATTTATTTAACAGATTTCCAGCCATAACGTTTATAGCAGTCAAAGCCATCTCTTTTTTCATAGGTGGGCACAAATTAATGGCCATTTCATACAGCTGAATACTTAGAGAGCCAAGCTTGGCCTGAGATGAATTCTGATTTTTCGGAATGACACTTGGTTTTTCAGTAGAGCAAACCCCAAATTCTGAACCACGATATTCTCAAATATGGTCACATGTTCATGTCATATTTTGAGGTTCAAAAGTCTTTTAAAATGGAAGGACAACTGCTCCACAATTTGAAGTTCTGGATGGTAACAGCAGAAATTTTATCAAAAGAAATCTAGCAAAAGTCAATAATGCACTGTACAAAGTTTTTTATGTGTAAGAACTAAAAATTCCTCAGAAAGGCTAAAATAATATCCTCTTTATACTTTCTACAACAGGGAGGGAGAAAAGACAGGACTCTTGAGAGATAAAAGTTAGGGGAAATAAATAATAAGGAAGAGAGAGAGAAATAAAATATTAAGAAAAAGAGATGACTGTCAGAAACAGTATACTTCTGATCCAAATGTGGCAGATGCTCCCATTAAAGCAGCTGTCTCAAATTAATAAACATCTTGAATGAAATTCTGCATCTCCTAAATATCCAGGGGGATAAGATTCCTCCACAATCCTTGAGATCAAATGAAGTAACTGTATAGATGTTTAAGACTGCCATTAGCATGCCTTCTGTAGTCTTTCTTGAAATGAAAAGAATGAGAGAGAATAGAACTAAAAAGTTTAACAGTTTCATGCAAGTATTTATGCTTACCTGGCTGAAGAGAATCAGGAAAGTTTGTACTCCTAGCTCAGGGTTGTATCTTGTCAGGGACCTTTCCATTTTTCTTCCTTAGCACATACAAAACTTCCATGCTTCAATAAATAGGGATCTTAGTTAACAAGCAATAATAAACAAGAAAAGCCTCACATTACCTCACAATCCTCAATACATTTTGAAGTCTTGGGATTGTAAATTCATATTTCTTTTGCCTGCCATGCACAAGTAATCTGCACACACTAAATGGACATATCAAAAAGTGAGCTGTCAAACAGAAACTAAATGAGAAAAGAAAACTTTTGGCCTCTGTGGCATTTTCCAGTTATGCTACTTCAAGTGTTCCTCAGATTAAGCACAGGTTAAAACATACTCAAAGATAAATGTCAGTTTAAATTGCAGGGATCACTAATATGTACTGAACACTGCACTTGAAAAACAAATCACATTTTGCATGCACACACCAGTCTTTAAACATTCAGATTGCAAACTGTTTATATTTGACATGCCAAGTCGGGGGGAGGGTTGGTGGTAATTTTTTAATAACTTAGATACCTATTAATTTTTTAAAAATTGTTGTAATCCTTCACAACTGCTTACATGCTCTGGTTCTGAAATCTACAATCTTCTTACAATGTTTGGTGCTCAATTTTAAAACTAGTCTGTTTCTAATGTATGAGAAAAGTCATGAACATTGAGCAAAAATTTAGAGCCCTCACTCAAAATAATGAGTGTTTCATCTGAATTACTTTTTGTGGTGTAATGCTGAACCAAGCTTTAATGTGGCAAGCCCTTTATGACTTTTGTCATAAAACATACCAAAACAAAAAGATATAACTTGCGTTTAAGCAATAAATTATTTGCAAATTTCTAAACTTAATTACATATTTTCATAGAAGTGAGACTTCACTTGTTTAGGCTTTATTGCATGAAATTATACAGATGGGATAATGCAGTCTTGAACAAATTTTGAAACCTATGCAATGACTGGACAAGAGAAATTCACAAATAGCTTTTTTTACCTTAACATTCCCAGATGTAAGGATCCCTTGAAGTGACATCAGGCCAGTTACTTCTGCCCCCTTTTTACACATTCAGCATTCAAGAACAGGGTGCTCAGTTTGTTTTTTCACCCACAGTCTCACTCAGAAGCAGGACAGAACAAAGTTTTGACCATTTCTACCGCAAAGCTCTCTGCCTTCCAGAAACAGACAGGAAACATCTGTTGCTCTTGCTTGAGGAGGCAAGAGGAACAAAGAGGCTTCTAAGAAATTTGGAGAGCTGCAGAAGAGACAAGCATTAAAGGAGGCTGAAAACAAAGGCAGTGAGGGGATTAACACTGGAAGGTGACAGCTCACCTCCCTCACTCTGCTCCTGAAGTTTGAGCTGACCACTATTACTTCCACTCACTAGTGTTCAGTACTGTACGTGTACTGAACAGGAAAACTGTAAAATTTGCCACATTCTTCAATCCTCCTGCATTTGAAATATTTTTTATAGCTACTTCTACCTCTGAAGATTGTTAAGACTTTCAGGGAAGCTGGAAAACACCCCTCACTCCAAATCTCTGACAAGCAAATACAAAATTGTCCCATAAAAAGCTAATTAGCGCAACTGAAAATTGAACTATTTCAATTCTTCAGGTAAATACTGACTGGGGAGGCTTTTTTGTTTTTAAGAAATGTAAGGAAAGACCCAAAATTACATTAAGAATTCATATAATTTTAAAAGGTGTCTTTTTTTACAGAAAAAAAAACTTGAATAGCTCCTTTGGAAGCTATTAAATAATTATGTGTTTAGGACACATTACATGTAGTAAAAACAGCAGTAAATACAATAAAAATGTACATGGAAAAATTATTATTAAATCCCATTACCTCAGATGGCAGCTTTGGCACAAATATCCCCACACAGAGCTCTGGATGTACGTCAGGAACACGAGGCTATGACACCTATGGCTGCCTAGGGCACTGCCTCACGTCTCACTGGCATGGCAGCACAATGGCCAAACACCACTAAAAACAAAGGCCACCAATACCACACGGTTACACCCTGCCCATGCCTGCTCCTGTTTGTCATTTTCCTTCTCAGCAGGACCTGGGCAGCTCTTGGGATGCTCCCCAAAAGCCATAATGCTACTCAAGGTGTGCTGCATGTGCTGTTTGTGTGCACAGGCCTGCAGCAGCCGCAGAGCTGTGGGGCTGTGGAGTCTGTGGGGCTTGTGGGGCTTCGAGGCCATAGGGTCTGAGGGGCCATGGGGTCTGTGGGGCTTTGAGGCCATAGGGTCTGAGGGGCAATGGGGTCTGTGGGGTCTGAGGGACTGTGGGCCCCGCGCCGGCCACCAGCGTCCTGTGGGGCCTGGAGCGTGCCAGGGCGGCTGCCAGGGCCCTCACCACAGCAGAGAAACAAGGCCTGTGGGCTGAGTAATCGAGAAATGACCTTTTCCTCAGACAATAAATAAAACCAACATGCAAAAGAGCCACAGAAGTGAGGCAAACAAGCCTAATGCTGCCACAGGCCCAATCCATTCTCCTGTACTTAGTTCCTAAGATAGATACAATATCCTTGTACCCCAAATGAAAGGATCCAGCCAAAATGTGGCTGAAGCAGCACAGTTCAAGCTTCAATGCATATCTGGTTTTCTCCATCATAAATCACCTATAGTAGTGCACATTTCCAGGTAGAAGTTTCATTAGCCCTCAAGAAATAGTGCATATTATGGCAAATCTCAGTCTAGCATGTGGGCTTCTGCTGGATTATGGTATCTATGACCTAGCAGGAAAATTACAAGACAGACAAGTGCACAGGTCAGTAAAGAATCAAAAACCATTAAGGTCTGCTATGAAAGCATCATGAATGTCAAAAAAATTTATGCAGCTCTCAATTAATTTTGAGTCCCCTTTCCTTGCTTTAATTCATCTTGTCTGACTCATTAACAGCCCCCCCAAATGGCTGCAGTCACACTTGTATGGAACCCATACTCCAGAAGGTTTCACTGGAATACCAGGGATTAGGATCCATAAACTATATTAATTCTTACTATTGTTTGTCTCCACAGCATTCTGCAACCATACTCCAAGTAACTTATCCAACCCATCTGTTCCCACCATCCTCACTTTGTCCCCATGTTCACAAATCTTCCTACCAGCCCACAAGAGCACTCTTTTCTTACTTGCTTGTTCGGTGTCTGGTAGAAGCTGCTTTTTACCAAGTCACATACCTCAGGTCTTCTTATGCTGCTCCCCCATGCTGCTCTTGAAAAGTGTGACAGCCCTGTGTCTGCCTCTTTCAGCCACACTTGTATATTACATGTTTCTTTCTGCAAGGCTATAGCTGAGGTCCCAACAGAGAGCCAATGTTTACATACTAAGGGGATACAGCTGTGCCAGATTAGCTTGTGCTCAACACCTCAGAAATAGGCAAAGAGTACAATAGAAATAGCAGAAGCTCAGAAAAGTAGGTCCCAGCGCAGGTTGCAGCCAAGCTAACAATATAAGACATGGCTACTACCCTTTCAGATCCATCATTTTCACCACTAAACCCTCCCAGCAGTGCCATTTGTAGTACTAGAATCACAGTCTAGTACCTTCTTCTAGAGTGAAGAATGGCTGACAGAATTAAACTCTCCAAAACCACAATGGCAGAAGCAGCAAGATCTTTTTTGTATTCTACTACTTTCTTGAGATACCGATAATGACACATGCAATGGCCTAGACAGAGGACAGAAATCAAAAATCAATTTAAGCACTAAATAGAACAGTCCCACCTAACATCATCATGATGCCTCCATCACAGGGTAATTACATTAACAGAATTCCACTGATTTTCCCTGCAAATCTGATGTCTTTTCCTTTGTTACATTCTCTGGTGTTTGTCTGTCAAATCAAAACAAATCCTGATGGAACAAAAACATCCAATTAGAAAGCAACTGTGATGAAATAGCCATTTGTAGTGTTTGTGCATAAATGATAAATAAAATTCTGTGATTACTTTACATAGAGAAGTAGATTCCATAGAAACATAGAACTTAAGAATGTGCATAGGTGGGTTACCCAGCATATGTGAAAGTCAGGAACTCCTTTAGATAACATGAAATTTCAGCAATATTTTGTCCATGCCTGTTACCCAACTCAATGGTTCTTTTCTTGTCAGGGGCCACATGACTCTTACCTGAAAGACCTTTACAGAGAAAGCTGTGTTGGATTATGTGATACCACTTATGAACAAATTTTTGCTGTTTGAAAATTATTTGCTATGGTGATCTGTCATCCTATCATCCTTGTAAAGCTATTGTTCTTCAACAAATTTTGTAGCAAATGCAGCTATGTTGCAAGGTATATACAGAAGTAAATTTTGTTATATCTGTAGGCATGCCAGGAGCATGGTCAAGACTTGAACTTTTGGAGGCCATAAGAAAAGCAGTGCTCAAGCAACCAATAGTTCTAAATCTTGCTTTGGAACCTTTTCCTGATGGTGTCCATCTCATGTTGAGCTCAGAATCTGTGTAACTGAGTCTTCTGACACAAGAGAAGGTATAGCTGGGGAGGGAAGGTTATTTCCTTGCAGGTAATTTCCATAGCATTTTCTGCCAGCTCCACAATAAGGCTTGAGAAGGGTTCCAACTGGTCCAAATAGAGGCTTGTACAGTGCCAAGATGACAAAGTGAGCTCTGGAATTACGGACACTCTATTTTGAGTCACAAATGGCTTTCTTTTTCCTTAGTTCCAAGATGAAAGAAGGAATTATATGTAAAATGGCTTGTAAAAAATGCTTCCTTTTGATACAATCTTTTAGAAACTAGAGCACAGAACAACCTGATGCCAACCACTAGTACTCCTGTTGTGAAAAATGGCTCTATTCCTGTCTAGTTAAGTCAGCCATGTCATCTTCTGCCCTTTTTTACAGTACATGTCCTACACACCTGGTGTTAATGGTAGTGGTAAAAATCTGAGGAAAGACAGCCGGCTCCTCATTAGCTCTTCACCTAAAGAAAGCAAGAACCACTCTTGACAGGTGACTATTAACTCCATTCCTTCATTCCCCAACACTCAGAACAACTTTGAGAGAACATATCAGAGCTTTCCTGAAGCCATTGGCAAGGCTTATCTTCCTGATTCCAGCTGCCCAAAATGCCTAAAACTAAGGCCTGTTATTTCGTTTTCAGAAAAGCCCAAAAAAGTGCTCTGCAGAGTCCCTTGTCAGAAGAAAATCTGCACAATCAGACCAGAAATCTGGCTCCTCACAAGCCTTTCAGTGATGATGATACTGTCCTTAGTCATATTTTCCTTGACCTGGTAATTAACAATGATTAAAAGCTCTTGTTTTCTGCAAGAATCAGTGTTAGTTTGCAACTTGCAAGGATCAAACCATTAGTTCATTCAGGAATGAACACAATACTGAGATGATAGCAAGTGTATGTACAGGCCTTGTACTTACTGAAAGTTGAATCACTGAAATTGGTAATACAGGATGCTCTCATACTCATGCTCTCTTGGAGACCCAGTTTTAAGATCTTCTTATTTAGTGATTACAGAAGACTGTAAGAGATAAAAACCAACCAAGGATCTAAAGGCTACCTTACCAAGAAACCATACAAGCGAGAAGCCTGACATGAAAATAAGTATGTAAAATGTAAGACTGTACCAGTAAGAAGCAAGAAGCACACCAAGCAACCATTGTCAGGAACTCATGAAGAACTGGAAAGCATTCTACAAAATGCACACTTTTGTCTTAGTATCACATGAATGCCTAGAGGGCCAGAAAAAAGGCCATGAGGTAGCAACAATCCTAGATACACCAAAGATCTTGGGCTCATCAATCTTTGCCCTAGAGGTGAGCAGGGAGCTTTCAGAAAATACTATCCCACAACACAAACCCTATGGCTGTGAGCCTTAGGTCCTTTACCTGCAGGCTTTCCATGAGACTTCCAGAGTTAGTTTCTACCAAAACATCTACCTTCTGAAGCTTAACAACACCATAGCTTTTTATAAAATGTGCTACCTAAACACTAATTAAAGTAACCACTTGATGTAGTGGTATAAAAACTCAGATAAAAACTCTGAGAAATAAAGCAATCTCATCTTCAGTAATGAGGCATCAAAACCCTTGACACCAAAACAGCTTCATCCACATATGAACATCAGTAAAAGTGTCATTCCATAAAACTTGTGAAAAGCAGTTTGAATAAGGAAATAGCCCTCTTCCCTCCCACATAAAATAATGCATTAATGCAGCTACTTATGGCTAAGAGATGAAAAACAGAACTCAAGTATTAGAAACATATTAATATGCTCTGTACACTACAACAGCTTTTGGAAACCAAGCCCATCCACCTGCCTAAAGGAAGCGGATTCAGAGCATGTTAATATATTGACAACATCCATGGAACACTGCAAGTCTAAGCAGAACTGTCTTCCCTCAAGCTGCTGCTCTCATCCCAACCAATTTCATCCTTTCATTTTATTAAACAGACAATTAAACTGATGCTGAATTAACTCCCTTTTCTCTGTACCTGTCAATTCCTGTTGCTCTGAATCTCTAAAAGATTTGCATTAATTTTTTTTCCACCTAATTGCAAATTCAGAAAATCTTTCCTACATGACTTCCAGTTTTCATTTTTCTAGGCTGAACTGTGCCTGGTTTATCCTAAATTATCCTGGTCTGTCCTCTGTCATTTGATACTCCAAAACTTTAGACCTCAGAAATAAAAGCTTTTCACTGTCATTAGAGCATTATATACAACCATTACTCCCCTGAATCTCATAGTTCTCACTTAGTCACAGCTCCTTATTAATACTCCATGTGTCAGAGGACTTAAACACAGCCTATAGGATGGGGCCTACATATTCTTCATGCCCTGCTCAACATGAGAGCAAAACATCCCCACTACACCAACACAGCACATTGGTGTCCACACACGTACACATGGGGGCTTGTGAGCGAGGAGGTGGAAAATTACCATCTCTGTGTCCACAGGGAAAGAAAACACGTTTCTGCTTCCCACCACCTACTGCAAAATAATAAAACATCTCAGTCTATCAAGACATATTATGAAATTACACCTTGTTAGTTAACAAGAAGCACAGTAAACTCAAGTCAAAAGAAAAAAAAATAGTGTTTTATTAACTACCACACTGTTATAATACACTTTAAACGTACAATAAGGTAGCCTTTAAATTTGAGGTGGTTTTAAGAATAACAAATGAACAGATTTCCAAATGTTTGTAAATAGGTGAACTGCAGTAATTATTGTTGTACATTTTTTGAAAATGGTATAGCACTTACAGACTGGCTATATAACTTCATTTTGTACATTTTCTATAATTGAAAATATAAACAGTAATTAAAAAATAAAAAGAAAATTCAGCATAATAAAAAACATATATGTTTATCAGTTAAATGTACTGGATACATACAATTTTTAAGGGAAGAAGCAAAAAAGGAAAGATGGCTGATATTTAAATGCAGATTGACTAACCAAAAACTAAACAACAAACAAACAAAAACCTCATAACCCTCCTAGTTCACTATGACTATACCCATATGTTTGGGAGTACTGTCAATATGGAAGTGATTTTTCTTTTGTATTTGCATATGTTATATTTTACTGGTAATTTACATGATGGCTTTTAAGGCCCTGGCATACAGATGTTTTTTTTTTGGAAAAAGATTTGATAAAAATCACTGCTGAGACGCAATACACCTTATTTTTGGTCCTCCAATGTTCAAAAGAAGGGATATACTTCACTATAACATCTGCCTTACCACCCAAATGCTTCAACCTATACATATTTATTTTTCTTAACATTTTAAGCTTTTTAAACATTGGTTATATTGCCCACCTTGGTTATTGAAAGAATATTAACAAGACATCATTTTGGCAAATTAAATCTTAAACATGGCTTTTCAATAGGATTTAAAAGGTGACTATCCCTAGAGTTCCATGTTAAAATGTAGTTTGCAAAATCTTACAAGAGTAATGCTTAAAATATTGTACATAGTTAACCTAATTAAAATAATTAGCTTCAAAATGACAAGTTGATGAGCTAAGTAAAGCCTACACTATGTAACATTTGCTTGGAAACTTGATTTGTCAGTTATGCATAATAAAAATTCCAGTCATCAAGAAAATTACAAAATTTCTTTTATCATAATGTGATTTCTTTTCACCCATCAACTTCTTTTATCTTACAATAGATAAATACCAACATGTTCTCATTTTTTTTACACTAAACCACACAGGATTGATGCATTTGGTTAGACTACCATTTCCATCGTTAAATTCTTTTTTTTTTTTTTTTTTAATATAACTTGGTAAAATTTCTTCTCTTCTAGATTCCAAAAGTACCTACAAAACCCATGCAATTTTACCATTTTAATATACTATGGAATATCATACAAAGTAAGGCATTTCAGTGTCATGTATAACCAAGTTACTGTCAATCCAAAAATTTTTGCACATCAATAAAAAGATATCTAAGAACTTAGGAACAATATTCTTCTCACTACTGTATAAAAATAACCACAATTAATAGGTATCTTGTGTAATATTTACTCCATTGTCTCGTTTCCCGAAACTGTGACAAGCTGTAAAGGTATTTCAGTGTTGGTAAGAATATCCTGATTGCTGGTGCCAGATGTGTTAACAGTTCCTATTCCTGAAACAGAACCTTGTTGAATATTTGCAAGGATAAGTGTTGTTCCTCCTGCAGTAATCAAAGTATCATCAGATGTTGCTTCTACTGATGCCAGCACTGTACTGCTAGAGTGAATACCTTTTTTATTCTGATGTGTTTTAATGTGTTTGGCAAGATGGTCACTTCTCATAAAGCGTTTTGAACATTCTGGACAGACAAATTTCTTCTCACCTATCAAAGAAAGAAAAAAAAATAATCAAGAACACTTAAAATTAAACTTAATGCTTTTTAGAGTCAGAATTCTAACAAGAATTATACTGAGGGAGAAAGTGATTGAACATGATAAACTTGTGTGTTACATTTCTTGACACCCATACAATTCATATAAGAACTGATTTTATTTTCTGTGTGTCACCGAGCTTGGGGAGATCTTTCAGGCATGCTAGAGAATATAGCCATCTCATATCCTCAGGCTGCTAGGTCTCACTGCAATTATTACCAATAAATAACTTCTAGGAGGAGAACAAAACCTACCAAATGGTGGACAGAGAAGACTCAATCCTGTCATCAATGTCTTTCTTATAGTGGGTGCTGAAAACTAGATGCCATATTCTAGATGCAGACTAGCAGAAGATGGAAACAATCCCTGTAATCAGGGTTCTGTTTCTGTTGATACAGCTCTGGGTATCATTGCTGCTGGCCTTTGACCATGTTCTACTTGTCTATCAAGATTCCCAGGTACTTGTCAGAAGAGCTGTTTCCAACCTCTCCATGCTTAGCCTGTGTTATCCTAAGTGTTAATTCCATCCCAGGTGCAGTACTTTGTGACTGTTCTTGCTGAATTTCCTAGGATTCCTGTCAACCCATTCCTTCAGCCTCCATCTCTGAATAGCAGCCTTGCCATCAAGTGCATTGACTGGTCACCCCAGTTTGGGGTCATCCACAAACCTAAGAAGGTTAACAGAAGAATTCTGTTGATTTCTCCAGGTCAATGCTAAAAATCTTATAAGAAATCAAAGGATAGATCTCTGCAGTTCCCTACATTTTACTGGCAGGCAGGTACACTAGGATTAACCACATCCTCTGAACTGGATCATTCAACTCACCATTTTTAAAAACTATCAGTCTGTCCATCCAGAAAAACTGTAACCAGCTTGGATTTAGCATCCAAAATGTCTACACAAAAGCACGCCACTAAGAACAACATGGAATATTTTTCACAGACATCGAAAGACATTTTTCTAAGCAACGTAAATGCTGATAAACACAAAAATTATCTATCTACAGGTTTTTCCAATATGATTTTAAAAGGTAAACATCCTGTTGAATGCAAATATTAATACAGTAAGAAAACAGATAAACCAGACAAGAGATTTAAACTAAGTGCTCCTTGATAAGGTGGAGTATCTATACTAATTCCTTTTCTTTGTATTAGACAGAAGGAGAAATGTGAACCTGAAGTTCCTAATCGGTGGTCTGACCATGAAACTAAAAGGTGTAGAATGCTGCACCATCACATGCTCTTCATTGATTATAGGAATGATATCTAATCCCCAGGCCACCTAGTCCTCTTTTGCTCTTACTGAAGTTTTAAGATGGGAAAAGAGTTATAATGTGGTTCAAACAAATGAAATGCATTTCTGAGCCTGAATCAAAGTATTCTGATTAAGCTACATTAAACATCAGCTTAAACGTCAGTTCTGAATCAAGAGGCGTGTGTTTTATCTCCTCAGACCTACCAAACATTCCCAAGTGTATAAATAAGATTTAGATGATTTTAGAAAAATCACACTGCCTTAAAATCAATCCAATTCAAAGATCTGTTCTCCTCTTAAAAGTTATTTATCCAAGTTCAGTCCATATCACTCCTTTAGCTAAAGACACCAGAATCAAAGACTGGAAACCTGTGTGCGTTCTTCGGTGTCGCTGGAGCTCATCGCTGCGAGTGAACCTTTTGCCACAGAACATCCAATTACAAACAAATGGACGCTCTCCAGAATGCCAGCGGAGATGAGCTCTCAAATGTGAGGTCTTCCCATATACTTTGCCACATCCTGGTATGTGACAAATGTGTTGCTTCTTTTTTCCCAAGTTGGAGCCTCTGTTTAAAAAAGAAAAAAGAGAGAGAGAAGTTATTCATTCTAATACATTCCTCCAAAATACTGGTCATATACATACATGGGGCTACATATACCACAACAGATCTGCAAACCAACCCAAGAAACTTCATGTTCTTGTTTCCAATACAACTGGATTCCAGATCACTTCATAAGGAGCTGGAAATAAATTCTTTAAGGCCATCCCAGCTCCACAGAAAACGATAAATTCAGCTGTGTGTGAAATGTATGTGATAGAAGCATAATCTTTAAGAAGCATACATGTATATGAAGTTGGAAATACAGTTATTACAGCAGTTTGTACCACTTTGATGCTGAAGTGTCCCTATTTTACATTTCTCAGTGTTTCAGGCTTTTACCATATCAAAGATAGTTTTGGCAAAGAAAAACACAAAGTACTGCAACTGCCAAAATGGACACTGGAGATTCTGGCAACTGAGTAGAGAACAGATGGGACTTCTGGCATCTCGGGGAAACCTGAGAATCAGTCTGGGATTTGAAGGCAAGCAGACTAACCTGAATGCTTTCACTAAAAGAGGTGGAAGCTGATCTTGTTGACATTTAAATGAATTCCTTGGTTTTCCAGTTAAAAACCAGAAATCCATCACAATGAACACAGAATTCACCAATCATATAATCCAGACTAAGCTTGATGCTTATTTTAAGATGCTGTCTCACTGAAATGGCAGGTCACCAGGGGAAGCACCTGATACAACAGTCTAGTTTTTTGTTGTTTTTTTTTAAATCAAATCACAAGCGATAGACCCAGAGAAAGAGACCAGTCTGGCCAGTGCAGGGCATCATGATTGATTTTAGCCAATTTAAGAGTTTGCTACTGCTGAAAGGGGCACTTGAGGGAATAGGTCCGGCTGACAACATAGCTAGATGAATGGTAAATGCTGGTACAAGGGAGGAGATTGAAAAATGCAGCCAGGCATCAGGCCACCTTATTCATCAGCAACATTAACTTAGAACACCATAAGTGGATTCTGAAATTACAGTCTTGGGTGCTCCATCCTCCATGACTGATTATACAATTTTCAGCTGCTTCCCCATGGCAATTTTTTTCTTTAAACTGGGTGCTTTACCTTCTGATTTACATCTAACAAAGGTTCAGGGTAAAGTGTGTACACACTTCAAGGAGCTAGCAATTGCCACAAGCATTTCTGAACATGCACAAAAATGAACTCACTCTAAAACCTCACAGTGTCTAAAGGGGATTCCAACCTAATCACATATGTACCCAAAACATTACAGACAGTCCAGAAAAGTAAGGAGATAAAATCCCATTAAGTCCTTGGAAATGTTTCGACAAATTCTAAACATAGAGCAATCTTCATAGTGTTTCATTAGTCATTTTATCTCAAAAGATAAAAACATCACCTGTACCTACTAATTATTTGTCACGACAAATACGAGGTTTGATTTCAGAACAAATTCAATAGAAGCAGAAGCAGAGTCCAGAAGGCTTTTGATCCTGTTGCAGCAGGAGAATCATCTAAGGACTTTATCCTCACATCTTCTCCAAACAAACCCTAGTGTCTTCCCCTCCACACAAATTAGTACAAATATTTTGTAACTTGGCATGATATAGTACAAAAATTGGATGGAATCAATTTTTCATCAAAATTCAATTTTGACCTCAAAATTCCCTCAGAATAATGTTAATATTTCTAGGTCAATAATTTGAAATGGCTTCATTGCACCTCTAGTCTAGACTGAAGGAAACCAAGGTTCAACTCATGGTCATTACTGTGCAAAGCCATTACAGAAGACACAATTGTAAGCACCTCACCTAACTGCTGACAGAATTCCTTAGCACACTCTGAAGTTCCAAGTGAGGGGAAAGTTAAGAGTCCACAGAATGAAACTCACAAGACTACTGTGAATTAGCAACTAAGTGTATTTATTCTATACAACTTCATATGGGCACCTGCATGTTTGCTCCATGTGTGCTCTAAACTAACAGGATACAAGCCAAATTCTATCTGGACACTTTGCAGCTGTGACAGTCTGGCACTATGCCCTAACACATGATGCTGAGAGGCCTTTCCTGCTGGCCAATAGATTCTCAAAAAGATTCTCTCACATCACTGAATAGATGTATGTGAATCCAGCCTACTCCTTGAGTGTAGTTTAAAAACTAATAATATTAACGTATTTCCATAGTACATTTTAGCTTTATGAAGATTGGATATGATGTTTCTCAATAACCAGGCAGACTGCCAGAGTTTCAGCAGGAAACACCTTCATCCACTGAGAAACTGGACTTTATATTCAGAGTATTTCCAGCAATAACATTAAGTATTTCAAGGTTAAAACACACTCATTAATTATTTGAAGAATGTGGTTTTTAGAGTTACATAGCTACAGTGGTACTCAGAAGCACAGCTCCTCTATATATCAGAGAGTAGTAGCTATATCTCAATGCAATTCTAGATGTAATTGTTAGGAGGGTGAAATCTCTAGGTGCTACTGAGAGGAGACTAAACTTTCTATTTAACTTCAGACAACTTAACTAGAAGCCTAATACATTCTATTTGGAAACAGAGTCATCCTTTGAGGCAAGTGTGTCTCTGTCCACTTGCTTATTCCCCATTTATTATATAAGCTTGGGGCTAAAAGATATAAATTTACAAATCTAATACATCATCATCTTCCCTTCCTACTTTCCCTCCCACCAAGTAAGGCAAAGATGACAGTGGCTTCCCACTTCACAAAACTGATACAAATCTGAAGACTGCAACGTAGTTCAATTCCAAAAGCCAACAACAAAAACCAGAAAGAACTTCTCAACTGGCCTCTGAATCCAGAAAACAGAAAATGGAGCAAGAAACACCAAATCAAACACTATATGATAAATGGAATTATGATGAAGTCTGCATATGTGAAGCCATTTTCCTTTTCCTTCTCCATTCAGAGCATAGGAGCAATAGAGTGAAACATTATTCAGCTTTTTCACACTGATTTAAAGTACTTCTCTTGTTTTAATAGTTACATGTTATTTCTGCACTATGCTAAATACAAAATCATTCATTTCTCCAGGGCTTTTTTATTTCTCATCATAGGTACTGACAACACTCACAGTCTCTAAGAAAACATTAATGGCTTTATCATTTTAACGTTTTGGTATGGTGAACCTCAACTAGTGCAATCACTTTGTATCTCCAGCTATGAGGCAGAAAGAGATAAAGGCCAAAATTATCAAACATCCACCAGCTTGAGGCGTCAAGGTTAATGTAGTAGAAGCATATTTCCTCAGAGTGCTCTACATGTTCATAGTCTGCTCAATCAAGTTCTTCACAGGAATGAACTCAGTACTTCTGCAGTGGAAAAAGTGGGGTATTTATATCTACACCTCCAAAATTTCAGAGCCCTGTTGCTGCAGTCCTGTGTCTTGCTCCCTAAACACCTCCCAGTTGCTGCAATAAGTGAAGCAGGTGATAATCATTACACAGCCCTGATTCATTCTCTATCAGCCATCCCATCCATCAAATGGCACCGATGCCGTTTGAAAATAATAGTACACAATCAAGTAATTTGAAACCAAGTGATAATGTATATGCACAAGGAATTAAGTTAAAGTTGCCCAGGATATCTTAACTAAGCATTTGCCCGATTTTAAATTTTGCAACTTTAACAACACTTTAAGAATTATGAATGCTATCCGAAAGAATTCACAAAAGCAAATGTTTTACCATCTGAAACTCTGCAAATCACCAGCACAGTTGAAAGACTAATCAAAACTCAGAATTCCAGCACTAGGGATAAACAGGTAACTCTAGCAGCTATGGAATATTAAGACTCAAATATTTTTTCAAGTGGACTTATTCCTTTCTCCCATACTCTGAAGGAATTCTGCATTCTGGTGGGAAAGTTGCTCTAGCAACTGTAAGCACTTTCACTCTTTTCTGTTTCCCCACCATTGTCTCCTTCATTATCCTGTTTCTCTTCTAGTTCTAATTCTTCTCACATCCTGACTTCTTGTCCTACTTTTCCTCGTTACTTTGTATGTTTGATGTGTCCAGGCCTTCCTTTACAGGGGATTTCAGATTCTCATCTATCTTAACTCTGTCGTAGCTCTTACCTCAACTCGTTCCCAAAAATCGCATATCTGAGTTTTCAGACAGACTACACTCTTCTCCAGACTTCCCAAACCATCTCTCAAAAAGATTCTCTCACAGCCTGAAACTTTCAAATTTCATTTTATAGCAACTCCACTCAGAAGGAGAGGATTTTACAGTATAGATATATAAATTAAACCACTGTAGTTTGGAATAGAGCATGAGGAAGATTAAACACCTGGAATCTCTGTTTCCTAAGAGCACATGCAGTGCAAATCACATTCCCAGAGTTTCTCCTGAAATGAAACAAATCTCAACCCAAGGTGTACTTTGGGCAGATTTTCATAGCAGAGCCAGAGTTCACCAACAACTTAGAAATGTCTGTGCCATGTTGCAGTGAACTACACTTAGAAATTTAACAAGAGGAATCTGATGGACAAAGATGCTGCATAACCCACAGATATTATCACCACCTTTGCTGGTGATGTAAATGTATCAGTCTTTTTCTCTTTAACACACTTAATGCTTACTCAGCATGGCTACCTGAGATATCACCTCCCTGTGCTTGCAAGGCAGGTATCTAGAATGTGCAGCAAGAACTGACAAGAGATTTGACAAGAGAAATAACTCAGTGCTATTAGAACTCTTAGCCACTGGACACAGAGGTTCTTCAAAGACATTTTAGTGCCTTACACTATAGTTCCCAAATAAATAAAGATCTCCATTTTAGTGAAGAAACTGTTATCAAAATGTACAAATTTTAGCATATTAGAAAGAAGCCCCTGCACAATTCTCTCAAGCACAAACACAACTAAATATTTTCACTTGTAAAAGGCAGCTTATTACCCTACCCCTTTCATATCCATAATCAAGGCATTCAAAATAAGTGTTTGGAAGTAAAATAAAATCTTCAGAACAAAAAAATAGTAATATTTTAATGAGATGCACAATAATAAAGCATAGGTTCCAATGCAACACTGAAGTTTAATGAATTGGAACTTAGTACCTCTTTGTTATTCAAGTCTCACTAATTTTGACTGAAAACAGTTCAAAATTTTTTATTTAGAAATATTATACAAACCTTGTTATATTATACAAACCTTGTTTTTCCTAGGAACCCAGTGAATAAGAAAACCAGGAAAACCATATTTTTGTAACACTCCAAAGCAATGAAACTGTGGAATACTGCTCAATCACCGAGGAAATGCAGGAACACAGGATTTAATCAAGTTCTTGACATATGATAGGAAGCTAATTACAGATGTGCATATTCCAAATATTTAATTTTCATATTTTTAGGGCAATAGTCTATCCCCCTTACTTGTACTAGGTGACATCTAACTCCAGATTTTTTCAACTAATCTCATAGGAGTAACTCAGAAAGGATGGAATAATCTGCTTTTTCATCTGCAAACCGCAAAATGGAAGTGGTAGTCCTTTATTGCATAGTCTCCTTTGCATAAACCTGTTGTTTCCTCTCACTGCAGACAACTGCTGTTAACAAAAGCTCATTTTTCTTGCCCATTACTCATTTTTCATAATTATATGTGTGATGTGACACTGAATGTTACATACCTTCCACCACCTTCTTTGCAGTTGGGACATGTACATGCCACTCGTCGCAGTCTTTTCCCCTCCTGATGTGGTTGGTCCCCTTCCTCATCTACAACCTGTACTCTCAAATGTGTTAGATCATTAGTATTCAGTGTAGAATCACCACTGAGCTGCCACTCTTCTGGATCAGGATCCTCTTCTTTAATCCTAATATCTGGGAAAAAGAACAAACACAGATCCGTAAGTAGCCCATTAAATAGACAGAAAGGAAACCATAATGATCAAATGTTTTTATTCTTGAGAGCACTATGCCAGTCAAAAGTCAACAACCTTAAGTGCATTCTGACATTGCTTCTGTGCCCTTGTAACCTGTAGTTAAAAGTTTATCTTACTATACATTTCAAAGTTGAAGATAAGCTATAACAAAGTATTATAATTTAAGTTTGAACTGTTCTTGGTGAGGAATGCTGTCACCAGGAGACTACTGCTTGCTTGAAACTTGGGAAAAACTGAGGAACAAGAGGTTGGACAGAGGTTGAAGAAAATGTAAACACATGTTTCAAATGATCCGGAGTAGCCGTTTCTGTTTCCACAGCATTTCTGAATTAGCATCACATGTAGTAGCAACAGCCTTCCTCAATGGTCTTCAGAAGGTTTTAGCATGCACAGAGATACATACAGTAATGTGAGAAATCAATCTAATAAAAGGTTTTCACCTGAGAAAGACTGAGATACCTAAGGAAAACAAATAAATTAATGTTTTTGTTCCATTTCCCCTTTTCATCTGAAATTTATGTCTTCTGCACAATACATAGAAAACATTTAGAGAAGAATGTTATTCAGCAGCATTAGACAGAGATAAGTAAGAGATGAGCCACATCAATGTTTTGATATACCAGCAGCCAAAATAGGTCTTAGCAGTTTTTTGTATGCAAAAAGGCCTCCTAATTATTCCTTATAGGATGGACATTTGCAAATATGTGTACCCTCTCCCTACAGAGCATTCATTCAATCTAATCCAAGAATTAATTACAGCGTCATAACAACAACTGTTTTAACAAATTTACATTTTAATAGGAACATCTTCCCCTCAAACACTATTCTGCATTCCCAGTGGACTCCAAGTCTGAATTCCAAAAAAAGACAGTTTGTATGTATTATTTTAGAATGCTGAACCCCAGCCCCTTCCATGGTTCAGAAGAGTAGTCTACTTTGAATTTTTTCTGTGAAAATGATTAGCCACTTATTAGCACAAACTAATAAGCAAACAAACATAATGTAGTGTTTGGTTTGTTTGTTTGTTTGTTTGTTTTTAAGCTTCAAATTAACATCTGTCTATCTTTCTGGACACATTCAAGAGACTGCTTTTCCAACAAAAAGCCAATTATCATGTAGACTTTTATCCTTAAACACTGAAAGCTTAAGCATTTGAGCTTTGTGGCCACTCTTGAGTTCTTTCTGGGACCCAGTGCATCAGCCATCATATCTTTGTAATGAAGACAAAGCTGCAGATTACCTGCTAAAACATAAGAAAAACTGTGCTGGGTCATAGGATGAAGAGCATCCTGTCCCAGTAGAGATCAGGGAATAAACCAATAAGGAAATATGCAAAGAGTAACAGTTACCTGGTCTACCTTCAAAGTCATCTCCAGTATTCATATGCTTAGAGATAAAGGATATTGCTACACAAAAATTTGCTTGATGATAATAGAGTCTCAGCCTAGTCACCCCCAACAGCACATTCTGCCTTTCTTTTGCACACATACAACCATACACAGGACTGCCCTGCACCCTACATCACTGATGTAACTACAGTTAAAGTAATTCTCTACGAAATCACTGCATTCAGAAGAGAATTACAGGTCAAAACCAGGTAAGTCTAGAATATTTACCTGGTTTTGCTGCAAAAGTCAGTGTTAGAAATTAAGTTTGCATGAATGGGACAGGCTCTGAGCTGTGGGAATCCAGGAACAAGCAGTCACATGTGCTGAATTTTTACACACGTGGTACAACTGTGTTAAGCTTGCCCAAAATCACCTGCACACCTTCACTGTTACCATCACAAGTTCACAATTTCAGACAGCACCATAATAAACATCTTTCACGTGAAGACTTAGGAAACCTGTGGTGACTTCTGGTCTTCTACATGAGCCACCAAACTACTTTGCTACCAAATTAAGCTATTTTCTGAGACTCAGCTAAAAATAACTTTATTATCTGTATGTTATAAATAAAATTGCTTTTATATAAGCAAACATTACACCACGATAAAACAAAGTTTACAGAATTATCTTTCAAATAACTACTAAGTATACTAATGCATTTTAGAGCAACTTTAGAAAAAAGCAGAAGCCTGATTCACTCTTGCACAAAAGGACACATAATAGGAATTTAAATACAGCAAGGCTGCCAGCACAGGCCAATGCAAGTCTCCAACCAGTTCTTTAGGACTGTGTGTTACACATTATACTCCAAATTTTCTACCAATCAAGTAACACAAAGTATACACTGTATAAATTCTTGTTTTATTTAAAATAACAATTTAAGTACTGTTAATAAAATAACATATAGTTTTAAAAATGTATATTTCATTATGATCTCCCTAACATTAGACAGCGTGCCTGCAAAGTCAGTAGCTGAATCCAGTTAAAACTGCATTGATATACTTCCAAAGAGATATGCAAAGATGAATGGAACAAATTAGGGTATGGATCTGTGCTCCCAAGACCCAACCCCACTACTGAAGTCAAACATTCCATATGATTTCTCCTATTACACTGACCTCCCAAAGTCACACTAATAATAGAGATACACATAAGAGTAGAAGCATGTCCAAAAAGTCTATTGCTGCACGCAGTATCCATGACTTTCTACCTTCTATGCGATGTCTGTTCCACTTTACAAGGTTTTGTCATGAGCTCCTTTCATTTTTTCATTACTATCTCTCTGTTTATTCCCAGTTTCTCCCAATCACCACCATTCCTTCAGCAGCACAGAGACTTATAATAGTTCTATAATGATTGATGCATAATTGGGAAACTTACTTGGACAAAAAAAAGGACAGAAAAACACACCTAACAGTTGAGGATACTGGAGAAGACAACAATTTGCATAGATATACAATAGTTTATAGCATTATTCTAAAAAATGCAAAACTGAAATGAAGACAAAGTAGTACTGTGTTTTTAATTTTGTGCTGTGCTTTCTGGTTATCTAGGTAAGGCAGAAAGTGTAGCTATTGCTTTAGTTATTCATCAGAAGGAATATCTTCTACTCCTGGCACACAGAAAAGTACAACATAAACTGGCAATTTACAGACAGGACTTTTTAATACTTACCTGTGTAGACTATACTTGAAACAAAACAAAACTAGAAGAAATATCAATAGATAAAGTGTTTAAATAACCTCTCCAGGAGTAGTATAGCAGAGAGTGAACTGCATCAAAACCCACAATGAATGTGATTGCCTTATATGAGGTCCTCAGAACCAATGAGTCTGTTGCCCTCCAAGCAGGTTTTTACATTATTTCAAGAGATAAGGTTAAAATTCCACCAGTATTTTTTGGAAGGAGGAGGGGGGCCACTCATGAAGCTGTTGAAAGGGCAAACCATGGAGAAGAGGTGGAGATCCAATGCAATGGTATCTGAGATGAAAATTCATGTAGATACCAGAGACTACATGTCTCCCCAGTGCTCTTCTAGATGTGCTCTATTCTAATTCAGGCTCAACTGAGAGAATTTACATAAACTCTCCAAAAAAAGAGGCCTAAAATAATTTATAAAATCTATAAAGTCATGACAAGCTGATGCAAACACTAGCAAATTTGAGGCTACTTTTGTCTTCTACCAAGGTTACATTTTCTTCATTAGTCTTTTACTTCCATGATTTCAAATTTCTATATGCCCTTATTTTTAAATTCGAGACTTAGTTCTAGGTAAGCACAAAGGGGAATTTTAGACAAAGATATTGTTTCAAACTGCCAACAGATTCTGAAAAACATATATTGTGTTCAAGCTCTGCTTCCTGTCTAGTGTGCTAGATTTGGTTTAAGTTTGGCTTTTCCAAGATGGAAATTGGGATCTTGGTGAATAATTCTGATCCAAAGGTAGTATTTCATAGTCACAGAAAGTCCAGAGCTGGCTACAATAGGGAACAAGATTGAGTGCATTTGGCAAATAAAACCAATAAGAGATTTGTTTAAAGTGTTTCAGAGAAGAGTAACTAAACTGACAGGATGAAATAATGCAGAAGGAAACACAGTTTACTATTCTTAAGTACAGGGGAACTATAATCTAGGTGGAGAGAAATACTGTTGCTCACTCCTATACACAGGTCATTTACCTACTTCTCCAGGTATCAGATGAATGCATCAACTAATCTTCACATTATGTCTTGGTCTGTTTCAAACAGAACTTAGGAACATGCTCTTTTCTTCATCTATGGAAAAAGTTTTAGTTTGCCCAAGAGCCACAGAAACAGGGGTAAACTGAGAAGGGAAGCGGACGCAGATCTTTTAATATATCTGCCTTTGCAGAATGCCACAAAGGCACACTTTATTACATTGTAACAGTCTACAAATTGTGAGCTTCTAGTTCAGCTGCTCTTCCTGGATGCTGAAAGCCACCCTGCGCTTTCACTCAGCCAAGCTTTACAAGTTCCTGATCAGAGAAGCAGAAATATGGTTTAAACTGAAAAAAGATTTTCAGCAGCACTGCACATACCTTCCCACCAATTTCCTCACAAAATCACACTTTGACTGCCATTTCAATTGTTTCTGATTGTTTATTTTTCCAAATAGGGGCTTCCCTTTCTACCTTTCCCAAGAAAAGATATGTAAAAGAGATGTTAATTTCCACTTCCTTTCCATCTTCTCCTGTTGTTTTCTGTTTTCTCTACAGTTCAACCCACATTCCCTTGGAATTTAAATTTCCTAAGACACTGTTCTTGTTCTTCCCCATCTAAACTGAACTATCTAAATTAAACTTCCTCTACTAGCTGACCAGCTGTTCAAGCCTTTCAGACAGGAAACTCAACAGAAATAATGATTTTTACTCTGATTTGCCCCCACATCTTAAGTGTGAATTTGGACATTTTTATTACACAATAAATTACAAGGCAACATAAGGTACACTGCAAAGCATCATCTTGAAATACTGGTGAACCTCAACGCAGAAAAAAGACTGTCATCTAGATTCAACAGCTCTAAATCAGATTTTAAGTTTCTGAGGAAAAATAACTGTTGTGTACAAGCCTAAGAGCAGGACCTTACAGTACTCAAGCAGTACCAGCAAAATTATTAAAAATACAGTAACAGATTTGTTTCCTTGCAAGAAATGCCACACAGTGTATTGCCAACTGATCCTATACATTACTCTAAAGCAAATACTTAAGTATTTAAATGATTAAAGTTCTTCAGGCAGTGCTACCTCAAGGAACACAGGATGCATCAAGGAACAGTTACTTGCCCTACAGTAACTGTACTCACTTGAGATGTCTACAGATTCTGGATTCGTATAGACAGTAATGTCTGCTCCAGCATACGCTTACTTTTTCTATTCTTCTCAAAGCTGAACATCCAAGAAGGTCTAACTAAATAGGGGAATAAGAGTTGACCATGCTTAATACTGAAGAAGCCACTAACTCCAGAAATATGTAAGGAAAGCAAGAGGACAGCGAATTCTCTGACCAGGAGGACTAAATGTTTCCACATAGAAGAGTATCTGATTGCTGCTAGGGTCAAACAACAGAATTGTCAGCAGTAATTCAGGAAGACAAAACTGTTCAGTAAGTGTTTCTGTCCTGTATTTAAGTAAAAGCCAAATAATTGTCCTACTACTAGATGACAATGAAAAGCTTCCCACTGACAGTAAAAACAGCTACGGAAGTAAACACTTAATAAATCAACAGAATAATAATTTTCATTTGACACTTTTTAAGAGAAGGCTGAAGAGCTCTCCAGTTTTAATGCTGTGAGCCTTTGGTCATGTGAATGCTCCAGTGGGTTTGAAAAAAGTTAATACTGTGATAACACTGAAAAAGAGTAAACAAAGACTCAAAGAAGTAGGGACAGAATTAGTGCACTCAAAATGCAATTATATGAACAATTAGATTAAAACCTAATTTTTTTATTTAAATCAATGATGACACTGTTGTTGATATAATATACTTGAGAGTTCTGCACAGCAAGTGTCTTACTAGGATAGAGGAAAACACTTTGATTAAATGAAGTACAAGACATACTTGGAATACATGAATTAAATACTGGCACGAATTTTAGATGCAGTTTGAGAACTATCATTTCTCTATGATAAATTATGACAATGCCATTGACAATGTGCATTTTGATCATCTTTTACTCTTGAAATTACTGCCTTTTGAAAAAATATGAGTCTTCTACAAGCAGTAAAAGACAACCCTCCTACAACCCAGCCTGATCTTCAAGAGGGCAATCACAACTAGGGTCCTGGTGAGTACTCCTAGCATTATAAAAAGACTGTCATTGTCCTTGCAAGAAACTTCAGATACTTTCTATAAGCCAGATACACAGACAAGTTTGGTTCTGATCTCAGAGATCAGAACAAAATATGTGATCCTGCCAGGAGGTTCAAAAGGCAAGAAAACTGCACAGGACCTGAAACAATGTCCCTAAAGTGCTGAGACCGAAAAAAGACAGAAGACAAGTTTCCAGCCTTCTTCTTACATTGTAGCAGTACTGGAAATAAAATCTCTTCCCTCTTTCACTCCATGGATACTTGCCATAGATCCCCACAGGTATATGAGAGTATTCATTTTGTGCCAGGGTATCTTGCAAAAGGAATGTACCTGAAACTGGTAATACACTCTTTTGTGAACATCCTGAGCATATCTGAGACTAAGGTAACTCAAGCCAACCCCCATAGCTCTTAGAATCTATACTGCACTCCCAGACACTCGGCATACACGACATACATTTACTTAGGAGTAACATCCATGCAAAAAACTTGCACCTTCCCACCACCAGCTGTGAAGAAAATTCATTAATAAACAGTTTTGGAACAAAGAGGAGAAAAGTCCATGAAGTACTAATGTAGAGGAAGGATGCAACAATTTAATATTTTCAAGAATTTGAAGTAAAAATATCATTCTATTCCACAATAGATATTGCACTAAAAAATTAACCAGACTAACTGAAGTTCTGCAAACTTTAAGTGAGATAATTTACTATGTGCTGTTATAAGCACAACTGTGAAACACATAAAAGCATGATCATCTAATTCTTCCACAATTTATTAATTTCCTTTGAAAATGATGCTAAAATAAGGAATGTAATTTAAGCATGCTGACAGCAAACTATTTAGACAAGATTGGTACATAAATAGCTCTAATTCCCACACTAACTTAAACTCATCCGTTTCCAATTTAATTTTCATATTAAGAAAATAGTGGGGAGAATTGTTTCAACTGTTTTGATTTTGCAACATAAAAACTAAATGCCTCAAATGAAAATTGGATAGCCAGAGAGAGACTTTGACAGATAAAAATATTTACTAAACATCACTACTTCAGTTTACTTCATGCATTTCATAAGACTTTTTTCTTTTGTAAATCAGATTCTATTTCAAAATTATACCATGCCGTTGTTTCAAAGTCTTGTTACAAAGAATGCCTTAGAAGGAAAAACTGCATAATTGAAATTAAAATTAATAAGGTTAAAAACTGAAAGTTACAAAGAAAAAAACTGAGCTGTGAAACACTGAAAACCAATCAAAACTGTTTGAAAAGTTCTAGATGCTGGAAGAAAGCTATGCTTTAAGTAGCACTCTGCACTACTTCATCAGAAACACTAAAACATTGAAACAACCATCCCAGCAAGTAAAACTGTGAATACTTCATTTTTTATTTTGTTTGTTTCAGCATTTAGACTGTTTTAGGAAACAGACATTAGACCAAAGCCTCACCAGGTATCAGCAGACAAATAATAAATTTTCTCTTGGGCAACTATTTACCTTGAAAACTGTCAGCCAATTTTTTGGTCAAATTTAGAGTAGCTGAATTACTGCGGCATGCCAAAGCCATCAGACTGTGGCAGGAGTGGGATGGGGTGGGATGGGGTGGGGTGGGGTGGGATGGGATGGGGTGGGATGGGATGGGATGGGATGGGATGGGATGGGATGGGATGGGATGGGATGGGATGGGATGGGATGGGATGGGATGGAGCTGCCACCACACACAGGCAGCCACTCCCATTCATAGCAGCTGGGCAAGCCAGCTACAGCCCTGACTCTGGGGTCAATGCAGCAAGAAGATGAGTTCTTCAGGAGCTGTGTACACTCCTGCAGAACAGCAGCTGGGAAGAGAGATGTAGGAATGAAGACCTCAGTGCTGGAGTGACACTTCAGTCAACTCTTGAAAGGAATCCATTTGACTTGATTCCAGCTGTAGACCAACCTGGAAAACTGTTTGTAGGCTAGAGTTTTTTCTATTAAAATAAATGAATCTTCCAGGTGAGTGTGTCTGAGTTGATAAGCAGTAAAGTCCATTCTCAAGCCAATGCTACCTTCTTTCATGTCATTTGCTAGTGTCTTCAGGTGCTACTGCAATGGTCAAAAGAAGTATGTAAAGAAAATTATCCAGCATCCTATTACAAGTTATTGCAACCTATACAAGACCTGGTAAAGGTCTTATATAGGTTGCATATAAATGCATATATATGGCTTGATCCCAAGCCATTTTTTCCAGGAAATAACCAATTCCAAACTGATTCACTACATTAATAAATTAGCTGAGACACTACTACAATTAGAATTTTATTAACATCATTAAGTTTCCTTTAGCTGGACAATGGCTTGAGGGCAGGGGGAAAATCCAGTAACTTTAAAATTCTTCCAAACTGACAAAACTTACAGGATCAGAAACATGAAGGCCAAGTTGGTACATTTCAGCTCCTGTAAGTTTTCCAAAATAAACACTACATTATATGAAGTGTTTGAAGAGGAAATCTATATAAACATGCTAATAAAAAACTCCACCTTTCTTGACTAGGCAAGTCACTAAAGAGTAATGTGAACTGTGCATGTAATGGCTCTGTTTGTTATACAAAACACAGTATTTTATTACAAACTGCCAACAAAAGAAGTACACTTCTAGAGAGCTTTCTCAGGTTTAATTTCCTCTCAAGACCAGAAGAGTGAAGCCAATACTCAGGTGAGAAAGGTGTCTCCCTGCAGTGCTTAACATATAGACACTATTTGATACAGCTTTTTGCTAGAAAAGCAATGCTGAGGAGTCCTGGCTGTGAGTAACCAATACCCTTCCCCTGGTCACCACAACACTGAGCACAATGAGGAACATGAGCTCTAATAAACATCCTCAGAAAAACAAGCTTGGCCAAAATTTTCCAGAACAAATTCACTGCAATGTAGGTCTGTGCATACGTGTGCCTTGTAGAAAATGGACATTTTGGTACAAACTTAATTACTGGACATCTTTTGAAGAAAAATGGACATTTACTGGACAAAGCTATTCGTTTTGTATTAGGGTTTCAATGGTTTTCCATTATGTAAACAAAATGTAGGACCTAGGTAAAAACATTTTTCCCCCTCGCACACAAGCACAGTAAAAACATCCTCTGCTGCCTACCTGGGGAGTGAGCCTTGGAAGAACACCTCTCACACAATGGCCTGTAACAACGGAAATCTAAAACCTAACTGCTTTCCCAGCCACACTGCTAACAGAACAAAGTACATTATTTGGACTTCAGATAATTACCAACCATCTCTGACACAAAACTAGGAATATGTTCTTTTTATTTTTGCCCCAGGTAGACAAATTTTCTTAAATGAAAACAGAAAATACAGCCTGACTCTACTTGGTATGAAAGGAGTGCATTATCCAGCTTGGGGGAGAAAAAACAGGGAAACCCTTCTTATCTTGCTTCAAAGCTCGTTGGTAGTGGACAAAAAAAAAAAAGGAATCAAGTAGCTTCACACCCTTGAACTTCTCTTGTTCTGCTGTCTCTTCCACTTACCTTCTTCTTTCAGTTTAAAATTAAACTGTTTTTCCTTATTTGTAAAACAACAATATACTTCTGACTGAAAAAAGGCCCCTATGATTTCATAATCTGCTTCTAATTGTGTATTTATTCTCCAAACTGAAGAAAGGTTGTGAGGGGTTATAAATAAGAAGAAGAGGAACACCTCTAAAAAAGATTCTCTCAGACAAAATACCAGATGCATATGGAAAAGACACTGAAAGTCAATCAAGATAATTCAGTTTGATTCTGTCAGCAGTGTCACACTAACCATTTTTGTGGAAAAGAGAGCTTCTTCTAACATAAAGGAAGGGCCAATTACATTCTCCCCAAATTTAGGGATGGGCAGTTTTAATACCTTCCAATCCATTTATTATTCCTAGACAAGGAGGAAAAATGTTACCATAAATCTCCACCTTATCTTTAATATAACCAGGTGTTTATAGCAATGCACTTAAGGCAAGAGTTTCTGCTATTCATCCAGTACTTCTGCCTATTTAATCACATCTCCTATATCCCATGTAGTCTCTTCCCTTCCCATGTGAAATTCCTTATAGGAGAATACAGTTAAAGAACACTTGATGAAACTCCCTAGCATTTTATTATAAACCACCATTGAAACACTCTTGAGAATGATCAACAGACAAAACAATACACACCACAGATCAGACTCAACTTCTTTCTCATGTGCCTAGCTGGTTCGGGGTTTTTTTGCTTTCTTTCTCCTTTTCCTTTCTAGTCTTCTTCTCAAGTTTCTGCTACATTAGTCCACAAGCAATATCATTAGCTACATGATCCTATACTAAATATAAATCTCAGAAAAAATCCTCCTTGTATTAACCAGAGAGATAATAATAATTAGTAAAGGGCTCTTTTTCTGAGACTTAGATTCTGACATCTGAGTTTAGCTGTATTAACATGCAGGATTATATGCCTTTTGTTACTGATATCTATGTCCTTGGAGCTAACAATGTGTGATGGAGACAAACCAAGACTTCCTGTGGTCACTGTAAACAGAAAATTTAAGAATCAAGATCAGACAGAAGAGCAAATGCTGCAAGCAGAGCATATCCCTTTGGTGCTGTTGTCTACAAGCCAGTGAAAAGTAGGCTTATCTAGATCTGAATAACTTTACTTGATGGTAAGTTCATAATACAGAAGTAAATTCCAAAACAAAATTAACTAAAAAAATCCCAGCACAGTATTTTCAATTCAAATTTTAGATTTCAAATGGGAAAGCAAGCTTCTTGACACAGAATACAGCAGTATCAGAAACTGTATAGGTATTATAATCAGTAGCCTTTTGAAACAAAGCTCAGCAGGTCTTCTAGGCATGTTTCACTTAACATTGCATTCTTCTCACAAGCTAAAATAGACATACAAACCATGCATGCTTCACTTAAATATTTATGCTTCAGTATCTTGATGAACCAGAGGGCTGGATCACATGATTATAGTAAAACAGTGATTCCAAGCTACTTTGTGCAACTCTGCCCCTCATAACTAGCCTAAGCACAACCCAATAATGTGTTTGAGTGGCTTCTGGTATAGCAAAACCTCCTGAACCACAATAATCTCTTACTTTTCGTTTAGCTAGTTATGCCCTGAAATTAGGAATGGACTGTATTAAATTTATCAAAAATAAACAGACATGTTTATTTCTTTTCACATTAATAAACACCTATTTTAAGAAAACAATATTTCTTCTCCACCAAGATAAAACACTGTGATACTCATAATTAATAATTGTACTATAAAATGTAATACAAGTAAGCAGTACTGAAAATTCACACATACTCTTAAGCATAGCCTCCATTTTGATATATGCTTGTTTCACTGACCCGTACACAAGTTCCCTACATCATAGTAACATTGATAGTAAATCAGAAGGAAATTAATTTAATGAAAGAGCAGATGAATAACAGCACCTCAGGGGGTCTGAAAATTTTAAGAGGAAAAAAAATTGCATCAACAGAAATATTTGTATTTTCCATAGAAACGCCATCCATTCAGGAGTAGGAAGAATGGGTGTGTTAACGATACTGATGCCTTAGAAGAGTGGCAGCTGACAGCCAGATTCCCCCTTTCCACTTTAGTATACAAATCTTCTCCAGGGTAAACCTTTAAGTACAAACACTGAAGTGCTGTTAACTAATATAACTATTTGGGAATTACATGAGCTCATACTAAAAGGAGTGAGGTAGGACTATGTTTTAAAATCACAGTTTCTGACTGAACAGCATTTTCACATAAAATCTATCATCACGATGTTGAACGCACTGTATCTGTAGGCTTCAATAGCAAGACAATGATGTTCTGATAACTGCCATTTAAACCAACAACATGCAGTAATAAAAACCAATCTTTTGTAAAAGAGTAAAATAAATACCTGCAGGACTGCCAGCATTTTCTCCTTGGTGCAGCTGAATACCAGCAGAATCTATAGAGTTTACTGTAACTGTCTGTAGATTTGGCAATTGAGCAGTGCTTAGACTAACTGGAGTTGATGTCAACGCACCACCTGCTGCAACTTGACCAAGAGTGAGAGTCTGCACAGGAGTCAGAGTTATTTGTTGACCAGGTGCATTCTGAATTTGCAAGTTCTGCAAGTTCTGAACTCCTTGCACTTGAAATGTCTGCCAGGTTATCTGCCCAGAAGGGGTCACTGTTTGTGCCTGAATTAGGAAAGTTCCAGGATTCAGCTGCAGTTGAAGATTTTGAAGAGCCTGTTGAGATATACTTTGACTTGCTTGAACACCATGGATTGTCTGTTGCGCGATACCTTGTACAATCTGGGCTTGACTGGTTGGCTGCTGCGACTCTTGTAGCTGTATGTGTTGTACAATTGGCTGTGCTGTGGAGACCTGAATATTCTGAGCCTGCGTGTCATCAGAGACTGATGTCTGGATGTAATTTCCCTGAAGATCAGAACCATGAACTTGACCACTAGTTGTGGTCAAGTCATTTGCATTTTGTTCCAATATACTTGAACTGTCTATGGTAACGGGCAATTGCGATGAAGATGACGTTGGCACAAATAAGTCATTATCAGTGGCAGTTTCTGTAATTTCAGGAGAAACTTGCTCACCAGTCCTCTCAGAAGTATCTGAACTATCCATGGCCTGTCCAGTATTTATCAAGTGCCCATCTGCATTAATGCCTGCTGTCATGGTTTGAGAACCACTGCCAAGTCCCAGAGAATCTAGATCAACACTATTAATGGGTACAAAAGTAATATTCCCTGGCAGTCCAAGAGGGACGTTAGCAACCACTTGCGCTTGGCCAGGGTAAGACGAACCACCAATTGCAACGCCCTGAACCTGGACTTGACCAGACTGACCAGATAAGATATTCTGAATATTAGCTGAAGATGTTCCAGAGGCAATGATGGTTTGATTTGAGCCAGGAATGATCTGAATTTGACCAGTTTCTTGATTTATACTGCTATTATCAGAAGAGGCTGCAAAGCCAAGTTGAACCTGCTGACCATCCGCTGTCTGGATCTGGGGTATTACTTGGTATTGTACGTTAGACACTGTACCATTCGACGAATCTGATCCTGATGCAACAGAAAAGATTTGTTGATTTTGCAAACTCTGAATAGGAAGGACATACTGCCCACTTGAAGTTACTGTGGCAGCACCTGGAATCTGTACTATATTACCAGCTTCGTCCTTTATAGTGGTAGGAGCTGCAGACAAGACCTCCCATCTGTTTGGAGCTCCAGCTAATTGCACAGAAGCCAAATCCCCTGTCTGAATAAAAAGAAAAAAGAAAACAAAAAATTAAAACAAATGCTGTACAGACTACGTGTTAGACCAGTCATGCAATTCAGCACTAGATATTGACACACTACTGGAAAACATGCAGTACAGCTCATATGACCATCAACAATTGGATCAAAACTTGAAATACAGATTTTTATAAGGACCTGCTGCCTAAGTCAGGGTAGCCAGCCTGCGGCTCATGAGCTGCACGTTGCTCACAGACATGTCAAATGCAGCTCCTGTGTCATGGCTTTGTCAGGTGACCAGCAGCAGGGTTATTCTGGTGGCAGGGCTGCTGGGTAACCCAAACCCCTGGCTGTGGGAAGCAGGGAGCTGGCAGGGGCTGCTGGAGTTCTCACCACCTGAGACTCGGACACACTCTTTGCCCAGCTAGGCACCTCCTGCACACGTGTGGAGGAACCGCCATGAAGCCAGAGCTGCCTCTGCCTCCTGGAGCTCCCTGCCTTCCAACTCTGTTTGCTGTTTGTGCATGTTGTGACTCCCAGCAGTACACAGAATGTTAAGAAGTAATGTAGACACACAGTTGGAAAGACAGGACAACCTCAGTTTGCTGCACTTAACACAAAGCTCTAGTATTCATAAGCTTGTAGGAGTTAGTTTTGCTAAGGAAGAAGACTTCTAGACTAAGAACTTTTACACTGAAATCATATTTGTATTAGTCATATGCATCCAGTTAGGAGGGGAAAAAAAAAAATCTTTCTTCATTAAGTTGGAACAATAGAAAAGGCCAGCGTTTCAGAGTAGACCCCAGATGCCTAAAGAAACTATTATGCATTTGGTTTTTATTCAGTAAAGAAAAGGTAAATTGTACTTACCTTTCTTTACCAAAGCAAGCTTTTTCAGAATAGAGTATTAAGATTTAGATTTAACATCCTGCAATGCCTAGCACAGATTTGCATAGTCAACCAGACTGGTATTGTAAGTAACCATCGATCTAAAAAATATGAAGTAAAGTGTGTCCTTATCTGTTTAACCATACTACAGTAAACCAATGGAAAAACGTAATTTAAAAAAAAAAAATTTGTTGGTCTTTCAAGCTTGTAACTTACAATACTAGAAGAAAAACATGTAACATTCCATGTCACATATCTCACCTAGAAGAAGGCAACAAGTTCTGTTTTCCTCTGCTACCATATTACCTTTATAGACTTGTGCTTAATGTTGCTGAAATGCTGCTAAGAAAGTTCATAACTACACAATTCACAAGCATATAAATACTTATTAACTGAAGGTTTCATAAAATATCAAAAGATCTATAAAAATCAGGGGTAAACATCAGTCATACAATACCAAAAGCAAAAATTTGACTGTTATATGTTTAAAGTGTGTCATTATAAAATAAATGTATAATATAATGTGTTGATAGCTGTTGGAACAAAAGAGAAAAGAAAAGCAATATAAACCATTACAAGTCTGATGTAATTACTCACTGATTGAAAACTATGTACAAGCAAATGTTGAAAGCTTAGGTTAAACTGGACTGATCTAATATGCAGTAACATGTCAATGTCTATTCATATGTAATATCCTCCACAGAAATACTTCAAAGGGAACCTGTCTCCTTAGTGATATGGAAATGACCTACTTTATTCTTCTCCCAAAACATATGTTGATTTCCATATTGGCATTTTCATGTTGGGCACACATCTCACGTTTTCATGATCTAGTGAAATCTTCCCTCAAAACTTGCTCTGCGAGGATTTTAGCACAACAGAGCCAATCTTTTAGTAGATGCACTTGTCAGGCCATGGAGAAGTTCAGGGCAGCCATGCATGAGGATATGAAGCTATGCTACACACACAACATAAAATGCCTGTTATTCACATTGCTCTTACAGCTGACTGTATCAGACACCACCAGCTGAATCTTGTGGAGGGAGAAGCAAAAAGAGGGTGAGGCTTTCAAGGAGCTATCTGGCAGCTATCAAAATTGCTACCATTAAAGCATGAAAAAACCCCGTATAGTAAGGAGTATTTGAGGATGATCTCTAATCTCAAATGGTCATTATCAGCCTGTCATAACAAGATTGACTGTTATGTTCTTTCACAAAGTCTGTTGACACAAGAAGACATTTCTTGGACTTCTTTTCCTACTAACTAAAGAGTAATAACCATTCTTTATGTCCTCAGGCAATTAAGCAATTTTGAAGTAACTCAGGAGTTCTGCCACTGAGACATGAGCAGCAACATCTGCAGCCCAGTCACTTACTGAGCTTTACATTCAAAACACACCAGTTTGCTGTCTCAGCCAGCATTTCTCAGAGGAAATTATGGAGAGGGTGGAGATAAAGCAACAGTTTCCTTATCAACGGGTACTCAGGCAGCAGTTATTTGGCAGCTGTTCCTTTAAGAGAAGGCTGGACTGTTGCAATCCAAAGCCTGTTTCAAGAGGAAGGGACAAAGATCTGAGGAAAGTTCAGCACAACTCAGCCAAGGAGGAGAGAACAGGAAGCAACAGGGAATTCACTGGAAGCAGCATCAGGAAACAAGAAAAAGAGACAGGAACAGAGCAAAGAAAGTAGCTAGCACAAGGCATAGGATGAATTAAATCAAATGATATGTCCACCTGAAGAAAGGTCAAGTACCAACAAAGAGTGAAAGCTACAACCACTGTTCAGCCTGTCTTTTGATTCTTTAACAGGCCTTGTATAATTTCCAGTGGCTAAAATAAAGAGATGTCCTGAGAGAAAAGTCTCATCCCTGAAGAATCATGAGCCATGATAAATAAAAATCTAGTAATTGTCTTGTTCAATATATTTAGATAAAATTGCAGCAACATTAAGTGAAATGTGGAAGGAGATAAGAGAAAGCAGATAAAATACCTTTCAGAAGTGATCTAAACCATACTGAATGACAGGACTTAATAAAAATTAAATATGCTTCACCAAAGTAAAATGGAGAGTAGGAAAGCAGAGAAAGACCCCTGTAAAAACTGGTATTTGTTGTAGATACCTGCGTCTCAGCATGTCAAATGGGCACATGTCATTAGCCATCAGTGTTCTATTACAAAAGTCCATCAAACATTTATCTGTGCTGGTGGACAGCTTTTTACTGCACTTTTCAGAAAGTCCTTTTTGCCCCATTTAGCCCTGGAGCAAAAGCATCAGCCAAACAACCAGAGGTGGAAAGATAATGAGTCACGAGCTCCTAAACATTCAAAAATCACACACCTAATGAAGAAGATTGGACACTGCCTCATCCAAATTGTTGTTTTATGAAAGAGTTAGGGTTCTAATGCATGGGTTTAATAATACCATGTGTTTACCAAGCTACAGTAAACTATCTGTGCATTCTTAGGTCATTACAAATACAAGATAAAATGCACTTGCTTCAACTCTTTCATTAAAGTATGAGCTAATACATTCTATCTTGTATTTGCCATGGGTTAAAAACATGTTCAACATCAGTCACTGTTGTTCAGCTGACACAAAGCTGTTTGTTAAGAGAAATTAATTCTGTTGCATGTTTGAGCCCTCTGCCAATGAAGCCACTCAATTTAGAGAAATACTTCCGCCCAAATCAAATGTTTGGAAAAACAAAGAGCATTTGGGGGAAAAAGCATTATCTGGGGCTGCTTAAAATCTTATTTTAAAAGAAACTCCCAACTGGTGAAATATATCTAACTGTATCTCAGTTAAAGAATATCTACATCTATTTGCTTGACATGGACAACTGGAGCTAAAACTTCAACAGTTTATCAATCAGCAGAAGTTCAGAACTTTTCCAAATTAAGACAATACAATATCCCTGACCTTAGTAGAAACAAGGAAGCTGAAGTACTAAGAAACTAGTAAACATTTTTAACTAGATCACAAGTTATTATCTTTTGTTTATTAATTATTAAATCTATATATGTATACGAATCTCAATATAACTGCATGCCAAACTAGCACCCCATGGAATGGTTTTTCTTCCTGCTTTTAACTCAGCTGCTGAAGGGTCTCTCAAATCATCAAGAGAACAAGAGGGCCTGGGATCAGTCAGCCTTACAGCTTGATCTTTGGAAGGCACTGGAACAAATAACCTTGAAAATAACCTTGAAAATATTAACCTTAATTGAAAATAATCTTGAGGGTAAAAAAACCAGTAGTGTTCAGAAGTAGTCAGCCTACACTTAGGAAGGGGAAATAATGCTGAATTAACTCACCTCACAATGCCCTATGACTAGCTTGGTAGATGGGCTTTGGCAAGACATATTCTTTATCACTACATTAGTCAGGCTTTTGACTCTGTCTCCCACAATGTCAGAAGAAGCCTCTTGTTTATATCACATGGGTTTATCAAACACTGGAACGTGCTGCCCAGAGAGACAGTGGAGTCTCTAACCTTGGAGGCATTCAAACCCACTGGACACAGCTCTGAACAACTTCCTCTCACTGACTCTACTTTGAGCTAGGAGGGGCAGGCCAGACATTCTCCAGACATCCCTACCAGCCTACACTTTCTATGAAATCTTACACTTCTTGCTAATATTTAATATTAGAGAACTTTTTTGTCTATGCTGCTTTTAAATATGGAAATGTTTTAAACCATACATTTTCTTGCTTTCTCCAAAACTATTAGGAGAAATAACCAAAATTTTTAAGAACATCCCTGAAGCACCTTCTAAAATAACTTCAACATGTGGCTCTGATCCAGTATTGGAAAGACATAATTGCAATACAAAAACCAAAGAATATTTTAAAAGTTGAGCTTCTGGACAGCAACAGGACAAATACACTGTTAGCCATCACATTCTAGTGAAACTTCTTTGTTTTGCAAAAGTAGAGAACAGAGAGAAGCAAGATAATTCCAGGCAAACTTTTCTATAGTGGCTGAACAGGTTCTGGTACATCTGTTCACATCCAGAAACCTAGCATGAGGAAGCTATCTTATCACCCACAAAAGCAAAAATGGATGTCAGAATAATTCTGAACTTCCTCAAAATGACCATATAGGCCAGAAACCCAAGCAGTATAGTTAACTCTGACACACGTGGCATTCAGGCATATTTTTGCCTAGTGGATGGAAAACATGAAATTTAAAACACCTTCGTCTTTCTCCATCCTGTCAGCATTCTCCCTGTTTCCTCCTAAACTGAGTTTAAACTAGGTGCACCTCAGATGGTTAATCTTCTGAGACATAAATCAACTATAATTCCAGACTTTCAATAAATTCTGTGAAGCACCTATAGTCAATTCTAAAGCTCAAGATATGCCAAAGCAATCCAGCCATTACTTGTCCAAGATACACAGAAATGCTTTGTCTACTGCAGAGGAATTATACTCATCTTTCCCCACATATGCAAATTATTAACCTGTCCAAATGTTTTCCACATCTTGTTGGTAAACAACAACACAAATAAATCAAATAAATAATTCCTCCTAAACCTTGGTTTTCTTTTAAAGACTAGCCAATCAGTGCAGCCCACTTCACACAAGATGCATCTACACACCCCAGCTGGGGCAGCCATCTCTGAAGCTCCCGTTCTCTGGCGGCTGTCAGAGCCAACACTTTTCTCAGCCAGCCTGCCACTCTTCCCAATTCGCCTTCCAGACCTCCCATCCAACCTCCCAGCAGTCCTGCAGCCTCTGCTCACCCAGCACAACCATAACAATGGCCCTGGGGAGCATCAGAGTTCCAAGACAGCCTTTAGCTTTGCATGACAATGAAGTAAGAACATAAACAACTGGTTATCATCTCAGCTTTGCAGCTTCTTAAACCATCATCTGATCATGCTACAAGCACACAGCTGACCATCAAGGCTCTGCTTGACCTAAATATGTCTGCTCTTTTGTTTCCTCCCTTATGTAAAGCTTTACCATCTTCGGCTTTGCTTCTGATTTTCACCTAATGCTAAAATCTTTGCAGATGTTTAAACTGGAATGAAACTAGAGTATTTATAACTAAATGAAAAAAGAATCCTAAATATAGAAGTTTGAAGTGGAATTATTAGTCAAAGATAAATAGTGAAAAAGCAAGACCCAAACTAAAACTTCTCAGATTTTGAACTCCCAAGAGAGAAAGACATCCTTAGAGGCCAAAACATGAGTTGTCATTCTAGGTCGGGCAGTAGCACACAGCATCCCAGCAAGGCTCTCACACAAACCAGCAGACAGCAATATACAAGGCAAAGCTGCCATGGCAAGTGTTTGAACCAGCCATGGATGCAGCAGTATGGCAACCAAGGAAAAGATGCTCAGGTAAGTAAGCCACAAACTCAAGGCCATCTACATTAATATCAAACACCATGACATAACATACTGGGGTTGGTTGATCATTAGGCAGAGTAAATCACGGTGTCACAGCTGAAAGACTGCAATCTTCATCAATGCACAAAGACAAGATCAGCAGTAATGCCTGCTAGTGCCTCTCATCCAAAAAGAAATACAGTTCCAACCAGAATCATCAGCCAAGCTGAAAACCTTGCTGTCTAAAGACAACCTGCCAGGTCATTGACAGGACGGAAAGGAGAAGAGGGTTGAGTTTAGTTCTCTCAATTGCCTTCTTCATTTCCTTTTCATTACAAGCAGCTGCCATTTTCATTAGTCGTTTTACTTCCTCACTAATCCTTTCAGTGGTGTTACAGCAATGAGCATTCACACCGTAGGCCTGGACTCAGATACCAATACAGAATCACAGGATAATTTCAGCTGGAAAGGACCTCTGAAGGTCACCTGGTCCAACCCCTGGGCTCAAAGCAGGGCCAGCTAAATCATTACAAAAACAATCACATTTGCTCCAGCTCTTCCCCAGATCCCAGACACGCAATATTCCCTGCGTTCCTAGGGGAGTTTTGCTGTTGCTTTTAAATCATACTGCTGGTCTCTTGGGGAGCAGCTGCAGCATACCATTTCAGCCAGGAAAGCAGTATGCTAGCCCAGCATGCTGGCTCCAGCCCTGCCAGTTTCTACCAAGCAAATGTCAGTAAAATAGTAACAAAACAACCCTGAAACAACAGTATCGCTATCCACTGACATGTAAGCTCTTCAAGCACTTCTACGAGGAAATACCTAGTTTGACTTCTACTATCCATTAGTGTAGATTGAGAGTTTGCCAGCTGTTCAGCAGTCAGAACTGCAGTCCAAGGATAGAATATAACAGGAAAGAGCTGCCCTCCCACTGCTACATTAGGCACCATCACCCATGCAGAGGTCTCAAACTGATTGAGCTATACTCCTGGGAAAGGGATGAGCATCACAAACTGCAGGAAGAGAATTATGTTCGTCTGTGAATATAGATTTCATTTTCCATACCACTTATGAGGTATTTACACTGTAAGACTTTTTAGCTTCCTCCTTTCTTCCACCCTCCAATATGATAATCACAGAAGACCAGGAAAAAAAAAGACTCTTTATTGCACCAAATCTCTTTTGTTCTTCTGTTTTTCACAAGGAATGTATTTCAGGGCCTTTAGTCCCTCCTCTCTCTTTATTAAGGTCATATTAATTAACTCCAGTGTCTAGTTCAGCTACTGTCAGGTATCTCCTTCAATTTATATTTAGTTTCCACCCAAAATATTCTGAATCATTCAAGAGTTAGGTTGTAGGAGTGTAAAAATTACCAGAATGCTATAACCTAACTCACAGAAGATATGTAGGAAGGGCCTATCTGCACGTATGGAAAGTAGTGAGTGAGCTTATATTCATTTAGATTTTTAACTAAGATTTTGGCTTCTCTTGAATTGCATTTGCTTTCCCCTGAAAAGCCCCTTAAACATTAAGACAACAACATATTAACTTAATAGGAGTAAAGGAGTACCACATCAAAACTGTTTTGCCCATTTTGAACTGCCAGGAACCACGTGTCCTGCAGCAGCATTCTAGTATCCTGTCAGACCTACTGCTCCTCCTCATCAATCAATCCATCCCCAAGATGCACAATTCCAGCTGTACAGCAAGAACAATCTTAAAGATCAATATAGAAAGTAAGCAATCATTTAACCATCATCTGTTTTTCAGTATGTTTATGCTCTTCAGCACTCTATGCATCCAGTACTATGAAACAAATCTTAGCACTATCAGGCACTTTAAAACATCTAGAAACATTTTTTAAAACACACTGGTTGAGCAAATAAATAGGTTTGGCAGAAAGGATGCTTAAAAGGGGTTGGAATTCTAATACATTTTTGAGCTCTGTCATTAGTCTATAACCTGCTGTATGACCTCAGACAGCTATTTTGCTTCAGCTTCCCTTATGTAAAGTAAGCTGTAATGTACAGATGAAAATTATTTTAAAGTTTAGCAAGTATTTAGAAACTTCTATCAGTAACACTTTGACATTTGTTAAAAGCTTGACAAAGCCACTTCATCCACCAGTACAATGCTTTTGCAGTTTTTCTTCCTATTTACAAAATCGTAACACCATACAATGCTGTTGCACAGCAAGTTTAAAAAACAAGACTTGCTTTAAAAGAAGAAAAATAAAAGGCACTCTTTTTTTCTAACTTTAAAGATGTTTTTGTAAAAAAAAAAAATTAGAGGTAATACGTGCAATTTTCCAAGGGCCAAGGCCACAACATGACATCACGTCATTTTAGAAGATATTTTGGAACTCTTTGAAATATGTGAATATATTTAGGTATCAGTTATTTAGAAATGCATAATCGCTTTGAATTTTATGAGCATATGTCAACACGAGATTTAGCTAGACCAATTAAGGAAGATGAGTTTTCATTAGGCTTTTGTTATGGGGATTGTTAAACTAGCTTCAGCAAGAATACGTTTCTAGCCTGCAAGATCCATCTCATCACACCAGGTCCCGAGGTCATCAAGGCTCCTTTCAGAGGCAACGGCGCATGAGAGATAAGGACAGAAAACGCTACGAGGAACGCATGATAACTCTCCTTAGAAAAACAGCGCGATACAGGAAGCAGCTTTCCACCACCGCGTTCGCTTCTAAACAGCCATTTTACTTCACTACATCCTTCCCTACTGCCAGCCTTCATTTTGTGCTCCCGCCTGGCTGCGCGGCTCCAGGCTGACAGCCGAGCGAGGATACCGGGGGCGCGCTCAGGTGGAGGTGAGATGCCTCCCAGCCTCTCCGGGTTCCGAGCGAGCCGTTCCGGTGCCAGGGTCGGGGGAGGGAAGCTTCCCGCCTCCCCCCGTTTTTGAAAGTAAATGAAGGCGCCGCTCCCAATGGCGGGGGAGGGGGGAGCTTGGCTCCCTCCTCCTCCCGGGAGCCCAGCTCCTCCTGGAGAGGCAGGGGAGCCCGGGGACCCCTCTCCTGGCAGGTCGGCCCTGCTATCGTCCCTCCCCCCGGGCGGGCAGTGCCGTGTGTCCCGTCCCTCCCCCCGGGCGGGCGGGCTGGCTGTGCTGTCTCTCCCCCCGGCAGGCCGTGCGAGAGCGGCGGGGCGGGCACTCACCGCTCCGGCAGAGTGAGAGGCAGCGGCGGCGGCGGCGGCCTCATCCTCCTCCGGCGACGGCGGGCCGATCTTGCTGCAGGTGGCCGCCAGCAGAGCGAGCGGTGACGGCTGCGCGTCCTACCCACAATGGGCGGGTTCAGGGAGAGAAGGGGGGTGGCGGTTAGTGCGGGACAGCGACCGGGCTCCTCGCAGACGCGCACACAGGAAGCGGCGGCGGCGGCACCGGCTCCGCGCCCCGCTCACAACGTGTCACCCGGGGGAGGGGGGGAAGGGGCCCAGCCGGGCCTGCGCTCACCTGGGGGGCGGCCGCCCCGGCGGAGGCCGAGGCGGCGCCGTTGCCGTGCTGGAGATATTCGCTGTGGCTGCTGCTGTCCACGTCTAAGGCAGCCATTTCCTCTTGTTTCACGGGCTTCTCGGGAGCTGCGGGCACAGCGGGGAGGGGGAGGGGAGAGTCACTGACGGGAGCGATCACCCCCCTCCCTCTCTCTCCCTCCCTCCCTTCCTCCCTCCCTCTCCCCCCCCTAACCCCAGCGCTCCCCCCGCCCTCCCGCACGGAGCCCTCCTCCTCCTCCTCCTCCTCCTCCCCGTGCTGCTGCCCCTGCCCCTCTTCTCCCTCCTCCCCCTGCTCCTCCTGCTGCTGCTCTCAGTGCCGCTCTCGCCTCGCTCGCACACGGACGCTCCGGGGCCGGAGCGGGGACGCGCAGGGCCGGAGCAGGAGCGGGGAGCCCCCGGGGCGGCTCGGTCGGTGCGTACGTACCGGTCATGGTGTGAGTGCGAGCGGCCGGCTGGCTGGCTGGCTGGGCGGGAGGCAGGCAGGCAGGCTGGCTGGCTCGCACACAGGCCCTGCTGGCTGGGGCTAGGCGGCTGCCGCCGGGGACATGCTTATTGTGCTCACGGCGGGCTGAAGCGGCGGCGGCGGCCCGAGCCTACTCCGGGTTTTTTTTCCTATTTTGATTGACGGTGCGGGAAAGCCGAAAGGTGGGGCTTGCCGCGGGAGAGGGGGCCCGGCCGACACCGCCGCCCGCCCGCCCGCCTGCCAGCCCGGAACTCCCGCCCACGCCCGCGCGCGCGCGCTGTCATTGGCTGCGCCGCGCCGCCGCCGCCGCTCGCACGGGCCGCCCGGGCTGCCAGTCACCCGCCGGGGGCGGGGGGGGCGCCCCATGCCGGGGCGGCTTCCTGTTTGCCAGGGCTAGTGCGGGGAACAATGAGCGGGACCCGCCGGGAGGCCGCGGCCCGCGCCGGCCGGGCACCCGCCGTCCCGGGAGGCGGCATCGCCGCCGCGCTCCCCTGACACCGCGGGGCTCGGCCGCCCGCAGGGGTCAGCGCATAGCGCACAGCTGCGCGGCGGTGGCGCTATGCCTCCGGCCACCCTCCCCCCGCGCCCCCGCCGCTGTTGTGCCGGGGGGCGCCGGGCCAGGGCAGCGATCTTTCGAATTCTCCCCGCCGGGGCTGTCACTCACGGCCGGCGACAGCCGCGGCTCCAGAGCGGCGGCCGAGCAGCGCCCGGCTGACGGACAGCGCCGCCGCGCTTTGTCCCTCCGGCACTAAGATGTCGGCGCGGCGTCCCCAGGGAAGCCGGTCCGGCCGGGCGGGCGCTGCCCGGGACCTGCTGCTGGCCGCCCCCCCGCGGGACCGGGCGCCCGGGTCAGCGCCGGGAGCAGCGCCCGCCTCGGCGGGGCGACCCCGCCGTGCCGCCGTTGCATAAGCGCTGTGGCGGGCTCGCACCTGCCCGAGCCGGGCGGGATAACCGAGAACCTCCGCGGTCTCTAAGGCATAACAAAACCCGTCCCGGATAAGGCCGCGAGTTCGATTGTAATGCGCCACGTCCTCCCAGCGGGAGCACCTGCCGTGAGCTGGGCACCTGAGCCTTGGCATGGATCGAACATTGTACCAGCAGGCTTTATTTTCATCGTGTTAAGGAGAATTAATAAGATTCCCCTCAACGTCAGTTTGCTGGTCTGTGTCTCGTGTTACGCAACACAAAGGAAACTGGGATCTCTCGGATTGTTAAACTACGACAGGAAATATGTTTAAAACGTTACATAAGTATATGATGATACAGGAATGATTAGTGGGCCTGTTTCTCTGTAACACCACTTAGCTTGGGAAGGGTTCCTGTAAAGGGGAACAATTTGGGCTCGGCCTCCCGTCACATCTGAGTGCATGTGCAGGGTCACGGGACAGTGTGTACTTTGAGACACTGATTCTGACCCTTAGCTTGTAAATTCTCCCGAGGAATGACTTTTTCATTGTTTCCCTTAGTGTGGTGTTCCAAGGAGTCTGAATGAGGCCAGAAAACCTCAAACCTACTTTCCTGTTACAATCTTGAATGTAATTAGAGCTGAGGATGACACAGTGAGCACAGTCTCGTATGTCCACAGTTGGGCTGAGTGTGTGGAGTCCCAGGCTCCTGAGATAAACTCATGGCCAAGTTAGTGACTAGGAAACCCAGAAGTATGGTCAGGATTTTCAACAGCCTCTCTGAGGAGAGAATAAACAGTGCTTTTTAATCAGTCCCAGCACTATGACCTTGCACTAACTGCCCAAGCTTAACTTAAAAACTATTACAGAACAGGAAAAAATGCACTCAGAAATTGTGAATTTAATATCAGGAAGTTAGGATGGATTCAGACTGTTGTTACTGTATGACGTATAGTCTTATTACTAACCCATTTACTTTTGCTGGTGTGTTGAGAGTATCTTCCGGTGACTTAATAGTAAGTTATAAATTAATCCCCAGTCTTTTTGTCACGATTCATTTTTGCCAAGGTAGTTTAAAAAAACCCTTCTGTTATTGAATGTTATTTATTTATATAGTCTTGTGTAATTCTACTTTAGAGTTAGTTGATGGCAAGATAGATAACACAGCCATAAAGAATTTTTTTTCCAATTTGTATTTTTTATTTTAATAAACAAAAAGCTGTGACTGGGAACAGAAGTCAATGTTTTTCTAAAAAGTGTCAGAAATAATTTTTAGCCAGTGAAAGTTAATATACACAACCTTTAAAAATCCATCAATATACATACATAAGGACATTTCAGGAAGAAAATGAAAATGCAAAATTGACTGACTAGTGCAGTATTTTTAAAAAAAGACTTGTACAGCTGGTCTACAACTTGGAGTTTGTTTGGCAGTATCAGAAGTTGCTAGTGAAACGTATGAGAGTCTGTCATCCTGGAACCAGAACTATTACTGACAACTTTAGACTTCCTGTAACCAAGCTGCTCATTTAAAGATTGATGTATAAGAGAAATAATTTCTGTTAAGATGCTGTGATGGGGAAAATTATATTGAAAAACTGGCCCTTGCTATTTAGCAGGCTATTGCCAAAGACTATCAATGGCATTTTGCTTTAGGAAGATTGTGCTGTCTGGGGCTTAATCTAAATATGAAAGGTGTTCTGTCTTCTACAGCTGGGTGTGGGTGCATGTTGAGAGCTGTCTGACTTGAGGGGGATGTTGTCAATAGAGTAGTTTACCTTACATGGGTCTGATTGCAGGCTTGGGGCATTACTGCAGTGCTTTAAGACAGAAAGATTTGAAATACCAATAGCGGGATTGAGTTTATATATGAAAGAGTTTTCCCATGCAATAAAATTCAGATGTAATCAGGCTTAACACTAGCAGAGAACCATCTTTTTCTAGTCAAATATCTAAAATTGGGGGACACTGTTATATTAAATTCAGATAAAGAACTAAGCCAGAATATGAATAACCTGTTTAAAAAGTAGACCAAAAAATCAAGATAAATTACAAGAAAGTTGCAAAAAAAGATATGCTCATATGAAAAAGAGGTGTAAAGATAATCAGAATTATTAAATACAAAATCACATGTGGCTGTTTTCTGCTTCCCAGCAGCTATTAAGAACACAAAAGGAGAAAAAAAATACCAAAAAAAAGGAAAATATGTTATTTGTGGGATTTTTTTTCCTTACCAACATACTAGCATTAAGGCATTAATCATTAGAAAAATCCTGGATGCATGAGGGAATGCTGTATCAGAGCTGGACATCTGAGTTCCCCAAGGTGCTGGTTTTCCTTCAGTAGCCCCAGAGACTGAGCTCCATGCCCAACTAGAGAGCTGTTGTTTTCTCTTCCTTGAGCTTGCCCACAAGATGTACCACATCCATATGTGATCTGAATAAATTAACCATGACCAGTTAATTCTTAGAGCCTTGCCTCTGTAAGGCCTTGCCTCCTGCTTCTAGGCAGTTCCTGGTTTACTGCAGGAATGTCCTGGATGAATTCTCTATCAATTTGCTGAAAATGGTTTGTTGTAATTTGAGCTGTGTAGATACAGAGAAGGTAATACTGCTCTATAAATAATAAGAATACTTCTACCAGATACCAAAATGCAGCAGTTTCAGAACTGAGATGCAGCCTTTGGGGTAAGTAGCAAAATAATATGGAAGAGGAAACAATGTCTTCCAGCTTCTGATGAAACTTGAGTGAAGGTTTTGACAGATGAAACAAGATGCAACTTGGAAAGAACGCTAAAACTTGATACCTACCCTGTATTTCAGTTGTAAGCTCAATGCTGTATTTGTCCACTGTAACTCATATCTCATATCTCATTGGTTTAAGTCTTGGAGCTCAGTCTCAGTGTCAGTTCAGTACAAATTCAGAAGGAAGTGCACTGTCTGAACACAACTTCCATCCAGCACAGTGTCTGCTACACTTGGAAATAGCTTTTCTATTTCTATAGTCCTTCAAAATTTCTGAACTATGACATGTTATTTCTGTCTTTAGTGGTCCCTGCTATGGGTAGCCCTGCATTTCTTTAAAGTATTACATTATTGAAGGTTTGTTGGAATGTGGTCCAGTTCAGTTTTCAGAGCTGTGGCACTCCATTCCTGTTGAGTGGTGGTTTTGCCATGCTGAAGCCTAGAATGCAACTGGACAAGATGGACAGGAATGCGCTCTGCTGGGACAGAATGTGACACCAGGAAAACTCAGGCTAAGTTCACTTTAGTTTGAAAGGCTGGGTCTGAAATGCCTATGAAGAATCAGTAGGGATTCCATTCAACTACCTACCTTAAAATATGTCCTTTACCAGAGGGACAACAAGCAGGATTATCTGTCAATCTCATACCTCAGAAAATAACTAGAACACCAAAAAACCTAACTATTCAGGAGAGATATCTTTTGGAATTTGGGATACCTTCTTCTGCTTTAGTAATCTGTTTAAAATTTCAGTGGAATCTGGAAAGCCATATGTTTTCCTAAGTGCTAAACATTTGCATGGTACTACAAAGTCCAAGATAATGATAAGGTTTTGAATCAGACCTCTTAAACTTCCTAGCATTCAGCTTCATTATGAATTTCAGCCTGCTTTTGCAATTTGTTTAAGTCTCAGGAGACATGAATAAGAGTGTAGCTAGCAGTCCTGGAGATACTGCACTCTTAATTTCTACATCCCATATGGGTCCATTTGCTTAAGAATATTGGGTCATCTTTACGTAGGGCCACAGGCAGGACTGACAGGAAGTTGACCTGTGAGGTTTTGTGAGTCAGCACAGAGTAGCTGAGATAGTTGCATGACTCGAGTTCATCAAATAGAGAAATGAGCCCTTGCAAGTATAAAATCAGCAGTGGTTAGAGAAAAGTCTTGGCTGGCATTGTGTCATCATCCTCCAGAAAACACCTCCCTGTTCTTCTGGCTACAAGAACAAAAATTTTGCTGGGGGGAAGTAGGCTTTAGCAATAGGGGTGGTCTGCCCAGAAGCTGAGCCAGCCTAACAGCTCATGGATATTGCCATAAGAAAATCCTGCAAAAATATGCTTCTGATACTGCAAGCTAAATTGAGTCAAACTAGACACAAGGAGCAACAGAGCTCCATGGGTGGGAGAGACAAAGAGAGGTAAGACTCCCTTCAGCAGCTGCAAGTAGATTAATTCAGGGAGTCAGACTTGCTGAACAACACGGGAACTTGCTTTGGCTGTGTTTTGTGTAAAGTGTCTTGTCAGTAGCCCAGGATTTCAAGCCTTTAGAGGAACACAAATGTTACCTGAGAGCATGTGAAATATCAAGGCACTGGTTTAGTCTGCTGCACAAGTGTGATGGTATCCGAGTGTAACCATATGAAGGACAAATAAAACTTAGCGAAATTGGATTTTAGGAGAGCATTTTTCTGTTTTTAATGGGGAAGCAATTCTAAGAGTACTGGTCTCTGCTTGAAAGAACTTCATTAAAGAAAGGTCAAAGGGAAACGTGTGGTACCTGGATCCAGCTGTTAGCAGGAGAGACATTGGGTTCCACTGGTCTGCTGGCATCTGGTGGCAGCTGTGGATGGGGTAGAGGCAGGCCCAGCAAACTCCTGGGCAGCCACAGCAGGAACATGCCCGCTCCAGGCTCTTCGAATGCTTCACTGGAGGTCTGAAACACAAGGCCTGGTAAGAGGAAGAACCTGTGAATAAGTAGCCTAACAACCCAGTTAGGCACAAATCTAAAGGCTGTGGCTCTTCACCAACACAGATGACTGATCTTCAAGGAATGAGGCCAACAGAAAGTCTGTCCAAGCTCTACATGCACCAGTATGTGACGGCAGACCTCTGGAACATTGCTTTCAACCTACTCACTGTATTTATGAATTTTTTTGAGCAATTGGGACAAAATAAGTCATGTTCCTTTTTAATCAGAAATTCTTCCTTGTTTGTTACAGCTGTAACTTTCCCCAGGTGATACATTTTTGTATATTTTGCAAATTTTCAAGTTCATTAGAGACGTCTGGTATTTGACCCATAAACAGGTTCTGTTCTTAATAATGTTAGAGAAAACTTCCTTGTGTTAAAGTATGTCATTATAATAGGGAACAAAATTCAGTGTAATTGCCGAAGGTTTTGGGGTTTTTTTCCCCTTAATTTCATTATCTCGGTTTTAGTTGTGTAAAGAAATAAATAAAGAGTATATTAGTTAAATCTTGTAAAATATGTGTGGTTTTTATTCAGCTGGCAGCACAGTTCATCTAAGTAAGAATATTTTTCATTAACAAAATTTCTTTCTACTGAAGATGAGACAAAGACATCTAATATCCCTCCCATTTGGGAAGAGCCAACAGGAAAAAGCAGATCAGTACATAGCTGAAAATTTGCTATTTAGCAAGTTAATCATTCTTCATTTCACCCGTCTTAAATGAGAAATAGACATCTTTTTTCAAACTTCCTAGAAGTTACTGTCTTTGGGCCCCATCATTATCCTGTTTGTTTATCCTTAATTGGTGCCCTTCAAGGTCATCATAACAGACAAAATTTAATCATATAAACAATTGGGGGAAAAATTGTAGATCCATTAGGTAAGGTTAGAAAAATTGTTCAGATGAAGAGGCCACATAACTGTGACTTGCAGAATCAGTAATAGAGCATCTAAAGATTTTCCTCCACTCTCCATCACAAAACTGGAATGGAAGTAATTAAATAGATATATAAATAAAATATAAAGTCACCTGAATGGGAAAAAATCTTGTGTATTTCTTGTCTAGTGTAATTTTTTCTCACAATTTGGTGGTTTATTTTTAATAGTACTGATAGAAAAGGAGGCCAGTGAAATGAAAGAGACTAGCAAATCATATGTGTGCACATATGTTTGCTGAAAATTTGAAAACAGAATGGCAGGAGTTACAGCTTCTGAAGGGAGGTACCTCTGGAGGGATGAAGTGGCTTACCTCTATGAAGCTCAGTCTGAATTCCCATTCCCAAAACACAAGCAAGACTCCGTGGCTCCCTGTAGGAGAAGGAAGTCTGGGTCTGTAGTCCAAACCACATCCCATGCTTTCTCTGCAGGTCTCGGTTCCAGCAGCCAGAAGGCCACAGTGTGATCTGAACAGTGTAATGTCCCTGTAAGGTCATTTGGAAACCTCTGTGTAGGTTCTGAATTCTTACATATCTTCAGATGAAGGAGTTTTTTTGTTTCTTAGGGAAAAAAAAATCCCTGATGGGATCTTTGAAAAAGAAGTTGTGGTTAGCAACCTACAGAAAAGGGCTAGACAGGAAACTTTGACATGAGAGCCTTCCCTGGGAGGTGTCTGATGCAAAGAGCAACCAGACCTCAGAGAAGTTCTCACCATTTTCTTTTAATTGGTGCTAGGGGATTACACACAGCCCCTGTCATCTCAGTCTGGGGGCTTAAATGCCCCCAAGGTGCCTGGTCCACTGTCCCTATGAGGAACCCCAGTTTTTGGAGAGTTCAGGCATGTTCACAGGGGCATATAAAACTTCTGTGGTCCTTCCTAGAAGCATCATTTTATGAGAGTAGACAAAAGCATTAGGATGAACAGAACAAATTACATTTGTGCCTAACTTTGAAAAAGGAGGTGGAAAGTTCCCGGGTTTGTGTCACGTTTTCCTGTGTCTACATTTCTGCAAAGTCGGAATCTATAATTTGGACAAGACTTGGTAACAGTCCCCTTACTCTTACATTGTACATTGTACATACATTCCCCTTATCTCTTACCTTCCTGCTTTGCCACGGATAGCACTGGAACTGCATCACAAACACCAAGGAAGAGAAAGCTGAGTGAGATGAAATTCCACTTCTGGTCATAGGAGAAAACTGTTTGGGGGGAGGGGGGAAAGGTACTAATTAAAATTTATCTAAGAAACGCCTCAGTAAAAGAATCATCAATCTGTTTCAGCTTAAGTCTGAAAGAGGCATATTTGAGGCTGAAAATGATAATTAACACACTCATGGTGCTCACATAAAACGCCAGTGGATGCTTTTTAACTGCTAATTAACCTCTGGCTTCTATAAACATCCTTAAAAAATGCACATCTTCATCACCTTTATTGCAGTTCTCTAGCAATCACATACTTTACTTCTCAAATGGTGCTGCAGATCATTCCTAGTCCTTTTTACCTGTTTCTATTTCCAAACTACTGCACAACCTTCCCAGTCTAATGACACTTGCAAACATCTGCACATGCTGCAGGTGTCCTTCCTATTCCTAAAAATTAATTAACAAAAGTTAATTATTTTTTAATGTATTGTTTCTCTCTCTTGTGTCAATTAGTATCTGAGTTATTGAAGTGGATCATTGCTATTAGTTTGTTTTCACAAAGTTGGAAAATTCAAACTCTGCTATCATCTTAATTACTTACAAATGAAGGATAAAATTCCTTCTTTTCTGTGGCAGAGGTCCAAAAGACATAATGGAGACAGGATGTTGTGGCAAGCCTCCGTTCCCCATGCATTCCTCCAGTCTCAGCAGGATCACTCTGCACTGGAGGCAAAGCGTGCGTGCCGTGCAGAAGCACGACACTGCAGTTCCAGGACACAGAGCCCACTTCTTCTTTTACTTTTGAATAGTAGTGCCAGATTCTCAGCAACACATACTATGTTTAAGCAAAGTGGTAATTGAATAATCTGTGTAGTGCATAGAAAAAAAAAATTAGTTCATTCTCCTTTTCCTCTCCCAAAGAAGTAGCATTGCAATACTTTTTTTCCCAGCCTGGATTCCTGCAGAAATTAAAATGGGGTTGAGATCATTATCTCTTCAGATGTAAAATAAATTTCTGTGTGTGCGCATGTGTGCAGACAGATGTGCATGTACATACTTGCATGTTGTGCAAGAGAGAGGGAACAAGAACAAACAGTAGCCAGTTTTAACCACATCTGATAGAGCAAAAAAAGGCTGAAAAATTCCTGTATGTTTCATAAGAACAAGCTGCTGAGTAAAAGGAGACCCACTGACGTTTGAATTAAGCCCTTATTGAACACCAAGAAAGCTGCAGAGATGAAAGATGTCACGAATCCCTACCCCACAGGAAAAGCTGCAGTCAGGGTTTCCAGCTATGTAGACCTAGGAGAATCCAAACAAGATTTGCCCAAGGGGAACCAAGCCCCATCAGATCTGCAGCTCACAGGACTACTGGTCGGTGCTGGATTTCTAATCCATTGCTATCCAGCTTTGATGATGACATACTCCATCTTTTGCCCTTTGACTTTGGGGGAAAAAAGATATTTTTTAATGCAGATTTCTCAAAACTGAGGAGCTGAAACCCAACATGAAAGGAAGGACCAGATTTTGTTCTTGAAGACCCTGTGGGATACCCTTTCAATAATCTACAAGTGCAGCACAAAGAGAAAACAGCATCTTCCATTTCATGGCAAACTGGAGATAAACTTCATGTCCTGGCAGCCTGGAGTTTGATCTTAAGGTAGCAGCAATCAGTGCTGTTAAAAAGCCTCTCATCCCACTTTCTGATCTGTCACATCACTGATGTCCATGGGTATAACTATTCTTAGAGTTTGGTGAGGAACACACATCTTGGGCCTCTAAATGTTCCTGGTTTTTCTGCTATCCAGGTGTGGTATCATTGCAGGAGACACAGCTGAAGGAAGTTAAGTCGGAGTTCTTGGCACTGCTCACCCTTCTCAGTGCAGTGCAGGGCCCCCCGCCCTGCTGGTCTGCCAGAGACACTCCTGCCAGTGTCACAGTGTCTCTGGCACCTGCCTGGGTGCTGAAGGAAGCACAGTGAGAGGAGTCCAAGGCCAGTGCTGCACCATGGATCAATGGACACAATCTTCCAGAAACCTGCTGTACTGCTTCTCTCAGTCACATTTCTCCCTCTTCATAGCTTGGTAGTGTTGTACAAGGTTTGTTTACTTCACCCCAGGGTTGTCTGTTCATCACCTGCCAGTAACACCAGTAACACCTCCAGGGTCAAACTCTGGTGCTCCAACATTCACAATCCCTTCTGGATGACTGCCTGACTTTCTATGTTCCAGTCACAGTAACTCAGCTTTCATCTATCCCTCTCTTCTTGCACTGTGTACCTCAGACCCTCCTTTGCTAAGCACACTTACATCTCTAAAAATACAATCCAGGAACTTTTTAGTCTTCATATTGTGTAACATGGAAACTTGTCTCTCAAGCTCAGCAATCTTGCTTGCAGGTGCTGAAGCAATCAATGCACCTAGGCTGCCTTGGATGCCTGTGGCCATATCTAGCTGTGCTCTGGTTCACTGTCCTTCATATCCCACACAAAGGAAAGATAATGAAAGGATTCAACATCCAAATCCTATTCCCCTCTTCTTCCCAAAAAGATTAACTCCAGTAAAACAGATGTGCCCATTCTTGTCACTGGGTGACAAAGGGATGTGTGTGGCATTGTTATTCTTGCTGCTACATGTTTGTGATCTTATCCTGAGTTTTTTTTATGAACTTTTTTTAAAATCTTTTGTTGCTAAGAGAATAATAATGATCTAGCGAGGTATAAGGAATCTCCAAGGCTTGGAGCAATAAAATCTTCTAAACTCTTAACTACTATAAACTCTTAGATTTTACTTTTGGTCATCTAAACTACCTACATTTTGCTATTTTTTGTAAATACCCATTCTACTCAATATGTTATACCTACCAGTCCCTGTTTTCCCTAATCTAAAATAAACTAGGTGAGTATCCTTCTTGTTGTGCTTTGTCATTCATTACTTAAGGGTATAGGAGAGAGATTAAAACAGCATGTTTGTTAAATAAGTAAATATTTAACAAGTTGACTAGAATTTTAACAGTCTAAGGGAACAGTATTATAAAACCTTAGAAAGCTGGCAGTACTCACTGATTTTTTTATGTGACTCTCAAGTTAGTCGTTGGAGCCATTTTATTTCCTGGATGAATTATACAATTTCTGTAGTAGGACAATTCAGCATAAACATCTACAATAAAACAAGTCACTTAAATCTGCAAGTTATCTTTAGTCCAGAGGGAGAGAGCTACCTTTTTCTTGTTTGCTGCTCCCTAAGAGTCAGGGCCCAGAGTAGTAGGACCCTGCAGAAACTCAAAGCTAAACACACACTTGATTTCTGTGGTTCTGGGACCCAGATCCTCACCGTTCTGTTGTAATTCACATTTGGAAGTTAGAAAGCATTTCTTTATTCCCATGATTTTCAGGCAATGGAGGAGGTAGGCTGGGAAGCAGGTTTCTAAAAGCCACAGGAAAACAAAACAAAACCAAAACCCCACAACAATTTTAGGGGTTACAAATTATCTGTGAAACTTTGTAATCTGCCCCCAGGCTTTCCATGAGGAAAAGAAATTTATTGATCAAAGTCAGAATAAAGGACCTCAGATTTTGACTTCTATAAACTGTGAGTTAGATATCACTTTTGTCAAACAGAAATCAATAGGAATTAAAGTACATTGAGGGTTTCCCATGGGGGCAAAGAGGCAGACACTCACTCATCAAAATTCAGTGGCAACCAGCATGGCAGTGAGCTGATGGTCCTTTCTCCCATTTCCTCACTGGTTTGTCCATATTTGCTGTGTGGACATCACTGTGAGGGTTGCAAGCAGAGGCTTCACAGAGAACAGAACTGGCTTTATCTTAAGTGAAAAAGCCTCACCCTGCCCAGTATCTTGTGTTTAATTCCAGCCTGTACCAGACCATTTAGGATGTATTAACCAAGTCCAAGAACTCCCAACTAGCGAAGGTGCAAAGTATTTTTATTGCTGAAGCTAATCTACAAAGACCAATATTTTTGTGTTTGCACTGTGAGAAACAAAATATCCTTATCTCTCAATAAAAAACATTTGCTCTTTGTTGGATACCAACACTGTTCAACTCCAAAACTGTTTGAAATCCTGGCTTGCTTCTTGTCTAACTCAGCAGTGCCAATAAATAGAAAGAAATCAGAGATTTCTTTCTACTCCCTCTGATACTACTTTACCTCCCTACTTGAGGACTCCAACCATTGAGGCTGTTCTCCTCATAAAATCTTTTTAGATTGTGGAAGACATGATCTCCATTTCAGATACATGAGTGAGATGTGCAAGAGCATCAAGAGCCTTGTCAGAGATTACATGTGAAGTCTCACGGCAGAACCAAAAAATAAATTCCCATTTTTTAATCCCAGTCCATCCTCCATTTCATCATCTTTCTATCCTGAAGAATGGATCAACAGTTTTTCTTTTCCTCTCTTCTGACTAAGTATCTAAGTAGCGTTCCATTCTATTCTTTGGAAAACATTTTTCCTTCCTCTTGTAGATGTTCCACATACCTTCACAATTTGCAAAGTGGTGCCACACAGCACTGGTTGGTGTTCCTGGAGGGAGCAGACCAGCTGCAGACACAGCTCCCAAGCTCCACCAGCCCAGCTTCTGCCTCCAGCATGCACCTGTAGCTATGCAGAAGGAGAACAACTTGAGGCATTAATGGTGACAGAGGCTCTGACTTTAGCAGCATTTCAGTCCTCTCGAGTGCCTCAAAGCCTGAGCCTGAAATCCTACAAAGCCCCCACAAATCCTGCTATTTCCTGGTCCATGCTCTCTGCTTTGGACCATTTGCACAGGCTTGTATGTAAGAAGTGTCTCTTTACAACCCCATGGCATTACAGCCAACCTGAGATTTTCAGCATGAATGTTAATAGAGGCCATTCCCAACATTTTGTCCATTCATTCTACTGCCAATATACTGGCTGAAGACAAATTAGATCTGGTTTTCCACCTTTTTATTCAAGGTTGTGCTGTAGGTAATAAAACCCCAAAACTCATTTTTCCAAGCCTACCACCAGTGCAATATTAGTAGCTGTTTCCTTGTGGGACAGTGCTTCTCTCTCAATCATCTCTGGTTTTCAAGCCTTGCCACCTGCCTGTCTAAGTTGTTAATTCTCTGACATTTTTCTTTCAGAGTAGAAAGAGACCATTGAAGAATATCGTGCAGAGTCTCAAGCAGTTCCAGAATTGATTCCTCAAGGCTCAGGCTGTTGAGAGGGCAGCACGACTCAGAGGCAGGGCCCAGCAGAATTTGTGGGATCCTTTGAGCCAGCAGCATGCTGCTTGAAAAGCCTTTCTCCTTCAGACACATTCATGCCTCAAATCACTCACTACCAAATATAGAATGTATTCTTTAAAAGATACTACTTTCCTCACATGAGGTATCTAAAACTGTTGGAAAAAGCACAGCTGAAAAATACAATGATACCCCTGGCCATATATGAGATGTGATTAAATCAAGATGCCCCCACAGGCTGACCTGGTGGCCATACAGACCCTCCCTTCACTCACCCTGGTTGGCATCTGAGATTGGGCCAGGCTCCCAGGGGTGCCCAGGCATTCCCTCTCACGGGCTGTGGAGGGATCATGCAGGCACGCTCGCTCCAGCTGCCTGCCTGCGTCTGGGAAGGGCAATCAGCAGGGTCCTGGTTGAAGAACACAAAGATATTGAAAGTAACCAAAACAAAGATGTAACGCTCTCTTGTCCAGAGGCTGCTCCACAGTTGCTGCTCCTGCTGCCATCTTATCTGGCCATTACAAAAATGGTTTGTCTCAATGTTTGGTCCCTGTCAAATAGAAAACTGCCAGCTCCTCTCCCAGCAGGGCTCTAGTCCCAGGCACCCAGTACTCCCTTGGCCCCTGGCCATTCTGCCCTGCTGCTCTCTGGCTGCTCCTGCAATGCCAGCCCTGCAGAGCTGTGGGTAAGGCAGCAGCACCTGCCTTAGGTGCACACTCACTCATGGAGAGGCCCAGGAAGAGCCCAGAGCAACACGTGTGGTTTTACATTTGAAGTGTAATCATGATATTAAAAAAAAACACTTAGCATGGTTTACCCAACATATCCTTTAATGAGGAAGTTAGTTCCTAGGAAAAGATAAAGAATGAGTAGGAGAAGGATAAAGCCCCTCCTGCTACTTTTTAACCCCTTTCATGCTGAATATGCTTCCTTTTTCCATCCTATGAGGCAGACTCTCATTTTAGGGGCAGTTTTTGCGCTAAAAAACATTCTAGATTCCTTCACACAAACAAAATGTTTCTGATTCAGTGCTTATAGCTGGGTAGTTGTTTTAGTCCCCAAAACAGTGCCCAGCAGGACCAGGGTAGTGATTATCCCCTTGTTCTTTCCACTGGTGAGGCCACATCTCAAAACCTGTGTTCAGTCCTGGGCCCCTCACTACAAGCAAGACCCTGAGGTGCTGGAGTGTGTCCAGAAAAACACAATGAATATGCTGAAGAGTCTAGAGAATAAGTCCTATGAGGAGCAGCTGGGGGTGTTTAGCATGGAAAAAAGGAGGCTCAAGGGGGACCTCTCAACTCCACATCAACTAAGAGTGTAGCCAGTTGGGACTCAGCCTCTTCTCCCAAGAAACAAGCAATAGAACAGGAGGAGGAAACAGCCTCAAGTTGTGCCAGGGAAGGTTCAAATTGGATATTAGGAAAAATCTCTTCACTGAGAGGGTTATCAAGCATTGAGATAGGCTGCCCAGAGAGATGTGATGCTTAGGGACATGGTTTAGTGGTGTATTTGGCAGTGCTGGGTCAATGGCTGGATCTTTCTTTAAGATCAACTTGATCTTAAAGAACTTTTTCAACCTAAATAATTCTATGATACTAAAGAAGGTGGAATAACTCTCCCTCACTTTTTTTCTTTTTCATTCTTATCCAGCCTCTGGTCTTTTTCCTCTGTGGGTGATCTCATCTCTGTGTTTTTCTCACATATCTTCTAGAACTACTCACTCCATCCATCACCTGTGCAGCTGACACATTTGCTTCCATGCTGGAGTCCCAAAGGAGCTCTGTTATGTAGCACAAACCAACCCAAAGCTGCAGTCACCTACCTCGTGGCCCAGCACTGCTTAGGCTCCTCTCTCTTCAGGTGTGTCCTTGACAGGTGTTTTGGGCTGATCCAGGCCTTGCTGTGGGGGCCCAAACCCCTCAAAGCTGGTGGTTCAAATTGAGCTCATTGATCCTTCCCAACCATGCTGCCCTGAATGCCATTGAGGCACAGCACAATGACCTTCAGGGAATTCCCTCTGCTGCTACAACACAAAGTGTGGAAATCAAGATCACAAATACTACTCTAATAAGCTATTCTGGATTTTGATACCTTTTCTTAAACATTCAGAGATCCCAGCTCATCTCCAACAGCTTTCAGACTTTCAGTCAACATTTGCTTTTGTGCTTCTTTGCCTTGTGCATAAAGACTAACCCTGTATAAAACAGTATTCAGGCCAAAACTGAAGGCTACACAAGCAGATGTCCCCTTCCTTTGTTGTGGAGTGCTTAACCATGGTATGAATTGAGCCATAAGAAAATGACAGCCATTTCCTGGAATTAGCACTCTTAGAAATAGATTAGGATAGTCACAATAAGAAGATGCAATTTATGTACTAGAAAAGCCCATGCCTTGGGTTGTGTGCATCTGATGCAAAGTAGCACTGAAATGCTGCAGCACTGGGTGGTCAGGCTGCTTGGCTGAATGAAGGGAAAAACACAGAGGGGAGGAAGGAAAGCAAACTCTCCCCACTCCTCGGGTCAGAGCACAAAACATCTGCCCACTCCGTTGCTCCACCTGAGCACCTGAACTGGATCACACTTGAACTGCTGGGACATGAGTACAAACACATCCCTTAGAGGCTGGCCAGCTGATCATTTCTCTTGCAACATTTTGCACATTAATTTTGCTATCCTTTTATTTTAAGGCTGATAAAACCAGTCCAAACACTGAGGACACCAGAAGACCCAGCATTCTTCCACAGTGACTTTGCATTCCTAGAAGGCAAATCTAGTTAAGGCAAGTCTTACCCCCCTGCAGGAACTGAAAGAAAACCCCACATACCCCGAGTTTATATCTTTGATCCACCAGCTTTACACAAGGAGCACAGCATGTCTCCCACAGAATTTTGCTGAGGGCTATTTTCCCCTTGTGCCAGTGAGATGTTGGGAGGTACAGTGTGCATCTGTTCCAGCTGCAGGACAACAGCTGGGGGCCAGGAAAATCAGAGGCAGAAAGGGCATCAAAACTATTTTCTGACTCATCACTAAAAAGCAATAGGAAAAAATCTTTAAAATCCTCTCAAGATGTTTTAATATTACACAATAAAAATTATACAGATGTGATACAACTCTCTCCTAAATAAACAGGAACTTTACAAGCAGCTATTAGAATAAGACACAGTTTGTAGTAACACTATTAAAACCTCAAAAACATTTATGGTCTGGGTCTTCCCCTCATACCCCTCAGGGTATGCCAAAATGTAAAAAATAATTCTAGTGACAAGAAGACATACAGGCAAAAATGGTCTTGCAACGCTTTCTAAGCTGTAGAAATAGAAATGCAGAATAGCTGTAGAATAGCAGAAATGCATTGGAATCCTGATTGCTCACAGACATCACCTGAGCAACAAACATCAGGTTTAACTATCAGGTCTTATCATAGAAGAGACACTCCACAGCTCTTGTTGGCCATATGGCAGTGGGCATCTCCCACCTCCTTCTCAAAGAACTTAAAAGAAGCAAAGGAAACAACGTACCACACTTCATTAATGAACTGTTTCTAGCTGCTCTGAGTGGGAAGTTTTGGATCATGAATCTTCCCATCACAGTGGAGCAAAGAAAAGTAGCTGCTCCAAGCTGGACATGATTTAATGCTGAACACGGTCCTGACAGATGGGCAGAAGGTATAATCAATCTATTTCATTGTTAGAATCAGCCCAAGTGTGGGATTCTGGGGGTAGCCTACACAGGTCTTTCCTTTGCAATGCAAGGCAAGGATCCAAGCATCTCCTAAGTGAACTGTGCCTTTTGGTGCTGATTCCTTAGCTGCTATACTGGGTTAACCACAAGAGACTGCAAAAGAAACCATCCATTCTGCTGGAGTCTGGTCTAGCAAGAAGCAACAGGACCAGCAGAGTCACATCCCAGTGGTGTGGCAGGGACAGGCACCTCAGCAGGGCTGTGCCATGGCCAGTGTCTCAGTGACCAACAGTGATCATCCTGTTGTGTCTTGTGGTTTCTTATATCCCATCCCAAAGCTCTTGCTTCACTTTCCTGACCCCGTATCTTTTTTGTGTTCCCTTTGTCCCTAGCCATTCTTGATATTCATAGAAGTTTTAATTATCGTCCTTCAGCTTTGTTAATTTTCTTTTCTTATTTTTCTCGGTATTTCCACCTGAAGTTACATGCTTTCTCCTGTCCTTTCCACTTGCACACTTGGAACAACAGGCACTCTGTGAACTCTATACTTATCCCTGCACAACCAAGGAGAAGAGAGGCATTGAGTAGAAATGAGAAACAGGGAATGAGGCTGACTTCACTGCAGCTGCAGTGCTGCCTCTGAGCAAGGCTGGTCCTCCTACATGAGCCTAGAGCCACCTACCTGCTTCATACCAACAGCAGTGACTTCAGCAACCCAGTGCCTCATGGCTTTGCTTCCTCCTGCCTGACATTCAGATAGAGGAAGGCACGTGGGAAAGAACTCACCCTCTAAAATAACACCTTCAGCAGATCTTTCCTGAGCCCTCTGAAGAGCCAAGTGACTGCAGTGCTTGCAGCAGTTCAGTGCACAAAGCACACAGCCCCTGGCATAGCCCACCATTGTTCCCAGCTCTTTTCCTGAACTCCAGTGAATCCTGGTGACTCCAGCATTGCACCCAGCCCAAGGGCAGCTCCAGCTGGCACTCTCCTGCTGTGACACTGGGCCCTGCCAAGAAAGCTCCTGTCTAAGGTCCCGGTTCCTCCAGCATGCTGGTGTGGAGGAAGTGGATTGCTGCTTTGGCTAGTGGCCTCCAAGTGCCCCTCAGAAACCCAGGGAGATGAATGGGCCTTGTGAACTCTTGCATACACCTTCCTTGATGTGATTGGAGGGTCACAGACTTCAGAGAAAAGCAGACCAGTTCCTCCTGTCTACCCCTCCGTCAAAGTAGTCTTAGAAATTCTTTTAAGTAACAGCAAGCTATTTTTAAGTGGCTGGTGTCTTTCAAATACTGAGTGATATCACATATTCAGAGAGTCACAGCAAGGTTTTTTGTCTCGAAAAAGCTTAATTTCCTGAAGCACATATCAAAATCCTACCCTATGAATCTCTTCAGTGCAACAGAACTCTCCTAGTTAAAATTCTACACAATTCTACACAAGCATATTCCCTGCTCCCTGAGGTACCATTCTCTCTATGCACGCTACAATAACAACTGTGCCTTTACTAAAATTGAACAAAATAACCGGATCTTTATAGAGGATAATTAACAGCCAGCAGTGAATCTTTGTGCTGTTTCAATGGGATATGAATGAGTGATGAAAGTTCTCCTTTGCTGGAGAGTTAATGGGATATTGTTACGTTTACATATGCTTTGCCTCCTGTATGATAGCATGTTTATGGTGTTCATCGTTTAAAGTCAGAAATACGTACACAGATATTTTGTGATTCTGTTCAGGCAGTTATGCCTCAACATGTTTGCCTCTCTTTCTGTCATTAACAAAATCCCCACTCCATCTGCATCTAATCCAAATTCCTCGTGTCCATTCTGAGCAGGATGAGTAGACCTGAGCCTCTCCAGCTGTTCCTAAAGATACGAAGGTTCATTTCTGGAATTGAATTTCTGCAGTCTTACGTAAACTATCTAGGTTAGTGCCTTCACAGAGCATTAGGAGGTAAATCCAGTGACATTACACAGGTCTGAAATACTTGGAGCCCCCAGATTTTTGTGTGCTTTTCATTCCATGACAGAAAATTCTCATCTTGTTCTTTCCTATTGGATAACTAAGCATGTGGGAAAAGTAGCAACTCTCATTTGAAATACTGCATGAATATCCATTGAGTGTACTCATACATTATATATTTAATACAGGAATACCTCTCAATTCTAGAGAACAATTGTAGAATAATTGAAAGGAGAACATGGGCTTTCTAAAGTAGAAATACTAGTGAGCATTCTTAAAAAGGCAAGAGAAAGAAAATATGTCCATATATGTTTAAAAAATAATTGGCAAATAAAAATTTATAATAATTAGCAAAACAAAGCAGCTCTCACCTGGCTGCACATGCAAGTGAACTCCAGCATCACCAGAACATTTGGAGATGCAACTGCTTGAGTGCAATGGCCAGACAGGGACATGCAGTTTTGTCACTGCTGTTACCTGGGTGTGCATTGCTAAGCACACAAAAAACATGGGAATGCTGCCAGAAGAGGAGCCTTTTTGTCTGACCTTAGGCCTGTGAAATGGCTGGAAAAGCAATTCCACGATCTCTGGCACATCAACAAGCCTGCCAGGCACCCGGGCTGGTGTCCTGGAGTCCTGGCAGGCAAAGAGCCTCAGCAGGGAATTTGCCATTGCAGGTCAGGGTTTGCCCAGACTGGAGGGATGGTCACACTTCACAGCAGCCTCCTTGCAACGGGCCTCACACCATTTCTGTGACTGCTGCTCAGGAGGTGGGGCTTTTCTTCTCCCCTGCTGCCTCAAAATCCCCCTTCAGGCTAGAGAGTAATTCACACTAAAGGTGTGTTTCCAAAGCGGAGATTTAAAAAGAGGAAGGGGAGTAAATAAAAACATTGCAGCCATCAGCTGCGGACAGCAGCCCTCTGACATGACCTCCAAAGGTGCCCTCAGAGCCTCTGACCTCCTCTGCCCTTGTATCATATTTTTAAAGCCTTGAATTATATTTTTCTTTGAAAACTAACAGGGGTGAGAGGTTTTATAGAATGGTGTATTTGTTTGTTTTCATTTTGACATGTAGGGCCTGTCTGTCCCAGAAGGGATTTTGGCTAACTGGGCAACAAATGAAACAATAACATTGTCTGAGACAGGGGAGCCAAAATCTGGAGAGGCAACTTTTTTTCTTTTTTTTTTTTTCCTTTTGTTTTTAATCTGACTGCTTAACATTCCTTCTTCCTGACATCTACAGGAGTTTGGTCACCAATTGACAATTTGGAGAAAAAAAAAAATTTTTTTGTAAAACATTCAAGAGCTCCATTCCTTCTAGCAGAATGTCCACATTACCACACAGCTGCCAGCCCACAGAATGGTGTTTCAGGGAAAACCAGCATTTACCACTGTGCACATTTAAAGGGTTAAACAGAGCAGAAAAGGGGATTTGTCTTTTAAGTATCTGTCCATTGCCTTTTTAACCATCATACAAAAGAAAACAATAAAAAGAAAATAAGAATTGCCCTGTAAATCACCTGTGGACAGGAGACATGATGAGTAGCAAAGATATTTAGTTCATTTGGAGGGATTTCTTCCACGCATCGTAAAATATGTGCTCTGTAGTCCTTAGCAAATGTATCCTGCACCGTGGTATAAATGAATGTGAGCAGTTTGAACTGCTGGCCAGAAGGGCAAACTCGACAAGTGCTGCACTTGAAGTTATTCATTGCACAAACAGTTGAAAACGAGTCTGATTCTGCACAGGTGCAAAAAAGTCACTCTTTGTAGAGGAGGGTTTTTTGACATTAAATTAGTTTCAATAGATGGTGATGGAGATGCACATAATGAATTTGTAGCTATGGGGAAGCAGAGCGTTGCTTCTGACCCAGATAAAGTGCGAAGAGCTGTGCTGATGTCCGCGCAGGAGGAGCCCTGGCCGCCCGCCCCCGCGGCTCCCTGCCTGGGCTGACGGCGCTCCAGCACCTTTCCCAGCTCCAGCAGCCTCGCCACAGCACAAACACAAACACGGATTACTACACTGAACACGTCAGGCTAAGTCAATAGTTTAATAACCACTATTAAGGCTTTTCCAAATCCATTTAACAACTGTAAATTATTCCAAAATAAAATAGCCTCAGCCAATCAGCTGTATAGTCACTGACCCACAACTATGTGCTTATTTCTCAATTAAGCAAATGTCCACATGCTGGTTGGCTTCAGCTGCTTTTGTGGTTTTGTGTGTTGCAAGTTTCAGTATACAAATCCCGGTTCCCTGCCTGAGAGCCTCAGCTGTTTCCGACACCAGGTACCGCAGCTTCGCCCTGGCTGAGCGAGGCTGGGATAAACTCCCCGTGCAGCCGCGCCCGCTCGCATCCCGCCCAAAGCCGTGCGCCCACCCGAACCCCCCGTGCGTACCTGTGCCAGGAGAAGCGCCGCCCTCAGAGCCGTCCTGAGCTGGCCGGGCCGAGCGGGGCAGCTGCCCTCGCCTCTGGGACCGCATCTCGGCTGCAGCCAGGCTCCAGAGCCGGCGGTGTCCCGGCGCTCGGCAGGCACAGGGAGCCAGCCCGGCAGCGGCGGGGATGGGGCGGGAGCGGCGCGGAACGAGCCCGCGGCTCCGCTCCCGCGCTCGGAGCCAGAGGGGCTCCGGTAGCCAATCAGCCCGCCGGGGGGGAGCGGGGAGAGCCGGCGGGCACAGCAGGAATAATTGGAGGGAGCTCCTAATTAATTTGATAATAACCCTATCCTGTGTTAACACACTCCACATGCAAAAACGGCTAAAAAGTGCCAATTAGCAGTGAAAGTGAAAGAAAGCACGTAAGGGGGAGTAACGGAACCTCGCAGCCAAGACCTGACAGCACACAGGTGTGCCAGGCCCTCAGCAGCACTGTCCCTCCTCCAGGACAGGGGTGACATGCCTTCGTAGCCTTCTGTCTGCTACAGATGTGTCTCCCATGGAAAGAGTTAGGTTCCTTCTCCACACTTGCATCCAACAACCTGCTGTAGATGGGCTCATGATACATTTAGGTGAGCTGTAAATTCTTTTCCTGTGTGGTTTTGAAGGAGCTAAAATCCTCATCCTTCTCAAACAGAGGGTAGTCTGTGGGATCTGAGTGTCTGCAAGCCCTGGGGAGAGGTAGAGGCAGTGTACAGGGCCCTCAGCCTCCTGGAAAGCAGGGCTGTAGCTGCATGGCCAAACGGGGCATCAACAGGCATCCTAACCCTTCCACAGCCATCAGCTTTTTCATTTCTCCTGCCACTCGTCCAGTCTGTCTATTGGGAGGTTTGGGGCGAGGAGGGCAGAGCAGCCTCAGGAGCTCCCTGCCCAGCACTGATGGAGCCAGCAGAGCCGGCTGGGGATGGCACCTGCAGCCCTCTGGAGAGCCAGGACATGCACGGGCCTCAAAACTGCCCCTTGCCCCCTGCAGCACTCATCCCAGGCTGCTGCTAGCCCACAAATCAGATTTAGGATTTAATTTCTAAATACACATGTTGGCTTGCCACCAGCATTTAAGATAGCCTTTTTTTTCCTTCTCCTATTACTCTGTGTCAAGCTGTTTTGTATTTTTACTCCTGAATTTTCTCAAAACTATAAGTGTCCTGTATTACAGTCTAATCCCAGGCCAAAACTGGTAATTTCAATATATTTTCCAGAAAATAGACAACTCATGTCATTACATGTTGTTAAAGTTATACCAGGTATCTTGTACTCACCACTTACAAGGCTTCCATAAAGCATGTGGCTATAATGAGTTCCAGCTTTCTTTCCAGGCAAATATGAAAGAGGGTTTTTTAAAATTAATATTTGTGAACCAAAGTCCATGGTCTGTGGATGCTGTTGTGACCGCCAGAACACACAGATGGCTGGTGTTTTACTTATTTCCTAATCCTGCAAAGCAGAGGACAGGTACAGACATTTGTGTATACCCATCTCTGGGCAGGTCACAGAGCTGACAAGGAGAGGAAAGCAGGGAAGAGAGAGGGAGTTGCTGCTGGCTCTTGTTGGGACTGGAGTCCAGCAGCCCATCTTACAGCAGCTCCCATGCACAGAGCATGAGGTGACTCCCAGCCACTCGACACCCAGCACGTGCTCTCAGGCACGGCTGGGATGAAGCAGGTGCCTCCAGCACAGCAGTGTCCCACATCTCAGGTTCACCAGCCCTTGGGAAGGTCAGCTGGGGGTAAATGGATGAGAGGAGAATTGCAGGAGAGTCTCACCTGGGTGGAGGTGAGCTACACTCCAGCCTCAGAGGGACTTCCACCCTTGAGGAGCCTCCCAGGCTGAGGAAGCAGAGGGACTCAAAGTTGCAGCATGCACAGGGGTGAAAAGTGGGGTTTGCGCCTGTGCAGGAAAGCCAAGCACCACTCCCCTCTGCACGTGGCACTGACCTTAATGCTGGGGCCAAATCTTGGGTTTTAAACAAAGCTATAAAAGGCAAACTCTCTCCAAACATTCATAAGCCTCTTTAGAAAGGTTCAATTTAAGACAAACCACAAACTAGGCACCTTGCCATGGGACTGCACTGCTTTTAGCTGACCCCATACCTAATGGCAACCTGAGCAGGCTGTCAAATGCTGTAATGCAGCCTTCTGGCCCCCAGGGCAACTTCCTCCTGCGAGTGCCAGAGCCAAATCTCTGCAACAGCAAGCTTTAAATCTGGAAACACCAACTGCCCTCCCATCTCATTAGAGAATCCAAGTATTCACTGGGACATTGTGAACAGAAAATTGAATGCCCAAGTTAGGGATAAGGGAGGCTACATCTCTCACTGCTGTGAGAGCACTCACGTTTGGGAAGTGTCATTAAATAATAGTGGCAGCACTTGGTCACAGCATAGTCTGCCTTCTGCCTTTTAATTAAATGATACCAAGAGGCTGTGCTTCATACCATGTGCAACAGAGAAGGCATTGGCTGTGAAAACCATCCCTGCCACTGCTGTCAGCTCCTGTACCAGCACACTGCACAGGAGGAGGCATCTACTCCTCTTTCCCTGGGAATTTATTAATTTTAGACTGCATTGCAGTAGAGCAGATTCACCCCCCCAGTAGAAAAAGAAATAAAACACCCTCCTTCCTTAGAGCAAAGAGACCAAAACTGAAGCATGAGACAAAGTTAAAAAACCCCAACAAACATAACTTTGATGTATTTGATGCAGGAAATGACATGGTTTCTCTAGCTACATTGCTATGAAAACTTAAGTGAAAGATTGCTTCCAGCAGAACACACTGATTAAATCTGAAGAGATTTAAGAAAAATTAAGATTCCAAGGCCAAATTAATTTTCTGATCAAGACATCAAGATGGGTAAGGAATTGGGAGTGGCAGCTGAGTTGCAAGTCTTTCTTCCTTGATTGTGCTTCTGTATATTAAAGAAGCTTTAAAACCAAGGTACAGGAGAATAAAAGGCTGACCTTTGATGTATGTGATATGCCATAAACTAGAACCAGTCCTCCAGATTTCTGTTTGTCAGCTTTGCATTTATGAAACAGAAGCTGCCTTTGAATGCAGTTTAACATGATTACAGGTCTTTCTATGACTGAAGTTCACTCTTAAAGAGAGTAGCCTACATATATTGCCCGTTTTCCTTCATGGAGTGTAAAGAAAAAAGGTCTGAAAGGTTTGAGAGCCATTGCTTCCTACATGCCTCTTTTGCCTGGAATCTTAAACTCTTGCAAAATATTGTTCTTTTTTGCTAGAGAAATTTGTAGATTATTTTGTCCTCTCTGTGAGGGTAGAGGGGCTTCCTTGCTCCTATGGAAAAGTGGGAGAAAGACAGTTCCTCACAGAGAGAGCTTTGCTTATAGATGTACTAGTAACAACCATAACAATGAAAACAGTCCAAATAAGGCACATTTCTGTGTGCTGAGCAAGGATATTGTGCACTTGGCAGAAGTGAGCCCATATCCTCCAGCCAGCCACAGAGCCTTGCAGAACAGATGTGCTGCTCCAGTGTTTAAAAACTTACAGCTGAAAAGTAAAACCCTTTCCAAGATCTCCTTCACACATTAATAATAATGTTATTTTCAAGGAATAGTGACTAGAAGTAATTTCTGCAGAACCATGTTCCTAACAAAATCTAAACCTCCAGCTGAAAAAATTTGACTACAAAGAGGGAAACCAGCCAAACTCACCGGTGTGAAGAGGAGTTTGAGAGACTTCTCCAAGCCCAAACCAGCCACATGCAAATGCTAGAACAAGGATTCACCTAAAAAACTGGGGGGAAAGGGAAGTCACCCAGGAGTAAAGTGAACTATAACTGAGATTCCAATGCACTGCAGGTAGTGAAAAGTGTCTAACCCCCTGAAGTTTGCAATCCTCATCTAAAGTACTGTATACTCCATAAGTAAAACCTCCTGCCCCAGAAATCCAAGGGAGGGTGAAAGAACTCTCTTGAAGGTTTGCCTCTTTGAAAAAGACCTAAGGAAAGGAAAAAAGGTCCATTTCAGGGCTCACAGAATAAGAGTATTTAGATACTCCTCCTTAAGAAAGGACCCAGACGCAAGCAAGGTTTGTGCCATAGTTTAAATCCAGGTTCCCAGGAAAACTTGCTTACAGAAAGATGTGAAGATCAGAGGATCATTACTGCAGAGGATTCAGAGAAATTATCTCCTAATACACAGTTGAAGACAGAACTAGTCTTGGTCTCTCTTTGGCTTGAACCTCTACTGAAATTTAATGCTGACAAATCAAAAAGGGATATATCCAGAATTTGTAACCCTGATAAAAATGGGAAATCTGTATCATCTTAATCAAAGGATATGCCACCCTGAGCTGGATCTGTGTCTTGTCCCTTGGCCTCATATGACTCCTGTGTGCTAGAGGTTAAGGGTTTGTTAAAGAATATCGGTTTTGATTAAGTGTCACATATGGTGTAAAACATCCTCTTTATCACTGGCAGTGAAGGTTGGGGGCCAGACAGTGCCTTTTAGAGAGCTTCTAATATAAATTAGGTGTCTTAGGTAATGGGTGGTTTTCAGACAGGATTGATCTTTCTATGGTCCAGTGAAAGTAGGTGTGTTTGGTGAGATGTCACAAAAGCAGCTTCCTGGCACCTATACTAATGGGCTGGTTACCCCTTTTGGAGTAGGACTTGAAAAATACAGCACAGGAATCCCCCCCTCCCCCTTCCTAACTTTTTCATTTTCTTGATGTAATGGGCAAAGGTCTATATATCCTTTACTCCTTTGGTATTTCAGTCCTTGTATTTGCAGTATCACTCAGTGAATCTTAAGCCACTCATCCTTTTAGTCACTTACACCTCCCTAAACTTGCATGAACTTAAGGATGAAGTGGTTATGAGTAGACTGGGTTACTTACTATTTTTATCCATGTACAACCTTTAAAGAAAAACGTATCAAGGATCCCATCACCACCACAACCAAATGATTTCTGTTCCCCATTAAGTCCTTCTTAGAAACTTTGATGGCACAGAAACCTAAGAAAAACTGTTGAGATGTTAAACCCTAAGTTTCCCTGCCTCAAAAACAAGAGCAAACATGCATTTCTATAGACATCAAAACGTGTCTGTATTTTCCTCTTTATGAAGCAGAAATTCTCTCAGCTTTGTGCAAAGAGTGGCATGATCAAAAGCACAAACTGAGCACATGAGATCCAGAAGCTGTAATGCAGAGTCTAACTATGGACCTCAGGTAAAGAGGGTATACACAAAATAAATCTTTCCTTTATAGTTCATTGACATGTTGTAGTTAAAACTTTTCTGAAAAGTTTCCATGGGTTTATGAAGAAGTGAAAGCATAAATGTTGGTATTGAAGGCTCAAAAACTCAGCTGCTGAACAAAGTCCTTAAATCATTAAACATGTAAGAATATTTCACAAACATTTTAATATTTCATTGCATTTCCCATATACCCACTGATCACAGGAGCTCTGGTAAATAACAAATTTGATAAAAATATTTAGATAATTAAGATACAGAAGTCTATTCTGATTCTGGCCAGAAAGGTTTCCTTGGAGCCCAATTTAACTAACTGGGATAACAAAGATTTAAAGCATGATTACCCTTAATTTGCTTATAAAAATGTATTTGTCTTAAAGGAAAAGATAGGCACATCAGTAACTCCAAGATCAGAGCAGTTTCACTGGATACAGTGGGATCATCATGATTAAAATTGCATTTGCCTGAAAATCAAAACAGAACTGGCTCTAGATATGGCCTTCCATTTAGGTTATTTCAGATATGAAGCATAAAAACTCCTCATGGGAGTTAACATGGGACACCTAGAAAGCATTTCTCCTATCTCATGATCTCTCCTGCTTATTTTTTCTTATTTGCTCATTGTTATAATGAAGCAGCTTTGGCAAAGTGCTTTTGAATATCTGTCTTACTAGAGATACTTCCCAAAAATTGGAATATCTAGTTGAGGTTTGGGTTTTTTAATACCATCAGATGAAGGACACTCATTCCTACACCCCCCTTGGGTAGGAAATCCTAAGGGAGCCAACATGCTTGCCAGGCCCCCAGCAAGGCTCAAGCACCAAAATGCCTTTGGTCTCCTGTGCTGGCCTCTGAGCCGCCAAAAGAAGGGGCTCACTGTGACTGTCAGGGGAAGCGCCTGACTTGATTTCTAATGCATTTAAAGATATTTTGTCCCAAGTAAAAACATCTGGTGGAAAACAACACATGTATTCTTACTGATTGCTAGAAATAATCCATAAGTACTTCTAAGATACAGACTGATACAGTATTAAAATACAAGTCCTGCAAATAGACCTTCACTGCCTTTGAAAATAGAACCACTGGTTTCAGAGTGAACATACTCATCTCAGACCTGCTGCCATGCCAATGCCCTTCCAAACCATTCCAGGAGCTTACTTAGGAGATAAAACCACATTTTTCAAGCCTGTCTTATACAACACCTCACATTATTCCTCATGGAAAAACCAAAAAATGTTTCAAAACTGCAGTTTGCCAGAATAGGTTTTTGCCCATCAGAAACACTCCCAGTCCTGCAGAGCAGTGGCACAGCAGCAGAGTCCCTGCAATGCCCAGCACCACTTAGCTTTGCCAATTTGCTGTCACTGGGACCCTGCCACCAGGAGCACACAGGACACTTGTAAAAGCTGATGCCAAAACCAGGGGAGGGAGGCAGGGCCCCCACAGCAGAATCACCCTACAAGCTGCCTGAGCTCTGGCAGGGCTGCCTTGGGAGCTGTAGGCAGCCTTGGGATCCCACCCTCTGAATCCCATTGCCATGCTAACTCCTTGTATTTTTAATTTGTCTTTGATGGCTCAGACACAAAGTGCTCCTGTATCCTAAAACTAATGTTACAGGTTAACAATGCCTGATTTGTCACAGGAGCACCCCTTCTCACTGGAGAAATGGAAGGGGTGGTGGGATGGAGCACAACCATGCCGTGCTCATTGCTCCACTCCCAGGCACCGGGCTGGGGACTGGCACAGGGCCACAAGAGGTTATTGGTCAAGTTACTTCTCCATCCTTTCCAAATGTGCTTTCATACAGTCTTGGAATTAGTGAATAAGAATGATCCCAACAAGGATACACTGGTTTATTCCCAGCTTGCCCTGTGTATGTCAGCAGTGCAGGAGTAAATTAGCTGTTTACAGGACCAGGAGCAGCCTGTACCTCCCTGCAGCCCCATTTATCCAGTGGAGAGGGAAGGTTGCCTGGGGTTTACCTCACACAGCCAGGATGACAGCAGCATCCCAGCAGCACTTTCTGGCCTTCATTGCCATCTTCTGTTTCCCAGAGACATCACCTGTGTGGGGTCACGAGGAGCACAAACAGGATTCAGCACCTGCCAGTTCATTTCCTCTGTTCCACAGCAAAATTACTGCAAAGACACATAATAGAGATTTATCACTGCTGCAAAGGGTTATAGAAAGATAGGAGGCTCTCCACCTCTTTCACCCTATGGAAGTTTTGTGCCTGCCTTGTGTTATTTAGATGGGCAGAGAGAGCAAGGGCTGAAAGAGTAATGTCAAGCAGAAGCTGCCTGAAAGATCCGTCCTAGATTTATTACTCTCTTTTTTGTGCTGAAAATGCAAATACAAATAATGAAAGCTATGACCCAAAAAAAGTGATTGTATTCCTGGAGTTCCCCTGTTCATCCAGTGGCCATCAAACAGTGGGCTGATCTCCTGGAGAGCCAGCTGCCCTTGCCAGAGGTGTGAGGAAGGGGAGGTCCATGGGGATGAAGCATGGAGAGAGTGGAAGATTTAGGACCCACTGCCATGGGGTGCTCATGGGGCCTTGCTGGTGGTCCTAATTAAATGCACAATAGATGGTCCTACTTGAAAGGCCAACCAACTGTAATGCCAACACAGCCCAACAAAGAGCAGTTAAACACAGTTTGATACCCCATCCCTTCTACACACCCTATAAAGGGGCTCTCCTGCAGTCCTCACCAGTGCAAAATTGCTCTGTACAGAACTGGCCCTTCCAGGGTCTGATGGTTTCCTATTTGTGAATGGAGGAGAGGAAAAATATGGCCAAACTCCCTTGACCTCTAAAGAATAGGGGACAATTTCCATGAAATGGAGTGTTAAATTGCTCAGCGTTGTCCCTAGGCACAAGGTCCTCGATTACTACCCTGCACCCCTTTTGTGTTTATTAATAATTTCTCATTCCTATTAGTCTTTCTCCAATAGGGGGTAGAAGAGTGGGTTTCACGTTCGGTGGTACAGAACCTCCTGTGCTCTGGACACCAACCAGAGGCCGACCCCCTCTCCCGGGATCCCCGGCTGCCCAGCCCGGCCCTTCCCGGCCGTCCCAGCCCCTCCGCCCCTTTGTGCCGGCCGGGAGTGCCGGGCTGTGCCTGGGGCTCCTCTGGCGGTGGTGACAGACGAGCTTGACAGCCTGCCCAGTCCAGGTGACTGAGCATTAGCTCGCCCGAGAGAGTGCAGGCGCTAAGTAAATCTCATTCCTAATCCAAATTGCTTTTGATAAGAACAAAAGCTGTGTGCAAATGAATATTTCCATCTTATTTCAAATTCTAGGTTTCAACTGCAATATTAATGCTATTTTACAGTGTAATTTACTTGTAATAATATGTCATTATTGTCATTTTACAGTTTTCTCTTAAAGTAGTAAAGAAAATGTTTTAAAAGGCACAAATAGCTGGAGCACAAATCTCCATTCAGCCTAAGAATCTGTGCTCTCCCATCAGAATGGCACGTAATTGAAAACAATGACATCCCCAATGGGCTAAACACTCCAGTCATTAACTCATTTTTATTTGGGGAAAAAAGGGTGTGCTTACAGCTTTTTTCCCAAATAGTAAATATAAATTAAACAGTTCTCTTTCTTTTCCAGAATGGCATCTGCCAGTGAAGCCAGCAATGACCTCTAACACTGTCCAGAAGCACATCCCAGGCCAGCAGCTGGTGTTGGACACAAACCTCCTCCAGGTTAAGGGTTTCCCACAACACAGCACATAGAGGTGGCTTGCAACAGCACGAGTGTCCTTATTACCTGGTGGCAGGCTCCTGAGCACCATGAGACTGCACTGCTGGGCTGCTAGGAATCACAGAGAGCCCAGGCAGCCTGCAGAGCTGTGTGCAGGGATGGAGGTGCCACAAGAACTGGCATCACTCCATGGGGATGACCTGTGTCACACGTAACTGTACTCTGGCTGCGCTCCCATCCCTCCTGTGTACCTGTGGATGAAAACTGATGCACTATGAGTACCCTTGAGGACAGGCAGAACCCATCAAAGGCTGTCACAGACCTCTCGTCCTCCTCCACGAGGATTCCCACCACACTTCCCCCATCAGAAAACTCCCCAGCCTGAGGAGGTCAAGGCTGTTTGAGATTGGTCAGGAGGGTGTAGGTTACACAATTGTCTCCTGCAGGCTGGGAGTTTATCCCAGCAGCAACTATTGTGGAGCAGCTGTGAGATTTATACCACATTTCCAAAAATATGATTTCTCAGTGTGATCTCTGTCTGAATTCGACAGAAAAATATTTAATGGCTGGCAAAACATTAGTAAATAAAAGCAGATCAAGATGATGTTGTTACAATAACAGATTACATTACTATTCCCTGCCCTCAGGAAAACCCTGATTAGACCAAGATCTTCATGGGGTCTTATGAATAAGTCAGGAAGGGGCTCTAATGACCCTGCTGAGCTGCAGCACAGCCAGCGAGGTGCCAGGTGCTCTCAGAAGCAGGCTCTAGCCTGGATGACTAACAGCACTTATCACAGGGGGATTGTTGATTTTCTTTAACAATTTGGGATATATTTTCTGCTAATATAAACTAGTAGCCAGGAGAATGCTGTCAATTTATAACAGCAAAATCTGAATCTATTCTTAATCCCTTTATTAGTCATTATCTTTTTGAAGAAGTGTACTTCAGCCTGAATATTCCCCACTACAGAGAAAAGCAACAGACTTTTCTTGTTAATCTCTATGGGAAACTCCAATAGCTGAGGTATCCTTCCACCTTTGCAAGCACACCTAGCATTGATTGCTGATCTTATATCTTGAAATGCATAATTACTGAACTAAGAGAAAATTACTTTTTGCTTGTGAGTGTCAGGACAGCTCTGAATCCATGAATGACTCACCCTCAGGCACTGGTGTTTAATTTATGAGTTATTTATCTCCTTGCACACACCCCAGCACAAACAATTATACTTAGTAATTTGTTGATCTTATCAAGGCTGTTTGATGTTAGTATTGCTACCTCCAATAACGCTTGTGCTTTGAAACTTAAACAGGATTTATAACCAAATTTGGATACTTTGCACATGATTCATATTACAGGGATGTTTAACTCTTCAGCAACCAGAGGGGTTTGCATGCACTTTTGAAAGAATCTTTTGCTGACAGATTTGGCAAGGTGTCCCTTCAGCAGCATGAGAGCCCCTGGTTAGTTTGTTCTGTCCTTACCCAGCATGGCTGAGTGTTCCTACCCAGGACAGGGGAAGGGAGCGAGGCCTGGGCCCGGCCCAGAGCAGCAGGCCCACCCATGGCCCTGCCTGGGGCCTGCTGCAGTGCCCTGGAGAGCTCAAAGCCCCCAGTGTTCACAGGCTGGCCCGCAGGGTCTTCCCTCAGAGCCTGGCTTGCTCCTGGGAACCCTTTTATGTGGGCAACAGCCTTCCTCATTACTGAGCACAAGCTTTATTAGCCTTTAAACTGTGACATGTTTACTACAAATGAAGCCCTGTGAGCCCCTTAGCCCCGTGTAACTCCTGTGTTGTCAGGTGCAGGTGCCAAACCTGGGCTCGGCGCGCTCACCTCGTGCTGTGCTTGGGGGCAGGCAGCTCCTCTAGGCCGGGGGCTGAAGGTCCTCACCAAGGGCTTTCCCAAATCACCTCACAAACCCTCCTCCCTCCCCCGTGCATGCTGCTGTGATCATTACACCAAAATACAGCAAGGGAACTTGCTATCAGAGGCACAAGCACTGCAGGGATTTCACAGACTCACAAAATGGCTTGGGATGGGCTGGCAGAGACCTCAAAGATCGAATCCAACCCCCAGCCTTGGGCAGGGACACATTCCATTACACCAGGCTGCTCAAAGCCCCACCCAGCCTGGCCCTGAATGCTTCCAGGGATGAGGCATCCACAGCTTCTAGGGCCTCACCACCCTCAAAGGGAAAATTGTTTCCCAGTATCTAATCACAAACTCTCCAGTTTAAAGCCATTGTCCCTTGCTCTGTCCCTACATGCCCTTCTAAAAATAATTTACCTTAGCTCTTTTGATTCCAGGCTTGGGTGCCTTGAGGCGTGGTGACACTGCCTGGGAGGGGTGGTGGGTCTCTGCTGTGGCTGTGGTGGGGCCCAGTGCTGGGCCTGGGTCGCTGGAGATGAAAACATGGTCAGTACTGCCTCCATCCCCACTCTTACATAAATAGCCCTTGGTGTGTTATTTATCTGCGTTTGGAGAAATCCCCATACCCAATTTAATCCTTCCCAATTCCCCGTTGTGCAGAGTTCTGCCCTCAGGGCCCAGCAGTGCCAAAGCCAAACCTTCCCCTCCCGCAGCAGCAGCAGCAGAGCTGCGAGGGCAGGAAAGCCCCGTGCTCCTGCTCGGCCCGCCCCAGGCTGCCAGGCCCTGCCTTTCCAAAACTCACTGCACCTATTCTGTTAACTTACACGTCCCACACCCTCTTCCGACAGCTGCAGATTTGATTTGCTGTGTGGTTTATCAGTTTCTCTGCTGAGCACACTCATTTTGCATGTAGAAAATAAAACTCTGCAGGCATTAAGTGCACAGAGCCACAAAGAGCTCTGATGGCAGCACAGACCCAGCCCCGCTCCTGACAGCAAGTGCACACATGGAGCATTCCTCAACATGCAACACACTGCCATGTGTGTCTGTTCCATGGACCTGGAATGGGCACTCCCCATGCAGAGAAGTCAAGAAATAACTGCTCCAAAGACAGCCTTGAAATGCAGAATTTACTTTAAACTTTCTAAACCCAACCTTTACACCGTTATTTCAATCCACAGGGATACTGTGGTGAATACCATTACTTCGATTTTTTTTAAAGCCTCCCGTGGTTTTCCTGTTTTAATTGAGGTGAAACTGTGGAATGGTGTAATCAAACATTTGGAATTAGTATGGAGGGAGTAAAAGCTAAAAGAAGTGATCATTAATTTTACACAATTACAAATTTTTAATGACTTTCTCTGCTTCATCCTCTGTGAGTTGAGTCTGTGAGTGGACAGCAATGGTAAAATTTAGCCAATATTGTTCAAACTAAAAACTTCATCAGACATACTGATTTTTCAAAAAGCAACATTGTGGTCCTATCCTGCAGCTGGCAGAATAAATGGTGCTCAAACCACCCATTGGAATGGGGCATGCAGCAACCCTACCTCAGTGAGGACCAGCAGAGCTGTGCAAGGGCAGCTTGAACAAGCCTGGCAGCCACCAGAACATGGAACACTGTCCCAGGAATGCACCTCCCTGACGTTTGTGAAGCTGCAAGGGTGGTTTGCCAGCTTGCTGGAGCAGAGCAGGGAGGGGGGCACAGTGGGGCTGGGGGACACATGGCCTGAGCAGGGCTGTCCCTGCCCTCAGCTGGCACCACTGAAGTGCCAGGAGGTGCTCAGCAAAGCCAGCCCAGCTGCAGTGCTGCCACTCCAGCTGCAAGCCTGCTCTCTGGGAAAGGAGGGAAGGAAAACACAGCTAACAGCACGGGGCTCCCAGCAGGCACTCTGCCATACAGAGTCCTTGACAGGCCCTGTGGGCTGCGAAGAGATCAGGGTGACCTTGGGCGGGAAAAGGCAGATGGAAAGCTGCAGCAGGTAAGAAAGGATCCTTCAGGAAAAGACCTTTAAAACAACTGTGGCAATTCTACCAATTTCTACAGGGCTAGACATAGGCAACGAAAGAACAAAAAGACATGAAGGTAAGACAGTGCTTCTATATTTTATCTGATACGTTAATCCACACAGAAAGGCCAAACCTGCTTCCCATGTGTTATTAGGAAATGCCTATATGGACAGAAAATTGTATCTTACACCTGTGGGTACAAATAGTCTTCAAAAGTTAAATTTCTGTGCTTTATATGCTTCTTAATGGTTTGAAATGTCGCATCTTGGGGTCCCCAAGCACATCACCTTGATATTGCTATTGATTCGGCCAAAAGCCAACAACCCTAAGTCCTTGTCTACAGCATTGCTGTTATTTGACAGGAACATAACTTTAGAAGTGAACCTTCTTAGCACACCTCTTCACACACACACACACTCCCTGCCTGCTCTGCACAGCACAGGACTCTCACAATGGGCAAACTGGCTACTCCTTGGCTATTTTAGAGCACACTGCTTGTCTTGGACCTGAAGTGGAAATTGCCCTTGTAACTCCTCATGGGACAAGCCTGCCATCAGCCCAAGCAGCCCCTCAAATACCAAGGGAGCACCGGGTCCCCCAGCCAACTCTGCAGATCTCCAGATCTGCTCCTACACCTGAGGGGCAGTGCAGGCACAGCCACTTTCACTGCCATCTCCACAGCATTTTGGGGCATTCATTTTTGGAAGCTTGGAGGCTGGTAGCAGCCTTTTCCCTGTTCCACCAGTGTTTGTGTAACCCCAGAAACATGCCATCATGTCACTGAGGAACAAGAGGAAGGACGACCAGTGCCTACAATGTTTTTTCATCCTCCTGCTGGAGAAACAACATGTCTCCTACCCACCCAGTGGCAGTGAAAAGTGCGCAGACAGATTCCACGGGTTTTTTCTTAAATAGCAAATGTGAGTAGGATGGATACATTGCACCTGGAGTAGCCAGTGCAGGTTGAAATGCAAAATAATTTGTGCTTAGCGGAAGTTAAATCACAATTCTATTTAAAACAGTGCTTTACCTTTGCTATATATATCTACAAATTTTAAGGAGTAGTACATCTTGAATGCATAAACCCCCGAAGGAGAAACATGGGCTGCACATATTTAACATGGCAGTTGTCACAAGTCACTCGTGATAGAAATAACAGCTTATCACATTACTCTTTCTTTTAATAAAATTCGTGATTATTCTGGAATAATTTATTAGCTTCAGTAGTTAAAAGAATCTAGTTGAACAGCTCAAGAGATTATTCAGGCAAATTAATAAACTGAAACATAAAACATTACAGAATCTATATTTGTTAAGATATGGTAAACATTTCAAGTTCATTTTCTATATTCAGGATATTGTAGTAACTTAAAAAAACCCTGTCTACCACGAAGAACTTAGTTTGATTTTTAATTATTTTTATTTTTAGAGCAGGGAGGTATCATGGAGTACACACAAATAAATAGAAACAATTCAGGACCATGGGAGTATTTTGGAAACCAGAACAAATTTCAGCCAGGACAAGAGAACACGTTTCAGCGGGTATTAGTGCAGTAAAGAGGTTACTTCTCTTTCAGCAGCACACACACACTCCACTTCTCACTCACCTTTCATTGTGTCTAAAACCCAGCATGAGCCCTTCTCTGGTACTAGCACCTTGCTGACTTCCAAGAGAAACAGGTAGGCTCTGTTTTCTTTTGGATTTGACTTCTAACACAAGATTTGATGATCCTAATCTTTTCTCAATTATGTAACATCAAAATAACACCAGGAACAAATACTGGCCATGCCAGGGAGATGATACAAAAGAGATTTCAAGGATTCCAAAACATCTGAAGCCCCAATACTGTCCCTGCTCCTGCCACCATGAAAACAGGAGATGCTCTTTAAAACAAAACCAACAACAACGTGTTGAAGTCATCTGCCCTCCCTCCTTCTCTTTGGTGCAGTTAAAGGCACGATGCCAACAACGAGGCTTGTGGCTCTGGCTGAAGCATGTCTCACTCTCCCAGAAAGGAGCAAGGAGGCTCAAAGGTGGCATCTCCAGGGAACATCTCCAGCAGGATGCAGCCAGCACTCCCAGTGCCCAGCACACAGAAGGGGGTGAGCTGGTGACAAGCTGCCTTTTCCAAGTTCCCAGCGAGGGAATTTATCACCAGGACACAAGAGGCCTGGCACACCAACAAGACACAGGTAACAACAGCATCTCTCCCAGCCTCAACCCCACTGAACCTGTAGCCAAAACCCCCAGCACAGGGGCACTCAGACAAAGCCAGGCTGCTTTAAACACACTAAACACACTGTGAGAAAGGGCAGCTCTACACCTCACACTGAAAGGACAAACTTGGTTTTATTTTGGCAACACCTTATTTTCCTGTTACCCAGAGTGACCAGCTCTCCTTCATGGTTAAAAAGCAGAGGTAAAAAGGCACTCCCAGCTGCAATCTCATTTCAGCAGGACAACTTACCTATCCAGCACGGTGTGACCTCTTCCTTCACAGCACTATCCGCGTGTGGCCTGGCCTCAAAACCAGACCTGAGAGGACAATGCACAACATCAATATTACAGCTCCAGCCTGATTTATTAATTTCAAGGCAAGAGTGAAATACTTTTTCAAAATTATTTGAAAAAAAAAAGCTTCAGTCTCATAGATAACATGATTTTTCTACATGTATTTCCTCTCTCTAGTAAAAATAATTTATGCTGCCATCATTATTATCCTTAGTATCATCTTTCAGTGAAAGTCCATCTACAAATTCATTAACTTTTTTGAGACAAATCATTGGCATCCTAATCTTCTGATTCCCATGAAAGACTCACTTTCAAGATACAATTGCAGCTGCCCCACACTGCCAGTTACTGTATCATACACGTCTTAAAATTCTGTAATCAGCATCCACCAGGTGCCGTATCGCATTCAGCACACCACAGTCAGTCAATACAGACATCCCCAAACACACCAAGGCTGGTTTTGTCAAATGTTTTATTGAGTGTAGACATCTGGAGTACTGTAAAACATGCATTATCTGTAGATTCAAAAAGGAGCAAGCCACATTGTCCTCACTGTCAAACGTGTCAGGCTTGGCATACATGATGGAGATTAATGAAGTATCATGAGAGTAATATGGTTCCCGAAAAGCTTCTACAATTTGGAGTAGGGTCTTAATCGTTTGAAATGCAAAGCTGTTCACATTTAGTGAACTTGCATGTTTGCTGGAGGTGCCATATTTTAATTCAAAACAAACAAGAATAATTTCACTGGGGGGAAGGGCGGTTCCCTAGGTAGAAACTGTATGCTTTTTGTTTCCAGATATTCCAATTCCAAATAAAAATTCATATGCTTTTTGAAGCAGCACAGTTCATTTCTGAGCGAACAAATCTGGTATTTATTTCTTCTTGGGTTGTTGGGGTGTATTAAATTTAAAGAAGATAATATCTCCATCCTCCACTACGTAATTTCTGCCTTGTTGTCTGTATTTTCCAGCAGCCTGTAAATGGAACAGACAAAAGGAAAATCGGTTACTTCATTAGACATTTTATAGTATTTTCAAATGGCAATTATTTAAATACATTTTGGCTAAGAGATGGTAATACTTCAGAGTTTGACAGTCACAATACTCCTCAGTTTGACACCACTTGGTTTGACATATATATAAAATATATATAAAAGTAATTTAGCCTCCACTGGATCTGTAGTGCTTAAAATGCACCTGCATTATAAAGTGGTAGAGCCTGGCAAGATAAAGGACACTAAAACAGTTCCTTTTTTTTCCTTTTTTCTATTTGGCTTTCTTTTCCTTCATGTGAAAGCCCTGCAGATGGCAAACACTGGCACAGGAATGGAAAGCAGCACTGCTGGAAAGGGCTCCCGGCCCCTGAGCCGCTGGACACGGGGTCCTGTCCCCACTGACCACGGGGACACCCAGCAAAAGCCACAGCTGTGCCTGGCTCAGGCTGCCAGTGGGGTCTCTTGTCTGCCTGCACCCACATAATGAAGGGCTGAGGAGCACAAAATGCAGGCTCAGCTCTTCTGTAAGAAATTTCCTTTAGAAGGCATTTGCTTCAGAAGGACAGAGAGCAGAGCAGATAGGCTGTGAAACTAGATACAGGAAAAGGCATATGGACCAAAGACATGAAAAGAAAATTCGTTATTAAAATGCTGTACTTGAGGAGAGCAGAAAATAGGCAAGGAACCTATTAAATATCAGTACTTTCTGCATTACAATTTATTATTCTATTTTTCTACTGTTATCTCATTGTAATTAAACCCAGTATTACAGAGGCTGTGGCATTAGGCCTGACAGGCTGGGCGGGAGGTGGTCTGTGGAAGCATTTATCTTGAAAAGTGTCTACAATATGGAAAAGTTGAGAGCTTCTGCTTCAGTTCAATAACCATTCCTGTTTTGAAGTTTTCTCTTGCAGGAGAAAGTGCTTCCATGCAAGACCTCACTGTGCCATTATTCTCAATGACACTATCACAGTGGTGGCATGCTAAGATCCCATTACAGGAAAGCTGTTAACTAATGACCTTAGTTGCTGTAGAACAGATCAGATTAATGGTACACAGTTAACTCAGACACCTTTCTTTCACAAAACCTGCTCTGTAAAGCAACCCATTTCCCCACACTGCTGCCTAGAAATTTAGAGGCTCGATAACCTTGTTGCTGCCATTCCTTATTTAAATGTGGTTCCCAGTGATGCTAGCCCATGGAAAACAGCAGCTAAGATAGCCCTGACAATAAATATATACTGAAACAGTAATTGACCTTACCCCACATGACATTATTGATACATAAGGAATAGTACTTTGCAAACATTTTCCTATTTCTTTCCCCTGGAAATCTATTTAGACTGTAAAACGTTTTAAGTTCTTTCCTCTGAAGATCCTAATAATGCTTAAAGTCAAGACTAATTAGACAAATTGATGGCATAAATAGTAATAAAACAGTGCTGTAAAAATCATCAGAAAACATAAGCCTGCAGGCACAGGTACAGAAACATTTACAGTTGAATACATTTATTACTCACAAATATTTGTAGAAAAAACTGTCCTCCACAAAGTAACACAACATATTTTTTTAGTACAATAGTGTACACGATCAGTGTGACATAGACTTCTTTAATTAAATACATTTTGATACACTAATATAAGTTTATGTATTTTTGTTACCAGTTTACAGTTAATTAAAAGTGACAGTGTTCCTTTAAATTCTCTAGAGACCATTTAATCCATTTCCATTGCTATCAGAAACACTGGTTGAAAAAATCAATACCCATTTGTGAATCTTGAGTATGTATTAAACAAGACACGTCTAACCAGTTCATTTGCACTTGAAAGCAGCCATCTGTAGAAGCCAGCTTTGCCTAAGCAGATATGATTGCTAATAATGTGATATCCCTGTAGACTACAAAGCCCACACAGAGCTATTCAGTGTATAGTTCACAGCACTGGCATTAAATTAGTTATGCTGTACTGGTGTTAAACACACACAAAATCAAACTTAAAAATCGATCAACTTGATAACATACAAAGCAAGCAACTCCCATTACCACTGTTATTTAAGATGACTCCTACAAGCGCCTAAATTTAATTTTGAAATTTACCAGCAATATAAAAGCAATTAGCATTGTCTATGGCATGAAACATTGTATTAAATGCAAATTAGAAAAGACCAGAGGAATATGACACTTTATTCATATAAACAGAACATATAAAAACATATAAAAAGAACAAGGTTTTTTCCCCAACCTTGACTTTAAAACTGAGTAACAAATGCAAATCTGCTTGCTTTACAGCTACATCATAACAATAAAAATTTAATCATTAAATATGATTTCAGCATGGAAGTTTCATTTCTAGAATCTCACATTGTGAAAAGCAAATAAAAATATACAAGCAAAATACTGATTAATTTAATAGGTGTTAACTGATGTAGCCTCTCAGGGAAAACACTCATATTTGAGCATCAAAAATGATAGTGGCAAAATCTGAATCTGTTACGTAAAGTGGTTTCTGACTGCAGAATATTAGATTTATTTATAGCTGTGGCTTCCCTTTACAACTACAACTCTACTTCCCTTTTCATAAAGCAGTTCACATGCCGCAACGAACCAATTATATGGGATTTTTTTCCCTCACTTCCTGGGGTTCAAACAAACCTATTAAAGTCCCGCTGCTCAGTATGATCTTCCTTAGTGATACCACTGAGAATAGGCTGAATTTGAAATCATAGTTTTGCATACCTTTCAAGCTATCAAATAGCAAACAAAGCCAAACCTTTTAAATTCTTTAACACATTATTGTGTGTAGAAACCTTCAAATACTGAGATTGAGTAAATCAAACTCATGTGCTTTGTAATTGCAATTTCATAAAATACAAATCTTAAGAAAATGTCAGAAGTGACAAACGAGAAATCAAATGTATATGAAATAAAGGTAAGTTTTTCTGCTTAGAAAGAAGAAGAAAATAACGCATTAGCAACGCAGAGAAGAACAGCTTTCGTTATGACATTTTTTTTGCCGTGTACAAGTTCATTTCATACTTAATAACATCAAATCAGATATAATTTGTCAGCTCTGAAAGGGCCCAACTTTGGGCACCCGAGCAGTCTCTGCCCTCTAGTGTTGAGAAAGCAGATGAAACTCTTCTCAACACAAGTGTTACCACAAAGAAGAGCAGGCTCAAGGAGAAAAGTTTTCCATTAAATATCTTTACTGTCTATTCAGCACATAGTAGCCACCCTGAACGACCAAAGTAAGGCATGGCATTTTTGATTGAGACATCATAGGGCAATTGAATAAAATACTGAAAGGGTAAACTGTAAGATCCTAATTATGCTTACCAGAGCCTAGAAGTAGAACCCACTAATCCTGAAAAAAGGGTACAATTTTATAATATAATATTTTCTTAACCATTTGCATCTGACACTTTTAATACCTTTCTTCAAAACAAGATGATACATTTTTAGAAGAAACAGATTTTCCTGTTTCATGTTTCCCTTTAGAAGTGATTAATAAAATCTCTTGCATCTTAAAAACCTGATTTTTCAAAACCAAGTCAGTTTTAAAGCTTATTAAATTCTGAACACAAATATGTAAACAGAGAGAAAAACATCTCAACACATTAGCATTACATTTAGTCTTAGTGCTGACTTGTAGTCCATGCACTGTTATATCTCGGGTACTGAAATAGTTGCATTCCTGTCCAGTAAGTTGGTGCATTTGAACTCTTTCTTAAGTAAAAGATGAAAATAGATTTTGATCAATTGCTAGAAGTGACTGAAGATTCACTTAGCATTAAGAACTTTTTCCAGTGAAAATTCAGATTTGAAATGGAAGAATGGCACATTTGGAGGGAGAAGAAAAAGTGGGGAGCTCACCTTGACAGCAGCCTCTGAACCTTCTCCTTTAAAATCTTCATATTTCATTACTTCAGCCATAATGAATCCCTTTTCAAAATCTGTGTGAATCTTCCCTGCTGCCTGAGGAGCCTTCGTCCCTTTCTGTCAAACGAAAGACAAGAAGAAAATTAATTGCATTTAAGAAGATTGATTGCAGGAAAGAGGTTTCTCCTTTTTTATATGCTTTAAGGTTCTGCTGAAACTTTGTTTCATATCAGCTAAAATGCCACACATGCAGCTGGGCAATCCTCAATACTGGGACACAGACAGTGCCTTTGCCACAGATAAACCAACCGACATTAAAGAACAGCAGCTTTGTTTTTCCTAATAGCTATCAACAGCAGTATTGATTTTAGAAGCTATGACTGTGTTTTGTTGTGAGATTTGCTTCGACCCCTAGCTTTCTACACAGAAAGTGAGGAAGATAAAGATTTTTAAATAACTTTAAAATCTGAATTACTCAGGACTTTCACTTACATCCAAATAATTTCAATTAAAGATAACATTCATGGCGAACAACACTTGCAATGAGAAATGACATATGGATGTCAAGCCGTACACATTAGCTTATTTTTATTTCAGAACAATTTTAGTAAGTTTGATATAGAACAAACTGAGTATTCTTACCAAAACATCAACAACTGAATCACTAAAAAATAAAAAATCACCGACAACTATACGATAATTTAAGTTTATGCAATAGAGGAGAATGCATTATAGCTGCATGCTTCAAATTACAAGGACATACATTCTGTGCACACACAACCATGGAGAGAAATTTGAGCAATAATGGTGACCTAAAGGCTGCTTAATAAAGCATGTTAAAGTGCTAAGGAGTCTGACACTGTAAAGCACAGTTTTTACAATAAAAGATGTATTGGCTTAATATGGCTACTCACTGATGCTTACCTGACTAAGTATCTTTGCACATTAAATCAAAGATACTCACAATCAGTCTTAAGATAAACCAGCTTTCAAATTCTCTAATAAAGAGCAAGCACTTCTACTGAAAAAATGTGGAATTTCACAATATGCTTTTTTTCAACTATGGCAAGAATCAGAACTACAAAACCCTGTTTTCATATTATTTTGGTTGCTGTTTCAGGGACCTTAGCAAGCAGTTATTATGTAAACAGAGATGAGAAAAAAAAGCTAAAAAACCCCACACATGCTTTTAAGAAAATAAGTTTAATGTGCTAAAACACATACACAAACATCTGTAGCAGTACTATTAAAAATATAAATTTACAGGAAATTATGTTGATTAATGAAAACAAATTAATTCCAGTGAATGAAATTAAATACAGCACTGAAACTCATTGCACAGCCCTAAATACAATGATGCAAAAAACAGAAGCTCAAAGACTGAACTGCACCTCCAAAAGTTGACATTGTTGTAATTTTTAAGGTAAGAGTTTACAAGTGTACACATTCCAAAATATTTGTTCTATATTGATCTTTATATTGCAACATATTTACATTCAAAGGCAAACCATTACAGCTCAGCTCTTACTGTCCTCTGGGAATAAACTGAATAAATCAGTTGATGTCTATGGCTATAACCATACTACATCAATATTTAAAATACATAATATTGTTTTAGACATTACATAAGTTCCCAGATAAACATATAAAACTACCAAAATAAACTAGGTCTAAATACTAAAGTCAGTAAAAGACCTGAATTACTGCACACTGATTTTAGGATTTGGAGCCCAACTGTGTATCCACGAGGAATATAATGACGTTATATTGCTTTTATTGCTAAAATGTAATCCCAGCAAAGCACAGGAGGAATGAACCATCCGCAACCCAAACAAACTTAGTGAATACAAAATGAAAAGCAACATCAATTTCACTGCAGACAAACCCAGTCACACAGATTAAGCAAGCACAATACTGGTACGTCTTATCTCTGACCACAGGAGGAGGGTAGACAGATTCTACAGGATGAAGAAATTCAGACTATGTAATAGGCAGAATCAATTGTTACCTGCCTCAATCAATGCAGCTCCACTTTCACTGTTCAGCAGCTCACAAATAATTAAAGTTATCCTGGACAAAAACCTCATCTGTAATGACTAGCTAACCGCCACCATGACAAACTTCAAAGTCAGTGATATCAATCTGAATTCAATAGTGTGGAACTGGATATAGCTGATGAATAAGTATGAATCTTACCCTGATGGTCCATGCACGCACTTCATCTGGGCCTGCAGTGAAAAAGTATTCTAGTTGGAGTGCTGCATATCCAGCCTTAATGATCTTTGCTAAAGCACTGAAAAAAAAAAAAAGGGGGAAGGAATCCAATTCATTCAGCACATACACATAAAACAGCTAAATGCGCCAAGTAATCAATTTACGTGGAAAGACATCACATATTTTGAAGGTATCAGGTCTACTTTTGAACAGAGCAATAATTGCAGTAGCCTTTTACTTTGAACTCTCCTCAAAAGAAATACTTTTTTACTGCAAAATCATAAAGACAGCATTTTGATTTGTTTATTTGGCAACCTACAGAAACATGGGATAAATATAAATCACCCTATCAGGCAGCACTCTTGTCTCATGCAATTTTCACGACTCCAGGTCATGAAAGCGTATCTGTTTGACTGAAATTCAATACTGAAACAATTTATTATAGTTCCTCAGAAAATTATGGCAAAATTTTCTCCACTGTCCTTATTCCCCATAGATGACGAAACAGTTTTGGTGATCATTCCTTCTCAAAAATATACATAACTAATACCTATGTTATAATTAAAACACTGTACAGAGATGACAGATGACAGTTAAAAACTTAATTTAAAATAAATCTTTTCACTCTGTCTCATGGTAAAGAAAGGAGAAGATTCTCTCTTTATAATGGTAATTACTCTGTCATTTATTATTCTATCAGCGCAAGCAATTAAATTACTGCAAGGAAATAGTTGATAATAAAGTGTAGGGAAAATGAATGCTAATTAACCTTTGTGTCATGTTCTCTTCCAGATACTTCTGTTTCTCCTCAGCACTCATATCTTGCAACTTGAGTTCCAAGGCCCCACTAAAAGGAATGACCAAAGCTCCCGGGTCGTGCTTGTCCACCCACTCTTTAATTTTTATCAACCTGTAGACAACAAAGGGCACAACATTATCTTGTAGTGCATGCATGGCTGTACCACATTCATTATTATCAAGTAGCACATACATATTCATAAGAATTGCACGGATTTATGATGCCATCTTTTTGTGTATTGCTTTCCAAGGTCAAGGCATTAACAGGCAGCAATTGCTTCAGGTGTACTCCATTAACATTTCACTGTTTCCTGGTTTCTGTTTGGCATTTAATCTACAGAAATAGGCATAATTTGGGACAATAACTAGGTGTTTGGTAGAGGTTAAATACTTGCAATCTAAAAAGTGAATAAAACTTTCTGAGAGAAAAATGTACTTCCAAGAATTATATTTATCAAATGTGGTAAAACTGAGGGCCTTCAGTTTTTCCTGACTTTTTTTTTTAATTAAAAAAAAGGCATCTCAGTAGCTAAGACTGCTGATATTAGCAGATAGGAAAGAACACTACACTCCTATATAGCAAGCTGCACGTGCTTTTTCTGCATATTGATCTGGGAGTATGCCATGGCTGATCAACACAGTTCCATGTTTCTACTGGTTTTTCCCACCTTTTTACTGTTGTTCCAGGACAAAGCTTCTGGCTTCTATACTACGATTATTTTTAAATAAAGAAAAAAAAATTTCCTATTCATCTTTAGTAACTGGCAGCATTTACAATAGCTTGCTATGCATAATTTCTTTTAGTTGAATGAAACAACAAATTTGGAGCTAAAAACTCAGAGTGTTAGTTTTTGAATGTTAATTACCCTACCTGAAGTAAACAAAACTGGCAGCCTCCTGGCAGCCAGGAGGGTCAGGTGTGCCCTGGGGTACATCAGGCCCAGCATGGCCAGCCAGGCAAGGGCTGTGATTGTCCTGCTCTGCTCTGGGGCAGCCTCACCTCCGGTTCTGGGGGAAGTTTTGGGCATCACAATGTAAGAAGGCTATAAAGGTCTTAGAGGGGATCCAAAGGAGGGAAACAGTGATGGGGAAGGGCCTTGAGGAGGAGCTGTGTAAGCAGCAGTTGAGGTCACTGGGCCTGTTCAGCCTGGGGGGGACTGAGGGAAGACCTCACTGCAGTGACAGTTTCCTGTGAGGGGAAGAGGAGGGACAGCACTGATCTCTTCTTTTGCTGACCAAAGAATGAGGGAATGGCCTGAAGTGGTGTCAGGGGGGGCTTAGTTTGGGTGTTCGAGAAAGTTCTTCACCCAGATGGACAATGCTCTCAGGCACATGGTGTGACTCTTGGGGATGGTTTTGTGCAGAGTCAAGTGCTGGACTCAATGATCCTCATAGGTCCCTTCCAAATCAGAATATTCTGTGATTCTGTGAAAACTTTAGAGCAGTAGATGGTGTTTAAAAAAAAATCTTTAAACACAAGCATCATATTCATGACTGCAAGTATTTATTGTAAGTTTAAGGGAGACATTTGTAAATTACCTGGGAGGAGTTCACTACTGTTAACAGGACACTTTCTAAACACGTATGAATGGGAAGAATGACAGCTCTATGCTCAGCAACCAAACACAGGAGCCATGGGAATACTTCCTGTACACGAATAATGGAATCATAAAACACAGCACTTTGGGTGCCAGCAATGTTTCAGACCTGAAGCACCCACCATAGAGCACAGGGCTTTATGCTTGCTGAGTTCTTTTTCTTAGTCCTGCTAATCTGTAAGATTTAGACTAAGGTTTTAGCTGCTATTATACTAAAGTGCTTTGAAACTGTGGCCTGCAAACCTTTAAATAATCAATGCAAATGTCACTTCAGAAAAAAATGAAGTCAACCACAAGTTCATCAACACACATTTGTCAGAGAAAATAGCAGGGGATCAGAGCTATTATGAGATTAAGTGCATGGCCGACTGAGTAAGGTTTTAGATGGTACAAAGAATATAGAAGTTCACTCAACAGTTTTTACACATTTGTTATATAAGGCTGGTCTTCTATCATTTACTTATGTAAATACCCCGTCAATGTTCTTCAATCCTCATTATACTAATCTTTTCCTGCCTCCAGTTACCCAGTGAAAACAGAGTTTGGGATCCAGGACTGATAATGAAACACTACTGCCTCCAGAAACATCTGAACTGAAAATCACAATTAAGGTGTGTTTCCCAACGGGAAATCTGACACTTAACAGCATTTCTAAAATTAACATTTGCAGTTAATTAATTTATTTTGGCTAACAAATTGGGTATCAAAGTTCAGAGCTTATAAATGCCAACATTTTACAGAAAATAGGTCTCAAAATGAATCTACGATTCATGAGTGTACTTCGACACATGTGCATACATTCTTTATAGATGGGTTTTTTAAGGAATTACCTAACACTGGTCTCCAGACTAATTAAATAATGTGCCAAGTGAAGAAAGATGGAATGAAATGTGTAAACCTGAAAAAGTGAAACGAGCATGAAAATAATGTCAAAAATTTGATTCAAATTCTGTTTGGTAAATATGGTCATCATAACTAATAAACTAAGAACTATTGTGGAACAACAAGATAAGAAATAATTACTTTGGCTAAAACACCAATTCAGAATAATAATAGTCTTAGACTGTCATTTTAACAGCTTTTCTATTGAGTCCTTAGAGGGATTATTTGCATTCCTCAGGTATTCTATTGTACGATTCAGATGAATAAAGACTTACAAATCATTCCTCTACCGCCAGTGTGAGACTTTGATCCAGTGAATACACCATTGTACCTTAACTATAATTGGCAAAAAACCTGACAGTGTAGAGCATCACAAGCTTAATAACAAAGGAGAATATCTCAAAGTGTTGACAGACGATCTTCATAATGCAGGAGCAAAGCTGGTACATTTTACCAATAAATGAGCACTGAGGTCTAAAGGTCTCTGAAGTGACTGACATCAGACCTGCTACAGCCTCTCTAAAAGAATAAGGTAGTGCATCCCACTCTGTACAGTCAGGTTCTCTGCCCGAGTCTTACTTTTGTGACTTTCGGTGTCACAGGAATTACTAAAAAGTACCAAGGAATTCCCCTAAATGTGATCAAAATAAAGAAAACACACAAAAAAGTAAACACTCAAATATAAATATTGATTATTTCTAATTCACGTTTTCCCCAAAGTAGAATGCTTAACTACTAATCAGTAAAATAACAGTGTATGTTTGCCTTCCTATTACAGATAACCAAGTGTGCCAAACAGATCAAAATGGTCTTAACAAATGGTTACAATTAATGTCATAGTCTGTTTTATTTGAGCACAATTTTTCCAAAGAAAATTATGTATGTCTCTAAAAGGACAGCAATAGTACATTCATTTTGGGCCTTTAAGATAAGCAAATTCTGGAGTATCTCTCCATTATTTCACGCTATACTTGAAAATAAATAATGACAAATACTGGATTTTATGCTTAAAGACTTTTAATACTTAAAAACTGCCACTGCATGCTAAAATGTAACAAAATGAAAAGTAAAAAACCAAAAAGTAGAACTGACAGCACCCATGACCATGATTAACAGCTGAAACTACTTTAAGAAATGAGGAACTGCTTGAGATGAAAACCCTTCTTTACAAAGTAAACCAAAAACTAAGTGAAAACAGCGTAAGAGAGTGGGATTTCTGTGACATCCAACAGACTTTCCCTTCTGGGGTAGCTTGGTTCCTCCCTTCCCTGTGGAGAGGAGTGTGCCAACAGCAACTAGAGAGGGTTGCACAATTGAAGTCTGACTGATGCCAGAAAACAGACAAAATATATTTTCTGGAAAAAAAAACACAGACTCAAGAGACAGCAAGACATCCATTCATTCTGTGATGGCAAGCAGAAAAGCATATTATGACTGTGTAAAAGCCTGACACAAGAACAAAACCAAGGCAAGTGCAAAACCAGACATCATCTTGCAAGTGAAGGCAGCACTCAAATTTCTGATCAGGGAAAACACTAAAGAGGAATTCAGATGCTCATTTCCACCTAGCACTGAGACTGTTGTTTGATAAGGACATAAGGAGTATCAGCAGCGTGATCAGTATTTCCAGTAAACCACAGGGGCCAGCAACTTCAACTGCAGACAGATCAGGACAACTACCAGAGTTAACTCTTGATACTAAATCAGGATGCACAAGACCATGGAGAAAGGTTTAAAAATGATGGCACTCACTGAGAAGGCCAATAAGCAAAGAACACCAGAAATGGGAGTTGTACAGAAGGGGGTGCCTTCACTTTAAAATGGGGATGCTTACTGAGGCAGAAAAAACCAAAACCTGCAGCCAACCAAAATAAAAAGGTATAAAAGTTGCAGAAGGTACATTACCTACAAATCAATATTTGAGAGAGTTTCACATGAGAGATCCAGCTGGGAACAGAGACAGAGTTCAGATGGAAATCTGAAGAAGTGATGGAAGAGAGAAGCTGCAGAGAAAGCTTAAGCTCAGTGGACACCTGCAAGACAAGATGATCTGAAAACCTGACCCCTGAGAAGGAAGGTGATTTGTGAAAGTATGCTTTTATACAAGCAAGACCAAAAAAACTAATGGAAGAGAAACAAGTGTTTTTCTGTTCTACACTTGAACTACGAGTGAAAACCAGCAGAAACAAAAGAGCACGGCAGGGAAAAAGAAAATATCAGGCAGGACAAGAAGGAAAGAAACAAATGTAGGTAAGATAAAACTAAATTATCAAAATTTACAAAAGACTGGAAAAAAGATCCACAGATAGAAATGAGAATAAGGACTTATAAATTCCAACAGGCTCTTCCTGTTAGCAGTTCTGTACAATACCAACTTTTAAAGGCTTCTAAACTCAATCTGTTGAGTGTTTGCTCCCTGTTGTTGAAGTTTTCCATAGGTGGAGCCTAAGCCACCTTTATTTTAGCTAAACTGAGCCTATAGACTGTGGACCAAGAATATACACTCCCTATTTAGATCTTTAAAAATGTAGGCAATTTTTATTTTCAGCTTTCCTTGTAAGCCACATATTGCTTCAACTTTGAACCTTTTTGTTTGGTCTCTCTTCAATTGGTCTAAAAGTTTCTGAAAGCACACAGTACCCAATGCACTTCTCAGAGTTTTCAATAATAATATGTTATAAACATTTTAAAAAGCTAGAGGATTAACTCATTTTTCAGGTGATTTTCCTGTTTATTAAACCCAGTCTAGCATTTGCTTTTTTTTCTGACAGCACTGCAACATTATCTCATGCTCAGGTTATAACTTATTGAGTGACTAGCTATTCTTAATACTATGTTTGCATAGTTAATTATTCCTGTATAAAACCCTTCTCAGGAGCTGCACCATGGCTATTTTTTCCTAATGATTTCTTCTGTTTCTTGAGATGCTCCTAAGTTCTAATTACACATATGTGGACATCTCCTAGACTGGGGGTCATCCATAGCTTTAACAAGAGTGCTCATCATCCAGCTCATTAATGGAAATACATAACAGCATTCAACCAGTAGCTGCTTCTGCAGGATTCCTCATGTGATATTCTTTGTTGGGGAAGTGTACCACTGATAATTATGCTCTGTGTATTATCTTCCAACCAGTCTTGCACATTCAACTTCCAGTAGTTTCCATCTAGCCTATTCAATTTCCTGTCTTGTTCATGAGAGTGCTGTGAGGCACTGAAACCTTTGAAGGCTTAATAAAAATCCCAATACTCAGTATATTTTTTTGCTATATGCAAGACTGTTACATTTACCACAAACAAAATATTAGATTCATCTGACAATCTAGACAAGTAATGAACTGTCAACATGAATTTGTGAAGACAACTGGGCTGCTTTTAGGGGATTAAAACATTGGATTGTTCCAACATTTTTCTTGAAATTAAAAGAAAAATCATTGACTTAAAAATACTTTATTTCTTCTCTCCTTTTTGTGAATTTCTTTTGTCTTTTGAAATCACATCCATTATGAGGTTCCAAATGAAACCACAAATTATCAGAAATGATGATGAGTTAAGAAGAATTGTTTCTTTTGCCACTTCCCAAAACCATGAGGACAATTAGGTTTAGTTGATTTGGTAGGATGGAAGACCTTATTTACCTAAGCACCAGTACTGCATGGCACAGTGCCTAGGTGATGTCCTTCCCTTCTGTTCTGGTAGCAGGCACAGATCCACGGAGATCTGGTCCTACTGTTCTCACATGAGGATAACATACATATTATCCTATGGATAACATGTATATGTACCCTTATGGATAATATGTACATGTATCCTTATGGAGATCAGAAACAGCTTCAGTAAGCTTTCACTCCAAATTTCTACAATTAACGAATGATGGGATGGTAAAACCAACAGAACAAATGTATATACAAATACAATGTATAACAAATGTGTGATTCTGTATCACAGAAATGCTCTGTGCCAGAAGTGAAGAAGGGGAAGAGGAAAGCACAGGTGGTTGTCACTCTGCTGTAGTGGAGCACTGCGCTCTAACTGCCTTTCTCTGACTATCCCTTTCTTCTTGCATTACATAAGAAGACAGAATGACTAAACAGGAAAACATTAAGGAGTAAAAAGGTACCTTCTTCCTCACCATGATAAGTTTTTATGAAGATGACAAATCTACAGAAGGTATGGGAGGGAGTACCTGTTACAGACCTCAGCAACCACGTCTTAAATCACCAGTGATGATTATAAGTTTATTTTTTTATTCCCTGTTCCCAGCTGGCCAGATGAAACACAGCAATCCTTCAATTTCAGAAAGCCCTTTCCCAGCCCTCACCTGCAAACGCTTTCTAGAAACAGTTCAGAACAAAAGCTCTGCCTCCATGCACTGGGCTGCTCCCTGGCCAAGTGCCCCCTGTCAGCCTCTCAGGACAAGAGCTTGAGGAACTCACCTCTACATTTATCCTGCATATCCTGAGAGCTTTCAGCTCCTCAGCACCTTCCCATAATCCAGTGTCCATACCACCTCCAATATTTAGTCACTGCACCCACCTGAACACTCTAAGAGGCCAGCGTGGAGGACCCATCTCACATAATAGATGTCACTGACATCTCCTAACACAGATTGACTTGAGCCTCAAAATAAGAAGTGGAACAGCCCTTAAAATTCTTTACCTTTTAGGGACTTGCCACACATCTCATGATCACAGGAATCTTATGGCAGAATGGGTACATCAAGTATCTCATTCTACCAGATCCAGATTTAAAATTTTTAAACTTCATTGCAATTTCAACTTACACTGTTATCAAAAACAAAATCATGGAGGTTCCTTTCCTGACCAAGACTTTCATTTGACATTTCTTATAGATGGGTTTATACCTCCTTAACATTTTCCTTTGAAATGTAAGTAATCCCAGGTTCTGTGCCTCATGTGTCAAAGCAAGTTCTTCCAAAGCCTTGATCTCTATCATGGCCATTATCTTAAATCCCCAATAATTCTGCAAAATCATTTGTTAGATGGGGTGACTAGTATTGCACCTACTACTTTTTTCAAGTTGCATCCCAGGTTTTAAAGAAACATTTTCAGAACCTGAACATGAGCTTCTCATCTCATTCCTTACCCATCCAGATGTTACACTTGCTTTTCTGCTAGCAGCTGCAGCACATGGAGCAGGGCCCCTACAGCACTCCCTGCAGGCATTCTCAAGCTGTTCACCAATAAAAACAATCCAGTAAAAAAGCAGCTTTTGGAGGGAGAATTTACTTCTTTCATAGCTCCCCTCTCCAGCTATTGCCTTTTAAAATTGACCAGTTAACTTTCCCACATATCCTTAGAAATGGCTGTGCCAATATAACTGAAAGGTGCTGCAGGAACCAGTAAAGACTACTAAGGACAGGATGTCTTAAGTTAGCCAACCACCCAAAAAACACCAATACCATGGAGCCAAGTTCAATCAGGAATTTCATTAATTATTATTGAAAAATGCTTATAAATGGCAGGACTCCTGAGTAAAAATTATCCCATATGAGATCACTTATAAATGGATTCTTCCAAGCTGAAAACAATGGTTGACAACAGAATTTTAAAAATCAAGGCAATATTCTGAAAATTCCTATCAAAGAACTTTATGCCCTCAAGATAAAGCTCTGTTAACAAATTAACATAATATGGCAGTAGCAGAGGGTTCTCAGCTTGCCTGGTCTAGAGAGCTACCCAGAGATATTGGCTGTTTAATGGTATGCTAAAAACACACAAGGACACAATGCTTCACTTACAAATTTGTATGTATGACCAACCACTTTTTGAATGTATTTCATATAAAGATTTGGCTCAACTGACATGAAATGTTTTTGGTTTGCAAAATGTGGGAGCTGTGAAAGATGTAATACCAGAGAACATGAACCTGCATATCAAGAACCAACAGTAGATAACGAACAGAAAATTTCTGTATCTGGGAGAAGCATGCTTAACAGAAAAATAAAGTTCATGTATTGCAGTAACTTTGAATTAAAAGACACCAAGATGGTAGAACGACAAAGAAGTAAAATAATCCAGGATGATTTTTTCTGCAGATATATATATGTAGAGCTCCCACTAAAAAAAGATTTAGCAGTACATTATACAGCTTATATAATCTAGCAAAAGCTCAGTCAAGGTAAAACATTTGTAAGATGCATCACTTATGAAGAATAAAGATCTTAAAATCCAATTTCAAAACATTCATTTCTGATCTGATTTCCAAGACTGTAGTAACATCTCTATCCAAACTATGGTCCCCACTAAGGTGAGTGAAACCAATTACAACTTGGTATCACAACCAACTCAAACAACAAGTGGTACTAGACTGCCACGGCAGCACCTGCTGGCACATGAATGGCTTACAATTCTCCTTGGGCTGCCAGCTGGGAACACTAATTCTGTCTGAACTAAAAAGACAAAAAAGAGACGGCTGTTGCAAGGATCAAGAACAGCCAAGACTCAATTACTGATGAACCCACATAACAACAGAGACTGCAACAAACTGTGCATATTACATATCCTAGTTATGGGCACAACAAGCCCTACTTAAGCACATATACTTTGGACCAGAAATATACTTTTAAAGTCCCATCTTGTCATTCTTTCTGCTGTCATTTATAAAATACATAATTTACAATGGTTATCTTGAAAACTGTAACAAAATAATTTAACAATTATTCATTCATAAATTATAGCAGAAGGAGCAAATATCAGTCACAAGGCTTCCGTGCAAATTGGTGATAACTGAGATACTATTACAGATTAGTAGAAGAGTTCCTATTCCGTAGTCAGGCTTATGCTATGGCATAATAATTTTAAGTCTTGTCTCTTGACAGGACTTCTTTATGTCACATGAAAACTATTACTGAGAGTCCTGTACATAGCAAGACAATTCATATCAATGCTATTATAGTAAAGTCTCAAATATATAAACTCAAAAGGTTATGAGCCATTCATAAATTAGAGTATTGACCAAAAAGACTCCAAAGATATTGAATGGTTAATACTCAACCTAGAGCAACTCAAAGAATACAAGGCTTTATTTCAGACCCCTGATTTAGACACCTAATCTAGCTCTGCTCCCTATATAGTTAATGAAGTAGGAGGCTCTTCTGAGCGCAATTCAGAGTACTTAAATTAGGGCTCCCTTTCTCATTTTCTTCTTAAAGCATCTCCCCTCTCCTCTTTTCATAGGCTGCTTTAGAAACTAACCCTTACCTTATATGCCTAAGACACTCACATAAAATTATGTGATGGGCCTCAGTCCTGCCTCCTGCTGATAAACTTCCCCAAAACAACGTCTAATAAATCCAACAGCATACACTGTACTGTCATATGAACAAGTCCATGTCTGAGTAAAGCGCTAAATGAGTTCAGGATTTTCACAGCATGCAGAGATGCCTTGTATGAAATGTACTTCACTAATTTGAAAAGCTGTCACAGAAATGTTCAATTCCACAGACACAGTCTGTTTACCTGTCCAAACTATGGTGAAATGAAAAAAAAAAATTAACCATGTCTGAATCATCTACTAAAACATACTTGTCCAAGGGGAATGGTAACTTTGATTTTTTTTCAGATGCCAGAATAAGTATCTGGATCAGTGTCACACTTCATTTATCTGACAGACTAAAGGATCTGTTAGACACAGATTTTTAAGGCTGAAAATGGAATGACACAGTATATTTCTGTCAGAAGTAAATAATCTTATTCTATGGGTGGGTATGCACAAAACATTTTTATTTGAAAGTACAAAACTAAAATTTGATTTATTATAAAATTGTTTGCTTACCAAGCTTCATTTTTGTATCAGTTATGGGATTAGGAAGCATTCAACACCCTCAACAATTTCAACAATAAAAAAATAAACAATTTCACTGAGAAGAACTCCACCTTGAAGTTACAGTGCTCGGCGCTATGCTTTACCCTTACAAACACTAGCACTAACAATAGGATCAAAAAGCCAAACCTAAAAAGCATGCTACTTTTATTTTTGTCACTTAGCCCAGAAACCATTTTTCAATAAAGTCAGAACGTAAGCCCAGAATCATACTAATCCATGTTCAGTCTCTCCTGAGTAAAGAAAAGGCTCCATGTGTGGTGGCAAACATGAGAGTTGTCAACATAAATGAAAATGTTCATGAATAAAAAACAGGCTGTTATAAAGAGCTAATTATAATATTACTATCAATTGCTAGCTTGCACTTGCAAATCTTTCATATCATATAAATGCATTGTTTTTGACGTTTCTCTGTAGCTAAACATCACATCATTTCACTTTTTCAAAGTAGTTCAAACATGCATGGGATATACTATAAGGAATGTGATCTGATCTACAGTTGCACTGAAAAGAAAAACTATGACAAGAAATGTGCAGTCATTAAAAATGTAAAACATTAATCATCTCCCAAGTAAAAAAAAAATCCTGACTTCTAACAGCCTCTATAAAGTGATTTCTACTTTCTTTATATTCATTCTTACTGTCCAAAACAGCAGTTGAAAACAGTTATGTGAATGACGACAAAAACAATACAAACATCCAAAGCACTACTGACACTGAACTATTCCGCTTCCATCCAGATGCTTTCTTACCACAAGAAATGCTGTTTATTTGCTTCAAGCAATCATCTACACTTTTCTAGAAAATACAGTTTGAGAAATGTTTCACTAACAATGAACTTCTCAATGACATTTTCAATTAAAAGCACTGCTCCTATTTTAACGCTCACATTTTCTTCTGTTTCAGAAGCAGCCTAGAATTTTAGTTAGGAAAAGACCTACTCAAGAGGGAAGAGCCCCAGTAAGTAAGAGATGGTTAAAAGTAGACCTAGCCAAAGGAAAAATACTAAAATATCATATTGGGCAGCTATTCTGGGCCATGATAGTCTATGCATTTCTCCACCAAACAGTCACTTAATCGTCACACACAATGCAATTTTAGTCTTAGTTTGGTTGAGTAATGACACTATCAAAGAAGAAATGATGACAGAAAATAACCTTGGGTAAACACAAGTAATTTGGTTTAAAGGAAAAAATAAAGCATGTCCTGATAAATTTATTCTCTCATTGATATGACATATGATTTTCTGTGCAGGAGGAATGCATCTCTAAAGTGTGCTGTGTGTAAAACTACTCATTCAGCTGGAGAAGAAGGGGAAGTGGATTTGTAGAGACTGAGGACTGAGCAATGCGCTGGATATGATAACAGGAGAACAAATTAGTCTTTCAGGGTACTAAATCAAAATTCACCAGGATCAAATTTAGGACTGATCATGTTAAATACATTAATGACCTTGACACAAACATTAGTTGCATGCAAATTTTATGTTCAATGCAGGGACAGGAGACGTTTTCCTCAAGAAAAGTCATCATCATTGTCAACTGAAAGTGACAGAGAAGGGAGTTCACACTAGGTTAGCACTCTTTAAAGCAAATCTAAGCCACCAGGACAATGCAACAGGGGAAAGGAAAATATCATCTACAGATCCTACTGGAAATGCTTCCCTTTGTTAACAGGATGCAATGTATCTGCATATAAGGTATTCCTGAAAGCGTAAGGAGAACTACATGCAGCTGTGGTCAGCTAAGTTCAGAACAGGTCTAAAATTATCAGAGGGATCTGAACCTTGTGTAAATGACACAGAAAGAGAAAACTGATAATACCTGCTTTAAATAAGGAGATAAGCACCAATTAGATAAGATACTGTTTAGTCTACAGGACAAAGCTGCCTTAACACCAATGAAATAAGCCAGCCATGGAAAAACAGAGGCTGGAAATTAGCAGAACATTTTCAACCCAAGGCAGCAGCAAGGTTCTGTGAACTGCCTCCCAATACTAAGTGCAGAACAATCAGCCACTGTTAAAAAAAATCCACAACAAATCACCACCTTAATTAATTTATGGAAGTCATTATACTGTGTAGCTACCAACAATAACTGGTTCTGTACTGAATGCAGAGGAGGGATTACAGTAATTTAGGGATTACCATATAGTTACAAGGAAGCACTACACTTTATGAATTCAGAAGTACTTAAACGCTATGCAGAAATGCACAGGAGGACAAAGAGGTCTCAATTTCATACAAATCAAGTTCCTACACCTTTTGTAAGAACCAATGCCTTCACTGGGAGGAAGGCAGAAAGAGCTCAAGCCCCACATACTCGAATTGGCTAGTGCTGGCCAGCTGACCAGCAGCAGTAGGACTGTCAGACTGATGCTACCTGTGCTCACTGCCTGATGTCACTGCCTCCTAAAGGGAGAGTATAAATTTGGGATCACTGTTGTAAGGAAACAAGACTCAAAACTCCTGGACAACCAGACTTCTGCTCTTCCAAAATAAAATGTACATAAAGTCAGAAGTAGCCCTCTATACCATACTTAGGTACCAGTACCACTCACAAGGACAGCACAGGTAAAGCAGAAGAGGTGGCTGAAGCACAGCTTGGCAGTAAGTCATCTCAAAATTTCAACAAGGTACAATTTTTAAAATAGCACTAATAATAGCACTGGACTTCAATATACTAGCTGGTCAAATGAAGAAAATTAAGAGTGTTTTAATTTTGAAGTATGTGAAATTTTTAAATTAAATTTTCCTACTTGGTATCAGAAACAGAGATTTAAAAGAGACAAAAAATCCAGTCCCTCATCACCAAATCTCCAGGCATGTGGCTTTAACATAAGGCCTTCCTTCTACAGTATTGAGTTTTGCTTCAGAAAAAGGGAATCCCATCATCAGGGGTCCCCTACCTACCCAACCCTACTGCATCCTCATGAGCAAGCTTGTCCTTTCCATGGAGCAAGGTTGGCCATAAAGGAAAGGTACACCCCTAAGCACCACTAACAATCTTCATTGTGGCATTTTCTGACTTTGAAATGTGTCCCATTACAGCATTAAGACACTTAATATAGCAGGACATAATTTCCAATTTATAAAAAAGCCACCAATAAACATGCTGAATCCTAAAGTGAATGTACTCATTAAATACGCATTACACAAACCTATCTTTGAGCTAATGTAACTACAGTCAGCATTTGCCCCTCAGTAAATTAGAAGCTGTTCTGCTGCAAGGTGTCACAGGTACTTGCTAAGAGCTCAGAAACAAAAAGACATAGTACCCCTGAATTTCATGCCATGCATTCCAAGGAGAAAAATCTATTGAGTGCAGTCTCTTCTGATAATTTTCCCTAAAATACGGCCACTTTCCCATCCAACAGTTCTTCACATCCTGTTGCTCACTCTGCTTTCTTCTCCCAGTGTTATTCTCCATTCTTCAAAGCCTTCCATCCTGGTCCAAGAGCTCTTTAGCAAGATGTTTCCAAAGGCAACTCTCAGAACTGGCACTTCGCTGAATTCACACCTCCCTCCTACCCTTGCTGTGGTCACTCCCACACCCCTACTTCCTTTTACCTCCTTTGCAGGGTTACCAGCTCTGCTCCTGGTCACAGACCCACTTCCTGCTCAGCTTCATTCATGCTTCAACATACAGAGGTACAACTGAGACTCTTGCAAATCCCTCTTAGGTCTGCTCAATTCTTAAATTTAGCAACAGCTATTTCAAAGAAAAATTCCTTTACCACTGTGTATCTCACAGTATTTAGTATTACATTAATCATCTACCACTGTACTTTCTTACAGTTTTTTAAAATAAATTGTACAAATTCTGACGTTCTGAAATTCGTTCTGCACAAATCCAATGCATATTGATGATTTTTCTCACTAAAAAGTGGACAAAGTATTTATGTAATAGGCTGAAATAAGCAAAGCTCAGGTATAAAATACCAGTCTAGTAAACAAAAATAAACAAATAATCCACTGTACAGTTTAAGTACCACAGACAATAAAGATGTATACTAGATATATACAGTAATATCTATTATAAAGAAATATTAGATACAAGTCTCTCAGTAAAGTCTAGAAAACCACAGGGCACATAGTTGTACTGTTAGTGCTTCCACTTAGCAGATGAAATCTTATCTTTACACAGAAAAAGGACAAAAAAATGGGGATGTAAATACAGCAATCTGAAACATGGTAGCACTAACCAATACTGCGTCTTTCCTTGAAACAAAAATTTGTCTCAGAAAAGATGCCGTTGATAGTTTCTCTGGCGCATTCAATGTTATTGTACATGTTTGTCTGGTACAAACCTGTGGAGCCTGCAATAAGAAATGCCAACAGTGCAAAAGACTTCGTATGAAAATATTCAAGTTGAAGCTGCGCACATCCTCAATTTTGCTTTTCACCACAAAGAAAGCCCAACTATACATTATGAATCAATCAGAAAGAGGACATATTTATTTATGTTGCAATAAAAATAAGACAAAGTATGGAACTTCAGTGATGAGATGCCTAAACCAGAAGCATTTTCCCAGCCCTACAGCAGTTAAAACAAATTACATAACAATCCTTTACAGAGAAAGCTCTTACTGAATTTGAAAAACACTTACATGCTGCAATTTTCAGAAAAGCACCACGCTAAAAATGCATTCCACTCATTCAGAAGCAACCCAGATTCAGTACTATAGAAGCTAAAGGTACTGCTCAATACAATGATTCATAGTTTCTCTAATAGGAAGATTCAGCAGTTTTCAGACGAGACCTTTATTCCCTCTCTGAATAAATGATGCCTGAAATTTTTATTCTTGTTCTAATGGAATTTCAATGGCCTTCACTGCAAATCTACTGGAAATTTTCGCATATTAAGTGGAAAAAATTAAATGATGTTAACCACATTTTAATGTGATTAAGGCTGACAGGGTCATTATTTCTGCTAATCACTCAGTTTAAAAAGCTCAAACAAAACTTTGTAACAGCCAACGTTTTTTCTGGTTTTCTGTATGTCTACTGTAGTTGAGAATTAAAACCACTACTGAATATGAAACACAGCATATTCCATAAAAGGATACATCAAATGTTTGCTGCAATTTGTGCATGGATTTCATAATAATTAATTTAAAACTTTAAAAAGGGGGGGAATTGTTCTTTCAGAATGTATAGTCCTTTACTTCTTTTGTCTTCCTCAATCAAAAGATAAAACAGAACAAGGGAATATATACTTATTTCCCCATATGTCATATTTGCTAGTAAACAAGAGAAAACATTTCTGCATGTCTTTACTGTGAACCACAAGATATGTGTAATTACAGAAAATAATTTCTCAGACCATGTCTGTTAGCCTCTGCAATAAGGAGTTCTGCTTATTACCATTTAGGTTGGCATAATCTGGAAATTGGGCATAAAGAAGTAGAACAGAATGAGTAGCAAAGATTATATAGTTTTCAGAGTGCCTTGTAGCTGACTTGCATGGAGGATCAAACAACAGGACAGAAAATTAAGGACACTGCTGCTCTGGCTCAGCTTGAGAGGCACAGCCTTAGAGCCAGCCCCCTTGCTCAGAGGTCTGGCACCAACAGCAGCAACTGCCAGTGGAGCAGCTCCCTAAAAACACAGAAGCTTTGAGGATGACTGAACAGGGCAGAAGGACTTCACCTAAAAAACAGACATAAGTTTGTCTTGTTCATACTGCCAGAGGAAGGGATATGGTGTTTGTGGGATTTGTATTTTGTTTCTGAGTGGGAGGAGGCTGTTCACAGGTTTTCTTAGGCTTGCATTTTAGGCTTTTTGAGGGATTACCACTCTCTGCAAAGATGACCACTGTAACGCTTACTGCTGCGTAATAATTAATACCACCCTCTGGGAATCATTACTTCCGGATGAGACGTACTTCTCATGCCATGTTATCTCTTTCCTCACAACCTCTAAATTTACAGATGATTAAAAAAGAGGGGAAAAAAAAGCATTTCAGCATTCATATTCATTTTTTTTCTACATAAGTAACTTGCTCATACACAAGTTACTTTCTTTCTCTTCTAAAGTGCGGACAGACTGATTCCCATTGATCATTCCCATATGGTTCAATAGATACATTGCAACCTAACTGAATCACTAAAAACCACTTACTGAATTACAAAAAGAAATTTTTAAAAAATTAAAAATAGTAAACAAGATCATTACCTTCTTAACCTTAGGGTATGCGAAATTTATCTGAAGAATATTTTATTTCCTTCCCACTCCTTAGCAAAATACCTGAACACAGACTGTAAGATCTACTTTATGATTACAACAACAACAAAAAAAAAAAGCTGAGTAAAAAAGATGGTAATTATACCCATGTCTTTTCCTATAAGACTTTACTCCTTTGTATCTCGCATGTACTGCTAGCTGTATTTCAATAGCCAGCAGCTTTTTTTCCTAACAAAACATTTGCTTCATACCTGAATACTTTCCATAGCAAGACAAAAAGTCCAATGACATTAGATGACTTACTACAAGGAACAAACTACATCAATACATTACAGCTGTAGTCTGTGGTGTTCTCAAAAATAAACGTTATCAGTATCGTTGCATTTTCTAATTTTAGTTTTTTAGTGTGAAGCCATGCACTAGTGCCTCAACTAACAGCCCCACTGAATTCTTGTGCTCATCTAAGAAGGGACCCTGCTGAATGTCCTAATGCATCTTATTGTGAATCTTCAGCAAATAAAACTTCATGTATGAGCTCATGATGTGCTTTGCTGCTGGAAAGTCACAGGCTCTGTGGGAAGCTTTTTATCTTCCCAGCAGTCAGTTCTCTGAGAACATCAGTGCAGCTACTGTAGTTACCTGTAGATTACTTGTATTTTCTCACATCTGTGTCCAGCAATCTAAACCATGATGATAAAGGGTCATTAGGTTTTGAGTGAGGAAGGGGATGGACTAGACAATTTGCTCTGATAAGCTCCTTGTTGCGAGTGCCGGTTTAGAATGTGAAATGCAGGGTTATGCACATTCTCAACGCCAACGCCTGTGCTCTCAGAGCACCAATTAAAAATCACACTCAGCCCATCTCAAACTACATCAACACATCTTACCTGAAATTTTTACAATTAAAATATTGCAATAAACTAATTCTGTCATGGTAAGAAGGACATGAGCTGTCTATTAGCCACAAAAGAATTCAGGTACAATTACTAAGATAACTGCTGTTTGGAGCACAGCAAAGCAATTTCCCACAGTGGGGCTTACAGTTCAATTTACCAGTTGGGCAAATATTTTGTGCTCTGTAGTGGTCCACAGAGTTAACAGTTACCTGTAACATGTGAGTAGTGTTATACTTGGAGAAAACTTTTTTCAACCTAAACAGGTGTTTCAGCTTTATCCCTTCACATGAATACAGATTTTTTTTCCAACCTTTTTCTAAGAACTCTTTTAAGACTTCCATTTAACATTAAATGCAAATGTTATGAAAGAGCCAATGGGTCTATTTTCCCATTCCAAGCTACTCACACTGAGATCTTGTAAGTTATAGGCTGCTTGTAAGAGGAATAAGCACAATGTCACCTATAAAATTATGTTAATCCTCAAGTAACTTGATGAGGCGGTAACAGGCTTTTTTCCTTTCTTCCTTATGGGATATGTTTAACTCAGTAAAAAAATAGTAATAATAAAAAAAAAAAACCCTATTCTCATGAACTAAACAATAATGAAAGAAGGTTGCATTTTCATATAAAGCAAAACCAGGTTATACCATGAATACAGTGAACAGTTCCAATGACATGGCCAGTGACAGAACTGTGAGAAGCCTTTAAAATATTTATCATGAATTTTTGTGTCAAAATGCAGTGAGTATTATGGTATTGTGTTAGGCATCAGATAAATACATAGAAGCACAAATGGGCCATTAAATATTTCTTGGTCAATCTTCAAGGCATCACAAGGAATTCAGGGATTTAAGAGTACAAAGAATGGAATTCCTACACTTCCCTCTTCTTGAAATTAAAGAGTAAAATAATTACCATTCAAACACCAACTCATCAGCTTAGATAGTTCAAAAGGGGTTTTCTCCATTGCCCTCACAGAGATGATGATATCCTGCTATGTTGCTTTTGAGTCTTAATTTTAAGTCAGTGAAGAAAAACAGAAGGTTGATATTTTACATTAAAAAGGTCCATTTTACATTAAAAAGGTCCATTTCCAAATTACAGTAATTGTAACAATACATGAGCTCATAATGGATTTTCTACCAAGATTCATTTGAAAATGAGCTCCTTAATTTTATCACTTGGTTTTATAAAAATACATCTTTTAGTTCCAACTGCTGCAAGAGAACTGGCTACATACACAACAGTGGTTTGGCTTTCTTTTTTTATCAGTCCATGGTCTTCAATGAAAATGCATCATTTTGAGAACATTAACAGTCTGCATTATCAGAAAAAATGAATTCTTAATAATTATTCATACACCAAGTAGCTGTAAACCCAAATCATTTCAGAAGACCTGAATGTGTCAAGAACTTTGACAATTATGACTGGAGCCAGGAAACTGTAGCACTGCAGAATTTCTTATGAATTTTTCTAGTTACTTTTTATAAATGCTGTCCTAGATGACAGCTTAATGTGTACCACATGCAATATTTATTCTTCTTCAGTGTCAGACTGTCTAGCCATCCAAGGGAATACAAAGAATGTCACTTATTAGGATAAAAGCACAAGGAAGGTAATCAAGGACATATGTAACATCAGCCAATCATGCCCTATTTCAACATCCTATTCCATTCATAACAGTTCAACAATTATTTGCTTACTGATAACTTGCTTTCAGGCTGTTTGTGTTCCCCATAATGGTGGTTTGCATTTATTTTGCTCTTTAGAATTGGACACTTGCTGTGCCATGCATGTTTGTCAAAACTTTCTATCTTCTGTCAGAAAGAGCTTTAGCATATCAAACAATTTCTGTTTGTCAAAAATCAGTAATAGAACAATCTAGTTACCTTCCATGTCAATAGGGTACTAACAAAACTAGGGACCAGAAACAAAAGGCTATCAGACACTACACACTACTGCAAGACAGGCAGCTAAACCCACATTTCTATTTACTGTACTGATCATACAGCTATGTCTTTAAGAAAAGCCTAGTACAAAAATTAGACCCTGAATGGAATGGAAATGTACTTCAACAGGATACTGTCTGAACACAAAGACATTAACCTTACTGTTAAGCTTGAAAACCAAATTTCTTACTAGTCTTCTGTGGCTCTTTATCATACTTCTATTTATTTATTTATTTTATCAAATGCCTATATGAAATACTTGTAGACATCTTATCTGCTGATTCTAATCTATACAATGCATCAAGTTATGAAAAAATGTTAGTTCACAAAGACAAGTAGAGACAGACAGATAGAGGGAGCCAAATACAAACATTTACCCTCCATAAAGTTATTTTTAAATAATAATTTTCAAAAATCCTATGGGAAACTGAACACACATGCACATGCATGCACACTTCATTATTCGGAATATCCTGGGACATTAAGATTTTGTTAAATAAAAAACAGGTATGCATTTAATAAGCCTCTGAAATAAAACACGAGCTGGAAGTACCATCACATGTTTTAGATCGGCAACATTGCGCAGGTTTTCAATGTATTAGGTGAAAGATTTTATTTTCTTTTTTTTCTTTAATAAAAGCCATTTGGATTGAAATACATTTTTGCTTCAGGAATGTACTACTGTGCCAATGGAGGAGAACAAGAGGAAGCCTCAATATACAATGAATCTGACTAAACCAAATGAAGGACAATACCAGCGCACATACTTAAGTCTCTTTTAAATATTTATCTTCCAAACATTTCCTCAGGCTTTAGAAATTAATACCAGAGCACAGTAAGTCCCAAACACTATTTAGATTTATATTCTAATCAACTTCTCTTAAAATTAACAATAATTAAGCTTAAGCATTGGTAAAAAAGGATGACAAGATACTCATACCCAATGCCTCATCTGACAGCTCTTCAATTAAACATATATAATGTACAAACTTTCCTCTCCAATTTAAACATGAACACACATCTATTCCTTGTTTCCAGACAAGGATACACGGTTCCATCCACTGTAAGACTAGTGACGACCAACATCTGAACATCAGTCATGCATATTAGTGATTAGAAGAAACTCTAGCTGTGAAAATAAAATTCTGTGCCAAAACCTTAGAAGGTAAGATATGTTTCTTGGGAAAAACAAGTAGTTAAATGAAAACATATTTCCATATACTTAATACAAAAGAATGAGCTGTAAATAATCATAAAATTAAAAGGAAAACTATTTTTTTAAAAAATGCATAAGATTTTCAAAGTAATCATCAATGAAAAATGTGTGTCACTTGTGACACAAAGAAGTCACTTAGAAAAAGGAAGCTTAAAAAAAGGATGTCAAAGCCACAGAACCCACATTTCCAATAGTATAAAAGAATCATCCTCCTCAAATATTATTTTTCCATTTATAATAAATGCTTGACTGCCTGATGTTTCTATGTAGTCCCTATTTATAGCAAACAGAACAATGTTACAGAAGGTATTTCCCCCAGAGAAGGAGATGTTGCAGACCACTCACAAAGAACAATTTCAAGATGAGTATTTTTCCCAGAACTTACAGGTATTTTAAGCACCATGCATGAGAGAAATAATGGTAGGTGGAATAAAATTAGCTTCAACTATGAGAACATAAAGATATTAGCACAATTCTGTAAGAAGTGATAGCATGAAATGTTTCAAGAAATGAATTCAACAAGCAGAATTTTAAACAAATATACAGGTACTTGCCTGCAAATCAAGCACTGCAATACTGAGTAACACATCATGAAAAGAAAGATACTTATCAGTTGGGACAATGTTCAAGAGATGGTGTTACAGCAATGCTGACTGCAGTTCCTAATCCAGAATATCAAAGCAATACAAGCGTATTGTCTATTTCTTAACAAAAGATAGTATTATCACAGCTTTTTTTGCTTTAAAAAATTTCTAAAATCAAAGCTCATCTGTCAGTTATTACAACTGCTGATGTGCCTAACATGAGAGTTTTCCTCTCCAAACCCAGTTACAAGCAGCAAGGAGGTATCAGATCCTCATACAGAGAGGGAGCTACTCCCATCAATCACACCAGGTGAGACCACAGCCACCCACCTCCAAAGTAATTCAACAGCTTCCTTCCAATCTTATTATTCTCAACAGATCCTCAAAAAAACCAGCTGCTGGTTTTTAAATGCCATATCAGATACAGAAAAAGTGACCCAACAGATTGGGACACAACCTCCCAATCTAACCTCCCCTCCTAGTATCTATTTTCCCCTTGATTTGAAAGAGAAATTTATTTGCTTTAAGGGGTATGCACAACTTCTATGTTGTCTAGTTGACAAAGTCAGGCTAACAAGGTTCATTCATTCTGAAAGGCACAGGGCTTAATAAATTAATATGAAGAAGAAATAAGTAACGATATTCAGTAATATCGTTAACAAGAATAACAACTGTTAACAAGAATAACAATCTCTTGCAAAAATCTCTATTAATTTATTTGTAAAGCAAAACAGGACAAAAGCTCCCTCTATTAAAAACCCCAAATCCTACTTTCTAGGGTAAGACCTGTGCACAGTGCAGTGAAGGCGACTGTGCTTCTAACACTTAACAACCCAAAAGAAACAGTCTCTGTGTCTGTTCTACTTTTCCATTACTAATGGTGTTTCTCATGAGTATCTTCAAATGTGAAAGAGATTTTGAGATGAGTATCTACAGGCTTACATGCACAGTCAAACTACTTTATTCTAAAATAAGCAAGAGAGAAATTCACTCAACTGCCATGGTAGATTACAAGCATTGTTAGCAGACAGCAGTTCCTAAGACTATACAAGCCAACTATAAAACTGGTAGGGCATCAAACACCCATAGCTGCAGTCATTCAACATTACAACTGAACCCACAGAACCGGATATAAACAGATCAGAAACTAGTGATGATGGCTAAACCAAAAAATTAAAAACACTGGGAAGGGCATCTGCACAGGGAGGAAGAAAAGGAAGAGAAGATGGGAAGCAAGGCTGAATGGTTCAAAGGCAGGTTTGGATGACATGCAGCTGACAGAACAGGGATCATACACACAGCAGTGAAGTTCAGAAGTTGCTTGTAGCTGACACTGATGCTCTCCGAGTATGTGAAGCCTGGTGGGTCATTGTCACAGCAAATGTCACACATCAGCTGCAGCTGAGATGGCCATGATGCACAGATATCACCACACAATTTCAGAAGGCTTTAAGCATTCACCCATAGAGTAACACCATACCACAACAGAAGGCATCAGATGTGTGCCCAGACAGACCTACATTGTATCACTTCAGAAGGCGTCAAGCACCTGCCCTTCTTCTCCTTCAGCACAAGGTTTTATATCCTCATCTGCATGCACCACACCTGTGTGCCCCTTTGGTGGCTGGTCAGTGCCCCTGGGCACTCCCTGTCCCGTTGCCTCCAACGCTGCTCACCTGCCCTGCACAGCTGCACCCCCTGGGGACGAGGCTCAGCCACAGCCCCACTCCCAATCACCACAAGCTGTGAACCTACAGGTCATGGCTGCTGTGCTGGGCTGCTTCTGGTGCTCTGGGCTGCGGGGCTGTCACGCGTCACTCTGAACACTGGAGAGGCTCTTCTTCATTTCCCTGCTCACCCTTCTCTCTACAGTCTGCAGCCTTTGAGGGGTTCTAAGCATAGTATGATGGTACCTTAATCTGCCCAGGACAGACCTTCCCAAAATCCAGGTTTCCCTCTACTATGACCAGTCCTCTCTTTACTAGTTCAGGAGTCAGCATATTCTAAGTAAACCACTGAGGTTTCATTTCCTGACTGCCGCCTACACTTCAGCTATTTAGTAGTGCCATGTTGTAATCAGGTGGAACAGAATTTTTGAAAAAAGCATCACCATAAAACACTGCCCATTTTTAAAACATACAGAAACAACTCATTTGAAAAAATTTACTGTCCTAATACATAGGAACCAATACATTTGGCACAGACCAAACTTGCTATCAGAGATAGAGCATCACATCTGGGCAGAAGGTGAACACTGGAGTGAAGTCAGACTCCAAGAAGGTGCTTTTGTGTCTGGAGCAAGGTCACACATGAAGCTGAGAATGGGATCCATCTTTCCATGCTTAAAGACATGTCCCCAACACCTGCTATTACCCAAACAATATGCATTCACATTCAAACAGACAGGGGACTCCAGAGGGGCAGGCAAAAGAAAGCACACCAAAGCAGGAAGTCTGGTGAAAGAAATCATCCAGGCCAAAAGACTGGACTGGAATTAAGCCAGCAAGGATGGGATTAAATCAAAGCAGAGAGAATCTGGCAAAGACCCATGGAGAACATATCAGCTAGGTAAACAGTGGGGCAAAAAGTAGGGGATAAACAGAACAACTGAATGAAGTCACTGGAATTGTAAAACAGAAGACTCCAAGAAGTCAATTGGCAATGTCAGGACATGGTGCTAGAAAGAAAACAGACTGCCATTTGGCTGATGGATGACTAATTAATTTGTATTCATTAATTCATTTGTACAAGAAACAATAAATAATAACTGTTTATTAAGCAAATAACATGCACTATCCCTTACTATATACTAGGTAGGTGCTCCATGAAAAACATTTGCAATTCCCTAGTTTTGAAAGCCTGAGCTGTAAGACACACTCAGTCAGGCAGTAAAGATGTAGCACAGGATGCCTAACTTCTGGATCTGATTAGCTTTGAATATCTGACTTCTCAACTTGTGTGTGCAAAACTTTACTTATACCCAGATAACATAAATCTCCTAATATTCTTTTAAAACATTTCAGTTGTAAGGCAGGAACAAGAACTGTAATATATTTTTTAAATATTATTTCCCAAATTTGTAAACACAGAAGACAACCTTATAATCATTAAGCAGCTGTGTCAAGAAAACATGTCAACACCACCTTGGCATTACAAGTTATGATTTGAAAATTCCTTCAACTAATTTCTCAAATATATTTATCAGAATAAAATGTCACTGCCTAATCATCCATACCTGCAGAAATACAACCAAGGATTCCAAGGCTCCATTTATTACCATAAATGGTAATAAATAATTCCATTTATGACTTTGTTTCCTAACTAGTTTAAAAGTGAAAGACCTACTGAAAGAGATTAGTTCATACTCAAACCTATGGAGTGTTCCTTTTACTCGACCCTCAATATTTCTTTCTTCATGTCAGATTTCCCTACCTCCTCCATTTTTTTTTTTAATATTTGGAACATCTGAAGCAATATGAAAAAGATGAATAGAAAAGGATTATTCACTCTCATAATACAAGATCTAAGGAGCATCAAATGAAATTATGATGTGGCAGATCCAAAACAAGCATAAGGAAGTACTTCTACATATAGCACATAGTTAAGCTGTGGAAGTCCCTGCTTCAGGATATTGGGATACCAAAAAGTATACTTGAGTTCAAAAGGTGAATGGGTAAATTTATAGAATAAATATCAGTCAAAAAGTATTAACCACAAGTATATAATATCTGGCTCAGTCAGTTCTACAACAACAGATTGCAAGAAGCTGGATGCACATAGTCTGTTTGCTTAATCTGTTCCTATCTATAATCTTTCCTGGACATCTGTTAGCGGCCTGTCGGAAACATGACACCAGAAAAGATGGACTTTCATCTGACCTAATTATACCTCTTCTACCTTAAGAACACTGAAAATGCTATAAAAATTAATGGGCAAAATTTTATTTATTATGACATATATGTCACTTTTCTAAATACACAGGAGCAAAATACTGAGTCCTCTATCCTATCAACACTGATCAACATTTTTAACAGAATGCCTACCATAATTTTGAGAAACAACCCCTTAAAATTATGTTAATGTACATTTGGATATTCAACAAGTCTGAATTATATTGGAGAAAACAATGTTTAGAAATCCATAATTAAGTCTCAGACAATTTAGTTACAATGCTAGAGATAGTAGAAAATCTTTAGCAGCACAAGTGGCTTTTTGAATTACAGTCTAGACAGGCATAGGATGAAATTCACTTTATTGGGCCAGAGAAATTGAGTCTATAGATCAGATATGAAGCTTTAACACATATCAGTATCTCTGGTGCTTGCTGCAACTAAGCCCAAAATACCAAACCAAACATGATGCTAAGCATGATCCACTACATCCACTCATTATTTAGCTCAATATATTTCATAATTGGAATCCATTCTATGAGCCACTAAATGCATGCTCTATAGCAAGACTAAAATATAAAGTTTAAATATAAAGTTTACAAGGGCTGATAAATCAGATATTCTGGATTTATGTAACATCCTGGGGCTAGAATGCAGTTTAAACTGATGATTATTATTATTACTATTTTCATTATTTTCATGGTGAAACCAGAATACAACATACCATGGTTAAGGTACTAGATCCAGATTAAAAAAAAAAATTAGGAATTATTAAAAGAAGAGTTTAAATATTCATTTAGAGTACAGCAGTACATATTAGAAATGGTTTCAGTGGATTCCCCCATCAACATCAAGATTACTGTCATCTGATCATAACACAAGTGCGACTAACACAGCTGCCATGTCAGCTTCTCTTCAGGGGCTAGGTCTTAATCATAAATCAACTGAATGACTAATTCAACATTGTTAAAACCAGCAAGTAACTGCTTGGAGCCATTCCAGTTTTTACATCTTTCAAAAGGTCAATACACCTACTCAAACACACAATAGTCCTATCTTTCACAGTGTTTTATTCTTTCCTTGGATTGAAAAATGACACACTGGCACCTAAATATAAGTGTGCTTTAACTAACAATTAAAATGTTCATTAATTCTGAAAGAGTGACCGAGTAAAACAAAGAAAATTTCAGTTCTCCACTCCATACAAAATCAAAAAGCCTCTTCTCTCCTTCGCTGTTTTAAACACTTTTATAGTTGCAAAAGTCTGATGAAAAGAGTTTCTTGTTATATTATGAATTAAGCTCAGAAATAAACTTTTTTTAGAAGAATGACTACAACTAAATGTGGCTTGTATTTCAAATATGAATACCTACCCCTCAAAATAATAACAAAAATCAGAAAGTGGTATCTAACAGTAAAATATATTCTAATCATTTACATCTGCTTGCACCACATAAATGACAGAAGCCTACCGTTAGCATCCTTCATAGAAAACATTTATTCTGCTCTTAAATATAAAAGCTATGTTGCATAAACAGAGGATTTAAGGCTGAGGCAGAGTAGCTGAAGGAAAGGAAATGGCAATCTTTCTGGTTCTAGTAGATGCCTTTCCCTATCACACAATGTTTCCCACTCATAAATACATGACAAATACTTCCTCAATCATTTTTTACGAGCAGGGATGCACAGGGGGTAGTCAATGGCTAGCTTGAGGGAAAATAGGAACAGCAGGAGGCAGAAACTGTACTGAAAATGGCTATGTGGTAAATTCTCTTCTGGAACATCACTCAGATACCCAGGCTTTGATCTTTCAGCTACAATTACACTCACATACATGAGATCTGGGTATACTTTTTAAAAACTACATCACTAATTGTAATAGAAACAGTTAAACTGTTTCATTATACGACTCCTCAACTCAAACATCTGATTTTTTACAAATTAAAAATTGCAATTTATCCAAAGATTTGCTTTCAATTGGGTTTAACTATGTCATCATCACAACCAGTCTCACAAAAAACATGGGGTGACTGGCGACAGCTAAATCACAGACTGGCGTCGCCTAAGCAGTCTGGCTGCCATCAGGGTCTGGGCAATGGTATTTACTGTACAATTAGAGCCACTGAGCTCTACCTGTAGTCAGCCAATACAGGTGTGAGGATCCTTTTTAGGACATGGAAATTGACTCATCCATTTGCACACAAGCTTCCACATCCATGCTCTTACAGCAAGCCTGAAGAACCATAGCATTTTTACTTTGAAAAAAGTATCACATTACAGAGCAAATACAACTACCCTGATCTTAAATACTTCCTTGGTAGAACTATTTCTTATATTTAAATTGTCATACTCAAAAAATATTTAGAGGAAAAAATTAATTTAAAATTATAAAATTCGGACAAATATGAAGAGCTTACATTATTACATTGCTTGTGAAGTCTATTCTGAAGTCTGTGTTTGGAACTGAGAGGGTTTGCTACTAAAATACGTTAAATTTTGGTCTTTAGTACCAACACAAAATGTCTTGGAGTATCAAAAGGACAGTTTTAGTTGCAGTAATTTCACAGAATTTATTCTAATGATTTATTGGAGTTAACCATCTGACATTAATTATTGTTTTGGCTTCCAGTCTATGAATGTTTATTTTTCAGTTTAAAGCCTTCTCACTCTTTGATATCATATGGAAATGAGAATTTTTAATGGAAAATTGAAACCATGTGCATCTAAGTACTTAATGAAGTACAGGGAGAAACAGAGGGTGTACTTTAGGAGAATTCAGATATTCCGCTTTAGATACTTTTGATTTGTTTGGATGAGTTACATGCATATATCTGTTCACAAACATACATTTATACATCTTCAAAGTATCTCACAAGTACAGTGTTTAGAATTCTGAATTGTAAGAAAATATTTGCTGTTTGGTTGGGTTTTTTTAAACTAAAAACACTGCTACAGATTTTCCTTCATCATATGCTACCTACCCAATCTGTTCCCTCCTCCACAGAGCAATATTTATGCTATCTAGAGCTTCCAATGACATGCTAAATGCTGTACTTCCCAACAGTGGATTCCCACCTTATGTCTACCATGTTAGGATTGGATCTTCATCCACTTCACTGAACGTCTGATAGACTGATTTTGTAAACACTATGTACCTGAGTCACAACACTGATGCCAGAAATACCTGACTAAAATCTGAGTTATTCATGGCACTAAAGCCCACCAAAAGAGGCCTGTAAACCACAAGCAAGGCACAAGAAGTGGCAAGAAAGCCAGGCACCCAACTACAAACAGAAGAGTAACACTAAAATGTGCAATTTTGCTTGAAAGACTTCTGAGCAACTCACATAGCTTTAGTCTTCTGGCACTCAATTCATTCCTTTGGAATGAAAAAGATGCTGTTCAGACAACCAGCATTATAGAACGTGATAAAGCCACATGCTTATTTAAATTAGTACTTCTAAATCAACTCTATTTTTTTCAACATTAATGGCTTCATGTTAAATTGGATGGAAAGCATATTCTTTTCTGCAGTTTCAGTCAAGGTTTCACCATATGCATTGTACTCCAGCAGCATGTCAGTGGGAGCATAACAAGTAACAGCAGTGCAAGATTAGTTCACATAGCTATTTTAACGAATATCCTTGGTGATCTAAATGTGCAAGGAATTACTGACCATTGAAAAACGTGAAACAGAAATATAAGTTTAGACATTTAACCTGTATACTCACCATTTGTTTTTCTTTCTAATGTAGTCTTTTTCAGACAGATTAACCAAGTAGATCATCGGTTTTGAAGTAAAAAACAAATGTTTGTTCAAAACATCAATCTGGAAATGAGAATAGAGGGAGAGAATTTTAAAAACAGTTTAAATCAACTTGAATGAATTTTTTGATAATTTTCCTCATAGCATGTCTGAGAAGGCTACAAAAATCCAAGTGTAATACATAAATCATAGATAAGTAGAGATTCAGCTAATGAATTCAACATTCAATAAACTATGAATATAAAATTTTAAAAAATACAAAAAAACCCAACAATTAAAAAAGAATCAGTAACAGGTAGCAAAATTAGAAGTCAATTCATGGAGTAATATTTATAGCCTACCTCTTTGTCATTCCAATCATGATAGAAGCGGACAGCTTTCTTTTCATCTATTACCCATGTCTTGATTTTGCACATTACGTCCTATGCAAGATCAAAAAAAACCCCAAAGTCAAAAACTCAGCTGGATATCAAGACTATTCTCTTCCATAAACAAGGCGTGTATCCATTAAGATTCAAAACATACACACAAATGAAAAATTAGATAATACCTTTTATAAACAAATTTTTACTCTCCCAGACAAGCAGAAATTGCTGCTTTCAAAGTCACTAAAGAGCAATATGGATTATTGAAGTCATCCAAATCCCACAATTAGAAAGTTAAACACACAAGACTCAAGTATCATCTCTTGTCACCAAGAACATCAGCAGAGCTCATAAAAGATATGTAAAAATCAGTACATTTTAGATTGCTTTTCGAACTCAGTAAGACGCAACATTTCAGCATCCAGCGGGAGAGACCACGTACAATATAAACATGCCATTAAGAAAAGGGATTGGGTGGGACAAAACTCAGCAAAAAAAAAATTTTTTTTTTTAAATTGTGAGCAAAAGAAATGGAGCCTATTATTGATGATCCACCCTCAAGAAATTAATTCAAACGGCCAAAGCCCTTTTTATTCCGCATTAATTTTTCGCCAACACCTTCTCCCTCCCCCCCCAAAATGAAACCTGCCAAAGCCTCCATTACACAATGGCAAGAGCCTTGCACTGGTGACCTCCAACCAGCTGCATTCACTTTCAGAACATCTCTCTCGGCAGGAAATCTAAAGGCCTTTTAGTTAGCAAGCTAGTGTGCATTCAGAAGGAGTAACTGCAGGAAGAGCCCAATGTGCTTTGTTTCTCTGGCCTTTCTTCACAGAAAGATTAATCATCTGTGAAATGGAAACGGCAAACAGCAAGTGACACAAACTGAACCCTTCAAGCCTTTCCTCATCAGTTTTGTGGTCGTGAATCCGAAAGCTGCGTGTGGCACGGTTTTCCTTACAGGCAGGTGTTAATAAAAGGCTCTTGGGTCTGAAAGGTCAAACTCCGCTCTTCTAGGAGTAGTACATTTTAGAGTCGCCTATTTTTTGTTGTAGATAATTTATGATCATGCTTTAAATAATGCATTTTTTTAAGTTGAAATTGATGCAACTGAGCACTAAGATCTTTATAATACAAGGAAACATTCCCTGAACTGTTGAGCACACAACATTTTCTGCACTTAATGCTATGCGGTTGAAGTACATTTATAAACAACCACAAATAACATCAGTATTTACTACCGTCTTTTCTAGTCTTGCAGTAGCTTTAGTGGAGGGGAAAAAAAAAAAGCTCTTCTAAATCTTCAGATCCTGATTTGAAACCCTCCAGGAACAGGACTCCCCACAGATTTTAACAAGGAAGGGGCAAGCTAAAACTTTTAATGAAATCTAACATGTTCTGCCTAAGAATAATCACTTTTACTCTCCTATAACTGAATTTCACTCATAAATGTTTAAAAGTGGCTAATATAACACCATTTCCTACAAGGAGAAGATCAAAGTGCTATATTACAAATGCATTATGATTAAAAAAGCACTGTGCAGCTTTGCTATTAACTGTTCTTTAAACCCTAAAAGGCTTCCCATAGATCTCACTTGGCACTGCATATACAACCTTTGACAAGTAATGTAGACCATTTTTATTCATTGCCTAAAATTGTAGGCAATTATGTGCGTCACACTGGCCACCTGCAAATTCTGAATGCCTGCTCCAGTTGTCAGAGCAAAAAACTAATGTCGGAGGGGATTAATCTAGGGGGAGAGAGTCCTCTTTAATGGCTCCAGCAGGTGAAATGGCCCAGCTGGTTACTATGATGAGTGGCCAGAACAGCTTATGTAGAGACATGCAACAAGATTACACATAAAGAAGAAAACACTGGCACCATCTTATCTTTAACCCTATGTGTTTTTTATTTTTTTAATTATTCTGTATAAACAAGATAAGGGAAGCAATTCTACCAGTAAGTACTTTTCACTTAAGATCTTTATCTTCAGCTTCTCTTTAAATAGATATATATAAAAATCAACACAACCACCAAGATTCCTGTTCAGCAGTGAAGGAATTCTGGTTACATACTATTTTGGGTTTTGAACTAGTTCTATAGGTACCTACCACATGACTTTCAGCATTACAGTTTCTCCCACAATAGCAATGCATTGCTACATATAAATCGGAGTCAATAAAAAACTGACAGAAAAAAAACCCCACCACAGCAGAAGTCACTGGAGCCAAACTTTTACGTTTCTGCTTAAGAAGAAATGACATGTTTTGTACTCACACTGTAAGGGGAGCTACGTAACACAGAACCTCCACAAAATTTCAAGCATCAACACAGCAAATAAAGTTTGGCCTTTCTAAAGCCTGTCTAAGCACAGAGCTGCCAATCAAAACCTCTTCCACTCTCATTTGCTATTTACAGTGACACACAATCTAAATCCATTTTGGCACTGACCTAATTTTATTAATTACCTATTTATACACCTGACTTAAAGCTGTTTGCAACTGCTGTTCTAAAGGAGTGATTACATGGACAATTTCCACAGGTAAGGCAGATCTACAGCCGAGCATGCTAGGGACAACTAATAACCATCTACTTGCAATTTTATTTTGGTTTTATAGGGAGGCTGGCAAAATATTGTAAAACTTTCTGCAGGTAAAAGGATAGAAACTTGTAAGCAAATGCAGCATTTTTGTATGAAGCTGATGAAGGAGTGAGATACAAAGAAGTTCTCTCATGGACTATACGAGCAGCAGTCACAGCATGCAGAAGCCAAGTAGACAGTCCAGAAACTCAAAAATGGGTGAGCTGAACTTAGATTCCCCTGCATCAGTGGTGGTGTTCCACTGAAATGGGACTTAACTCTTTAACAAGAAATTGTTAAATACAAATGACAACATGAAGTAAGGCACATATTTCCACATATTTCTTTTTAACTCAGCTGCCCCAATACTCTCAACAAACATACAAATAGCACATTTTGGGGTTATTTCTCATGTAGCACCCTCTTTAATTATCTGCTTCTATTTAGGACTGGTAAAAGAGTACAACCTGATCTTTTTATCTTCTCTATCACTGTACTAGTCATTTAAACACATTTCATCACTACTCAAGTTAACTTTGAGATGCTTAATAAAAGAATACAAAGCAATGATCCACGTTCTTTTATTAGATCTGGCATCCCCAATTGTACACTTAGAGGTCAATCTGTCACAAGCAGAATGATCCACTTCGCCTTCTTTGATGAGAGGTACTCTGGTTTTCCAACTAGCAACATTATAACAAGAGCCATTCAGAAAGCCACCAAAAATCTGCCCAAATTCCAATTTCCTTACAGTTGTCAAAGCATATGAAATGCAGCAAACTTAATGAATATCAAATATCTATGTTTGTAAAATCAGTTCATTTCTGACTAATATGCATGGCAATATATTTAGCACTTACAAATACTCAGTATATTTAGCCATACAAAATACAATGATTTTTAATTATGTCCTGCATTCATTTTCCAAAGACCACAAGTACTCAACCCACAAATGCTAAGCAGGACATTAACAGTAAGTCCAGCAGTATAAAATAATGAAATACATGTAAATTGCATATAGCAGATTTACCAAGACCTACTCATGAAACACTACTGTGCAGAAAAATGTGCATACATTAATAGACTTTCTGGATGAATGATAGTAATAATGTGTGCCAATGCCAAATTCTTCTTACAGCATGAGGGACTAAACTGAAGCTTGGAAACCCACTTGCCTACTTGGCATCAGAGAATTGTGATTTTTTTGTTGTAAATTACCAGGGCATGTAATTAACTTCCGTAAATTTAATAAAGAAATAAGCAGTTGTGAGGATTATCACTTCACACTTCAAAGTGCAAGTGAATTCCCTGTGATCCTGCAGGCAGTGCAAAAGTCTCCACTAGTACAGAGTAACTGTGAGTACAGTAAGGTTTTTCCCCCACCAAGGGACATATGCAGCGTTTTTCAGTATCTTATTCATTCCCTTCAAAACTTCCAAGATGTAAAACCTTACCATCTCCCTGTAAAAGCTTCAAAAGCACTTTTTATTAAAATGTTTCCTTTGTCTAAAATTCTATTATTTACACTTCTCTGCTGCTAGGAAAAGCTACAAGGAGTACCTAAAACATTATCCGTAGCTCTTAGTTAGCTCCTCTCACTTCATTCCAAAGTCCAACACCTTTGCATATCAGTAATGAAGATGGTAGTGCATAAATAACCCATTCTGACTTCCCTAAACAATCTGGCTCAGTGGCAGGAGGTGTTTCTCTAATAAATCACAGCATATACTAAATGGATTCAACACCACCTACCCAGCAGGTCTCAGAATACAACTGCAAATAAAAACCCCAATGTGGTGTTTCTGATGGCACTCCAAACAAACTCTCTGCCTTTCCCTGGTTACCATCTTTCAACAGCCAAAAAAGGCCATGTTAATGATACACACATTCTGGGAACAGTAACTTACAAACATTGGGAACTATGTAGGAACCAGAACTGCCCCACAGCTCTAAAAAAGCCAACCATACTTTTGAATACAAAACCCTGAAGTTCATGCACTGTTGGGCAGGGGCAAAGGGAGGGTGGATACAGTATTTACCAACACAGCACTTCCCTCTTGCGAGAGTGGCAGAGAAGCCTGGAGAGTCACAAGTAAATGAACTGTACTGTAACTAGAAGAAGAATGCAATCCTGGAGTATATAAATAGCCTAGTGTCCAACAGGAATAATTTTATACTTATCTCTGCTGAAATGATGAAAAACTGGAGAAAAAACCAGAGGTTTTGAGAATGTGCTTATACATGAAGATTTGGTGTTCTTAAATTCTATGCTTTTATTCTTATTGCATATATATTTATGTAGATATATATAGATATATAGATATATATAAAACAAAAATATCACATATGCAGGGTTTTTCACACTACCATAGAGAAATCAAATGACTGCTAAAGCTTGACAAACATGACTAAAATTGTCTCATTTCTATACAGTGAAGATAATTAATTATTGGCATAGCTAATACAAGTTAAAGTAATTTAACTCTAGCCTGAAAATACTTTAATAAAGGTTATTTTTTCCTGTAAGACATAAATTCCATTTTAAGCACAGTTGTAAGAATTAAGTTGGGATATGCAAGAGATCAAACCAGATAATTATTATTCCATCTGACCTTCAAAATTTCAAAATGGTATTTCAGATACAGATAGAGAACAATGCTATTGGAGGTTCTCAAGGCTACTTCAACTGTGCTGCACCAAGAGCAGTTTACTGAGTACACATGAGGTGGATGGAGTGCACTGAGCCCACAGTCCTTCTATTCATGGCTTTCCTTGGAAATCTTTTCACTTCTCTTGAGCAGAGCCTCAGCTGTCTGCTCTTCCTGGAGGTTTTGTGGCAATTTAGAAGATTGAGGATGAAGCGACACGGCAAGAATTTATTCTAAAAACACTGTTTAAAAACAATGGTATTTTAAAGGACAACTAAGACATATTTGGCAGTTTAAAGAAAAGGCTAGATCATGTTTTTACATTGTGCTAAGTGTTTAAATAAACTGTAGCAGCTGGGTGCAGGAAAGAGAACAAGCCAGGTACTGCACCAATTGGAGTGACAATGAGCTCCTCTGTGGTACAAAACAATGTCTAATCTCTTACAATTCCTTTGCTCACTGACTTTAATAAAAATACAATGGGCCAAGTAATGGATTTAGGACAAGCCCTTCTATTTAATACCTTCTCACAGAGCCGGTACAAGCTGTACACGATAAAAGATTTACTTAGAACTAGATGTCAATAATGTTTATGAACCACAACAAGCACTTTCACCCAAAACATTCTACAGGCATTCCAAGCAATGTAATTCCTGTTAATAATCCCCAAATTCTCCTATGTGGGTCATCCTTGCAGCCTCTACAGCATTATACATGAAACAACTCAGTCACCTGTTGTTTCTGAAAAAGCAAGCAAGAATAAAGAAAGCAGTCCATCTACAAGTGATTATTTCCAGCAGTTCAGAAATTCAGAACAGGGAAATTGCACTGAAAAGTAAAATGAAATATCTTTCGCAGAGTTTCATTAAACTATCCTTATTCCATTAGGAATTTTTTCAACTAAAATTTTCAACTAAATCCATGTGTGAATGCATTTGTTGTGGATTTGTGTGAATTAAGCCGAATGAAATAGGTGTCTTTTTCAGCATTCAGTTATTTTTATACAGTATTATTTTGGCACATGCACACAGAGTTTAAAATTACTTAGATCTAGACATACCAAAGGAGGCATGATTTACAAAATTAATTACTTTAAGCTACTTGTCAAATCTACACAGGAAAGATCAGCCTTGACAGAAAGTATTTAAGCACTGACTTTTCTCTGTCTACTGATAATACCAAAAAAATCCAAATGTGTGTTTACACATTATGTATTTTTAAGTCAGGCTTTACTACCAATCAATTCACAAACATCTGCCATGCTACATTCAAAATGTTCTCCAGAATGAACTTTAATTTCCTCTAAATACCACATTAAGCACAGTAAATGGTCCACTCAAGATTTTAGGCATAATTATGTGCATTAAGAATATAAATATTTTCTCGATTCCCTATGATTTAAGTTAGCAATTGTAAAAGCCATCAGCAGAGAGTATGTCAACAGTGTATGTGTACACTGCTCCTTTCTTTCCCTCTCCTGTGGCACAAACTGGCCTCTCAAACTCTCCTCACACAAGGAGACCAAAGAAACTGGAAAAAAAATTTTATACAATTCATGACTGTATTTATCTTCAACTTGGAATGAAAGAAAGGTGAACATTCCCAACTGACATCATCAGTTGGAGGAAATAGGAGTTCATCCATCCGTGAGAACTCTGGCAAGTGCTTGCAGCAAGAGGTCAGCAAATTCTGCCTGGCACATCCCATTCATCAGAATATTGCAGGAAGGAAAGGTTTTCAGCCAGTATATATTGGTAATAAGAACAAACTGAATCTACCAGCTCTTTGCTGTATGTCAAGTATCCCCCATACCATACTGGCGATTTTAACAACAAATGATGAACAAAAGAACATCTTTCAAACAGTTACTATATTCTCAGGACAGGACCAAGACATTAAATGTAAGGGAGGAGAATGGAAGGGATTAAAGCTACTTAAACCACCATTAGGAATATTTTGCTTTACTCTTCATAGTACATATGTGCTGACAAATACAATGGCCATAGGCTGAGTGTACGTGTTCATTATTAGAACATTGTCCATCACAGTAACAAAACAAAGCTTGATGCCTTTCTTCTAAGCTGAATAGGCACTACGGTGGTTCTCATACCATTACACAAAAAAGGAGTCTCTAACTGCTCTTTCCATAACTGCAATTGCTTTTCCTGTTAAAAAATGTGCTTGATTTGATAAACTAATCTTATTTTTAAAATTACAGACTTTACAATGGAGACTGGTGAAAGCATCCCATTCAACCCAACACTGGAAGATCAAACCCAGAGAATGCTGATCCTGATCTACTGTAGAAGCTGCCTTTCAACAGAGAATTGGAAGGTCAAACACTGTTGCACACTGATTCTGACCTAAAGATTGTGTCTTCATATCACTAACATCAAAAATCTGCATCAGCTCAACTATAAACAATAGCCTTGTAGTCAGATATGTAGATCTCAATTCTGTTAACATAAGAATTGTTCTGTGCTGGAATTCAAGAATTTGGGCACTGACAAAGGGCTCAAGGAATAGCTATCTGTTGCAGAGCTGTCAATTCTAAGGACTAGAACTGAACCAGGCAGGAAGGACATTGCAAGAGAATCCTGAAATAATGTTCACTTCACTGTATTAGATAGTATTAACTTAGAGACTTGTCTCCAGGACTGAAAAATCCCACCAATTAAAAAATAATTTTAAGATTGATTTTATCATTTGTACATTCTGATTTATAAAGTCATTCGTATTTGAATTTTACTTTGAAATTCCCTGCTATCCAAAATGACAGATCAATAATAAGCTAATAATAAAGTTTAACTCAATATCTATCTAATGTCTCTGCATATACCATCATCAGACAGATTTAAAATATAAAATCAAAAGTACTCTTACTGCTTTCTGAAATTATATCTGCAATGTTTTAATACATGCAAATAACAGGAGTATTTTTATTCTATAATATCTCTTTAGAAGGTTATAGCCAAAATAATATTTAAAGGTATATAAAGTCTGAAAGACTAGTACCCTTAGTAACAGTAAACAGCCATTTCTGAGAAGGCAGTGGGAATACTTGCAAAACAGACAATAGATGTGTAAAGGAAGCTATTCCAAGCTTATGTCAACATTACATGTTGGTGATCTTGGACCATATTGTGCCACTGATTTTTAAGTAGAACTTGAAAATTATTTCATTGATAGCTCCGTAACAACAGTCAGCTATTTTGTTTCTGCTGACAGGGGATAAATTCTCCGAGAGACAGGACAAACAGTTAATTCAACTGCCAAGCCAGGTCACTGCACAAAGGTAAATTTACCACCTGTAGGCAATGTAGGCTTTCACAGAGGAAAAATTATAATTAACAAGTTATGACACCATGCAAAAGGCAGGCAATCAAGTACAAATCTCAGATTTAAGTCTTGCTGACTGATATATAGAGTCAATTTTTTATTTTTCACCTCCTAAACCTTTTGGAGATTTTAGACTACCAAGTTACAATGGTGGTGGCTTATTGATAAAGCGAATATCCTAAAGCAGACAATTCATATTTATAAAATGAGACAAATGACTTCTATAACTCTCAACCAGTTGAAATTCTTGAGACACTCTCAAGCATCTTCACCTTGAATTGTTCCAAAAGGAATAGGGGAAAGAAAACAATAAAAAAGAGAGATACTAAAATTTTAACATAGTGTTTAAAAGAAAACCAAAGCAATCCATGAAGATCAAGTCTTCTTTCATAACCTCCTGGTTTTCCTGAAAGGAAAAATTACTGGGAACACTTGGTGCACAGACAAGAGCTGTTTGTTCCTCATCTCTGCTGCAGAAGAAAAATATTCCTAAGAACAGAATATTAGCAATGGCTGTGCATTATATTGGCAAATAATTTTAAAAGGCAAATCTTGAGAAATTGTCTCCCAGTCCTGTCCCATCCTCTATTTTTTTGAAGACAATCTGTTTGGAAAAAAGGATTCATTTCAGGCCATACTGTCTCTTCATAATTTTTTTCTTTAAACTAGAAAAAGCAAGCCTTGAACAGTAGCTGCAAGTGCATGGAAACATCACAAACTGTGCTGGACAGGGAACTCTCCCTGTGACAAACAAGCTAAATGCAGAGTGCAATGGACTGGGGAAGTGCAGACTGACCAAACTGCCAAAATATACTCCTAATGTCTGGCTACCCCTTTTAGGAAGGTGGAATAATCTTTAACTGCTTTTTTCACGAATCCCACACGGTTTCCCTCCTAGACCTGTAAATCATTTACTGCATAGTCAATCCTGCTATAGTGTACTATAATATATTATATATAATGCAAGCACAGGCCTTGTGTGCAAGCCAAAACATGAAAGGAAAAGAGGCAAAGCAAACTGCACAGAAGTGCCTCCCAACCCAGTGGATGAACACATGAAGCCCTGTAGTGGCCAGAAATGCCCAAGAGCAGCTGTTACAGTCTTACAGCTACACAAACCCGCTTCTAGAAGCTGCATGACTGGACCTAAGGATTGATTTACCAGGAGAAGAAAGGAGGTTTCACAGGCCTTCACCAAAAATGTCCACTTTATGAAGTCTAGTGTGTATACATTACAATTCAAGCATACAAGTCACAGGGAAGAGAGGCAAGAAGGTCCAAGATCAGCAAGATTCAGAGGCATTATGCCCCCCATTTCCTTGAAGAGATTCCCTAGTGACTATAGTTCCTCTGTGCAGCCTTTGTCTCAAGGGAAGCATTAATTTGTGCTTCCCCACTGTTTAACCACCCCCTCCCATGAAACAAAGGAATTTCACGCCTTTGAAACCTCTATTGTTGTTGACAAACTCAGCTGAGACTGGTCATGTGTAACAGCTATTATTGGGAACAGAACGGGCAGAGCAACATGACGTCAAGAACCTGATCTTTTCTGTGCATGTGCTCATAAAAACAGGATTAAGGAAACATAACAAATGACAGGAAGTGTGTTACAAATACAAGGTGACAAAGTCATTTTGACAGGTGAACAACAGATGAAGTAATAGTAAGGAGACTGAAGGAAGAGGCAATGAAATGGAGGAGAAACTGAAGCTGGGTAAAAAAAGATTAATAATAAAGATCTGAAATTTTTCTTTAATCTAAATTGCATTTCTAGATTTGAAGTTTTTTATTTACTGTCTCCCTTAAATTGAGGATAATCTGATATTTTCTGTTTTCAAAGACATACCAACTTCCTGTAGTTAAAAAATGGCTAAGAACAACTCCTATCATAACCGTACCTACCACCCATCAAGTTACCTGATCACTATTACAAATTCTATTTAAAACACACTTCAGCTATGATTCTTTGTAATCACAAAAGTGTCAACTTCTTCCTTCACACATGAAGAACATACATTGTGATATAAAATCCTCAAAGCATCCACAGAAGTTCACTCAAAAACTAGATAGGAATGTTCCATCACAAGGAGCTGAGCAAAGCTGTTTCCAAAGACAGCCACACAACAAAGTGAGTGAGAAGAGCTCGAGGCTGGGCAGAACAGCATCACAGCACTCCTCATTTTCATCCTGTCATACCAATGTGAAATGTAGCTTTAGGATGAACTTTGAATTCGCTACGGACAGGATTTTTGCTTGCCCCTTTCTTTAACATGAATTAAAAGGTGAAATACTGTGTGGACGCTATTTGAAACTGCAGGCATAAACTGCACTGTTCGACTAAGCATGCAAAACCTTTTGTGAAAGATAAAAATCGCTGCCCACATGTACTCAGGGCTGGGTTGACATGACAGATAAGACCTGAAATGAAGGTTCTTAAATGAAGGTTCTCTCTCTCTGGGCTTACATAAAGCCTTTAAATCTTCCAACAATGGCTATTTTTTCTGGCCTAGACAAATCAAGAAATAAAACAGTTTTCATGCCAGATGAAGACTAGTTCTTCACCAACAGAAGCTACCACGGAAGTGCTTATAACACTGCATCATGGAGCAGAATATTTTGGAGGGAGGTGTTCATTTTCAGCTCCTGTCTGTTTCCAGACACTAGGCAGGGTCAACAAATTTCACTGCACTTCAATATTGATAAATTAACCTGGCAGCACTAATATAACAATGTTCTTACTTGGTTGTCACCGACATCTTTTCATAAAAATCCTTTCTTTAGGATTTTTCCCCCTTCTGAGAAGCTGTGGCCTCAGCAACAAAATGTAAACAATGGTTATCTGCTGCTGTGGAATTCCACAGGTGGATCCGTGACTGGTCTCGGGTGGATGTTTGGATTTACTGACCACTCACAGCAGAGCTGTTCTTGCTCTCTGCTGAGACACAGACCCTTGTATTCATTCCTTTTCGATTCTTAGCTTAGCTAGCCTTCTGAGAACTTTTCTCTCTATTCCTTTTGGTATAGTCATAATGTAATATATATCATAAAATAATAAATCAAGCCTTCTGAACACGAGGTCAACATCCTCACCTCTCTCTTCACCCTGCAACCCTTGCAAACTCTGTAACACTTGGTATCAAAAAATCCATCTGAGAAAACACTATCTTCTTAATATTACTTGCTAGACATAAATAATTTATTTCCACACTGATAAACTGTTGTAATAATTAGAAAATGCATTTTATATATCACCTGAAATACTTATAGAATATTAATGACAAAGAAAAATGAACGACTATTGGCAAAGTATAGGGGAGTCAAAAGACAAGTAGGAGTAAAACAATTTGCAAAAAATATACTTGGAAGTTGATAATTATTATACATTACTAATTTACAAAGAAACATCACTACTACCCCGTGATAACTGAGCTCATTTAAGCAGATTTCTACAACAACATTCTAAAATTAATTTCAACTAGCAATCTCTATTTAAATGCACTAAAAGACACAAAGTGCAATCACAAAAAAAAATACATTCACTTGCTGGCTACAGGAATACTAATATCAACATAATGCTAGAACTTAACAGCAGGAATAAGTCCGAAGTAACTCTGAATTACAACTTAGACATTGATGTAAATTTGACAAAGGATTGGCAATTCACATACAAAGCTGTATCAGCAAGAAAATAACAGCTGAATTTCAAAAGTTACAACTAGCTACATCTATGAAATCTTACACTGACAGCACAGCCAGTCATTCTAGTATTTTTTTCAACTCATAATAATTACTTTAAAATACATATAAAAATAGTAGTAGAGTTTTGTATTACACACGTGGGATCAATAAGAAAACCCAACAATATATTTCAATTCAATGCTGACAAGACTTAATGATTTACTTTCATAGGTCATGTACTTACATATTCAGGTTTTAATTTCTTGTCTCCTCCTCTTACAGCTACTTTTTCAAGCTTATCTATGCTCTGCAGGATCAGCTCCTCATCCTTCAGTCTAAGTTCTTCATGTATAATTTCGATGTCACGAACAGGATCTACACTGCCTTCAACATGAGTAATATCATCATCTTCAAATGCTCCTAAAACAAAACAACATTTAAATTACCTATTAAGCTAAAAAGACAAGAAATATATATTTAGAACATACTATAATGAGTCAAGAAAGTTTGAAATTGAAAAGCCACATGGTTGTCCCACCCATGTACAAGTGTCCTGTGCAATGTTTTATATCATACTGGTTTAGTATGTTAATTTACACATCCACTCCAGGATCCAAAGCTCCCTCTCTGTATATCCAAAGCATAGCACTTTGCCATTTCAGAACAGGACTTAGAGCATTTAAGAGATTCTCCTAGAAAGGAACTGGCTGGAGCAGTTTCCTGAAAATAGCTGGTGTGTTTTACAGTATCTAACCCAGAAGTCGCAAACACAATAGCTAAACTGAACATTGTGGAACATTTTAATACACACAGTAATGATTACAAGAATGATGGAGAGAAAACCTTTCAAATCACCTCGGCAGACCTCACTGGCTGCCCAAGAAATGCATTAAGAAATGAAGAAGTTCTAGACAAAGAATTGTGAAGTTCTGAAAGACTCTTAGTGTTTCCAAGGGAAACAGGGCTTAGAAAAAAAGGCCTGAAATCATCTGGCAGACCTCGTCCCTGTTTCAATCTACTTTATCACTGTGGTTCTGACGGTGATTAGATAATGAACCACTCAGACACACAATTTACACAGCAGCTAATTTCATCGGCCTGATTTGAGGGTATGGTTTTTAGGGGGCCATCAAAGAAGCAGATGAAGGTGCATTTGTCATATATGAGTGACAACCATTCACAGTATCTGAACAAAATGGTGCTGGCCCTTATTAGAAACACATGCTATTATCACATATTTAAAGTGCAGTTGAAGCCATAATTTCAAATTGCCAACTGGAAACATAAGGTTAAAACAACCAGATATTACTGACGCATGTGTGCTGACTTCATGCCCTTCTGATGACAATCTGGCAACATAATTCAACTAGGATTGAAATTATCAGATAAGCAGCATCACTTAAAAAAAATCCTACTCCCCCCAAAAAAAGCAATACATACTTTAAAAATAAAAATATTAACAGATAAAAAGTTTATTAATTCTTCCTGGATCAATTTTCAGAGTACTTGCATGCCTAACCTGTAACATTAAAGATATGCATGAGAAATCAACCATGAAAAGAATGCTACTTGAACATTACCAAAGTTAAAACTTATTTCTTACACAGGAAAAAAATTCAAGCCATTTCTTGTACTGAAAAACATAACAAAAAGGGTAAACAACAAACAATTCCTTAACTGATATATAGAATGAATTGTGGGGGTTTCTTTGTCATCATTAACACCTTAAACTTCATCTTTTGTTTTAACTTACTGAAAACCAAGATTATAGCAACAAAGCCTTACACCAATGCACATGGAAGACAGGTTTAAAAGGTTGTTCACAGTCAAATATCAAAACCATTTTTACATAAACTTACGAACAGCCTTTCAAATAGTGGTTACCAGAAGTTCCCTCCTCTCTCATGAACTGTTACTCTCCAAAGCTGATCAGTGAACTCCCTGGGTACAAGCAGAATTACCTCAGCAACAGATCCTGATGCTGGCCATGATGGGAGAACAGGCTGCTCTGTTAAACGGAAACACTCCACACTAATCTATACCAGTGCCAGGCAATCAAGGAAGAGATACCGATGTAGCAGATAGGGCCTGGCGTTCGGAAGATCTCGTGATGTTACGGGAAGACAGGGCCCCTGCCCCCTTAGATAAGAAAATTAACATAGGAATGTAGCCCACCAAACTGGATTCCGGTAACTTTCCACTTGCCCAGGTAACTTTCCATCCCTACTAACCATAGATGGTAAAGACAGACCCCCACCTGACGTAGAAGCCCCTTAGACTATAAAACCCCACGGGAAGAGAGAATAAAGGCCTTTGATCCTCCACCATATTAGTGTCTGCGTGTTTCTTAGGCCCGAGCGGCCCTGGGGAAATGGGCCGCCGTGCTGTTTCCTGAAACCAGGCCGCCTGCCTTGTATCAGAAGGCAACATTCTGGTGCCGAAACCCGGGAAGCCGATCAGCGCCCGGGGAACGGGGATTTGCCTGGACGGGAAGCAGCAGCTGCAGCGGCAAGTCCCGACTGCAGCGGGGGAGACGTCCCTGGACCAGCAAAGAACATGGAATCCTATGCAAAAGTCGTATCAGATATGCATGCACAGTTTGAGTTAGAATGTAAAATTAAGTGTGAGCTCAAGAATTCTAATCTTGCTATTGCAAGGCTCCTAGAGCTCGAGACGATCGAACGTCCAGTAAATATATTATATTCGGAAGTGCAAGAGAAGCGCACTGCCGCCTTAGCAGAGGATACTAAGTCCTCAGGCAGTGGTAAAAGCCTCAAAGCGTGGGGGAAAGGAGAAGAGGCCCTACGCAAGGCATTAGAAGAACAGAAGACGTAGAAAGTCGCGCATATACGTTTATTTCTTGCAGTAAAGCGGGGGGCGGGGGCCGCGATGCACACAGTGTCTGAGAGCGATCAGATTGAATGCGGGAATATGCCGGGGCTGGGAGCGTTCCACCCCTTCCCGAGCCTGAGCCCAGACCCCCCAGAGCCCCCAGGGGACCCCCCGGAGCCCCCACGGGACCCCCCGACCCTCTCGTGGAGCCCGCCGGGTCCCAGCCCCCCCGCGGAACCTTCCGAAAAATCCGCGGTTTCTCTATGCGTCCCTTCCCCGCCGGCCGCCAGCCCAGCGCGGCAGGCAGAGCGGCACGCACAGTTCTTCTGCCGGGGACAAGCAGAGGGGGCGCAGAGTACGGCCAGATTGTCGAACCCCGCCGGGACCGGCGGGGACTCGCCGCCGCTGTATGGGTTTGAAGATAGCGCCAAACCGCATGGCAAGGGCAGAAGAGAAGAAGCGGGGGGCGGAGATGCAGTCAGTCTGCTTGACAACGCATGCACGGGCGAGGGGGAGAAGGGGCGGCCCCCGCGGTGGAGCGTGGGACCAATCAGAGCGCTCTATTCAAATTAGGTCCTTATAGGGCAAGGACCTCCTCCAGCAGGAGGCGGGGGGAGCGCAGGGAGAAGGAACGGCACTACCCCCGAAGAGAAGAGTGGGGTCGGAGCCGCACAAAACGGCACGGAGCGCATTCAGCTTCCGCCTCAGAGTCAAATAACAGCTGCTCAGACAGCTCGGGAGAGCTGACCGAGCCCGGCTGGGATTCGGAAACCAAGAGAGCAGAATTAATACGGTTTCGAGCTAAACCGAATAAAGCTTTAAACAATATCGGGAAACGGTCGCAACACAAACTCACCGATTGGAGAAAAACAAAGACAGCTTGTAGGGACCGAGCGCCGGCAGCCCCCATGAACGCTTTCCCGGTGGGAGTTGCCGGAGCGCAGAGAAACCAACGGGGGGCATATACCCCAGTTAACCTAAGAGAAGCCAAAGCGATTTCAGAAGGAGGAGTCAATTCAGCTGTAGTACCCACGTTTGTGAACGACCTTTCTAACAATAATGATCTGTTCACTTTTGATATTACGCAAATAAGCCGCATGCTTTTTGATGAAGCAGAGCAGATTCTATTTAAACAAGGGTGGCGAGACGACCGCGTTAGCCCAAGCTTCTAGAGAAAAGCAGCAACTCAGCGAGCTGTCCCCAGCCGGCACAGCTTTCCCTAGCAGCATCCTCGCTCCGGGCACGCCCGAGAGGGATCTGTAGGAGCTGCGGGAAGACACCCCGATGCAGCGGCCCAGCCACGGCGACCCCCAGGGGGGCAGGAGACCCTCGTGCCCTGTGCCCTCACAGGGAGCGGTCAATTTTGCATCCCCGCTTACGGTGCAATGGCAGAGCGGTCGGACCAAACAAAGTGATTAAAAGCGTGCCGAAAGAGAAAAACGCAACCTACCCTAAAACCCTACCCACTAGAGTTAGCAAAGTCCCAACCGGCCATGCGGAAGTCTTTCAGACAGACCGCGCAGCCAGATCGGACTCAGACCCAATCCTTCGTATGTTAGAAGCTACCTTTATATCCCTGAATGAATCCAACCCTAACCTAACCGAATCCTGCTGGCTTTGCTACGATGTCAAACCTCCCTTTTATGAAAGAATTGCGTTAAACACCCCCTTCAGTTACTCCACAGCCGATGCCCCTCACCAGTGCAGATGGGAAACCCCTCGCAAAGGAATCACCCTGAGTCAAGTCACAGGCCAGAGCAGATGCTTTGGCAATGAAACCCTAGCTAAGCAGAAAAGCAACGTCTGCACCAAAGTTGTCAAGCCTAACAGGAAAAACAATAAGTGGGTAGTCCCATCCGCACCTGAGATGTAAGTTTGCCAGCGATCTGGAGTGAGTCCCTGTGTGTCTTTTGCCAAATTTGATGACTCTAACGACTTTTGTGTCCAAGTTCTGATTGTTCCTAAAGTCCTGTACCACTCAGACGAAGAAGTGTACCACCTTTTTGAGGAACCCAGCCAGTTCCACAAAAGAGAAATAATAACAGGTGTAACTATTGCGATGTTGCTCGGTTTAGGAGCAGCAGGAACGGCAACAGGTGTCTCAGCCCTAGCGACACAGCACCAAAGACTGTCCCAGCTGCAAATGACCATCGATGAGAACCTGCAAAGAATCGAGAAATCCATCTCCTTCCTGGAGAAGTCAGTCTCCTCTCTCTCAGAAGTAGTCTTGCAGAACAGGCAATGTCTAGACCTCCTGTTCATGCAGCAAAGAAACCTGTGTGCCACCTTGAGAGAAGAGTGCTGCTTCTATGCAGACCACACAAGAGTCGTGAGAGACTCCATGACAGAACTCTGAAACAGACTAGCTCAGAAGCAGAAAGACAGAGAAGCTCAACAAAGCTAGTTTGAGTCCTAGTTCAATCAATCACCATGGCTAACCACTCTGATTTCTACCCTAATAGGTCCATTAGCATTGCTACTTCTAGCGGTTACCTTCGGACCATGCCTGCTGAACAAGCTGGTCTCATTCGTTCAGGCCCGCCTGGAACGAGCCAACATCCTGTTCATCGGGCGGCGAATCCAACCAGGGAACACTGCCAGCCACAAGTCCTAAACTTGACTGGCGAAAACTTATTCAGATGTACCAAACCCCCTTTTCCCTATTGAACTGCAACCTTATACCTCATTTCAGTGTATGACTACCTCATTCATTTGTGAAAAAGGGGGGGGGAGATGTAGCAGATAGGGCCTGGCGTTCGGAAGATCTCGTGATGTTACGGGAAGACAGGGCCCCTGCCCCCTTAGATAAGAAAATTAACATAGGAATGTAGCCCACCAAACTGGATTCCGGTAACTTTCCACTTGCCCAGGTAACTTTCCATCCCTACTAACCATAGATGGTAAAGACAGACCCCCACCTGACGTAGAAGCCCCTTAGACTATAAAACCCCACGGGAAGAGAGAATAAAGGCCTTTGATCCTCCACCATATTAGTGTCTGCGTGTTTCTTAGGCCCGAGCGGCCCTGGAGAAATGGGCCGCCGTGCTGTTTCCTGAAACCAGGCCGCCTGCCTTGTATCAGAAGGCAACATACCACAGCCCTTGTCTTCCATAAATCCTTACTTGCACACCTGACAGAATGAGATGTAGGCTGTTCAGATGAGCAAATATTAGAGAACAGCTTAACTGCTCTGTTCTATTTTACAAGGAAAATATTGAATAAAAAGGGTAGAAGTAGGAAGATGTCACCACATAGACCAACAAAACATCTACTTGCCTCAGCCTTCTCAACTGATACGTTGCATTCATTCACTAAAAGACTAACTTTCTTCCTTATATCAAGAAAAAAAGCCTCCATGACCATGTAAATAACATCTTCTGACATCCCTCTGCATCTAGTGTCCATGGGTTTAAAAAGCAACAAAACTCCCCACACTGTTAAAGTCAGGGAAAAGCTGCATGACCATGAAGATCTTCCATTTAGAACATAAAAATAAAAACTAAAATAAACTGTTTATTTTGGTCTTAAGGGATGAGGGAGACTCAAGAAGAAGGGAAGGAAAAGGCAGAGTGACACCACTAGGATGGAAGAGCCTTAGTTTTTAACTTTGTCTCAATATCCATGTGGGATGTATCCTGAACGATCTATTATGCCAGCCTCCAGCCTGTTCTGCAGTGATGGTCTGCTACAAATCACACTGAGCACTGTAGGGAATTCAATTCCAGTCTGCAGAGCTGCATGCAGACATAGCAAGCCAGAACTGGTGGTAACCTTAGGAATTAGGCTTTGAGCAAGAGAGAAGATCTCTTGGAAAAAGTACAGATGTGAGAAACTAGCAGTTAAACTACCAGAAAAATGTTGTACTCAGTACCTGATTTTAAAAACTGCCTATATTAAAACGCAAAGTAGTAGGAAAAAATGGAGTTGCAAAGCTGAGTTTATAAATAAGATAAACAAGAAAATGTGCATATTATTTACAAGTTTCAATGATGAAAATAAGAAACATAATCTCAAACTACAAACCTTACCGGTAATAGACTGTTAACAGCATATTGCTATTTATTACTTTGTCGTTCTGCCTTTGCGTGAAATACCTCTGTCAAGCAAGGCCTTGACCTCTCTTTTGTTGGGGAAGATGTTATGATAGCCCCACCTTCCCTGCAGCACACACAGCAGCAAAACAGAAAACCCAAAGGCTTTATTTTAAAGTACAACAAATGGAGTACTAAGAATCCCATCACTGTCCAGTTAAAGATAATGCAATAGCTGTACCATGAACATGATGCACAAGGTGGACACGGGCTAGGAACGCTGAGTAGCACCAGACTAGTAGCTGGTATGGTGCACTGTGTAGAAAAACAGCCTGATGAAACTAAAAACTGCTGAATTGGAAGAAGTAGGGAAAATGAAAGGTGGGTCTAGAGATACACGATGACAGCAAACAAATGAGAATTTTGTTTTTCTGAAGGAACAGGTAAGACTGTCTTCAGTATCAGGCAAAAAAACTGAAAATCAGTTCGTTTATGGACACTGAAGAAGAAAAATTAAAAACAAACATCAACAAAGAAATCCTCAGATTAGCTTATCTGATACTGCTCTCTCATTACAACAAAATCTATGAGAAAAATAATAGGGACAAGGCAAAACAGACATTTGGTAGTCTTATTTTGATCTCAAGCCGAATACAGCTTGGGAGAGCTTGGTAGAAAAATGAGGGAGCAAAGGTTCCCCAAAATTATACTAACAGAGCATCCAGATGAGGAAGCAAAGGACTAGAATGGGATGGCTGTAAAACAGCACAGACTGCAAACATGGCCACGTGTCAGAAGTAAAGCCCACACTGATGATGAGGTGTGTTTAAATTTTGTGAACCTCAAACAAACCATGTCTGTCTTCTTACTGACATAATGAGGCCTCAATTTCTGTAAGTAGGAGGGAGGCTTACAAGGTTAGCAGCTTGTTCACAAAATATCCTCTGTAGTACAGGCACACCTGCAGGATACAGGCTGCTGAGCTCTGTGGTCTAGCATCTCAAGGTTTCATTAAGAAATTAATTTTTTCAAAGTTGTGCTAAAATTCATATTTTAAAAGCTGTTATGATATTTTGGAAGTTCAACAAACAACAAATTGATCTAACGACTTTATTTATTTTAAAATAATACTAATTAAAAAGCATATTTACAATTAACATCTCCAAAACTAGTCACACCACTGTGTTCTCAAGACAGTATGACCTATGGACATAATGACCTTCTCCAATGAATAAAATGAAAACCCATGGTACTTCCCACATCTTCACCAATGCATTTGCTTTTAAAACATAAAGGGCCTCAGCATTTCTCAAACATTACCCCAAACCACACCACCTTCCTTTTGACTTCTTCCTTGAGTTATACTGCCTGTGCTCCAAAACTGCCCTCTTTCTACTGCAGGAAACTATGGCACACTACTGTAAGAGGAAAAAGGAACCAATCTGCCACATGGGCAAAGAAATGCATACATAAAATAGACTTGCTCAACAATCTCCCCAAGGAACCATGTGTTTGTCAACAGCCAAGCTAATCACACAGCAGTAACAGGAAGGTCAACTGGGAAACTCTAATTGGTAATTTAATTACTTTAAAAAATCATTACTAGTTCTCAGGCATCTCTCTCACATATCCTAGCAGAGGTAAACTATAATTTTACCAGAAGTTTGTTAAAGGAAGTTGAACAGAAACCATGTTTCTTATTTTAAGTATTTTATAGATATATATATAAGCTTTTTCTCAAATAATCTCCCATAACATCCTGATGGATTTGCACTCTACCTTTAAAAATCTCTGTCACTTCCTTTAGTGTACAAGAGCAAAGATTACAGAGTTAAAAACATCAGGCTCACTGCAAGTACACATCTGCTGTGGTAAATTCCCTTCATGTTTTAGCAGTATCCAAATACTGCTATTAAAACAAGACAAGTATTTAGACAGGAAAATGGTAACGCATAATACTGGAGCAGGATTCATTTTTGCCAGCTAATAGCCTCAAAATAGTGATATAAGCTGAAATTACTAGAAGCAAGGAGCTTGGAATTTATCACTGCCACACCCAGCTCCCTCAACCGTTGCCCTTAGGCTCAAACTTGAAATATTCCTCAGTTTTGGGGAAGGGTTTATCTTTAGCTGAGCACTTTATCTGAGCTGTCTGGGTCCAAGTGTGGGGGGCCAAAAATATGTTTTTAAGTGACATGAAAGACAGAATGCAGCAATAGCTGGTTCTGCACATTTCTTTCAAATTATTGGCTTAAAATGCAGAAAACAAAATGAATGGAGAAGATGTGCAATTGACTCTGTTTTTTTCCTGTGGAAGTGCAGGAACTGTCAATTTGTAAGGTCTTCATGGCAGCCAGGACACCCAGTCTAGATTTGTTCTTGACAAGCAAAACTAAGAGCACATAAATATGTATACGGGACAGCCATAACGAATGTCACTTTTAAATGGTATCATCTAATGGCATGCACATTTCTTCCCATTTCTTTCAAAAATCAGCTTCAAAATTCCTTTGACAAAATTTACCTCTCAGCCTCCAGAAATTTTTGCATTGCTTATGTTATACCTGTCAAGATCTGATGACTGTATGTTATGTATTCATCTGAACAGAACCACTACACTTAGTTACAGGCTATCATCAACCAATTCATTCTCTTGCTAAAATCAAGTCATCCAATTACTCCTTGACTAATCAAGGCTGTTTTGGCTTTTTCTTTTTTCAAAAGGTACTCAACAGCATAAACAGTTCACTTACAAGAAATGGAAAGGGGCTAATCAGCAGAATTATTGTTTTGCTGCCACAATTTGCAGTATTTAAATGCAGTTGCTGATTGGACTGAAAGTTTTATGATATAGCATATAAAACTAGTTCGACATAAAAACGAAGAAGCTGCCTATAGCCTAAACCTTATTGTTTCTAGCTGCTCCAAGCTGCCACTGAGATGCTAAAATCTAAATCAAAATACTACTTCTAAACTTATCTTATTCTGCTCCTAATTGCAATTATGGAAATTAATTATTATCTTCAAGATTAATTTCTCTTTTATATACCAGTCGCTTCATTTCTCTAATTATCCTTACCCTTAAAGTAAAATGTAACCAAACATTTGGCTAACACTAAAGCTTCCCATAATGGCATTCTGGCATCTTGCATTCATTTACTAAAGGTAAGCAGCGTATTGGTACATGTTATGCTGCAATTAAGGGGCATATTTACAATTTGATCAGAATCCGAACTGCATCACAAGCTGAAACTCCCATTGGTATTTAGGGTAATGACCAGCACTTTTTGTCAATAAACTATAAGGGAATGTTTAATAACAGCACCACCAAGCAGAGCTAGAGAGTAATTGGTGCTTGCATTTCCCCTGCACATACATTCACTGAGTGCTATCAAAGGGAGCTGCTCGGCACAGCCGGGCCGGCACATCACGACACACACACACAGCCCCGGTACAAGCCCTGCACAAACGAGCAATAATGTTATCTGGCCACTTACTGTGGGAATGGGGGACACAACAAACAAATAAAATACAGTAACTTGAGTGGGAAGCTAGAAGGAGGGTATTTCTTTGAGCTACAAAAAAACAAGACTAGAAGTATAAAAAAAAAATATTATAATTAATATCTATACTTAGACTGGCTTGACACGCTATCATCAGTATTCCAAAGACTTAAACTGTAAAAGATACTGCTATTTCTGACTGAGGTGTAGGTATATTTAACAATACAGAATGTACTAAACTTTGATGATAGTACATTTTACTATGCATATTTATTATTAGGAGAAAATAATACCATCAGAATCAACATTTTTACAGCTTCTTAAACAAAGCACATGTTAACAAAGAACCAAAAATAAAGTAGGTTTAGCATGTTTTCCCTTACAAGCTAATTTCAAGTGAAATTAATCACCTGTAACACAAACCTAATATTCTTTAAGCAGAGCAATTTTCAGTTGAAGAAGATGCACCTGCCTACATCTTCAACATAAGCAAAATCAAGTACAAAAAACATTAAATAAAACGTTGTAGTAAACCTTGACTTCTGAAGAAAGAATTTTTTAGACATCTTTTGTGGCTTTGTTTTGTGCTACAGCCCCTTAAGTTTTGTCTTCATAAAGCCCTAACTAGTTGTAATCACTTGCAGTCTAATTGTGGACATTTATCTGCTTTTCTTATGCATAGAACATAGCTATTAAAGCTGAATGGTGATGGTGTGAAGTATAGGTTAAATTGGGTGAAATTAAAGCAAATTACTCTGGGATGTGGAACTCTGAAAATAGAAACCGCCAATGATTTGCAACCCTCTTGATGATCAGCTTCACAGAACCCTAAATGACAAGAAAACTTACATATTTTAAAGTTAACTAGATTTTTTTAAAATAATGTGTATAAATTTATTTAAGATGCAAGCAGTCACTCTGGCAATAATTATTTTGTCTTACCTGCATCGTAAAAATACAAGAAAAGGTTTTAATTTCCATTTAAAACACTTGTTTTTATTCTCAAGTTTAGCTGATTTTTAGCAACAAAAACCAGTTCAGAATATTAGGCGCAGCATTAATGACTTCGAACACAACACTGCAGTTTATGTGTACCATATGGCTGTACAGACACAGGATGGTAAAAGCAGCTGCTTTGGGCTTTCTTGACTGGTGTAGTATTAGGACTTAATTCATTACTTACCTATATAAAAGACAAGCAGCTCCATTTACCCTGCTGAGCCCTAATACCACAGCAGTCAGGAGCGAGCAAACCGCTCCCCAAAAGTCTGAACCAGCTGCTGAATGGCAGCCCTTTCAACACCAAATCTATTGGGAGCATTTGACAAAAAAGGGCACATCTATTTCTGCACCAGCAGACACACAATGAGAGCATGGAGAAGCAATACAGGACTCTAAATGGCTGTAGTATCAACTTCTTAAGCATACAAAGAATTTACGTTTGCATAAAAGTACTCGTAAATCGAGTACTGCACAAGGTCAGAGATAAAAATTAAAATCTCCCCGGGAAACACTGAGGCAAAGCAATTCACTTCAGGACATGAGAGTTGACAGAAGAAACCACAATCCAGTTCCTGATGGAGGCAGTTTTATCAGAGAAAAGTTGTTACCAAGACAGTTGCTCCAATGAGCTTCTCTATAAAATCCTGCTCCAGAGCTCCTACTCTTGAGTGTGCCTGGCAGATATTAGTGATTTATTTCAGATGTAAAATGTGTTTACTTGCCACTGCTCTCATCCTGCCACCACTGGGCTGTAGTCATCCCTCCACAGGCAAAACCTTCTACCTGCTTTGATTTTCTATCAAGTTGGTCATACTGAGTAAAGGATATTATTTGACAGCTGAAGTAAAAAATCTTTGAGCCCTTTGTCCCTGTTTGCCAAGGGCTTGCTCTGACTGCCCTTGATTATATATTGTAAATACTAACACGGCACTTCCCACCAAACAGTTGGGACACAATTGGGATATACTCCTTAATTTCCTTTCCTGCAACGTGTTACCTGAGTAATTCAAACAGATTCACTATCAGAAGACACCTTGGGAAGGGCAGCACTTGATGTAAAACATTTTGAGATGGCTAGCACATCACATAAATTGTTTAAAATTGCCTAGGAAAAACTCTTTGTTCAGATTTTTACAAACCACAAGTGTGTTAACAGGAAGAAGGGGCAAATTGGGAACTTAGCCTGGTCAAAAGCCTAAACACCAAAAGAATGCATATGCTTGCTTCAGAGACAAGTGCTCTTGTCACCCTGAGCTCAGTCCCATTCGATTTTATGTTACTTTCTGTTCTAAGGACTGAAAACCTCCCTTTGTGAGTTTAAGTCACAAAAAGAGAAGCAAACAGGAGCAAGGGGGATTCTCCACAGTACTCCCCTCCCTGGTGTGTGCTCTGCTGCAGCACTGCCTGCATGAAGCATACAGCATGCAGGAAGGTTTGGCCACAAACACCAGTGGATAACTTCTAACATCTCTGTGTACCATACATCCAGATTTTCCTACTCAAAAGTAGACTGAAATTCATATATTTGCAATCTGATGGAATCTACACTGTACAAAATCATAGTTTCCTAAGCAGACGCCATTTGGAAAGTAGAAATATGCCCAGGTAGAACTGTGCATTCATACTGCCTCCAGAAACACCCTTTCTCTGTGCTGCATTTTGCCCCTTTTTTTTCTGAGGGCCAGTCATCCTGGTCTTCTCTTTAGGAATACTCAGTTTCAAGCTCCCAGTCATATCTGCAATCTCTCAGGGTCACCATAACAAAATATAACTGCTAGCAGTAACTATGTTTTTAAGACAATATATCTGCAGAGATCATGAATAGCAACTAGCAGCCATTAGCAGAAACACACAGGGCAGTTCTACCTAGCCTGGAATGACCAGATACATAGGAAACATCTTAATTATTCATGGACTATTTATCTGAGTCACTGATTGATTATGTCAAAGGTGCAGTAATATAAAAAACCCACTTGAGCTCTGAAGTTTTCATTGGGTCTGGAATAGCACTACTTAGCAGCTACCATGACTGTACTCCTACTGAAACACTCTGAACTCCTAATGCTAAAACAACAAAGTCCAAGCCACTAAACTCTGCTGAGCCCACTCTGACTCCTGCGCAGTGATAGCTCAGCTCCCTGTTCCACATTCTTCACAACCTGTAAGGTTGGTCTTTGCAAAATAACGAAGAGAATGAGCAGTTCAGTTCAGCACAGAATGCAAAACTACAGCCCTCCTGAAACCCACAACAAAGAGTACAAAATTGTTTCAATACAGCAACTTCTCTTCAAAAGCATTTAAAGCAATAACTTAAGATCTATAAATACCAAGGGAAAAAAACTCAGTAAAGTTTTCAGCTACAAGAAATGCATTATCCAAGAAGATTTCAAATATTCTAAAAGTTAAAATTTTGCTATGATAAAACAACAGCCCTACAAAGCTGTCAAAAGTCCTTGCACTGCCTTACAAAAATGCTATAAAAATGGATTATAGAATTTGACTGGTGAGGGAAAAGAAAGCTATGTTTCAGAGCAGTCATTGTTTACCAGAAGAACAAGATAGTATTTGGAAGGAGAGTACTTACAAGGAGTTGAAAACTCAGTCCATCACATGTTAACAAAGAACCTTTTTTTCCATTATCTCAGTGCTGCACCTTTAAGGATCTACTTTGTTGCAAAAAGGAAGTGTGGAGGAGTAAACATATTTAAGGGAAAACCAGCTGATGTGTAACAAAAATGAGAGTTTGTAAAGATTTAGATCAGCAAATATTGTTTTATCAGTGCCATTAGGTATGCATATGCCCTATATAAATTTGTAATGAAGTGCAGTGTAGCTAAGTTGAATAAAATCGCTTTAAAAAGAAAAGCAATATGCCTCTCAGTAAATTTACCTTACAAAAATACGCCTCATCATAAAGCTTTCCCTCTGGACATTATGACCCACATTCATAGTGTAAAACAAATTTAATGCAAAAGAAGCAATACTATTAATCCAGATTTATCCTTTGCAAATAAATTCCAATTTTAGAAGAGTGCTGCCTATGGGCTTCTAGTAATAAAAATTAATAACAATAATTTTAAAATATATCATTAGCTTTAGCTGCCTCATTAGGTTAACAGCTTATTATTTTTCACACACTATTTTTCACATGTTTACTTCTCTACAAATTAAGAGATGTCACAGTTCTTAGGACCTCACATCACAGTACAGGCTTGCAATTACAAGAAATCTCAAATGATCTTTCCAGAACAGAATCTGAAATACTAAAAACACAAGGTAATATATAACTTGCATCTTATCTGCAATGCTAAACTTGATAAAGAGGGTTTGCAACATTTCCTGTTCAATGTTCAAATCTTCATGTAAAAGCTGACCACATAAAACTTGATACTAATATTTTATTTTGGATGTTAAGTCTCGTCCTTCACAATCATCAAAAAAACATCCCAACAAAAAAATAATAAATTGCTTGCTATAGACTGGCTGGCCCATCACATGGGAAGTAAAGAACTCATTTTGTACATTATTTTAGTAAAGTAATCCCTAGCCCTCAGACATGCACTTTTTTCCTAGCAACGTTTTACTTAAATGGCAACTATACTGTGGAAGATATCAGTGTGTTCTGTAACTATCTGGCACCATCTAGTAGCCACTGACATCTTCTTTCCTAGGAACCATTAAGAGATTGTGTTAAGAAATTGTGAAAGGCTGACACTGAGTATGCAAGGAATAGTAACTCACACTTTTTGAACATCATATGGTCAAGAAAATGTTTTATGTTGAATTAGGTAGGCAGGTATAGTCACTAACTACTTGTGTACTGTGCAAATGACTTCTGGCTTCCTTGGAAAAGTACATTAAGTACTTGTGTGCATGTTGGAGTTTTCAAGCAATCTAAGAATCTGCCAGCAAATTTTGGCAGCAGTTGACAAAATGCATTGTTTTATACATGCATGCAAAAAACTGGCCTGTTATTCCCTTTTCCTAGCCTCAAAACACACAAATAAATCAGAAACTGAGAAAGAAAACACAGACTTTGATTAACCTGAATCCTGGCTATACAGGGTGTTTTTTCTATGACTGCCAGAGCAGAGTGCCTTGTAGGCCCTAATATTGGGGAGGAGGGATGGAAGAGGAGTAATATGAATATATCAAGGCTACTTCATTATGTTCCTGAGGTGTGACTGGGTAGAAATCTTTATTTCCACCAGTATTACTCCTTTAGCCTGAAAGCAAATACAAATATGCAGCCCCGCTGCTCTGCTCCTCGCAAAATAAATATATGATATTTTTGCAACATCTAACCACAGCTTTTTAAGCTGAAACAGTTGTTCTTCTTTTACTTTAGATGTCAAATCCATCACAGAAAAGAATTTTGTTTTTAAAAGACCTCCTCAATGAAGCAGCTCGTCTCCCTGCCATTTAGCTCACTGTATTTTTACAAGCACCAGGCTGAGCAAACTATGATTGAGAGAAGCCATCTTATGCACATTGCTGTTGTCCCACATCATTCAGAACAAACCTTTTTAGATCGTTAACTACCACAGGAGTGCTGATTACACAGGCACCAGCAATTTCCTAACCAATGACCACCTGAACAATGATGTGTTCAGCTTCTCAGACCCTGAAGCCTTTCAGAGGTGAATCATTTCACAGTTTGGAACTAGATCTCCATAGCAACTTCCCTTTGAGGGTTTTAGAATCACCATCCCGTAATTCTATGATCATCAAGCTCAACCATTCCCAATGGTTCTTTTCACAGCAGATGGAAAAGGAAGCCTTGAAATTTTACAGTCTATTTCAAGCAATTCATCTGGCAGCCTATTAGAATTCAAAATATTTCGACCTTCAATCACAAAGCATGTTATCTGAAGCTGTGGTGATCTCAAGTCAAGACAAGCAGACGTTTTAGTCTAATCATCCATGATGAGAAGAGACTGACAAAAACTCTTAATTCAACCACCATCAAAATGCTTATTTTAACTGCATGAAAGTCTTTCAACAGGCAATGAAAACACACCATGTACCATTTTATCACAACCTTCCATTCAAGGGAAATACGAATTCTGAATATTGGCATGGATCTTTGCACTCCCTGACTGCTTTTGAACAAATATCTCCTCCTTGGAAGTCAGTATAAATCCAAATCTACCACATTATTTTTTTTCAACAGCTGTCAAGGAAAATGATAGAAGCAAACTGCAATTAATCTTCTCATGATTGAGTACAATAATGCTGCAAATGAGTTACTTATTGATAGACCCAGTCCGTTATAGGCATCTTCTAAGAAATACAAATCACTTACTACTCAGAAAATAAATACCCATTAAATAGTGAAAACACAGCATTGGCTAAAATCTTGAAGCAAAGCTCAGTTTCATGATAATCATAATCACAGGGATGTTTAAAGTTGGGGATTTTTTTCCTTTTTCTGTTCCCAATTCCTAGCTCAATTCCCTCTGTTTGCCATTAAAGAAACGTTTCCCTTTCTCCTGAATGTTTCAGTCAACCACTGAAATAATCCCATTGGGGCACAAGACCTTTAAACTTGAAAATATTTTCACCTAAAACCCCAGGCTGATTCATTTATATTCATCAACCTTAAACATCAGCTGAATTCAAATGCTTTAAAATCTCACCTATGCACTGCCATACACCACTGTGTTATTAATATTGTTATCTGATAACTAAAGAATCCAGAAGACTTCAAACTTCTCATATGCCAAAATGCCACTTTTTTTTTTTACAGATTTTACAGAATGAGCAGTAAGTTTACTTTTAAAAAAATTCAAAGAATCACCATTTAGTGACTTGGCAGTGAGATGCTGATATTTAAAAACTGCAGTAAAATGCATGAAACTTAAAAGCAACAAGAGAAGGCCCCCACCTGCACCCAGGCCCCAGTATCCATGAAGAATAGTGAAATGAGGGAATTAAGGGAAATTAACATATATGTTATATTTTGTAAGATTTGTAGAGGAAGGAACACTTAATTGTTTTACTTTCTTTGAATGAAAAAATGCATATTCAGAGTCCCTAAGTAGTTAGTTAACTGAGAGAGTGGCCACAATTGAGACCCTCTCCACAGCACTTAAAATGCCACATTTTATTAGCCTACAGAGAAAAGAACAACCCCCTCCCCCTTCACTGACCTTGTTCTCCTAGGTATCAGCACTGCTGAGCCACACTCTTACACTACTTCAAAGAAAAACTCTTTAAAAATTAGGAACTTATAAAAATAGCCCATAAAACTAAAAGATCTTGAATATATGATTTGTTGAGTGGTAGCTTACTGAGAGTTAAAATACTGGTGAAGTAATTTTGAAAAATTACTGTAAAAGAAGTGATGAAGAAAATCTTTGGGGGAATAAATTGGCACAGTAGAGGATTTATGTTCATATATTTTTCCCTGTTTGCAAAGCAGCCCGAGATCAGAGCTACACAGCTGCTTACATGTACTACTTGAAGATCTGAGGGGAAGTATCTGAACATAACCACAAAATTTAACTAAGGATCAAGCTAGAATTTAAGATAGAGTAAAGCAAATAAAAATGTTATGCATCAACTGAAAATGCAAACTGTTTATTTCTATGTACAATCGACTGAAATAAACACAGATCTTATTCTAGCAATCTGAGAAAGAAACACCATGGGAAAAAACCTTGAGTATGTTAAGTACCATCTCCTGCAAAGACCAGAGATTACAGCAATTACATATGAACAATATTAAAATTCTTAGTGGTTTTCAATGCTAGATCAGTTACTACTGCAAATATCTTTTTAAAGAGACAGAGCAGTTACAGGATACGTTTTACAATACTCATCATTTTTGCTCAAGAAACTTTTCAACTTTTTTTATTTCAATGTGGAAGGCAATCAAATATCTTTGTTATCAGATGTTTTAAGTCATCTATAAAGCTTAGCTTACTTCTTTTTGTCTGTTTACCAAACATAATATACCCACCATGTATAACCCTACATTCAGCATTTGGTGCAGCTGAAACTGAAAATAAAATTGTCCATGACCACCAAGTTAATTAAACATCTTGCTAATTAAAAAGTACAACTGTCACTGCAACAGAACCTAAATGTATAGACAGAACTACATACATAGATACATGTTATTTTGCAGTGTAGCTATTGCTAAATGTAACTTGAACAGGAGCATTTAAAAAAATTCTTTTGTAATAGTAAATTAGACAATTTACTATTGTACATTTACAATTGTACAATTAGACTGCCAGCAAAGGATACCTATCAGTAAGACACAGGCAAATCATCCTAGAGTTACATCTTTTTCCATGATTATGCATACGTTTTAAAGTATTTTCATGGTATTTTACCAGATATTTCTCATAAATATTAACTTCAAAGTCTAGGAGGCAATTCTAAAAGCCGTCTTCATATGCCTCTAAGAATGAGAGCTGCACTTCCCGCTTTTCCTCTTCCCAATATTCCCACCACCATATCTGAAAAACCTCATCCTAAGCACAGTAGTTATATACTAGCTCACCGTTTAACAATCTAGAATAACCTTAAGTTTATTTCATAACATATAATCAAGCAACATACAGTAATTAAAGCACACTGAAAACAGCAGTTACTAGCTAATTAACATTACAGAAACACTTTTCTTAATGCTAGAAAAAGACAAAGATTATATAAAATATGGTAGCATGACGAAGAGTTTGTTATGAACCTTTTTGTTTAAAACACTGAAAACTTCAACTTGAGAATTTCAAGTTAAACTAGTTTTAATTCACGAATTAAAAGTGTCAGTGCAGGTTCTGCATGATTAGGTAAGCCATTTAGGGACTACCCTTGCACCACACGGTTCTTGCAGGGCAAGGACCATTCACATAAACCACTACATCCCAAAGGACAGCTCACCATCCATAAACATGCCCAACCTCTACATTATCCTCATTCCTGCAGAGCTGAAGAAATAACACAGTCTCACTATTGTCATGGCCAATGAAGTATTTTGGCATCACCACAGCACCTGAACTACAGCAGGGACAAGCAGCAAAGGCTCTCTCAGGCTGTGACAATGACAGGCACCCTGGGCTGGACTTGGGGGGTGGCTGCCTCTGTGCCCTTCTGAACACACTGGTTTGCAGGGCCAGTACAGCAGCAGACTTTGCTAGATAGTTATTTTCTGCTTTGCTATTAAATTCCCACTCTCAAACAGTAACAGTATTTTACCTCTACATTACCTCTATTTTTAAACCCACCTTGTACTTCTTACAGCATATTTTATATTTTATATCTGTCTGTATTAAAAATAATACCTGAAAATGCTTATGAGGTAAAACTGAGTGCACAATCAGCTTTAGCAAGCAGTCTCTGTGGAGACGAACACTTTGGTGTGAAAATATACTCTTTTTTCCCCATTTTTTAACAGTTTCCATTTATTCTCATCTGTTCTGACATATTTTTATCACTTAACAGAATTTTCAATGCCAGGAATTATTTTGTGGCACCTGCCATGTTTTCTAAGCTTTCCAAACACAGTGCACATGCAGGTGTATTACCTTTCTGTACAGTTTCATGATGACTAGATAGGCAAACACAAGGATTACAGCTACAAAGCCATAGCTGGTCAGTAGTAAATGACATCAGGCCCTCCACAAAGCCTGGCACACAACCACAGCTAATTTTGTGCTCACATCCACGCACAGGGCAGTGCACAGGCAAAAACATGGCCAACACCAAAGGGAGGGCAGACTGTCTTTCTCAGCAGTACTGCCTTTGTTTCCTAGGCACTATAAGCTGGCAATTCTATGCAAAACCTTGCAGGGTTTCTATAAATTTTGAAATCCAACAGATGTGCTTATACAAAGGTACACCCAAATTCTCAAAATTCTCTACACATGAATATCAGTATGGATATTTGCACCACACAGCAAAGAAAGCCTCTATCAAGCACGCCACCTCAAACTGTCTTTTAGCATGAGGAAACACGTATCTTAAAACATTTCCTTTCTGATAAAAAAGTATTTTAAATTCAAACATTCCAGAAAGAAAAATAAATACTGATGTTATTATCCTTCACTTGACCCCTGCCTTTTTCAACATCACTGCTGCCACAACTTCTTCAATAGGCTGTGATACAAAGTATCAAACTCACCGGCAGCGAGACACTTTCAGAAAACACTGAAATAGACAGTGCTGACAGCTAATTCCAGAACAAAACATCATTTGTTCAAGGTTTGGGTTGACTCTAGTCTTATTTTCCTGATAAAATAAACCTAAAAATCATTCTTAAGACAGAATCAAGGTTCTCTCCATCTCAAAACACTCAAAGAAACTCTTCAAAAGAAAAGGATCATACTGGCTATCATGCTTCTGGCAATTTTTGAAGTCTCTGAAGCAAGTTGTCATCCATCAGATGCCCTTAAATCTATAAAAAAAAACTTTCATCCAATTACTGTAGGAAGGTTCCTTGCAATTTTTCCCCAAAAGCTATCATGTAGCATTTGTCTTGGACCACATCTATCCTGAAGAGGCTACCATTATTATAAAAAAAGACAGAATTATTTTAGGGTCCCTAAAACTAGTAGACTCTCAGAAGATGTTGAGCCACAATACTTAAACTTCTTCAGCATACATAAAAGATGACCAAAATCCCCAAATGTCAAAGGACATGCAAGAGGCACATGCAATATTCCAGCATTTACACCCATGCCTGTACAGCACTGCTGTAGATGCCCCCAGAGCAGCAAGCCAAGCCCCTCCGTCCCTTCCTGCAGTTTCACTCAACTCTCAGCCTGCTCACCCCTGCCCACGGACAGGGCTGACTGCAGCAAGCCAGAGGCCAAAGCTGTTCCAGCAGACTTCACAGCCCTGCTAGATCGAGGAGGAGAATCTGACACAAAAGAAGATTCCTCAAGATTTCCATCTTATTTTAGAGTAACCTTATGATTCCAAATGAGTTTGTTATAAAAAGACAGTTCATTGTTTAATTTTCCTCTTTTTGTAACAACCTTGATACAGAATACCGTATGTACTTTTTACATAATGTAATGTTCTAACCTAAATTAGATCAGGGATTACAATAAAAAACTCAACTATACCACGTAACACAGAATGAAAGTGTTACTATTTCCTTTTGATATGGCAGGAAAACCTTATTTCAGATCTTTTGAAAATATGCTTAAACTTCAAAAAGTTTAGAAGAAACACACAACAAATCAACAAGAGACTTTCCTCAAAAAAAAGTTCTGAGAAAGCAGAGCTGTTTGTTGCAATGCTATGAAAAAAGGACGTATTTTGTTTTTCAGCTGGCCAATGTTAACTGAATGCTTATTTTTCAAACAATTTATGTCTATAAAAATTTTCAAAATTTTATGACATGCTACTGCAGAAGAAGGAAACTTCCAAAAAGCTATAAAGCTGTTAAGTTTCCATTCTGACATTTATTTAACAGTACATATGCATATAAAATCTTTAAATAAATTGGTAGGCAGTATAGCTAAGAAAAAACATGTTAAGTGAACAAAAGATGGATTACCCTTGACTAGACTTTCCATTCTGGTGAAAAATCAGAACTCTGATCACAAGCAAATTTCTCTGTGGTTTGCTGATTACTAACATTAGAAATGTTCTCCGAATCATTTAAATCATCTGTTTCTTCACAATGTGCTTTCAGTTACTTGTTTTCAGTTTTCAATACAACATTGCTGATAGTATTACAACATCCCTTCCTCCTAGGAGAGGCAGTCAGACCCTGTCTGCATTCCACAGGAACACAGCCCTGCTCTGGTGCAGCTCCATCTGCCCTTCTCCCCCCCACGGCCAGCCCAGCTCACCCATCCACTCACTCCAACCAGACATGAAAACTGGTGGCATATGATACTGATTTATGAATTCAAACTGCATCAAAAATTCTAACTGCAGTTAAATACAAGTAGTATTTTCCCTTACCAAAGATTTCTAAAAAGTTCTTTCTTCTCAAAAATGCTGAATATTTCAGCCTAGTTTCGTGGAAGTATTTCTATGCAGTGCTTGTATAATTCAGAATTAATGCACTTCCATATAATTACAGATGTTCTGTAACAAAGAACGTTATTTGTTCATCAAGGCAAAGTTTAAAACAGAAAAAAAAAAGTAACTTCACAGTGATTTTATGGCTGAGATTTGAATTTGCTTTGTACTAACTTATCAAATTTCAGCAAATTTAAGGTTTCAACTTAAAACAATTCTCCTATAGCTGCAGTAGTTTTAGAGATATTTGACTTGATCTTCCCAGTCAAAAAGCTTTCAGTTCTCTGAGACTGTGAACAAATTATTGCTTCTCATTTTCAGTGCTCTAATACAACAAATTAACAACATTCTAGTAAATATCACCACTGGTGTACAAAATTGTGTTAACCAATATCACCCTGCTGTTACACAGCAAGAAAACAAAAGTGGGAAGGGGAAAAAAACCTCAAACCAGCAAACATGCAGAGGCATTCTAGGGGGAAAAAAATCCACAAACAAAAAGAGATAAGAGAAAAGCTTAACTTGATGTTTTTAGCTGACAAAAGCAGCATTTCTCTCCAGCAGGGAGGGAATCTGGATGTTGCTCATGGGAACCAGACGAAGGGACTCCTCCTATGACGGTAGCACACGAGCTGGAAACGCTGGTGCTCTGCACCAACCTGTCCATCCAGGGGCAGCTGAGGGCACTTCCAGGCAGGCAGTGCCAGCCCTGCTTCCCAGCATCACTTCCTGAGAATCCCAGGTCTCCTCTCCCAAATCCACACGTGACCACAACACGAGCACAGCCAATAACAAGGAAGTGAGGGCCAAGCACGGGCACACAGGCAGGAAGAGCCTGTGGCCATCAGCTCATGGCACCCACACCCATCCAGGGGCACCAGTGTGGGAAGCACAGGGCACACACCCACACACACAGCATTCTCCTGGACCCCACTGGCTCCCTTCACTCACCGACCAGCAAGCTGCACCTTTCCACCCACAGCAAGACTACGAGAAACTGCAAAGTTCTTGCCCAAAATGCTGGCTGGTGAGGAGAATCCGGATTATGATGTAAATTACCTTTAGAAGTGTCTAGTCCATCGCATTATTCAATGCTTAAATGAGGTAGTCAAAATACCTTAGCATGGCAACATTACACTAACCATATAGGAGGAAAATAAAAATTTAACAACACCTAACACTTTTTCTAAAAACAGGGGGCTTCATTAAAAGCAAATTATTAAATAATTCAGAATGGTTTTATCTTCTCCTAGTAACTGAAACCCTGCTGAGGTTAGGTGAGCAAGGCAACTGAGGAGCTGAGTAACCAACTGAGCTGGCAGCAGCTTTGCTCTGCTGGGCCTATTGACACTGCATCTCCCAGCTCCAACAATGGCTACAGCAAGTCAGCAATGACACTGCAATACTTCTCCATAAGGAAAATATATATACAATGACACCCCCCCAATTATTTACTTAAGAATGCAACTGCATCCACTAATACTAAAAACCATTCACAGTGGATCCATATAGAGAGGGTGAAAACTAAATTTAAACATGTATATAACAAGTATTGTTATTTTACTTCAGTGTGGGACAAATCAACTAGAAGGAAACAATCTATATCCTCACATGAAGAATGTGAAATTGTAAATGATCAATCAACTCATACACTAAATTATTCACTCTAAATGGCACAGTCACCTTAATGTGAGTCTGCAAAAGTAATCAATATAGAAGAGAGGAAGATGTTTCTTTTTGTTTTTTATAAATATATACTGATTAGTTAAGGTTTAGACCAAGCCATCTTTATTTACACTGAGCAGAACTTGACTGCAATTGATGAATCACACCCCTGGAGAAAATATAGAAGTACTTTAAAAGGTCACTTTTATTGTCTCTCCCTACTTGCTTACATATCCATTTTAGGAAAAATGACAACAGGAAAACATGTGAAAGGATGAGAGCATGAATTAATAATTAGCCAATTAGCAGCCTGGAATTATGCTGGAATAATAAAATGGAAATATCTTAATAAAGTGAATGTTGTTAATGGCTTATCAGTTTAAAAATAATCATATTCTTATTAAAGCCACTGTATGGAAAGAGACTAAATGAGAGCTGTATTTTTTAATACCGTTTTGCATGGGTTTTAGCTAGCATTTATATGTTTTCATTTCCCATCCCCACAGGATTATTGTTGGAACAGTGCTGTAGTTATGTAGACTGTAAGCTACTTTTAACTTTATTTCTATCTAAATCTCTAACTTGGATTATTCCTCAGAAGGGCAAGTTAGTAGAGCAGTGTGCAAGAACAGGAAAGTTGAATTTATATGCTCCTGTCTCAGGGTTTCAGGCCCAAGGAGGAGAGGTGACTGCTGAAGGGAGCCTTTAATGCTCCAGGACTAGCATGCAGACACAGAGATTTTACCACACATTCAGTAGATCCAGTAAGTTCTGCACACAAATACGGAATTACACAGTAGTCATATTCCTTCCAAAAACAAAAGCAATTGAATACAAAAATCAGCAATAAAGTAGCCTAGTTGGAGCTTCATTTCTTCAAATAGAAACTATGCCTCACCTGACTTCAGTATACTGAAACTCTGAAGAGATGTTAAGCCTTTCCTAAGGTTATGGGGCCTACAGCATATTCAGCTAACATTAAAAAAACTACTAACTTCACCCACTAGGTTGAATTGTCCACAAAAAAACATATTTTATTCAATACAATGTAATTTAAGAAGGGGACAGCAGATTTTTCACAAATTTCTGTAGCATTGAATATCTGTTTTAATACAAGGAGAACAACTTTCAGAAATCATGACCAAGTCACATGCAAATTCTTCCCATTCACTGTGAAATAGGAAGATACGTAAATAAAAGAAAAATAGAGCAGTAGCAGAGGAACAGAACATCACAGATGAGGTACTTCCAACAGAGAAAGCCATTCAGTAGCTATCTGTACAGTCATTAGTACAGTAGGGTCAGAATCAGAAAAACGTCGTTTGCTTGTGGGTTTTATTTTAAACCATGCAAACAAAAACGATTCTGTTCACATCAAAATGTGTTCACATGGAACAAAACATCTCCTGCAGTCCAGATCACTTCACTGCAAGGCTTTTTTCTCTGTTCCAATATCATCATGTGCCATTAATTTGCTAGTTGAAAAAAAAAGAAACCCTGAAGCCTAACATGTATTTTTATCTACTTGTTAAAAAAAGGACAAGCAAAGCTCTCCATAATGGTGAAGGGAGGAGGAATGGAGGGGGTGGGAGACAAGAACAGGACACAAAAAACCACCTTTTCCAAAGACTGTTCTAGGCAAAAGGGACATGTCATGTTAAACAGTAGTCAATAGCTGTATACAACCAGTAAACAAATTCAGCTCTATGAAAAAAGAACTACATCACCATTTAGTGGTTGCAATTTAGATTATTCTAGCGTGTAATACTTTAATTGTATAAAACAAAGCTGATGTCACAAACACAAAAGAACTTCTTGCAAAGCAAGCACCACAAGTAATTTTTATGCTGCCACTGATGGCTGACAAGTGATGAGCACTTTGTTCGAATTCATATACTTATGCATCTAAGGCAACAGGTGGCTTATAAAAAGAAAACACTAAGAGCTTTTTAACTCTTCATTATCAAAATTTTTATAATAAGTTTTATCATCATGACTAAACAATCTCTACAAATCAAGGCTCAACATACTAACTACAAAGATGAACCATGTTTCAGGGAAAATGATCTATTATTTTGCTAAAAGCAGAAACTGAGGTAGGGCTCTGGATCCCACTAACTTGAGCTCTGCCTACACTCACAACATTCTGTAATTGCACAAAGCCCTCAATATTTAAACAGTAGCTTAAGATACATACATTAAAATCACTTTAAGACAAAAAAAATTATATTTTCTTGCTGACTGTCTTTTCTATATCCATCTCAAACAACAGCTGAATGTTGTGGTAGCCTTGGAAGGAAATTTCTGGAAGTGTATTTTCAAGTCTTAAAACCAACTGAAAGTGATGCATTTCAGTTATTGCTTAATGTAGTTTTGGGCCAAGAGTGGCATTATAGAAAAAACATGGTTTTTTCCTAAATATTGCACAGTCCAATGAACACTTTTGTTTTCTTTAAGCACAGAGTTAGTAAAAAAATAATTAAAGCTGCTATGCTGCACAGAGTGAAGGAACATAGTTAATTTACATTTGCATTTATGTGCAAAGAACTTCAAAGCAAAATAAAAGACACCATAAACACAGAGATAATTCAGATTAAAAAAACAGAACTAAAATAAAATAACCTAGAGCGGTTTTGGCTGATTTTTGTTACATTTTTTAAAAATCGGAAGGTAAGTTGAGAAGACAAAAATGCAGTAAGAATACCAAAACAATCGTTATATTCTGCCTTGTAATTAAGCTATGAAATAATCATCTGCTTATGATTAAAACATTTTAGTGTTTGCTGGTTTGGATAGATTAAACAACATATTAGACTCTTTCCTCTGCATGGCAGTTTCATCATGCTATCCCTAACAACTGAAAAATACAACATCAATATTTCTTATCTTGTACACTACACACACAGTTTCTATGGAGATGTTCACTGGATTAATTTTTATGCTTTTTGACACTTCAGAGAACCCAACCTGGAGTCTTAGACTGCCCAACTTTTGGATTCTCTCTGCTTTTTTACAAATTTTGTCTGAAAGCAAGCAATCTCTCTCAGGTAGCATACATTTCCTGTACTTCTACATTTCCCCCTTTTTCACACACTCAACTTCCCATTCCTGCTGCTATTTAGCTTTGAGATAATAATTTTCACATAAAATTACCAAACTGGGTGCATAAAAATATGCAGTAAGTGTCAACCAACTTTTACTTCAGCAACAGCCATCTAGGCTAGTACTGAAATGTAAACCCCTATGCTCAAACATATTTTAGAAATTTATCTAGTAAAGCGAGTTTGAGGTACAGAAGCTTCTGCCATCATCCATGTAAGGTGAAAAATGTATATGATGGTGGGGGGAATGAAGAAGGCAGAGGGAAGCAAGAAGGGAAGTTGCTTGATTTTGCAAAGAAAGTCTTTTAAACTAACTTTAAAGAAAACTAATTAATCATGTATTACTTGAATACACAGAAACTTAATTACATACCAAATGAGAAACACTGAGGTTCTGAAGAATCTTCTTGTTATTTTATCAACAACAGATGAAGCTTCACTTTAATTGCAAAACCTAAAGTAAGTACTGAAAGTAGCATTTCTGAGGTATTTCACAAAAATGAATAAATGTTTGGCTTGGTATTTTGTTAATTGTCTCCAGGCACAGAGGCTCCAGGGTGTTGTTTGAGGCTAGAGACCCCCTGGCATCAAAACTAAAGCAACAGTTTCCAAAGCAGCTCTTGCAAATACTGCTGATAATCACCCAGCATTTAAATCCAGCCCACTGCTAATTCTGTTTTCTGCAGAAGATACCGGGATAAAAATTCATCTTGAAATACACTAAAAAAGAGCTGGGAGAAACTGTGTGAAGCAAACACAAGAGTGACAAGGTCCAAACAGAGAAAAAACCAGGCAATAAGAATTTCTGCTGAGATGCCACTGATAACTAACTAATACACAACTCATTGTAAACCCAAGTAGAAAAGCAAAACTTCATCTTCACCCAAAGTGAAGATGAATTTCATCAGAACAGAAGAGAGTCTGGACAGCATATTGAAAACATACCCACTATCTTTGTTGAAGGCTCCCCAAAAGAAGTCAGCAGATTTCCACATCAATACTTCAGCATTACAACAGCACAAAGGCACATCTGCAACCAAACCCTGCGTCTCAATAACATCTCAGCATAAGTAACAGTCATAAGAAAGTCAGATTTCTTCAGACTCCAGTGGACAACGTGCAAGGTTTGAAAGAAAACATCCCTACATCTTGTAAACTCAGAAGAAAACGAAAAAGAAAAAAAAGAATGCAACTGGCATATTTCCTATGGCTGTCTTTCTACAAACATTTTTCATCTTAACAATCTCAGCTTAATGCTCCCTCAGCTAGAACAGCATGACTGTTTGATGTATTACATATTGAATCTGATTAAAGAAATTACCTATTTTTAAAATAACCCAGCAAGAAGAATATCATTATTTTTAAGACCCAAAGCCCCTTTTAGTACATGGTTTCAAAATCAGCTCCAACAGCACAGAAGAAAGTAGCAGCATATCCATGAGAAAAGGTGTTGGAGTATGGAGCCACTCCAGCTTGCAGACCTTCCCATCCAGCATAGAAGTCTGGCACAATGTATGACTTGGAAAGAGACAAACACCTCATTTTCTGAAAGTGGCATTTTGGCTGTTGCAGAAACCAGGCAGCTCCCATAAATAGCAGTTCTGAAAGGAAACTGAACCACAGCTTTTTCTTCAGTTTATTAAACGGTCTCATAAACTCTCATAGGCTAAGACAAAGGAACTCTAAACTAACAACCCAAAGACCTCAGACAAATTTGCTTGACACAGAACAAAAAGGAGGTATATATTAATTAAATCTTACAACAGCATATCTTAACTAACCAAGAAGCTTTGTTTAGTTTGTCTAGGATAAATAACTTACAGCCAGAATAAGAAACCCAAAGCCAGGCTCCTCCTGGTCTTCATTTGCAGTAGTTAGTCCACTATTCAGTACACAGCAATCAGATATGTAAACTGCTCGCTGTCTATTTTAATATTGAAGGCATGTAAACCTTGGAAATGATCACCTCAGCTCATTCAGTATTGACTCACTTGCATATTCAACTCCAAAGCAGCAAGGGACAGTGACAGAGAGCCCCTGAGCAAACTCCTGCCATGCACAAACCAGGGCAGCCCATGCCCTCAGCTGTGCTAGGAAGCACAGCCATCATCTACCATTCAACTGAGAAACAGAAGTGCTCCAAGGAACGTCTCCAATTTAAAGTTTTCCTTGAAACTCTGCATTAAAATAAAAACCAAAACAACAACACTTTCTCAAAAGCATTAAAAAAAAAATCCAACACTTTCACAAAAGCAGCTTTCTGAAAGGGATGATACAATATTCTCAGTTTACAGACTACTCACCTTTCTGATACAATCATGCATCTAATTAAAGTGAAAACACTCAACCACTTATCTTTTTGCAAAGAACTGTTACTTTACCTTTTCTGAGGTAGCCTTCTTCTGACCAAAGGAAAACAAGCAAATATTTCATACTAGAAACAAAAACATTAGGGAAAAAAAACCCCAATCCATCTTCAGTACTTTTCCCTTCAAGCTTTCAAGAAAGTCCATGAAACAGCAAAAAAAAAATTTACTAAATTATTAAACTATCACTGTTTTTAAGAAGTCCGGATACTCCACACCATCAGCAAAGACACCCACTCAAACAGGTAAACAAGTATTTCACAGTCACCTGAACACCCCAACTGTATCACACATTGACGATTTCTCTGAAGTATTACAGAGGAAAAACTCATCTGCATTGCTTAAATAGCAATTACACACTGCCAAATCACACACACAGAACTGTAATAAAAGTAGTTGTAGGTCAAATAATAGCAATGACTCAGTAAAGATAGCCTGCCTGGTCTTTATTCTCAGGGGAGGGAGGGTTTACTGGTCAAGTACTTTATGACTCACAGTACAGTATATTAGAAATTTTCTATGTATTCTTTAGAATGGAGAAATTGCCCTTGTAGCTCAGTAGGTAGCTCTCCTGTTTCTGGCCTGCGAGGTCATAGCTTTAAGTCCCTGCTGAGGAAACTTAACAAGTTCCATCTATAAATAGAATGGCATTAGATGCTGCTACTCTAGCAAGGGTGGTGGCCTTTAGACAGGAAATTTTATGTTTTCATCTGTTCTGATACAAAAAAGAAACTGGACATAAAGAGGCATAGGATATTATGCTAAAGATGAATGACAAAGTGGGTTCCAAAATCCACTGTCACTTCAATCAGCGTGATACTAACAAATCTAGCATTATCAAGCTATGATAAAGGCTAGACAAGAATGCAAGAACAGTAATTTTCCTTCTCAATGAGAATAAGTAGTTAAATAAAATTACAGACTTTACAATATTTGAGACTGAAACCTCGTAGGCACAATACAATCAAAATTCAATTTGTGACATCAAGAGGCAACCTCAACATAAAACAAATTTTGGACTGTTTGACTGATAACAATGTTTGAACATTCATAGCACTCTATCTGAAGAAGCAAAGTACATCCTTGAGAGATATTTAATTATCATGGATTAATATGATACATATAAATTTTTGCTCCTAATATCCATATATTTGGGGAGGCTTGTTCAGCTCTCAGAACAACTACTTGTGAGAAATTTTTAAATGAAACCTATTTTAACACTTACCTGAGTTTATTTGTGCTTTCAAGTGTAACCACCTGGCCTTAGAGGAACACAGATTAAAGCTCAGGTATCAGTTTCATTTAGTCTGGCAATGTAATTTACTGCTCAATAAAGACAAAGGCTAACTCACTACAGTGATGGCAATTTTCCAGCACCTGTTCCACAATCTGCACCCACATGTCCAGGAAAACAAATTCAGTCCTCTGCTGGAGACAAAGCTGCAAACAGAACACTGTGAACAGCTCTGAGGTGCAAACCCACAAATTTTGTTCATATACACATACCAAAAAAAAAGAACACCAGCAATGTGACAGGAGATTAGGGTGACTTTATAATGTGATTTCCTGCATCTCAAACACACTAACATTATGTTCAAGGATGATGACAGATCTTGCAAAGTTCTTCTGCAATTTTTCAGGAAAAGAGGTTACTGCTCTTCCTAATTATCTTCTTGCCTAAGTGAAAAATTTGATTAGTTAGAAGTTTTCCACAGCTGGCCAAATTAAGCTGGTTGATCCTGCACTGGCACTGATCAATCAAACAGGATGCTGGTGTACAAAATGTCTCCCTCTCTCCTGCAGGTGTAGGTTTCAAAGTAGTAGCAATTGAAACTGCATGAGAGAAGATTGACAAGAATCCCATCCTGGTCCTTTAATTCCACTGTCAACCTTTTGGACAATCATGTACTAGTATCCAAAGCAAACACAAGGCTCTTTTCTGCTCTTCACATCCTTCTACAAACAACTGCTTTTAAGCATCAGCCTTCATCCCATGTTCTTCTTCCATGTTCTTGTACTGCAATTTTGAAATCGCAGCACACAATGCAACACCAGTGTTGCAAATATAAATTATTTCAGTTTTAGGGATGATTCTGCTAAAAGGAGTAGAGGAATGCCATTTTCACAACTCTGTGATTAGAAAAATTTTCTTTGTGAAGTCTTTTCTCAAAATCAAAACACTGTACAATATTTAACCAAAAAAATCCCCAACAAAAAAAAATCTAAAAAGAAAAAAAATCACAAGCACTAGATTAATACACAGACACAACTGCCAGTTTAATTTGAAAGCTTTCCCAATTTCTGGATTTAATATGGAGAAGTTACTGAAAGCCAACTGAAAGTTTACCTGAACTATGAGCTATTGCAAATATTTTATTAAAATTTAATTCAGTTGCTCTAACGATAAATAAGAAGAGAAAATTTCAATAGGAACTCACATCTACTCAGTAGCACACATCAATACATCTCGATAGTGTAACACTAACAAGTTTGATAGGTGCAGATTATTTTTAAACTTTGGTAGCTTAGCAGTGAACGATTTGTATTTGTAAACAGGCAACACTTTTGTAACAGGTGTCAACTGCACTTAGTAATAGAAAACAAAACCAAAGCATCTTCAAAAATTTGAACCAAAATATGTCAAAGACAATACCACTTTTTTTAAGATAGATATGTTAACAACATTTCAAGGTGAATTTTGACACATTATAAAGACGAAAAAACAGTTTCAGGTATCAGAAGTGACAGAGTCAAGCTACAGCTACATAAACTGAGCCACTGTGATTCCCAAAGCACAGAACACACATGCTGAAAGGATGAGATGTAAGTCATACTTTGTTCACTGAAATGTTAGTGCAGTGGACTGTGGCCAAGTGATATCCTCACAAGCCTCCTCTCAGCAGCAGTTGGATTCCAGGAGCAGCAATCAGCAAGTATAGTTTCTCGTTAGAGAACATGGAGGGAAAAATGCATCATGCCTCAAGCATATAAAAGCTACAGATGATTAGCATCTTCATATAGAAAATACACACATTTTTATAGGAAGTCAAAAAAATCAGCGAAAAAAAGAGGATGTATCTTATTCAGTTAAGTAACTTTATCATCACTTTGGTTTTTGTGGGCATATCAAAACACTAGCAGTATTACTAAAGGTTACCATTAACCTTCATGATCATAAGAAAATAAAGCTATGTCAACTTGATTTTAAATGCTGAGCAAAAATCAGCAAAAATATTGTCAAACCCAGTTTTGATTAGTGCTTTTTGCAAGTAAGAATAAACTATGCTCAACTGACATGATTCATAGCTATCAAAGCTTCAAGTAATGACAAATAGCTTTAGAAGTTATCTAAAACCCTGGAGGAGGCAGAACCAGGGGGTGGACTAAACATTTCCAGTTTTAACAAACATAAAACTGGAGTAAAAGCAATTAAAGCTTTCTAGGAACCCACGGGCATTGGTCACACCAGTCACTTCCGTAAAACTGCAGGGGATGTTTACCCAGCTTCACAGCTCTTTCACTCCTAGCACAAAGAACGAGATTTCACGGATTATCAGTTACCAAACTCCCCATCCTGCTGCTGCAGGGCAGCTGGAGCTCCTCTGCTGTGAAGTCAGAGCATTTCCAGAGAAGCAAAGCAGGAGCTTCCCAGCCCTGCGTGCCTGCACTGCCCCAGCACTGCAGGCAGCTCACAGGATCCCCTGCAGGACTGGCACACTGGGCATGCACAGCGAGCCCTCAGGTTCTTCCACAAAACCCAATGCTGCCTGCCCTACTTGAAACATCAGGCATCCAACTCTCATGTCTTTTTATTAATTGAAAAGGAGCATTTGATAGCAAAGGACTTTTACAGACAAGCTTCCTCCCATTTTCTGTACCTTTGAAGAGAAAGACTGGATTTCATTAAAGAAACTAAAAATAACAGAAAAATGTGGAGCATGTTTTCTAGAAAACTAGGACTGCAGAATATCAGTGGGAAGAGAAACTCAAAAACATTAAGAGCTCTGGCTCTTTAACACCCAGTATGTTCAAAAGTTTGACAGAGATGCAGCAGTGACTAAATACTGATATCTACCATTTTCCTCACTGAAGCATTGTTTAAGCATAATCTGTAAATTTACACTTGTAACAAAACTGCCATTTATAGTTCACTGTACAAAGTAAGTAATTTTCTACAAGTACTTGTGACCCATCTGCCATAAAAGTTGAAAGGTGGTTAAAGCCATTAAACTGGGGAAGAAGAGCTATGATAACCTTCAAACAGCCTGCCTTCTGTCACCACACAAAACACTGCTGCCGCAGTCAAAACTGCAGTACACCTGAAACATGGAGAACAGAGCTGCCAGACATGTTCCAAATTAAACCATGAAACTTGGAAGATGTACAAAGCTGTACCTCAAAGCCCATGTCAGCTTAGTGTGGGACTGCAAACACCACTATCCAGGACAGACAACCATTTCAAAATTAAATCCCCCGTTCATTCAGCCAAGTATATCTTAGATTTCCAGAACTGGGTGTGACCAAAAGTAAATTATACCCCTACACCTAAGAAAATGGCATAACATCTGAAATTTTTATTTTTAAGTCTGGAGACCAACTGGTTTAGTATAAATATGAGTAAAGCATTTCAGTTTGTGCACTTTCACAGGAAAAAAAAATATCTACAGAAAGTATCAAAAACCAATAATGGATTGCTCTATTCTGCAGGAGGAAACTTAATTCTCTTGTTTGCTGAGCTAAGAGAATCTACTTTGTACTGTCACTAATCATGTACAAAATACAGTGATGTTCAACACAACTTTACCTCTCCTTTTACTTGTCCTGTTACCCTACCACATGTGGTTGCCATGTGTTGCCTGTTTCTTTGCATACATTAAATATACCTTAGACACATAAACAATGTTTTTATTGATTTCATGAAAACCATATATTTTAAGAAAAGTAACCGTCTAACAAGGATATGGAAATTTGAAGGCTGAACACTCACAGGCATTTCAAGATGGGGATATTGTATCTTTTTAAATAAAGTAAAGAAAGTAGAGAATTAGCTAGGTCGAAAGAGAATTTCTTCTCAGCTTTATGCCATGTAAGAGCTCAACTGTGTACCTTGTGATGGATCAACTGACAGGCAACAGCCCTCACCAAAAAACACCTCAAAACACAAAGAGGTAACAACAGTGTATTCTGTTATGGCAGCTAAAAAAACAACAAATATACCTTCTGTCCTAAAGAAAATGCAGTTTAACACATCCTCAATAAATAAAGAAAACAGGACCAAATCCTTCAGCCTAGAACTATAAAATACCTTTGCTGAGCTACCCAAAGTTTGTGTCACCATACTATACTCCATTCCTATCAAGCCACTTGCTTACCTATTGTTACCTTAATTAATACAACTTGGTTAATTCTCAAACTGCTTTCTGCAAAATTACCAACTGAACCAAGCTAAGTCAAAGCCTAACAAGCCTTTCTTCAATATACTCAGGCATGCAGAGCTTAAAGTCTACAGCACAAATCTGCAATGATCTGCATCTGACTTCCTGCCTGGCATCCATGAAAAAGACCAATTCTCTGAAGGACTCTGCTTCCCATGCTGGCCATTACCACAGGCAGTAGTAGTGCGCATCACAACAGCTTTGAAAATGCACAATCCCCAGATCACTTCCCATTACAGCTCTTCCTACCAACATTTTATAATTCTTATTTTCCCTTCACCAACACCTCCTTTCCAGCTTGCTGGCATACAAGTCTCACCCTCCAGTCCCCTGCCTACTACCCTTGAACAGGAGCAGCCTGCCTGGGTTCTTCTTAGTCACTTTCTACTGTGACTGCAGAGATTCGGCGTTCAGTGTCCACCCACGAGGCTGAAAACTGACACTTGGTTTCAGGGCGGGCATTGGCTGCCCAAGATACACAGTTCATCAGGAACTTGGACCACACCCTGGCAAAAGGCAACAAAGAAACTTCATGCTCTCAGGATCTGCAAAGTTTAAGGATTTACAAAAGCAGCAGATTTCTACTTCCATCTCTGTCTTTTATTATTAACACATTCCACATTTCCTTCTTCATGAAATTAGACAAACTGCCATGCACTGCCAGCAGAAGAAAATGAAACATCATTACTGCAGATTTCCAAAAACCCAGCTGCTTTTTAGGTCTTCAGTACAAGGCTAATGAAGAAAGGCATACCTGTTACATAGCAGAGGATGAGGACTGTCTTGGCTGGAAAAACCTGATGGCTTTGAATTAAATGGCAGAAGTTGAATTGTAATAGACATTTGCTCCACAGTTATTAATTACAGTACTACAATGCTGTCCTTAGCTAGAGAAAACAGGTAAGTAAGTCTACGTACGCATCAGATGAAAGATCCCATCACAGGCGTTAATGTGAGACAAGAAGGAATTTCCCAAGCCTTGTCCAGTGTGGGCTCCCTTCACCAGGCCAGCAATATCCACCACATTCAGAAATGCTGGAATTTTGCTGAAATATAGAAGTTAGAAGTTTCATTACTAAAGCATATTAGCCAATATTTTTGGCACAGAAATAAATTCAGAACATGAAAATCCAACACTTCTTTGCTGAAACAAGTTAAACATCACAGTGTGGAACACACAAGACAAAATTCCCCCCATCCTATGTAAAACTTCCATTCTCTAAGTTCCCTGTAAATATTTATGTAAAATGAAGTAAACAAGTTTTGAAGTGTGGAATCATACAGACAACTACACAATAATCAAGCAGGCCTGGAAGGCTGTGGCATAAATATATCATGTGCAATGCACAGTTTCCACAGGACCAAAGGGATAAACACAAAAGACCATTGCACTCTGCTATTGCACACCTCCAACGTTACCATTTAGTTCAGCAGGTTATGCAACTTTCTCAGAACAGCACTTTTTTTTCATACAGTGCTGATTATAATTAGCAGTGACCAGGGTAATGCAAACAATTTGGAAAAAAAAAAAACAGATAAAGGTAAGTTAAGATGGTATTAGAATATAAACAGTTGTGATGTTTTCCACCATAATGAAGAGCAAAGGGTTAAGCAGACATGTTCCCATAATATTTTATACAGCAACAACAGAATAGTCATTAAGTTCAAATTAGCTGACAAAGAAAGAAGCTTTTAAAGTTACGGGAAACTTACAAACTGCAAACCTATCCTCCACAAATTCTCAACTTGTTAAAAAATGAACAAATAAAATAATAGGCATTAAACTTTACATGTAGACTCTAAACCAAATTACTTCTCAAAATCGAGCTGAATCAGAAAAAAACCCAAGAACCCACTAAAACTTTGTGATAAGGTGTTGACTAAAAGAACCTTCATATGCTCTATGCAACTAACACCATCATCATGAACAGTGGCAGAGACAGAAACACAGTGAAATGCTGCAAATCCCCCACTTGCAAAAGACCAGAAAATGTACACACCAGTCTCAAAACCTCCAGCTCGATGGCTCCAAAATAAATAGGTGGAAGAGTAGTTCATTCCTATCAACCACTTCATCACCACCATACTTCATGAGCACTATGCCAGGACTAATACAGCAGCTGACCATTTTACTGGCACTAAGTACAGCAGCAAATCCCAAACCCACAGCTTCCACACAGCCCCAAGGAGAGGGGTGTGACTATCCCATGGGTGAAAAGAGCTGATCTGGAAAGCACTCCCCCTGTTCTGTGGTGAGTGTTCTCAACAGGACATTCAAATCCTAAGATATAAATTCTGTGGTTCACCTTAAGATGCCTTTTCCAAAGCCCGACCTTTGCAGGGCTGCCCACAGACAGAAACAACCACAAAGGTGGGAATGAGGGCTAGGGATAACCTAGCCAGTAATCTCCTAGGCAGTATTACACTTCTGAAAATTTATTGTCCACAGCCCAAACTAAGCTTTATTTTTATTAGTGTGACAACTTGCTGATAAATACATGTTTTCAAATACTGAATATTTGATAGCATGATTACTGTCAAATCTGTAACAGCAGCAAACTCCACCAGCAGGAAAGCCACCTGTTTCATCACAGTGCCTGGTATGGTAGATACAGCTCTGTGAATCTTTGTCTCTGCTCTGAGCAACTGACTTAGGTAGAACAAAACACAATTCCAACTTTTTTTCCTTTGGTGCTACCCCACTTTCATTAGGCTGCAAAAAAATCAGCAGATGAGCTTCCTCACTTCAAATTACCTCTCTTTGGGGAGATATGATACACTAGAATCTGTTTGAATATGGAACATCAATTATTTCTGGAAGAGTGGTGATCTAAAGTTTTGTTTTCAACCTTGCTCTAACACTTCCAAAGAAAAATTATTCATTTTAAGTAAAATAATTTCACAATACAAGATCTGGACAAAATCTTTTTGTTTACTAAGGTGAAATTCAAAGTGTCACTAAACCTGTCAGGTATAATACCTTAGGAACTTAGTGACATGCTCCACGTAATTAATATCTTTGTGATTTACTCAGAAAGAAACAATTATGTAACACAATACAGTGTGTTACTTACATTCAGCTAACACAGCAGTAACTTTTAACTTCACTGGGCCCATGAAAAGAAGGGTCCGTCCTTGGGAAGACAGATATTGTGTGCTGCGAGTTAATGCTGTGGAATGCAGTCAAAAGTACACTAATATAAGTATACTATGAAGTAAACCAATTTTACAAATTTCACTTTTTTGCCCCACTACATTTTTTTAACTACCAGTACACAAACTCAGAACAAATCCTCATTTAAGACACAAGGAAGAATAACCCACATTCTGAAGACAGAAGCCAGTAAATATGAATGCATTAACCCAGTAACTCCTTTTGCCTGATACAAGAACTAACACACTTCAGAAGTAACTGCAGGCAACTTCCCAGGCCTTGCTTTTTGACATTTAACTACTCAGCAGCAAGACAGAAAAGGCCTCTCTTTAAAGCACTTCTCTATTGTCATTTTAAACCGTGTTTTAAGGAAAACAAAGGTGGTGTAAAAGTGTTCTATGCTCCCCTCTCACCTTTCTGGTGGGATTAACCTCCTGGCCAGCCATCAGAACAATTCACACTTTCACTACAAAGATGCCACAGTAGGGCAAGACAGATACCTTCATATGCAGATGTCGACTCTATCACCAGAATCAACCTCATTTGCTACACAATGGAAAGAAAACCCCAGCACATTTCTTTCACAGCTGAGTAACACAAGCAAGAGACCTTTGAAGTGTGTAGGTTTCCAGGGCGCTTTCTCACCTTCACTTCGGGTACCACAAAGTTCACATTCCAAGCAAATTAAAACTATTCCCGCTGTTAGACACCTTCCGGGTCTAAATCTGTTTCATCGTACAAAGATGGACACACAGAAAAACAGAAAAAGGCACAAGGTAGTCACACTTGCCCTTACACTGAAGGACAAAGAGTCAACACTGTGAAACTAAATAACCAGAGAACACTGCACAGAATGAGGGGAAAGTACTGTGCATATTGAATATGGTTTATTGAAGACTTAACTGCATTTTGCTTTTTTTTCCTCCTTCTCTAAACATATTAATTTCAATTTCTTAAGATTCGTTAGTCAGCATTAGCATAATGTCACTGAGCCTCAAATGATCATCAGGAACAGGTGGCATCAACTGATCATTTGTACAAATCAGTGCTACACCGATCTACCATAAAGCACGTCACAAGGATTTATAACATGAAACAGAACACCAAATCAGAAGTATCTCTATATTTTAACCACAGGTTTAATTCTTGAGCAGGGATTTTTTACCTCACTTGGAAAAGCATTAGCATTGAGTTTGTGTTAGTATACCAGCTTCACTGTATGAGCAACCACACAGTAAAGAGCACGAGACTCACTGGGCCAGATAAAGTACAGTTTTGTAGTCTGGTAGTTAGGGCTTTTTCAGGAATGAAAGGCTTATGCATCCATAGGGTTACATATTTGCAGAAAAGAGAAATTCTTCCTTCCTGAAAATTCATACAACTTAAGTAAGAGTCATCTGTTACCGTTCACAAATGACCTGAAGTAAAAGCAGCAAGACAAAAAGAGAACATGCATATTGTGGCAATCTCTTTGAGAGCCATTCAACTCTGTCTGTCCTCACCGCTATTTCTGGCCAATTTCCAAACAGAACAGTTTGGAACTCCCTCTTCCAAGAGACTGTTACAGCTCCCACAATCAATCTTGCAAGCAGTTTTGACCAATGCAAGCAAAACCCCTCACTGGGCAGTTAAAGGAATCTGTTTCCAAAGAAAGAGGTACTCCAGATGAACCACGGCCATTTCTAAGCAAGAATGATTTCATTAATAGCATTTTATCCATGGTACTGACAAACAAGACTTGAACCTAACGGCACATAAACCAGAAATGAAAAATCTGCTAATTAAATTGTGCTTATATGAATTATAAGAAGGTAAGAGAGACTCAATGTGGATTACAACACATGCTCCATGTCCTGTACATGACAAACACCTGCATTCTCAAACTATTCAGTAAGTTATTACACCAACAAAATACAACTAATTACATTTTGCCTCCTCTCATCAGGCAGAAAAAATGGCTCAAATCACCATTACTTAAGACTTGTCATTCACTGCTGACAAACAAGCAATGCCAGAACACACATCACAGCCCAGCTGATTTACACAGCTCAGAACAAACTGAAGAGCAGGCAAAGTCAGTAACACCTAAGGAAAAAGAACATTAACAACAGGATATAGTTACCACTTCCCAACAATTTTCATTAAAAAATGGGATTCTTTTACAGATGCTGATATGTTAAGAGTCCCAGCCTGCTAAGTTATTGATCACTCACTTTTAAACTACAGGTGGTTCCCATTTACATAAATGCTCTTCTTAAACATGGCCCAAGTCCCACATGATGTCTCTCAAAGTCCCTCTGCTGATCTGGTTTCTACAAAATGCTTTCCAGCAACTGTTTACATAATTTTGACTTTAAAACTTTATCATGTACCTGAGTATGCTATCCTACAATGAATTCAAGGGAACTTTCATTTAATATTGCACAAGATTTTTCTGATGTAGACAGCGATGGGATTTACTCAGATTTAGTTCAGTAGCCATCACTGGGCAGTAAAGAGCTAAATGAATGCATTTTATCAATCTGCAATGCAACAGAACAAATCAAAGCAATCTGCTGACAAAAAGAGATCCTGAAGTATAATGGACAGAGGTGGCATTTAAAAGGGGTGTGAATACCTAGTTAAAACTTAGATATTATCCTCCTTTGAGATAACAAAAATTGCTTTAAAATTTAAGTTTGAGAAGGACATGAAGACAGACTAGAAATAGTCTACGTAGAAGAGAAACATTTGTAGTTGCAATAAACTTTGTGTTTGGGAACACGTGCGCAAGGCAACTCACAGGTGCAAACCAGGAATGAGACAAATACTGACAACTTTTTAAGCAGTTTGATTCATCCCTTCTCTCAACTCATTCCTGCTTATAACCTCATTTGTTTTAAAGCAAGGGAGGAAGCAGAAACATAAGACTTCAAAATGACCTTTTCATTAAGATTTTCAGACAGGCTGATTCCTATCAGCCAAAGCAGTCATTGGGTGTAATTACTTACAGTTAGGCTGCAGTTAATTACCTCAGGCTCACAGTGCTTCTTCCTGAGTACTTCTTTTAGTTAGTCATGTAACTTAAAGTAGAAAAAATGCAAATAATTGCAAAGTGAGGAGATTACTGGGGCACAAAATAAATGAAATAAGGAGGAAACTGCAGTTTCCTCTATCACCTCAGTGAAAATCATTTTGAGGCTGGACTCCAGTGTCACTTGAGGCACATCTCCTCGTCAGGCACAGCACATCACAACTGTGGCAACAGGCTGGGGGACCTATGGCCTAAGAGTGGTGGGCACATACACCCAGAGGCCTTCAAGCTATTTGTGAGCTAGGACACAAATCACTGCTCAAATTGCATGAGTTTGACATGCTTACATTTTAAAAACGTAGTTCTAAGTTTAAGTTGATTAAGCAGCACTTTAATTAAATTTAAAACAAAAAAAACATGATAATGAAGAAAATAGCTTCATTAAAGCTTTTATTAAGTTACTAAAATTGCTTCAGATGCACTATGCACACAGTTCTTTTTTTGTGTGAGATACTCATCACTCCTAAACACATAGTGTCCCATAAAATACTAATTGCAGTTAACAGAGCAACTCTTTCTGGCTTCCATGTCATAATTTTCATGTCAGGAGCTATTTGTTGAGATGAAAAACATCTCTTTTCCATTACAGAATTAGCAGACCTCATCCTCTGCTACCTACTTAGTATTCATAGATAGGTGGGGGGAAATACACCTTTCTGCTTTAGTTCCTGCTGAAGTGAATCAGTCTACAGAAAATACACTCTTTCCAGTCACAAAACTGGAACTAATCCAATCTTTAGTCTGTAAAACCTTGCTTGAAAGTATCTGTACTGCAGTAACAGAGGTAGGAGGACAACAAAATTAAAAATCAACCATCTCCTTTCTGAGAAAGCTACAGATGGGCACAATGTAACAAATGAGTTTTCACTGAATATTGTATGAAATTCATAACAAACAGATAAGTAGTTTAAATACATACATTAAGTTAGTAACATAATATAAACAAATACCTTTAAATCACGAGCACTCAGAATTGTGTTTAATATATTAAGGTTTCTTTTTTTCAGTATCCACAGTTTCATTCACACCAAAAAGCACACAGTAGTAACACTAAAGCTCAGAGAAATCATCTATATCATTTGGCAACAGCATAGCAGTTTTTACTTTAAGTTCTTAGAGCCCACCTTCTGTGTACAGTCTATATCACTCAACTTATTTACTGTCAATAGTCACACACATCCCACTGCTGCAGAAAGAAAAAAAGCATAGGTTACAAATTTTGCCAGTGTACCTTAATCTATCAAATACAGATTTACTTGTAGATAATTGTCTCTCAATTTTTGCCTATGTGATTTCACTTACAAACATTTACACTTCCAGTTAATACCAGTCAGCTTTCAGCATGGGCTAACAAGTGACAGCACAGCAGCCCCAATGAAGCTGATCCGTTCCTCTCTTCTCTTTTGGAGACAGGAATGGATCTCCAAGCAGCAAACAGTACCTGAAGATGCCAACTGTTCCTCCATGGCAGATGGGCAGAGCTAACTCCCACCAGCAATGCCCCAGGCAACAGAGTGACTGTGGCTGCAGCAGAGCAGCCCCAGCCCAGTGGCACAGACAGCACCGCCCAGCCCTGCCCCTCGCCCCTCTCCCGGCTCCCTGCAGGCACCAAGGCAAGATCACCCTGTCCTGTCACACACTATTTCAGCTAAGACAAAGTCACCCCTTTTTTCTTTTCCCCATCTCCCAACAATGACTGCAGTTCTGTGAAGACTAAATGTAACATATGGGAAATAAAAACCCAAATGCTTTAGATTTTGAAAGACAAAATCTTGAGGCTAGACAAGAGTCCAATTTGAAGAGAATTCACTGTTTATAAACATTGTGTGTGCACAGATGGATTACATCTACTAATCCAAACAAGTAGAAAATTACCACAGAATGTATTACATAAAGATGAAGAACAAAATCAAGACTATACAGAGAAATTAAGACATTTAAATTACAATTCAGTAGCCTATCTTTGTGACTACAGCCTTCTTTTCCTGAGTTAGTCTGAGGCAAACAAGCACAAAGAGCCCAGTAAGTTACCTCAGTCTAGTGTCCTACTGGACTACCACTAATTAGCTCTGCTTTATTACTGTTACAGTGAAATACGAAAATCATATAAGCAGCATAAGTGAACTCAGGAGATATAACTATCCACTAATGCCCACATCCATTAAGTAACAAATGTATGTAGAAAGTCAAAAGACCATTCAAATAAAAGCTGATTATCCAGCTTGTTATCAAACTCAGTATATTTACTGAGTAAAGACAGAAAATATACTATTTTCATTAATACTTTAGAGCGATGAGTTAGGAGGGAGGGAAGGAGAATTTGTGAGCCAAAGAACACACATACAAGTATTTACAATCTTAGCACTCCCTGAGAAGATAGATGGCCAAAGGCAGGGTGAGAGAAGAGGTAAGAATCTCCGTGTCACTTCAGCTATTAATATGGGAGTAGCCCTTCATAGCTAAGAGAGAATAAAAAGGGATTACTGACAGGGCCAAAGCAGCACTAATAGTACAAGTTAGAAGAAAACTGGCAACAAAACTTAAAAGCTGTGTCATTACCTCTGCACAGTCAACAGCCTGAAAGCTCTGTCTCTAATTCAGCAGTTTTAAGATCCATGCAGTAACCATCATGCTTAATACTGACTTGAGCAGGAAAAACAAAATAACATGTTATAACAATCCACCTAAACAAACAGCTTCATATTAATGCAGTATTTAAAAACTGCACAAGAGTTACAAACAGAAACAGCTTGCTTAGACCTGACAAGTCAGAAAATGCATTTTTGGTTAGCAACTAATCAATCTTTTTTAACTGTGGATGAGATCTGGCTCTAAAACTGAGGCCCAAGAGTTGGAAAAAAGCACATGTGTGCATGCTAGTTTGCCCCATGATTTATGTACTGTACTCTCACTTGATTCAGGATACCTCTGCAAGTAAAATTAATGAGTCACAAGTCCCTATTTAAGTTCCTGTTTTCTGAAAGCACCTTAAATTTTGCTGTTCAAGCAAAAAAAAGAAGTTTCCACATTGAACATACACAGCAGATTACAGTCTATAGCAAAAGAACCAAAAAATGATGTGACAAAATTAACACACTCCTGGAATAATGAAAGAATCAGGACAAAGGTACAAGTAGCAGAGCCTACTGAAAGGAGAGAAAGGAGAGAAAATCGGGGACAAAAAACGACTGCCACAAAACTTATTGCCAAATAACTGAGGATGCAGGGATAATGAGAGATATTTGTTTAGCTTCATAGAGCACATACAATATTCTGAATGTTTCAAAGTACAGGGTGGAAATCTTTCAAATGAGCAACCTTATGACAAGTTAAGTATGTCCACTACTGTTTATTTTCCAAATCTCTTCGGAAGATCCTCCATGGCACCTGGGAGCAACCACCTTCAAAGACAGGAACAACTAGCACCAAATGGTCCTACATTTACCATTCTTATAAAATAAAGGTCTTATCAGGGGTGTGGGAAAGGTAAAATCCAGGCAGACATATAATTTCACATTCTAAAACGACGTCAGTAACAAACTGCCAGACATTATAGTTGCATTAAACTGTCATGAAAAGTTTTGGTTCAGTAATACTACTTCAGCTGCCTAACTGCAGAAAAATATTAAGAATTACCTTGGAGGTTTGTGATACTGGCATAGGAAGTCAAATCTGTCATCTGGCACAGGCACTCGACTCTCATTCGGATCAATAGTACAGAAAGGAAAATTTTCGGCTGCCGCTTGACTCTTTGTTAACACGTTGAAAAACGTTGATTTCCTATAAATGACACAAACATTCTTAAAGTAGCTCAATTTAGAAACATTTAAAAGTACTGGATTAAACCCCATTTTAACCCAAAGCAATACTGAGCTTTCCATTTACTTCAACAGCAGTGACATTCCCCTGATTCTAGCAGAAAGCACACACATCTGGAATGCCCCACTGAAACCCAGTGATGCTTACCTCTCCTCTCTACCCTTTAAAACTCCCCTAAGTATGTATATTGTGCACACATGTTAGCAAAAAAGAAGTCAAAAGCAAGGCACAGCCCTACTGGCTATTTCTCATTTTCTTCAAGTACAGCGAGACACCAGTATGGATGCCTGAAACTTTTCTTTTAACTAGCTTTGCCATGACTCACCCTTTCCACAGGTGTATTTTGCTCCTTGAGATTTATTTACATTGTGACACAATTTCAGTATCTTAGCAATAAAAATCAACAATGAAAAGAGAAAACAAGTGGCACAAAAAGCAAACCACATCAGTTAATCAGTTACCAATAATCTTTGGTGCATATGAAGATACAGTTATACCTTACCAAACTATTTTCATCCTTGTTAAGTATCAGTAGCAACAAGTCTACTCTACCAGGGGAAAAAAAGAGAACACTTTCCCTTAAACCAAGTAACAGATTACTTTGTTAGCTGGCATTTATTAAGCCGAAAGAGCAATTCTTGATTTATTAACTCCCAAATTTTCTACAATAAATATTCAGGTTGTTGTGATTTTCAGAGCTGCTCTGCATACAGCCAACAAGCTCAAAAGTCACTAACAATTTTCTTTGAAAGTTACCTCATAACATAATTGAAAATGCTATTTATCCCCATTGACATGCAGTACAATGCTACAGCTTATTATTTCCTTTATGGAGTACATCTTAGCTACACCCTGAAAAATAAAATAAATTATAATGAAAACATAAGAAAGCAGTGCTTCCAGCTTTAAGACATGCACACAACCTAATTTGTTAAAGATTGAGAATGATGAGACCTTCTCATAGCAAACAGGATAGAGAAATTAATACCAAAAAGTTTCACATGTATATCCTCCAGGTAATCAATTCATTCTCCTTTTCAAGTAGAACTCCTATGAGGAGCCACAACAACTACAGATGAGAAGCATGACAGAAATTAATTATTAACATTCCAGCATCTCTTCCAAACTGTCACTTAGGCCTGTCTCACTGAGAAGACTTCTTCTCTGAAGAAGTTTCAAGAAAGAAAGTCTTCTTCACTGCTAATGACATGGAATAATTAACCCCTTGTTGCACATCATCCCAAGACATAAAAGGAATTTGTTGTGCACGTTTGCCTAAGTATTTGCACGAAAACATGCATTACGCATTCACAACAGTGGAAGTAAGAAAACAGGAAAGACAAAAGACACAGGGTTTTATGAAACTCAGCAATTACTACGACTTTTCCTTTCTTTGAACCCTTGCCGATTATCTTGTCCAGACTCGTACACACCTGCCTATCGCTGCCAGTTTTGCGTCGCTCCAGCTGCAAGTACTTCCAGCTAAAGATGGAAGCGCATCACTGAGCAGTGAGACTCGTGTCCCCCAGCTCCGGTCCGCACCTGTCCGCGCCCACCCTGCGCAGGGCACCCGCGGGAACACCGGGCAGCCTCCCCGCCCGGCCCCCAGCACCTACCCCACGTTCGGCAGCCCGACGATGCCGATCTTCAGGGACGTCCCGAACCTTCCGATAATCGGGTGCGACTTAACCCCGTCGCCTCCCTTTTTCGGGGGCATCTGCAAGCAGAGGAGGGCACACTGAGCTCCCCGCGACACCCCCGCGTCCCCTCCACGCCCCGTCCCCTCCCGGCGCGGCGCAGCGGCCCAGCCGGGCCTCCGCCTCCAGGAAGCCGAGGAGAGGCCCCCGCGCGGCGGCAGCGGCGGCGGCCGGGGCCCGTGCGGGGCTCCTGCGGCCGGGCAGGCGGGTGGTCCCGGCCGTGGTCGCGATCCCGGCTCACCTCGGCGCGGAGCCACCTCGGAGCAACAGCGCCAGCAGCCCCTCGCACGCGGACGCGCCGGCGGAAGGGGCGGTGCAGCCGCGGGGGAAAGGTCGCGCCGGGCGGGAGGGGCGAAGCCCCGGTCCCGCCCCGGCAGCGACGGCACGGCCCGAGCCCGGCCCGGCGGTGACAGCGCGGCCCGGCCCCGGCCCGGCACGGCCCCGGCTAACAGCAGCGGCTGCCGCGGAACGGCGGAGCACCCGCAGTCACAAACGCGCGCGCTAATCACAGAATCGACGAGGCTGGAAAAGACCTCTGAAATCGCGGAGCGCAACCTATGCCCAAACACCACCTTGTCAACCAGACCATGGCACTCACAGACCGTGGCACTGGGTGCCACGTTCAGTCTTTCCTTAAACACCTCCAGCAACAGACTCCACCACCTCCCTGGGCAGCCCATTCCAATGTTAAATCGGCCTTTTTGTGAAGAAATTTCTTCTCATGTCCAGCCTAAACCTTCCCAGGAACAGCTGAAGAAGACCAAGTCCTCTAATCCTGTCACTGGGTGCCTGGGAGAAAAGGCTGACCCCTGCCTGGCTACAGCCTCCTTCCAGGGAGAGGTACAGAGTGATGAGGGCACCCGAGCCTCCTCCTCTCCAGGCCAAGATCCTGGTCCTCTGTTTGCCAACCCATCTCCAGCAGAGCAGGAAGCACTGGAAAGGTGAAAGAGCCCATGCCCAGAGAAGTGCCATAGCCAGAGAATACTTTTTGGATTCAAAGGAGCACTGGAACTGAGGCACACCACTAGATTTTTGTGCATGCTTATCTAGATAAAAAGGCATGTGGTCAGGAGACTCCTGTAACTATATTGTGATTGATTTATAACATTTACATGGCAAAATAATAAAATAAAATAGAGAGGTTATGAAGAACAGATGAAATATTTAGAATCTATGAAAAATTAATTGTAGAAAATGTTACAGAAGTCAGATCAGGACTCTTAAAAAAATTAGACATTTTCTTTAACTCAGGCTCTGCTTCTCTGAACCATTAAAGACAGGTACCATCAAGTGTTGCCTGCTAAGAAAATTGAAGGAGAGAAGGCAGTAAAAACTATTCTTATAGCATGCCCTATTTTAAGGCAGTAAGACAAAATTCTCAAAACTTGAAAAACACCAGAGTGAAGGAGTCAAGGTGAGAGTATCATCAGATATATATCATCTTAGCCACAGTAAAAGAAATATACTATATACTATTGAACATATTTTTGAATTTTTTTTAAAGAAAGGACACTTTTACTAAGCCTAATCTGAAATTATACATAAAAAATGTCTGTTACAACTTTTACATTTCAGTGGCATGAGATTTTTGCAACAATAATATTGAGGAAGAGAATGCTGCACCTGTTCAGAGTTTTTCTGTTAGTATAGTGATAATAACAGTTTTTGCTGGTAATATATTTATGTGGTCTTTCTACTGCCTTAAAATCTACCATTATATACATAAGAGGGGAAAAAAGTATATCTAGTTCAGATTCAGATACAGTTACTTAGTTTTTGAATAAAGCTAATGTATTACTACACCAAACATTCAGTAAAATTGAAATTAACAGAAATTATTATAAATTCAGCATAGCACCAGCACCCTTCACATCCATAAATTACAATCTTCAGTAATCAAATTTAGTTTCCTTTTCAGGAACAAAATAAAAACATCATTGTTTTCCACCCTTTTAAAGTTCAAGACTCTTTACTTGTCCTGAAAGCAGTGTTTTGCAGGACTTCTTCAAAGAAACAGTACAGGATGGATTTGCCTACCTCTATAATAAGGCCACAAACTTCCTGAAAGGCTACTTTTGGAGAGCTTTTCTGCTTATTAAATTTTCCCACAATCTAAAGCTCTTGTCAGACTATTTTGTTGTCCAGCCTAGGCACAATAGCTCTCAGCAGATGAACATCTTGTCTTCTTGAAATAAAAATATTTAACTTTACCAATTTGTAAGCACAATACAGGTATAAAGCATAAGCAGTCTGATACATGAAGTAAAGGAGTGTATGTGTGTGTCTTTGTGTATACACAAAAAATAAAGCCTACTTTAGATATAATTTTGATTTTAGCTGTTGGGAAAAACAGCTGAACTGGAAGAGAAAAAGAAATTAAAATCCTGCCTACTTTTGTTGCAGTACTTCAATGTGACTACATACGGTACCAGAGTCAGCGATGTGTGTACAAAAATGTGCAAGTTTGAATGTAAGTTTTTAATTTATGCTCTTCATTTAAGGTACTGTAAAAATGGCCCACTTCTCCCCTTCCCTCTCTCCTCTCCCCCTCCATAGCTCCTATAGCAAACTTACTGTTAGCACGGCCACTTCACCAAATGCAGATACAGGACTTCAAAGCATATGATTCTTTCAGCTAGAAATTGACTCATGACCACCTAACACTTCATCTTACATGCTTTTGATTTCAAGTTGCTTTTAAAGTCAAGGTTTGCCTTATTTGGCTGAATTTTCTATCCAAATCTGTCATAATGCTGAAAACCTCATTTTAAACTGGCATACATAGTTTAAACCATAATAATCTTGACCATATTACATAAAAAATGTGTTTTATAAGTTTAATGGAAAAAAACACTAACATCTAGAAAGCAATCATCTCAATGTCAACTCTCCAACACTGAAGTACTGCACAAATACAGCTTATTGTACAGCTGGATCATGTGCAGAAGCCAAACAGCCCTGGAGCAACTCTACCTGATTAAAAGCAATGTTTGAGAGACAGTAATAAAACAAACAGTTTATTGTTTCTGCCACCAACAGTCTTTGCCTTCTGCTGCCCAGAACATATATTTACAGCAAAGTCACCATTAACTGCAAAAATAAGCAGTTTTGTAGAACTGAGAGAATAAAGACAGAGCCCCTGATCCTTGCTGTGACCAGGTAATATTCAGTGCAGCCCAGGGGGTGAGAAGAACACAGCTGCTTTTGTACACTCCAGCTTGGAATTACCCAGGTCCCTGCCACTTGAAGGGAGCCAGATGACTCCCAGTAATAAATACACTCAGTACTAAAAAGAAACACAACTCAAGGGCATGGTCTAAACTAAATGGTTTTCATTGAGTTCTGTGAAGTTTAAAGGTAGTCATCACACAGCTGAACTGTTCCTGAATACAGTATTTTTAAACATTACATTTGGTAGAGTTCAACAGTGTTTGTTCTTCTAGCTGTGGATTTGGCTGATTTCATGGAGAATCTGAACTTAGTCCATTCTTTATACACTTCTACTCATACTGCCCTTTGCATTTTATATTTATGCATTTCTATTCTTTTGTATTGATAACTGTCTTTGTTTTAATGGTAACAGATTAGTGGTTAATGGGGTTAGTGCAACTCCAAAGATGGTCAGGACTGCTGTGGTGGCATAAAAGTGTCTCTCACCCCTTTCTGTGGCATTCCAGACTCTCTCAGTCTAGAAGCATCTAGTGCTAGTGCAGAACAGCCTGATCTGCCACATATTATTAATATTTCTAGATCATACCTCTGGAAATATCAGCTGAATTTCATAACTTTAACATGGACAATGTCTCTAACAAGCATAATGCATACTGAGGTGTTCATAGTGAGAATAGTGAGATTTGCTCACAAGAGAGAAAGCCAAGAAGAGAGAGGTTCTATAGTAGGACAAATTACCAGTGAATTAATAAAATTTCAGTTCAAGAATGACAGGTCTACTTTAAACATTCCAGTACCTTTGCAAAATAAAAGTACTACTATAAAAGAAAAATATTTTTATGATTAATACTAATAAAAACAGAGAAAAAATTAAATTGGGACTGATCATGAGGTGAGCAATACTAGGGTTTTTCTAGGTCTCTCATTCTAGCATGACCTTTTTTTTCAACAAATAAACCATATGACAAAAAAAAACCTGTTAAAACAAAAGGAATGGTAGTGATCTAATAAACAGATGTAGATTTCACTTTATTTAGCATTGTAGATGGTAGCACTGAATTGTGTACTTATCAAGTGACTTAATAGTTAAACAACAAACTATGAAAAAGGAATATAAGTATTAAATACTTCTCATGCCTCAAAGGTTATTATTGAACATGAAAGAAGATCCTCTAATTTATAAGCAGGGAGACTTCTGTCTCTGAATTTGGACTATACCTGTGTACTTCAAAACCAGAAAGCAAACAAAAATTCAAAACCAGCCCACCCAGCAAGAATGCTGATTAGGAATAAACCCACAGGAGGACTGATTCTTGAATCAGTTTTTTGCAATCTTTGGACAGTGTTAAGCAGCATGAGAGACACCAGCAAGAAAGAAACATTAGAGAAAATAAAATTACTTTTCTATAAAGGTCTCTAAACTCTACATTTTGTGTGGGGTACGAGTTTGAAGTTACAACATCAAAAGCTAAAATAATGTAAGTTTTGGCATTTAATGTAGATTTTTAACTGTGTGCAATTAAATGTCTATGCAAGAATAGTAGACTCTTGCTAGCTTTAAAAGACAATCTTTCTCTTCTAGGGCACAAAAATGTTTGTTATGTAACTTCTTAGGATAGACAGAATTATCCCATTTATTGAACACAGCAGAAAAATGTATAGAGAGATCTGGATAGTTGAACTTCAAAACATGATCTCAGAAAAAAAGCCACAAACCTCATTCTGGATCTAATGCAGATTGAGCAGTTATATTCTAGCCTCATAAGATACATTCTATTTTGATGGAAGAACAAAATGAGATACCTAATAAAGTGTGCTAGTTAGGTGATAATGATACATTTTATACACTACATATTTGCAAAATGACTGTAAAATGAAAACCAAACAAAATATTGAAAGACATCATGCAGCAATTCTGGAAATCTTTAAAATTTTTTCTGTATTATATTTATTCTACCTCTTAACTTCAGATTGTAAAGTATTTTATAACCTGCTAAATTCGGATAAAAGGGATTAATCATAGCCATCTACATTTCTAGAGACCTAAAAAAAGAGTTACTTGTGGGAAATAGTTAGGACAGTATTTGCAAAATAGCAAAGAATTCTTGATGCTCTTGAAAATCTGCAGCCTTTACCAGGTCACCCAGAGTGCTCACAAAAACTGCACGTAGGGCTGGATGTGGAGCTTGATGCACAAAAAGGGGGTGGAACATGTTCCTCTGGGCTTATTGAGTAAAGCCCAAAAGCACATCAGCCCTAGAGAGAGGGTAGCAGGGATACAGACTACACTTTCAAGATGGGATTGCAGAGGAAAATGTCAAGAGTTTACAACTGCAGTCAGCCAGTTCTGCCTCATGAAGCTATATTGTTTAGCATGAACAGATGAGTGCATATCTCAGTCCAATTCAGAAACATTGTCATGGGTAGCACTGCACCCTTTGAGAAGGTGGGGTGACAGTTCTGCTGTGTTACAGTGACCTCTGTAAATACAATGGAGATTTACTCTATACAATGCTTCAGTTTACATGTAAACACTAATTGCATACTGCTGATACTGCATTCTTGTGGCTATAATAAGAATCCAATCATTTCTTCCTCATAACTCAGCTACTATATTACAAAAATCCAGTAAAATCAGTTTAAAACTCAGATCACATATATATATGATTTTCTTTAATTTCATGGTAGTGTTTTTATTTATAAGAAAAATTCACAATGCAATTATGCCTCACTTGTGCATTCAGGAGAGGACTTTTTAGCTACTTTGTCATTTCGTAACTCTCTATTTGGAAAAGCTTAGAAGCTCAGCAAAGCTTCACTCAACGCCAATGTTTTCCCCATAATTTACTTACAAAGTCGTTCCTAACTTTCTATTCTCAACTGTGCAGTACTCTCATCTGTATATATGGGATTTGCCACATCTTAACTTAGGAAACAACCTGTATATGCACACTATTGGTGGTGCCAGCATAAAGCAAGAGCCCACAGCAACTGCAGAGACCCTGGCAGGCCTTATCACTAAAGGTGCCTTGTCACAGCTGCCTTGCACCCACCCTCATCTGGCAACAAGTGCTCAGGTGCCAGTGCACCTGATACAAACCTGCTCAGCAGTCAGCTGCCCACTGTATCCCATGCCCTGGTGTCCTAAAGCAGAGTTACAGTCACATCCATATCAGAAGAGATCACTGTCCTGCCCTGCTAGCTGCTGCTCTGGAGGATGCACACAGCAGGACATGTGAGCATGCCACAAGTGCTTGCTGAGCAGCCAAAACTTGAGAACACCTCTGCAGAGGAGTTCTGGAAAGACAATAAAACCCTATTACCAAACACTAAGAAATTACTTATCATGTGGTAAAGCTTACTATCACCATGTTAAGAAATAACACATGATCATAGAAATTCCATTGCCTCATGATTGTAATATTTTTGTGGGTGCAACCAAATCTTGACTTAACAGCATGACTGCTTGGACACAGATTTCACTAGGAATTCCAGAACCCAAATAAATTCTGGAAAGGGATTTTCTGCCAGAGTTTAGCTACTGGCTGCCACTACGTAATTTCTGCCCCAATGAAGAAACACAGGAATATGGCCTACCACAAATAACTGTTTTTCTGCCAAACCTAATCTACATTATTTTTGCACTTATTCCAGTATTTTTTATGCTGGAATTATGTACTTTGTAAGGCAAAGTACAATACTTTGTAAGGCACATATATATGTATATATTTATATCCCAGTCTCCCTTTTAAACCAAGACTTTGCCTTACAAAGTATTTTTATTCCTCTCAATAGCTTTATTTAGACCATCACATCTTCACTACAATGTAAAAGAAAGGTTTGTGCATTAGCAGCAAGCGCATTGAGAACCCTAAAGTGGAGAAGAACTACTGCTGATCAGCTGTGGGAAGGCACAGAAATAACATCAGTGACTTGCTATAAGAAGAAAGACATGGCCACTCTTGTGACAGATGAAAAAACCTTTAATAGTTTAATTTTTTACGTGAGTGAAACAGACTGAATCTCTCTTTATGACACTGAAATTTTGCCTGTCACAATGAACATTCATAGGGAATAACAATCTTTATCAGAAAGGTACTCACGTGCCCTGCTCTTGCACTAAGGATTCTACAACATTTGATATGCCAGTCACAATTTACAGGGCTCCTGACATCATCCAAGAAACTACACGTTTGTGTTGGTCTTTCTTAAAAATCAGGTTTTTGAAGTGTGCCCCTTTGCTTCTAACCATAGGCTATCTGATGAGAAGTGAATACAGTTGTCAGCTGGTGGCACAAAACTTTTTAGTGTCAAGAGTATGAGAATCTCTAAAAGATCCATGGCCTGTACTCATGGCTGTCTAATATGAGTGGGCAGCTTAAATAACTTAGGAAAGTTTATTTCCTGACTTCACAGAGCTTTTACTGTCAAGTTACATATTATGGTTATTCGTTTTCAGATGGGCGATATTTTCTTGTGCATTACATAAACCTGAAGTGGAACATATTATTAAGGATTTGAGGTATCTAGCTCTTTCAGACTGCTTTAAAAAAAGAGTCAAAGACTGCTACTTGAAGTTATACAAGATCCCTTCAGGATATTTGTAGAACATTGGACATGAGAAAATACTCTTCTCTGCTTATTTTCCTAAATATCTCTTCTATGAACCATCCTTTTATAATAAATGCGCGTGATGATAAATCTTTAAAAAGCACTACAGAAATATTAATTATGTTGTGATTGTTTATAGTTTTTCCCATAATAACATCTTGTGTGTATTCTGTTCATTTTTGGGAAGGTTTTATGATCTAATCTCCAACCTATTTAAAAGAAAATGCTTTGTGTGCCATTTTGTACTCATGGTCATTTGGAGTTCTATTTCAGTTTCATTAATATTGATGGAACTTGTCTCTGCACTCATTCTCAGCAGATTCTTTGAAATTAATCTTCAGCATTTACTATGATTTGTTTCTGTTTTCTGCTTCATCCCTGAATCCAGCTCTTCTCTAGTTAATTTTGTTTTCTTTATTTTTATCCACTTGCTATGACGGTTCTACTACTTGTGCCACTTGGTGTGTCAGTCCTTTATGGGATCCCTGTTTCGTCTCTGCCTTTCACTGTGATTTTCCATCATTATGGGCCTCTTGAATAAAAATGTAGCCCTTGTTTCTGACAAAGTCCATGTTCCTTTTCTTTCTGTGTGATTTTCCATCATTATGGTTCTTAAATTTCTTGAATAATGATATATACTATGAACAAATGCATGAAGTAGTAATGGCTTCATCAGTGTTTTCTAAAATATATCTGCAGCTTTTAGAGCATACAGTGCTACAGCAGAGTCTGTGTCATGTTTGTAAAAGCATGATTTTTAAAGTGTATTTTGTAGGCTATTGATGACTATGCCGCTCTGCATTAAAAATCCGCCTTCTTTCAAATATTATTTACTCCTCAGGATAATGGTTTCAAAAAGATAGTTGGGGAATAAGTATTTGCATTGAACATCTTTGTTTAAAATGGTAAAAACATACCATAACAAAAATGTTTTTACCAAACATAAATGTTACCTTGGTAACATTTATAGCAATACCACTATGTTACAGGACTAACAGAATTCTTGTTAGGTGTTTTACATGAAGGATGTATGAACAGATGTCAGAGTTCTTATTAAAACAAGTCAACATTTTAATTTGAATCAGCATATCATATTAAACAAATAATCAGAATAAGTGTTTTAAAATTATATCTGCAAAAATGTAATAAAAGTTGTACTTCAGTACTAATTAGTTACATTAGGGTTATGTCAAATCCACGATGAAAACCAAAAGTGTAAAGACATTTAAAGTTAAACATCAGTTCAGCAATCTGAACTACGGAAATCTTTAATATGCCATGATGTAAATCAGGGTAAAAATAGGAACCGAAATATTATAAAATATTTCCTATCTTGTTTGACAGTTGTGGCACAGTAATCTAGCCCACAAAGTGCTTTAGTGGTTTAAAAGGGGGGAAAATGTTAATTACAAAACACTTACTAAGTATGTCAGTGATTTCAGCATTACTTTCTTTTTTTTAGCATAGTCTGTAAAATTATATCCATTAGTATTTCATTCTGGATAACAGATGGAAAGTTTGAAGGTCTTAAAGATCTGGAGAGGCTTGCCAAGGTAGACCATAATTTCCAAAAACATTTATAATGGTATTTACAATTGGCTACAATCGCTCACACCAAAATAAATGGGTCTTATGATATTAATTAGAGAAAACCTGGTTCTACATGTCCTGTTTCCTTTCATTTGAAATACAAGTTTCAAAATTCCTTGAAATTCTCTAAGGAAGCCAAGTGTGAAATGTCCCTGGTGACAGCTCCAGCTAACTGCCCAGGGGCTGGGAACGCTGTCCCCTTCTCACCAGGGCAGCTGGTGGCCTGGAGCAGGTGAGCCACCCACACAACTCCAACCAGGCACAAAGGGTGACAGCAAGACCAGTGGGAACAGCTTCCCCAGATCAGGCAAAAATCACTCACTGCCAGAAACATCAGTAGTGACAAAACAAGTGAGTGGTCAAGCTGGGTAGCCAAGTGACAACAGACTGGAGATTAGATGACATAATCTTCATAGAACTAGGAGTTGGCACACCTACAACCTCACACCTGAGTGCAAACATACCTCTCAACAGACAACAAGTCCCCAGTGAGACTCTCTCCCACAGATCTATCCACAGCACCTGATCCCAGGTGACAGTCCTGCCCCAACATGGCAACCAGATCCTCAACAGGTGGACAAAGGCTGTCATGACATAAGTGACCCTTATGCTTCACTCAGGGTCCTGACTCAAGCAGCTTTCAATAACTGATACTCCTTACCTTGGTGCCTTGATACAGCTGAGAATCCTTTTATGTCCCTCTAAGTTTATCTTCCAAAGAATCAATGACTGTTTAATAATGTTTGTATTAATGATTTCTCCTTACTCCCTTCCCTTACAATATAAGCATAGAGCCTCAGTGACAGCTATTTAGCTGCACTGCTGGTTCAGTGAAAAGCCTTGGGAAGATCACTAATTTATGATATGTATCTGCCAAATGATGATCCCACTTCAATTTTCTTCCCTCATAGTGCTTTGTAGATTGGAATGCATAGGTAGGTGGCCAAGTTTGAATAGCTGTGTTATGTTAGTTCAGTAACAATGAAGTGTCATTATTTTTGGAGAATGTTAGTAACTGGTGTATGGCCTGACAGATGCATCTGAAACATTTGCAGATCTGGGAAAGGAATCTAGTCACTCACAGAGCTGTCTCCAGCCATTCTAATGAGAAGATGACATTGTTTTGCAGCACAAAGTGGGAGAAGACTTAATAGAATCAGTCACAGTTTTAGTGGTGCTTCTGCTTCAATAACCAATTTATGTCAATTTATACCAAATTTTCTTAAGTAGATGGATGAGAAAAATATTACTATTTTTTATCTTCCAGGTAAAAGGTAATTCTCTTTTCATTTTATCTGGGATAAGTTTTGAAGTCATTTCTCAAAAGCAAGTTTCAGTCCATCATTAAATAATAACTTGAATGATTGTTTCTCTTTTCTTAATTCTAACACTGGAAGCATACTTGCCCTTTCTGAATCTGCAAGTTCCAGTCCTCATCATTCTTTGTTTCAGAGTATACTAGCACAAATAGTATATGACTACTGTCCCAATCAGCCTTAACTCCCTCTATTACAGAAAACAAAAGTTACAACATTTTTCAGTGTATCCAAGTTGATTTCCCTAATTCAGCAGACTCAAGACAACGTTCTTAATTTTACTATGGAAAGAGACAAACCATGTCTTGTTTTCAAAGCAAAAGAATAATTAAAATACACAAAAAATAAAAATATTCACACTGCAAAAAATAAGCTAAAAAGGAAAAAAATATACTTGGGAACAAAAATAGGGGCTCACACATTCATTGCATGTTTCACAGAATAAAACTCCAGATGATTTCACAGATGAATATGAGATAAAGGTAACCACTATCACTGCAGCTATCTGTGACAGTTCTCACCTTAGTTAATGTTTTCTGCATGATACCAGCAGAAACATGGGCTAATTTGAAAGGCATTCAACAATCAAGGAAGATTCTGAGTGACTGAAAGTCCACACAACACAGACCCCAACACACCAACTCAGATTTCCTCATGGGAAAAGAGTAATCATACTTTGCCTGTATCTTCTGCATATTCTTGAATTATTCATGTGTGGCAACACAGGAAACATCCTATAAGTTCACTTGCAGTCTCATGGGTCAGGTATTTGAGGGAATTAGCAATAGCAGCAGTTACACTTGAGAACTCACCTATGTGCAGGGCAGGGTAAGAACTCCTATTGATTCAGGTGATTTCAAGTCTCTCCTGTTATTTCTTCTGTAATTTCTGTGGGGTTTTTGTTCAGTACTTGGTGCCTTGCTGGATTTCAATGAGACTAAAATAGCATTTGCCTCAGGAGTCTTTCAAGCTTAAGATTCCCACTTCTCTGGAGAGGCGTACTGTGAAGCACAAAATGCCTAAGAACAGCATCAGTCTAGAAAGAGATGTCAGCCACCAGTGTGAGTATTCACCTCACTGCTGTGATTACACAGGGGGTAAATGACCTCCACAGAACTGAAGCTATGTCTGCTATCAGATTAACAGCTGTAGTAGCCACAAAACTACCTTTAATAGCCAGATTTATTAAAAAGAACATACTCTTTGTAACATACACAAATCCCAGCCAACCTCGCCAGTGTGTACCTGAAAGTATGACCAGCAGAGTAATCATGGTGCACTATCCACTTCCCAAAGCCAGGGAGAAGTAGGCAATTAAAAACATGATTGGTCTCTTATCTAGCCTTATTACACTCAGCACCTGCCTGAATGCCTTCTGCCCTGCTGAGGAACATCAAGCTGCCTTAGAAACACCCAAGCAAGGGCTTTCAGGAAACAGACAAAGCTCAAGAGATCTTTGGCCTAGAAAAGAAAATATAGGAAGCTTCTCTAGTGTTTCAGCGAACTACAAAATTACTGAAAGCCATTAATTGCTCAAGTGATGTTCTGTGGATGAACCTAGTTTTTCAGAAAATTTCCAGAGATTCTTTTGGAAATAATCAGCAGTCTGGGAACCACAAACAGTGCCTGGGAGATGCTGTGTCCAAGAGTATAACATGAACAAATGTAATCGTTATATTTACCAAATAAATATTTTCTGGTTGGACTTTTTTCTGCTTCATAGGTCAGTTTCATATCAATACTATCTAGTACACAACATGCTATTATATGCAATGCACTCAGTTTACAAATTAATTTCAAAAGTAGTTTTACTTCTTTTACTTTCTCTGTTTAAAATTGAATAAATATATATGCAGTCCATGTTCAACTATCACAGAACGCAAAAATCCCCCAGAGTTGTGACTTCAACTTAAAAATAATAAGCACATGTACCATTTTGAAGAAGGGAAAAAAGGTAAACCAACTACTTAATTTTAGATTTTTAGATTTTTGATATCTCTAAGGAGAGCTGATAACTCCATTTTTAAAATTTCTGCCTTCAATGAATTTCTAAATATGCCTGGCTGCAGCTACAAGTGGGATACAGAAGCTGCAGGCTACTAAAGCCACTCCCATAACATTTAAGCGAGGGTGTACATCAAACCAGGAGATTTATAGTAATCCCCTGCTATTAGACACACTTTTCTTGAAAGTGTGAGTTCCCCTATTAGCTACTCAGCAGGGGACTCCATTTACCCTGCAAGTGGTCTGAGGCATGCAAAATGTTTAAATTTTGAGAGAATCACAAACAGCACTATCTCCAGAGTACAACACATGACCTATTTTTTTTAATTGCTCACCAAACAAGACACATCCAAAGTGACATGGATACAAATGGCTTAACTTGAACTTGCCTAGAGTCAGCTCTGTAACTCATACACCCTGAGGATTTGGTTGTGAAGCCTCATCAACAGTCCATCAGGTGAAAAACTGATGCCTCAGTATCTCAGAGACCAGTCTTTCTGGAAAGATGAAATTGGAACAGCAAGGCTGCCTCACACTTTGATTAGCCTTCCCATCCATGACAAAGAGCTCACTACTGAAAAGCATGCTGCCAGCAACTTCAGTAGTGCAGTTCTAAATTTCCGTAATTCCCAAAGACTGCGTGAGTTAAGCACTTGGAAAATACTTGATATTTTAATGTTTTTAGGGTTTTCCTCCTTTTTCAGTATGAACCTTTCAGCATTATTGACTGAAGAAATACCAGCCTACTTAGTTTTGAAATTTGAAATTGCAATAGACTGTGAGCTGGGTAGGTATTTGCATCAACAGGTTGGAAAGTCACCCACAGAAACTGTTTAGGAAAAAAAGCCCTAACTAAAATTTATTTGTGCTTAAGAATTTTGAGAGAGTATCTTCTGTTTAGCTGAGATTAAAGATGGTAATCTACAGTCTCAAAATCCTAACTCACAAAGATCTGTCATATTCCTGCTTATTAAAATGTTCTTTAAAAATATTATGAAATTATATCAATGGTGGGGTGAATGAACACTAAAAAAGAAGTTCTGTGATCATTCTGAAGTTGGATTCCAGTCATTAGATAATAATTTGGCTATGAGACTCTTATTCATTATTTACATTTTCGTTTTGTAAAATTTAGCTTCAACTCTTCTGAAAGAGATTAAATGGAGACTATTTTTAATGTTGATTCCAAAAACTGCAAAATAATCCTTGAGATTTAGTAATACCAATCCACAATTAAACAATTTGCAAATGAGGGCTAGACATAATTAGTAGGGCTTGCTGAATGAGCTCTTTTATTCACATTTTTAAGATTCATGCTTACATTGATCTGAAGACAGAAGAACTTCAGTTTTATTGTCCATTTTCCATAGTGCACTGCTGAAAGTATATTCATATTGCAATGACTTTCCATCACTAATAGAGAACTGCATTTGGAAGTATTTTCCTCAAACTGATGGATCAAATGCAAAACTGCTCAGAAATATAGGTTATTAATCTTTTCCACTGTACATCTCTATGGCTACCCATTACTTCCAACCATTAAAAAAAACAAAGAAATGTTTGCATTGGTAAGAATTACAGGTACACTTCCTCTTCCAAGAGTGTTATGTCTGGACAGTTGCAGCATTGCAATGGCATGGTAAACGGCAGCTGGCATATTCTAATGTTAATGTATTCACACTGAATAGTTAACCACTTTGCATTTTGCTCCTCTAATTTTTTTTTTTTTATCAACGCTGTTGGCTTTCTTTAAATCCCTTTTGGCTTACCCCAAAACAGAAATTAAAGTTACAAATTTTTTCTGGTTTAGAATTTAAAAGGTATACATGCAAATGGGGTATAGATGTATGATGCCTGAGTTGGGTAGGTCTTTACTCCTTTTCACTTAGTAAAATAAATACTTGTATGCAAACATCAGATCCCACCCTAGAGCTAATATATACAACTAATATGTAATTACTTGGGATTAGATGCAATCCTAATCTAGTGGTAATGAGGGTATAAATGAGGTGGGATTTTTAAATTAACCCCTCAGTGTAGGCCAGTACAGCATCTCTTAACATTAGTTCAAATTCTGTCATTGGAAAGACTCCAAGTACAGCAGCATTTTGCTTCCTTAGACAGAGCAAAACTTCTTTTGGCAGAGTACTCTTTTATGAGAAAAGTTTCAACATTGTGAAGAATACGAAACTCTACAGGAAATTAACTACAGTGAAAGGTTCTGAGGCCTAGGACTGATTTCAGTGTGAGCATTGCTCCTCAGGACTGTTATACTCAACTAGATTTCCTGACTTATATTATTCACATATTACTATTTTTAGAAATCAGGCTAATATTCCCAAACTGTTCTCTGCTGAGAAGTCAATGTTAACCAAACCCAGGACTCTGCAGAGTCATACAGTACGTACATTTAAAAAACAAAGCAACAGTAACCCAAACTCCCTATTCTGCTGAAGGATCATACTCTTCAACCATGAATTTAGAGGAATAGTTCTGGCACAAGTAGAGACAGCAGTATAATATATTCCTAAACAATAATTTAATTGGCTTTATACAACTATTTTCTCCTGCTCAGATATTGGTATGCCCCCATTCCCATTCTCCTAACCATGTGGAACACATACTCTTCTGCCACATGTTAGATTTCAAACTTTATATTTTTTAAATGCCATGACACTGTATGTTACTAATCAAAATCTCAATATTTTGGAGCTGTTTGTTAAACAATTTTCTAGCATCAAAACCTTACAAAATCACAATCTGAGGCACTCAGTTGCCTTGAAGATCTCTTCAGAGAACACTTCAAAGAGGAAGTTTTTGTAGAGGTCACTTAACTATATTCAACCCTATAAATACAAAGAAAGATTTTTTGTTTTAAAGATTGGAGAAAAAATGTTATGCAATTGTTTTAAATGGTTGGACTATTTAAAAAGTCATGTTAAAACAGTTACATTCCATGATGAGACTTGTCTTACAACTTTTGACATGCATAAGCTATAAAGCATGCCTATTATTAATTTCAGGAACAGTTTTAGGTACCTACGCTGAATTAAACTGTCACAGTTGATGTAATTATTAAACAAGATTATAGACCATGCTCAGAAGTTCAAACAATGCCCATTTCAAAAGTCCTTTCAGTAGTTATGAGGCCAAGAGCAACCTACCATGGCCGGTCACACTCCTGGAGCAGGATATGAAAGCTCTTCCTGTTTAAAGCTTGTCTTCTCAATTCTAGTTACAGCAGAGTGGGGTGAATGCAAGAGATTTTTGTTGTTAATAAATTTACTGCATCTCATTAACACTTGTTACATGCATTTACAATCAATATGGAGCATAAAAGAGGAGCATGCAGTACTCTTGATTTCAAAACTTCAGATTTGTTACCTGTATGAAATGATCTCAGGCTGAGTAACCTCACTTCAGCAAAGCAAATCAAATGGACAGTGTGTGGATGAACATTCTTAACATTATCAGTCAAATTGCAGGCATCTGCAGTACCACTTCCACCTTCTCATGTCAAATCACATGTGATTAAAATGTGTCAGTTAAAGCTGACACAGCTGTGTTGCTAAACCAGAAACTCCAGCAAAAGGACTTGTTGCATTCTTAAATCTGGAACCAGCATTCTTAAAAGTGGAAATACATACAAGTGTGTATGTTTTTAAATACACTGAAATATGGGGGGGAAATAATTTACTTACAGAAATATTTTCAGCTACATATTGGAAAAAAAAATCTGAACTTCACCCCATCTATTCAGAATTTTAATCAGAGCAACAGGGTTTGTGATGCTCTTTTCAACACTGCTGTCTTCAGGTTCACCCAAATGTTTTGTACCTTCACAAATAAGCAGAAGATTTGATGTTGTGGCAGTAGTCTCATTGCAGCCTTGTGACCAGATAACCACTTTGTTTTGCAGTCATTTACACTTGCATAAATGTGGAATGTCCTCTCTTAAACTACTCTTGTGAATGTAGATTTAAATAAAAGAGTGTGGAAATTAAAGTACACTGTTTAGCAACACTATTTTAAGATTTTTCAATATTATTTTTGGCTAGTAGAAAGAAAATATGGGCACACACATATGCACACATCTGGATGCACACAGTTACACACCTTCTCTAGAAAAATAGCATGCCCTATGGGCTGGCTAGCTGCCACTCATTCTGATCCAGGTAATTAACACAGAAATAACATACAGCAATATTTTCTTCTGCCCTGAGAAGTTTTATATAGCATTCAAATATTTCGTGGAACCTTCTCTAATTCTGCAGTAAATGCTTAAAAAAATTCAAACAACTTACACTAAAATATGGTCCTAGGTGATTATAAAATGAAAAGCCTGATTATAAAATAAGCCTTGCAAAAATAAATAGTTGTGTCTCTGTTTCCAGAAACAAGATGGTATTAGCAGACGAATTATTAAATATAAGAATCTGGACATGTTATCCACATTCAAGTATGTGTAGGGGCTGGAAAAGCAATTATTTCTTAGTCATGCAAATTACCTGAATCCAAAATAAAATTGCCAGTGTTGCTGGGGCAGCATCAATGTTTAAAGTGGATTCCTTTTCTTTCACTTTTTCCAATTCTGATTGAAATAAATTGTCTGATAGAGATAAACCACTTCCATCTACAGCATTTACATTAAGAATTTAGTAAAATATGTGCTACAGAATTGGAGAGAAATACTGGCCTCCTAAAGGATTTTTACCTCCTTTCTCCCTCCTTTCCCTTCTCATGTTTTTTGGTTTTGTTATAGGCATGGCTCCAAGGTCTGTCTCTTGGTGCTTGGTACACTATTGCTGTGTTAAAGGAGAATCTTTTACAGTTCTGTCTGAGATAGTTTCTCAGGGTGGGTCACATTCTGCTGACAGGTATCACGCTCCTTGTCTCTCTGCAAATGATCAGTTTGGAGTCTCATCCTAACTGATATTTGCTCTTTGGGAATGGATGAAAAACCACAACGTGTTCTATAAAGCTCAAATTGGCCTTATCAAACAAAACATCTGCTAGATGTGTGAGTGACTTGTGACAGCAGGAGACATCAGCACTGGCCTCCCCAACAGAAGACAGTGCTATAAATGGAAGCTATTATGGAAGAATTCTGGCAAGATTTTTTTTTTACAAACAGCTAAAAAAATTTAAAGAAAAAATATGTTGTTATGGTAACAGCTATTTGAAAAATACTTTAACAATAGGCAATTTAATATCAAACTACCAAGCTGTTGGTTTGACTATTTGGTTTTCTTTTTAAGCAGTTTATTTACAGAGATCCCCTCCCTCTCCCTTATGCAGTTGCAAGTGTGTGTGCAGACACACACTTGCAAGTAAGGTAAGGCACCATCTGCAAATAATTGTGTTTGTAAAATTTTGGTCTTGAAGCTGCAAAATTGCAGATACTGTGGGTTTTGCCCACCCTTAGAACATCTGGTGTTATATGGGCTCAGTCCATCCCTCACATGGCAATAAACCACATTTTGTAGCATCTCTAGCATGTACTTTGACACAAAGAGGTGTTCCTGTGCTCCTGATGCTTCATGGAATGTGGCTAGTCAATGTGTGGGTACCACAGCTACTCCCAGGAAAAACACAGTGTTGCATGTCTGTGTTCTGGATATCAGCACTCCCCCCACTGCTGGGAAAAGAGGGTTTCAGAACAGTCTGTAGCATTACACAACTTATCTTTCCAAAGCCTGCAATTTTATTTTACACTTCACGCCTTTTCAGAAAATTTAGACATTTCCTCTGAACAAGCACAAGTTTCTATGTGCACTAACTTCAACATCTTTGACTTAGGAGCATGTAATTCTCACTCAGATAGTCTCTTTTGAAGTTAGTGCATAACAGCCTGGGTACTGGCTGAAAGGTCTGGCTACTTATTTCACATCCTGATGTATGTGCAGTGATAATAGGAAAGAGCTGGAGGACACTGCCTGCTCTGGCTCTGAGAGCTGTGCTTTCAGCCAGGACGTTTTCCAAAAACCAGACACACAGGACACATTGATACATTTTTCTACATGTCTCTTGGAGCTTTGCTAAATGTCCTCCAAAATACATCATGGAGGATCAAGTCACACTGTCTTAAGTACTGCATGGGAATTGTGACCATCCTATTTCTTAAATGTGGAGATGAGATTTTAGAAATGTGAAACTTGCATTTTGTTTCCCTGCTTTCAATCCCTCTGAGGTGTATAATGGTTTGCCCCTATAGAGAATCACATTTCAATTAGAATAACTAGCATGTTACTCTAATGTGATGATAGAGATTTTGGCTTCTATTTATTTTGCTTTAACTGGGAATTTTGCAGTCAAGTTGTTTTCTAAACAGATAAACATTTTTATTGTCAATATAAAAATTTAGTTATGTTCATGTGCAGTAAAAGCACATGAGAAATATTAGATACAAAAATCCACTACAGCTTATTTTGCATCATTTTGCAAAAGAGAAAGTGAGTTATTTGTTCTCAGTGACAATCCAAATTCAGCAACAATGTGCTCCACAGGTCTATGGACACTCATCTGCATATATGGGAATGCATTTGGAAACTGAGTGCAAGTAGTGGTAGTTTTTAACCTCCCCCTCAAAATCCCCTGAGCATTTCAGACATTCCACTCAAAATGATTTTTTTAATGTGGGACCTACTTACCACATTTGTTTTACATTACAAAATGCTGTATAGGTTGTTTACATATGGAAAAGTCAGTGGGGAGAGATTTCTGTAACTGTTCAGAAAGAAAGATTGCAACGTTAATGTAAGAAGGACAATTATGGACAGACACAGGTAATAGCTGTTTAGAAAATGTTAGGAGCATTATTGTGGATAATAGACATTCTTTTCTTAGCATTGCCCTCGCCCAAGTTTAATTTTCCATTGGTCGTGTCCACCTAGATTGCTTAAGACAGCTGTAGTCTTCTCATTTACATGAAGGTAACAAAAAGTTGACTGCTGAGTTGTCCCAGGTGGAGTTCATCTGTACAAAGGTCTGAAACTATGAGGGAATACCTAAAATGTCAGATACATCCAACATACAGTGCTGCAGCAAATTATCACCTCTACCAGGTCACAAAGGTCAAAATAATTTCCAGCTCTATTTTCTAAAAGCCATTTTCATTTAATCTGTCCTTTACAAATGGTAAATTTAATGAGAACTTCAGGAATAATTCAAACTAAAATTAAGAAAAAATACCTTGATATATACATGTTCAATTCAAATATATTTTAGTAAGCAACAACGTGGCCACTATTAAACTAGTTCTCAAATACTATTGAAATAATAAGTATGCTCGCAAAGGAAACCTGCTTTCTTTTAAAATGACTGCATGCATTATTCCAGCTTCTTCTGATAATAGCACATTTAATACTGAGGCTAAGATGCAATCAATCTTTTTTGTTGGAAGAAGGTGTTATATTGTACCCGTATGCTTATACTCACCTAGGAGTTCAAATCCACTAAATTAATCCAGCCTGAGGTTCAGGAGGGCTGCTGCTGGCTTGGCCTCCACTGTGCTCTTCCTGCTGGCTTTGTGGAACAGTGGGGAGCAAATCAGGTGAGAGAGGGAGCAGAGGAAAGAGGAAAGGAAGAGCTCTGTCTCTAAACAGACACTGAATTAGACTGGAGTGAATAGCTGACGTCCTCTGTAATTATACACACATTGAACCCTTTATAGTTGACTTAAGTTACTTCAAACTGCATTGGTCTGGCCCTCCATACTGATTAAAAGCAGCATCTATTTACCTTAACAATAAATGTGGAGATTAGTAAAAATTCATTTGATCACAATAAGAAGACAGATAATTAAAGGGCAATGCAAGCCAGATTGGAATGTAAGGGCCTGAAACAGCATATTAGGAAGCATAGGCTGCTTTTGTATATGTGTAGTTAAGTACTGCAGAAATCCCCTCAAGTAGACTGCTTTTGTAGCAATACTTAAAGTAGAGGAAGGCCAGAACATGTCCTGAGGAGATTGGCCCAGCAACTCTCCTGGGCAAAGTGACAAATACAAAGCTTTGGAAAAGGAAAAAGACATTAAAGCACAATGTGACTAAATGGACAACCTCTACAAAATCTTTGAAGGAGGCCTCCAGATCTTTTATTCTTCTTTGATGTCTCCTCCATGATAAAGAGAAAGTTTAAGGTAAGCAGGACACACTGCTGATTCTATGGGTAAAGCTCTTGATAGCGTAGTGTCTACAAGAAATGGAACAAGTGGGTTTAGTGTATGACAGACTCACCAGAAATGCTCTTCTCACAACATAAACGCTCTTCTCAATGTGGGATCTCCTTTGGGGAAGGGGGAGGACTGCCCTCATTCCTATTGAAACTCTCATTTAGTTTTACATAGTGGGCATTGTGTTTTAGTAATCCCTTGCTAGCTAGAAAGAAAGCAGCTGATAACTAAATAAATGAGTAGTATCAATCCCATATGGACAACTGGAAAATCAGGAATGTCTGTATCCACATTTTGTAGCAAAAGGCTGGTATCTCTTGATAGAGCTCGACACTCATTCCTTGTTTCTTTTCTTTGTACCGATACTGAGGAGCTCTGTGCTTACCTCCTTGCAGAAAATTATGGGATAAAACAGTGACTTTTGACAAGCATAGCAGCAATTTCCAGAGAGCAGATTGTTGCTGAAACACAAATAATAATTGGAATCTTAAGTTAATAACATTCTCTCTCGTATGATATTCCAAAATAAATTTCCAACTGAACCAAGACTTACAGATGTTTTGGCTTTTTTTCTAACAAACACTGTCACCAGTTACACTGGTCCCATTAAAGTCACATTTTAAAGAATGGTTTAGTTTGTTCACATGTGTGGGGTTCTGTTTCTCAGCGGTTTTAATTTGAAGCATGTCAGAACTGTTTAACACCAAGCCAAAGATTCATTCCGTCACTTGGTATGTATAGATAAGACTGATTCTGGAGTGCTAAGTATCAAGGTAAATAAGGTTAGCAAAAAGGTAAGAAAAATGCAAGAAACAGGGGCTATCATTCAATGAATGGTAAATCATGGTCCTGTTCCTTCTGAACTGAATCTCTGTTTACCTAATAAATTGCTAGCAAGTGCAAAGTCACCAGTCTCTCCCTACTCTTCATTTTGGGGCTGGCAGGAGCTAGGAGGAATTTTCCAGGTGTGAGAGGTTCCGTGGGCCTTGCGAAAGGAGGCAAATAAAGACAGACCCAAGTCCTACAGGGTAGCAGCTCTGGCTTTCATAGTAACTGATATTTTGTAGTTTTTTAGTTGTAGAATAGTTAGAATAACCACGCATGGTGGTGAAGGCTGCCCCTACCCTTGTCCCTCCATCAGCTGGCACATCCCAGCCTGCTTTCCACTCCTTAGCTGTCTTGGAGCTTCCAGGGATCGTGGTTCTGCGTCCAGACTGTCATTAAAAGGCTACAATCATCTAACCAAACACTTCGCTGAACACTTGTGTAAGCCCCTGCTTTCCTCCTTGTGTTGCATCTGCACAGCAGATTAGTGTCCTCTTTAGGAAGCAGTCAGGGATCTCTTTGTTTCCTTCTTTCAGGTACAAGGTGAATTAATCCATTTGGAAACCAGCAAATCTACCCCTCCCTTTCCCCCCCCCACAAACTCAAATTCTTGCAGCCTACATCTCTTGACAATAAAGGGATAAAGCTCAGATGCCCTACATGACGAAGAACTGAGCCTGTTTCTTTGCATTTAAGTTTAACTAAATAAATTGCTTTTGTTGTTTAAAGCTGTGATGAATGGAGACAGAGGGCCAGGTTGGTCGCTGGAACAGTACAATGGATGTAAGAAGGTTTTTTTCTTTGCCATATAAATCATTCACATTGTTTAAGGTACATTGATCAATCTAATGGCTTGTAATAGGCTCCTAATTGCCACTAGGAAAGTATTGCAAGCTTGCATCTGAACGTGAAATGGTTCATGATCTGAGCTGAAATTCACCTTAAGCCTGAGTTCCAGTAATTACAGAACACAGAAAGAGCATAATGAATGGCTCCCCTTCTTTCCTTGCCCTAATCCCAGGACAGGGTGAGGGGGAAGAAGAGAACATAGGAATGGGGGTCTGGCATATTTTCCTCTACCAAAATAGCAATTCATTAAATGGCAAAAGCTGCAGGAGGATTTATTGGTCATTGTGGACCGAAGAGAACTTTGTAATGTCAATCATGCCGCCAATTACGCTGCCACATATCTCTATCTCTAGATAGACAGCTTGCTTAATCACAGTCAACATTCTGAGTCACGCCTGGCTAAAAGCGTGGTGTAAAAAGCTAGGAGGGCACCGGAAGCGGGTTGCTGGCAGCATGTGGGGCCAGGACTCCTCCGGGGGGAGGCTGCTCCGCTGAGGCACCCGCCCGTTCCCCGCGGCCCGGCCGGCAGCGGCGGGGCGGAGGAGCCGGGCGGGCCGGGGCGGGCCGGGGCTGCCCGGGAGCGCCGAGCTCGCCGTCCCGGCCGCCGCTGCCCTGCGCACCGCACGCACCTCATTACCGAGTCAGCAGAGCTGCTTTAATGGACTTGTGTGCAAAGGCGCTTTTACGCTCTATAAACGTTGGGTCCGAGCGTTTGCTAATTAAACTCTTTCTATTTAGAAACACCTGCGTTTTAAGAAAGCTTTCCGAACGCTAGCACTGGTGAATTCCCAACCTGCTGCAGTCTGAGCTTGTCATGCCTAACCTATACATCGTAAGAGCACTGGAAAGCATGTGAACCAAGAGGTAAAATCCTCGTACAATGCTCCTCGCACAATGTTCCTCAGACTTTCATACCAAGGCAGAAAACAAATCTATGATGCTGTTGAATAATCTCCCAATAATTGTAGTAATTAAAATCATCATCCAGTCTGCAGTCACCTTCCTTCCTTTGACACTAGTCTTCCCTGGAATTGTTAACGTGTCTCCGGCTGAGATAAACAGAACAAGGGAGCTTTAAAATTCACAGTCCAAATAAATTTAGCGGAAGAGAATTAATTCCAAAGGCACGCTTTTGAGTGCGTTCAGTAAACGACAGGATTTCTGAAACGACTGTGCAGATTTTTTAAACACAGGGTAATATGGGTCTCCCTGCTACTCCTAAACAGCGTCACCTTAAAGATCGAGAAAATATGAAAGCCCAGCCTGATGCTCCACCTCGGGGCTCAATGTGCAGGGGGCAGGAGGAGAGGGGAGTGCACCGTGTAACAAACATCATATGAAAGATCAAGCAGAAATTGTGGGAGAGTGCCATAATTTTCATTTAATTTCCATTATCTATTTGATCCCAGTGCTCATTCCCTTTTTATTAACTATAAAAGATTTCCTTCTAATCAAAAGCTGCACTTCATCTTTACCCACAAATTAAAAACTCTATAGTGGAAAGAATTCAGTGGACTCAACAGGCACCAAGGTCTGTATTTTAACACTATCTCTATTTATACTTCCCCCTTGTAGTATCTAGTCTTGGGCAGAATAGCAGGGGAGCCTTTTCCTAACTGAAGTTATTAATTTATCACCAGGTACCCCTCTGAGTTGCTCTGATAATCAATGCTGGCTTCTAGATCACGTAAATGAAGAGTGTAATTGAGGGGGGAGGGGGTTCCGCACGGAAGAACTGTTGCTAAAAAAAAAAAAAAATCTGGCAGGACGCAATTATTTATCTCGGCAATGAGCAGTTTGCCTGTTTCCTGCCCATGTCCCTTCTGTTTGGCAGAAAATTAAGCTGCTTCTCTTAAACTTGGAAGGGTTTGCCCCCTTCCTACCCATAACTGCCATGGGTAAAACTCCGTGCCCCTCCTAGAATGCAGGGGAAATTGTACAGCAAGCTTACATTTAACTGCTGCTAAATCGATTTATTTGGAAAATATTTGGCAGCTCTTTCCCAGAGCTCTTTTTGAACAGACGAGCCATTTCATCTGATGCTCTTGAATATAAACCCAGGAGCTTCCCAACCATCTGTAATGAAAGAATTGTTTCCCAGCCCTACCTCCTAAAGACAGCAACTTTAGTAGCTGCACACATCAAAAGACACTCGTAGAGAGAAGATGGGAAACAATATTGTTCAAAGAAAGTGAACTGTTGCATTTAATTAGGCTATTCTTTATTAGCATTCATATTGAGATTTTTTTTTAGATTTACATTGATTTAACTGTAATGTATTTATGATGTAAATATATTCTGAGATGAAAACGTCACGGATCAATTGTAAAGGACCCGGATACATAATTTTTAAAAATCAGTTTCAGTTTATATGAGGTTCTCACCCCACTTTCGCTTCTTAGTCAGATTTGTTTATGCAGAATCGACATTTAATAGTGCTAATTGCACTCCAGTTAAATTGCCCTGATTGCAGAAAGGGAAGCAATTTTCGTGCTCTCTGTCTGGGTTTGGAAGAAATTGTTTTATATTCACCTCTTTATAAAGAAGTGGAGATAAGGCACCGAGCCTTTGCACAAATTGCACTTATGGGCTGACTGGCAGCATTCAGGCTCTATAATAGAGCATTATTTGGCCGTTTTGAATAATGTAAAGCATTTGCTGAAAGCTATTCTCCTGAAAATTGCTTTAACTTTTAAAAGGGTGATGATTCACTCCAAACCAGGCCTTTGTTACATTGTCATTATCCCCCCAAATGTTTTAACAGTCAGCTCAACACTTTAGCATAACACATTGATCTTTGTTTAAAAACTCGATTTTTGGAGTATGAAAAAAATCTGTCAGAAAATACTTGACCCCCTAAAGATTTTAGCAGCGTTCCCCCTTCCGCCGCCGTTCGCTCAGCCTTTGCACCGCCTGCCTCGTTCCTGCGGGTTTTAGTTACTTTTCCGACTACAAAGGGGCGAGGAGATGGATGTGCGGCAGGCAGAGCCGCCCGCCAGTCCTCAGGCACAGCAGAATCCCTACTTTGCTGTGGGAGCGCAAGCGGGCAGCGGATGCCTTTACTCGCTGATGTAGAGGCAACATTTTTAAACGTCACGCTCTCGATCTGCCTTCCAGCCGTATTTTATTGATGACTTTCCCCAGGATGAGAGGAAAGACCCTCTCCCCCCGCCACCCTGGGGTTGGCCAGAAGCGCCGCGCTGCCACTTGACGACCACCATGGCAGGCTCCTGGGAAGGGAAGGAGCGGGTTTCCCCGGAGAAAAGGAAGAAGGAAAGAAGGAAGGAGGGAAGGAAGGAAGGAGGGAGTCACCTGTTGGGCGATGGCTCCCGGGTGCCCTGTGGGACTCCTCGCCTCGCCCGTGGGGGTTATGTCGCTCCCCCCGGCACCGCCGTTGTGCCGCCTCCACCCGCAGAGCGCTGCAGCCCCCCTGGGTACAGCCGGCGCTCAGGAGCTGCTCCGGGCAGCCCTTCCGAGGGAAGGCTTTGCCATGCACCACCCGGACCCCTGCGCCGGCTGCGAGTCAATGTGGAAAGAATTAAGCGCAGGACAGAATTTTTTTCACCTACTGTCCCGACTCTGTTTAATACCCGGCGACAAAAGGGCGAGCGCCCTTTGAAAATAGCCTTAGACGTTTAAATAAAAGATAATCTCCAGGGACATCCATGGCAGTCGCCCTATAGATTGCATAACAATGTAGAAAAAACCGCAATGCCCACCTTATTTAAGCACACACACACATACACATGTAAACATGTGAAGAAAAGCGAAATCATAATCTCAAATTCCCGGTTTCTCCATCTTGCTCCTAAGCGATGCCTATTTTGCATCTGCTAGAAGGTTTTACACTGGATGGCTGAGGCGGCACCGAGAAGGAAATATTGACTGAAATGCAGAGCAAGGGCCCGGGATTGCTAAACGCACTCATCATATTTCTGGTTCAGAATTGTACCCAGCTGCCCTGGGAACGGCAAAAAGGAAGGGGAAAAGCTCCTATTCCCATTCTCACAGAGCCGACCGCGATGATGAAAAGTTGCACGCCTATTGATCTTCCGCGGGCACAGTACGGGCAAGTTCTAGCCAATTACTTAAGAAGCCTCCGATAATTACAAATCAAAGGGACTAGCTTGCAAGACATTGAGGAGCCGAGGTTTGGACTTACATTTTGCACATGCAGAGAGCAGGTATAGTCTCTGTCGCTCACTGGGTGCGTGGAGTGTGCACAGTGCAGAGGCCACAGGCAAGTGCTAGGGCGGCTTATTCCAGCAGCGCCCTAGCACTGCTAGGAGGGAGCAAGCTTTCTGCCATTAGCAGCAATGCTTCCACGGGAGTATATGAGGCTTGAAAAACGTGCTGCAGGCTGCGAATTTGACTTTCAAAGTGTTTTGCTGGCGGTTACTCTGTAAAATAACGTCCTCTATCCTAAGCGACAGGATGGCAAATGCCCCTGGTCCCCTCTCCCGCCCCAGTACGAGAGCAAAGAGATGCCTGGCGGTTCCCTGCCTTTGGAATTTTTTGGCACTTTATATAACCATAGAGGCTCCTCAGTTCTTTTTGCAATGAAAGTAAGAAATACGTTGTGCATGAAATCACCTCAGGCATTTAGGTAAGAAAATAAACAAAAAAATTAACGTGTTTTCACAGAATGGCATTAGGCGCTGTTAGGTTATTTGTATCCAACACGGGCGGCTCCCAAATGGCTTGAAAAGGAGGCAAAGGGCCTGTTGAATAAAAGCGACGCAGATATGGTTTACGGGCCGCGAGGATCGCAGGTGACTACACCAGCAGCAGCGCATCGGACACCTCCTGCACAGTTTACAGGAGACGGCGGAGCGGCGTCAGCCGTGACACCAGCCCTCCGCCGGCGCTGACCTCGCTCTCGCCTCCTGCCCTCTGCGGCCGGCCGCGCTCCCCGGCGGGCAGGCGGCGGGAGTCGCGGCGCGGCGGGAGGCGCGGCCGGGGCCGGGGCCGGGGCCGGCGGTAATTGCGGCGCGGCCGCCGCGGGCCGGAGCCGGGAGTTTTCTCCCCGCGCGCTGACTGGCACGCGCCCCGCGCCCCGGCGCCGGCACCTCCGCGCAGCCTGATTGGCTGCCGGGCCGCTCCGGGCCGCTCCGCCCGCGCCCTCATTGGGCGAGCGCCGCCGCCAGCGGTACTTCAAAGCGGGCGCTGCCCGCACTTAGGCAGAGTTTGGCCCCGCCGCGCCGGAGTGTCCTTAGTGCCGCCGGGCAGCGCGGGGCGCTCACCGAGCGCCGTCCCCTCCGCCCCACCGCCCAGCCCACGGACGTGCTATGGCTACGTCTATCCTCGGGGTAAGTCGCACCGCGCGCTTCCTCGCGGCATCCCCCTGGAAAAACCGGCGTTGCCGCCGCGTTGCGGCTGCCCCTTGCCGAAATGGCGTGGACCCGCGGATGGGAGGTGATCCCGGCCCGCCTCGGGAGATTTCATTGCGGGCTGCCCATGGGGTCGTTCCCAAAGAGTTTAGCCTGAAAACTCGCTGGGCCGGAGAGAAGCTGTGCTGCTTCTGCTTTCTTTTGTCTAGTTCTTGATTTGGTTTGGGATTTTTTTGTTTGTTTTTTTAACTCTTAACTACGCTCGATTTCCAAAGATTTTCGCCGGCCCGGCGTTGCACGAGGCGACAGTCGGAAGGCTCCGCACACTGCTCGCCTTGCTGCCATCTCTTTTTTTTCCGTCGCTCCTGTACGGTTGCTCGAGGAGACGCCGCATTTCGTTCCCACGGGATTTTTGGTTTAACGGCGGTACGCTCGAGCAGCCCTCTCGGAACACGCGTGTCGCTTGTCCCCGTCGGGACCCGCTTGCGAGGTAAATCTCTCGGGCGATGAGACCGGTGTCCGGCGGAAAACGAGTTGTGCCCAGCGTGGCGGGGCTGGAGCCTTCCTCTAAAATAAGAGAAAACTTTTCCGCGGTACCGCTCGTTGCGCCGCGGCTGTATCCGCGCTGCCGCGTCCCCGCGGGAGCCTGGCGAGGTGGCAAGGGTTAGGCTGACGGGCCGGCTTTGTCTCTTCCCGCAGGAAGAGCCGAGATTTGGAACGACTCCCCTGGCCATGCTGGCCGCCACCTGCAACAAGATCGGCAACACTAGTCCCCTGACCACCCTGCCCGAGTCTAGCGCCTTCGCCAAAGGGGGCTTCCACCCCTGGAAACGCTCCACCTCCAGCTGCAACCTGGGCTCCAGCCTCTCGGGCTTCACGGTGGCCACGAGCAGGGGTTCCAACGGACTGGCCAGCGGCACGGGCACCGCCAACAGCGCCTTTTGCCTGGCTTCCACCTCGCCCACTTCCTCGGCCTTCAGCAGCGACTACGGCGGCCTCTTCTCCAACTCGGCGGCGGCGGCGGGCGTGTCCCCGCAGGAGCCCGGCGGGCAGTCGGCCTTCATCTCCAAAGTGCACAGCTCGGCGGCCGAGAGCCTCTACCCGCGGGTGGGCATGGCGCACCCCTACGAGTCCTGGTACAAGTCGGGCTTCCACTCCACGCTCTCGGCGGGCGAGGTGGCCAACGGAGCGGCCTCCTCCTGGTGGGACGTGCACACCAACCCCGGCTCCTGGCTTGAGGTGCAGAACCCGGCGGGGGGGCTGCAGAGCTCGCTGCACTCGGGCGCCCCCCAGGCCTCGTTGCACTCCCAGCTGGGCACCTACAACCCCGACTTCAGCTCCCTCACCCACTCCGCCTTCAGCTCCACCGGCCTGGGCTCCACGGCCGCCTCGCACCTGCTCTCCACCAGCCAGCACCTGCTCACCCAGGAGGGCTTCAAGCCCGTGCTGCCCTCCTACACGGACTCTAGCGCGGCGGTGGCGGCGGCCAGCGCCATGATCTCAGGCGCCGCCGCCGCTGCCGCCGGGGGCGGCTCGGCCCGCTCCGCCCGCCGCTACTCGGGGCGCGCCACCTGCGACTGCCCCAACTGCCAGGAGGCCGAGCGGCTGGGGCCGGCGGGGGCCAGCCTGCGGCGCAAGGGGCTGCACAGCTGCCACATCCCCGGCTGCGGCAAGGTGTACGGCAAGACCTCGCACCTGAAGGCGCACCTGCGCTGGCACACGGGCGAGCGGCCCTTCGTCTGCAACTGGCTCTTCTGCGGGAAGCGCTTCACCCGCTCCGACGAGCTGCAGCGGCACCTGCGGACTCACACGGGCGAGAAGCGCTTCGCCTGTCCCGTCTGCAACAAGCGCTTCATGCGCAGCGACCACCTGAGCAAACACATCAAAACGCACAACGGGGGCGGCGGGGGCAAAAAGGGCAGCGACAGCGACACGGACGCCAGCAACCTGGAAACGCCGCGCTCCGAGTCCCCCGACCTCATCCTGCACGAGGGGGTGGGCGCCGCCCGCGGACCGGGCAAGGAACCTACCGCGGGCCCCGGCGACTCCTAGGGGCAGCGCCGCCGGAGCCGCTCGGACTGTGCCCCGCGCCGGCCGGAGGGACGCCAGCCGCCCCGGGCCGCGGCGGGGGCGGGCCGGGGGACGGCGGAGCCCGAGAGGCGCGGCCCCCGTCCCGCCCGGCCACTAGGTACCGAGTGACACTTTCTTCCGTTTCCCTTTTCTCTTTCTCTTGGAAGGCAAGCATCCTAAGAGAGGCTTAAGGTGAGAAATACAGCTGCAACTCTGAGACGGTCCCTCTGTATCCCATAAACATCTGTATAAATAGGGTTCAAAAAAGAAGAAAAACAGGAAAAAAAAAAAAAAGAAAACCAGATCGTGTTCCCTTATTTTTCTTGTAAATGTTGATCTGATAGGGGGGTTGGGGATTTTTTTTTAATTGGTGAATTCCTGAAATTCAGGGAGGTTTTGGGGTTTTGATTTTTTTTTTAATTATAAATTTCTGATGCACTTTGTGGAAGTCAGTATATATGTAAAAGATATTTAAAATGTTGAGTTAACACTTCACTCAAATACACGTAAGTTAAGGTCTCTTAAAGAAATTAAATGCGTTTATCTGTATGGAAAAAAATCTTGACATATTTTCATTTTGGTATTATTAAAGGACTCTGAACAATATACTCACGGGTTTGTTCTTCTTCGTGTCCCCTCCTTCCCTCCCGCCCAGTCCTCGCAGGGGTCACTTTTTGAGTAGGAGCCCTCGCACCCCTTTCCATCGTCCTCACAGTCACTGTGATTAAAAATACAGTCGGCAAGGATATAGCTGGGAGGGGATGGGACTGGCCCCTGAGCCAGGCGCACTGAACCACTCTGCTCGCTCTTTTCAAGCCGCCTTTGCTTTGATTTACTTTAAAAAACAAAACAAAAAACCAACAAATTTTAACAGAGTCCGAGCCCTGCTACAGCCGGAAACCATGCTGAGACCTAAGTGGCTTTGGTGAAACCGTCCCCAAAATCGAGTGAAGGCAAACTGCGCTGAGGAACTATTTATTTAATTTTAAAAGCCTTCAGCGCCACAAGGCTGCCTAGGCTGGGAGGTGATCTCGGGGGAATAAATCGCTAGAGTCAATACTCCGGAAAAGACATTTCATGCCTAAATGAAAATCTTGTTAAATGTTATTAATTTTGACTTAGAGCACACAGCAGCCCCCTGTGCCTTGTATTCCCTTATTAGGGATTCATGTCTTATCAAATATCTAATTAATCTCCTAGACATCATTTGTTCTGGCCAACTTTATCTCAGCTGGTCCGCGGGGAAAACTCCGAATATTCTCGGTGACAAAGCTCCCTTGAAGATCCTTTTAATTGTCCAAATTAACTGCACCAAATTTGCATGTCAAACGGTAAAGGGCAACCTAAGATAAAATGTAAACGTTTTAAAAGCCCCAAACTAAGCACTTGATTTGATAACTAGGCTTTTTAATGTTATGGAAGACAACTGCTCCTTTCCTTTTCAAAGACAGTTGATCTATGCAAATAGTGAATTGGAAATGCTTATGTCCCCATGCAGTCAAATGGTCCTTGCATGTTATTTGAATATCAGTGGCTTTGCTATTGAAAAGGTTCAAGGATGCTCTCTGACTTCTTTGTGATTACTCAGTGCAGCGTCTTATTCTGAAGAAAAAAAACTCAGGAATAATTAAAGGCTGGGCTAAGGCCTGGGAACACATTTGGGACAGGAATCTCATTTAGACAGGCTCTTTCAAAATAAGGCACAGTTAAATTGACCAGAAGGCAATTATTGAAATGAAAATTATTTTCACTCCCTTTGTCTCCTGACCACCAACCTAACAGCCACAGTATTTTTTTAAAGGCAAATTGTTAAATGAGATAATTGTGTTATTAAAAAAAAAAAAAAAAGAAAAAAAAGAAAAAGAAGAGGGTGAGGAAAAAAAAGTTAATTTACTCTGGCCGGTACAGATTGGATGAATACAAATATTTTAATCCTCCATAAAACAGGGAATGCAAATAGCACCGAGAAACGGATTCTGCTGTCGGCCACCAACTGGAATAAAGACGTTGCGTTAAAGAAAATACATCTGCCGTGAATACTAATAACCGCGTCCCACCTCCTCCGCGCCACTGTCGCACAAAAGCAATCGGGCAGCGCCGGCACCGCCGGTGCCCCGGGGCGGCGGCGGGAGCCCGGCGGGCCGTTCCGCGGGCCGGGGGAAAGGAGCCTCCCGGGAGAGGCGCCTCGCCTCTCGGCCGCCCACAGCACCTTCCCCGAGAGCCGCTCCGGAATTTTCCTGGCCAAAAGCAGCCCGGCAAGGTGTCTTTGCTGCCGCCCCGGCCGGCGGCGGGTTCCCCGGCGGGCAGAGCAGGGCAGCGGGGACGCGCTCGGGCGGCGGGAGCACGGAGCGGGCCGGGCGGCCCGGGGGCTGCGCAGGAATGCACCCGCGCGGGGCGCTGGGCAGGAGACAGCTTTGTTTTCGATTTATAATAAAACACATCAAAGGACACCATGCAGGTCCAGTTTCTGCCAGGCCGGGGTTACAATTCTCAGCTCAGTGATCAAGGACCTTTTTGCATTGCCTTTGCCCCTTCGGGTCAGAAAACGTCCATCACTTACAGACTCCCCAGAAACGAGGAAGGGAGCAGCTCTGGGCCGCAGAGCCGGTTCGTTTAACCAAGAAAATAGAAAGCGTGTCACCTTTTTAAAAAATAAATGACACCATTCATTCGTAAATGTTGGAGATAATTATATGGTCTGGGGAACTGCTACACAAAAAAATACCCAAACAACAAATCCTAAAGAACAAACGATGTGAGAACCCGAAAAATAAATCTGATTTCGGTCTTTGAATTCGTAGTTCGCCTCCTTAGTAAGAGGACGCCAACCCGAGAGCGGGAGAGCACCGGGAACAAGACGGGCGCCCTGTCGGGCCCCGGCGGGAAGGGTGGCACGGGGGAAGCCGGGCTCCCCGCCGCCTTGGCCCCGCTCGCCCCGGGCTTGCCCGTCAGCTGAGCCTAGCTCCCATTGACAATCCCGGTCCAGCTATTGTTGCCCATTTCCACACCTCGCGGACAGCAACTTCAACCCTGCTCCGAGAGCCCGTTAAAACACGACAAACAACCAGCCAGCGACGGCAACCACCACAGACGGGAGACGGTAAAATGTCAGGAAAAATTATCTACTAAATGACATTCGATCGCTAGGTCCCCCGTTCGCAGGAAGCGTGTCCCTTGCCCCCCGCGGCGAGTTACAGACCCAACGGCTCGTTTTACACTTAAAAGGTAACATTAATGTTTTTGTTCTAATGAGATAATATATAAACACCCGATCTCGTGCCTGGACAGCCTCTTAATTGCGTCTTTTAATTCAAATGGAAACTTTATCTGCGGGAGCTGTAATTTATTTGCAGCCATTATCTGTTCGCCAGGATCCTCTCCCACCCTTCCAAAACGCAGATGAAGGGAAGCTAACAGACAGCCCGCCCCTTTGAGTAATTGCTGTGCTAAGTGTTTATTTTAAGTGAGAATAATTTAGCTACAAATTTCCTCAAGGAATAACATCCTTCACGCGCACACTACAAAAAGGAGAGCAGAACAGGACCGAGCGCGCACACCGGGACGCTCGCGGCGCTGCCCCGCGCGGGCCGCACGGCGGCTGCCGGGCGCCACCTAGAGGCGGCCCGGGGACCGGGGGCGCGGCCGGAGCGCCGCGGGGGCGGCGGCGCTGCGCGGGCCGGGCAGCGGCGAGGAGCCGGCGGCAGGAGCGCGGGGGCAGCGGCGGCTGGGGAGGGCCCCAGGGAGCGGGCGGGCTAGCGTGAACTTCTATGGGAGACGGCGGGGCGGCCCGCAGCGACCGAGCGCACACCCAGCCCGAGGCAGCCGGCCCGGCCTCGCCGCTCCCCGGGCCGCCAACCGGAGGGACGGCCGGGCCCTCGACGGTCACCGCTCCGCGATCTCCGCGCAGCCCCGCACCTGTGGCCGGGTGCGGCTCCCGGCGAGCACCCGCCGGCGGGCCCCGGACGCGGTTGTGCCGCTGCCGCCGCCTCGGCGCCGCTGTTGTTCCACAAACGAGCGGCAGCGCAGCTCCCGAGATGGGCTAATTGGTACCTGGCTGGCAGGGCGCGGGGTCCCTGTCCGCTCCCCGGCACAAAGTAGGCTGCTAGAGAATTTGAAATTGCCTTTCAGCCTAAAGCTGCCTCACCTGAATGTCATAATTACAGTAATTATGTACATCCAAATTACATGCTAATTAAATTAGAATCAAATCGTTCTAAATCGAAATCAAATGAGGTAGCGAGAATTAATCAATGACAACATAAATAGAGAGCTTCCTTCAGGGATATTTATTGTACCGATCCGAGCAGGAGCCCCATCTGGGAGTAACCCGTCTATTTACTTTCGGAGTAGCAATAATTTATTGTACGGCGTTAATTCTAAGCCATGGGTCCGGCGGGGCGGCGCACCCGAAAAGCGGCCCGGGACCCCCCGCCCGAAGCTTCCCGGCGCCAGGCCCGCGCCGAGAGCCGCCCGACGGCCCCGGCGGGACCGGGACCCCAACCCGACGCAGCCCCAAGCCCTCGGGACAAGCCGCAGAATAGAGCCCGGCAGAGCCGCTCGCCCGCTCCAGGAGAGCCGCCGGGCCCCGCTCCGACGCCGGCGAGTCCCTGCCACGGGCCCTGCCCTCCCCGCCAGGCTGAGGGAACCACCTCACGGCCCCCGCCGCCCAGCTCCGCAGAAGGTTAACGCTATTCCATGGCTCTTACAAAAATAAATAAATAAATAAATAAGGGAATAGCGACATCGCTGGAGCTGCTCTTACCTCCATTCGCGGAGCGACAGCACCTCCTGCCGGGCCCCACCGGCTCTGCCGAGCGCCGCGCTCAGCCCCGGGCGGTGGCGCCCCATGGCCCCGCGGGCCGGGGCGGGGCCGGGCGCGCGCAGCCGCCCCGCGCCGCGGGCGGTGCCCGTGAGGGCAGCGGGCAAACAGCGCCCCGGGCCTGCCCCGGCCCACCCCCGCTGCCCCGGCCCGGCTCGACCCCGCTGCCCCGGCCGGGCCCCCTGTGACGAGGCGGCCCCACCCTCCCGCAGCCGGCCTGTGGGCCCCCAGGGTCGCTTCCTTACAAACTGGCCTAGGGAAGGTACCGGGAGTGAGACACTGCCTGCACAGCCACACCAACCTTCCCCTGGTAGTCTAATACAGATACATCCAAAATATCATGACTTTTCTGCCAGTCTCTTCCTATGCGAAAAGGCAGGTTACACTGTTTAACTACATGGAAAGGAGTAAAGTGTAGAGCCCACAAAACAGCAAACACCTGTGGCTATCAAGCTGTCCACTCTTCTTCAGGTGAGAGTCAATTGCATTGTAGCTGGCAGGATTCCTGAGCCAAACACAAAACAACTGGAGAGACCCTTCTTTGAAACGGAGGCACCTTCCAGTTATTCCTCTTTCCTGCTGCACTTAACACAAAAATGTTCATACCAGAATATGCCTTTTCCCCTATCACATTACTCTGTCCTCTCTTACACAGAGCTTTTGTTTAGATTGCTAAAACAGGCATTTTTGCAGTCTCCTCCTGTTCTTTCTAAATCAGAGCTTCTACACATCAATATAGGGGGGCTGACTCTACTGCAGGGGCTCTTTAACTCCCAGCTACTTCAGCAAGAATGCCCAGAGCAACCTAATGCAGACACATTGAAAAGGTGACATCTCTTAATGGTTCACCCTTTCAAACTCTTCACATGCACTTAAACGATAAGCCAGGTCACTTTCACCATGTATTATTATACTCTGTGCAGTGCTGAAAATCTTCTGAGTGAAGTGGAAGTGGACTGGTAATAAAAGATAGTCCCATTTGTCCTGTGAGTGAGGAGGGTAAGAAAGTTGCTGGAATACTGAGCACAGTGACTGTTTCACATGTCCACTAATGAATGTGCTTCCATCTGCCATCCTGAAGGAGAAGAGAAGCCTTTCCTTTGCAATAAAAACCTTGTGAAGTGTGCCTTGTGCATTTGTACTGGCTCAGAACTCTGAAGAAGATGGCAATTATTACTGGTTTTAAAGAATAAGCTATTTTATTATGGAAGTTCATCTTCATAACAACATATGAGGAAAATGACTGACAGTCACTAAAAACACAAAAAGGTTCATGAAAACAAAAGGATGACTATTTACACTAACTTACTGCCACAAACAATGAAATACCTGAAGCAGTTGAGGCAGTAAATATTCCTTTCATGTCTTCAGAGATTATTGAACAATAACTTGACATTGTACTGACACATACCAACAGGGGTTCAAGATGTTTAGATAGCCCTGACCAAGCTGTACACTGCAGGAGGCCAGAAAATGTTGGCTATACACTTATGTGAACTATGTCTCTCTGTTGTTTTAACGCATAAAATTGATCTCTTACAGGGAACTTTAGGAAAAATGTTTCAGTATGAAAAAACCAAAACTCTCTACAAGACAATGCTTTGATATCTAAAGCAGTGATCTTATCCAGAACTATCTCAATTGCTTTCTCTGCTCCCCTCACAGTTGTATCTAAACAGAAATCATAGATGAAACCAAGAGTATCACATACTGCTTTTAAATATTTTAAAATCCTAAAATCAAGTTTGTGAATTACCGCATGTATACAAGAGGTATTTGCCAATAAGCATATTTAGACAGTAAAAAAATACCTTAACGTTTATACCTAATTTACAAATATTCCAACACAATAGAATTGAGCCATACATAAAGCTCTTGGCTCTATGTAGGAAATGCTAGTTCCAGAGGTTGGAAAATGAACAGCAGTATGCAATTGAGCCCTTGTTGAAAGCTATTCATCAAAACCCAGAGAAGTTCTTGTTTGCACCTGTCCCCTATACTATCTATTTCTTTTTCCTCTCTCTGCTTCTGCTTCTACTGCGTCTGCTCCTTTCTCTGTGCTCCACTTTACTGCACTTGTCCCCATGGCCTTCTCTACATTTTCCCCTCTCTCTGTGTACATCTGTGCTGGGGCTTCTGGTGTCCTTTTTCCTGTGCCGCTCTTCACCAGGGCTTTGACTTGGACTTCTTCTTATGTGCCTTTGCCTGGAACTGCTGTGATTTGAGCACGGGCTTCTCCTGCTCCCCTCATTCATGTTTTGGCTTCTACTATCCTTCTCCTTTCTTTCAGTGTCTCTCGTGTTCGTGCTATGGGATCCGCTTGTGGACTTTCTTTCCCCCTCACAGGAGTTCCATTTGTTGTTCTCTGCAGAACTATCTCGCTTTAAAAGCTTGTACTTCTCCCTGTCTTTGTCCTTGTTACCGTGACTACTGGAGAGATCTTCATAAAGTTTTTCCTTCCTCGTTTTTGCCTTTCCTTCTGAATCGCTGCTGCTGCTAGCCTCTGAAAACTTGTCTTTTTTTCTTTTCTTAGAATCCATCTTCTTTTGTGCTGCTTTATCTCTGCTGTCAGTCTCGCTGTCACTGCTGCTTACTGAAGTTTCACTGGAGGATGAGGAAGAGGATCTCATCTTATGTTTCTTGTGTTTACTTTTGCTTTTTTTCTTTTGCTGCTTTTTCTTCTTTCTATCTTTCTTTTTCTTTTTCTTCTCTAGACGATCCAACTTCCTTTTGTTTTCAAAATAAAAGAGTGGCACAATCAGACATGTTAAGATATACTAGATTACAAAGTCATTGTCTTTCAAAGCTCACTACTTCTGATGACCTATACAGTAAATACATTCATTTTTATAAAAACACATTGAATTCTTTTCCTTTTTCAGCAAGGTTTCATTTTAAAACTTCTAACCTGCATTACCCATAGTATGTAATCCACAGCTGCTCCCTCAAAACAGGAATAATATGGTCTTTTAATTCTTTATTTTTCAAAAAGATAAGTAAGAGATGTCAATTTGGGCCTTGTAACCAGGAATAAAAACATTCAGTAGTGCTTTCTTCCTCCTTGTCAGGCTGCTCTGGAGACTTCAGAAAATCATTGCTGCTTTTGTTTGTGCATTTTAAAAAGGTATTTTGAAAATTTAAAAAATGCCATTAAAATTCACTTTCTATTAATGATGAAAACTGAGACTAAAACATACGTCTTTGAGTTCTTTAGGCAAATAATAGATATTTCCAGTAACCTCTTTTTTCACAACTAGAAACTTACATTTTCTGTCTGTGAATATACAATATTCCATCATGCTCATGCATACTATTTGACTACTTTAATGTAGTTTTTACTTTGCTTTCTATATTTATGCTCAGAAAATCAGTGAGTGAATAGTGAAACTGCTTCCAGTGTATTAAAAATCCCTTCAGACTAATAAAGCCAAAAGGACCCAAATATTTACTAAACTTCAACTTCTAAAATATAAAGGATTATAAAAATTTCAATGTGTTGGGCCAGCAGAAGTTCAAACAAAAATAACATTATAAATTACTCTACATACACTTTCCTCACTTAAAAGGAACATAAAACACATTGACTGTTTTCAGAGAATTATTACATATGTGAATACCACATGTACCTACCTATTACCTGCTTAGCCATTCACCTTTTCACCCCCCCTTCCACTCCCCACATATGTGACATCTTTTATCCTAAAAGCTTGTTTCATCTGCATGCCTCTATGGGATCTACCTGCCAGTAGTTAGTATTTTTGATTTTAAACATTTTGAGATTATTTCAGGATAATGTTGCAAATGAAGACAGAAAAAACCCATTAGTCACCTGGCACACAGCATCACTTGGATAAAAGCAGAGCACAGGAACCTCATTAACTCAGACCCACAGGGAGCAGTAAGCTGCAAGCCCTGACATAAGCACAGGGTGCAGCTGGGCCAACCTTGGCATTGGGGTACAGAGTCAGGTTCAGCTCAGCCACAGGGAGAAGATAAACTTTGTCAAGTTGAAAACCAGTGAACAAAAGCACAGAATTTTTTATCACAAGAGAAGATACTGTAAACAACAGAGTGCAGAATAGTATTTTAAAACAGCTGCACAGCATCCTTAGTGAGCCAATTAGTATTTCAGTATCCCAGTTAAACTGGAAATGAGCCCCAGCCAAAGGCATCAAAATTAGATTAAAATAAAACAAGTAGGTTAAAAATCATGCTACATAATGCCATTTGTGGTCAAGCGTATGTTAAACTAAGCTGATTTTCTTCTGCACTGATTGTGCTAAATGGCACCAAAAAGTTACAGTGGCAATCATGGATGTAGTCAGAACTACTGGTGATACATATCCTCTCCACTAAGTACCAGACCTACCTTAGAAGTTTCTGTTTTTGTTTGGTTGATAGTGATTTTAAAAATTCAACTTCTGGATCATCATCCCCTTCACTTGTAACAAACTCCTAGAAAAATGTAGTAAGACCTTAGCTTCTTATAGATAAAAATAATATATTCATTCAGATTTCTGTTTTAAAAGTGGTGCCCCTATATACCTTATTTTTGCACAGATACAAATATATTTGTATTACTAAATCAGCCTCAGACATTGGTTAGAACAGAATACCCACTACCAAGTGAAAAACCCAAACATTCTCTCTCAGAGCTGAGTAGGTGTTATAATGTGGGGATTATACAACAGGAGTTATTATGAACACATGAAAAAATCACTGCCAGGGAAAGAAACATTTCTCAAATAGTTAATAAAAAGGAGCTGATTTTGAAGCCCACGATTCCCCAGGATAAGTCACTCCATTGTTATCATGCCTGGATGAATAGGTAAGACACTAGTCCTGCTCAAACTCAGAGTAATTTAAGCAAATTACTTTTCTGTCTCGGTTTAGTCATTAGGAAAATGGGTAACACATCTACTGCACTGTTGTGTTATTAGTCTTTAAATGTGCACAAAGTCTTCTAGCAATGCAAAATACTGTAATCATATAATCTACATACAGTAACACAATCAGCAAAGCAAAACTGCTTTGAAGACCCTGAATTCCTCAAATTATGTGCATCTGGTACACCACAGTTCTCCACAGTGATGTTTTTAATTTTACCCATACTCAGAAGACGAAAGAAGAAATAAAGATTAAAAAGCTCTTACAAAGAAACCCCAGCACGCCTAACATAAAGCAAACATACTGATATCAATATTATTCATTTAACAGTGTCCATTGGCTCCATTTTGGGGGGTACATAGCTTTTTTTAAAGGCACAGGTACATCTGTCTATGGAGACACAATGGACTGCTGATTTACTGAAGATTTCAAGACCAGCTTGTGGTCATCCCCTCTTTACTAGTGTTTGACTATCCTGCCATACGAACAAAGGTTACTTCAAGGAGTGTATATTAACCTTTCATTTTACACTTTTATTCAAGCACCTCAATTAGTAATATACTTTGAGCAGTCTAAGTAAAGGCAATTGAACCATTTTCACTCCAAGAAAAAATAACTGGAACAATAGTGAATCAAGTAAAAAAAAAAACCCTTCAGATATAGCATTCCTGTAATTATTTGTGCATACTACCTCAAACTTCATCCAAAGGGTAGCACTGTATTACAAGCACGCAGCAAAAGCCCTAACCACCTCATTATGAAAAATTCAAATTCTAGTCACCCAGAAGAGGGATTTAATTTATTATATGTGGTTTAAAAAGAAGTAATTTATGATTCACCATTCTGTACAAAACAAAGCTGGAAAACTAAGTTTTCTGACATTTTTGTACTGGTATAGCTCTTCAGCTTTCCTATGGATATGCATATTTGAAAACATTAAGTAACAATTCACAAGCAATCACATTTAGATTTACAGACATTTTCAGCTTACTGGTAAAAAGATATTACCTGTGATGGATCATTTGCGGTCAAGTTTCTCCCCAGTACATTTTGTTTCAGTGCAAACCCACTGTTTCTCATCTCCGCTATTAGCTCCGAGGGGTGCATTGATGGCCCTGTTCACAAAAATCACAGTTTGAATGTATCATTTATATCTCTCTACCTTTTTTGGACTCCACAGTAGGAATTCAGTTGAAGCTTTGTTAAGTAAAATCACAGCTAAATCAACTCAATAATCTTCTGCTGAGCAAATAATCAGATATGATTTTCTAAAACAGCAGTCTGAAGATTCAGAATGGAAAATAATTGCATTTTTCTTTAAGTACAAGGGGATTCTCTTATGTAACTTTGTCATGCTGAAAACAATATATTAGAAAAGTCTAGTAATATATTTTTATTATAGTAAAAAAGCAGAGGACATCTAAATAAAGTATATTAAATAAGACTCAAGTACCTCCTCTCCTTTAAAACAATGAGATAATGCTCCTCTAATATGTCACTACTAACTCATTTTCCACAACGACACAAATCTTTTGAACTTCAATGTAAAAAGTAACATTAGAAGAATACATAAGGAATATAAAAACACATTAAAAGTATCCGTGTTCTTACTTATTCTAGGGATTGCCAAATATATGTAGACTATTATCTCCTCAGAGATTTCTGGTTTTATTAGCTTAAAAATATGCTATATTTTTCATTACAGTAGGTGTTGGCATTAGGCACATGATTTTTTCTTTGCAAGAATCTAACAAGGAGAAAAATATGTATTATGGATGTATTATGGATCATTCAGACTTGACTGCATAATTTACAAATCTTGTAACTCACTCTTATGATTTAATTGAATCCCTGTGATCATCATAATGTTGTGTACTTGTCTGATTAGGTACTTTTCTTCACCCTAAATATTCACTCTCTTGTGAGGTCACTTTCAGTAAATTTCCTTCCCAGTTCCTTCACTAACCTTACTGTCAATGAACTGTGTAAGGTAAATCGAAATGAAAAGGTATGTAAAACAGGGCATGGAGCACACATTCAGTATTACTTCCGTAAACTACTGTACATGATAAGATTAATTAGTCTTATGAAATGCACTGATTCTGCTCTGTGGTTAAAGACTTTCTTAGTTGTAAGACTGATAAAACTCAGATTTTTAACACAGACAAGTAAGGAAAAATAAAGTGAGATTTTTGCTATAGAAAATATATGGAAATTAATATAGCACTTTCTCAAAATATATGGAAATTAATATAGCACTTTCTCAAAAGAAGTAATCTTTTTCTTAGTTTTCCTGTACAATATATTACATTACAGAAACAAACAGGTGTACATGTAAAGCAGGAAGAAATAAAACAAAACTCTGGAAATGGTTTAAGGAGCCCCTGCATTAGTGACATTCTTTTCACAAGTTCCTTATTTTTCCAGGCATAAAAAATTTCAAATGAGATACCTTTTAGTCTTCCCTGGAGTTTACATTTTTCTTAAGTAGGGGGTTATTTCCCATCCCCTCTGTACTCTACACAAAGTACTTTTTATTTTTATGTGTTATAGTGTAATTGTAAGCTCACAACTAATGAAGGTGTATAGGCCCCAGTGTCTACATTTTGGCGTATTTCAAATTTCACACCTTGGTGTGCTTGTTGAAATCCACTCTGGCTGGAACAGAAACTAATATTAGACAGACACCTACTGACAGAATCTGGCACCAGAAGAGGCCTTGATTTGAAAAGTCCATATAAAACAGCCATACAATTCAGTCAAAAACCCTGTATGAGGAAGCCAAGTGGAGACAAAGCATAGAGTCATGAAAGATTTCTCCACACCAAAGAAACCAAAACACTTGACCAATTCAAGCCTAGAATACCTCCATTATTCAAAGGCAGTTCCTCCCTACTACTCAGAGTCACTGCCTACAGAAGTAACTTAACTAACTTGTTAGGTATTCCTCTTCAGTGTTTCAGCATTGTACACATTTTGGTGTGTATCCAGTACCTAACTGTTCTCATTAGTGTGATTAGACCAATAGAGAAATGCAACTTGTCCAAATCTACACAGCAGACTTGCCAAAGAACCAAGACAGAAGTCCTAACTTTGTGGGTCCCTATGAGGACTATGGTCAGGATTGAGACCAGAGAGACATGAAGGCACATTGGCAGTCAAAACAACAATTCAAAATTATTTTCCAGAAACAAACCTTTTTGGCATTCTTTGTGCATAGCACTGGCAAGAGGCAAGCAAAATAATTACTTATTTTTTATGAAAAAGCATCTAATGAATGCCCAACATTGCTAATTTTTGTGCATCTGTTTCCTTGTATGTTAATGACATCAATGAGAAATTCATAGCTCCACCTACAGTATTTTAGTTGCAACCCAATATTATCATGATAAGGATAATAAGGACAGTTACCAAACTACTGTTATTCCTGTTTTGTGGATGTATACAAGCTGCATCAAATGCACCCACAGAAACTTGAGCCTAAAGTTTTTTATGAAATAAATTATTCCTGTTTTGGTCCCCCTACAACTGTGAGGGAAACAGTCATTTAGGTTCAGCCAAGCTTGTGAGGAGATGCAAAAATCTCCAAGATGCTTTATTAAGTATGTTATTTTTACTATAACTAAAGGGTTTAGAAAACACTAGGAAATGAGATTCAGAAAATAAACCAACCCATAAATGGAAGTAGAGTCAAAATACAATCCTATTTCACAACTCTTGTGTGCGGAGACCCCAGCCAGGCATGCCATGGGCAGCTGTCCAGAGCGGTTGATTATAGAAGATGCTTCCTTGCAGTATGGCATCTTTGCAGTTTAAAAAACATTAACATTTCTGAGAGGATGAAACAGATTAACCTGCTTACACTTTTTTAAAACAATGATGCCACTGAGCTTCTCAGTTCTGCTGCCCAATGACAGCAAGACATCTGTAGAGACACAGTAGGGAGAAAACAATCTCTGATCTGGGAAGTGCAAAGAGACTGTTTTCTACCTGGTTACAAGTCCAGGCTGATAAGTTTAATTAAGACATATTTGACAACGACTGCACAGCTTAACTGCAAACCTCTATTACTGCCTACTTCCTGCAACAGAACAAGAATCAAGAAAATGTTAATTCTCATAATTAAGCTCCTTTGCTTGGAATCAAAGGAATTAAATGCTTGGTGACTTTCTTTTCCCATCCATACCTCAACCGACTGCTTTTGATTTATATTTTAATGATGTTGATAAGCAGATCTGATTTTCTTTGAAATATCAGTGACAGGTTGAGGTCTCTCAGGACTCCTGAGCACAGCTATTTTATGTGACAGCATTGAGGTATGTAACATGCTTCCTTTTGAGATGCTTTTCCACAGAGTTCTAAAAGATGCCTAAATCTGTGAGTAAACAATCACATTCTCATTTCCACATTATAAAATGTAATAGGGGATTTCTCCTGGCTAATGTAAATGGGAGAGACAAAGTCTGTAAAAGAAACCCTAAAAACTGAACTCACTTAACAGAAAAAAGCAACTTCTCCTAAGTGTCCTTGGCTTCCCTATTAAGCGGTTAAAGCTTAAACCTTGATGCCAGCAGGTTGCCTGGTAACCCAAAGTGGTAAATCTTTTCAGCCTGCCTTTGGCTTATGACCACAGTTGTGTCTTCACCCTCCATGACTGTCAGAGAAAGCAGCACTGGGTACACCTGGCAGCCCTATGCTCCTGCTGAGTCATTAACAGTAAAACAGATGGTAGGACGAGCTGAGAGGGTCTCAGTTGGCTAAAATCTTTGGCTATGATGATAGCTTATTATTCTTGAACAGCACCCATCACTTGCAAAGACTCACTCCTACATCAGGCACAAAAATCCTTTATGTGTTATGAAAATCAAACTCCTCATATAAACTGTCCTCCTTACAGACTTGTGAAGAAGCCACTTCTGTGACCTCAGGTTTCATGCAGGTGAAAACATCCTGAGATATTATACCATCAGCTGGCAGAACTTTAGATACCGGCATCGTATAAAAATAGCTGATTGCTACAACTTCTGACAACTAGTCCCTCAGCATTCTTTCATCAGCAAACTAAAAATAAGTTCAAAGTTACAATGTTTCATCATCTGTTTCTTATTCTTCCTGAAACAAGTCAAATACAGTACCTTGCTATTTTTGAATATGACTGTTAAGGTTATTTTCTGAAATTTGCATTTTGATAGGAAAAAGAAAGAAAAGGAAAAAAAATCTTTAAAACTTTCCCAGATGCTACTCACCTAAAACTAAACCATTTACCTGCTTTAGAACTAATTCATAGTCTTGGAAAATCTTGTCATATAGCATGATTAACTGCTTGTGAATGTGACATTTATTTTTATGCATTAAGACAACTGACAACTTCTTATATTTTCTGTAGTTACAAGTACTTAACATTATACAAGGGCTTGCACAAAAAAAGTCTCCATCCTTAAATAGTCATAGATTTTTAAAGGGTTTTGTTGGCTACTGCAATTCCCAAGAAATAGTGTTGTCACGCAAAGAGGTTACAGTGTCTTCCTGCTTCTTACTTTCCACAGAAATTCTTGCTGTACTAATTCTAATTCTCTCTGTTATCTTCTGTTCAAGATACTATTTAAGGATACAATTTAGATAGCTCAGCTGACTCAAAGAGTTGGGGTACAAAATCTAGAAACTCAAAACATGCAATGAAGTGTGAAGATCTGAGTCTTCACAAAGCACTACCCGAGTACAACTTAAGCTTGACAGCTTTTGGTGCATCTTTATAATACCTGTAAAATTACATAAACAAAAGAGATGTAACTAGTTTTTTTCCTCAGGCATATATGAGCATCAATTACACTGGATTGCAGAAGAATATCATATTAGGATTTCCAGAACATATTGTAAATTTGCTTATTTAGAACAAGGAGCACTCCCAATTTCTCATCACACAACTGACATGAATTAACAGAATCAGTTCTGCTTCTGTTAAGCCATTAGGAAGGGAATACAGTTCTGGATTTCAATTACTTAAGTGCCTGCCTTACAGCAAGCTCTTCCTGCCCCACACCTGTCCCAGAAACCAGAGAAACCTATAGCTGCAATAAATTTTCTGCTGTCTGTATTTCTCTTGATGCTACAAATGCAGAGGGCATGTAAGACTCTTGTTTTCAGAATGCTTTCTCTAGGAAGCACGGGCACCCTTAGGAGAGCAATGCCAGCTGTAACACACCATCTAGCAGGCCTCCATTACAACCTGCAAAGCACATTTTTTCTAATTATTCAATATGAGGGAGCAGTATGCTAAAACACTTTGTCATGACCACTGTGATTAAATACCACATTTTCTGCAATAGCTTCAGCGGCAGTGAGGACAGACCATCAAGTTATGTTTGCCAGTATCACAAAAAATAGCAGTTTTACTTCCACCTACCCATGATGCAGAGTCTTGACAGTATTTGCCCAATTTACTGATAAAAGCTTTCACTACTGTCACCAGTGCAGATAAGCAAACTGAATTATTCTTTACAATCAGTCAAGTTTTAAATGGATTTTTATGGTGGAATATAAATGGAAAGCAAAGACACAAGAAACAATAACACTGTAATCTTTGGCAGGGGAGATGACAGTAAGCAGTTGTACTTACATTGTGGCTGCAGTTACAGAACTATATGATATTTAAGGTTGTATGTATGTTTTGTTTTGTATCCTATGTATTGTTACAAAATTAAACTATTAAACAAAGTACACTATATAAAAGTTACTGGAAAATGGTAGAAAATACTGGAAAAAGTAGGTTCTTCATGGTGTCATTTTAATTGCAACTATTTACCTTTATTTTAACCACTGCTCATTTTGCATATCATCAAAAGAGTATTTAGAATATGGCTTTTAGAACAAGCTTTTCTCCCTTTCTGAAAATGTGTTCTGGCATGGGATATCTTTTAGTTTACAAATGTGATCATTTGAATCTAAAAACATCAGTACCATCACACCACCATCACACTTCTGACTTGTAAGAGAGGTAATTGACATGAAAATGTAAACATGGCACACTTGTGTATCTGCTGCCAATTTGCCAGTATATGTCACAGTCAGTAAACTCCATGCTACCATGCTTAAAACTTAATTTATAAATCAAGGACAAGATACTCTCAAAGCTTCTCTTTTATTGCTACACATTTTTTGTTAGCAAAGTAGGCCTAAAGCATGCTGTCACCATCCTTTCTCCTAGACAGCCTGGACCATGTGAGGCCATAACTCCTCCAAACTGAAATTTATTTATGGTTTTCTACACATCAGTGGTACTAAAGCCATGTTTTGCTGTGGAAAAGTAGATAAATAAATACCTGCAGAGTACAAAAACACCTCTTTTGAATTAACTAGGTTTTGGAAAATATTCTGATGGTGGGTTTCAGTCTAGCACACACCCAAATAAAGGATAAATATACTCTGAATGCAGAATGCTACCTTTTTTGGGTAGTAGCAAAGACATAACATATGATACAATGGTTTTTAGGTTTTGCTTTAAAAGAGAAATTAACTTTAAAATTAGAATAGACAGTTGTGTCAATACATCCATATACTTTCTTGTGCTGTCCACCAAGTTTTCTATGGCTTTTGTTAATATGGAAATTGAGCAAAAATGGAAAAAAATTACAGACTGAGCTTAATCACTCCATAGTCTGTGAACTTTTACTGAGGTTGTGATAGAGATGAGAGTAGGCACTTATTTTATCTACAGGACAAAGAACTATAATCAAAATTATGTGATCATGACACACAGTAAGTTCATGCTGCCTCCACTAATTCAGAATCAATCATCTTTTACTGATAATTTTTTCATCTATTTCAGAGATGAGTGCATTCAGACCATATTTACACTTCAAAGCAACTGCTGCAGTTGGCATTGAGAGAAACCAATGACTAAAACCCCTGGCTTTTAATTAGCTCTTCTTCAGAGGGCCTGCAGTTTAACTGTATTTAACACTTCAGCACAGAATTTCGGTGTAATTTGCCATGCTTTTGTGATATGGTATTTCAGAGAAACCTGAGTTTCCTTTTTACTTTTTTGGAGTAGTAAAAGCCATTTAACATTATCAAACTGCTACTGGAATCTATATTTATCGCTTAAATGCTAAGCACAAGATTTCTAATAGAATCTGTATTTTATGCATTCACAACAAATACCAAGGCTTTTGAAACATAAATGGAGGATTATTCTAAAATGTGACAGTTCTTAAACTATGTGAAGATTTAGTTAAGGTTCCTACTGTTCACAATCAAAGGTCTCAGCTGCAGATCATAAAGAAAGGTTTCACACACTGTACGTTTCTACAGATGACCATTTATACAAATATTCACAGTTAATATATTCAAATACCTTTTCTTGGTTATGATAAATTCAAAAGGACATTTAAAAAAATTCCTGCATTCCCAATACAATGCAGACTTTTCTCTGTTGGGAAAAAAGGTACCATATTTGTCACTGGGAAACGGCAGTGAGATGCAGACATAATGCAACATAAACACAGATTTCATTTTTTGCTGTCTCCACCTGACTGGTAATTTCAATGATTACTCTGGAAAGGTATTTCACCTAAAGGCTTACGATCAGTGGAGCACACTAAGTCACAGACAGATGGGAACAATGTCCACCGTCAGTTTAGGGGCACTCAGGAGATGAAAAGAGAGGGTGCAAACCCCAGTGCTGGGTAACAGCCTTTAGAAGGCTGCCCCTGCACAGCTATACCTGCAGTGGCTTTATCTTGGTAGACCATAAGACACTAGATACACATTGCTCCATTAGAATTTTACCTGAATTTGCCTGAATTTTCCAGAAGGCAAGCACTTTACAGTAATTTTTCCTTAGCAGTTCCACAGCATGGCTCACATATGGAGCCAGACAGCTGTAAAAAATGCAAAGCAGTCCACAGCAGAGGAGGATGCCCAGCACTTTCCAGGCTTAGCTTTCATAGGCCAAGAGTGCAAGAACATCTTTTAACCTTACCATCCCACTTCTAACTATGCTGTTCATACAATTGGAGACACTAGCCTCACTTCCTAAGACAGTATACCCTTCTTCATAAAAAAGGAACAGATACTGGGTTCTTTGTTCTAAAAACCATATAATAAAAGTTGTAAGCATTCAAGCTTTCATAGCTTTTCAGTAATCCTTCCCCTCATCTGCCCAAACCATCATTGAACAGGATAGATTGTTTGCAGGAAAGAAGGGAAAGGAAAAAAAATTCAGTTTGTCTTAACTTCACCTGACCGAGAAAGTCACAGGCAATTTTGAAGTGAAATAACAGTATTATTTCAAAACACTTTGCACAGGACACGTAATGATCTCTGTTCCAATCAAGTTAATGGCTTTTCAGGATTCACAAAAAAACCTCACAAGCCCCAACAGATGCTCCTGGTTAATGAGAAGAAAGGATTCTAAAAACAGGCAAACTTTGAGATGCTAGTGAGTGATTTTTTTTGAGTGCCTTTTTTTTTGCTTTGAGTGCTGGTTTTTTTGCTGGTATGCATTCTGTATTTTCTTCATGCATATATACACAGTGGCACGTAAAGTCAGAAGCACAACTGGTATTTTCATCTGGAATGAACTTTGAAAGTTAGGATTTTATCAGTATAACACTCTGTAAATCAGTTTAGCCCAAAGAAGCATTTTGATTGCCTAATTTACCTTTGTAAAGGAGAAGCAAATCTTCTAAGTTGGTCTCTGCAAGCCTCACAGCTGGAACATTGGAACACTACTTTGCAGTTTTCAGTGATCAAAGTTACTTTATATCTAAAACTAAGAATTTCATAATAGAAATAATGCAACACCAGGGGGTGCAGTTATCATGCAATAATTACACTCCTGGGAGATTACAGACAAGGCTGTACCCCAGGGGTGTGATTATCCCATGATAACCACATCCACTGAAATTGCCTTATTGAAAAAATAATCTCCAGTCACTGGTGAGATATTATTCAATAGGTGCTTTTTAATGGTAAGATTATTATTTTTTTGTATGAATTACCAGCTAGATTAGTAAAATGGTCCCAGAAGCAAAAAAACCAAGCCACCATGCCCAAGTTAAGGTTTGATTGTAGGTTGATTGTACCTATTTTTGTTTGCTGAAGCACTGCAATGTATGTCAGACCTTGAAAGACAGCAGAAGACAGTTCTGTGGCACAGACATCCTCTGCCCTGCAGCGCTTTCACTGGAGGAAAATGAAGGCTGTGACTGGTCTTTGCACACAAAATATTCAACACCAAATCCAACACAGCAATTGCCAACCAGTTTTGTGTGTCAAGAGGAACATTACAATGTAGTCTTCACATCACATTACAAGACAGCTATTCTTCTGCAGAAATTACAGAATCACAGCTTATGGGATTTACGGGAAAGAAAAAGCCTATATTGGACATGATGGGGGGGGGAATCTCAGTTAATAATTCATCTTTATCCCTATGGAGAAACAGAGCAGGAACTTTAGCTAAGTCAACTAAATCAGACATGAGTTTCACTTTCATTTATTTGCAGTCAAATGTTTCCTCTGATGCTGAATAAAATAATGAGTCCAAACAAGACATTTTGTTTAACTCTTTCTGAAGCAGGAATAAATTAGAACAAAACAAAAACTGAACTTGTATCAAGGCCTGCTACAAATCTTTGACAGGGAAGCCAGACCATTTGTTAAAACCTATTTCTGCAGAAATCAGTGATGCCAGTGTCCTTAGCACACCAGATTCAGAACCATGAAGCCCAATGCTCCCACAGCCTGACTGGGCAGAGATTCACCACCAGCCAGGATGCTCAGCAGCACATGGACCAGAGCCTTCCAGCACTGTGCTGATGCATGGTGTGCTCCAGCAAGGCAGAGTATTTGCAAAGTTGGAAGAATTCTAACCTAAATTTAGCTAGGGTAACTACCACGCACTGCCAAAAAAAAAATTATTCCACTCAATTTGCATGAAAAGGATGTAAGATTGACTTCTATTAGGATGAAATGATTATTAATCAGAAGAAATAAAGCACTACCAAGTAAGTTAACTTCAAAGCAATAGAGCTCTTTCCAAAGTGTATTAAAAAAATCCAAAGATTTGCTCTTAAAAAAAAATGTTTAGTTATTTAGAACTTAAATTTGCTCCTTCTAATACAATCAATTTCATAAACTAATTGGAATTCTTGTACATTGACTACTGTACTAAATTTTTCCTCATTATATCTGTATTTCTTAGCTGTGCCCTTTCATTTATGAGGCGATATTTATATTTCAAGTTCCTGAAACACCAGCTAGAAAGAAGTTTACCAATACATCCTAAATGTGGCAATACGTCCTAACCTTTGAAAGTACTATATGCTCTAATAATTTTGCCAAACATTTTTCAACTTTTTGAGAGTTTATTGCAAATGTATTTTCACACACTGAGTTATTAAAAAGTCCAGTCAAATAAATTTAGCACACATCCCACACCTGCTGTATACTACCAGTAATCCCTGCCTATCCTTGAAATCCCTATTCACTGCTCTGTTTAGAGACATGTTTTAACCTCTACATTTTAGAAATGAACAAACAGCTTCACAAAAATTGAACAAACTCTACCTTACCTTAGAAGCCAAGCAGTTTTGCACTTTTTTTTTTTCCTGTTGCTGACAACCACAAAAAATGAAAACTGTGGACTATTTCCATGGTTTTTACCAGCATTCTAAGCATGAGGAGACACTTGTGACATGTGGAAGAGTGGATGCTTGGGAAGCAATTAATGTGCAAGTCAACTTGTTTCAAGTGCAAAGGACTTTTTAAAATCATCAGTTCATAAAACACAGACCAGTGTCATAAAAGGATGATCTCATTAAAAGTCTCTGTCCCTTCCAAAGTTTTTTCTGGAGTTCTAGCCAGTCTAAAGAACGGTATGGCAATGGACATTTTTGCAGTACTACAAAGCAATAAAAATTAATCAGGAATTTAGTCTAGAAAGCAGCTTAGGAGTGAATGCAATTACTGATAAAGAGAAGCAGCAAGAAAGAGAGCTTGAGGAGGTGTATTGCAGAGAGCAACAGAAGAAGGTTCTTGGAGGTGGAAAGAGAGGCAGCAGAGCCAACTGTGGATCTGCAGCACTGTAACAACCGGGCTGAACTCTCAGCAATGCAAAGCAACTGCTCCCATCCCAGCCAGCACAGCACTACTGTCAGGCTTTCAACAACAACAAAAGACCTCATACTTTTAAAAAAAATACGTGGCATACACTTTAGCATACCATGTGGATGAATTATGAGTCTTAAGAGAAGCAGTGAATTCAAGAATTTGTGTTGTCATTTAACTGCAGTGCTTCATTTACACGTATTTCCAGAAGTCATCTAAAGAGTGTAACTTAACTTGTTATTAAATCAGATGAAGTTTTAGAAAAGTTGATGAAAGGTTTGTATTCCTGAGGCTAGAAAAAGCAGACAACCTTTTATTTGATATTGTAATTAATATTACCACTTTCTCTAAGCCTTGTATTTGCTATTTAATCAAGAACTTCAAGCTTTACCTACAGTGTTCTTACACAGTTTCCCTGAAAGAAAGAGAAAGTAGCAGTATCATTACAGCTGACTATTCAAATTCAAGAACAGCTTCTTACAAATTATATATACAAATCCTGATCTGTCGCCCACCCCTACTCCCTAAAAATCCTTCCTCAGCCTACAAGAGTCTAAGCTCAGCATAGCACACTGTCTTCTAAGTTCCAGAGTTGAAAATGAGAGGGCACTGCCACAGTCTGAGAACATCTAAGTACTTTTACACCATTTTCCTTCATGCAAAATTCATTATACATGCTAAATGCTCTCTTTAGGCTTAGAAAGATGGTTCATCTGGGGGACATCTCTTCAAGTGGGATACACCCACAGCAGTCAAACGTGGCCTACACCTATATAGATAGTTCAGCAAGGTTTGAAACAAGCAGTTATTCTTCTACTGACACTGCAGAGTGTCTGTATTACACTGGAACAAATAATAAGGAATGTATATTCAGGTTTGTGCAAGCACAACAAAAAATTTCTGCTTTTTCAACCAAACACCCCTAAAACTGACCCACATCATTTGAACTGAGGTGTGGATAGTCAGTTCTGTAGCACAAAAGCATCTCTGACAAGCAAGAGCTGCATAATACAATTCTACCACCAACAAATGCTCTAAGCACAGTTTTTTTTCTAAGATAAGAATCATGCAAGAAAGTGATTTAACTTTATAACCAACTGAGCAAGTCAACTACAGGCTGAGTAGTACAATGGCATAATCATCAGATAATCCCTAAAAAGACAGGAGAGTAAGGGGCACCATCTCCTTTAACTCAACTCTTCTAGGCCTCATCCTAAAGAAACTATGTATCTGTGTGACTCAAATCTGAAAAACAAGCTTGTTGGTAGCCTAAATATGTAACAAAACTAAGAGCTGCTATATAAAATAGATAATCTGAATGAAGACAGAAGAAAAGCAGAAACCATGGAGTGTGTGCAAATCAATGTACTGGTGTCCCTAGAAAACCCAAGACACAACAGGTGACTTTAGAGCACAGCAAGGATGAAAAGTCACCAATGCAACCTGATGTTTCCTTAACATGCCCCAATTTTCAGAAACTTAAAAGCATTACAACTTGGGTTAACTCACAGAAAAAAATGTACTGTAGGTAAAAAAAAATAATGTTCAATTTGAATGCTAATATCCACTTCTTCAAACATAATCTAGCACTAACTGCTGTGTGACTTCAAGTAACAGGAGAGCAAATAGAAGAAAGAAAATTGTAGGTCGAGAAGCAAAAAAGTCGGATGAAGGGAAACCAGACATTTGGAAATCAAGGTTTCAATTGCTTATCCACTTCTACAATTGCATATTAAAAAAAAGCCCACAAGTGTCTCTCTTTTACCAAGAGATTAACAAAGATATAATGATATATTCCATCTTATCTAAGCAGTTTGCTTAAATCTGAACTGGGACAGTCTGCGACAATCCATTTTTTTGGTGACACAAATTTTATCATTCTGATCTAACGTCTCATGGCAGCTTCTCAGTTTTAGGCATGGATAGGATCAAAGCAATACAGAATCTTTTTAAAATGAGTTACTAATTAGAAGATCAGGTCCCTGCAATATGAAATAACTAACTCAAACTTGTGGATCCTACATTTGGAATTCACAGTTTTCCAGATTTCATCAACTCTCTGAAATATGATAAACTTAAACCTTCTAAAATTAAACATGATAAGCTCCCTCCATATATGTCCAACCAGAACTTTAAAAGTCATTCACTGCCTACCTGAACCATCACTGGAGACTGAACTTGCATTGATTCCAGAGAGGCCAAATAAGGGACATTCTCGATCAGTGTTTATGTGACCCCACTTGTGGCATTTAATGCATCTCACATTCCGCACCTAAGGGCAACAAAGCCAATTGACACCATTTAGTCACCAGTGTAGCTGAACCTTTACAGAAATCTGTGTCATTAGGCATAAGAGAAGCCTTTAAAGCCACTGAAAAAGAGGTGATAAATTTAAGAGAACCCATGTGAAAGTTCTGTATAACAACATTTGAAATACACCCCAGACACCCACAGAATGAAATGTGTGTGACTTGCCTGGATGCCAAAGGGCTGATCTCTGATATTCATATCATCCTTAGCATACCTGTACACAAACACAAGAGAAAACAAATATTCCATTCACCACTATTTTTGAAAAGACATCATATATACAAAGTTACCTTTTGTTGATAAGTGTGCAACCATTTCAGAGGTATAATTCCTGTAAATGTTGTTTTTAATGTGTGTTCAAATATGGATGTAAAAATCAAATGAAAATAAAGCTAAGCAAGGAAATAGTTCCAGGTTAACAGATTTTCCTAATTAAGTGTCAGGATATGAAAAGATCACACAAGTGACCTACTCAAAAATAAAACAGGGAGGAAAAGGGACAAAAAGAAAAGTATATGAAAAAATCCAGATATCTTACTTTTCTCGAGGAGCAACTTTTTGCCATTCAAATTTGTATTCAGTCTCTCCTTCTTGCTATAAAACAGAGAACATGGCAAGTTTGAAGTTTTTCAGAATACATTTTAAGCAAGCAAGAAGAAAACATAAAGAAATAATGTAATGAAATACCTCTTTTGTTTCCTCTTTGAATTTTCAGGAAGCATGCAAAGAAAATAAATGATGCATTAATTATATATGTAAAATCCAGATGGTGTTTCCCTCCCCCTCTGAGCGAAAGAAAAAACATTTTATGGTTTGTACTAATCAATAGTGCAAATACTCAGGAAGCAGCTTTATATAGAGTGCACTTACAAATCAGCAGCCTCTAGTATATAGCTTTAAATCCTGTAAATCCAGAATCACCTTCTAAAACTACGCTGATTTCTTACACAACTAAAAACTTCACTTTTTGCAAGAGTAGCAACAATATTTACTTTAAAGATATTTAAAAAAAAGTTTAGCAATAATTGCTACTTTGAAATTGCATTTCCTCTAAGTTTAAGGGATTACTATTAGAGCTTCTAAAGTTAAATAATTGCAAAACTTGGTCTACAAAGAATGAGTCCATCCAAGCATTTCCAAGTGATTTCATGCAAATGGGAAAGATGCATTTTAAAGGAAACATGTTTTCTCTCAGAGGAAATACATTTTCTTAGTTCTTCACTTACATTCAGATCTTGCTAAAATTAAGTGATTGATATGAGTGTCCACCAGGTATTCAGAAACTTCCATTTATGACATCGCTGAAGAATCATAGACTCACCAAACACAGGTAGCACTTTTGACTACTGAATTTCAGCATTTATTATTTTTGTAACTTCTGATAATTAATTCCTTGCTCTGGTACTTCCTATGTTTGACAAGCATCAAGCTGAATTATGGGCGTTACTTTGAAACAAAAGCAACCTGCTCTTTCTGTAAAGGAGAGCAGGCCAAAATACAGGTTTGTGTTGTCTGAGTCATTGCCCTGGTAAGGTCAAGTCCTCCTCATCTGATGGCTTTATAATTGGCTAAAGAAGAATACTTGGTTGAGGACATAGTTTATGCTGTTTCCTGGAAAGAGATTTATCTGGTCTTCCCTTCACATTGAACTGTTGTTTAAAAAAACCCCTACCCCAACCATTCCTTTTGAAGAAATTAAAGTTTGTGAGATCAAAATTATTACATACTGTATATATATATATATATATATATATATACATATTTATATATCTATATATATATATCTATGCACATTCTCACAGAAATAATTAAAAATTCACACCTCCTATCATTATCTCACCATAAACATGTTATTTTAAAATTGAATACATCATGTTTGTTTCTTCAGAAGGTTTTTAGCTTTGCAGTACTATCTGCTCACAATCATGAAACTGCAATACCTTTCTTTGCTCCAGGTGGGGCCTCATACATGAAATTCAGACCATTCTTCACACGCTCATCACCCATAAGCAACCTAAATAAAAAGGGCAGTTTGGGGTGTTACACACAAAACAGTCACATTGGTAACACTCACAAAAACAAAACCAAAAACAACATTATGAAATTGTTGTGATAACTAGCATTTTTTCATTAATTAATGTGAGTAACAAAATCTGAGTATCAAAAAACCTGAGAGAGCAGTCAATGACTTTGCATGATCCATTGTGTACAAAAATCACACATTTCAATCTCAGCTGAAAAGTAGTACGTCCAGAGCTACGAAAAACAGATTCCTGTGTGATACAAATGTATTATTCAAGGTTACTGACTGTTCTGAGAAACGTAGCATATTTTGAAATTAGTCAGAAGGCAGGCACAAACCACTAAAGAAGTTCTTGTGACTTCTGCTAATCAGACATCACTTAATGAATCACTGCCCTCTCCTACTACTATGGTCAATGGAGCAGTACTTCAATTGCTCATAGCAATATCACCTTCACTACTGTGAAAACAAGGCAGGAGGAAGAAGGGAGCAATCTTAAACCAATTCTCACCTATTATCGTAGGATTCCTGTTCTTTCAAATATTGTTGCATTAATTCTTCTTGTTTCTTCTTATCATATGAGATTTTCTGTTCTGCCATCCATACCTAGTTAAAATAATTAAGCTTCCACTTAAATACAAAAACTATTACAAAATATATTAGTATATAAATAACTAGTTTACCCAATTGAAATGCTTAACAAGGGATGATCACGATTCTAATTGCATAAAATACATAATTTTCATCCAGTATTTTAACAAATTAACTTCCCACAGCACTAATTTTGAGAAACTTCAAGTTCCAACAACACTGGCACACTGAAAAGACAGGAGAAAATGTGGTAGCTCAAAGGGAAAAGTAGGCTCAGAAGACACCGTGTGGGTGCCACTGGTTTCCCTTTCTCGGCCAAGTCTCTGCAGACCGCAAGCCCCAGGGCCCCTCGGGGGCTCCTGCCCTGGGCCACGGATCTGGAGAGGGCACCTGCCCCCAGCTCAGGCAGGTGTGGAATACTGGGAAAGCACGGGCACATCGGGACAGGGGGCTTTTCCTGGACGGGCTACAGCGCCTATTTGCTCTGAGAATCAGGTGCTGAATAGCCCGAGCCAGGAAAATGCGACAGTCATACACACTTGGGAACAAGAAAACCCGAAGCTGCACGTATTTCTTAGCTATTTCGCTGCCTCCTCCACCCTCTTTGCCCCAGCACCGGTGCCACCCCAGGAAGGTGAGGAGCACTGCTCGGTGCCACACCAGCGAGGTGAGGAGCATTGGTCGGGCCGCTACGGTACCGGCAACCCGTCCCCGCCGGGGCATCCCCGGCCCCACTCACCTTCTTGATGTTGGACTTGGAGGCGGGGTGAAAATCCTTCTTGCACATGAAGTTGGCGAACGACTTCCCCATGGCGGTGGCGGACGGAGAGCCGCCGGCCCCCGCACGGACAGGGACACGGACAGAGACAGGAACAGAGGCGCTCCGGGACGGCCTCGGCCGGGCCTTCCGGGTCGGCGGGCGGGCCTTCCGCGGGCACCGCCCAGCGCCCGAGCCGCCGCTGTCCGCCACGGGCCCGAGCCGCGCAGGGGCCCTCCGCCCTCAGCATGGTCCCCCGGCCGCCGCCCCTCTCGTGCGACACCTTCGTGGCGCTGCCGCCCGCCGCGCCCGGGGGCCGCGTGGTGTTCGGGAAGAACTCGGACCGGCCGGCAGATGAGGTGCAGGAGGTCGTGCACTTCCCGGCCGCCGCGCACCCGCCCGGCGCCGTCCTGGAGGTGAGGGCGCGGGGCGGGAGCGCTCCTGCGGGGGCGGCGAGAACGCCGCTGTCAGCCCCTGTGTGCGTGCTCAGCCCGCGGTACGGCCGGCGGAGCGGGGACGGTGACTCCAGTGTGCTCTGCCCTCTTGCAGTGCACCTACATCAGCATCGAGCAGGTGGAGAGGACCCACGCCGTGGTCCTGAGCCGCCCCTCCTGGCTCTGGGGGGCCGAGATGGGCGCCAACGAGCACGGCGTGTGCATCGGCAACGAGGCCGTGTGGGGCAGGGAAGAGGTCTGCGGTGGGGAAGCCCTCCTCGGCATGGACCTCGTAAGGTGTGCACAAGCTGGTTTGGTTTGGTTTGGTTTTTTCTCCTTTTTGGTACATGGTACCGGATTCGGAATTTACATGGAAACATGTTAGACTTCTAAGGGGAACTAGTACTTTCACTTTCAGAAGGCACTCCTTCCACTGTTCTAGCCACGGTTAAAAGTAAGTATTTCTTGGCACAAGCACTAGATTTCTGGCAGGGCCCCATAACTATCACACTAGACTAGAATTCGTCAAAAAATTAGCAAACGTTTTTCTTTCTATAAAATTTATACTAAATGGAAACAAGACTTTTTCAAGAGCACAGGCAGATGGACTTCAGGCACTACTGTTTGGGCCTTTTCACAGGGTCAGTACTCCTTTCCCTATTCCCCCATCTTTCACACATTATTTTTAAGTTTTGGTCTCAGCTGCCTATTTCCATGTAAATAACAAGTTCATGTTCTTACACTACAGGTGCCAGCGTAAATTCCATTGACCTACAGCAGTCAGTCAATTCTTTTGGTAGTTTCCCCCCAGTCCAATACCTGCACAGGACTTGTAAGCATTCTGTAGGACCCCTCTCCCTGCCTTTCTGTATTTCCATTTGGTGTTTTTCCCCATGTCAAGTTCATAGAGGACCCACATCAAAGAAGCCCTTTACCTGACTTGTGTTTTTTCCTTACCAGATCATACAACTGGCAGCTGCATATAGAAATACCATCCCAGGTCAATTGGAATACTCAGGCTGAATAGTCCTATACAGAGTTCATAGTTCCAAAAATAACATTTTCCTTTTCTTTTAGGCTTGGACTTGAGAGAGCGGACACAGCTGAAAAGGCTCTTAGTGTCATAGTTGATTTGCTGGAAAAATATGGCCAGGGAGGAAACTGTATGGAGAGCAACATGGCATTTACATACCACAACAGTTTTCTGATAGCTGACAGAAAGGAAGCGTGGGTGCTGGAGACATCAGGAAAATACTGGGCAGCAGAAAAAGTAGAAGGTATGGATGATGCTCTTTGTTCTAAATATTTCAAATGCTATGACCCCTTGGAGTTCTCCAGTTTTGAGTTACCATTTCATTAAGGCATCAAACTAACATGAGAAGTGCATACATGTGCCTGTAAAGAACAGGCATTGCTTCCTGGGGCATGAGTGTGGAGTAGCTGGCAGTTTGTCAGAGTAGCTGGGTGACAGGGGCCTTTTCAGAGCCAGAGGTAACCACTCCTGCACTTGGAAAACAGAGGACAGCAAGAAAGTCAGCATGAGAATGACACCAGTATACATGGTCTTAAGGATGGTAGCAATCCATGACAATTTCATTTGGGAACAGGATTGGTGTACTGGGCCATGAAGTGGCTGATTCTTCCAGTGAACTTAGGAGGACAAACTCGATCTTTGGATTTCTCAGAAGAAGAATGTAAAGGTGGGAATAATCAGGATAGAACCTGAAATACAAGGCTGGCAATAGAAGCAAATGAGTCAGAAATGAGTGGCATGAAAACTCAATCAGAAAAATACATCTGGCTGGGGAGAGAGGGCCAGAAATAAACCACCAGACTTACTGATCTTGTAGGAAACTCTTTGGGGCTAATTTGCTTTACTAAGCTAATTGTAAACAAAATACCAAGAAAAATCATTCAATGTACTAAAACAATTTTTTCTGCAACTTACAAACAGGAGGCATACGGAATATTTCCAACCAGCTCTCTATCACAACCAAGATTGACAGAGAACACCCAAAACTGAAGGAATATGCCAAAAGCAATGGCTGGTGGGATGGGGAAAAGGAATTTGATTTTGCTGCCACATATTCTTATGTCAATACTGCCAGAATGACCACATCTGGAGGCCGATATTGTGAAGGCTATAAACTTCTGAACAAACACAAAGGTATCCTTTTGAATTTTTTTTCAAGATATGGAAAATATTTAGTAAACTATATTAATTCAAATCATAAATTATTATATGTCTGATGCAGCCAATCATTCACACGACTTGGTGAACCACAACTTACTGGAATAACTTTTTTCCTGAGAGAAGCACTGAACTTGGAAGTTTCTATACAATTTTTTTCTAATTTATTGAGGAGGAAAAATTAAAACAAGGGTCAAATATCAAACATACAGAGCTACAGTAACAACCCTGAGAGGTCACATTATGACCATACCACTAAATGCCCTGTAAGACCTGTTCTGAAACATTTTGATAGGCTACATATTATTACTGTACTGCTAAGGAAAAAAACTAGAGGCTGAAACAGATTCCCAGCAGTTTGCAGCCACAAAGAACGAAGAGCTTATGAACAGCTTCAGTCAGGTACCATTTGTATAAGGCAACAGCACAGCATTCAAATACATACCTTGCATTCTTTTTTGACATTAATTTTTAATTCTTTGTTGTTTCACTGTAATTGCTACTCTAAACTTATGTAGTCTACTAAAACATGCCAAGAGCAGAACAAAATAATTTTCTGTACTCTAAGCAGTCACTAATGCAAACACTTACTTTTCAGACTCTTAAAGAATGAACCTATTACTTCACTTTTGACTGCATCCATCTAGCAGGTCTTTGCTGTAGATGTATTCATATGCTCATGTGAAGTAATTAATCTGAATCGGGATTACATTGCACCCCTTTGTTTCTTTTATTTATTTGGCTGAACTCTGCCAGACCAGGTTTAGCACTTAGTTAATGCATCAAAGTGAATTACTTTTGCTGTCTTGCTCTAGTGATCATGTAAATCCTGCATTCATTTTGGGAATTGCAGGTTCTGAATACTGAAAGCATTTTCATAATACCTGTATTTACTTGTATTATAACAATGCTGAGATTGTATCTGTGTTTTCATTCTAAATCCCCATTTTCAGGCATTTACCTGAGCCATTTTAAAAATCCCACTAGGTGTTCAGGTTATCAGTCTCATATGGTTCACTTTGTGTAGATATATTTTAAACAGATGCCTTAACTGAAAGCTATTTGGTTTACAGCATCAGTAAAATCACTGGTTTCTTCATCTACCCATCCCTGCTTTTTCGGTCAGTGGCATTACAGTTCTGGGGGTTTTCCAGGCTGCCTACTATGTGAGGGCCATTTTAGAGAAATATTATTCATATTTCAAAAAATAGGGAATGTATTTCAAGCATACAAAATAATAGAGTTTAGTGTAAAACATGCAGTACCTTCTTCCGTGCTGGACAGGTTGCCAAGTTGTAGCTGACAAAATGGCCGTTGCTTCTTTTAATTCCTTTGATTCATCTAGCTTGCTGATTTCTTTAATTCTCTGACCTTCCCAGGCAAATATAGGAATACTTAAGTGTGTCTTCTTGCTGAAATGTAGTGCTGCATGTCTGTCTAGAGGAACAGGGTCATGTATACTGGGTCATGTATGAAAAAGTATTATTGGAGACATGAAACTTAGCAGCAGAGTAACTATTTTAAGAGGAAACGGCAAAGTAGTTAAAAAAAAATTCTGCAGTTAGAACTCAGTAAGGGAAACACTAAAATAGTAAAGTAGTAGACTATAGCTTCCAATAAAAAATAAAGAGTGAGTGAACTAATGTATTTCTGCCATAAGCATACCCTCTACTGGTACACCAAATGTGCAAAGAAATCCATCCTGCAAGAGCTGCCTGTTAGAATATTGGATGGTTGGGTGATACCATGTCAGTATCTGAGCTTCAGCATACACTGTACAGCAACAGTGATATCACTGACCAGGCTGATGTGGAAAGGGTTTTGTTCCTCCTGAGTAGGAATTATTTTCATAGATACTTGGCAATAAACCTCACACAGCTTGCTGACAAAGACTTTTCTACAAATAGATGTACTACTGTGGCTTCTGAGCATATAATGTAATGCCACTCCAGTGCCTCCTTGAAAAGGATGAAAATTTAAAAAACCCACTCACCAAAAAGCCCCTCCAAAACAAGTGACAATTTTGGTGTTTCATTGTCAAAGTTTCACACAAAATCCACGCATGGTTGTTATTTTTTTTATAACTTCAAAGCATCATAGTGGTATTAACTCTGTTCAAATATCAACCAGTATTATAAAGATCTATCTTACTTCCATAGCTCAAAGTTCAGCATTTAATCCAAGCTACTACTTTTCATCTGAAAAATTAGTTTGTGAATGACCATTTGCTAGCCCTATGAAATTTACCTTTCAGGCAAATACCATTTGTCTTTCTACTCCCCATTTTTTAAGGCATGTTCTTATCACCTCTCTTTGAAATAAATACTTTGGGGAAAGCAAATACAAGTGTATTTCATATTAAGGTTTCCATTAGGATGATTTTTTCCCCCTGCCAACACAAACTAAAACTGGCATTGCCAAAAGGAGTCAGTTGTGGGGAACATGTCATTCACTTGGTATTATATTAGCTCTGTGGCTAAATAATTGTATTTTATCTTGAACAGGATCTATCACTTCTGAAATAATGATGGAAATTCTTCGTGACAAAGAGAGTGGCATTAACATGGAAGGTGGATTTATGACAACTGGCAGCATGGTGTCTGTACTGCCTCAGCAGCCTAATCTGCCCTGTATTCACTTCTTTACTGGAACTCCAGATCCTGCCAGGTGATGTAGCAGCAAGTAAATTGGACAAAATATTGTAAATATCTAAATGAAAAAGTGTTGCAGTTTGCCTAGTTATATTCCTTTTTGCTTTGGGTTGGTTTTCTTTTTCCCCCTGAAAAAGCACAATCAAAATGTAGGAGGAACATAAATGCACATTATGTATATTAATGGTATCTACCAACCTACTTAATGGAACACTGCTGTGACAATGACTTGAACACCATTAGATGGTTTTTTAATACTTTTTTCTTAAAAGAAGCAAGTAGAAGAATGGGAAAAAATACAGCAATTTACTGACTCAAAAATGTTAACAAAACAGTGTCAGTAAAGGATCTCTGTTCTATTTTTTTTTCTAGATCTGTATTCAAGCCTTTCATTTTTGTGCCCGGTATTACTCCGTTATTAAAAACTACGTCCCCTACATTTGGTCCTGATGATCCAGTTAAGAAGCAACCACGTTTTCAGAGTAAGCCAGATCGAAGACATGAGCTCTATAAAAAACATGAAAGCGCTGCTGTAGTTATGGAAACTACCAAGGTACGTTGATTCAATTAGATTTCAATGCAAGCAGGTGGTTTATATAAGGTCCTTGCTCCCATTTTGTTAATGTGATGGCAGTGAATGGCCTTTGATGGATTGCACAGAACAGTGCAGTGCCCCAGAAGCCCAGAGTGCTGGCATCTGGCAGGCACGTGTTCCTGACACTGGAAACTGCAACCAGCACCGTGCTGTGCTGGCAGGCTGAGCCCCAGGAGAGGAGCAGCCCCCCACAGGCTCCCTCACCAGCCACATAATGGGGAAATGCCCCAGCAGCACAGGCAAATACACAACTCTGCCAAGAGTTCTTACAGCTGTTCAGGTCCCTGGTGTCAGGTGGACAGGAGAGCTTGCCTTTGCTCATGGCTTGGTATGGACAGGAAAGGAAACAAGATGACAAAGGTAGCTGAACACAGAACTTCACTGAACTTTTAGTGAAGCAGGGAGGTAGCTGCTTACTTTTAGCAGTAAAATCTCTCCTATTTACAGATACATCATCTTAAAAGTAAGATGGCCCTTTTTGATAGCTAATACCTAAAGGAGCTTTAATATTCCTTCAGTCTGTCAGACAAGGAAGAAGTGAGCACTAGTTATTAGGAAAGATATCTGAGAACACCTGTCATGATACTGATTTCTACCAACATAAATGCCGACCCTAGAAACTCTTAAAAGATTAAAATAAGGACAGTAGAACAGAATTTTGTTAGGGTGATTACAACATGCTCTGGATAGTTTTTAGTGAAATAAATGTTTCTTTTTGCAGGACAAAGGTAAAGAAATGCTCAAAGAGATACAGGAGTTGGAAAAACAGAAGATACGTCAAATGGAATCAATCCTGCAAAATGGATGCCTTGATACTAAACAAGTGGTTAATCTTTTTTCACAGTGTGTAGAAGAAGAACTCAAAATATATGGCTAAGAATATTATTTGAATGTGGTAAAATTAGAATTATAATTGGGTTTTCTAATGAAGAAGCTAAATAGATTAACATCCTGTTTTCAGTGTATCACATAGCATGGACAGTTTTAAAGATGCAGATTCATATTTAGGACAAATGGCTTTCAATTATAAAGAAGAATGCTGGAAAGGCTCCTAAGAGCCAGGCAGTGGCATTGTCACAAAGCTGTCAGCAGATTGATTTTGCCAACAAACAATGCAATTAGATGCAATCAGAATGAAATAGCTTGACTAAATTAGTCAACAGCCCCATCTCTGAATGAAGAACACTAACTCAGCTCTGGAGAATGCAGTTTTAGCTTTTATAGTCAGGAGAATTGTAGCAGAGGTTCAGACTACCTGAATTAAAATGGCCGTGCTGAAGACTTTCTAAAATGTAGAAGCTATGATGAACCCTGAAGAAAAAAGAAAGTGACACAAAAACCAAGTAAGATTGATACTCAGTTGTTTGGCAAAACTATTCTAAGATATATTTCATATACAGACCTTCTACTCCTTCAATGTAAAATTAGACTAAGAGTTCAAGATATATTAGAAACAAATCACACTTACAATAATAATATTTTGCTGTGAGTAATTGTGAAATCTTATTACATGGAATTCAGCAGTGCAAACATCATGTAAGTTCCCCACAGATTTCACTTTCCTGTCTATTTTTCCCACCCTGATAGTGAAAAATAAACTTATTTATATACAAGATTATTATTGTAAAATTAATTTTACAGTGCACTTTATAACATCATGGAGGAGTTCTAAAATGTTTCTTGAATTGTTACTTTTTAAAATTGGGCAACTATAAAGGAGGAGGTTGGGCTATGCAAGTATATACATATACTCAGCAGAACACTTAAAATACTTTAAATTTTTTCATTTTATATAAAGCCTTTTAAACCATGACCTTTTTGTTGCCAAAGTTAATAGAATGTGGACTTAATTTAATCAAACTTGTTGCCTTACCAAAAACTCTTCCTTCCTGATCCTGTTTAAAAGTAATGATCAATATATGACACCACTTTTATTATCTGTGGCGGGGGCAAACTAAACAAACAACAAGAAAGACTGATTTTACCTCGTGATCAATAAGTCAGGATAACAAGCATGACTAAGAAAAAGCAACTAAAAAAAAGCACTCAAAATGCAGCACTTCTGCAGACCTTCAGAGGAAAATATGAAATGGTGCATTAGAGCTGCAGCAATAATGTGGGACATGACACTGCATCCCCACAGACACAGCAAACCGCAGAAAGATCATTCTTTGACAATTTTTCACATGCAGTTTCTCATTCTGTAAATTGTTCAATACCCCACTGGTAAAAAAAGTTAAATATAAAGAATAGATAGACAATAGAAGTTTGCAAAATTAATATGAAAATTAAGAGCCTGGTAAAATTTATTCTTTCTGATCCTACAATAAGAGTAGAAATTAATTTAGGATTCTGTGTTCAGATTCACAGCAAGAAACTACTGAGTTAGGAAAGGCTCATGAACTTTCTATTTCTAGTGACCTAATGTGTAGCACGTGGCAGTAATTTCTTAGTAGCACAGTGGTTCAATGCAGAAGTTCAATACTCCAGTTTGATAACTGGAAGATAGATTTAATAAAAAATTGCTGTATTTATCTGTTTTCCTTGTGGGATGTCCACATCTTACAATTACGTATCTTTTCCTGGTTTGGATCATGAGCTGTTCTACACTGATAGCTTCAAAGCATCAGTAAATTCCAGGTGAAACTGTTGTTTCAGGCAGCAAACCAAGTGAAATAGTTTTATGGTACAGTGCAAAGACTGAAGTTATCCAGGAAGAACAGCAGTGAAGTTGGATCAGGACTTTAAGCAAACTTCTTGGCCACTTAATCATGGGGTGGCAATGAACGAGGTTAAGCACACTGGTCCAGTCCTAACACAGGCAGATCCAGTCCAACTGTGCCTCTTATTTATGTGTTACTTTTTCCTTACTGGTCCACAGGATACAAAGTAAAAACAATGTAATGTGTGGAGACTGGATCAAAGTGATGGTCAACAGAGTATAGGATATTTCAGTACCTTTTTCCTTGGGATTTCATTCTCCTAGAAGACACGCAGTGTAAAAACAGAAAATAAAGATGGGATCAGGAGAAACAAATAATCCTCCCTCCCACAACCTTATATTAAAAAAAAAACAACAATTAAGAATCAGAATGTCCCCTAGAGGGCAACCTTCTCATGGGTTTTCACCTACGATGTATCATTAAAAGGTCTAGAGCTTTATGAAGGATCATTATTGAAATAAAAATGTACTCAAATTTCGTACTAGAAAACTAAGTGCTACATCCATCCCTGTTCATTTTGACAATTATTTTGAGATTAGTCCTAGAAAAAAGATCCAATTTTTCACTGGCATTCCTCTAGACTTGTTCAATAAATGTTTTCATGAACTTAGCCTCCAAGAGATTCATCCCAAACAAACCCACTTTCAAAATAAAGGAAGTCATTGTATCAGTGACCACTTCTTTAAAACAAAGATGTTTCTAACTACCAAAACTCCACATAACTGTATATAAACTATTGACAGAACATCAGCTTGTCAACCATTCAAAACTTGCCAGTGCTCCTTGGTGGAAGCAAATATTTACCAGATAAAAGGGTTACTTAACTTTCCAAAACTATCCAAAGTCTATTATTGGCTTCCAGAAGTACCCAGTGATTTAGAAATAAAATATTTGTATTTCATTCCTAGCTTCTTTATTTATTAACCATCACAGACTCATCAGACCAATGGGTATGGTATCAGCAGTCACAATATTGTAGCAGTAAATCTAAGAGAATGTGGGGTTGGTTGGTAATCAAAGATGTCCTCTGTATTAGATTTGTAACAGAGAGTCTTTTCTATGCAGAAATTTTGAGCAATTTCTTATTTAAAACAGATTTGTTGTGTTCAAATCTAGGGGAAAGCATAACCATTATAAAAAAAAAGGGAAGCAGGACTTTATGATGCAAATGAGAAAGACAAGAGTGCAAGAACAATGACTATAAATAGAACTGTAAAACTGCGCTAAGGTCAAATTCTCGAATGTTTGAAGAATTAATTTTAAAAAGTGTCTTTGGTAAGTAGATGAGAATGTGGCACACTTCTACTATGGAGGTATCTTAATGGTGGAAACCCATTAAGAAGTGCTCTGCCTACTTGTAAAGGACCAAGGATGGATTTAAGGAATACCAGGACTGAAACCCAAGAGCCACATTAACAAATCTCTCAGAAAAACACATTTGCCGTAAACCTTGACATGTAACCCTCATACACCACATCACAGCTCAGAACTCTGAAATCAAATAGCAGATTTATTGACAAGTTGCAGTATTTAGAAGCCAGACATACTTGCAGTTTCTGCTCTTAAGTCGCATATATCTAATTATTCCAAAATATTTGATGCAGCTGTCTTCAACATTCATAATGGAAATACACAAACATTTTCCTTTGTGTCCACAGCCTGATACAAACATCAATTATCTTGTTGATGGAAAACATTAAAATATACCAGGTTGTACAGCATACATAAGCAGCAGGATGTTATGTTTCTGTGCACACTGCAACCAGACTGACAGTAAAAGGAATTATTTTTTCAATTTATGGCTTGCAGGAAATTATAGCAACTATAAATCAACTGCTTGTTGAATAGTAGCTTATGCTACTAAAATGACTTTTAATTCTTAATACAAAATAGATGCAAAAGGGGCTGTAATTAAAATCCATGTACTTTAAAAAACGGGAAAAAAGAAGGGAAAGACTTTTTTTTAAAGGGGGAGAAGACATTCATATGCTTGAGCAAATAATTTTTAATATCTAGATTTCTTTCCCTCACTACATAAAATTTTTATATGGACATATAAATGCTATTCTTGCAGTTTTAAAAGGGCAGCATAATGGCTATCAGATACAACACTTTGTCTTTACCCTTTTCAAAATATTGCAGAAGACACCTCAGATTCTGCCTTTAGTGCACAGGAATGTGAGTGACACTAAATTAACTTGTAGGAGGATACCTGAGGTTTAATAGAAACCTGTGTTAGGAAATCAGCAAAAATCTAGAATGTTTAGCTACTCTAAACCCTAATCCAGATGTGCACTTAGGACTCTTTATATATTAGATTTAAAAGTCATTAATTTAATGTTAGAAGTTTTAAGATTTGAAAAATAATTTTGTCTTGACTTGCATATGTAACCAAGGCTTTCATAAAATCTTTATTTGAGGGTGGCACTTCTGATTTAAACTGTAAAGGCTAATTTCAGAATGTAAAAATCTGCTCTTGATAAAGCTGTCACTACCACCATAAGGCAAAATTTCAGAATAAATTCTTTATTCCATTATATGATTTCCTATTTTGGGAGAGCACTGAATATTTCTACGGTTTAAAGATTTGGTAGATTTGTACAAAACCATTACTTATTACTTATTCCACTTGGTATTTGCCCAGCTTTGATCCCCTGATATTGGAAACATTGTCACAGCAATTCTGTCTTTTTAATTGGAGTATTTTAGCTTTAAGGGAGGAAAAAACCCAACCGATCTCAGGTGTAAGCAGCTCAAAAATGTTCCTGGTGTTAGACAAGAGCAGAGTAGTAAAAACTGAGGTATGACAGAAGAAATCCTACTTTTGTGGAGTCAAGGGGAAGCCTGACTGTAAACAGGTATCAATACTTCATCACACTAAAACATCCAGCAACATGAAAAATACCTTTCATGGGGTTTTTTTTCCTTGCTGTGGCCTCAGTATTAAAGCTGCAGTAATAATGCCTCAAAAATACAACAGTGACACATACCATTTAGTAAAATTTGTTTTGCTCAAAATGGAAAAAATGTTTTAAATCCAGAGCATCTGGTTTTGTTTAGTAGCATTCTGGCTGGAATGCTGACTAAATATAACTTTCTACCATTTTCTTCAGGATAGACACAAGTAGAAGCACATCTCTTAATGTTATAAGGGAGAATAACACAGTTCTCTGCGAAATATTTCCGATTTCAGTAGTGAAGGCAGAAGAGGTGGTGACACTCACCCCAACTAGCAGCGCCCTGCCTGCCCAGCTCAGTGGCTGTCGGGCGGGGGTGGCTTTCTGGGGATGAAGCGGTAGTAGAGGTACTCGTCGCGGAACTCCAGCTCGTTGGAGATGTGCTGCAGCACGCCGCCCCGCAGCAGCCTGTCCCCGTACACCACGGCCTCCCCGCGGTCGGAGGCAAGGCCGACCTGCAGCAGCCAGCTCACCAGGTCACAGCCAAAGAAGATGCCAGTGGAGATCTTGGCACCACACCTGTATGTCAAAGGAATGATTCACCCACATGTTCTGTAAATCTGGTATCACCACTGCACGATGGGGAAAGGCAAGGAAAAACAGCAGGAAACAAGGAGAGACATCATGATAGTTAAGAGCATGTTAGAAAAGAATTTGCAAGTTTTGTATACTTGGGACATGCCAGTATTCACTACTTTTTCTTACAGACATTTCAATGAGAAGTAATATGGACTTTGTTTTAGGCTTCTAAATGAAATTCAAATTAAAAATAAAATTCAGTGGACATCAGTAGCATTCTTCCTGAAAACTAACACAATGTAATTCTATTTCTTGATTACTTACTTCCCATGTACTTCTTACCATGACCCTTTCTGCAACAAACTATCTGACCTGAAAGCAACCTAACCCCAGCAACAGGGATTCTTTTGAATTTTAATTCTTTTCATAATTTCTGAACACTTTTAAACAGACACTAACTGCTTACACATATTGTAAACAAAGCCCATTTATAACTTGCATATCCTGTTAAATATTGACCACACATGCAGTACTAAGAATAAACAAAACCTTTACAACAGGACTATTTTTTAAACTAATTTATGAGGCAATGATGTTATCATCTGCCTAGTTGCAGCAGGCATACCATGCAAAAATTAACCTGCAGCAATGAATGTTTCTGGTTATCTAAGATCTATTATGTGGTACCCAAGCACAGGGTTTCTAGAGCTGATTAGGAGCTAAAAGACAGCATTTTTTCCCTATTTTTTAAGTTAAAAGCAGCAGTAACACAGAGCAAGTGTTAACATCTATTAGCAGATGCAAAAATGAAAATAAATTAAAATCCATGGTTACAACGTCTCAGTTACAGCACATTTAAATCAAAAAGGATAGGATCAAGTTAGATGAATATTTAAAATGACAAGACAAATGCATTGTTTTAATTCATAAGGGGAAATAAGACATGAACCAAGCACAAACACAGTATTACAACAATAAGGCAACAAATGTCATAATTTCATGTATTCTCATGTGGGTATGAATAATAAAAACCACAAAGTACAACTAAATGAACAGCCCTAAGCCCAGGAAACCACAATAGCAGCAGAGGCATGGGAAAAACAGCTGTAAAACCTGTTCTGTTTCACAAGGCATTTTCTGATACATCTTTCTTATGGGACATTACTGACTTCTGAAGAGACTGAACAAAATCATGATGCTGTCCAGAACAGTTCTGCAATATGGTTTTGGACTACCTGACCATTAAAAGACCACCCTATCCTGCCTAGGTAGTCTTACTTAAAAGCTCACATTACAAGAACAGTCAGAGTGTCCTGTTAAAACAATTCATGTCTCCATTTCATATATTTAAATAAAGGCAGAATCTTTTCCTTGTTCCTGCTGCTTCTGTCTGCTTTTTCTTCTTATCTACCCACACATATTTGAAGGCATAATCCTTGATTTAGGCAACATAATTTGCCTCTGAAATCTTTACTGGTCTCATAAATTGAAGTTTAGGCTTCGTTAGAGGTATGAGTAAAAGAAATGATATAAACTCAGAAGCCGTCAAAGTCCTAAAGCCACTATAATCTCACATGTTAAGTGGCCTCTCAGCACACACTACAATCAGTTGCAACAGTTTTGCCTCCTATAAAAGCTACATATTAGTAAACATTTAGTTACAACCATGGACAGTGTCTTACTCTACAAAACAAAACAAACAAAACCAAAACAAACCAAACAAACAAACAAAGGGTCTTAATGCATTTCTACAGGTGTTATGGTATACATTTTTTAGCAAGATTTTATCCCCTGAACTCTAATTAAATGCAAAATCTGGAGAAATCCCTTAGTGATATAAAACTTTTAATAATTTATTTAAAACCTAGGTGGGATAATATCATAACTTGTGCCCCAATGTCTCAGCGTGAGGCTAAAAACATTTCTGTTACAGTTAAATTTCTAATCCTTATCTTGAGGTTTGAATAAATATACACAACAGGAATCACCCACAAAATTATCTGCATTTCATTGTTTTCAGCAGATGAGCTATGTGCTTTGTAACAGGTTATATGTGCAGGGAAGGACCTTACCTTCTGCCTTTGACAATACTTTTGACACAGTGATCTCTATGATAACGAACAAACTGTTGACAGGTCATCCTGATCTCCTCAGGTACAGAGGCATCTGTGTGCCCTGCTGCTTCTCTTCCACCCCAGAAAAACTCAAGCCTACAAAACACATACACAAAAAAAGAAAAATTCAAGACAGCAAATCAAGGAGGGGAATTTTTTTGGGAAACTGCAAATAATAGAATGGGCCTCCCAGGAAGCCTATCACAACCTCTGTTTGTGCCCAATACTTTACATATAATCTTCATAATATATTTGTATGGCTTTTGAACACAGATGTGTTATTCCAGGCTTGGGCAGAAGGAAAGTCAGAGAGTAGCTGGGAGCCAGCTCCAGCTGCTGGATTCACAGGGCAGCCAGTCAGCTCTAAGGTAAAGGGAGCTTTTACAACTCACTCCTGCACTGTGGAAGGGCCTGTCCACACAAACTACTGGCATGGGGTTATGAACACAGCGCTTTAAAACAGTGATGACACATTCTGATTCAGCATCCAGATCTAAGTTTTAGTTTATCAGCTGAAATTATTTCTAAAGAGCCTTCATTTGGCAAAAATTTCACCTCTAGGGAGCCTGTAGGACTTATGTTTCTGAAAGTGTCATTAGGATGGCAGAACAATCTCTCTACAAGTGGGAGAGACAAGAAATTTGGAAGATTAATGAAATAAGAAACCAAATACTGCAGCACTGAAAACTCAACTCCCTTCAAAAACGATTATTAGTAATAATCAGGTTTATAGGTGTAAGTGCAAAGAGTCTATTTACCTTCGCTTGAATGGCAGAATGATTAAATGCTTATCTAAGCCAAAAATACCAAAGCAAATGAAGCCCTGGAGAAAAAAAAAAAAAAAAAAAAGAAAAAGTAACATGAAGCAAAAGCTTTGGTTTCTATAGGACAGAAATTATAAACTCAGTGCCAAATACCTTTCATGTATACAGGCAAAGTATCCCTCTTTTCTAAGTATCATTCAAAACGCATTTTGTTTTGTGCTTTGATTTTTCATTTGGACCTTAGAAAGACATATCAATACCTAATAGTCCATCATATAAAACCTTCAAGAAATAGTTCAGTAAAACTAATGCTATGACATGCCACTTGACACTTTGGAATAACTGTCAACCTTACACAGCCAGGTATTTAATCTGTCTTTGTTAATGCCAAGGAAAGAACAGACTAAAGTGTAATTCAAGTGCTAGAATGCTCTCTACATAATTCATTTTTCTATGCAGCTTTTATATAGAACTATCATTACTTGACACTGCAGTGCATCCTGTAGGCACACGTGCCATGGCTGTGTAAAATGTTCCTCTATTGTGTGTACTGACACTGCCTGGCTTTCACCTTCACAGGTGCCAAAGCTGCCTGGTGTCAGGAGCACTGAACCAGGCCAGGTGCAGCCAGAACCAGCATCCAACCTCAGCTCTTTGCTATGGAGCTGTCACTGAAACCAGAGATATCATTTAAACCTTACAGAGACAGCACCCATGGAGCTGCCTTGCAACTGATGTAACTCCACAGAAGAGACACCAGGGAAGCTTTGGTACAAATAAGGCTAAATTCCTCATCAGTTTCCATCAGCATTTGGCATTCAATTGTCGCTTGCACTTTTGAAAGTGTTCATGGTCATAAAAGATGTGTGTTATCTGCTGCAACACCCACCAACATGGTCATTTTCAGAATAAACATTGGTAAGTACCTGACCAAAATTAAACACAGCACAGAAGAATTGCAGTTCCACATACAGCCTTCCAGGCTCTTGGTTGAACAGCCACCACAAGCAACTGGAGAGATTCTGTAAAGAAAATAGGAAAACAACAAAACACACAAACGTAACCTAACTGTTAAAAATCAAAAGCTTTCTTCTCCTCACATGCTAATAATTCTTGCACAGTGTTCATGGTCTCCTTATTCAGATAGAGAGAATTAAGAGGGAATAAACACCTTAAAACATCATCTCGGTTAGGTTTAATAGCTTGGCAGGAGGGGGAACCTTGGCTGCTTTAAACATAACAATGCAAAACATGGCAGGGTAAGAGTTCTTTACATGTTTATGTAAGGAACTTGCCTCAAGCATACTTAGGTTTTCAACATAACACAGCCAATATGAGCCCCGACAGATTTGCAGTGTTTGTCTTAAGGCTGCTTAGCTGAGGCCAGTGCTTTCTACATATTTCTTGCAGAGTTAGGATTATGTTAAGGTGAAGCACATACCACTTCAGCTATTTGAGATGCCTGAGAGAAGGAGAAAACCTCCAAAGTTACCCCATCCGAGTGTAAAGGCTAATTCTTTAAAGTAACTCATCTTATTTCATAGTATCTACATAATCATTCAGATACAGCTAAAATATAGGCTGACAGTTGGGGTATCCTTTAAATATAAAAGATGCCAAAAATACTAGCATGAAATACTTGATACAGGAAATTTGAGAGGGAAACATTTCATTTTGTAATTTAACAGAACTTGAAAAGCAAAAGCAGTAGCTACTAACTCACACTGTTGTGCTGCACTGTCCTGCTTTGTAGTATTATATATTTGTGCCACAGTATTTTCCATTTCAAATAAAAATGCTTTTCCCAACTGACATCCACAAGAAACTCAACTGAGCATTACATTCAGAGAAAAGTTTCTTGCTTTTGTCACAGTTAAAAATTAAAAATATATCCCCAACACATTACATTCTGGTATTTCACACTTGTACATAGGAGCAAACACCAACACATCTTGGAGTCAGTAATGATGAGTGGCAACACTAACTTAGCAATGTTGCTCCAAACACCACTAAAACCAACAAAATTGCATTTTCCCATTTAAAATAATCTTAAGATTATTTTTTAACACCTCAGAGAAATTCAAGTTCCAGTATAAGCCTGATCAGATAGAACAATTTTTGTAGTCTCCTCCAAAAGAAGAATTCAGTTTATATTTTTAAATGATAATTGTCTAGGGAAGAAGACCAATTCTTGAGAAAACTGGGAAGAAGGGCAGTAGTGACAAATTATATAATGATATAACTTCACTTTTTTTTCCCCTTTTGGGTTCTCCAGTATCTTGCTCAACATCATCAGTCTTAACTTGCATTTAATTTATGATGTGGCACAGAAAAATTAACTGTATGACATCCCTCTTCCAGTAAGGAACCAAAATATAGCCTCTGTTTTATTTAGATTATGAAGATTTTTACTGGATTGTCTACATAGCTTTCCTAAAAATCATTCTACCTCAAAGAGTTAACATGGGGAGAAAGAATATTTACAGCAAATAGGCCAACAATAAGAAGTAAGCACAGCAGCACATGTCTGGCCAGCTGTTTGTCTCCAGTCTGTAGAAGCTGTTCTTCCTGAGCCAACACACACGTCTGAGCACTGCAGTGAGTCACACACTGATCCACTGGAAAACAAACCAGAAATTCTTCATTAGCCTTCTATCTTCAGAACTCCATGAACAAACTTGTTCATGTAACTTGCTGAGTCAAATTACCTTGTTAAGTAACCCTACTGAAGTGACACACACAAAATTTAATATTGGCTTTGACAATAACCTGTTCAGACATCTACTCTCAAATGAAACAACTGAAGTTTACGTGTGCTCCTAAATTGATAAAAGCTTTTCCAAGAGAATTTTTCTCTCAAAGATTTAATTCAAACTGAATGTGTGGTTAACATTGAGAAAACACTACTAGAACTAAAGAAAATAATGACAAAATACTTCTCTGAACAGTTTTTAAATTTTAAATTTATTTCTGAAAAAAATCAAATATACTGTCAGCTCTAATGTTTTTGCTCTGCATCTCAGTGTTGTTTACATCAGACAGAAAAACATATTTATTTCAGGTCTGTGACTGTATTTTTAACACAGTATATCAGAACATGATCATAATTCTACCAATGAAAGGAGTCAAACGCAATGAGAATGGATGCTTGTCTTCCAGCTACAGAGTTCTAAGAAATTCTGAGTATCTTCCTCTAGATGGCAGTGAAAAACTTCCTGGCAAGGCCATACATAGGAACTGGTACCAGATGACTCGAAGCAGTTCAGTGAGATAATAGAAGAATTAGTAATTATTGCAGCCAAGGTTACACAAGTGTACGCATTACAATTTGCTTTTACTGATTTATAGTTTTGAAGTGTTCACTCAGGAGGTTGAAATAATTTCCACTCAACCAAAAGGTATTTTCTACCTTATCTTTCAGGATAAGAAAATTAAATTGGCCTTCCTCTGTTCTTGAAGACATTCTTATGGTGCTTGTCTGAATTACTTAATAGATAAAATAGTTGGCAATAGGCAGAAAGGGAGCATTTTGTGAGATGAGACATAACTGAAGTATGCTTCAGTGCGAAATATTTAGATTTAGTGAAATTTATGCTGCATGCAAACAAAGCATAAGGATATGATCTTCTTGTTAAGAAGGCATGAGAACAAGTTAAAAAATAGGAAAAAGAGCCAAGTTGTACTGGCAGCCAGCTCTGATTACTGGCACTGATGTGCAGTGAGAATGCACTGGGCATGCAGTTTCCAGACAGGTGTTCAACAGCCAGTTCAATCCTTATTTTTCTATTTTAGTGACTCCTAAGGCCCTCTTAGTCCATTTTCTCCATCTCTCTTCTCTAGACATACATAGTACACAGCAGCATGGACATTTAATCTAATTTGCAGTAAGCACTTGCTCCTCTAGATCTTATTTAGTGTTTAAAACCTGTACCAGATTACAACAAAGGCTTTTTAAAAGATGCAACATGTGAATGTGAGGATGTAAAAAGGTAGTTTATGTTAAAAGCTTGATGCAAAGTAGGGTTATGCATTCAACTTCCCAGCATCCAAACAAGACAACAATGGAGAGGTAAAATCTGAAAGCTCAGAACACACCAAAATATCTTTGTGGTAAAAAAGTGACATTCAAAACAACTGTCCATCTTGAGCACTGAAAGACTACAAACAACTATGAGCAGAAGAGAACAAACAGCTATAACACTACCTAATAATTCAATTTAATACAAAATATCAGCTATCCAGGTGGAGTCAGGGGAACAATAGCTCCAACAGTTTCTTTGTGAGAGTAACACAGATGTTGGGGAAGAGCCTGTAGTATTAAAACAAGGAGATACTACTGCTTTACCTGTCTCAATTGGAGGAATCTTGCTTTCAACAGCATCTGACTCTGCTTTGCTGTCTTTAGCACAGGATAATTCACCATTAGTTGTTTGACAAGAACAGCAACCTATTAAATATATACAGTAATAGGATAGTTAGCTTCCTTCACTACCATAATTTATTTTCCAAGTGTAACAATATATTCTATGCAGCTTTAACTACTATGCTGAAAAATAATCCAAAAGGAGAAGACAGACTTAATTTTTCCAGTTTCTTGAGAGGGTAAATGGGTCACTAATACTAATAGTTTAACATAACACTACCACCATTGAAACAACAGAAGCACTTTTAGTAGCACACAAAAAACTAGGAGGTGATCAAAAAGGCTACATACATAAAAGGATTAGAAACACACTGAGTGTTTCTGTTGGCATTTAATTCATTCTCAGAGAGACAATTTAGTAGGTTAACAATCTAAGATGCCTAGTGGGCTGCATTTATCACATCCTTACCAAGGTATCACTACTTACACAAAAGTCATCCACAGGCTTTTCTTCTTGTCCACTTACACAACTCTTACAATGGTAACAATCAAACTTTAGAAACACAAACCTAAATACTCAGGCAGTTATATCTAGATTGTCTTCTGTCCTAATCTAACACTTGAAGCTGTAAACTGCCCTTCCCAGGTCAGAATTACATTTGAAATATTAGTTTATAGCACCCTAAGCCAGTTATTCTTTATACAAATATATTTTGTCTACCTTTTTCTTCAGATGTCTGTGCAGAAGATCTTGGAGAAGACTGTGCAGAAGATTCTGGAGAAGATTGTGCAGAAGATTCTGGAGAAGACTGAGTCATAGTGGCTGAAGTATGATTCTGCCCACTCCCTTCCACTTCAACCTCCTCCATTGAGCTACGTGGCGAGTATGGGTTCAACACGCCATAGCTGGACCCTTGCCTACTTCTGTTCATGCACATCAGTGAGACACCTGACATCAATATACTGATGAACAGTACCACTGCCGTGGTAATTATCTGTTAAGAAAGCAAAGAAAATGCACTTAAATATAGGAAAATAGTTGCATATGTCTGTCTTTCTAACTTCTGTACTTTTCTAAATACACTTACAAATGAGTCTGAACAAGAGTATATTTCCTATATTTACTGCTCTTGCACCTCATAGCACTGAAAGAGACTAATTTTCCTTGCCTGAGTAACTCAGCTTTTTTGTTTGTTTTTTAAAGTGTGCACCCCTGTGTGGACCTCTGTTCCCCACGCAATCCAAAAACATCCCCTCATTGTCTTCCCCCTTCCTCTCAGGATCACCAGTGTTCTGGGTTAAGTTCTGCTCAGGTACCTTTTCACTCTAAAGAAGAATGTGCTCTAATGTACATTCTTTAGCCAATGGGGAGCACCCTATTAATTAGCCTTTCCTTCTAATCACCTGCACTGATACCCAGAATCCACTCTGAGGCTATTTAGTATTTGTGAAAGTGCCACATGAACAATCCTGGACTCATGGACTCTCTGTCCACAAGACAGAGAGGGAGAAAATATGACAAATACCTATGCTAGTATACTCTATATCCTCTGATAAGAGGAACTATTTGCTGGTAAAAATGATAGTTCAGGGTATTTCAATCTATAATTGTGCTGAGAAGCCTACCATAGTGCAAGCAGTTACTGCTACACAGGTGATGCATATCGTATCTGTTACAGACCAAAAGCCATTAATTAGATACTGGATAACAACAATTTTAGATAACTATCAGGCTAGAATACAAATTAGTCATCAGGAAAAGAGCTCTGTAATTCATTACCACTCCTAAGTTTTCTCTTTAAGAAGCCTACTCCCTGTTTTCCTTAGTCATAGCTGCCTAAACATGAAGGTCCTTCTGCAAACAAATGTTCCTAGTGGCTCATGACACAAATACATTTTGTATCAATCTATAAGCATTCTACAAGGATACTTTTATTACAGTAGCCTGCACTTTGACTGAAAGCTACTTGCACAGGTAGCATGGCAAAAGTGTGAAGTGCTGAGGACAGAACATGTTCCTACCTGATGCTTTCCATAGAAAAAGGCAGAGTCAATACTGGTGTTGTTACGTTCACCAACAATTAGTAAGATTCCTACCAGAACTGTTGGGACTCTGAAAGAACAAAATAGGAAGTATATTACATATTTATCATGCTCCTACTAATTCAGCAGAGAAGCATTTGAATTCACTTACCCCCATCCAGCTACAATAATAAACCCAATGGGAAACTTCACTGTTTCTCTCTTCTTCAACAGAAACAAACAAAAAGATAGAAAACCTAAAAAAAAACAAACCCAAAAGAAAACCAAAATAAATGCCTTGCTTATTATTGAAAAGGAAACTTGTAAGTACAGAGCCTAGAAACTCTATGATGTGACCTGCTCAATAGCCTAAGATATTTTTCTCAGACCTTTAAGTATTACAAAATAATTTGTCTGATTGTACTCTGAGAAAGTAAATTAGAAATACCCATTGTTTAAAAAAATCACGTTAATAGTGAAACACTGAAAAACTGCCAGGACATTTTATATTAAATATTCACTTCTAAATGCTAAGAAAGGTTCACAAGTGTAAAAAAGATGTCATAAGAACATTTAAGATAAAAGTAACTAATTTCTTTAGGTATTAACAGCAGTTTTCTATCCCAACACTCTTTAGCAACCAATAAATAGTGTCGTATTCAGTTATAACATTTCTGTAAAAACTGACTAGTCCTTTGTAGAGTCAATGATAAATTGAACTAAAAAGTTTTGCATGTTTTTACCTAATTCTTTCAGGAGTATCTTGTGGAACTGCCTAGCCTACTCACACCTCAGCAACATTCTCATGTGGAAGCAAAGCTGGTATTTATATTAGGCCCCACCAATCATGAGCTATGTACTCCAGCTAAACAAATACAACTCACTCCAGAAAAGCACCACAGCAATTAAATCCATAGATTCTGGACAAAAATATCTTGAATATCCAAAGTCTCTTTTCTTTTAGTCATATATGTACGGTTCTCCAAGCTTCTTTAAGTATCTTTCAACCCTTTCTATTTCAATTCCCACATTAATCTTATGCACACATATTGTTTTTACAAACAACAATTTCCAGGGGAAAGAGATGTTAAAGCTACTTGGGTATTTTCCTTCATTCTGTATTTTCTTTTTTTTTGTTGCACCAGTTTTGAAATGTACTTAATGGTGAATAATTAAATCTTAAACTCTGCATTAATTAAAAAGCATCATTAAGACTTTGACTAGCTGAAGGGCAACCCCCCATATTCACTCTAATTGTAGTTGAGAGTAGGCTCTATTTCTGCCTTGAGAGCAGGTTCTTGCCTCTTGTCACACACCAGCCAGACTCAGCAGAAGCTTCCAATAGCAGCAGCAGTGCCTAACACTAAACCTCAGCACAACTTCCAGATATCCCCATTTGTAGAAATACAAACTAGTGAAAGGAACAAGTACTCTGAAGAATATAATTAACATTATTTCAGGCCATTAATCTTTCACTTCACTACCTTGGCCCTGCCTAGGAAAATCATACCTGTCCATAGGTAGGTGCTGTAAAGTGAGCTGTAGAGGAATATAAATACGAGGATCTGGATGGTGATGTCTTTCTCTTTAACAGTGAAATTCCACGCCACCATTCCAATGCAAGCAATAAACTGGAAAGAAAAGTAAGATACCACCATTCAAGCCAGGAAAGCAGAACGACAAAAAAACCCCAAAAACTGAACAGAGAGCTATATACCTGCAGTAAGCTTTAAACTCCACCCCCAGATGCACTGGAGAATGATTTTATGAACTGGATACTTCATTTAGTAGCAAAGTACTGCCAGAATAAATTCAGTATTACAGCTGTAACACTTGACTATGCTACTTTATTTTCAGGAGGGTTTTTTGACAGCAAGTATACAGCTCATATAAACTAGGAGTAAGGCAAATCAAGTAAACACCCAACTTTATATACCTTATTCTAAGTAAATGGTGATGGTTTTGGCAAGTACAAACCATTTACCTAAAATTATTTGCAATGAAACTGAGGTTAATTGGTATTGGTTCAGCCAAGAATTACAACAGTTGTCACACAGTGATATTGCATATATGATAATTTTAACACTGAAGGAATCTGAAAAGATAGGGTGAAGTATTGTGGAAACTGTAACAAAATACTTCCATTTTTTTAAGTTCATCTTAGCTAGCTTTGTTGGTACAGAACAGAAGCAACTGCAGTTATCATACATGACATTTTTAGATGTGACTCCGTGATCAGATTAAAAAAAAAACAAACAACTACAGAACACTTCAGAAAGCACTACCACAGAGATGTTATAGAAGCACAGGCTGTTCCAGTTGTGCAGTTGACTTCAAGAGAATAAGGAGCATGTACTCTGTAGCTCTCTCTCTCAGATTAAATAACAATTAAAATTAATCCAGAGCCACTTGGCTTTAGCCTTCCCTAGCCACCAGCCATACATTCCCATACATCCTTGCACAGCACTTGCACCTGCTGATCTCTCTGCAAGAGCTTCAGGGACATAAACCAGCACAGGGATTATTTTTCTATTTAGCCCCTTGAATAGGGTTACTGTAGAGTCAAACACAGGCTGCTGCTCCTGGCATTGCTTCAGATGGGCATAATTGAAACAGAAGTGCTCTCAACAGTATTGGGCAATAACTAAGAAAACAGCTCAGAAGCCACTCTCTGTTCTGATTATTTATAGTTCTGTTTAGGAATCACAGTGCCCACATTAACTATCACTTTCTTCAAGGGTGTATTTCACAGCACTGAAATTGTTTAGACAAGTCACACATTAAATTCACCTGCCCTCCACAGTTTGCTATAAAGATCTTACTGTAAAAATCAAACTTCCAAAATTGTTAAAAACTTAAACCCTAAACCTCACACAACAGCATTCTCCTTACTACTGACCTGAGCAACAAGTAGATTTGTTGTAATCATATGAGGAATCTGTTTGTATTTCTTACTCAGAACAACAACAGTAAGAGACCAGGTCTGTAACATACAAGAAGAAAAATTAATTTAAGAATAAAACAAAACCCAAAAGAACAAGATGAGTATTCTGGCAGATGATGGTGAAATTAAATATACAACAGATCTTAGCAACATGACTGCTACAATATGCTGCTAGCCCCTTTGCCTCAGCAGCTGTGGTCACAAAAAGCATCTTGGTGCTCTCATGTTGGTGAAGTATTTCCTGTAAAGACCAAGCACTTGCCTGGAGCATGCAGAAACCTGTTAGTTCCTCAGGACACAAATGACCACAGTGTAGCCTGGCAATTTAGAATTTAAAATCCACATCCCCTGAATCTCCCAAAATTATCTGACCAGCAAGAGTTAGCATTCACTTCTGGCTTCCCTTCAGGCAGAGTTTCAAGACAAGAGGACTTCAGTGAGACAACAACTTCAGAAAATTCCAACTCCTTCCAACATGCATGATTTTATTTTAAAAAAGCAAATAAAGTAATCATACTATCTGTACTTTCTATAAAACCAAAACAAAATTGACATTGGACTTCGGGATTATCAACTCTGTTTTTAAGAAAATAATTTCTAGTAAAGGAATTTGATAAACATAAATTTTTCAGGTTAAACTATTTCATTAATGCTCATTAAGACTTCATTAAACAAATATGCACTGACATTTCTGGAGCTGAAGTTTGTACACAGCCTTCATTACTGTGATATCCAAGCAGCTCACTTGGCTTGATGTAACCAGTCTCTGTGGTGTAAGCTAGTACTTGAATTCCCCCACACCCTGTTATTAAAACAAGAAAACAAACCTAACAAAAACCCTCTCAAGCTCTGCACCGAACGCTCTAATTCAGTCACTCATCTTTCTGTACAGTGAAGCTTTGCAGCAGCCCCACTGCCTACTCAGGCTGTTTAACTCCTTCCTGCCCCTGTGCTGAGGATGCTGAGGATGTGATGAGGAAGCAGCGCTCCTGCAGTGACACAGCCGGGCTGCCCCGAGCCAGAGCTGCCCCGGCAGCGCGTACCAGAGAGATGAGGCTGATGATGCTGATGTCAAAGCTGACGTTCTGCAGGGCAGCTGCCAGGGGGTTGGGGTCCATGGAAGGGATGGTCAGCAGCCAGGCAGAAACGTACATGATGGGGGCAGACACAAACGTGCTGATCACCATGCCTGAGGTAATCTGCCAAGAGTCAAACAGGAACAGCAACCGCGTCAATCGCATCTCAAGGTAAATAATTTGCTTTCAGGAATACAACAACTGGCAAAATTGGACCTTTGAATTAAACATACCTAGAACTTTCACAAATAATGAGTTGTTTCAATAACAAATTATTTAAAATTTGAGCCAGAAAGTATCTGGTTTATACACAGAGCTAAACTGAAAATTTTAACAAGCTTCTGAAATAGCAGGAGTCGAGTCTCCTACTGCAGATTTCTACAGAGCTTTTTCATGGGCATCAAATAAACTAATAACTGCTGTCCAGGGGTAAATTCACACTGTCACAATTTGCTTTTGGATATAAACATTCACACAATAAATAACTAAAAAAAACATGTAGCTATGCAAATATTAATATGCACCAATTCATGAGAAAAAACCATATATATTTACAAGTGATTTCTAGTTTGGCTTCTCATTGTCTTTCTACAATTTGCACAGTGATGGAAATATGAGTTGTTACTCATACTAGAGACTCTGCTTTAAAGAAATTTCCAGAGGTTAAAATTCTATCTTGCAAGATTTACTTTTATTATCCTTTTTTCTTAAAAAAAATACATCTAAACAACTCCAAAACAGAAACCACTAAAAACAATGAAAATCAACAAAAGTGTGTTAATGTCACTTCAAGTGGAAGAAACAATTCTAAATTTTTTTTAAGTCAAAAAGGTATCCTCTACTATGTACATATAAAGTAAAATGCTTTCTATCACAAGATTTAACTGAAGGGCAGCACAATGAATCACTTAAAGCCTAAGATCTTCCATAAATTTTCAGCTATGACACTATTCTTACTGAAGTCAGTAATATAATTTATTTTTTCCCCTACAAAAACATCTCAAAGATAAAATCGTTGGAAAAAACCAGACTAAAACACAACCCCAAAAAACAAGAGAGATACAAATTCCTTATATCTGAAGTTATCCTATCTCTTCCTACTAGAGTCACAAATGAAAAAAAAAAAAGGATGAGGACTATCAAGACACTTAAGACATCAGAAAAGATCCTGAGATTACAAGTAATTCTAAGATATCTATACTTCAGAAAAGCAAATTCTTCAAGCCTACTTATTTTTTTATTTAATCAAAGAAGTTAAGCTCAAAGCTAGGACATATTTGGAAAAGTTTAACTACATACAATTCCTACTTCCATGTTAAATTGACTTGCAAATATTGCAACACCAGGTGCTGCTGGAAAAACTCCATAAAGAAATGCATAGTTTGATAAACTGGTGTGATTGACCACGTTGTCAGTCTTGTCCAAGAGCTCCACCATCTCTCTGCAGAGAAATGGCAACATGAGCCTGAAAGAAAAGGGGAAAAAGTAATTGAAAAAATATTACTCAACCTACAATAGACTCTCTTTACCCAGAAAATGAATAAAAAGGAAATTTAAGGCTTTGAATACTACTTATGAAAAGCAAAATACTGACATCACTTTGAATGATTGCTTTTATTGTTATCAAAATATTTCCCTGCTGCTTAAAAATCTTCCATCACAAATTACTTTAAAATAAGGAGGACAAACATATCAACAAACTCGGGTACAGAAGCAGCTTCCCTGACTGTGTAGACACATTCTTTGTACAAACTTCAAATTTAGAATGCCAAGACATTAAAAACTCTCTCAATTTACAGCTGTTACAGTAATAGTAGCTGTAAGCAGTCAGCAGCTCTGAAATTCAGTCCACCTTTGTGCAAGCTGTCTGAAATATAATAAGGGCTCAAGCTTAAGAATCCCATGCCAAAAGTTCTGGCCAGCAAACCAGTGACATCAAGGCTATTTCAGCCATAGCCCAGATCTCACACAGACTCAATGTAAATCTTACATAGGCCCACAGTAAACAAAGTGGTAACATTAAAACCCAGTGTTTTTCACACTTTTTTCATTACAAAGTTTGTCATTAAGCTGGTTTACAGACTAGGTCTTTAGCTTTAAGGGTTAGTTGTACTTGATAATGAAATGCACCTTCAAATTTTACAATATAAACTTAAAACCCAAACATTCTATTAAGTTAATTGTAGTTCTGTAGGAAATAAAATATTTTATATTAAATAAATATTCCCCGAAATATATTCAAGGGAAGATTATGATAGTACAAGTTCTAAACAGAACTTGGCATTTATTCATGCTTAAAAGTCAAGCAGTTTTAGAGCATGAAGTGACCATTTTTATGCTCTTCCAGTATAGTTTCAAAGACCTATAAATAAAGTAAGGAGAAACAACTAATTTAAAGATGCACTGCTTAAGCCAAATAAAATACAAATACTAATCTTATATATTCAAACTCACTACTACCTATGTATTCAGTAAATTTTGATTTAAGCTACTAATTCCCCAAATACCCAATTCACGACAGATGGCCTGTAGGCAGTCCATGAAGGCACAGCACCTCTGAATTTCTTTCTCTGCAGAGCCTGACAACAGGTTTCTAGTCTATTAAATTTCCTTTAAAAATTAACAGCTGTATTTTATCAAAGAGTTTGGGAAGGACTCACTCAAATTCTGGGAGTGAAATGTACTATTAACATAATGTTTTTGAGAGAAAAGCCATCTGACCTGGGTATTCAGAGTTTAAAACATCTAGAGAACAGAAGTATAAAAATACATAAACTGAACTTACAGTTTGGCTGTGATGAGAAGGATCAGTGCAACAAACATACCCTTTGTCAGTTTTTTTGTTTGTCCCACCATGGTCAGTCCAAGGTAAAAAAGTGCAGAGCCAGAAAATGAACTGCCCAGTCCATCAAGGAAGTTTTCAAGGTATTCAGGAATTTTCTGGCCAAGAATAAAATTTGAGGCAATTCCTATAAAGACCATGAATACAATTGGGTTCTGCAAAACTCGGAGGAGTGCTAGGCCCACGATTTTGATTTTGCTCTGTGACACAGTGCGATTATTCCTCCACTTCTGGATTTCACAGAAGATAAACCCCAGGGGGTTTAGCATCATAAGAGATATTGGAGCCACTAGGTAAATGTACTGGAGATACTCTGGGTAAGTGTTTTGATATAAAGCTTCAACTAGAAGACAGAAAATGAAGAGTTATGAGTGACAACACTTCAGCAGAAAAATACATTGAAATACTGAAATTAAATTTTGCTCTCTCAAAACTAAAGAAAATTATTTAAGTTTCCTCCAGAAGGAACTGAAGCAATCAATAACAATCAATATAAGATAATGCAGGAAGAGAAGTATGTCCTATCATATTAGGCAACAGTTATCTAAAGAACACATTAAAGACCAAAGATTAACTATCCAATGCTATTAATCATCCTACAATTAGCCACCATAAACAGAAAAAAAGAAAGAAAACAAAGTAACAATTCTATGTTTCCTTTGAGTCATTCCAAATGCTGGAAAAATTTTGGCTTTATTTCTGACTTGCTTTTCCTCCCCAGAAACACGACAGTTGGGGAGAATTAAAGGCACCTTTGCAGGATACAAGTTGCTTCCCATCTTGAGGGAGTCTCAATTCTTTGGAGTTTAATCAGTTCTCAATGGGTAAGCCAGGTGTGATCTTTCTACATTGATTCATTACAACACAACAAAGCAACAACTGGGAAAAAATTTTCTGACATAATTATTGGTTCATTCTCTGGGACTACTTAGGACAAGAGTTACTTGCTGTAGTTATGGTCCCTCAAGGAACTCCAACTCATAAGCTTTTGCCTTCATTACTAGTACATATTTCTGAGTCAAAGAAGAATTGCTTCTTATTTCAAGTTTGTACTAAAGGCACTTCAAAAATAATGAAAATGTTTTGGAAACATATAAAAGATTCAATTCTAATGTGAATTAAAAAACCCCCAATGCTTTAAAAGTAGTATGTTCTCTTTTACCTGACTTACAATTCTTACATTTAATAACATTTTGTTATTAGTAATTATCATTAATATGCTATAGTTATTAACAGTATGTCAATTATAATACATGTATATATAGTTAATTCTATCATAATTATTACAAATAATATGTATTAGATATATACTATACAATTCATAATTATTAATAACAACATTATTAACCTTTTTTGAAAAAGTTTTTCCTTGTGACTACATTTTTCAAAATCCAAAGAGTTTTACCTTTGTATTACTTAAGCCTCTGGAATGAGAGGAACTTCCAAATGCTAAATCAGCACTCACTTTTGAACAGTCTCCTCTTTACAGCAAATAAACTGACATTCTCAACTAGCTGATTTCTTATATATATAAAAAAAGGCACCAAAGGCATTTTTACTTTTACAGGCCATTATTAAAGTACATGTAGGAGAACTACCTGTTCTAAATACTAAAATCTTAAATAAACTGCTGAACAGAAGTACCAGGTTTGGGGTTAGTTACTGCATTGAACAAGCCAGTTTTAAGCACTAAACACAACCTGCTAATCAAAACCACTTTAAACATGCTGGACACTTTTTATGCAAACAGTTTTTTTCCTAAAACCTCAAACCTGAGCCTGATGTTTTATATTGCTTTATACAGAATGCCCATGTCACTCAAACACAACTCCACCCAAGTCACATGTAATTAACGTCTGAGGGAAAAATTTTAAAAACCTTTACATTCTGGTAAAGTGAATCTGCATACTTAAGACAATAACTTAAGGTCTATATGTACTTTAATTCATGTATGAGGTTAGAATGCATTTTACTGGGTACAAAAAATTGAGTTATAATACTGAGTCAATGAGTGGAAAAAAAATAAGACATCAGTCTTACAGAATCCTTAACACAGTAAAAATAATCCACAACTTCTATCACTAATTAAAACGTTTCTTTTTATTTACATCATGCTGCCTGCTTGCTGATTGTAACAAAAAACTGAAATCAAATATACTTTAGTTTTTTAAAGAATCAATTCTCCATGTCCCAGCTGCTCAGAAGTACATATAAAGCACACACTAGTTGTCCATGCTTAATACAATAAGTATGATTGAAGTCACAGTGACTGTCACCCACACAGCACCTCTGTACACCTGTGCTTTAACACACAGCTCTAGAGAACACCTGAATCTGTTTGTCAGACTTGTATCATTATTACCCTGCAATTAAAACCCCCAAAGCTTTTTATCATAGTAATTCTGACTACATCAGGGGTGGGCTAACAAACCTCTCTGCTAGTTGGTTCTTTTTCACCCCAACATCACTTTTTAATCTAGAACTATCAAAACCATGATAATAGAAAAACAGTGACAAGCTTCAAAAATTTGACCCACATTTTGATTTTGCTATGTGCAAGTCTTTTCAAACAGCAAAAAAGAGCACAGTAAAGAAATAATACATAATAGTAGTAATATATTAAAGAAATTACATGGTATGAAGACTGAGGAATTGTTAAGAGTTCAAAATACCTTTTTAAATAGTGTTGGTTTAGTGCGTAATTTGCCAATATTGATTTTTTTCCTTTACAAATTTCCACTGCTACAGCATTTAAAAATATTTTTTCATTAAAAGATCAGGCTTTGTTCAAAATACTACCTCTACCACATAAAAACAGCGAGGCATTCTTTGTTGTCCAGTTCTGCAAACACTTCAGAGACACTTGGGTAATATTTTACTAACAGCAAAATGTTTGCACAGGTGACAGCATGAACCCAACACCAGTGAAAATTTGGGGATGGGAGAAGGGAAAGGACAAGAGGAAATAAACTTCAAGAGCCTACAATGTTTCTGTTGCGGTAACTATTCCAGTAAAGCTTTAAATGGCGTAGATTTTGTCAATATCATACATAGAAAAAATATAAATCATATCTTATAAATCATGGAGTACCTGAAGAAATATGCAGTCTTACAAGAAAGTAAAAGCTGAAAGAATGTTTTAACCAGGATACAATGGCAATACATTCAGAGACCCCCAAAATACATATATTTAAAAAAAGAGAAACTCTAATTGGCATCTAAAATGCATACCAACAAACAAAGATATAATTCTCACAGCCCCATTTGTGGCATACTTCTGATTTCATTCACGAGGAATAAATCTCAGAAAACGCAACCGAGGGAAACACAGTATTTTCATTTTTAAAAGAGTATTCAACTGCATTTGTCTAAATTTTATATATATCAAGCAAATTTGAAGAGAATAAGAAATATTGAGGATTCTCCTGAACATGCTGCCTTGGAATAATGAGAAGGATACTGTTAACTCCTAAAATAATCCAAAATATGGATCTACTTGTTACATATAATCTGGAATTGCATATTTGACGTTGCCTTTCTAATTCTATTTTCAATTTTGTAATCAAACATCTTGGTTTTTGTTTTGCTAGAACCAACTTGCTCTCTTTTTTTGGTTTAATCTTTCCTAGATGATGAGCAGTCTCAAAGAGAATTTGAGAGGCACTTCAGAAATTATTTCAATTGCATGGAACTTCAATTCAGAAGTCAATTTCAAATTATGGAAACATAAAAGCAAACATGTCTAGAACAGTGACAATAATTTTAAAGAAGAAAACATACTCACCTATTGGATATCCCAATGCAAAGTCATTGCTTTGTGTAGCAAAAATAGGGAACAAACCTGCTTTGCTAAATCGGTTCTCAGGACTGGCTACTAACAACGTTAAAACACAGACTAAAAAAAACACAGCAGCTTTGGCAATTAAAACACTGTACAGGAAGGACCAATTCACATTTGAAAAATTAAGTACCACCATGTTTTTGAACAGTAAAGCCGGGAGTGCAAAACGGGACACAAAATTTCCCAGTCCTTTGGCCTGAGTTGATGTGATAATGTTGGCTCTTCCTGCTATGTAGCCACAAAGAATGATTCCAAAGCATTCCAACAGGGCTGGGAAAAGCCTGCTTATTGACATAGAAGGGGGATCGCTGGTGGTATTGAGTCCAGCTTGTCCAGGCAAAGAAAGAGACATGTTAGCTGAAGATGAGAGGTTCTTTGCAGTGAAATCTGAATATCTATCCATTTCCTCTGATCGCCTCTTCCAAAAGAAGAGTGTGAAATGATCTCATCTGTAAAAGGAACCAAAGTACACTTATTAACTTTATTCCTTTAAGTACAAGCTTATGCCCTCTTAAATTATTACAAAATGGACAACAGGAATAGCCCCTACGAGAACTGAGGATCAGGAAAGAAAGATAAATGTGATGAAGAATCAAAGCTTCTCCACTATGATACAAAAACATTTGGCAAGGTCCTCTTTAACTTCCAGAAAAATTTAGAGTTTAAATTATCATATCACCCTTGAAGTTTGTACCTTGCTTCGTGCAACTTTGACCTCTCCCAACATTTCAATATCATGTGCTAACGACAGACTTTTCAGTTAGCAAAGAATCCACAGATGACACAGCAGCCAGTGATCTAATTCATTGCACTAGACCTGACCCATATTTCTACATACAATTCTTTAGGTCTGGACCAGGGAAATTTAAGCATGCATGAAGCATTTATGTACAACAGAAATATCTGCTGACCCCCTTCCTCACTTGGTAGCAGCAATTGCCTTTGGAAGGGCTGATTACAACACCACAGGTTCTATATGCAAGCAGACATGTAAAGTCTACAGATCAGATGAGGAGAGTGGATATCAAACACAAATATTCATTGGTCAATAGCAAGGTCCTGCCAGAAACAGATATGGCTTTGGCAATATAGCTCTGAAACCCATGCAGTCCATCAGGTAACTGATGCACAAAGTTCTGACATGACTAAATCCTGAAGTACTTTGTTTAGGAAGTCAAGATGACTTACCTCACTTGTAGGGATAGAAACTAAGGCAAGGGTGAACAGATTTCCCTAAGCTATTTAAGGTATCCCCTAAAGTATTTAAGGTAAAGTCAAAATTGCCAAGTCCCAAGCAATGCTTTGTACAGCACAATCTGTGCAAATTAGCAACTGGTTTAAGAATCTTCCCAACCTTTTTCTATCCTATCCACAGGGAACACAAAACACAGCAGCCACGTAAATAAGCAAGTAAATCAAGTCAATGCAAAGGTGAGGTCTTGTAAGGTCTGTTTCACACCCTGGCATCCAGCATATAAATATGCACAAGCTTCAACTCTTTGACTCAGGACTTATTTATGCCTGAGGCTTTTGGTAAGCACTTCTGGTAATTCATCTGGACTGAGCTGCTGCATCATCCGGATCTGTCTAGCAGCCTTGGCTATCCCTTCTCCCAAGGAAAATGAGTCTCACTCCAAGGAGGGCTTATTTTAAAGGCTTTACTTTCTTATATTATAGATGATGAATTAGCTTAGACTTATTTGGACCAGAAACTCAATGTATTATTTGCTACAGAACAATGGGAAAACTTGCAAGAAATGAAGCAAACAACAAACCATTTCTTCTACTAAAAAATTTAAGGATATTGTTGGAATTTGCAAAATGTTCAAAAGAGGACCACAGACAGATTTCCAACACTGAATTCTTGAAAGAAATCAGCAACATTCTACACTAGCTGTAAGGTAAAAAGCAGGTTTTCAGCACAGCCCCATGTAAAATTCTCCAAGCTTACAGCACTGCACAGAGGTAAGGCTCCCAGCAGTGCAATGTGTTCAACCTACTCACTGCTCTCTCAAGGTATTTTTCTTCAGCAATAAGATACAGCTGAAACTTTTTTAACCAAATACAACATTTGATCTGTAGTAGGAATGTAGTACAGCCATATCTATCCCTAAATTCTAGCATTCCTTCTCCTGTGCCTTCCTATTCAAGGCTAATGACAAGCCCCTCTTCCTTCTATATAAAAATCATTATTTCTCTTCACAAAATTGGTACAAAATGTAAATCCCTTATCTTCCTCACTTGATCAAAACTGACATGGATACACACCCACACAACTCTAACCATCATTTGTAAGAGCGATAGATAGAGAGATAGATAGATAGACAGACAGACAGACATAGATTCCTGCAGCCTTCCTTCAACTTCATTACAAGGGAGCCTGTCAAGTCATACAGGACAAATTTTTGGTAAACCACAAGAGTTTCAAAGAGAAGAACTCCATTACAGTAAAAGCTGCTCCTGGCACTCCCCAGAGGGCTTTGAGAGTGAATCATCTCTTCAGCTCGAGAGCCATGCACATCCCAAACCCTTCATATTTAACACAGAGCATCTATTGCCACGCAGTGTTTTCCAGAAATGCACACTTTCACATTCTGCTTAACACAGTGAGTACATCTCAGCTCTCTTTGCTCTATAGGATACAGACATTTATAGAACAGTTGTGAGATTATGTAATGACTAATCACAGATTTAATATACAGCCTTGTTACACCTCAGGCTTATCCCAAACTAGCATCTCACAAGAGAGAAATTATTTTCAATTCAGAGTTCTTAATGAAATCAGAGGTAATGATCTCATGTAAACCCAAAACCTGATATATTCTACACAGAAATTAGTTTGTTCTCATATGTTCTCATAGATGTAGCAAACTAACCAGACAAATGACACTAAAATAAGGAAATATAGTTGCAAGGGAAAGCACTTAGCTTTGACTCCATAGAACATATGATTTGTAGTTATCCCTTCAGGGTTTGAGGATTGAGATTTGAATCCTTGAGAACTCAGCCACAGCTGCATTTTTGGGAGCTGGAGGCCAATACAGACACAGCTTTTAGGAATAATACTGCCTCATCTGCTGTCGACTGTGCCAGGCAAGCATAGCTGCTTGCAGACAGACTGTCAGCTTGCACGAGAGGAAGCCTTGTATGAAGACCAACAATAGACACAGAGCAAATAACAAGTGCAGTTTAAACTTCCCACAAAACATTTCTCTTGTGGGTTGTCAATATTTGTAAATTCTTAAAATTCAGACCAGAAACTCAATTCTCCAGCAGCTGTGAGTTAAGCAACATCAGGTTCCTCTCCGAGTACAGAAATAGAGAAACTGTCTCCTTCACCAAAGGAGGGGAAAACCCCTTTCATCTTCTTTTTCTAATGAAAGTCAAAGACAGCATGAGTCAATAAAAGAGATAACTTCAATGTATATCTCCCCTCTGGTCTCTCACTTTTAAGCTTCCAACTGATAATCACTCTCAGGATAATATGGTGACACTGGCAAGACCGTGCACATTGCTCATAAATTATATCCCACAACATGACCTACTTAAATGCAATGCAGAAACTCTCCTACTTTAACAAAAGGATGACACATTATTTTACTCAGAAAATTATAATGGAATTGGGGTAGGAAGAGTTACCACTCGTAGCAGCTCTAATACCCCATTCTCAGCTAAGTGTGTACTACATGAACTTTCATGTAAAAATTTGTTAAGTCAAAGAGGAAGCAACTACAGGGAGATAAAATGATAAAAGTTAAGTGGGAAGAAGTGATTACCGCAGTTCCTAATTTTTGCAAGTTAACCACAATTTTTACTTTTCTCTTTATTGGGCTAAGAAAACAGAGAGAGAGAACAATATAGCAACAGCAATTAGCACAAGAAATGTGCCACCTATATCTGGAAACCCGGACAATGCCAGCTGTTTTTCACGACCACATTTCCTTTGCCATCCTTCTCCCAGGATGCCATTGCGGAAAGCCCCTGGCTGTGCAGCAGCCGCCCGCCCTGTGCACCTGGGGATGCTGAGGCCTGCCTGGAGCACACGGCTGGCACAGCTCACAGCAGCGCTTCAAGCTCCGCAAAACTTTGGCAGTGCAGCTCAGACAAGACCAAATGAAGCAAGAGCTGCCAGCGGCACCGAATGTCAACTCAGAAAATGAATGAAAAATATACCTCCACGTAATTTTCGCTTAAGCTGACATTGGGGCTTGTCGACAAATAGATATATACTTCTGAAGCACACAGCAAAACATTTTTCAAAAGGTAGATAACATTTTCTTGCCAGCACCCCTTTCAAAGCACCTCACTTGCACCACTTGCCAAAGTGGGATGTAAAATCCCTTGACTTGCAGCCAGAGAGCTAACACAAAACCAACGCCTCTCGCCTGCCCCTTCCCGGCCCATCGCTGCTGTCTTCCCATGGTCACCCCAGCTAGGAGCACACGGCATTTCAGTCAAAGATAAAAAACCAGCAGCACTGCCCTGCGTGACAGCTGCCTCAGCAGAAAACAGCGCCAGAAGCCGGGGAAAGGAGCGGGCAGCTTACCTACTCAGCTTTCGGTAGGCGCCTCCGCACCGGGGTGCGTGGGGAGGGTTTGTGCTCTGCCAAACTCAGAACCCCTCTAAGGCCGAGGCCGCCGGTACCGAGGCCAGGGAGGGGAGGTCTGGCCCGCCCCGGCCCGCCCCGCCAGCCACAGCCCCGCAGCCGCAGCCGGCGGAGCGCCGCGGGCGGGCGGGCTCCGGGCGGACCCCGGGCAGGCCGGGGCTGCGCGGCGGCGCGGCCGGGGGAGGGAGGGAGCGGCCGCAAGATGGCGGCTCGGCGGCCGCCGCGCGGGGGGCGGCCCGGGTCTCCGCCGCCGCCTCGGCCCCGGGGGCTTCCCCCGCGCTCGGGAGCCGCCGCCCCCGGAGTACGAGAGCGGAACGGGTCCCGGCCGCTCCCGGGGCGGCCTTCGTGGCTGCCGCCAGCTGCCCGCAGCCCCGCGGGCGGGAGGCCGGGCAGGGTCACCCCCCGTTATCGGCCCGAGGCAGCGTCACCTGCAGCTCGGCGGGCCCGATAGCGGCGCCGGCTCCCCTGGCCCTCAGCCTCCTACTCCCGTTCCAACTTTCCCCGGCAGTCAGAGCGCTTAGAAACACAACCCCGTGTTTTCCACGTGCCGTCGGCTCCACAGATCTGACCAGTCACTTGTTTCCCCAGTAAAAACTAAAGATTGGTAATGACAGAAGATTCTCTTGCAAAAAACGAGGACGCAGCTTTCTCAAGGCTTTCCCTTTGCACTGCAATTGAGGGCACAGCAGTTCCGGCTGCCCTTTTACTGAGAGCTAAGCCAGATTCTGCTGCTGCAGAGACAGGAGGAGTGAATTCAGTGTACCTCATTCTCCCCTCCTGATCAGACTAACCAGCTTCCCTTACTCACTAAGAGGCAGCAATAGGTGAAATAGTGGCATGTCAACCAGTCTGTGTGCTCAGTAGCTTCCCATTCCAAACTTCCAGCAAAAAAAAAAACACCTCAAAAAACTTGCAAGGAACTTCTAGGAAAAAAACCTAATTAAACAAGCCCTCTTTCCCCTTCAGCTAACATCCAAAAAAGACCAAAACAGAATAGAGAATTATCAAAAGATGTTATTGACAATTTATGAAGCATTGTGTCAGATACAAATTCTTTCCATAGTCAATTCTGTTCACAAGGTCTACTGTTGAAATGCTTACCAGAAATTTATATTATATAGCAAGAGCAGCAATATAACAGAAATAACACTTAAGGGGATTAATTGGAAATAGAGTTAAAAAAATCCTGTAAAAAAATGCAGCCAGGGACAGAAACTTATGGGGATAAACATGGCAGCTAGAAACTCTTAGAAGTTAGTACATTGTCTGCTTTAAATTTAATTTAATACTATCATATATCTGCTTTAAATTCAATTTAAAGATACTGATGCTTAAATTTTATCTTTCTGTACTAGTAGTGTATACACTTACTAGAACCTCAGCTGACATGAAGCAGCCATGTCAGTGCTTGACTCCTCACTGTCTCTCATTCCTGTCTACATCCTGTCCCAAATTTGGGCCCACACAGCCCAAGCAAAAGATCAGCAAGGGATTATTCCAAAGCTGTGCCAAGGTTTATGATGTATGTTTACAGCTGGAAGGTGGTGCAGCTTGTTGGGTAACACTCACCCACTGGTAACGTTAGGGTGAGACTTTGTTTTGATGCAAACACTAATAAAGAAGATTCTTTTGTTAATTTTTTCACTGTTGAAGTTTCTCTGCTTGGCACCTGACAAAGAGCACTTTCAGACTGATTGGTTTTGGAAATACAGTATAATAAGGCCTTTCTGATTTTTTGGCTTTCTGTCATTCATTCTTTCCTATAGACATGACACCTTAGAGGGATGTGCTTTGGGGAGCAGCAAGGGAGGAATACCAGACCATACTAAGAACTCTTGGTAAAAATGCATGCCTTCCCTTCTCTTGAATACATTTTTTTCCCCTTTGAAAAGATCATTAGTGCTTTAGCATTTAGTAAAGTATTTAAAATACAAGAATCCTTCAGCTGTTTGAAAAGAGCATACATTTGGCTGGATAGGCTGCTCATTGACTGCTATTGATATCCACCAACCACCAGCCTGATTTCCCAAGGGATCAGCAGTAACAGGACAGAGCTCTTTCCACCTCAGCTCTGGCATGCACAGCATGCCAAATCAGGTAAGCACACTTGACCCGAGTCTTGTGTCATCTATTGGGGAACACAAACAAATTAAAAGTGTAATACTTCAAAAAAGTAAATAGTAAACAACCTCAAAACCCAGAAAAAGTAAAATACTTGAAAGTATGAAAATGTAGTATCAAAGGCATGTGAAAAAATACAATAAAATTATTATATCTGCTGTCTAAATAAATGAAGCAAAAGTATATAAATAGGACTTAATATGGCATATTTCCTCTTGCAGATTTTAATCTTTTAAACTATACTATAAACAGCCTAGCAACTATCTCTCATTGACATGCAGCATCTTCTGAGATGAACAAAGAAGAACATGAGGGTCTTATCCCTTGCCCTGTTAAGAAACATGAAATCATTATTAACCAGACTGTACCATCAGAACAGCACTGTGAATAACTCAAGCACCAGATTACAGGACCAGTTCTCCACTTGGCTGGGAAATGTTAGGAGCATGGTTTTCTGGTTTTTTTCAGCCTGGATAATTAGCAATGATAACGTAATGTTGAAGTCAAGAAATCTTTCTAATGCAGTATTCAATATACAGGATACTCCTGACCATATCCAAAGACCATACAAGAACACCAAAGGGCAGTATTTTCTCACTGTTTGACACCTCCTCTCTTCTCCCTGAACATTTAACCAAACCTCCATAGGCGCTTTCTTTGAGCCACATTTTCTCTGGCCTTGAACATCCCCTTGTGTTCCACTGAGCATCTTTCTGTTCCAACATCCTGCCTTTATAGTAGAGTTAAATTTCTTTTTCCTTGGAAGATCTCTGTAAACTAAGGGTAACAGCCATGGACATCAATTCTCATGGAGTTTTACCAACCCACAGAAGTATCAAAAATCCCCCATGTATTAATTTAACACCCAAACATAACTACACCCACAGCTATAACAGTACAAATAATGCATGGGAAAGGCAAGTTTTTTGTGTACAACCTCCTGGGAGGACAGGTTTATAGAGACCATCAGCTCTTTATCACAGCTACCCTCTACCACTGGCAGCTCAGATCACAGTTGAACTGTGGATCACAGAAAACACAGTTACTGCCATTGCAAAGCCAAGCCTTCCAAAAGCCACTAAGCTGAAAGTTGTCCCCAAAATTTTAATTCAATCCTCTTGAGCATTCCCTTAAAATGACATAACATTGTGTAATCATTAACTACTCTCCCCCTTGATTTTTGTTGTTTTTCATTCAAATTGGGTGTTTCCATCCACTTATGTGCCACTACTTATGTTTCCATCCACTTACGTACCACCAAAGTTGTCAATAGATGATGTGGGAGACAATTTCTGCTTTTTGATCTGGGCAGCAGTTCAAGCATTGAAAAGCATCTGGAGCAACCATTACATGAGCCATCCTGTGGCTTTCATCACACTCATTTCCCTGCAACAATTACACACACACAGGCTGGGCCCACACAGGAACTGCGAGAGGTTCACTCTCAGTGACAGCAGGTTTCAGACAATGTCCCTTTCAAGGACTGGCAGCGACCACATAAAAACATTTTACAAAGGCATACAACTGAGCCACCTTGGAAAGGTTTCCTGGGAAGTCACAAATGCATCTTTGTACTCGGTGTGAAGGCTACTTCCCTGGTAAACATAGCAAGGTGTGAAGGCTACTTCACCAGTAAACTCAAGCACTTGTTGCAAAACCCGAAATTATGGGGTATCACAAAGAAAAGCACTCAAGAATTTACTGTAAGCAAGTACATTTCTCCAGTTTGTTTCTGAAAACACTAAAATTGGATTTTTAATTTTTTTCTTCTAGAGAACTAGCATAGAAGTTGTAGTCAAATTGTTAGGGTGTGGTGATAACTGAGACAACCTTGCCTTACAGTAGCAAGTGTCAGGTGAGCTTCAAAACAGCACTATTGATTAAAAATGTGGAAAATTCTCCAAATTACCTCTCAGTGGGGTATTAGAAAAATATACCTTTTCCAAGAATAGAAAAAAAGAAAGAATACAGAATACGAGAAGACAAGAAGAATGTCAGCAAATGCATCAGGATGAAATCTGTCTGGAAATTTACAGACAGCTGCACACCTTGTTTTCAACAGCATGGAAAAATCCAGGTACCAACACAGTAATTGCAGCAATGGATAGAGACATTAGCCCTTCTTAGGTAATCTCCTTATCAATCACAGGAAAAATACTTCCTCAATAGCTCCTTGGCTATTGACAATGAGCCACACATTATATGAATATTGGATTTACACCTACGGACAATGTGGCTTTGTAACTCCAGTACTGGAAAAAACACCCTTTTCTTACAGCTCATTGCTTAACAAGTAAATGGATTATATAATGCACAAGGCAGGACCCGTGCTCAACCTCTGTTTTCTTAGCTGACCCCATCCAAAAATGCATGTCTAACTTTGGTTATCGAAAACTGTAGTCCAGGGTTCAGAAAGTTGGTTGGTTTGTGATGTCTGCTGTCCTACAGTTGTGCGTAGGACGTGCAGGAAGGACATGAAATGATTATCAATACCTAGATGTGTCTGGTCACTTACACTGACTCACGTGGTTACTGGCAAATAAACTATAGTGCACAATACACACATGGTTGATTAAGCAACAAGGGAAACCTGAGGAAAATTAATCTGTAAACAGGAAATAGGCCCCTGGATTGTGTCTCTGGAGGGTGGTGTCACACAAAAAGCATTTGTCCCATTAAAGAATTTCTAAAACTTCTGAGGCTTAGATAGAAAAACCCAACACCTGAGAGAAATTCTGAGTGTCCTTAAAGCAATATAACACAGAGATCAGGAGAATGCCATATGTTACTCATAAGCTTAAGCTTGTTAACACAGAAATTATGAGGGATGCATTGGGTGTTTACATTCACCTCAGTTCCCTTGGAATACTTTTGTAAAAGATCTTCCTTCTTAAGAAAGCAATTTATCAGCTCATCTATAATTTCGCAGTTGTCCACCTCATTATCTGCGTTGGTTACGGGAACTTAATTGGTATTTTTCACATAGCATCTTTTGTAAGACAGTGGTATGCCCAAGCTGGTTTTGAAACAGTGTTTACTGTACTCCACGCATTCACTTCCACTTTGTTCTCTGGCTGAGACAATTCCACAGAACTGAAGGTGCAATTATAGCCTTCAAAATACTGTATCTGCCAAAAGAAAATACATGAAGCTAGTACAGACAAATTACAGAAAGTCAAACTAAGACTTCAGCAGTAATTATGTATGTTCAGGTGTGTTGAAATAGACCGCTTAGAAATTAAGCCCAGTAAATATTGTGCATGGTGAAATTCACCTCTCTAAAGCAAAAAATAAAGAAAAGTTCAAGTTAAATTATATGGAATTAAATAAAGTTCAGAATAACCCCACGTGATTTTAACACTAGAAGTTTTTTTTCTGAAACTGCTTCAGGGAAGACAAAACAAAGTAGAAGAGACCTCCTAAACATACAAATTCCATCCTTAATGCTAGGGCATCAACATTTTACTTGGCTCAGCAAGAAGGTAAGTGTGCTAAACTCAAATGCAAGTACTCAAAAATTAGTTACGTAGTTAACCAGACTAACTGGGGAAAATATGCAAAAGTCAAAGAAAAAAAAATCAGTATTTCAACTTAGAGATTACAAATGCTTTAGCTGAAAAATTATTATCAAGTTTTTTCCATTTGCCTCATATTATGGTTAGAGCTGTATCTAATGTATGTAGACACTTAAAATATTAAGTACTTTTATAATATTTATAGTATAGTATTTTCAAATACTAACAGAAAAACAGTATGGGGTGAAATTATTAAGAACAGAGCATAAGAGTTACAGCTCTTCCTCAACCTAAGAAAACCTTTTCACCCATTTTGGCATAGGCAGCTTATTACTTACATGTTCTCAGTACTCTGAGTGCTCAGTCACTGGAAGACCACTCAAATTTGGCCTGAATCCTCAAAACCACCACCAAAAAACCAAACAAAACCAGGACAGCTATTAGTGCTACACACAAGTTTCCTTAGCAGATGCTGCTAAGGAAAACCATTAAACCATTTTGCTCAGGAAAACCATTTAAAAGCAAGCTGCAGTGCTTAAATAAGCTGCTTCTGGTGTGTGACCTGCTGCCGCTGTTGCTTATTCAGCAAGAAATTGATTAGTAAAGAAATCCCACCAAATATCCCACCCCCCTAAAAAACCCCAGCAAACCAACCCAAACAACCCACAAAACCTATTTTGGTATCACAAATTAAAAGCTTTGGTCATATTTTCAGAATATGACCCACATCTTCATAAAGTCTCTCCATATACTAAATATGCATTTGTGGTCACATCACTATTTTGCAAGCCCCTATTTATTACTTACACAAATACAGCTTAAATGTTGTCCATCAAATGTATAGATTGAAGTGCATTGCCTCTTGTGATAGAAATCCAATAGTTTTTTGTTTATTTATTTCATATTCATTTCACCACTACTAAATCTTTCCGGCTACTTGTGTCACGGAACTGTATTAACAAGCCCTCTTCTTCCTGAATTGTCCAGCAGAAAGCTAATATACCTTCTCCTCATTATATTCAGCAGTTTGTCACTACATTTAAATTAATGGCCACAACAATACAAAGAACTTCCTTTCTTAACTCTTCCTTTTTGAGTAAGTACTGATTTTAAGACTGCAATATTGACAAAGTAAATACCTTAGAGCTCTCTGTTACTTCCACTCGGCATTTCAATTTAAAAAGATATTTTGTTTTAATTCTTAGCTCCTTCTCCAGCTACAGTTAAACAAACAAACAAAAAAAGAAGTTTAAAAATATTTTTTAAAAAAGCTAAAGACTTGGATTTTTTTAGGTCTAATAGTGTGCTGCTTTCTGTTGAAGTGCAGTGGAGTAGTAAGGTGTATTATGCTGTTGCATCATTTTAATGCCAGTGCTGGAATGTGACTTGCCTAAGAACTGTGTGACTGCGTGAAGAGTCAGCCGGATGCGCCTGCAGTGAAACCGCGGTGGTGAAAGAGCGCGTAGCGTTCCCGAAGCGCTGCAATGCGCGCGGCCTCGCGGAGCGCGCTGGGCCGAGGGGACCCGAGGTACCGCGCAGTTCCACGTCCCGCCACGGGCAGCAGCGGCAGCGGCGGGTGGCCGGGCTCGGGGAGCAGGGCAGGCGAGTGGCGGCTGTCGCACGCCGTGGAGCGGCGCTGAACGCTCAGCTGCCCGGGCCCGGGCCCGCCGGACGGGCGGGAGGCACCGCGCGGGCACGGCGACACCGCGCGGCCACCGAGACACCGCGACCGCGGCACAGGGAGAACAGCCGGGCTGCGGCTGCATCCCCCTGTGCCCGCCTGCCTGGCTGAAAACACACACACACAAGGCGTCTCATTTTCTGATGCACGCTTGGACGTGGACTAGACACGTATCCAGTTAAAAAACGTATTTTCAATTCCTGCCCCTGCTCACAAGTGGCCATATGTAAGAGAGAGGGAGGAATGAAGGTTCTGGCACATACGGTGATTCTCTTAAAGCACCCAGCAGGGTATTGTTTCTAAATCAGCAATAAACTGGAGCAAACACACCAGCCCCCCAGTTGACTGGCACTTGGATGAAAGCACAGCAGCAGTCCTGCAGGCACAGCTCAGGAGATGAAAGTATCTATTTAGAGGAAAGGATCATGTATCTGTCTGATTTCAAACAAAGGCTCTCAGGTTTCATAAGGCACCCAAGATCCTGGCCAAATAGCAGAAGTGAAAGTTTCTGTTTTAAGTAAGGAGGGGGAAAAAACTTCAACAGAAGGATTTCAGCAGTTTGCAGTGAGGGCTGGTTTTGAGACAGCACAGAAAGTACTGATGGGCTCTGCAGTCCCTGACAAATAGCACAATGATGTTATCTACAGGTACACGAGTTCCAGTATCAAAATACCAACGACAGACTGGGGTTTCAGCCTGGACTTTCACCCACAGCCTTTACCTTGCTCTCTTCAAAGTGCTCTGATTGTTTCAGCTGCCTTTGGCTCTCATGGCTTGGTAGTGCTCAGCCTTCAGATGCAGGGGCTCTGCTGCTCCACAGGGCACACGAGGGCTCACCAGTAACTCTGAATTTACTAAAATTTCTGCTAGAAAGGAGAAGGACAGGAATGACTCATTTTCACATCCCTGTATACATGAATGCTTCCTTCAAGTTGGGTTACACCCAACACCCACTGCTTAAACAGCCGTCTTTGCATCAATACAGAAACATTTTCAGAAAGGAACTGGTTACAGGCCTTATTGTGTACAGTGTTCACACCAGGTTGGAGCCAAACTCTTTTTGCACTTAGGGCACATGCAAAAGGTAGCCAAAGTGGTCCCCTTTGAGAAGGGCATAGCACAGTAACAGAGCCCTGCCCTAACTACAGGGAGAGATCACCTGTTCCTGTTTAGCAGAGAGAAAGGATGGACAACAACCAACAGCCCTCTCTTTCCACCTTTAAATTAAAGGTGTTTAGGCAGAGGCATCTCCTGTATTCCAGCAAAAAAAAAGAAAAAGAAAATAAATAACAAGAAGAATCCCATTTTGAAAATGAGAAATTATCTATGTAGCCTAAATCTCAGCATTCTTGAAAAAAAAAGCTTTTTTATCTGCAGGAAAAAGAAGGGTGGTAATAACAAAGAAGAAACATGATGGGAATGATAAGAGCCTTATTGCAGCATCATATAGACAGCTTTCATGATAGATTGCTATTTTACATTTTGAATGTAGCTTTTGCTGAAGTCATACATCATAAGCCACAAATATGTTTTAGGATTAAAGAAGAGATTATCTGATGTTCTTCAGTAGACAGATAGATATTGGACACAAGGTAATGTTATCAGCAACCACCCTATTTATTCTCTATGTTTAATCAAAATATTTTTGCGCCAGTCATCCTTTCCTCAGGATTTTTTCTGTACCTGGACTGCTGTTGAAATCTTTAGATAGGTTAAGAGCTCGATTGCCAATCGATCTATTTCATTAGTTAACCTAAATACTATATTAAGTGTTTTACAGAGAAGTATGGGCCAATATTTAGTTCTGACATCAGTAATTTGCTGGGACTAAGTTACTATGTTCAGTGTAAAATGGAGTCAGACTGGGTGAGAGGGCAGAGGGGAGCAGCCTGTGCACAGGAGGCAGGAAGGTCACTGGAAACTGTTGAACCACGATCAAAGGAGTTGCATATTTATGTATGTGCTGTGTGCAACACAGGAGCCTTTCTGCAACTGCAGGGAGCAGTCAGAACTGTTTTACAGGGTAGCCCATGGGTTTCTTTTAAATCAACAGCATTTTTTGAGTTAAATGAAGGAAGGACTATGTTGTGGTTATGACAAGGTCACAGAGTGCTCAGCTCAGTTCCCTCTTTCTGAAGCCAAGCAAGTGGTTTGATTTCTTGAAAACTAGAAAAAAAACCACGATTTCTTTGGTAAAACATGCCTACTAGCTGATGGCCAGATTCATACCTCTGTGTTCTCAATCAAGGCTACTGCCACTGACATCTGCAAAGGTCTCACAGCCTGCTGAGCCAGCTCCTTTACAGCTCACCAGCTTCCCCCCACTCTCCACCATGGTTTCTCTGTTTCCATAGCCCAGGCATCAGGATTGCTGGGTCTGCAGGCTACACAAGGGTTGGTGGCATAAGAAAGTGCTCTTTGTCTCAGTCAGTCTGTAAAATGAAGGTATCAACAAGCAGTCCCCAGAGATGTCAAAGGATCTGCAACCTGCACGAGAGTAAACCTGATGTTTAACTCTTTGCAAGACAGATGAATTATAGTACAGAGCTTTTTAGCTTTCCAAATGACCTTTCTAACTTCTGAGAAGAAGCTGGAAGTGCAGCTTGAATTTTAACCTCCTGTGGACTTTGATAAAAGGGTCTTTCTTTGATGAACCTAGTTCAAATTATCTGAATAGCTTAATGTATATGATAAAGAACAGGGCTCCAAAGTCAAAAGGAGGGTTTGTTTCCTATTCTCTGGCAGCTTTCTGCCTTGTGAGTGGAGACACAATAAATAAAAATCTACACTTACCAACAGTGATTTCCCATGTCATCTTCCCCTGGCAAGTGCCTAGCTTCCCCTGCCAAGAGCCAATGGCCACAGCTCACCCAACAGCCACGTACAAGTACAGCATCACAAACCACTGGTTTTCAATCATTCTTTATCCTAAAGTAAACTCATTATTTCTCCTTATCTGCAGGTGTCCTTCACTGTATGTAGGACCAAAGTGCTCTGAGAATTACTGCTGTGCTGCTGTCCCATGGCAGACAGGAGGAGGGGAACAGCTCACCCCAGCTCCTGCCAGGCTCACTGCTATGCTCCTGCTAAAGCCAACAAGTGCTTTTGTCAAAGAAGTAACTGTGTTTGTCCTCAATGTAACAGTCTGCACCAACAATTAAATAAAAGTAAAATTTATTTGGTATAGGACAGAAAAATAACAAAATCACTTACAAAATAAAGGTTAAGCAAAAAAATTCACAGAACCAGATTAATATTTTATAAAAAGCTCAAACTTTAAGCATCTGATACAAATGTTACTTTTTGCTCAGCCTGTTTTATGTTTTATATTGGCCTCTTGTGTGGCTTTGGAAGTCCAAATTTAGATGTCTTCCTCTGCATGCATTAGTTTACACTCAGGAATATTTACCACAGACAAACTGTATTTCAAAATGGCAACATACATAAAAGGTTACTCCCTTAAGACATGCTGTTTCCATTTTTGCTTTTTACATCTGCATACCTACCTGCTGCATACTCACTGAGACCATACACACATGCCCTGCTTCTGCCCGAGTTATTCCAATACTCCCCTCATTGCCAATGCTCCAGTTAGATTTTAACTGAATGGTCCAAACACATCCATCTTACAGGCTACAAGATCCCTGTTTTCTTCCAGTGTACATGAAGAACCATTCCATGAATTTGCCCTTGAAGTGCTCCTGGATATCTCAGGTGAGAGATTGTCCTTATTTTCTGCTGAATACCGTTTGAAAGATGAAGGCTCACACAATCTGTGTCCCGTGGAGTCAATGTACCGCTGTGTCAGGTCCTTGCACCCAGCTGTGAGACAAAGGTGTTCACACCACTGCTACGTGGAACTCCCAAGTGCACATCTGATACCTTATTTTTTACTCTAGTTCTGGTAACAACATTCAGTTGCTTTTATTTCCTTGAGCAATCTTCTCTTTTCCAGTGTCCTGTGGCCAAGGGGCCCTCTCTAGGTCCCTCAACATTTGACATTCTGCTTAAAATAAGTTGAGTTTGATCACTCAAGTCCATTCTTTATCTCCAAGGCAAAAAAGTACTGTTCCTATTCCCATACTTCTGTACAGAAGATTGCTGTGTTACAAGACATGTGATGCATGATAGCAGTTTAGCTCCTTTATCCCCTGCTCCAAGACAGATCTACAAGTGTCATGCAAATAGCTGATGCTGCAAGGAGAAACTACTGCCCAGTTTTAAAACTGACAATATAAGGAACTTCTTTCACAGTGCTGTCTTGCAGAAAAGAAAAAACAAACCTTATGATTCTTTTAGTGTTGGGAAATGCTGGATTTTAAACAAGAACTTTGCCATGTTATTTATTTCAATTTTAGAAATAGACACTTCCTGAATCACAAGCTGAGTTTCCTTTAACAACTCTGAACATTCATCACTGTGACCTCTTCTCCCAGTGGCTGGTGCAGAAAGTCATAACAAACATAACACATGCTTTTCTTCCAAAAATATAGAGCGGAAATTATTTTTACATGGTACAAAAGTTATTCTCATTTTATTTATGGAGTTGAATGAAACAAAAACAAACATCCGTGGCTGTTGTCACACAGTGCAAGCCTCAGTGGTAAGGTAAGAAGACAGGTTGAGGTGTGAGGGTTTATAATACAGTGCCATTGAAACAAACCCAGCAAATCTTAGATGCAAGCAGTGAATCCAATTTACTTCTGTAACCTCTGCAACCACACTGACTGAAGTCAGCTGGGCTGTGTGGACAGCAGCATCAGACACTGGTTTTGGGACAGGTCTGAATTTTGAGAGCAATACCAACAACTGATTGTGAAGCCACCCAGTGCCCACATACACCTCACCTGCACACTGATCCAGTGGCCTCTCCACGCACTGAGCTCCACCTGGAGTTGGCAGATTGAGCACACAACCACAGCAGGGTTTGGCTCAAACACTGTAAAATGCTACCGTCGGCACTGTGTACTTAGGACCTGGAAGAGCAATGTCTATTAATTCTTCTACTGAGACACAGAAAAATTGACTAAAAAATTCATAAGGCACCATTGATTCAACCTGTTTTGTATTATTCCTTTTTAACACTTCATAGTGACATAAATACTTTAATACTGATCATATTGTAAATAGCTACTGCTACATGAAGCAATATATTGAATGATAAAATGCTGCGTTGTTCTGGAATATATCTAGGGACTTTTACAGCAAAACATATAAGTGGAAATGCTGTTGTTATGTGAAAAAAAATGCTCCTTTCTGCAGTATTAAGCTATTTTACATGTACGCCAAACATCTATTCTGAAGAGTTTTCTAGAGTAAAAAATAATTTCTAAAACCTAAGCAGCTCAGGATTCTTGGCTTGTTAACCTGGGGCCTTTTACATAGCACATTTTAAAGTGAAACTGAAGCTGGTTTTCCAAGTCTTTGGTAGTGGTCCAGATTTCTGGTCAAAAAACCTTGCTGAAACGATCAAATACAGGATATTTTGAATTATACAGAGTATTGGAAGAACATTGGGCAGCATTTTCATTGACTTACCAAAGTAAAACAGTTATGTTGGAAGCAGGTAAGTTATAAAAAAATATCATTTCTGGAGGGCTGAGGTTTTTTTTTGGCTACATAGCTATTTCGATATTAACAAAGATTTGGCAAGTCAAGGTACTGAAAATATTGTATTCTTAAATTCAAACTATTGTTCCTTAGAAAAGCATTAAGTGCTTCTGCTTTATAATATGAATACAATAATTTATCCTTTAAGTTATTAGGCTAAAAATCTTATTTGGACTTCTATTCACAAAATAATATCCCAAAGAGACAGGCACTTTAAGTGACATCTATCAAATACATATACAAATTCAGCATTGTGCCAGGTTTGATCCCAAGGTGCACCTGTCATACGGAGGTTCCACCAGTATCTGTTTAAGGAACTCTTAGAGCCACGATCCTGCAATTGGATGCAGCTACATCCCTGCGCCTGCGCATTTCATTGCAGGTTCACGAGCATGAACAGGAACTACAAATAGGTCACTAGATACAAAAATGTAAAAAACATGCTGTACAAATGCTGTCACAGCTAACAAGATTTTGTAAACAAACACTGAAAAGATCAAATTAAATTTGATCTGGCTAAATCCAACTCTAGTCTCATCTCCTTCAATGTGATTGCCAGGCAGAAAGCAGATCTGCCCCTCCCTGCTCACAGACAGAGCAAAAAGCCCTATTCACAGACCTTTCAGCAGGGTCCAGACTCTCTTTGGCTAAATTCCCTAGATTTTCAAGGACTGACCTCATTCTAGCCACAGAGTGTACTTAGGATATCTCCCATGCTAGGGAAACATTTTCTTAACCTACATGACTAGTTTCTATGTTTTATTTTGGATTTTTTTGAGCAACACCCTGTGAAGCACAGCTGCTGACACAGGCTTGGTAGGGATCCCAAGGAAAACACTGAAGAAACATACTGCTGATGAGACTGAGAGGATATTTTTCAGAGGTCCAATTAATAAAGAGCTATCATTGACCAATATTTCAATTATCATCATCCAATATTTCAGAATTATCATCTTCCTCTAATTTCCAAAAGCATTTTATACACATTTAGATCCACTTGTAAAATTCACTCATACAATGAGCTCTTTTCTCATACACAAAATTCAAAAGCCATGAAACATATTAACCACTTGCCACAATGTTAGAATACTTTACTCTTTCTTCTATCATAAGCCTTGCAGCTCTCTGTAGAGATTCCTTTCAGCAAAGTTTGAAAGGACAAGCTTCATAGCCAAATCTTTCCATTTCTCTTGAACCAATGCAGACAGCAAATTTTGGATGCTCCCACTTGAATGGACAAACCCCGGACCGCTCTCACAACATCAAAGGGCTTTCACTGAGGAACATTTTTGACCTTGGCCACTCTACCATAATGGAAATCAAACACAAGCTCTCTGAGACTCGTGACCTAAGTGCCAAGAAGCTTTGTAAGTCAAACCCCATCATTTAGTTGTACCAAAGAAACAACTGGGAAGCAGTCTGTGGAGCACTGGCACTAGTGATGCTTTACAGGAGGAGCCTGTAGCTACAATAATTGCTGTGTTTGCACTCAGACTACCTTCTGAGGACTCCTCATATGCACTATCAGGCAGAGGGCATTACAGCAATCCAAGGCATGGATGACATGACATGGGTTGGTCCAGATAAGAGTAGGACAGAATTAGGTCACAGAACACATAACACTATTAAAAAATAGGAAAGAGGGTTAAAAAAGTATTTTTTTTATGCTGGTGAATTCTTCACTTGTGCTTTTCTTTGGAAGATTCTCTGAAGATAAAAACAAGGCCAGGGACACTCAATCCTTGAGGCAGGAGGTGTTGTGCATTGTTTAAGATTTGCTTGACTAAGCTGAAGTAAAAAAGTTAAAGATGAACTCTTTGTCACCATGTAGTAGATCTATGGCTTGCAGAAGCAGATAGGCTGAGTTAGGCATGCAAAGAAGGATCCAGGGGACTCTTGGCTACACTTTTTACCCAGCAACTTTTTTTTAAGCATCAAATACTTTATCATTAAAATAACACAGCTACTGTACCCAAAGTGAATGAAACAGCTTTGTTCAAGCTCTATCAAATTCAAAGCCAGACTTCCCACGGAGCTCTCCAGGGAACGGGGTTGGACATGGTAAGCATGATGCACCTACGTTCTGTAGGGTCCACAAAATGCCTGCAGTTTAAGCGAATAAAAGTCAGAGCTTTGAGCAACTATAGTCCATAAGCCACATCTATTACTTCTGTAATAGACTGAAGTTTGTTCCAGCTGACAAGCCAAAAGTGGAAATCAATCAGGACAGACAACTTTCCAGTCATGTGGACAGGAGAGTTGACTTGAAGGAAACTTGAGAGCAGATGTCACCCAAAGATGGGCCAGAACTCATTTCACCTTGGGATAGGCGGGAGCGGGGGGGCACCTCTTTCTTTTCGGACAGAACCACCTAAAAGAGAAAGAAGGGGTTTTGGTGTTACTCCTCCTGGAATACTCCTTCTTTTGAAGGGGAGTTTACATCCAAGCAAATAATTCAGTAACTGTTGAAGAGCTACTAATTTTCATGCCTGGCCATTAAAAAAAAACAAAACCAGCAAATCTTTGTAGAGTTGCTGGTTTGTTTATTAAACAACATCAGAACTTCGAACACTGTAAAATAACGTTTTTAACTAATGCTATCCCTAATGCCTGGAAAGTGTATGTATTTTGGTCCGTTTTCCCCTTCCTAAAATGGACTGCTGGTTCCTGTTAGCCTTACTAATTTATGTGAACACACAACTTCTCAGTGCTACTTACCATACGCGCAAATCTCAACAAACTGGCAAGCTCTAAACACAATAAAATTTCAAAGCTCTTAATGTTTTTCCCTATATGAAAATCTTCACATCAAACTCACAAATGAAAACACAAAAAAATGGACATGTTACTTTGCCTTCCTTTGTGGACTAATACAAATGGGATGAAAGCTAACAGGGCAAAGTGAACAGTCAGAGACTAACAGGAATCTCTGCCTCAAACCAAAACTTCATCATCTGGAAACAGGAGAGAAGCATCTGCATATACAGATGATTACATGATAACTGTGAGCCACCAATGCCACTGGTTGTAAAAGAAGCAATTGATCCTTGGGTCTATCAGGCAAAATACCCCAAAAAAGTGATAGGAAACATTCATGCTGCTGTAGAAGGCATGTTTGAAACCTGAGCTGGAACAGCATGTAACACAGATTGGAAAAGACAAAAACAAACAGAAGTGTATACCTAAGCAGCTCTGCTAATCAGAGAACATGGCTTGGAAGCAGAGTGTAGTACATTCAGATTTATTCAGCCCAGCAAAACAAAAACTGAGAGGAGGATATGACTGTTGTCTTAAAAAACATGAAGAGTTTAACACACAAGAAGAGAGGAAAACTAAACTCAAGGATGATGCTGGCACAAAAATAAATGGCACAAAAATGCATTAATTTAGATGAGAAATGAAAAGAAAGTTCTGAGGGATTTTGTGGTTCTGGCTGCCTAAAGCAGAAGGGCTGACTATAATGGCAGAGTTGGTCACTTACAGTACATGATTCAACTTAAAAAACAAACAATTCCCCACTCAAAAAGTTTTAGAGGGCTTGTACCTATGAACTTGCATTTAGCTTTTCCAGTGTGGTGAGGAAGGACAACCAGACTGTTAGCCTGAGAACTCTGGAAACCTCAGCATCCAGATTCTTCCCCATGCACTTGATTTTAAGACAATACACTGAAATTCCAACTTACCTCTACTGTCATTTCTTGCTAGTTTACTGGGATAACTTCTGTTCATGGGTACATATGGCTCTGGAGGTGGCAAATCAGATATCGGATGAAAAGAAAATCTGCTTTCCCATTCATCTGAAAAAAATCCCATGCAATTTACTCATTAGTTTTCTGATATAGCTTAGGAAAGTCAATTGACACTGACATCATGTTTAATGCATGTTTTAAATTGCAAAATGCTTACACAGCTGCATACTGAACCAGCACTCTCTTAGGAAGTCAGGGAAGATGATGCTTTAGGTTAATTTGGGAATGAAAATTTCTATCAAATCGATCATTTTGTCAGTTTAATGCAAAATTACAGATCAGGAAAACAGCCACAATTCCACTAAAATAAGTCTTACTCTCCCTTCCATGTATAACAGATCTGCTTTTTTAACACACACAGATATGTGCTACCAGAACTGCCTTGTTTCACCTACTTCAAAACAGTATTTTGCTCCTGGTATAGAACTGGCCACTATTCAAGTGTCATTGATATATCAAGCTCAAAAGCATACTCCCATAAGCACTGTTTCTTCTCTCTTAATATTTATATTGGAAGAAGAAAAATACCCATTATGCTAAAATTTATGATAGAGAATCCTGTATATAACTAGTGTCAAAAATGGAAAAATGTATAAATGTATTACTTGAAGCTATATCTCTTTAGACTACAGGGGCCCTTTTGATGTACTTACTGAGTCTATAGAATTCTAAATAAAGCAAGCATACCAGTTTCTTCATTGAAATAATAGGAAATGTTCCAAGAGCCCTGTTTTGCACCAGATTTTGAAAGCCTAAAGAAGAAAGTGCGGGCTAACTTAAACTTTGTTATTTCTTCACTTGCTTCCTTCAGGACTTTGCAACCATAACTTTATTGAGATATTGCTGTATTTTACTGCATAATGTAATGAACAGCTCAGTTAGTTCTACCTGGCATTTGTACATGTGATTATTTGCTGGATCCAGTTTTTCTGTGTTTACTTCCAATGGCTGCAATCAGAAAAAAGTGTGTAAAGCAGCTGCATGTTCTGAACCCTGCAAATTTCTTGTGCAGGAAGAAATACGCCTGTGATCCTTCTGCCTTACCTGATGCGTGAAGATGTTTTAAAAGCATGAGCTATAGTTCATTTTCTGTTTGCTTTTTTCTAACCTTATAAATGTCAGGAATACCAATTTTGGCCTTACATAATTAACTGAAGGATTTATCTGTTCTATGCAAGTAGAAAACAATTAAAAAGAAAAGCATGACGAATCTTTAAAACACAGCAATCTTGGACCTCATCTTTTTAATAAACACTAGCAGAAATAGATACTTGACATTTTCAGCAATGTTCTGACAATCTCTTCCCTCATCTGTTTTTCAGCTTTTGAGTCATCAAACTTGTTCCGACTTCCGAAGTGTCAGTGTAGCTGTGGTTTGAATGCATATTAGAGCTGAAACAATTCCCTTCCTTTTTTTCAGGGAAAAGGGTTTGAAAAAACTTTTCAAAGGGTTATTTTGGAGACTGTATTGATGACTTTGCAATTCTGCTCTATGTACAGCATATTTATTATGTTCTTACTTGCCAGGGTCAACTGAGACCCAAGTGACACTTCTGTTGGTCAGAAATCAAAGGCTGACACTAGAAACTAAGTCTCTATCCCAAACCTCCTTTGAGGTATTAGGGCCAAAAGCCCCTACACCTTCTCTGCGGAGGGCAAAGATCTGGGAGGTGGCTCACCATCACCGGGGTCCTGGAAGCCGTTTCTGACAGCTGCCGAGGGCGGCGGTGGCGGCGGCGGCGCTGCGGAGCCGGGCCGGTCGGGGGGCAGCGGAGGCCGCGGCCCGGCCCTCGGGCTGTCCAGGCCTGCCCGGGACGGCAGCTGCGGGGCGCTGGGCAGGGCCCGTGAGGTGCTCCCGTTCCTGCTGATGGGGGGAGGCGGTGGCAGCGGGCCTGGAGCAAGGCAAGCAGCAAATACACAGATGCTGTTAACACCAGGGGTTACTCTCCCAGTGGAAAGCCCCTGCGGGCATCCCAAGGCCTCCCGCTAACACAAAGGGCTGTGTCAGGACCCTTGGCCCCAAGGGGTAATTGGCCCTCAGCACCCACTTCCCTGCTCTCCAGGGATTTAGTGCTGATTTGCAGAGTACAGCTCACAGAAGCAGGTATATCTAAACATAAACACACTGCAGTGTCCACACTCGTATTCCCCTCAGCTACAAAAGCCTCCTAAAGGTCCTGCCTACTTTTAAACCACTCTAAATAAACAGTGGCCACACCAAGCAGAAGTCACAGCGGGAATTCAGGGCGCTGTAGAGATCCAAACCATAACACATTTCCTTTTTATGGACCACTGCAAGGCAAGAGGACGTGCAGCAGAAGGCACCTGCTACCTTCAGAGGCTCTCTGTCCATAGGGGTGGTTCCCTCTGGGCGTGTGGTGCCCACAGGGGAGCTCTGCCCAGGAGTGGCCGCGTGAAGCAGCAGCTCATCAGCTCACTCATTTACAAACAAATGAGCTGCATGACAGGTTTTTCAGTAGCTGGAGCATATCCATCTCCCTGAAAGCAGGAAACAGACCTCACACATAGACTGGCACTTCCAGTGTTTGTGTATCTGTAACTGACACGGACGTGACAGGTCAAATACGAAGGTACAGCCTATGTAACACAGACCCACGGCTGCCCTGAGGGCAGGGGAAGGGCGCTTCTACAAGACAAGTAAACAAAGACAGCAAAGCTGCTTCTGCCAGGGAGAGAAGTGCCCATGGTTAGGACACAAGAAGGTGAAGCAGAGGGTGCGGAGAGTTACGCATGTTCAAAAGTCTCACTACCTCTGCTTGGGGCAGTTGGGCAATTGACAATTATGTCAATTTTCCATAAATGCTTCCCTGTCTTGATGAAATCTATCTACAGACGTGCACTTTGAAAAAGAGAGCAGTAGATACTGTGTCTCCAGCAAAAAGCATTGAAACATTTCAAGAAACATGCTGTACTTTGTGTATTTTTGCTCCCCTTCTTATTTTACAAAGTTTGCCTTCAGGGAATGGTTTCAAAAAATGAGAAGCATTCAGCAACTTTCAGAATAGTTTTGCTTGCTCTCTCTAAACCTAGCTAAACTCCACTGTCTATACTGAACTACTGCAGAATAGGTGCATTCATGTTTAGAATGTACTGCTACAACTTCCTTCTACTTACTGAGCTGGAATTGAGCCAAAAGAAAGTTAGTGCAGGTTTGCTAAAACCATCTGCCAAAGAAAAGGGTCAAGTAAGAAAGCACTGGTGGCAGCCAAGGCCACCACAGAACAAACTCTTAGAGTGACTGAATAATTGCAGACACTCTCTGCAACTTTGACCCATCAATTTGGTCAATTGTAATGGGATTTCTTTGATTTATCTACTGCAGGCTGCACTAGCATTGTGCCATCCTCTAGGCTGGCAAGCAGCTCCACAAAGCACAGTTACAGGGCCACTGTTTTCTGTACAGCTGCTGCGGGTGTTGGAGCTCCAGATTGGTTCAAGGATCTGGAAAACAACATAGCTGTCTGTGGGAGCTCCCATCACATTCATTTCTCTTGTCTAGGACTAGGCAGGCTAGAGATGATTTCTGAGTTTATTCCAAAGGATGAAATGAAAAGGCAACTCTATGGAGTTTCCCAGCAGTATCTTCTGTGCGATGCTTTTCTCCACCTGTTACAGGGTTTGATTGTGCCTAAATTCTCTCATCTCAAGGGACACCTATCAGGTATCAGAGAGCTGAGTTATGATGTGGAATTCTTAAAAGTTATGAACAACAGTTGTCACAGAGAACAATGTACATTATGAAATTGGTCAAAGGAGATGATTCTACTCTTAGTCTAATTTGATACGTACATACGGTAAGTAATAACACTTAGTCACGCGGTAACAAGTGCTATTACATTTAACAACTGTTGGCCAGGTCTTTGATTAAAGCTGTTGTATTTGACTGTGCTTGTGTCTCTGAACACGTAGAAGGTCAGGTTCCACAAACCTCCACTCGCGAGAATGCAACCATTAACTCACACTGGTTGACTCAGGAAGTCATGTTGTCACTTTACCAGAAGCTGCTTTGCATCAAAGAAGGTAATGGGGAAATCCCTTTGCAACCCTCGTCAATTACAGTGACTATAATGAAAGTCACCAAAATCTATAAAAGCACACGTGAGCACACTGGTGATGCACTTTGACTTTCCTTAAGCCACCCTGACGCCCACACACCCTCACTTCCAACTGCAGAATTCCTAGTGCCTAACAGGGATGTCATCCTGGGAGGTGTTTTTTCTGCATGTGAAACTGGCATGGGCATGGCCAAAGCAGCCTCTCCCCGTGCCACCTGTCCCGTTCAGGCCCCCTCTCCCCTGTCCCCGTCCCCGCTCCCTACCTGAGCGGCCGGGCGGGTCTCTGACGGGCGGCGGCGGTCGCTCTCCGGGCGGCGGGGGCAGCGGTCCGGAGCGGCCCCCGCCGGGCGCCGGGCACGACCCCAGCGAGAGGTTCCTCTGCGGCAGCCGCGGCATCTCGTCGCCGCCGGCGGGGGTGGGCGGCACGGGGGGCGGCCCCGGCCTGCTGGGGGGCAGCGGGGGCGCCGGGGCGCCGAGGGCGGGCCGGGGGGCGGCGGGCACGGGCGGCTTGCTGTTTTGCGGCGGCGGCGGCGGCAGAGACGCCTCCCGGGCGGCGGGCGGCCGGTGCCCGGCGGGGGGCGGCGGCGGGGGCGGCGGTTTGTCCTCGGCCGGCCGGCCCGGGGTGGGCGGCAGCGGCGGCCGGCCCGAGAAGGGGGACGGCGCGCCGGGGCCCGGCTGCCGGAGGGGCGCGGCCGACCCCGCGGCCCGGCTGCCCGGGAAGGGCGGGGGCGAGGGCCCCAGGCTGGGCTGCCGGCTCAGCCCCGGCACCGGCGGCGAGCCCCGGTTGTGCAGGCTGGAGGCGATGGGCCGGGGCGTGCTGGGCACCGGCGGCGGCGCCGCCTCGGGCTTCGAGCCGGTGTCGGGCCTCGGCGGCGGCACGCGGCTCCTCTGCGGGTCCGGGGCGGCGGTGCGCGGCCCCGAGGGCGGCCCCGGGAAGCGCGGCGGGCCGCTCGGCGGGGAGAAGGGCTTGGCGGCGGCGGAGCGGCCTCCGGGCGGCAGGACGGGCGGCCGGCCTCCCCCGGCGTCTGCGGACACAGGACAGGGAGCATCAGCGCCGTGGCACCGGGGCCGCGGTTCCCAAGGGTCTGCGAGCGGCCAGGGCGCAGCCCGGCACGGGGCACCCCTGCCTTGAGGCTCAGCCCCAACGCCGGTACCATTGGGAAACCGCTCCAGGGTACCGGGTGACATCCTGATATTGCTGAGGAGGCACGAGTTAAGCGGCCACAAAGTAACAGAAGTGATGCAGCCATCATACACCAACCAGTAAAACGGGAAGGGAAGAAATTGTGAGGAACAAGTACCAAACAGCATCAACCTGAGAGCAAAGAAATCTTAGCTTTTAAATTACATTTAACAACAAAAGGTCATCAAAAAGTTTTTTTCAGCCCTTTCTGGTAGCTGTGATCTAAGGATGTAGTTGTGCACATCAGGAAGAAGGCAGCTGGCCTTGCAGTTCACAAGTACTGCTCTGTGATGCCAGGAACTTTTGTATTAATACAAGTTCCCAAAAATAAACTGTGACACAATAGAAAGTACCAGCTCTGAGAGACTGTGTTGTACACATGTGCTGGAAAATTATGTTAGGCTATAAAATACATAATATTTGTAACATTCTACAATCTCCATAGCATAGTCCTTCAACAAGTATGAAATCCTATGTCCTTGAACTTAAAAAACTCAGTGACCCCAGATGTCCTCGTTTAAAGGGGCATGAGGCTTGGGGCAGCTGTTTGTCAGCCAGAAGCAAACTCCAGACAGCCTCCATCTGCAGTATGTGTACCAGCCAGCTGCGATGCCTCATGCACTCCCTAAGCAGCAAATCATGCTGTTGTGGAGCTGACACAAGTACTTTCCATTTGGAAAGTAGATCTTTTTTCCTGGTGCACAAGAAAGAATTAGCCTGGATCCTCCTCTGTTCCCCTCTTGTCCTGCACACCCAACAGCTAAGGCAAGATGTAATTTGCCTGACTATACTTTCAACACTACCAAGATCTTTAGCTTTCATCAATACAAGAGGATGGGTAGAAAGGGAGTCTAGCTTCTCCCCCATAAAACCTAATAGTAAGAATAAAACAAGATTCGAGCTGAAAATTACATTTCCTAAGAGCCTAGGATATTTGATGGCTTCCTCAACCCCAGCAGGTAAGTTATTGCCGTGCTATGAAGGCTTTAAGCAATGCCATTTTTTCACACTGGAAATTCAAGGTCTTTCTTACCGGCATCTCGATTTGCAGATCTGAGCTTTGGCATTCCTGCTTGAAAAAGGCCTCCAAGGCCAGGTGGTCCACCGCCACCGAAGCCACCACCACTGCCACCACCAAAACCCCCACTGCCGCCACCTCCTCCAAAGCCACCGCCGCCACCTCCACCAGATCCTTTGGGTTCTGTCGGGAAAAGAGATCCCCCATATTAGTGAAGCAGGACTGATCCTGCCAAGTCACCTCTTTCATTAGAGTAATGCTTGTAGCTGGGGAAAAAAGGGATGAACTTTCAAAACACACAAGGTTTGGATCATCACAGCTGCCATCATCACCACCACCACCACTGCACTGCGGAGGAGCTGGTGCAATAACCATAACAACCATAGCCTCTGTGTTTTATCATGCCATCACTACTTTAGTCTGCTCTAGACTAGAGAGCAGAGCAAATTGCTCAGAGAATTTGGAACTGAGCATGGATGGGACCTCTGAGAACATAATATAGTCTTTGTTAGCACCTTAGTTGCTTCTTCCTGTTTCTTTGTACTTTTGCTCTCTTATCCTTCCCCTCCACGTCTCCATAAGCAGAGACAGAGCAATCTCATGGGAAAAAGGGAAGGAAGGAAGAAGGCAGAAAGTCCCTCCTCCTGAAGGTCTCTGGGAATCACTGCTGGGAATGCACAGAATTCTCTCATTATTGATGATATTGCAACATATCTACTTATTTAAACAAAGCCTAGTAGCAAAGGTGATGCCATTTCCGTAGGTTCAGAAGTGCAGTGACAGAATCATTAGCTGCTAATGTTTCCAATAGGCAGGAATTATTTTATCAGCCCTCAGGTGCTGGGCCACAAAGGCTAAGATCACTTCCTTAATTTCTTGGAATCCTGATTTCCACAAGTTGGCGTGGGTAAAATTTTCACTGACTTTGAAGTAATTAAAACCTATGGATGGAAAGCACTTCTAAAAATTTCCCCAAGAAAAAAGGAAGAGTGTATCCACAGGGGAATGTTTCACATTATCCTTCTCTCTTAAGCATGTCAGCTCAGTTCAGCTCTGACTCAGATAGGGTGTGAACCTCTGGAGAAATGCTGCTACCATGGTTTAGTCTTTCATCATGATTTGTTAATTCATGTAAATAAGATAATAGGCTGCATCATTTTTCTCTTACTGTTTACCCCCTCCTTTAATCCCCTCCAGCTCATAATAGCTAGAACATGTAACTTCACATTCAGAGATAATCTTTAAAAACTGTAGCTGGCTGTTTGCAAAACTGTATCTAATTTTTTAAAAATTATTTTTATTTGGTCACACTCCTCTGGGCATTTCCTTCTTTTGTCATCATGTTCCTATCACCATGCCTTTAATTGCATGGCCAAACCTAGACTGAGGTGTATCACATCAGCTAATCAGTCTGTAGAAGTGTCTTTTCTCCTTTGGAAATGAATGCTGTTCCTCTGTCAGCACAGGCCTGTGTTCCTCACTCTTCTCTTGTTTCTGTTCTGCCTTCCCAGTACTTCTGCTACACAGGCTTCCCTAGCCTCCTCTTGGCAGCTGCCAAGGTGTGCTGTGAGACACAGCACAGCAGCACAGCTGGATGGAGACCTTATTTCCATTCAGGTAAGCACTGCCTTGTGCAGTACTGCTGGGCTATCTAAAAAGATAACAGCCCTGAGTCACTCCAGGAGGGGCAAAACTGCGTGCAGCAGTGACACACAGGTAGAGCTGTGGCTTCTGGCTTGGGTTTTGCTCTAAGTGGTACTGGAGCCAATGGTGTCATGCCAGGCATGCATTTATTCTTATATTGTTTATGCAAAAGTAGAGTCTGAAATTCCACTTCATTCCTGTCCTCTCCTCAGTCCTTATGGGGTTTTGTATGCCTGATCTGCTGCATGTCCTCAGCAGAACTCCTGGTAGGACTTGCATATTTTTCTGATATAAGCAAACAGGAAAATAAATCACTTTTTGAGAATTAGCAAACAAAATAGCATTCACATTTCATAAGCAGTACTTGATTTCTCAGCTGACTGTTCATTCATGATGAATAGAATTTATTTTTATGCATGCCAATTTCTGGCACTTTCTTTTATCTACTCTCATGGCAATTCATCTGATGATATATGAAATAATTTTCTGCTTTCAGATCTGAAGAACCATTCATGCCCACAGAAATTCCAACACGTAGAGTCATACTTACTGTCTAGGATTGGAGCACTTCTGTCATTAGTAACAGTCTTCTTGAGCTTTTTTCCTTTGGTAATATCAGATAATAGAGCATTTCGCCCCGCCTGTTCTGACTTGCTTAGGGATGGCTTTTCAGTATTCGCCTGCAAAATAAAAATTAAAAATGAGGAGGCAAAATAAACCACAACTTCTAGATACAAATTTCTGCTTAAATATGGTAGTTACTTGAGACTTCAGTGGCTGTCTTAACAGCATTGGAGTGGGTAGCATGCCATGTCTACTTTTGTGAATGATATCAAAGGTAGCTGGCCTTGTTACTGACTTGAAGACTCCAACACTACCACTATTCTAATGCACATTATTCATTAGAAACAGTACACTTCTATGTGAATTCACCTTTTTTGAACTCATGATTTAGAATCTCTCATTTTTACAAGCCAAGGCTTAACTGTGCCATTTTGGAGATGGAACAAGAATAGACTACACACAACTTGATTATACAAGAAGGTGGACGTTCTTGAAAGTTGTGGTGAAATACAATTGCAAGATAAGGCACAGCAAAGATGGACCTTCGTCTACTATTTTAGCTGAGATAGAAATACTTAAAATGACAATTATCACTTTAATAATATTGCCCTCTTCAAATGGACCAAATAAAACCTTGGGACATATGAGGTTTATCTCAACGGTTGTCTCTTTTCACTTTGTGTTCTGGTGACACAGTTTTTCAAGAAAGAACAAAAAAACTTCAAACAATACACTATATGAACATATATATGGCTCTTTCTTCTAGGAAATGGTTCCTGAAACATTTTTTTATTTATCAGATCAGTGTTATGGAGATTTCCTGAAAGAGTTGTCATGGAAGGACCAAGTAGAGTCGGTATCTTGCTTGAGGCGGCAAATGAAGGAAAGACTCTTGACTGACAGCTCATTCCATGTAATCAGCTAGGGTTTTGCTCTGAAAATATCTAGGTACTTGAGAATGACATCTCAAGAAGCCTTCCTTCTTGTCAGTGAGGTGACTGACTGTTGGGAGGGCAAGCACAGCACAAGCTCTATCCCAGTTTATGCTAGGCCTGATGTAGTTTCACCCACTACATTGTGCCAGATCCTGAGCTCTGATAGCACAGGCTGGTTGAGGGAGCTGTGCTAGCTAAGAGCTATCCTTACCAAATTTAAACAATAGGATTTATTTTTTTGGGGCTCAAGTCATGGAAGTACTGGAGTAGATCAAGGGAGAAGGTGGGAGTACAGGTTTGGAGAAAGACAAGACTTCAAGTCCCATTAGACAAGCTGTTGTCTCTCCACCAGATCAGGCACTAGTGTGGGAAGAATAAAAGGATGGAGAGTTGGAGTGGATTGTGACATCCACATGAAGAACTGGAAGGCAGCAGAAGTGATGGTGGTTCTTGCAGAACAAATGATCAACCATAAACAATATGTTGGACAGCTCTTCCCCAAATATCATGGATACCCTCATCCACATCTCATAATCTCTGGACATCCTATTCCAAGTGACAAGCAGCAGCAGAGAACAGTGCATATGTTTTCCTCCTGTAAAACTTACCAAGGCCAGTGTTGGGGGTGGAGGGGGAGCTGGAGGGGGAGGCACAGGCATGGTGGAAGGATGAGCTCTGTCTGCTCTTGCTAAGAAACCTGCACAGCAAAACACAAACACACGAAGTCCAGAGATTAATACATCTTCATAAATAAATTTCTACTCAGCTAGAGAACATCCTTGCAGCTAACAGGTTATATTTTACATTTCTGAAATCTAAATAATCAGCAAAAAGCACTTTATGTATAATTGTATGGAAACCAGACGCATCTTTAAACAAGAGCTCCCTACATGATCCCCACTGCCATACAAACCCATAGATATACATCCAGTTTTCAACACTTACACAATCCATGCATTGCTATGGCAGTGCACAAAATGCAGTAACCAACAATCTTGTTCCCATGGAAGTGCTTCAGGATGGCCCCAAAGCTATACCATCAGCCCTTACTTCAAGAAGGCATCATACTTTAGGATCATACTCAGAAAGAGATGTCAACTTATTAAATCCCTTTAGTTGCTAAAAGATTCCTGCACCTCCACTGTTATGGGTAGAGTAGAACAGCAGAGCTCTGGGATGGACTTATGCTTCTTCCTCTCTCCCTGCTTGCTCTGAAGATCCCAAGCTCCATCATCTTCATGTCTAAATGCACCTTCCTCCTCCTCAGAAGCAGCACACACAGACATGTTCTGGAACTCTCCCTGAGGAGGAAGGGAAGCAGTCAGCCTGGCCTCTCAGCTGCAGGCTGCTGCAGACAGAAAAGCCTGGCTGCTAAAGCTCAGCCTTTCACAAGCTTCCCTGCCAGGGACCACACTCCCACTTTTCCCCACCCCAAGCTGAACTTTCAGCCTCAGGCAATCCTAGGAGGGCCACAGCTGAGATATAGAGATTTACTGCAACCAAATTATGGAACAACAACAAAAAAAGCCTGAAGTCCTGTCAAGGACCATATTTTCAAGTCACAAGGGCTTTTTGTGGCATTTTGGCACACAGCTTGCTGGAACTGTGCCTATCAGGGGCTTTGGAGCATTTCTAATAGTGCTACGGCATTTGAGCATGTGCTTTTTTATCTGAGCTTTCACCCATGCTGGCCATTCACCTGAGCCACCTTTAGTAACAGTGATTTATATAATGTTTGCATAAGACAGGTAAACACAGTGGGAACAGGAACAAGGGTAATTCTCCAGACAACCCCAGGCTGATGGCTGAGCTCCCCAGGGCAGTTATTTACATGCATACACGGCTCTTACTTTTTAAGGCAACTTAAATGTTTTAGATAAGACCAAGGGGAAGTGTAATAGCACAGTATCTGTCAAATCACCATCATGCCAGGTACAGTACCTTTTACAGTTAGAATGAACATTATGAAAATGTGCTGAATGAAACAAAATGACATTTGCAGTGAGTCACCACCTACAAAGTCTGTAATGGCATCTGACATGATCCATGATATGTGTGTCAGAAAAAACTGTTTAGAAATACAGATTATTCTCATCAGATGCTCCTCTTCAAAAGAATTAGAATACAGCTATAATCCTCCTTCCCTGACATTGCTGAGTTACCTTCCTCAGAAGAAATATTTTCTGAAATAAGACTTTAATGGATTTTATGTAAAATCTTTGTGGAGGAAAGAGTCAGATGCATCACCCACAGCTCTAGCTGACCATCTAGAAAAGTCATGGAGTTCAAAGTGGTGTGAGGCACTAGTGCCAGCAGGTTTTCTTCTCCTATACTGCAGAAACTGTTTCCAGTTACTGCAAAAGAGCCAGCAAAGCAGAGGGGAAGCTGGCGGATAGACAGACCGGCAAAGAGGAAACTGTGAAGCCGAGCCTACACGGTGCTGTGCAAATGCAGGCGTTCACAGTCCCTCTGCAAACAGAGCAGCCTGCTCTTGGCAACCCCCTGCTGCATTACTGAGCACCTTCACCTACCTCAGAGAAACAACAGCTTCATAGTCAGAGGATCCACCTGAATTTAGTTATACTCCCATCTCCCAAATTTGTAGCTTTCAGCTGTTACATAAAAGCTGCACAAAGTCCTATCCTTTTCCAATCAGCATATTCTAAATGCAATACTTGAAATCTGAAACATATTAAAAGCACCAAGACTAATGCTGCTTTGTTCTTCAGCTTCCTGTTTAAAAAAATAGTCAACAGGAAAATTATTTCTTACAGTAGACCACAACCATCCTGTTTCTTAACACAGTCTTTTCACAGCTGCAGCTGTCTCTAGCTTAACTGTGCCATGAGGGTATTTCACCAAGCCCTTAACTACTTCATTGGATTCAAAAGAGAAATTCTTCTCTCTGCACTGCTTTGCTAGGAAGTCAAAGCAGTCCAGATAACGTACCATCAAGTCTCTTTGGCACTCCCTGTGTCACAGGAAAGTTTCTGGAGCAGGCAGAATACAGTTTGGTTTGATATCAGACTTTTAAATGAATCCTTTAAGGCAGCTCAGACCTGAATGCAACAAGTGAGCCAGGTGGTCTGTGAAGCACTTCCTGTAAAACACCATAACTTGTCTACCTCCCTGTCACTTAGAGATGGTTTCCGTCTTGGGCTGCTCTGTTCTACTTTTTTTTTTGCTTTTAACTGGATTGTTTTAGATCAGCTTCTTAAGGAATTGGTGGCATAAAGAGGAAGTAAGGTGATGCTTGAAGCCTGAGTTCTCTAAGGGGAAACCACTACCCACAGACCCTTGCAGCTTCTCCAAAACACTCTCTGCACACATGATTTGTAAGGAGGCAGTGGGGAGAAATGCACTAGGTGTTCCCTCCTTCTCTATCCCATCTTACATGTTCCTGTACCCAATCACTGCACACACTAGCTGGTATTTTGGCACTGAAGGGCTCTCTCAACCGAACTGCCATCGAAATTAGGTACACATTGGTGAGCTTGCATTTTGCTGCTGTTGAACAAGCCCTATAGCCCTCAGAGACAGGCTGGAAAATGGCATTTTGGAAGCACAGGACAAGCTTCTGTAATAAACCAAACTCTGGCAAAACTGGCCTGAAGTTTAACACGAGCATCCTGCAGGGTTGTTTACTCATGGGGTTTTAGAGCACACACTTCCTTTAGGAGCCATCAGAAAAGAGATCACATGGCGTGACTGAGAAACCTGTGTGCCCACACAAAAACATATCATGCATGCACTTACAGAGCCCATGAACACCCTAGATTGTCAAATTTTCGTTTAAAACCAAAGCTGCAATACTGTCTCACTCTTACTTTTGTCACTGACTCTGCTTCTGCTGATGAAAAGGAGATTTTTAGAAATTCAAGCTGAAACTTTCCAAGAAGAAACAGCATCTCTGTCTTTGAATCTCCAACTCATCCTTGGTGTTTGGCTGTTAAATTCTGTACAGTCTATTTCTTTAACTCACTATAAGCCTACACAAAACACAACAATGGTCTGAAGAGATGCAGTGGCCTGGTGGCTTGCTCTCACAGCCCAGGGCAGTGCTGGGAGCAGCTTTGGGAGGGGAGCACCTCCTGGGCTGCAGAACCAAAACAGCTGAGGCAGCACAATGCTGAACTCGAACTCTGCAGCTGCTCTGTTCATCACCAGTTCACAGGATGACTGTTTATCACAGAGCATAGAGATGTCCTGAGAAGTTAAGTGTAACTCTGCCATTAGAGGAAAGCTTTGGTTACTGTCCTACACTTCTGCAATGGACTCACATCATTATTTGCTTTTGGTCAGTGGGAAAGAACTGAATTTAAAAAAAGGCTATTATGTTAAATTGCTAACAACTGATGCTATAAAATACCTGAAATAGTAACCAATCCACCTAAAAATAAATTTTACCCACCAGATCTGTTAACAACCAGGTTTCTTATAATGCTTGGTGCTGCAGGGTTGTTGAAAAGGAGCTGGTTGCAGAAGACCAAGGCTGAAGGTGTATTGGTACTTGAAAACCCAGGACACATGTCCTAACATTTTCTAGGCACCTACAAAATATGTTAGGCATTTCTAGTGTAAATGATCACATCTTTTAAGAAGCTATGAAACAAATGAAACAAAAAGTATGACCTTTATTGTGGGATAGACAGTGTGAACAACCACACTGCAAGTGCTTGGTTTGTATCAGGTCAGACATTTTGAGCTGCTTGAAGGCCCTCCCGCTTAAACATTGAGTCAGAGGCAGACAGACAAACTCACTGTGGTTAATCATTTCCTGCATGATTAATTTCCAAGCAAAAAAAGAGGAAGGAACAAACAACTGTAGAAATGAAACAATGTATAAATTTAAGGGGAAAAAATCTCTGAAGTTGCCAATTAAAATGCTGATTGCTCCCCTATGCAAAAGAGCCCAACTTCCAAATCAGTCTTGACTTGATTCTTTCAAAATCCATTACTTTCTCCTAATGAAAGAAAGGAATTATTTTTGTTTTAAAATCTGAATTTGAGGAAATTGGGCCACACTACCAAATACTTTAGTAAGGTAGCTCTCAAAACAAAAAGGACAGCTAACTCTAAACACATTACAAAGTAGTTGGAAAATCACTTACAATCAGTTTTATATAGACCACAGTATTTTTCATTAATCATTTTTAACAGAGTACCGAGCTATTAAGCTTCTTTGCTAAAAATAGTTACAAGGATGTAATGAAATTTGAACCCCTTGCTCCCACTTTCCTTGGCAGACCTGAGTGATTGGTAAGCCTACATGTCCCACATTCCACCACCACCATCTCCCAAGGCCAGAGGGGCTGCCTGCACCAAGTGTCAACCCAGGAGTGTGACAGTGTGAATGAGAACTTCAGAGGATGCTGAAGGTGCCCCTCCCATGCAACACCACACCAGTAAACCCCCCCTGAAAAATATCAGGTGTTTTTCTTCTTCTCTTTTTATTAAAGTTTCTAAATATATAGACATCTATAAATAAATACACCGACAGATGAGTTTTAGTCCCTAAAGAGTTCAACAAGGGTACCAAACCAAATTCAGTTGGGCCTGAAGCTACTGGAAGATACTGAAGAATTCCCCTACAGAGTAAGGAAAGAATATTTAGGAGACTCTCTGGCCTCAATCACTTGCACATGGAGGAGTGAAAAGCCTACCTGGCATTCAAGTAACCTAATAAAAGTTTTAATTGAGACACTGGGATTTGCTGTGTAACAGCCTTCTACTCAGCAGGAGAGCCTGGATTTTCATTCTCCTAACTGGGATAAAACTTCTGAAGCTCACCAGCTTCAGGAGACAAAGTGACATCTAAAATGTTACTGTCAGTATTTGAGTCCTTTAACACCAGTGATGGTCTTTTAAAATAGTTTTTGGCTGAGAAGAAAATCCTTTTGGTGCAGGGATTACAAGATTTTGTGGCCTGAGACAGGGCATTACAAGGGTGTGAGAATGTAGATTGTCCTATCCTGTCTTGCAGAGGAGAACGTATGTGGCCCGAAGTTTAGAATCCGACTAGCTGAGGGCGAAAGGCCGACGCCCCTCTGCAATTCCTGGCCAGCACCCTTCCAGCGTCTGATGGCCTCGGGCTGTGCTGGCTGCGGACTGGCGTACCTCGCTGGTATAGGAGAGGAACGGAACTGACCATTTCCCGGGGGTTAAACATCGGTTTATTGACGGTGATGCTGCATCCAAACACCGGGAAACCATCCGGGAAAAAGTTTTTTTTTCATAGGGGGTGAAAACAGGATTATAAAGCAAGGGAGTGGGTACAGACAGAGCCAATCAGGAAAGGTGAGGGGATGAACTTCACAGAACTGACACTCCATGGAGACCAATAATCAAAAGGTAAAGGAGGTGTCCTGGGACCCCAGCCAACCACCATCCCTAGAGAAGAGAAGGTTCTCGAAACCTGGGAGGAGGAAGGGAGTGATTGACTGGACAGGGAGGAAACAACTTTCACTTATAAGGGAAACCAGGGGAGAAGCAATTATATATCGGCAACTATGAATAGCAGTTGCTATAGCAACTTAGCTGACAGGCTAGCAGTGGCGGGAAAAACTGGGGGAACGAAACCATTTTATACATAATAGGGGAGAACAATACATAAATTGGGGGAATAACACAAGAAACTTAACAACACACTACCACACTGTCTGGAGGAAGCTGTGGTACCAAAAGTAGGCACTAACTTTTCACCCCTAAAACCACCTGCAGAGATCTGGACAGCCAAAAGAGAGACCAATAGAAGAGAAGTTACTCTGGCTGTCTGAGACCCAGGGAAGTTCTGGGGAGCTGCTGCTGCCAGAGAGAGGAAGCCTACTTTACTGGGGACTTTTGGCAGTTCAAGGAAACTCTCTGCAGTGCCCAAAATGAGTATGACTTTGAGTATGACTTTCCACCACACTGAAAAATGCCACCCTTTACACAAAATGCCAGGGCAGAGGAGGTATAGCAGTCAGTGATGGAGAGCTCCTGCCTAGACCCACTGGAGGGGTGAAGGATGAGAAGCTTTATTCACAGGCACAGGTGGAAGTGGATGAGATCTATGCGGCCCTGAAATAGGATTTGGTCCAAGATGAACAACACACAGGAGGATGTCCCAATGGGAAGTACACCTTTTCCAATTCAGCAGTGATTGATGTGGGGGATGCAACACCGTCCTGCTGCAGGCAGAGACCAAAAGGAGAGAAGTGGAAGGCAAGAATGTGAAGGGTCTCTGGCAGAAGCGTATGGGGCAGTTCTTGGGAAAGAAACATGTCAAGCCAGTATCACAGTGAGCATTTTTCCCACCCTACTTAAGCTGCAGAGAGAGGATATGTTTTTTGTTTTGGACATACCTTTACAAGAAATTGTAGAGTTAGTTTAGCTCAGTGATGCCATTGTAAGAGGTATATGAAAGGTGCAGATGTTGGGGAGCTAGTGAGGACCAGTAAAGATAAATAATAACAAGAACAAACAAAAGACATGACTAGTGAGGGGCAAAAAGTGAGGATGCTGTCAGGTGCTTTCATGTCTCTATGCATGTCATCCCCTGTGCTCTGTCAACCCTACAGCATCTCCATCTTCCTCCACACTCCTCATGCTCACTCCCTCCTCCCAGAGCATCCAGCCAAGTGCAGTGATCCTCCAATCAGCATGATCTGCAGCCCACACTGGGTAATTTCCCAGAGACCTAAAACCCCCCAAACACTTTGCATCTACTTCCTACCACCACAGGAATACTGTAACAGAGCAGGTTACTGTGTGTGTCAGTGACTAGTGAGTCAAGAGAGCCCTGAGCCAGCACAGGACCCAGATGTGAGAGCAGTAACAGCCAGATGCACCTATGGTCCACAGCAAGTTGCATCCAGCAAACCTCATCTGTCAAACACAATGAGACTTTTATGGAGAAAATCCAGTGGTGATGCATCCATAAAAAATTACAGCTAAGAAATAGGCTGCTATGGTGACAGAAAGTTGTTTTAATCCAAGTATTTTAAAAAGATTATTTTTTTCAGTGAAATACTTTTCAAGATATGCAGAGGATCACAGGCAATGGGTAACTTTGGAGGACTGCCTCTGGTAACCAATATAGTCCTGTTTGGAAAAAACAGCTAAGCTTTTGGTCAGTCTACATGTCTGGATGTAGACTTGAGGAAAAGCTGATTATGTCAGAGCAAACACACTATAGAAGAAAGTATCTGACTCACTGAAAACAGAAATTGCTTACATCCAATCCATACTCTATCATTTCTTTCAGCCAGTGTGCCCAGAGGAGTTGTACAAAAACACTCCTGTCTGTCCAGGCAACAAGGGTCAGGTCACATTCCCCACCATAGTAACCTGGCCCTGGGAACAGGACCTCAGTGCTGCACAGGACACCTGGAGCAAAGCCCCTGCTGCACCAGGCACCTCAGGAGGGAGTTCACTCTTCTTGAAACAGGCACATGTGCATCATTCCCAAGCAGGAGGCCAGAGGCAAATCCAGCAGAAAAATCTAATTACTGGGCTGTATCCCAGTCTTCAGGAGGACACATGCTCAGACACTGCCACCTCTGCCAGCTCCATCCCATTGCTATCACCAAAAAATGAAGGGCCCTTCCCCCAGCCACTCTGCAGCAAACCCTAGGGCAAAAGGCTTCACCCTCTCTCCCAGACAGAAGTGATGGCTAAGGATGAGCTGTTTGTGAGCTCTCCTTCAGCTCCAGAGCGCAGCTGCCTGCAACACTTCACCATCTACCACCCACCCACCTCTCGCCAAGGTGAGTGCTGGAACCAACACACAAGGCTGTTATCCAGGCACTGCCCCAGCACAGCCAAGGAGGATTCTCACAGGCTGGAGGTGACCTTGAAAGGGACACTTGACTCCCAGTGCTCTGGAGAGGCCACAGGGGCAACCTCTCCACACAGGGACAACACACTTGGGGCAAAAAAGGACCTGATGTCTCTCTCCAGCTTATTCCCTCATCTGCTCCTCGTTGTGAACGCTTAAGTGTTCACAAAATAGTGCTCCTAACATATAGCCCAAGAGCTTCTCTGCAATGGGGCTACTTTTTCCAGTGTCTCATCACTGTAGTAGTGCTCACTCAATGTCATGTGGCTGCTCAGCAGTGCACAGCTTTCTCCCCAAAATTGTCTTAAAGTCAAGGAGCTGTTTGTAGTGTGAACAGGCTAGTTCAGAAATTAGCAATTTCTGAGTATTGTCTCCAGATTATTTAGTCCTAAATGAGAATAAAAATAATTGCACTTACAACCAAGACTTTTTCCTCCATCTTATCCTCACAACATGGCACCACTCATCTCTGAGCAGGCAGGGTCACTCATGGCCTGGCAGTGGCAGGCAGCAAACAGTGAGGGGCAGGGAGGGATGTTTCCCACAAGCCACATCTGGTGACCCAGAAGCAGAAAGGGATGGCCTGCCCTTTGGAATCCCCAGCTTGTTACCATGGGAAAACAGCTTTTGTTGACACGACCATATCCACCTTTTGCCTTTCCACCTATTACTCCACTTCTATTTCTAGGTTGCTACAGCTCTCACCACTTGTTTGCTTTGTGTAACACGACAGCAACCCTGCTCTTTGAATCAAATTGACAGAAACCTGGAGCATTTTTTCCCTTCTATCCACTTTTCTGTAGCATAACAGGCCAAAAGTACCATAAATTAGTCCAAATGGAGGGTTTTTTGGATATTTGAGCTGTTGCAACTTTTAGTACACATAGAAAAAAGTCAAGAAAGTAATCAAATATGGAGAGCAAGTTCTGGGATTTTGCTGGTGGAATTCTGCTGTCCCCCCCACAGGTGTGCTTCAGAGCACAGAGCCCCTTCAGAGCAGCAGTTATAATGAGAGGGGTGAACCTCTGCAAGTCCTGAGGCTGGGATGAAAAGAGCCCATCTGGAGCTGCAGATCACACTGTAGGAGCTATGGGATGCCCCACACCACATCATCTCCATGCCCAGGGCACTAAATGAATAATGATGTGACCTGCACAACACCATTGCTGATGGTGCCTTCATTCATCTTTCTCTAATCAACAGCATGACACGAAGCAGCAGTCAAAAACATTTAACAACAATGGATACTTGCAGAAAAGGATCAAGAACCTCCCACACTACCAGATTGCTTCATTTCTCAGTAGCTATGAGTTTAGAATTCAATTCAGCATTCAGATAGGCTTTTTTAATATAAAGCATTTTTTTCATCACAATCAACTAAGTCTTACTAAACATGCAGTGAATTGTGGCTGTTCTACTAAAGGCAGCATCTATAAAATGATATTAAAATAGTAAGTGCCACTTAAGGGGAAATCTGAGGCACATAAGGGCAAGACGTGGAATGAATTGAAAGCATCGTTTTCCAATCCCTCTTATAAATATTACAATATTCCTATGAGAATGTTGAAAAACTACAGTGCACAGAGATCAGCTCAGATTTCACATCAAAAGCCCAAATAAAAAGCTAAGTGGCCTGGGCAGTCATCAGGGAAAGACCAACTGCACAGGCAAGAGTGCATTGGAGTTTTTACAGCCCAGGTGTTGACATAAATTAGAGTAACTTGAATACCTGCCATTAGAGGAGCAATCAAAGACTGATCTGCCTGGAGTGTGGGAAAAACAAAACAAAAGCCAGCCCCAGATCTGCATATTGTAAGGGAGCCTGCCCCACCATGGACAGTGCAGAGAACCACCACCTCAGAGCCAGGTTACTGTCAATAAAAGCCTCAGTTCAATGCAGCAAGACCCATAAATCAGTTTGGTAAGAAACAGGCAACCAGGTCTGGCCGAGATTTTAATTTTTTAAAAAAACCTAATTTTCCATTCTTGAAGTTAATTTTGAATGATTTGAAGCTGCAAAGTGGTGAGAAATCTCCACTGGACAGGGTAGAGATGGAGAGCTTGAATTTATTCTCATTAGAGTTCATGGAAAGGCTCAGGCCAGTTTTCAGAGGCAACTGGATGAGACTCATTGTACCTTCTGACTTTGCTGAAGCATTTGAACTTTTTGAGGTCAGACAGAGATTAGGAAGAGGGCATCCCATGAAGTCCCTTGATGTTCTCTCCCAAGGAAGGATTTGCACTGTAGCTCGGGGTTAGTCATTAAACCAGATCACTTGTGAGGCACCAAAGTAATGAATTTGCAAAGTGTCACAGTCAGCAGGCAAGGCTGGCACTGACTCCCACAACCCCATCCTTTGGATCAGGAAGGCTGGTGGAGCACGGCCCACAGCCATGGTTGGCACAGAGATGCCATGCCTTGTGCTCAGCACTGCTGGTACCTTGCTCCATGAACCTGGGGAGAGCAACCAGCAAGATATGCTGTCATCTGTCTCCAAGGACCACAGCTATCAACAAACTCCCCATAATGCACCCTCTCTCTGTGCCCTGCTCACAAACCACCCACTGATATTGAACAGAAACTCACCCCACTTCTTACCAACTGCGTAGGTACTACAGGAGAACTCATTCTGCATATCCCCTGTATTCCCTGTGTTCACAAACCTTCTCTGACCTTCACTTCAAAAAGCTGTAAAACACCATTTGATCTGCCATTTGAAAGCTTATTTCAGTAACATTGCCAGGAAAAATTAAGTTTTTTGCAGACACCGCTGGGCTGCTACAAAACAGTTACTTATTTACAATTCACATTGCCTAAGGAACTAGCACAAGTTTGCACAAAAGCAATTAAAAATTTTCAGTTTACTGACTTAAAAATGAATATATATCATATACAAAATATACCATTACTTTGCATACTTTCAGTATCTACCAAGGTAGGTATTTTATCTTAGATCCTCCTCTGAGAATAGCTACAAAATGAAACTCTCACAAATTTTACAGATAGCTTACAGTAATAAATGACTATCACTTTCAACCCCCCAAAATGCAGATAGAGGGTGAAGCTGGGCATCTGCACACACAGAAGCTGGACAACAAAGCACCCATTTGCACAAACAGCCAAAGAAACTCTCAGTATCCACTCTTCCTTGCTTGGAAAGAGCTCTGCCTCTGAGGTTTGGCCTGCCTCTAGCTCACGCTGTGTCTCGGAAAGCTTTCCCATGGGCTGCTATGGTTTCAGTCATTATTTTTAAAGGATCTGGGAAATATAAAAACAAACCTGTGGAAGAGACTTTAAAATCAGGATGGAAATAATAAAGGGGAGGGAAAAGAGGGGACAAAGAGTAACCAGAAGCAATGAGAGGGTTTTCTCTTTTCTCTTTCTTTTTTGAGCAAATAACCCCTCCCCAGACTGTGGGACTTCAACTGCCCCTTCTTCACATTGGAGCCAATCTTAGCTCATCCCAAACTACTCAAGATACTGTGGCCAAAAGTTCATTATCTGTTCTCAATGGTCTATAAAACTTTAGAAATTGCATCCAAAGCAATAAAAAACCCAACCAGAAGGTAAATCAAGGATAAGAGATTAAAATTAATCTCAAATGTCTTACCATACGCATTTTGGTTTGAAAAGGATGAATTTAAAAACAAAAAAGGAAAGCAATAATATTACTGAAAACATCTAATTGCACATGTGAAATTACATGATCACCTAATATCCCACCAGTACTGGTAAATGATGGCTTATTGTAATCCATATTAAAAACAAAGCCAAAATGTTACGCTCCTGCACCACCTAATTATCTGCCTGGGTAGAACCCAGCAGTAAACTTCTCCTGCAACTTCAGAGATACAGACAGAGGAAGCAACACATTACTGCTATTAAAAATGTTCAATAAGACAACCTCAAAACTACCTTTAGATGGATTGTACAAAAGTGACAGATCAGATTACCATTAAGGAATCATTAAATAAAGCAGGTTGTCACTATCTCTGCATTGTCTGGTTCTTTGCATCATGTATAAAAATCTACTAAATCTGACCATCATTTTCTCTTTTAAAAAACATTGATTTTAATCTGATATTGAGTTGGAACTACAAGAAAAATCTTAAAGAGTATTTTTTTTCATTAAAAAAAAAGTACCACCTGTTCTTAGCAGGAACTGCTCTGGTTTCATTCCAGACCTAAGTCTTAGACTTAGAAGAAGATATAATCCCAAAGCAGTAATGAGAATCTGTATGATAAATGATGAGGACTGCCAGTTAAAGTTCTAGGGCTAAAGCAGAACAGCAGCAGGGACAATAAAGATTCATGTTTTCCTCTTGAGTACTGAATGTGCTGAACCATCATATGCCTTATTCTGAGCTGACCAGCACTTCCTGCCTCCAGCACCAGTTACTGGACAAAAAACCTGCTACCTAATGGAAATATGTACAGAAACCCCACAGAGGAGCTCCTGCTCTAGACTCACTCCTAGGGAAGGGAAGGGCAGCTCCAAAGCGAATTGGTGGCCTGCAGAGCCAGCCCAGGGGCTTTTGGAACCTGCGGACTGGTGTTTAGGGATAGCCCCAGGCAAGGAGTCTGAGTCCTGGTGGCTGCTCACCCAGACTCCCATTTACAGCAGAAGCAGTGGAAGGACAAACCTGAAATTCTTCCTCCTCCATTTGGATTTAGTTTGTCTCTTTGCAGAGCAGTCAAAATCTAACCCACAGCACACTGAACATCTCTCCACAGGCTATAGGAGAGACCTCAGCCTTCAGCATCAGAATTTGCATGTGTGCAATCACCAGCAATACTCATGTGCTGTTCCTATCACCAGCAATTTCCACTTGGCCCAATCTGGAAAACATCCTGAGTAATACAAGGATGAATTTTTCTGTTAAGTATTTCCAACGCTGCCTTTTGGCAAGAAAAAAATGTCAAAAGTCACTTGGAAAAGAGAGGTACAGCTAAGAGACGTTTCAATTATTTCATAAATAAGCTGCCAAAATGCAAAGAACAAAATCCAGGCAATACTAATATTCTTCATATTTATATCATTATAAGCCAAACTGAGATCAAAGTGTTGACCAACCACAATTACACTTTGTTTCATTTACTAGAACAGAGCTACAATAAAAATTTTACTCACAATAGCTTTGTAAAGCCATTTTCACATAAATCCTTCCATCTGCTTTTGCAGCAGGACTTGATATTTATGCAATATATATGTCCATGAAATATAGGTGAGATAACATTGAATTGGAGGTTTCAGATTAGAGACCTGGGCCTTTAGCTGAATACTTAATGATACTGGGACCATGAAATTTGCAGGTATGCATCCGAGTACACAGCATGCATTGCAGCAGGTGATGCCAATTTAAACACCCACAGTAAGGGCACACAGTTAAGTTGTCTGTGACTAATCTAAGGTTTCATTGTTCAGTTGGAAGCCCTGTAAGTAAAGATAGCTTCTGAAGATTTCATTTATGAAATAGGCTTCTCTACTTGTTTTGGCAATTATCTAATAGATGGCAATGTACCAGTTCTGTTTTTCATCAGTTCATGGTTCCTTCAAACTCAAAGCAATTCTAACGTTACATAAAAGACAACGCAGGAATTTAAATTCCCAGATCTACCTGGAGAGGCACTAAAATTTGTGAGTGCTTAATAATGTGGGGTTTGGGTTAAACAAAAAACAAACAAACAAAAAAAAAAAAAAAAAGAGAGAGGGAAACTACTATTTTTATGCCTTGTCAAAGTTTGAGACCTGAAGAGATTTCTATCTTGCTGTACTGACATCATGGCACTGCTGATGAAGCACAGGGCTCTCTGACTGATGCTGACTGCCCCCATTATCCCTGCAAGGGACACAGGCAAATTGGTGCTGCTCCAGCTAGGACTGGGAGGACACAGATTGCAGAAGCAGGAGGGCACACAGTCCTGTAAAGGCCTCTGGTTTAATGCGTGGCACAAATGAAACAAAAAGCATCCAAGGACAACAAACTGAAAACGCCCATCTGCTTTCCTCCCCATCTCCAATTACAGAAGTTTTTGCTCCAATTTATTTCTCTTTGGAAACAACTTTTAACAGCTGCACATGGCAAGTACTTAACTAGCAAGCAAAGAGGAGAAGCTGGAAAGAATGATTATTAATGGATTCTGCCAAAAAAATAGGGCAAAGTCACAGCTCAGGACACAAACTAGTCAATCTCCCCCTACACAAAGACAAAGGCATGTCCTGAACTGCCTTCCTGAGCGGGAAAACAGCACAGCTGCCTTGCCTGCTGCAGCTACCCGGGCTGGAAACACACAGCATCCCTCCATTTGATACTTAGGAAGCTGGTTCAGTCAACACATGTCAAAAGAGAGTGTTTCCCAAGTCATGGTGAGTAAAAGCCAAGAGGTTCCACTCAGTTATCTGCATTTTATTTTAAATATTTATATCTCTAACTGTTTTATATGACCTTCAACAACAAAATATTTCCATGAAGCAAGAGTAGCAAAAGGCAGTGTGCCACATGGGTGCCTGTCCTGGAAGGCATGGGTTTACCAGGGGGCTCAGGCCACTGTGGTGACAGCCCATGTGGGGCCACAGCTGGTGACTGCACAGTTCAGGCCCAGGCAGAGGCCAGGAAGGTGAATATGCCAAGAGGGACAAATGCACATCTCGCCTGAACCCAGCAGGAGCCACAAGCCACTGCCTGAGGAGAGACAAGGGGCCTCACCCAGCTGCTCCAGGGTCAGCAGTGCCTCCTGGCTCTTGCCATGTTTTGGAAGTGGTGCCCAGCCAGCATGGCACCTCTGGGTTAGCTGGCACCTCTGCGTTAGCTGGCACCTCTGAGGCAGCCTGCCACACAGGTGGCACAGGAACTCACTGGGACCCAGGGAACAGCTAGATTTAGAGATTATTGGCCCCTGCCCAAGACAGCAGGTCTAGCTGAGCTCCTGCTGGTATTCCAAATGCAGGTCTATTGCATGAAAGTAGTAATTTCGTGTAGTTCAAGCTGAAAAAAAGTATGTAGGACATACCAGTGCCATGAAAACATACCCACAAAACCAAAAGCAGCCACACACCATCATTCATCACTTCCATTTCCTCTTCAGAACATTCGACAAATGCTCTTACTCCAAAGAAGAGCTGTAATTTGTCCTTGCTAGTGCCAGTCTACCAGCAGTTCAGAAGAGAAAAGAAACTGCAGGCTTTAGTGCTCAGTGCAGGTGCCCTGAAACAGAAAGTACTGGAGGGTGGCAAGCCATTTCCCCTTATCTGTAACAAGAGTGGCTGTCACAGTTGCTGAACCCCAGCTAAAGTTATCATCATATCTGCTGAATCCTGTAAATATGGCCAAAACCCTGATCAAACTGGCTGAATGATTTGGTTAGCTTGCAGGGGTAAAAACCAAACTTTAAGTAAATTTGAAAGCTAAATTTAGCAGATGGCAGACTGACCTGTAACTACTAACATCTTTGCTTTCAAAACCAGAATTTGTAATTAGATGGAGAGTTAAGACCTACTTCAAATCTGAGGCCACAACCTTCCAAATAAAAAGCAATTTTTTTTCCTAAACTCAGAGAGCTGTAGTACCTGGATCAAACTCACAGCTGAAAGGAAGCTTTGGATTGGTTTTATGAGGTCCTAAGACATCATTATTCTCATGAAGTCTACTTTCTCTTTTAAACTGCAGTCCTGTTGACTGGCAGTCCTGAAAAAATGATGGTGCAGGGATCATTGTTTTCTTCCACATGTGCCAAGGCCCTTGTGAGCAGGCAGGCTCACAGGAGGCTGGGTCACAGGGAGAGCCAGTCCAGGCAGCACGACTCAGAGAAAAAGCCCTGCTTCCACACAGAGAGGGTACAGCAGCACCAGGGCTGCTGCGTGAACAGAGCCTCAGCTCTGCAGCCAAACACTTCTTCAGGTGAGCACTGATCCACCAGAACTTGCTATTACGGAATGCTGCTCAACACAGCCAGCATGAATTTGAAGTTTGCCATTAGTACCAGACTTCTAACATCTGTGATGTTAATGAGCAGTTTTCTGTTCACCTGAGAAGGCACCAGGGCCTGCCTTTCCAGGTCCCCCTCTTAGGCAGGAGCACACCTGGTCATTACCCTGACAGCTGCTAACAATAACTCAATACCTTCCCACAATGTGCAGACTATAATGCACTCATTTATCTGTTTACTTCCAAGAGAAAGATCTCCTCAGAAAACTCAGAAACAGCATTTTCCATTCCCTCCTTGAAAAGTGGACTATGAAATACACTGTACCATCCATATGGAAATGTTTATTCCTTTAAAATAACTATTTAGTTTTCATCAATAACCAGAAAATTTCAAAGTCACTGTCAACAAGGAGACTGAAACACAGAACAACAGACAGCAGGGCTGGAAGAGGGCATCTACCCTTCCTTCCCCTTCCTTCCCCCATAGATTATATCATTGCTGGCAGTATTCAACTCTTTTTTCTCTAAAAATCTCCACTGATGGAAAGTCTGCAATATCCCTGTCATCTATGTTATTATCCTATCAGCCAATTAAGCTTTTCCCAGTACTTTATTCAGACCTCTGTTTGCTGTGATTTCATTTACTATTTTTCACACTATTTACAAGTGATGCATAAAAGAAGTCATTCCTTTCTTCTTCATGGTTATTTGAAAACTGGCTACATGTCTCTTTGAACTTCTCCTCTTTAGGCTAAGCAATCATATTTCCTCCAGTCTTTCCTCACAGGTGGTATTTGTGCTGTCATTATTTCTGCTGTTTCTGGGACCTTCCACAATCCCATATCATGTGTGAAATGGCTGAGAGTGACAATGTATCATCTTTATCTCAGTATCGCATTGTAAGTTTATAAATGTCAGTTTATAAATACTCATATCTTCCTTACCCTGCTTGTCTCCCTTCTTTGAACAGCCCATCCCCTCCTACCCAAGCAGGGAGGTTTGACTACTGACCACACAGTGGTACCATCTTTTTCAGTCCTGTGGAATAATTCTCCAAATAATAGCCTTTGCACCAACCCTCATCCAGCAGCAGTCCATACCTGGTAAGAGCTGTGGATCCCCAAATGAAGTGAGACATTTGTCTGTTCCTGGGGCTAGCTCTTCCCTCTCACATTGTCCAAGCCTAGCACACAGATTTCTCAGGCTGTGATTTCCAAAGCAAGTGCACAGCTGAAACTACACCAAAGCATCAACCCACTCAGACCAGCTACAGACTTATCTAGAAGAAACCCTGAATGGTTCTGTGCTCATGTCTACAGAGAACCAAAATCCCAAACCACTCTGGGACCCTCCCAGCATCAGTTTCTACATGGCCCAGTAATCAGAAGGAAGCCACCAGTTGGGGTTTACAACACAGAGCATCTGAGATAGGAAATACTTGATCTGCTGGACTGCACCAGCTCCAGATCAGTACACGCAGCCTATTGACAGCCCATGCTTTCTGATGGGCCCTCTGCTGCAATGAGAAGAAAATTAAACCAAAAATTAAATTAAAAATTAATTAAACTAAATTTTTTTTAGAAGTAAACACACTGTTCTTTCTTACTAACCATGTGTTTCAGTGAACCTTTTCATACTGTACCTGTTCATTAGCACCAAACTGTAAACGTTGCAGGCTTCATTCACTGTGCAGTTTTCAAGAGTAATGTCACCTGCTCTAATTCATGACAACTATAATTCATTGTGCCTGGTAATATCATACCTAAGGTCTCCTGACCTAGCTGCTAAGCCTTAAACCCCTTCACTGTAAGCCTTGTACTACTAGAATGGAAAAAAACCCCACAAAAACAAACAGAAAATAACTCACTTCACATGTTAAAAGCTTATGGATTTGGCAGAAAATCTGATGTGACCTAAGGCACCTAAATCTGACATTAGGAAAGGTGTGGCACATCAGAGCATGCCTGTAAACTGGCACTGCCATTAATCCTGCCCTGGAGAAGAATGACTCTTGTACTGTCACAGTGCAACCTAAGACATGAGATAGCTCTGTAGCTTCCAACTCTTACAAGCCAGGAATGACACAGCAGAGGAGCTTCCTGTGCTGCTGCTCACACCACAACTCCCATCCACTCCCAGCCCTCAGTGCAAATCCCACAGGCTCTGTACCTGGTCACCAGCAGGAGATGCTTGCATAGAATGGGAGGTCTGGTCAATTCAGTCCAGAATACACTTCCTGAAGTTAGTTAAATGGCAATAACATTTCCCAGGTTGCACAATCCTGCAAGGAAGAAAGGAATAGAACTATTAATTATGAACTGTTGGTGATCACAGAGCCTGAGCATGTGTCCATTATGTATTTCCTTGAATAAACAGGAACTCTGCATGAGAAAGTGGAAGCGTACTGTGAAGAAGAGCCCCCTCCTTCTAAAGAGGAATCAGAACAGGAAAACACACTGGCTGGGTTCTCCTTATTGCTCACTGAGGCCAGAGGACCCAGTTTATTCTCAAACAAATTTAAGATCATTCTTCCAACTTCACCATTGCATACATAGTAAAAGCCATTATACATGGTGGAAGGAAAACAAAAAGGCATAAAAAGCCATGGATGGGATGGTAAGACTAATAGAGTTATCCACTACAACAGCTGCTCCTACTAAGAGACATGGTTCAACAACTAGCTTTGTAATTAGGAGGTTTCTGTAGTTTAGGCTAGAGAAAAACACGTGCAAAAGCTGAAACAAATGTGGGGGGGAATTAAAGGAGAGGCAACAGCCTGGAAGATGTGACAGATGTGCTGCAAATAACACCCCCACAAAAAATACACTTGACCATTTTATGTATTCAGTAATAGAAACAACAAAATAAAATCTTTAAAAATCAGTAATTTTAAAATAAAATGTAAGCATAGTAGCCTTTCAGCATTTTACAGATTTACTTCTATTTAGAAATCAGTCTCAAGAGCCCAGTCCCCCACAGCCACACAACCTTGGCATACACTACGTGGCAAAATGAAACCCACGAGGGGATTCTGCTGCAAACTCTCTGAAGCTGGCCTATGCAGGTCTGGTTTGCAGTAGCTGGTGCTGCACATCTTAACTCCTACGTTTTCCCCTGCAAGAGTAGAATAACCCTGTGCTATGGATCCAAGTGCACAGTGGACACAAGTTCAACAGTGCAACACAGCCACGTAGATTTTGGGGAGTAAAACCAGCCAGCGATTAAGGTGACATTGAGTGGTATATTCTATTTATTTGCAGAATTAAAGATTCTTTAATGAGGCTTTAATCTAAATTTGAAGCTCCCTCAAATCAAACTCCTCTATTAGCATTGCTGAAGGGAAAGGAAAAACAAAAAACTAAAAAAAAAAAAACAAAAAAAAACAAACAAAAAATTATTTTTTCTTCCATAGATAATAAATGCACAGACATATGTACACAGTCTCTCCTCCTTCTGAAGTGCGGCTGAAGAGTAGCCTCTGCTTCCTAAGCACAGAATTTGTCCCCATCTGGTTCCATTTTTTATTATGTTCTCTTTTTGGTTTCCCTTCTCTCTCATTCCAATGCAATTTTAATTCATTTTGTTTAGTCTGTACTTTTTATTCCCTTTCCTCTTTTTGCAGATTTCCTTTTTAATTTGTTAGAGGAAGAAACATTCTTTCCCTGGATTTCATAATACAAGCTGCTGGAAAAGGCCCATTCAGAAATCCCCCCTCTTGAACAACTCTCCTGCTCTTTCAATCCTGTTATCCCAAATAAGTTCACTCCTGGTAGCAGAGTAGAAGTGTTAGGGTTTATTTATTTAGGAATGCGTATCAGTTTATTTTTTAATTCCATTTCAAATACCTGGCACAAGCCACTGCATGGAGGCTCAAATATATTATCTACGAGCCATTACATTTAGCTTAAAACAACTCTTAATCTATCTGAGATGAATCGCTATAAGAGAGGATTAGGCTGAAATGAAAATGTCTGCAGTGGGATTTTACTAAATTGCTTTTAAATCGCATTCCCAGTTAAACAGTGCTCCAGTGAAGACTATAAACCCTAATACATCAGAAAGGCTGATTTGGGGCAGAACTCTGGCTCTCTGAAAACTTGCTGGTTTCACAGAAGCAGAGGAGCCCAGCTAAGGCCAAAGCCTTCTCTGCATATAAAACCCCAAAGCCTGAAATACGAGAGCAAAGCTCTGCAAGGCTGTTTGACTGCCCAGGAACAGGGCCCTGCTATTCCCAGCTTGCCAAGACCCTCCATGCCCTGCAGCAGGGCCAAGTGCAGCATCCAGCTCCACGTGCCGGCGCGGCCTGGCCTGGCCTGAGCCACTGCGTTCATCTTACACTGGTGTTTCTGCACTGACATCAGGATGAGGGCTCCAGGGGGTATGAGGAGGGTGAGAGAGCTGTGAAACTCACTCTGATTTTCTACATGACCAGAAAAACACTTTTTAAAACATTTGGGAAGAAGCATGGGCAGCTTTAGGACTTCCTGCCCAACGCTCAGATCTCTGATTTTCAGGCCTGGCATGGCCTTGTTACAGCACTGTCATCCCCAGCAGCTGCATTTCGTGTGAGATTGCTGCCCCCACCCCTGTCCAAACCCCTCTGCCTCTCAAGCTGTGACCCAAGGTGCAGAGTGAGCAGCTTGGCCTCCAGCCACCATTGCTGGAGCTGGCTGTGCAGCTGTCACCTCCTCCTCCCCATGCTCTCCCAGAACCACGTGGGATTTCACTTCCATACTGGGATTTCCTTTTAGTTCACATTCTGTGCACTTACCACTGTATTATACATTTTATCATCCTGAAGGTTGTTTTCTTTGTGAATTGCACTCCAACTTCGCATTTAAGATTTGTAATTAATCACAATTGCCCAGTAATTTAAAAGTAACAAATCTATATTTGTGCTAGAGTACAAAACATACATCCCATTAAAGTCTCCCTCTGAGAGCTCCCAAATTCTCCAGCACCAACTCAGATTAATTTAATTCCTGATGCAATGTGTTCCCAAGTTGAAACTCTCCAGCACAGAAAAGTCATGATGCAATTTCTCAACAGAAATCACCAGGAATGAAAGAACACCTTACAAAGAAACCGTGCCAGTAAAATCAAAGAGCTACATACTTGGTACAGCCAAAACAAACTAAAAGAAGTTTTCACTATAGTCAATTATTTTAACCTCTACTTGGAAAAGTGCTTTCTGCTATTTATTAACACTGAACACATCTATTAAAAATCCAGACCTTTAACTTATTTTATGAAAGTCTTAACAAGATGGAGAAGACTTCATGCACACTTGTAACGTGACTCCGGCCTCACTGCTGTTGTACTTGCAAGGCAGGCTCCAAGCTTTGCACAAACCAAGCTAACCCACAGATGAGCTTCCTATTTCTGTGCTGTAGAGTTCTGCTCTGAAATCCCACACTGCTTACTGCCCACTAGCACAACTGCCACACAGAGTGCTAGTGCTCCTCATCCACTGCTGCCAAAAATCAGAGAAAATACATCTGCAGAACCCTGGCAGGACAGCTAAAGAGATGTTTTAAGAGCACTAACCTGTGCTATTTGAATCTCTTGGAGGTCACCCAGTTCTGAACTTACCCAGCAGCTCCAGGCTCGTTTCCTGTGAGGAGCATGTGACACACTTCCTCACCGCACCTTGCTAGACTCACTGCGCTCACATTTTAACATCAGATTAAACAACTAAATGTCCCTCCCAACATGTAAAGAAATTCCCGATCTAATGCTGAACCACTGACATTTCTGCATAGCCAAAAAGCCCTCCTCTACTGTCTTCTGAGTCACTCCATGATTCAATGGACCTTTTTGTACTGTATATTAATACCAAATGCTGAATGCGATTCTGCCACAGTATACTCAGTGTGCCTCCCCCCAGCTTTTAAAGGGGAAACAAATGCAGTAGTGGAGAATGTAATTACACTGCAGGCATGGGAAATTTCAGTTCAAGGCTATTTGTTTATCAAATGTTCAGAGTGGTAGTGAATTGATGAATTCAAACAGATGCAGTCATCAGCAATTTTCAGAAATACTTTCATTTGAATACAGTAAACAGAAGTTTGTGTCCTATGAAAAGTAGCTTATGCCTTTAGAAGAGTAGAGATTTTCTGAGTGTGCATTCACATATTGTTATCTTAGCACTGGGGAAATAGATCTGAACATATGTCACAAAAGGAAGGACAGTAAAGTACTGTATTAGAGTACTATGTTTACAGGACTAGTCAATAGGTGGTGCTTTATCAGAATTTTATTTTTAAAGACATAAATTTTGGAAAGGCAATCTAACCGAGTGCACCACCAGGTGCACTGTCAGAGTCTGGAGGTCAAGTCTGAAGATTACCAGGTCACAGTAGAGGCAGAATGGTCACACCAGAGTCAGCAAGGAGATACTGCTCTCCTGAAGATGCTCCTTGTGGAAAACACTAAACACTTGTCAATCAAGCTAATGGAGGGGTGAAGATAAATGTGGCATTCCTTTATTTAGTGCAAGTTGAAATAACAACAGAATGCCAGGGGGACTGATCAGCCTGGCAAGGCCTGTGTGAAAGCAGTGGGTTACAGACCCACAGGGGTTTCCTTACAGACTGACTGAAAGGATCTTTGCTAGGGCACAGATTTGCTTGAGCTGTACCTAAGTGTGAATGTGAAAACCTTGAAGGTAAGAAGAAACTGAAGAGACAGTGATGCTGCAAATTTGGGATGCAAATCTTTTGGCAGCAACACTCAGTCATGGCTGTCCTGCATCCACCATTCAGTTCTCCCACTGCACCCCACAGCTGCCCCAAGTGTGCTGGCACAGTGGTTCCACAGCCTGTGCCCTGGACCACACTGAGGAGCTGATTTGGTGGTCAAAAGCTCACAAGATTTCTTTCCCCCCTTTTCTCACTTCCAGGCAAAACCAGACAAGTGCTAGTAGCAAGCTGGCTGTGCCACTACCCAGGCTGTCCCACAAAACCATGGCTACAGTGAGAGACCCAGAGCACGCCAATCAGAGCTCCTTCTTTGCCCATGGGTAGATGAATTCTCTGCAATTTCTACATAAATTAAGAGGTTTCCACTAAAATGTCATCTTTATAATTAAACTGTGCCAGATGAAGACATCAATGTTGTGAGCAGCCTCCTGGTGACCACCAGCCAGGGATTACATTCCCATCTGCTGCCTCAGAGCTTCTTACCACCTCTCACAAGTTCATTACTATTGAATGAGCCAAACTAGCTCCAGTAATTTATATCAATGGGTTAAAATAATTGGCAATGGAGTAACAATTGTTTTGAGAATCCCTCCTATCCACAGAGATGTGAGAGTAGTGACCTCTGGCAAAGGGGCAGCAACAACAGGATTTACAGAGCAGCAGCTAAATCTTAAACAAATTACCTTCAGCTAATAAAAGATACAAGTATTTTATGTGTAAACACACATAGGACACCCATGCAAAAGGAAATACATGCATGACTAAAAACCCCCAAACCAGCCCCTAAAATGGATGCTTTTGCATGAGACACACACACCCTTCTGCACCTCTGAGCTTCTGCAGCTGTAGTAGGAAAGCATGTGCAAACACATGTCTGCAGATGCACCTGCTCTGCCCCCCAAAGGTTTTGGGCCAAATGGCCAAGGTATTATTTACACTGAAAACACTTGAGAGCACTGTGAGCCTCATGCAGCTTAAGCATCTTCCCCCCGGTTAGCATGCAGAGACAGACCCCGAGCTCCAGAGGCACTGAGGGGAAGTTGAAGAGTTCAGAAAGTGGCCATGCTTGCTCTCAGCACACTGCCTCTTTGTCCTCACCCAGCTGCTCCCCCAGGAGCTTTCAGACAGCCCGGATCCCTGACAAGAGATGGGCTATTTCTCTCCATTTTAAGAAGGGGCTACGTTTACAAAGTCACTTTTAATGTGTCAGCTTCTCTGTGAGGATCTAGTCACACACAATGGGCTGTGCCAGAGCTGTGCTTGGAGCTGTGGTAGGGCAAATATACTTTTATATCCCCCCAGACACTTGGGATTGTTCGAGAGGGGAGGAATTTGCTCACCCAGCAGGTAACTCACAGCAGCCTCGCAGCCACTTTTAATCCATGCCCAAAGCAAACAGCCTCCCAGGGAGCTGCTCCAGCCAAGCTCAGAGCGCTGCATGCCCTTCAGTGGGGCCATGGAGAGGCACTGCAGGGACAGCAAAGGCAGCTGTGTGACACCGGGGACACACCGTGTCCGCAGAGCTCTGGCACAGCGGGGTTTGCTGAGTCACCGCTGACACCAGAGCATCTGTCAGCTCTGACTGTGGACCACTAGAACAAGAAGGGAAACAGCTGAAGCCTGATAAATTTCATCCCTTATAAACAAAACATTTATGCCTCCAGCCTTGTCACAGATGAGGAATGTTGGCTGCCACCTTTCAGAGGAGCAAAGCTCCAGCAGGAAATTTTGGCAGTCATGTGTGGGCCAACCACTTGCAACTAATGCTATGTCTCACCTTACATATATATATATACACATACACAAGACTAAACTATCTCTTTAGCTTCTGAGTGAAAAGCACGCATGAAGCTCTCCTTTATCGACACCTGGGTACTTCCTGGAGACACGTATTAGTAACCCTGCAGATGGCACAAGTTGTTTTTAAAGCCATAAATTGACTTCCCCTCACTTGCCAAGAGATCAAACAGTGTTTGATTTACGAATAAAGGACCACCCCAGCAGCAATAACAAGTTGCACAGTGGCCTGACAGATAAGCCACAGAAAGATGTTAAGAGAAACTGATGTAAAGCTATTTACACAAATGACTTGCTTGTCCTGTGCTATGGAGATAAGAAGGCAATCGTGGGCTCTGAAGTTTTTGGTTTAGATTAGAAACTTGCACTACCCACACATCTGAGTATACTGGATGTGAGGATACAGACTAACAGAGCATGCTGAAACCCAGCATTCAACACCAACACATACTTTCTGCCTTATAAAAACAGGCCCTATTTATTCACTGTACAGAAAATCACCCCATTCACCAACATGGCTATGACTATACACACAGACAGAACAGTGGATATGGTGAGCACTGTTTTCTATCTGGAACCTGTCACCAGCAAATCTGAGCAATTAACATCTCAGTGCTCGGGCAAAACAATCTGCACTGCCCCAGCTTTGAGCAGGGACAACACAGGCGAGTGCAAGAGCAAACCATCGTGTGGAACCGTGAACGTGCAACCACAAATAAACCAACCAAGCCCAGATCTGTCAGCCAAATCACCAGAGCCAAGCACTAATGCAGAGGTGTTCAAACTTCAAAGCAAGAGCACAGTCTGCAAGAGTTTGTTGAAAGAATTACAACCAGAAACTGGGACTTCTCAGTAGCATGTAATCCCTGCTGTTTCCATTTCCTCTTTCTCATTATCGGCACAGACGGGGGCTGAAGATTAGTAAACAGTGGGTGTTTGGGGTGAATTAGAGCATGTGTGATGTAGAGCTAGGGATCCTGGTGGCATCTGTGTGACTTCAGAGAGACGTAAATATTTAATGCTGCCCACTACATTTCTTCAAAATGATGAAATATTAACACATTCCTTGGGGGTGGGGAAAATCATACCAGATAAAACAGGAAATCTATTTTGTCCCTCATCCAGAACGTCAACAACATCTGATGATCAAAAATGTTCTGGTAGATTGCCACTCTCTAGACATGTCTGTGTGGAAAATGAAGAGTTTTTACACTGTTCCAGTGCTGTCTGAAAACAGCGGACACCCCTCCCAAACCCAACTCAAAGCCCTTTACACGGCTATGTGCATGAGATTACATTATCAGCTATCACCCCTGGGTTTAGCCACAGGTTATCCTTTCAGAGGACAGCCACATAAATAAAAGCCACTCCTAAGAAACTTACTCTTGCCTAGAAATGCCTATCTATTTCTTGAGCAAAAACTGCTGAACTGACAAGCCTTGCTCTCAAAGTTACTTGTCCTCCCTGCTCCTTTGACACAGACATTAACAGACTCCTGAAGAAATGCTCTGCAGTCCATATGTATTATTTACACATGTACATATGTATCTAATTAGATATATTTCTAAAATGAGAACTCTGTTTGTGTGGAAGCCCCTTCATATCATTGCAGATTATTTCTAATAGTCTTAGAAAGTTCTCAGGAACCAAAAAGGAAGTTTTAATAAGAGTGCTGGTTGTGGCTTCCAATAATTATTTCCACATACAACCTGATTTCTTAGTTTGTAGCTTTTTTATACAATAAGCTTGGTACACAAGCTCTATCAAAGAATATGGACTCACTCAGCAGGTCAACCAAGAGAGAAACAATCCGTGCTATCTTTCCAAAGGATATTTTCAATACTTGATCCAGTAAAATCTGTCTAGCTGTTGTTCTGGAGCAGTGTTTGCTATATTTTCCAATGGCATGCCTAGGCTTCAAGTACCTTTTCTCAGTACATAAGCATTGCTATGATGGCAAAGTTAAAATATATTTATTATTCAGCAACCTGTCTTCAGCTATTCACATAAGTCAAAGTTTTCAAATACTCAGCTGAATATTTGATGGCACATTTTTATATACTTAGTTATTTCAGTAGAAAATCTCAACTGGTTTTAAGATCACATTTGAATCTGAGTAATATTTTATAGTCAAACTCCCCACGAGCATCAGTATACATATATATATATATATGGATACATATATGTACACGCAAATAAAGCTAGACAAATCTACACCTTGGAAATCATGATCTACCAGAACACCACACATTTTAAAGCCACACAAACAATATTCATTGATAAGAGCAATTTTTCATCTTTTCACAAACCATACAATTTCATGCTGTTAGTGATGCTTAGTGCTTAGTTTATTTCCCCTTTACATTCTGAATCTTCTAGCCAAAGCTCACGTGCTCTTAATTTTTTTTTTTTTTTTTAAGAGAAAGCAAGTCCCAATCTTTGGGAACTTTAGTCCATTTCTTGCATTCTTCCCATGGGTGGTATATTTCACATCAGGAATAACTGGATGCCAAATATAGCCACAGATGGGAGTCTATGCATAGTTGCTGGGTAATTATAAAATAGAATCAGCTCCTCTGCTGTGTAACAGATGAGATTTTATTCTTTGCTCAGCTACAAGTACCAGCAATCCCATACTGATTTGAACTACACCCAAGTAAGGTGAGCAAGATCAGGTCATGCACAAGATCAGAGAATGTCTTTGTGTTTCATTGATATTTATTGACAATTATATTCTGCCAAAAAAAATAAAATAGGAGAAAGGGAGGATCAGTTTATGAATATGTATATATACTGCATATCACATTATTATTTAATTATCAGTGTAATTACTATGAATTAAGAAAGTCCACCACTGTGATTTCAGAGAGCAGTAGTTAAAAAAGTGACAGAGAATTGCAGAGTCCATGAAAAGCATCCAGATAACAGCCTTGGAGACTAGCACTCTGTTTCCTTAGACAGTGAAAAGAACTCAGCCCTGTTGTGAAATGCCACATCTCACCTACACGTGAGGGGCAGCCACAGGGGACACATCTAAGCGAGCCTGCTGACACCACTGTGCCCACCCATGGCCCCGGTCCCAAAGGATCACTCGTTAGCCAAGCAGGGAATAGCCTCAGTCCTTGCTGACAATCTGACTGCTTCATGATGGCTTTCAGCATGCAACTCCTGCAATGCCACTTTGAGCAGGAAATTTTGTCTTGCAGACCTGGGGTTACCAACTCACTGCATGTAGACTATGCTTAATCTGACAGAAAGCAATGTTTAGTCACAGCTCACCTGGCTTAGAGAGTAAACTGCTGGTTTAAAAATAAAACACTTTATATTGCCATTCATTAAAATCTGGTTTCATCAACTGCTGAAACTGAGTCAGTTACCAGGAGACTGCACTTACAAGACAAACCTCTACCTCAAAAGTGCATGGGAATATCCTATTGTTCCCACAGCCAGACAAATACAAGGAACTGGACCTCTGACACAAATTCCCATAACACACTTGGGAACTGACAGTCAGGATAGCCCAAATGGGAGGGCTGAGCTAAGCAGAGGCAGTAGTATGATTTTCTGGCTCAAAACAGCCTGGCACCTGGTCTCCCTCATTAGCAGAAGTTAAATACACAACTATAACTGAACATGCAATCATCTGTCTGCATCCCCCTCTACATTTGTTTTGTTTCTTCTTTCCTCTCCCACCAGCAAAAGGTCAAGTATATAGTAGAGAACTGAAAAATTAAATTCACAGCTTAGTTTATGGCTTATAGCTCCAAGGGCATTACCTGTGCTCAACAGAAACCCCAGACTGTGTAATTTGAAGCATGGCTGTCTGAAAGAGTGCTGCTAAAAGAGCAGAAATGCCTTACAGTCCAATTTCTAGACCATTCATCAAAGCTGGCTGGCTTTCCTGAGAGGCTGTACCACAACAGTGACCTAAGAGAACAACACAGAGAAAGCAGCAAAGACCTCCTAAAACCCCTCCTTCTTGGCCTGAAAACACAGGTCCCTTTGGGTGGGAAAGATTAGTCACAGGCACTTTGGTAGAGCCCAATGGTTCCAGCTGGTCTGTGGGCCAAGTCCCAGCAGAGTTCCTGATGGAGGATGAATTGCCAGCTCCTACTTCTGGCTCTCTCCCAGCAATGCCTCAAAGCATCCCCAAGCACTGTGGGAGTCTAAAGGTGTTTCTTCACCTGTTCCCTGTCACTACATGCTGCCAGCAGGAGCTCAACTGCACAAGCTGTGATACAGGCTGCATTTACCTACTTGATGTTTCTAGTTCAGATTTAAGTGAACTTTGTGGCATATTTAACTTTGGGCTTTTTGCTGGTAAATGGGACAATGACTAGTCTCTCAGCCTCAAATGCCAAAGCCAACACTTCGCATCACTTTGGGAAATTTGGATTTTGAAGAGCCTTGGCTGTCCCAAAGGCTATTTCCATAATTATACCCTCAAGAACTATTTAAAAGTTCTTTTACACTTGTCCTATACCAGGCGTTATTCCCTAGTGGCGGGGTCTGAAATCCTGGTTCAATGTATGTTAGAGGAAACGATGGTGATACCAGGGTCACATGCTCCATTGAGAAATTAAGAAACCACAACCTGCACAAGCCAGACTTAATACAGGAACCTAAACTGCAATTTTTGACAACGTTACTTGACAGAACCCAGGTTAATGCACCAAACAAGCCTGCAGATAATCTGAGTTTTTTCCTCCCCACCACAATCACATAACAGTGACCCTACAAAACTTTAAAGCAAAGATGCCAAGGGCATGTGGGCTTTAGAGCAGAAGGAACAGTCATCCTCCCTTCAGAGTGGTGAAGGGAGTAGCTACCAGACAAGCAGAGAAAGCTTCTACCAGAAACTCAACAGAAAACAGCTCCAATGAAAGTCCTGAAAAATGATGTCCTGACCTTTTCTGGAGCAATCCTGTTCCACTGGTGTCATCTCAGCATTGATCTTCCACAGCAACCACACACCAAGGGCAGCGCTGTGTCGCAGCACGTGCCACAACACATGGCACAGGTGAGACGGCCACAATGCACAGATATCACCATACAATGGCAGAAGGCTTCAACCCATACAGAGTAACACCACTCCAGAAGGCTGCACGTGTCTGCCCTTCTTGTTCTTTCGCCCAACCTTTTATACCCTCATGTTGATGCACTGCACCTGTGTGCCTCTCATGGCTCATGCACTGCCCCTGTGTGCCCCTCATGTTCACGCACTGCCCCTGTGTGCCCCTCATGGCTCACACACTGCCCCTGAGTGCCCTCTGCTCCCTGTGGTGGTTGGTCAGTGCCCCTGGGCACTCCCTAGCTCGTTACCTCCAATGCTGCTCACCCGTCCTGCACAGCTGCACCCACTGGGGATGAGGCTCAGCCACAGCCCCACTCCCAATTACCACAAACTGTGCACCTACAGAACTGGGTCTAAGTTACACTCATCAACCCCTCTGCTAGTTCAGAATGGATTTTTTGTGTATTTTTGTTCTTACTTCGTAGGGCATAAAGCCTTGCCTCATTAAGCAGTGGGACATCTTCTTATTTCTGTCTAAAGGGAAAAAAGTGAAAATACATTTTTGGGTGGTTTTGGGTTTTTTTACCTTCCCTTCTTGCAAGTTTTCCCATTATATTCTCATTTGCTTCTGCCTGTATCTCACAATGGATGGCCTGGAGCAAAGGCCTTGGAAGCTGTAAATGCTCTGGTGTTAGATATCATGTGGTATAATTTCTATGGTTTCTTCAGTGCCTCCCCAGTCTGGCTGATTAGTGAGTGGATGGTGAACAAACATTTCTTGAGAAGTACAAAAGCTTTCAAATAAAAAAGAGCAGTCATAAATCATTCTTACTATAAACTCCATTATTCCTCCTAAGAGGAAACTTTCTTGGGGAACTTCAAGTAACACAAAACAGAAGACAACAATGACAATTCTTTCCCTTGGAAGCACAAAATCCATCAGTGTTCTCATTTAAGTACTGCACATGATGACATCCAACTGGGTTTTACCCTGCAATTCACTCGCATTATCAGGGATGTTCTGCTAAACAACTGGCACATTTTAGATGAATAAAGAGGGAACTTGTCCAGTCATCTCAAGCTGTTTGTCAGTTATGGAACACTTAATTTTCTAGTTCCCTATAGCAGCTCAAATTAATTTGTCTTCCTCTTGACACCAGACAGCATGCACACTTTTTTTTAAGGATGCACAAATGAAAAAAAAGGAAAAGCTATAATAAAACTTGGAGACACTGATCCTGCAGAGAGCTGCTTGGAAAAGGATAACCACTAAATGAAAAAATAAATATTGCTCTAGTTCCACCTAAGGGTACAAGTAAAGTAAGTGTAAGTATGCTGCAACTCCTCAGAGTAAGATGTTTCACTTTGAAAAGCCTTATCTGGTTTAGTTTTAATTTCAAATGAGATAAGAACATGAGTTGTTCATTTATACCCAAGGGACACTGGCCAATTCAATTAAGAATAATCTATTTCAAGTAAACTGTGCCATGAAGCAATTATTTTTTCCCTCCCTAAGTCAGCTATTAAGATCAAATGAGGAACTTTTATTTGAAAATACAGTAGGAAGCTCCAAGTTATAATTATTTGTGGTTTGTTTCTGCTGAGTATTAAAGCAAAGGTTTGGGGCTGCCTGCTACCATTTGAGAGTTTTGTATTCCAAGATGCCATCAGGACTATTGAATGGAAAAGCTGAACTTTTAAGGAATATCTTTTTCTGTTTCAAAGCAGTAATGGTCTGGAATAGTTTAAAATGTAACCTGCAGACCTAAACAATGATATACTGGTAGGCGTTGCTCATGTGCCTCATTTGAATGGCATTCTCTCAAACTGAAATAATCACACAGGGATACCACCACATTGCTATCCTTTGATTTTTCATTTCATCATACTCAAATAGAAAATGTATTCTACAGGGCCCTGCTCAAATGCATTCCCTATCTCAGGGGTCTTAAAATTAAAGACAAGGCAATAAAGAGCCCACTACACTGAGTCATGCAAGCTCACTTAGTGAGCAAGTGGCTTCTTTACTTACAACACACACAACAGAGCAGCCTTTTTGGTTTACATTTAATACTTCCTTTGAAAACTATCTTCAGGAATTTCAAATGTGAAAGTAACAGTGAAAATTCTCTATTTTGCATTCCTATACCAGAAAACAGTTTTGGAAATATGTTAGGCAAGGTAGGTCAGTCAGTGCTGGGTAATGAGGACATGAGGAGAGCAATGACTGATGTGATGGTCATGGGAGGACTGATCAGTTGGAGTAAACCAAAGACAGGACAGTAGAGCTCAGTACTACATGGCTGATGCTGTCCATGTTTGCCAAACTGCAAATCAAATTGAACCAAAAGACCATCAAACAATAGTACCCTTCAATTACCAGCTGAGGAATTCTTTCCTCAGGTAGTAGGTGAGGGGGGAATAAGCAATCCTCTCTTCTACTCACCACCAGATATTTTTTGTCCTCCACATCTATCTAGCTGGTGCTAGCCACAAACAGCTAGCACCAGCTAGCTGTTCACACTACTCAAAAAGGAAGGCTCCTGATCCATGCCACACTTGCAGCTCTGGAGTGCTACTTCAACCGGAGCTGCAATCTGCCTCCAAGCACCTACAGCCCTCCTCAGGGACCAAGGCAGTTGCAGGGCAGCTAAAGGTCCCACCACTTTCAGAGCCTGCTGGTGGGGTGAGCAAATGAAGCACTGCCTGTTGTTCCCGGCAGAAACAGCACAGACACCACTTACCTGGGGAAGCATCCTCACTTAACTGTTCACATCACTGCTTTAAAAATGGCAGGGGAAAAAGGGGTGGGGGGGGGGGGAAAGGAAAAAAGAGAAAAAAAATAGAAGGGTTGGGGAAAAAATGGGAGCTCAGCCAAACTCCTCTTCTAGTCTTGAAAGAGAGAACAGGGCTTAGCTCTGAGCCACCAGGTACATGGACTGGTCTAGAGGGACACTACTTGCTGAAACTTATTTTATCTCCTTAATTTCCAAGAACAAGTATTGTAAGGATCATATTTTAGTAACACTGTACTCACCCTTTCAGAGTCTTTCTTGCCTGTGGAGATCTTTAAATCAGCAAAAGAAAAGATGAAAAAAACAAAGCTGAAAACAAAGCCAGAGTCTAGATCAGAAAATTCATTACATATTCTATGCCTTAAAAGTCAGAACCTCAGGAGAGTAAGCTCTCTGTAACCTCAGGTTCAGTGGGAAGAAACACACCCTGCTAAGCAAATCCTGCAGTGTGCTGAGCCAGTATCAAAAACCTGGAGGCAGAGGCTGGACCTGCCAGCCTCAGGCTGCTGCTGCTGCCAACCCACTCACATGTGCACTGCAGGTATCTCCCCTGCCAGGACATTCCAGGCCCTCAGCTCCACACATGCAAAGATGCCTTTCCTAAGGCTTAAAAGAGACTGTTGTATTCAGCCATATCACCAAGCACGGCTAATCTGGGATACATGTGTGAGCACTCACACTTGTGCTCCCACAGCAGCCAGCATAGCACCCAGACCCATCTTCCAAGCAAAGCTGCCCAGACAAATCAGGTTTGTACAGCTGGCAGGCTCAGCTGTTCCAGGGCATTACTCTGACACAGCTCTCTTCACAGAACACCAAGGCACATGTCTAACTGGACAGCAGGTTGTGGCAACAATAAAATAATGCATTATCCTATCTGATTTCCATGACTTAAAGGATTTCCCAACTTGCCATGCCTGCTGATGCCTTCTTAACATTTAGGGATTTGTGTCAACTGAGCTACAAAATTGAACTGTTGTTGTGGAGAATAAGCAATGGATGATCTGCAGAATGGTGCAAGGCTCCACTGACTTTTAGTTATGCTTATGCAACTCCACAGTTCCACAGCTGCTAATACTTAGCAGATGACCTGCGTAAGTGCTAGACAAAAAAAAAAAAAAATCCTACTTCACTTAAAAAACAAGCTACCAAAACAAGAGTAATGATTTTTTTCATCTGACATGATTTTCTTTTTTTTCTTCTCTGAACAGAATTGAAAAAACGCAGCATAACGAATTCAGCATAACTTATAACTGAAGATCTGAATGGTGCCTTGTTCGTAGCATTTGGATTTGAAACACAGATGCAGTTAACTCACAGCTTAACTCCTTCCATGATACTCTCTAAAGTGCTGATCTGTGTTCTTCTTAGCTTCCAGGTTTTTAGAAGTTTGCAAGTGATTTTTCTTTTTTAAACAAAGAGAGATTCAAACTTGGATTCAGTGCACAGCTTTGTCCACTGTTTTCTGCTCTTAAAAAATATGATATTAATTGTTGTGCAACTAACTGGGAATAACATCACTTTCCAAAAATTTCCTTTGCAGCTCTTGTCTTTATTTCACCAAATTATTTTCCAGATCACATTTTCTAGGTTTCTGAAAAAGTCAATGCACTACATTTTTCTTTACTACTAAACTCCCTATGAACACGACTGATAAGGGGAAAAAAAAAGAAAGATATCTCTCAGCAGGTAAGTGTAGTCTCTGTTGCCAAATGATCTGAAAATAGTTGAGCAGGGAAAGGAAGTAGTTTTATGTGTGAAGACAAAATCTTTTAGCTACCAAGGCACTAGTCTGCCAGCCAGGAGATTTATGATCCTCTCCCAGCACTATTACTGACCTGCTGTTATGAGACTTTGGGCAAAATTACCTTCTTACACTATGCTTCTCTACATACTTCAATTTTTGAAGTCTTTATTCAGAATTCCCAAGGCCATTTTCAGATATTTTAAGACTACATTTATTCCCACTGGTTTTGGGGACAAAGGCAGCCATGCTTCCCCCATAATGCACAAATATGGCAAACAGCCAGCTGGAAGGAACTGCTGGATCTCATCTAGCTCAGAGCAGGGATAACCTGCCTTCAAGCAGATTGCTCAGGCCTTACCCAGTTTGCAGACCATCTCCAACAACAGACTCCACAATCCCTCTAGACAACCAGCTTCAGTGGTTAGCCTCCTCACCCCCAAGGACCTCAGTGGAAATTTTTCTTTGAAGCAGGACTCTGTGCCAAGGAATGCAATTTCTGTTTAGGGCTCACTTCTGGCCCTGTTAAGTCAGGGTCCAGAAGAATACAGAGAGGCCTGCTCCACACTGCCTGCTCTTCATGGCAAGAGGATTTCAGCACTCAAAATATTACAGAGAGGGAAGAAGAGGGAATCACCCCTTTTCCTGAACTTATCATAAGAGAAACATGCAGAAGCTATTTTGGGCTCACTGAAGCTGCTAAGAGCATTTCTTTTAACATCTGTACAACTTCCCGTTCCAGAATATCCTGTAGTTTCTTCAGCAGGAGTTATGTGCTCAAGCTTAGCACAAACAGAAAGAGGGCTCTCATGAAAACATGGACAAGCACACAGGAGGGCTCTTCTCGTGGGCTTTAGCCCCGAAGGAAATGGTGGGAGCTCCATACATACACACACTGAGCACATTAAAGATGAGGGGTGCACATGAACACATTAAAACTCAGAAACCTCTGCTCCCACAACATCAGTAGTTTAAGGAATTACAAAACTATACATTTTAACTCCAAAGCATACTTATGTGTAATTGGATCCAAATGAAGAACACTAATGAAGTTACGGCTGAGTTAAGTGTTACAAAACAGACTCTCAAACTACTCCTTGTGCTTCCCGTTTATCTCCTTCCAGGGATTAGGAAAAACTTTCTATTCTGAGCTCCTTTGATGTCTCTGATTGAGACGAAACTGCTCCCCCGCCACTTGTGTGTCCAGCCTCAGAGACACTCTGAGTGATCTGAGTGAACTGTGCTGGACGAGGCCCAAGGACAGCTGCACTTGCAGACTCGTGTGCCTGCAAGGATGAAGAGCAACTCCAGCACCTTTCAGGGCCTTGATGTTCAGGGTTATTGCCACTGAAAAAATAACCTTTTTACTATTCAGATTTCATTCTCAGCTCAGCAGCAGTGACACAGTCCCCAAAAGGATCACAACAGAGTACTAACATAGTAAACAGTTTGTTACTACTCCTTCCTGCTCTTCAGATACCCAGAGAAATGCATGCATGTACTTGGTGAACACTGCACTATCATACTGGTCACCACAAGCACACAAATTACCTTAAACAAAGCAGCCTACTAAAGCATGATAATAGACATCTTTATTAAATTTACTCTTTAATAACGCCTTTTCTGGGCTATTTGCCAACTAACAGTTCAGCAGTTATTATTCTATAACAGGTTTTCACATACCTCTTTGAAGTAAGGAGCTAAACAAGTAGGTCTTAACTGCACACAGGACAGACAGCTGCCTTCCAGAGTGGTGGCTACCTATAGTACCCACTTCTTTAGTACTACTAAAATCTATTCCACCACCCCAGAATTTAATTATCTCCCCATATACTGGGTCTCCACACCCCTACTCAATGACAGCTAGCACCACAGATTCTGAACCAAAACAGTAAACAGTCCTTTTTATAACAGATCCCAGAGAGCAAATGTTAGAGTGCACCAGATGAAGAAAATGAGAAGGTGTTGGAGTCAAGAATAAGAGAAATCAGTAGAAAGAACACAGAAGTATTTAATTAGATTTGAATTTTGATAACACTTCATTATTGTGAAGAAACCATAATTAAGATATGTTTACCTTGGCAAAAGCATAAACTTTAAAGAAACCCACCCTTCTGCCGCATCATTATTTCATATGGTTTCTATACATAAGTCCATTAACCAGATGAATACTCAAGGCAGTTAAAAGCACAGAACATTTCTCAAAGCTGCTGCATAAAGACATTTTACTAAATTGTACATGTAGTCCATCAACAACACGTGTGCTCCAAAGGAAGCCTATGCCTTCCTGTCATGTCACAATTGTCACACAACACCAATATGCACTCTTTTCTCCCCACAAAGCAGATGGGTGTTTATATAAGCAGGGCAGAAAAGTAAATAGCTGTTAGAACTTTATGCAGTGTAGGCAATGGAGATAAATACTGCAGCATGCTCCCTTCCCAAAGGGATTAGCATTGCTCATGCTTCTCAGTGGCCTTTTCGGGGTCTGGATGTATCAGATGTAAAGATCATACTGTTATCCCAGGTGGGAAATAGCTCTTTCCACAGCCAATACCTTTTCTTAGATGCACACTTGCAGTTCTGTCTGTACTACACAGGTAAAAGCAGTGAAACCCTGCTAGGGTAGGTAACTGGGTTTTCCATTAAGAAAAAAAAAGGTTTAGTGGTCTTGTAGCCATGCAGCCCCAAAAGACTGTACCTTACTACCTGATGCCATTCAGAGAGTAAACTAATCCTGGAGAAAGCTGGAAGTGCAATTTCAGAAGAAATAGCAAGGCAGCAGCAGTAATTAGGACATAGCTAGAGAGTTTAAACTGCTTTAATTCACAAGCGTTTGGGTGAGGGATGTCAAAGCAGGATGCAGGAGAGAGTAGCACAGGGCTGAGAGGGAACTTCTCTACAGACAAGGGAGCAGCAGCTCTCGTCTTACTCAGACTTCTGAGCTACTCAGCAGAACCCCAGAGATAACTGGGAAAGGCTGAAGCAGCTGCAGCACAGGCAGAGGAACAGGTGAGCAGCAATAAGACAGAAGAGAAGGGTGGGAGGGACAGGAGCAGAGGCAGGAATCCCTAAGCTGCCAAGGATAACACGCAGAGCGACCACAGCCTCCAGGCACAGCCCCTGTCCCAAAATGCCTGCACTCCAGTCAAGGCCAGCCACAGCACTGGCGTGCCTCTGGCTTCACATTCCTCAGAAACTTGCCTTAACCAACTATGGGAATAATAATTTCATGTACAACCCAGAGAACTACTCGTTTGACAGGCAGAAGCTAAGGGCAATGTCCTGCTCAGCTTGAGGTCAGAGGATGATGAAGAGCCTCGAAGAGTGAGGCAGAAAGACACACATAATACTTGAGGAATGAAAAGCAGCGCTTTCTGGAGGAACAATAACAGGGACTCAAGAGATACTATCTCATAATCTCCGGCTATTTGCTCTCGCTCTAGCTAAACAGATCTTTAAATAACATTTGTGCATACATAAAGAGCTTTTCTTCCCCATTTGTAGCTTTCCTCTCCTCCCCTAGCCCCTCCCCACCCTCCCATACTCTCTTCCTGAATCTCTCTCTGCGTAGGGCCTCCCCCCTCACATGCTCCGGCTGGACAGAGGGCAGAAGTGCTCTGGAACAGCTGTATTTCCTCCTCATCTGCTCCTTCCCCTCACAGCAGAGGGGAAAGTACATGCCAGCTCAGCTGGCCTCGTGCTTCACAGCACTTGAAAAAGCGCACTGCCATGCCTCCCACCTTCACTGAAGGCAAGGCTCCCAAGCCGAGGCTCTGAGAGGACCTTTTCTTTTTTATGTGGCCTCCCGGGTCTCTGCACCATCCTCCCAAATTGGGCTTGGAAGAACTTGTGGAGAGAAGAAACAGAAGGGAAGGCTGACAGAGTTAAAAAGGGTGGGAATGAGAAGCAAAACACACTGCCCAATCCCCTGAAACTGAGAGCAGCTGCTTATTACAGCCCTGTCTTTGAGAACACACTTCAGGAGTAAAGGAGTAATTCAGAAGTACCTCGTGGTGGGTTCCTGAACACACACACCTTGGTGCCAGTGACAAGGGCTGTTATCACGTTTGTTTTAGAGAGGCTGCTCAAACAGGCTACGTGGTAGCTGAAGAACACCTACTCTCTGAGAAGGCACATAGCCCTGCACTCCAGAAGGTGCTCATTAGAAGATGAAACACAGCCATTAAAGCAGCAGAGGCAAACAAAGTGCAAGACAAGCTCAAACTTGAAGACTGGTCACTTGAGGTTCCCTGAGTTGATTCCTCTCAAAAAGCCCCCAAGAGACCGCTCTGTTGACTCCACCATACAGCCTAACTACACGGTCCACCCCAACATCCGCTGCAGATGAGAGCGCTTGAGGGAGACTGCAACACGAACACCTGCGTGCGTGACCAAACAAGGATGCCCAGCGTGGGTGCCACACGTGCAGGCAGCGGTGTGTGCCACGGCTCCAGCGTGAGCCGCAGCCCAGCGAGGCTCTCCCCACCCTGACACGGCAGCCAGGATTTCACAGCCGTGGCTGTAGAGCAGCAGAGATGGACAGGGATGTCAGCAGAGATGGACAGGGATGCCAGCAGCCCCGTCCCTGGCAGCCCGGGCACAGGCACGGTCCGAGGGGCCGGGGGCTGCGCCCCGAGGCAGCGCCAGCCGCCAGCGCGGGCAACGCGCCCAACCGGGGGGAAGCGGGAATGGAGGGGAAGCAGGGAGGGATCCCAGCCTGCCAGCACGGCTTCGGGAGGCAGGAGGAACGCGTCCAGCCCGAGACAGAGCAGTCTGGAAGAAAAGAGAGAAAGAGCAGACAGGCACGAGGCGACACTCGGCTCCCGACCCTTGTACCCGCACAGGGCGCTCGTCCCGCGGGGCCGGGGGTGCCGAGCCGCCCCAGCGCGGCGGCCGCTGGAGCCCTGCCCGCCCCGAGACCCCCGCCCCGGCCGCCGGGAGCCCTGCGCGGCTCCCGCAGCCCCCTTACCGCGCTCCGTGCGGGCGAGGCGGCGGGAGGGCACGGCGGGTCCCGCCGGCGCTGCAGCCGCTGCGGCGGCCGGGACATGTTGGGCCGGGCGCTATTTATAGCGGCAGGAAGCGGCTCTGCGGCGCGGCTCTGGGGCGCCGCTCCCCCGCCGCCCGCGCCGCCGCACATGCCCCGGGCCCGCCGGGCCCGGCCGGGCCGCCCCCCGCGCTGTGCCCCTAGGCCCGGCCGGCGGAGCGGGCTCCCCGTGGGACTGCCCTTCCCAGGTGGCGCGGGTGCCGGTGATGGCCCTGTCCCGTCTTTGTGTGCCCCGTGCCCAGTGGGAGTTCACAGCAGTCAGAGTTACAGAGAGCCCCTTACAGGAGATGGGCTCGGGTCCCCAGGTGCCAACGGCCTGGACTGCGACTTCGGTGGCTCTGCCGAGGACACAGCCCGTTCAGAGCCTCCCTGGTTCCCCGGCCGTGCCCTCACGGCAGGGACAGCTCTGCTCTCCGTGCCGCCCGCACTGCCGGCCCTCGGCACAGCCCCGCTCCTGCCGGCCCTGCTCCCGGGGCTCCCCTTGCCCACAGAGGTCGCAACATGTTTTGTTCTCCCGACCTGCCTGGCCCTGCTCCCGGGGCTCCCCTTGCCCACAGAGTTCTCAACACGCTTTGTTCTCCCGACCCGCCTCGATGGCCTCGATGGCAACCAGCGGGGAAGGGGTAGTGGCGCCTGGGGAATAGCGAGGCACCAGGCAGAGACACACGGTAGAGCAGAAACGTAATTAAACAGTGGGAAAGACATGCTTGCTTTTTCCCTGTTAAGGTTTGCAGTATACTGAAATGTGGGAAGGTCAATTACCCATCTCCGCAGGATGCCCCTGAAGGTATTTGCGTTTCATACCTCAATTAACTCATGCAGAGATTGCTTTGCCAGGCAAGCAATAGATTCTGTTCCCTTTCCCCCCTCAGCTTGACCAAGTTTTTCAGAAACAAAATTTCTGTTCATGTTTTTATGTCCAACACTGAGGTTTTGGATGGAAAAATGCCCAAGTGTATGTAACAGAGTAGCTTGTGCAGATAGGAGCAAGGTTTGAAGTGCAAGAACTGTGTCCTGAGTGTCTATTTGAGCCAACATTGATCTCACATGCTTTTGTCTCTGTAGGATTTCACATTTTGGAGGTGTTCAGATTATTTCTGTTTACTCCATGCGTAGACATGGTCTAGCCCAGCAGCTACATAACACTGTTATCTAAAATAAAAATGTTAGGGACAGGTGTCCTGGAGAACTGAAATATGCTCCTGATTCACTTGTAGCAACATGTCCGAGCAAGGTCAAAGACTGAGTAACCTGTGTGCTAAGTTAACCTGCTGCAACTTTCATGTTTTCCTCAGGAGATGAGCTGTTGCCTGAAGGCACAGCATTATGGTGAGACACGCTGTCGTAAGAGCAATGGCATCACTGTGCTGTCTTCAGTGGAAGGCTGGAAACCTTGCCAGGCTTTTATGTAGGTCATGTCTCGGTTTCTGTGTCATTGTATGCTTGGAGCACTACAAGAAAACACAAAAACTGGTACAATTTTTTATGTGTACCCTTTTCTGACCCATACAATGTAGATTAGCTTGCAAGCAAAAGTTTCAGTGCTCACAAATAGTAAAACTGCAGGTACTCTGTGTTTACTGTCTTTACAGTCCCAAAGCTCTCTTAAGGGGGTCACAGATCCACATGAGGTTCCTCAGCAGGGCAAACTGTATTTGGGTCATTGGTTAGCTGAAAAGTCACGTAGAGGCAAACAGCATCCCCTTGTCTACATGCTGGGGAAATACCATGTAATGTGTTTAATCCAGGCTCCATATGGGATAAATAGATACACTGATACAGATCTGCTCAGCTTGTAGGAGCTGGGAAGATGTGCTGCAATGGGAGATCTGTGCTGGGATGACAGGAAATGGTGACAACCTTTGCTAGGAAAGAATTGTCCCTATCTGGGGAATCCACTGAGTGATCCATCATTGCTGTGATGCAGTAGCCTACAAACTCCTTTGGACTTCTGCCTGCTGGTCAGGCTGGCCTGTTGTGTGGTAACACGTAAAGTTGTCCTGTCCTTGCTGTAGATAACCCACCTGCAGCCAGCAGGACTCAGCACGGCTTTCACAGTGGGCATTGGTCAGCTGAAAATGCTTCTTTACAGGTTGGCTCTTTGCCATAGCTGTGTCAGTCTCTTAGACTTTATTGTGACTGAAGTGTGATCATTTTGCCTTTTCTGTATTTGGTATTTGAATTTCAGAAAGAGATAAGTGCTCTAGAGCTCTGTTAGAAGTCAGAGTCTGTGCAACCTTAGGTGACAGAAACTTGGGAGACTTTGTATCAAATTCACAATTTTTTAGAAAAGAAAGAGAGAGGTAGTTTATAGCCAGCAGCATGCCTAGGGGCCTGGAGGCTGTGCTGGAATTTATCTAGCTCTAGTAAACATTCGAAAATGTGAGGTCTTGTGACTGGAGCCAAGGACAGCAACCTTCTAGAAGTGTCCAAAGTCAAAAGCATTCCTGATGTGCTGAACTATCAATGACTTTAAAGGTGATATCTTGCCTGTCCCCACAGTAGAAAACTCCTCCTTTCAGGGAGGCAAGGTACTCCCTGTCTCCAGCAGCAGCACAGTGTTTATGCACTGGTGTGGGTCGTGTGTTACACATTCCCTCCTGCCCTGCTGTCCCTGCCCGCTGTGGCTTGCCTCAGCTGTGGAAACAGGAACTGCTGAGTCAGCAGCCTGATGAAACTCACACTGCTTTCACACTTCTCTGGGGAGACTGCCACAGCAAGGAGGTTGGCAGCAACTTATATCCCAGAGAAAAAAAAAAAAGGAGTACTTAAACTGTCTTACAATTGCCTGAAACAATAATCTGATTTTTAAAAAACTCTCAAACTGAAGGAGGCTGTGGGACCCAAGCACTGGTGACAGATGAATGGTCAAACCTGGCACACGAGCTCATAGTCAAGTGCTTGGAGTTCAGTGAGTGTCATTTTCCTGCTCTCTCTCTTGATCTGCTCAACTACATTTTACAGAGCCGAGATCCAACTGGCTGAAGAGACAGAATAAGGACATTGAGTTCAGCTCAGCTGTCTGGTGAGGATGGAGAACAGCAGCCTGTTCTGATTACAGACTCATGCAGAGGTGAAACCATTCCCTTGGAGCTGGTGCAAGATAAAAGACTGTGAAAATTCAGATAACCCTCTCAGAAAAGCCAGGTCTCCCAAAAAGCACAAGTGCCAAAGAGGAAAGAGATTTGGCAGTGACTGCATCTCTGAGAGCAACATATCCATGGCACAGTACAGAGTAGCTAAGGTCAGCTAAATGGATGGGAAGGGGAAAGTTAACTTCCAAATGGTTTGAAAACTGGAAAGAGAGCCAAACTGAAAAAGATGGAGACATTCCAGGAAGCTATTCTACTAAGGATATAAATATGGTGTTATCAACAAGCTCAAGTGAACTAAAGCAGCTTTAGTAGCAAGAAGATGGCAGTTAACTGCTCCAGGTACTATCACTACAAAAGCAACACCTTCCCACTGAGATGCCCCATGTCTGCTTTCATTTAAGTGAGGTCTGCTTATTTCAGCACCATGATGCTTACTTGTCGTTATTTTTTATACTTATTAGAGAAATTTAACAATGTGTGATGCCTGTTTCTTGCTTTGCTTATCATGAGGTTTGTAAGTTAAAGCTCCAGGCCGAAATATGCCTGTTTAAGGCAATGAGGCAGCAGAGATGCATGCGTGGGTTGCAATTATCCAGGGTCATCTCCCTGGGGCTGCAGATCCAACCCGAGTAGGAGAGAGTTTGTGTTGAGGTTGCAAGGGGGGGCTACAGAGCTGTAAACGAGAAATCATTAGACTATACATACTTACATGTGTGCAGCAGATTTTCTGTGTCTGTGACAGAACATTTACAAGCTCCAAAGCTACTATTTTAGCAGGGGCTGACACTGAAAGCACAGTAGCAGTTGAGAAGAGGTAGTCTGCAGGTAGGTAAGGGTATTCTGTCAGTGGATGGATACTGGTAACAGGGGATCTTAGTGGTATGCAAGAAAAATGTATCATAAACGTGATCTAGGAAGGGAAAACTGAGACTGGTACAGTCCAAGTATTCAAAGCAAAGCAAAAAAAAAAGAAAAAAAAAGAAAAAAAAGAAAAACATGTACTTATTTGATGCTTGGAGAACTCTGGAGAGTCAGAGTACAATGCCTAGAATCTGCAACTTAAGAAGGGAAGTTGTCAGCATTTATTTTTTGCCTGCTGTCACATCTTTTGAGACACAACTAGTTCATCAAGAGTCAAAGTGACAGAAAGAAGATTTGCTGTGCCTATAAAACAGGTCAAACCATCACAAATGACAATTTTTGAATAAATAGTTTCAAACCTTTTTCTGAGGAAGTGGAAGGGAAGCACTGGTACTTAGCTGTGTATAAGGAGAGCTGGAGAAGCAGGCAGGTACACACGTGCACACATTGACTCTGGCACACAGATAGGGGGAATTTGGAGACCAAGACATCTGCCTTGGGAAGGCTGAACAAAGGTACTGTAGGTGCTCACCATGAATCTTGTTACTTGATGTTTATTTTTAATGCTAAGATTCAACCACCTGCTGCTCTAAGAGGATTGTTCTGTCAATTTCAGTGCCAATCCGAGGCTCTCAAATTAAGGTCCGGGCACCATTAGGCTGCAGCTCAGCTCGTCGGAGCAGGGAGCTGCTGGGAGCTCCCACCGGAGCCAAACCCAGCTGCAGTGAACATTCCCTCTGGCAGCAGAGGTGGCGCCCAGCAATGCATCTTTGGCCCTCGCTTGCAGGGTTAATGATCATCCAGGGAGGCAAAGATTACCATCCTTTAAACCGTGAGAGCGGAGCAGCGTGCTACAAGTGATCTATCACCCCAGACACACTGTTTGCTCAGGACTGCAGCTCACCAAAACACTGTCCGGCAAACACTACGCAATGCTGGGAGTGTTGCTCAAGTGCCTCATTTCCCTCTAGTGCTTCTAATGCCTGTCCTCTGCAGGCAGGACACGTTTTAACATAATACGAATAATTTTACTAAATTGTTTACAGCTGTTAGCAAAGTAGTGCTCTTGCCTTGGATAACCAGCTGGAAAAGATGAGTAACTTGTCGCAGTTGCCCCACCTATCCTTATTTATGTTTGAGAAGAAGGGGCAGCCCTGCTGGTATTGCCACACGGCATCATTTGAACGCAGAGAGGCTCCTTGCTGGCGTCGCATGCGGAGTAAACAAAGTCCGGCGGTGCCGGGCAGAGGCAGCAGTGCTTTGCTTTGGCCACCAGAGCGAGCTGCTGCTCAAGTTTTGGGCGGAGCGGCTCCGGGAGGAGCGCTCCCGTTAGCGGGCCGCGCTCGGGCACGGCCGGGAGCCGCCGCCGGACCAGCGGGGCAGGGACGGCTTCGGAAACAGAGAATTGTGTTTAATGAACACCCTCAAGGTCGAAGGCGCAGTGTGGAAACCAACCTTCCAAAAGCAGAGTAGGCTGAATTTGGAGATTATTCTAGAAACAGGTTGGATCCTTCCCACTATAAAGACAAGACTCTCCCCTTTGATGCAGCAAGATTCTATGGGTAGACTAATTCATGACAGACAGTCAGTTCAGATTTGTGCATGAAAATCAAGTGCTTAAGCATGGAGTTTGAGATATTTCTGACGGTTGTATCTAGTATTATCAGAGGAGTGACTCTGCTAATACAAAAGCCACAGAACAGATATTAAAACCAGCTTGAATGCCAAAGTTGGATACAGATTTACAGCTCAGCTAAAGCTTATTACACTGCTATTGACTTCACTGGAATAGTATCTGTTGCTTACAAAGTCAGACAACCTTATTATACATTAACATTTTTAATAAAGGGTAAAACACAACAAAACCTGGCTGACAGCCATTCACTTTTACCACTAATGCAAGTGTTTCTTTTTGGCAGTTAAATACTGCTGAGCAGCAGCTCAGACGTGCTAAGTATGGGGCCTTACGTTTTATTATCCCTGCTCTTTCCCAGTGGTTACTGATTCCTGTCAGTGAACCTTTCAGAGGCTGGCCAGATTCTGATGGTCATGATGCTCTCAGATGTTTAGGGCAGCAAATAGTTTCCAGCTGACGTTCATCCTTGCTGATTTAATTCAATAAGGCGACCAGCAAATACAGCTAATGTTCCTATAAAACAAACTAGCATAAATATGCCAAGGAGGAGATGATCAAGCACCATTGCAACAAACTTCCATTCTTCTGCAGCCTGGGAAAGAAACAAAGGAGATGGTAAAATCTCTGCAGAGCCCTGTTTGTTACAGGATTCTCGTAATTTACTATCTTGAACAAGGGGAAGGCTCTTCCCTAAGTGCCATTATTGCTATGCAAAAAATGCTCATTTTTTTCTCAAAAGCAGGTCAGTGGTTAAGAAAGCCTAAACAACCTAGAAATACAAGTTTCAACGCTAAACTAACCAGAAACCCTGGCAATTTGCTGGACAATTTCATTAAAAAAAATGTTGAAAAGCTTATTAGGCCAATTGTTGCTTCTGAAAGAAAGTTTAAAATCTTGAAAGCAAAATGCTTAGTTTGACTCAAATGACTTTTGTTTTTCCCTTGCTTTTTTTTTCTCATGAGATATCTAGTCAATTCCTAATAATTTAACCCTAACCCCTGCTTTCCATACACTCTAATGCCTTGTAAAACCTTCTTGGTAGCTCCATTAGTCTTTTTTCTAGTTGTGGGACACCACGAGCCACTTGCTCTGTACCTTTTCACTGGGAACCCAGCACAGTAAGAACATGCAGAGTGCAAGGCACCAAGTACAGCGGGGCTCATGATTTCCACCCTGGAACTCCACCTGAAGGAGTGACATGTGCTGGCCTAAAGCAGCTTCTGCTTGTGCCTTGGTGCTGCCATAAGCAGAAGAGGCTGCTGTAATTTATCTAGAGGACACTGACAATGACTACTGTTTTGAGGTGGTTCAGAAGCAAATGCAGTGAAGTGATAGCCTTCAGAACCTTTCGTTTATTTAGGAAACTTGACTTTTGAAACCCCCTGGAAGCGATATATCACTAGTGCCCAGATGACACAAACAGCTGGGCTCCACTTCCGAAGGGGGTGTTTGCTGGTAACCTGAAGACCCTCCTTGTAAGCCAGGGAGGAAGTGGAGCCCAGAGATGTTGAAGCCATGCCAGCCCTGCTGAAGACAGCAATTTGTCTGCAGAGAGGCGAAGGAGTCACGGGGAACATGAGACTACAGCCAGAGCCATCCCACATGCTCCAGGAATTTGGTCACAGGAACAAACACCGTGGTGTAAATCCTGTCGGTGGCAAGGAAGCACCTCGTTTTCAAGAGAGTGAGTCAAATTATTTTGTCAGAGAGCTCCCCTGCCTTCAGACCAGCCTGCAGCTCAACAGGAAAGGTCTATGACCACCTAGGAAGGTGAAATACCAGGACTGAGTTAGCCTTGCAAAAGCTGCGTGAGCTGTGAAAGCTGAAATAAAAGAGGGGTTAATTGTACTGAATGTGCTAGAAGGAGGCAGAGCTAGGTTTTCCTAGGGAACGCTGCCATGTGTGACTATATGCTTTTATCCTTCCTTTGGCTTGCAATGTGGAAAAAGTCAGTAATCAGAGTAGCTCATAACATACTTCATTTGGAGGGACTACTTGTATTCAGGAATAAAACAAAACCTTATCAAAATTGGAAATATAATTTGTAAGTTACATTTAACACTTCTCAGATAACACTACTAGGGTTTTTAGAGTTTGCCTTGCTTCCTGGGTTTCCAAAAGCGGCAGGATCTTACTTACTACAGGGGCAAGATGCCTGAGTGGGAGACCAAAGAAATGTGTTTTGGAACTTGCTTATAATTGTTGAAACTGGTTTCCTACTCAAAGACACTGCATCTCTATGGCTTCACATATCACATAAGAAAACCTTGGCACTGACACTTTTTCCTCTTCTATTATTTTGGGAAGCCAATATTCAATTAACATCTGTGACAATTATTTGTTGCTCTTTGTTGACTCCCTTAAGGGGAGAAGACCATCCACTGCTGGAGCCAAACCAGGGCTTGGAGTGTTTTTGTAAGGCAGGGATATTTTGCCAAAAAAGTAAGATGTAGCAACCTGAAAGCTAGAAATGAATCATGCACAAAAAAAACAAAAACAAAACAACAAAGCCTTACATTACTGGCTTCTTGGTCCGATTTCATTGTTTCTGCAATGTATTTGATTCCCTCTATAGCATTTTTCACATCTGGGTTTTTGGTAAGCGGGGAGTAGAAGTTGACAGGCACAGAACCTGACTTCCCAGAAATGTCAGAAATATCAATATCTTCTGAAAAAATATTTTTGTCTTGTTTGTCTCTTGATGGTCGTTTCATTGTAGAGAAAAACATGACGTTTGGGATTGTGTCAATAAAGATCTGCGAACAAAGGGAGAAGATGACAGTGGCTGCTCTGTGGGGCTGCGCTACAGCTGCAGCTGTGCTGAACAAAGACAGCTCTCCCCTCCCGGATCCTTCCCGTGCTGCACATTCCCTCTCCGACTGTGTCCCAGCCCACGCCTCAGTCGCACCGGGGCTTTTGTCACCTCGTGTCCCGGGGCAGAGGGAGTCCCCGCAGGCCTGCAGCGTGTTTGCTGCCGGCCACCCCCTGCCCTACACCCAGCATCCACACCTGAAGTGTGGGTGATGCCACGGAGCACATCCTCAGCTGGCACAGGCTGACAGAGCTCCAGCCATCCCATCTAACTTGAAACACATTGCCTACAAATCTGACTTGAAGATTGGACTGCAAAGAAACTCTTCTGGCTACTTAGGTTTGATTTTGCTATTATGAATGTTTGCTATACAGGTATATAAGGTTTACAGTAAGAGACTTGCTGCCAAAGCAATGTTAAGCACATGCAGCATTTCCTGCTGAAGTTTCCCTTCTGCAGAGGTTGTTTATGCTGCAGAGGGAATTTAATACAAGCTGTAACCTTAAAAACATAATTAGAAATACACAGAAAAACCTCCTTTTGTGTCATGGTTTAGTATGAACCCAGGCAGGCTTCAAAACAGCAAGGATTACTGAATAAATCAGATGGTCTTTGATACTGTCTCCCTGGCAAAGAACTTGTAATGACAGACAACCAATTTTTTCTGTGTCTTATGATTACCATTTAGACTCCTGTGCAAGGATCTCCCAAGGGCTGCAGAGCAACTCTATACTGGAAAACTACAGAGAAGATTTTGTAGCTTTTGCTAAACCATTTTTTGCAAAATGGGATGCTGAACTCAGGTATTCCCAGTGGCCTTTGTGCTCTGCACTCATGCAGGCTGGTGGCTGGTCACTGGCAGGCAGTAGTGCCTTGCAGTCAGTGGAGAATTAGGCCAGGATACATAATTTGAATCCAGATGGACATTTTCTTTTCCCATTCCCTACCTTTAGCTGCCCATGTTTTGTCTCATCTGTTCCCTGCAAGGATCTACCCCAGTGCACAATTTTGTTAATTCAAGGAGCACCTTAGCAATCTTGCTGACTTTACACACAGCTAGGTAGTAAACACTGGCTCTTGTGCTCTTTAATGTGACGCATTTACCTCCCCAATTCTTTTTGACTTTTATTAGAAGACCTGCCAATAAAATATGGAGCATTTGGTGAAAGCAGAAGGTGTGCTAAGGCACAGAGCTCACCTTCCTGACCCAGGGGGGCATGGTGTGCGTGCTGGGGGAGCGGTGGTGGGTGTTGATGACGATGACGGTGATGATAATCGAGGCGATGACAAACACCATGGTGAACAGCATGTACTTGCCAATCAGAGGCACTGCGCTGGAGGTGGAGGGAATCAGCTCCACGATGACCAGCAGGAACACAGTCAGGGACAGCAGGACAGAGATGCTGAGGGTCATTTTCTCACCTGTCGTAAAAAAGCCAGATCCCCAAAATCATTGCTGGTCCTATCAATCAGTACAGAGAGCATTGGTTTGGGAAGCAGGATGGGTGAGAGCTGTTCACACAAACACCTGTGTGCATTTGTAGTGCCATCATCTCTGCCAGCATCCAAAGCAGCAAGTAGGCTTGGCAAACCTGAGAGCCTAACAGCATCTGCTCCAGCACTAAGGTGGGAATTACCAGGAATGACTGGGCTGAGGTGTGGGTGGGTGCTGAATATTTTTACTTGCTAGGAGCATTTGGTGGGCTCTGCATTTTGAACAATGCAGCATATGCACCTTTGTGCTTGCTCCACAGCTTTCTGAGGGTTTGCTTCCCTTACTCTCTGTCTCTGGGCTGAGAGAGCAGACTAAAATCACATCTGACATCAGGTCAGTTGCTATGCATGTGGATGGTGTCAAAAATGAATTACAAAACATTATTCACACATTTTTTTAAATCCAGTTCAATTTTGTAGAAAGTTTTCCACTTTAAAAAATGCATCAAGTATTTAATAAGAAGGGGCATACACTGAAATTAAGTGGTATGAAAAGCCGACAAAAGGCAAAAAGAATCAAGGAGATGAAATGGTTTCAGGGAGCATGAGTGGCTCAGCAGAGACAAAGGAGGCCAGAACAGGTCAGAATTACTCTGTGTCACACAAAGTGATGTGTGTGTGAGCAGGTAATGAGCTCTCTGCTCTCACACAATGCAGAAGGGCCTCTGTCACCCCTGTGTGCTCATTTTACTGCAGGACATACTAACACACTGACTACCTAGGGCAAAACATAAAAATTATCCAGCTAAATCTTTAATTTGCAGAAGTTAACTGGATAGCTAGTCAGCAATTTCTGTGGGAAAGCACCCCAATTTATTTCTATCAACAGTTTCAGTTTTCAGCACTTATCCTTTCTTTGCAGAATATTTAAAGCCATTACTTTCAGTGGAAATGTCCAGTTTTAGTATGCACTGGCCTTCAAGCTGGCTGGTGGTTTCAAATACTGGGAATTTCTCAGGAATTTCTTAGAGAAGAAGAGAAATTTCTATGGAAGTAGAATGAATACGTTTTTATACCTGAATCTGTGGGTAGGTAGAAAACGAGCCCTGTTAGAAAGGAGAAGAGCAGGCAGGGGATGATGACGTTGACAATGAAGTAGAGGGGCAGGCGCTGCATGAGGAAGTGGTAGGTGATGTCCAGGTAGGGCGTGTCAGGGCAGCAGGCGTAGTAAACCCAGTGCTTCCAGCCACGGTAGTCCTTCATCACCCACTCCCCGCTCTCCATGAAGTTACTCAGGTCTGGACGATCGCTCTCCTGGCAGCAAAACACCCCAACAAATTCTTAATGCCAGGTATTCTGAGCCAAATCAAAACTTAGCAGGTTTGGCTCAGGAATGTGATTCCAAATAACTCATGCACTTTGTGGGGTTTTTTTGTGAGTAAAAAACTCTCATCTATGTTATTTTTCCTTAGAATACCAGCCTCTACACAGCATTCAACTGAATATTTTACAGAAACAGTCAGGATAGTAGACTGAAAAAATATGACAGACAGGAGATGTACCTGAGGGAACAGGGAAGGAGTCTTTGGCAGTGTAAAGTCATGAGCAGAGAAAATATACCCCCTCAGAAAACTCTAAACCCAAGAAAACAAACAGAAGTAGAACAGGCAGCACCATAAAAAGTGGTGCAAAGCTGCCAGAGGACAGACAGGAGACTGTCAGGGCACAGGGATAATATGTAAGAAGAATTTAGGAGCCAAACCAGGAAATCTTGTGTCAGATCTACAAATGAGAATTTTCTCTTTTACAGGTAGGGTCTTCTTGTTTTTCCTGTCAGAACTAGGTCATATTCCATTCTAAATCTGAGATCTCTCTTAAAAAAACACGTACAGGTCTTTGCTGCTTTTCCCAATTACAGACTCCCTGCTTACCGGGTTAATAACAACCACTGTGCCATCGTATGTCCAAGTTCCCAACTTCATGCTGCAGTTCTGCTGGTCAAAGGGGAAGTGTGTGACTACGATTTCACAGTAACTCTTAAAAATGGCTGGTGGTGTCCAGGTGATCCGACCTGTGTGCTCCAGAAGGACTTTGGTGTATTTTACAATGGCAAAATCCCCGTCTGCACTGCAGAAGGAACAAGGACATTGAAAGCAATATGGGCAGCATAATCAGCAGAGTCACAAAAGGATTTCTCTGGCTGTGGGTCAAATGACTCCCCAGTGCCTGCTCCTGGAGAGGCTTTCCCTGAGGAATTGTACCCACTGGAACAGATGTCATGGGAAAACTGTCCCACCAGGGTGGTGCCACAAGGCAGAGCTCCTCTCCCCTCCCTCCCTGAGCAGCTGGCACCCCTTACTTGTTGTAAAGAACAAGGTCTGGCCGCCAGATATCATCTGAGGGGATGCGGATTTTTTTTACGCCACCGTAGTCATCTGGATTCCATCTGAGGTTGACGTCTGTCCATTGCTAAAGAGGGAAGATTTCAGTCCCTGAGAGCCCCTCCCAGCACTGGGGTTAGTTTGAGTACTTCCCAGAAACAGCTTCTCCCTTGCTTTGGGACATGCAGGTAAGCATACACATGTGGGAGTGGGACCCCCAGCTCATTTTTTACATTAACTTATACTTTGGTATAAGAAGCTTATTAAAAAAAACCAAAAACCCCAAAAGAAAATAACACAAAGATATCAGATGCCTACTGTTTGAAATACAACCCCAAATGCTTTTCTTAAAACTCTTAGCATCTAGAGTACTTTAATCTTTAGATCTCAGTAAGAAGAAATGCTCTACTGTCTGACCCACCTCTCCAGGCTGCCCCTGAAGGTATGAGAGTGTAGTCAATTCCTTACTGTGTTGAGTGCATTTATTTGAATTAGATTAAATGCTTAAGAATATTTAGAGTTACCTGTTTCAGGCGCACATTGGTTGTCACAATCTGATTTACTTCATCCTTAAAAAAAAGGAAAGGGATAAAAAAAAAGCAGACAGTACCAGCAAGCATCAGGATTAAAGGATAAAAATGGTTTCCTTAGAAAAACACCACCATTTGGCACGATCACATGAGGCAGTGACTCAACACTACCCGTGTCCCACCGTACCACGCTGATGAGCTGGATGAGCTGCAGCCCCACGGTGACGACGACGGCCTCGCGATGGTCCTCCACAGGCCGCACCACCTTGTTGTAGTTACTGAACAAGTCCTCCACCAGGCGGGTCTCGTCCTCATAGCCCAGGGCCAGCCCAGCTGCACAACAGCCAGAAAGGACAACAAGAGTCAGGAGGGGCAGGGAAGGGCTACAGCTCCATCGGTCTGAGGCTGGCACAGAGGAAATGCTGCCAGGCAAGCTGCTGGTGGGGGATGACACCAAGTCCTCCCTGTGACAATGGCCTCCCACCAGGAGATGAACAAATGCAAACAGGCAGGATCATGAACATCAGACTGAACATCAGGAGTCTTCCAGCCTGAAACTGTGCTAACATGCAGTACTTATGGGCTGTTAAACACAGAAAATGTCCAGTCTCAGGGGTTTCTAATGTTGCCTTTTCCACCTTCAACCCCACAGACCTTCTGTGACACTGACATTAAAGGTGAGGGCCAAGCACACCAGTCATGGAGAAGCCATCACCATCCCCACTCCTTGCATCTGCAGTCTAAGTGGAACAAGAGCTCCTCTCCACAATGGGAGTTGCTGGGGTTGTGCAGGTGGTGAGAGAAGGAAACCGCTCACTGTGTGGGGTAGGTCCATGGCCGGCTCTGCCCACAGGCTGCCCAGCCTGACTTGGCTGTGCTGCGCCAAAGAGCCGTGAAAGAAAAACTTCCCAGGTGAAAATGGCAGGGAACAGCCCCGTTCCATGGGAGCCTTCGCAGTGCTGTGCATGGCACTGCCGTGCCAAGAAGCAAGGGCACTGGGGACAGACGGGCCCTGCCTCCAGAGAGCCTGGGGCAGGGGGAGCAGGCACACAATCACCTCAGATTGTAGCAGGCACACAATGTCCTCAGACTGTAGCTGCTTCACTGGTACAGGGGGGAAAGCAAATGGGAGGGGTGCCTGGGGATGTTTTTGTGTCTCCTCTCTTAAAGGCAGTGAGAGGGAGCAGAACAGTTGAGCCTCCAGTTGGCAGATTGCACCCTCGTCTCCCACTCTCTGTTGAATCCTGGGCCACAGAAGTCAACAAGAATTTTGCTGCTGACTCCAACCTAAGCTAGGGTTTCTGCTGGTTTTCTAACTGACTTTTCATCAGCTTTCACGTAGCTGAGCTGAGATTGCCAAGGGTTCTGCCTTGGCCTTGTCCTGCCATGAGATTATATTAAAGTACTTGGATGCCAATCAGAAAAGCTGTCTGTTGCAGACAGACACTGTTTGCTTCCTCTGCCAGGAGGCTGAGTGAGGGTAGACAGGAGGCATCTTTCAATGTTTAAGTTATGATTACAACAACCCATCTAATTGAAGCTCTATGCTTGATTAACGCTATTAAAATCCTTTCACATTTGCTCCCTTCTGGTGTAGCTTGGTAGGAATTTAGTATACTGCTTGAATTTTCTGAAAAGCTTTTAGGATTACAAATATTTATTCTTTTAAGGGACAGTTCAAAAAGATTTAGCTCAGTACAACACATGCAGCTGCCAATCAATTCTACCTCCTTGTCAGTCACCCTACAACTTAATGAAACTCCTTGTAATGATTTTTCCCATTCCAAGTCATGCTTACTAGATCCTTTCCCATATTTTGAAATACATGTAGCACTAAGGCAAACGGGGGCATGAAAAAAAGATTGCAGAGACAAAACCAATTAAACACAAACTTCTCCACTGAAAATATCTGGTGCCTGAAATTACAAATATCTGAGCTGCTACTTAATGCACCCCTCTAAGCTTTCTTATAAATGATTGGGTGTGTTCATAAAACCTTACCAGTGGGACAGGCCCCTCCTGGAACACATCCTTGCTCGTGCTGATGTACATGCAGAGCCCTGGAAGGAGACAACCCCCCTTCAAGGCAACAGCTGGAACACCTTACCTGTGCAGATGAGGAGGAGGAGCACACAACGGACCTTCATCATCCTCTTGCCGCAGTCATACAGATGGAGGCACGCACAAAGCACTCGGAGTCTCTTGAGAGGGGGCTGTGCTGCCAAAGCACACCCAGCAGGGTGTTGGTTTACAGCACCTGTTCTGGGAGTGACAGCTGAGGGCCACTGCCCTGCCGGGCTGGAAACGGGAGCACAGTGTGTTTCACCCATCAAATATCTTCTGTGGTTTACAAAAGGTCATTTTTTTTCTAAGTATCAATGTGGTCTGTGACTTACTAAACAAATACACACACAAATAAACTAAGAAAGAATTATCTGTAAGTAACTGAGCACAAATATATATACTGCACACACTTATATACACACAACTATCTACCTTATACATACATGATTATCTACTCTGAGCTCAACAATATCACTCAGGAACAAAACCTTGAGAGAGAGAGTCCTGTGAAGTGTTCAGCAGCATGAGAAAAGCCAGTCCATCAGTTTCCAGGAGAGGAGATGAAGCAAAAAGGAAAGATGCCACTATAAATCTGTGAATGTTCTTTGCAGTTCAGGTCATCTGGTTTCAAAAGACTTGGAAGAGGCCCAGGAGAAAGTGACAACAACATCCACAGTGCAAATTGGCTTCTGTACCTGGAACAGATAGAGAGTATGAGCCATCAGTCTGAAAGCAAGACAGAGAGCTTTGGTAGTGTCTGTAAAATCCCAAATGGTCTGGAGAAGGCAGATTTGGATTCACTTGCTGTCGCCATGATAAAAAGTAGAGAATATTGAGGCAAAAGTTGTCCACCTTAACCAAGACAGCTCTTCACAGAGCGTGTCTGCAGTGGAGTTGGGTGCCACAGGAGTGTCTCTTTGCAGAGGTCTATCCCTGTTCAGAAAAAATAGTCTGCCAGATAATTTTATACTATTGAATGTACACACACACACTCCCCCTAAGAAGTCTATCTCTGACTCTGGGGTGGTGTCCTGGGGATAGATTGCCAAATGCTAATGGTGTTCTTGCATTTTTCTCAGGCAGCTGCCATGTGGAGATAGGACATGGCTCTGGGTGACCTGCCACAGCCATTCTTACACTGTGTTCCAAATTCCCTTTTCCAGAAAACATTCCCCACAAACCCTTCCTTAGCTTTGCCTCTGGGTGACACCAGAGGTATTTTCTATTTCTGCTGTATATCCTTGGTGCTGTCTGCCAGCTGGCTTGGTGTTTCATGCTGGATGCCTTTGTTATTATTTTAATTATTTTTTAATCACTTTCCCTCACCCACCTCCCTCCAGTAAGCATCCAGCCTCCGCCTTTACATTTCTCCTCCAGTACAAACTCTCCATCTACATAACTCTGGCCTGGTTCCTGGCCAGCAACTCCCATTGTTGCAGAGATCTTGTTTCAAACCCGCGTCTGAGTGCTCCCAGCCTTTATCCCAGGCCGGCAGCTGCCGTGGAGATACAATTCCATGGAGGCATTGTGGGAATGCTGACCAGGGCCCTCCGGATCCTCTCGGGCTCCCAAAGCATTCCTGCCCACCCCAGCAGGGCTGCAAGATGGATGGGTGTTTCCACACCCTGGCACACGACAGTTCTCGGCTAGCAGAGGTGTCTGTCTGTCTGTCCTGACAGGTCTGTCCCTTGGGGCTGGCAGGTGCAGAGGGCATGGGGGCCCCAGCGGCTCTGCAGCCCCACAAGGGCTTGTGGCTCTTGCAGCCGCCCCAGCCTGGGAGCCAGCGCTGTGTTGGAAGAGGAAGGAGCAGGTATTTGTGGAAGGCCTTTGGGGAGCAGCAGCCTGGCTCTGAGAAATGTTCCCTGGCAGGGACACAAAGCCTTTTACCTCGCAAAAAACCTGAGGCAACCTGAGCTACTGCAGTTAAATATGGAGAGAGAAATGAGTGCTGCTTGTTGTTCGGCTAGGGAATGTGACCCATCATGACCGAGGTGGAAAAGCAAGGGAAGGGGCTGAGCTACACTGAATGCCTGAATTTGATCAATTGTTAGGGCGGGTATTTTTCTTTTTTCCTTCAGAGTATTCAGCGAATTTTTTGACAAACGTTTCTTTCCCACATAAAAATCCCTTTTAACATCTATCTTGACTCCAGCCTTTTCAGCTTGTTTTTATGAGCTCCCTCCCCATCCTTCACACAAACCCACTACCCCCCATAGTAAGGCAGACCAGCCTCATTCAGATGGATTGGAAAGCAGCAAACTCCCTGCTTGCTGGATGTAGGGCACAGCTCCTTCCATCCATGTGTGAGGAACAAGGGCTCCTGCCCAGGGACAGCCAGCTGTGAACCAATATTCCCGCAGGTGAGGAGCTTTGGCAGAGTGGCACTGCCCAGGCACGGGCAAGGTGGGCAGAACACCTGATGCTTTGGACAGAGTGAGGAATAGAAGGCGCTAAGTGGAATTTCTGTCACAGAATTGCGAGCAGAGAGGCAGTGCCCAGTGGAAGAGAGCCGGTGCCAGAGGCTCCAGCAGACACACGGACGACAGGGCCTGTGGGAGGGTGGAGGTGCTGAGAAGCAGAAGAAAAACTAACCAAAAGAACAGAGAAAGGTTAGAGAGTACATCAGGGAAATTAAAGGAACGAAGGCTTGAAAATAATAGCACTGTCCAGCAGTTTTAGCTTCAGTTTTCAAATGCAGTATATACCTTTTTAAATGCATTTTTGTATCGGGAAAATGGCATTGCTGGCCGCAGTAGATTATGGCAGCCCTGTAAGGCAGACGGCAGACAAACATTTGTGAGTTTGCCACGCGTCCGTTCCCAGATTTCCCAGATTTACATCCCGGCACACGTTCCCGCTGGATCCCAGCTCGGCCCCGCGGCCGCCAGATGGCAACAGCTGGATGAGGGATGAGCCGCGCACGGCTGCCCGACCGCAAACCCTCCCTGGCGAGAGAAAACGGGGAGCAAACATTTTCCACAAGAAATTCACCAGGAATTAATGCCAGTCTTGAGATGCTGGAGGACTGTACTTGCCCAGCTTACTCCAGTGCCCATAAGAATATGCTAATCATTAATATACATGTCAGAACGTATTGATAAAGATTAAATTCCTCAAATCAAGAAATCCAAAGCTGCAGTTTTCCATACTCAGATACACCTCCACCAACCCACAAAAATGTTTTATCACCACGGATGTTTGTGGCAAGTTGGGTTTCAGCAGATATTTTCTCTGTTTTCTATTACATCACCCAAAGGAATTGAAAATACCAAAAACTTGCTCAGAAGTGGTGATCTTAAACTCAGCAATTACAGAGCTTTCATGTTATGGCAGAGACATGGTGCACAGTTATCTAATCTGAATGATGCTTCTGGAAAAAAAATAAGAACTTGAGTCTGGAAAGAAAGAGAAGAACAAGGAAAAGGACCCCAGTCAAACAGGGAAACCAGATCCTAGGAGTCTCTGCTTCTGGAGGTGACATTACTATATTTTAAGTGCATATTCAGATGTAAGTATTTAATAGAGTTACTGCCAGTGCAGAAAGTGGAGCTCAGCATAACCTGAATTCTGGAAATACATGTGTCATATCCCTGCCCCATTCCATACACTGAGTGGGACCACAGGAGCATTTAGCCTGAAGTATTTCTCTGGATGCTCCCATTTACCTGTTTAGATACATCTGCCTGTTTCTAATGATGATTCTCCACTGGACTAACTGCAGAGCAGGCTGTTCAAGTTTAGCTTCACAAAAATCTGCTGGTTCAGCTCCCATGAGCTCTGACCTATTTTGGCCAGTGTTCCATAGTTCAGACTTTTGCTGAAGGCATTTTGAGGGGTGCTCCACTGAACAGCCAGGGGGAGGAAGAGGTGGCAATGCAGGGTTGTTTTAATGCTTAAAGCTGCTGCCCAGATTGACACAGGCCCTTCTCTGCTGCCCACAAGGATATAATTGACTGCAGCCCTTCTGCAATGTCATCACTCCCAAATACAAAACAAATCCTGAAACATGGGGCACACATTCCCCATATAACTCCAGCTGTGGGATGGGAGCATAAATATCCCTCTGGATGTCACCTGCTTCCCATGGAACTCCAGTGCCCCGGTGAAAGGCAGACCTGCTAAACCATCCCACATCACACCTGCAGCGAGTACAACAAGGATCAACTTCTGTGATCCTGAGGACACCTCTGTAACCTTGTGGGAGCCCCAGGGTGCCTGCCTTTGGGGTGCAGGTTCTCTCATTGCTGTTATATCTGGATAAACACACTGAAACAAGTTTGGTTTATTTTTAATCCTGCCAGTGAGCTGAGTGGCAAAGCCCTCTCCCTCCCCACATGGAGCTTCCCCTCCCTAAGCCCTCACTGGTCCCAGAAAACCCCACAGATCCCTGCAAAGCATCCCTCTCACCTGGGGCTGCAGTGTTTGCCTTCAAAAAGTCAACATCTACCTCACTGGGCTACCTGAGCCTGCAGAGTGTTTTAAAGCAGGAAATGCCACCCTCCACCACGCTCCCAGGGACAGACTTCTACTCCTGTACATGACACACTTGGAATTGTTGATATGTGCTTTACCCAGGACTGACCTCATGCCAAATACTCACTTTTATTGCTTATGCTGGGATCTTTGCCAACACACACAGAATTTTCTTGGTAATTAGTGGAAAATACTGACTTCTGTGGCTCCTGGTGTGTAGCTCTCACCTATCACACAAAATTTATTTTGCCTCCTTGGCAGCCTGCAAGATCTTGGCTGTGTTAGACAAAAGGGAACTTACAAGCTTGTATTTACAGTTGATAAAACAGAAAACCAAAAATACAGCCTAAACTCCAGCAACACCTTCAGAAACATCAGAGAGACAACTGGGTGCCTGCAGGAGGGTGGGGGCTGCCAATGGCAAGGCACGAATGGCTGGGACACTGAGCACCAGGCAGGAGTCAGGGGTGGCTCCCCTCCTCTGACAGCCCCACAGATTTTACTCAGCATTTCACATGAAGACAAATTCCAGATTTCTCTGCTCACCAATATTTGGGATTTGACAGGAGTGCAAAACACCATACTCAAGGCAGTTGGGGGAATACCTTGGTAAACACACTGCACAGCAAGGGGAGCAATGTGAGTGCAAGCCAGGCTGTGCAGGGGCCAGAGGAGCAGCCCCACAAGAGAAACTGGCACTGAAACAGTTCCAGTTTAATGAGTGTTAACAAAGCCTGGGTTATGGATCAGCCTGATTGTGAGGTTCATCCTCCTAGTAGACAAAGCTACATCTGCACGGCCTTGTCACACAGCCCTGGAGCTTGCACACTGCCTGTGCTCACACAGGACAGGTTTCAGCTCTGAAGCTCAGCACAGCAGTGGTTTGAGGTGAGAGCAGCTCAGCAGTGTCCAGGTGGTACACATGCAGCATCCAGCCCAACCACACTGCCTTCACCAAAAGGTACATTCCATGTGAGCAATTCTCTTGGTCACTTTTCCTGGCTACTTTAGGTAACCAATTCTGAAAACTTTTAATCTTCCCTTTCTTCCCTTTCTGTGCCCCCTGCACTGGCAGGTCACTGTGCACTGGGATGGTCCTGGGGAGGCTGCTGTGCTGGCTGCTGGCTCTGCAGGAGGGTTGTGGCAGCAGCAGGAGCCCCAGCCTTCACTGACACTGTCAGCAACCTGCCCACAGCTCAGGTGTGAGGCTGAACTGGCATCTGAGCTGCAGGGCAAGAAGGGAACACCACTGGGGGTTTGCCTCCCACCAAGAGAAAGAGAATGGCAGATTCCTCCTAATGCTGGGGGAGGATGGACTCAGACTGAACAGGCCAGTCCCCACTTCCATGGCAGTACCTGTGACTGCTCCTGTAGCTTCCCCACTGCCAATATCCTCACCAGTCAATGCCAAGTTGATTCTTTTCTGCAGCTTCTGACAAACCCCTCTTGGTTTATGCTACAGAGAGAGAACTTCAAATTTAACTGTGGGCAGGCCTCAATTCTTCCTTCAATGAGGGGGCATGAAGGAGCTGTAGAGGCTCAGCATTGCAGTGTATTTGAAATGGTTGAGAAGAGTGAGCATTTGGATTGCTGAGCGTGGACTGCTGGGGTCTGGGATTTTTTTGAAAAAAATTTAAACCCAAGATACTGTAACACATTTGGAAATGATGCCTTTTCTCCAAATGGCAAGAAGTACTTTCAGGAGAAGCTCACAGCTTTCCATGAGGAAGGGATTTGCAAGTGTCAATGCAACTGACCTTGCAGCAGATGTTGCACCTCCTCACATCTATTTCATTATTGGCCTCTGTCTACTTTAAATAAAAGTACTCCGCTGGACTGCAAACCTCCCTTTCTGTCGGGTAACTTGTCCTGCACCACACTGGTGGTGTCTAACTCACCTTGCAGCAATCTCAGTGCACCTGAACTCCAGCAGTTTAGTGCAAGATGTCATATGAGAGTTGTTGCCTGGTATAAACAACATATGTCCAACATCATGATGCTGGAAAACATGAAAGAGGATAAAAGAGCAGATAACAAATTAGAAGAATCTCTCACCTTCCCCTTTTTGAGAACAGAGCAAGTACTGGATTTGAGTGAGCAACAGCATGGTGCTCTGTTCAGTTCTTTTGAGTTTAGTGAATGATCCTTCAGGCAAGCTTTAGGATACACTACCTTATGAATATTAATCTATAGAATGAGTAATTTTAATAGTTGTACAATCCTATTTGCATTAGTGACAGAGTTAGTAATGAGTCATAAAAAAGAGGCAAAGAGAGAAAGCTTAGCATTCAATCTCTAGGCTTGGTAGCAAGAAAGAAAAATTACAGGCGACCTAGTGCTTGAAAATAAATCCTGGTTGTCTGCCAAATATATATTTCAAAATAAGGCCTAATTGCCTCAGGAAATACATTAATCAGAGGATCCCAGAGGCCTGAGAACCATTTGCTCCAATTGACCAAGGCAGAGTACTGATAAACACCTGAGCAATCCAAGAAGCTATACATGTCCTTGAGACAAAATATATGAGAAATACAAAAGGACATCTAAATAAAAGCTCTTAAACAAGTTCCTTGAGCAGCTTACTGACATCACTCTTGGGAGAGATCAAAGAAAAATGTTACTCTGACCATGAAACCAGCAAGAGACATTCGATAATCACTGAATCACGCTGTCCAAATTGAGATTTAGCAGGAGGCATCAAGAAGAATATCTCTGTGGTGTGGCCCAGACCATGGAGAGAGACCGGCCATGAAGAAATGATCAGTTTATGCAAGGGCTCTAGTGAAGAGCACAACTCCAAATGTCCATGGCTAAGGCAGGGGAAGGATATGCTGAAAAACTGAAGAAGAGCTGGACATAAAAGCTAACATTTATAGCTTTCCAAAAGTGACAGTGGATTGGAGGGTGCAAGTGCCACCTCTCCAATGACACTGGACAAACTAACAGTCTTATCAAATTTGTCTTCTTCCATAAAAGAATGCCAAACAATAAGTTATTTACAGAAAGCGTGAGAAAGTTTGCTACAAGAATGTAAACATCAGAAAGCTTAGAAAATCTTAAAAAATCAAAGCAACACCCCCCAGCCCTCTGGGGCACAGGGCCTTGCCTTGCTGGTTTGCTCAGCAGTCCCTGGATGCACACACACGTCCTGGCCCTCCTCCCCGTGTGTTACATAAGCTTCCCAGGGCTGAGGTGTAGTTGCTAAGCAGTAATTCTGCACGACTAAAAAAGAAACCCATGATTGCTAGGTTCACTAAATGTTTTTTTTCCCCAACTGCAATATAATTATAGCTATAATAAAAACATTGCAGAACATTCATCAGCATGCAAAAATTAGGTCAGGAACAAAGTGAGTACATCATATATGCTTTTAGAAATCTTTTCTCCTTTCCTTTGCCATTGAAGGGGGAAGGACCAGAAAAGTTTGTTATTGCATCAAATCATAAATAACAGGATTTTCCATCTTGTCGGCTCACCTGACATTAGCATAGCTCGTGTTCTTGTTTCAGAAGGCAGCTTGCTTCCCCATCACAGAGCTCTCCTAAAGCCTTGCCAGAGGTTCCCTGCCCACAGCCTCTGCACACAGAGTTTTCCCTGAGCTCTGCAGTCTGAAATGGGGGTGCCCACACATCCCTCCAGTGGGGAGCTGTAGTTTAATCCCTTTTCCCCATCTTTTCCTGTGTCCAGCTGCCCTTTGGCAAGGTGCTGCAGTGTGTGTGCCCAGCTGCCCACAGGTACCCCCAGCACTGAGACAGCACTTACTCCTCATGGAAACCAATTCCTTCAGAGAACTAATCAACTTGACAGCCCTTGCTTCTCATAGACCTAGATTATTTATTCTATTGTCACTTAACTAATACAAATATTAAAAATACCCACTTTCTTTGTTTAATTAAAAAATCAAATAAATGGAACTTAAATAATGCAATTTGCTTGTATGCAAAGCATCTGCTTGGTTAGCAAAAAAGAAATTTCAAATTCACTGTAAAGACAATGTTTTTTCTGCATTACCTCTTTAAAAGATTACCACTCAGGAAAGATCAATTTCATTACAACACTAAAAAAAACAAGACTAAAATGGAGGCTTTTGTCTATACATTTAATAAAAATATTACAATTACAGAGAATAAAGGAAACTCCCTGCATACAGATGCCTGAGATTCCAAGAAAACACTTCATTGAGTGTTGGGGTTCTCCATCCCACATTCCTGACCCTAACACAACATGTGACCCACATCCAAGAGATGTGCCCTCTGTAGGGGCAGCTCTGTTCCATGAGGGCTGAGCAGGGTGCCTGGCACACAGGGTCAGCCTTCATTAGTTGAATATTGATATTATCTGGTGTTGAACACATTCTGTATCATCCCTTGGCATGCAGTTTCCTTACAGCCCATCAGAAAGTGAGGCTTGGGGAGAGCAGGGGGTGCTGGTGCCAGCAGGGCCTGGCTGCCTGACCCCGGGTGCTGTGCTGCAGCTGCTGTCACCACTCAGGGGCAGCAGGGAAGAGCTGCATTTCTTGACATGGGTTTTTGGAGGGTGGTTCTATTTACTTTTGGGTGTGGGGGCTTGTAGGGCCTTTGCTTGCTCTGGCTTTGGGTTTTTTGTGTGTTATGTTTGGGTTTTTTGTTTGTTTTTCTTTCAGCAGTAGCTCCCCATTTAGGTTTTCCTCCTTTCCTACAGAAACTTCCATTATCATAATCACTTGTAAAACTGTGCTTGAGAGGGGGCATTTCCTGCAGGAGGCTCCCTAGTAGCTCACAAACCTTGTTTGCCCCCTGGTGCGCACTGACCATCCCCAGAGCAATCTAGGCTTGTTATTTTCCGTGGTCTTTTCTCTCCCTGATCCACCTGTCGGGCACCTCTGCTTCCAAAGGCAGCTGAAAGCACCTGCAGGGCAGCAGCTGTGTCAGCAGCACCGACAGGGAGAGAGAGGCTGGTTATTTCAGTAATTATCCCAATTACTGCCATTTACTGTGTGCTTTCTGTTACGTGCTTTAGAAAGGGCAACTACAGCCACCTAGCTCAGGTTTACTTGCACAGCTGGGGAACAAGAGCTGCCTTTTGCTCGGGTGGACACGGAGTGCCAGCACCATGGCTGGAACTGCTGGGGACAGCCCTGTCCTGGGAACACGGCCCTTCCCCGGGCTCAGCTTCTGCTGGAGCACTGCAGCATTTCCTGGGAGAACATCCCTTCTCCTGGTCGCACTGTGAGGACATCCGAGTCTGCCACGGCCGCGGCTGAGAGCTGGGTGCAGTGACAGGACAGTGCCAGGGCCAGCCAGAGCCACTGCAAGGGATCCCCAAGGGCATGCAGGAGCGGTGGATGGCCTGAGGAGCCACCCAAAACACAAAGCTGAGTGAGGAAATGCACCACAAAGAGTCAGGGCACCAGTGGGCAATACAGCATGTTCAGGAGCTGGCTTGGAGCAAGGTAGAGGTGAACATGTGTGGCTCTGGAGTGCAAGGCAGATGTGACTGAGCAGCGTGTGGGCCCCTCCTTTTGGGCTGGGGGAGGCAAGGCTATGGTCAGAGACAAAGTTTTCCATCTGTTGCAGTTCATTGCCATAAATAAAGTGATAATGTGCGCTAATTAGTGCAGGAGTTATAACAGCAAGCCACTTTCAATACTACAGATAATTGAAAAAACCCTCAAACTAAACCATACTTTAGATTCCCTCAAAACTTCCCCCATTCTGCCCCCCCAGCAGCCCCCAGCCCAGAGCAGCATTCCCCACACACTTACCTGTGTACATCCCCAGCTTCACCTTTTCCTCCCTGGCATCCTTCAATCTCCAGCTCAGGAGAGCTGCAGAAAGGCAGCTCACCCTCTCCCCGCCAGACAGGCAAGGCAGGGTGGGATGCAATGAGGCACCTTATTGCTGTCAGCTGGTTCTGACCACTAGGGGATTATTCCTCCTTGTGCTCCTCCTGCTCCAGGAGGCGTTTGCAGGGCTGACCAAAGTGTTTGCACCAGAGCTGAATCTCTGAAGTGCAAAGGAAATGTCCTAGGATGTGTCTGCATGTGAAATTTGGTGGTGTATCCATCTACTGTGGGCAGCTACAGCTGTGTAATTGTAAGCTGCCATTCCAGTTCACATAGAGGCAATTATAACAATAGATATATTTTATGAAGTAGTAGATGACTTGACAATACTTTTCTTGGTTTATTTAAGAGTTCTGAAGCCTTCTTGGACAAGGAAGAAAGGAGTTTTCAGAGTAGACAGGAGTTTGTGAGAACCTTAGCAATGTGTCAGGACCCAAAATATTTAGAATAGTCTTGTCAAAATTGGTGAAACTCTAACTCGTTTAAGTCAGAGGTTGTTCAGCATAAAAGTGCCAATGTGAGAAATGAAACAATCAGTATTTTTGAAACAAGTTCAGAAAGGAAAAATAAATAGCATGATGTTAGAGTTCTAAAAGCAAAATTTAATAAATTAATATATGCATGCCAGATAAAAATACAAAATTACAATTGAAATAGCAATAATAATAAAGGAACACTGTTCAGTATTGCAGATTTCACTGCAACCACCATAAACATCATGGAGAATTACTTAAAGTAACATTTAAAGTACAATTTTGTTTCTGTTAAAAACAAATTACTATATGATGAAAAAATGGAAAGAAACCCAGGAAGAAATCAGCCCCAGAAGAGGAAGAGAAGAATATGAAATGTCAATAAATGGCCAGAGGCTCCATTTCACAGAAGTCTGCCTTCTTTTTAGTATTAGAAACCAATTACATAGAACAAAAAGCAAATTCACAACAGGTTTACACGGAGAAACATGCTGAATTACAATCACAAACTATCCAGAACAAAGATGCTGCACCAGTTCAGTTGTTTTCTTCATGGAATGAGTCTCACCAGAACAGGGAGAACAGGGAGCAAATCATGCAATAGCTTTAGGCATTTTGTTTTTTATTTCAACATGATAAACACCCAGGATTACTAGTACTGGAAAGTATGTGTTAACCTTTTTCAACATCAGCTGAATAGCACTACAGAAACGACAAAGAGTTCCTTCATTTTTATCCTGAATACATCGAAAGCTCTAGCAAATATGGAATTCAGTGACAAGAGCCATTAAATTACTTTAAAATATTCCTTCATCCATAGAACACTGTTGCTTCCTTTTTTATTACAAAACCCCCAAAATATTCAAAATAAAATGTCTTCATTTTTTATAAGCATCTCCACCACAAGTCTCTGATAGCGGATGTCGTTCAGCGCGGCCATCGCGTCCAGCTCCGGCGCTCGCATAAGAGTTGGTCCAAAAACTATGCCCAGGTTTTCTGCACTCATCAGGTTCTCCTTTTCATGGAGCGTTACTCTGCAAAAAAAACCCAGTGATTCTCACATTTCTTCTGTGCCAGACCATGACTGTGTATGCTTGAAAATCAGGGAAAATGGACAGAAACGTGTGCCTTTCCCAGCAGGTCGCACATGGGAGCATCAGGTGAAACACTCGGGAGTGAGTGAAAGCAAATGCTGTGGGGGTTTGTGGTGACTCAGTGTCTGTCCCCCTCAGAGCACACAGACCATGCTCACCTGCACTGCATGAACAAGTCCTTTGGTATACAAGAACTACAAACTCTAGATTTTTCTTCTGTTTCTCCCTTTCTGCCTTAGTTTTTATTTGAAAACATGTCAGACTGATGTTACTGAGTTGCTGTGTCTCCAGTCTGTAAGTATTCCAAATAAAGGAGCTGTGTCTGATTACCTGAATTCAGCAGCAAGGCAATGGCCTGTTGAGCAGCTCAGCTCCTTTTAGCAAAGCATTAAACAGAAGTTTAAAAATAGGGAATTTTGTCACCTTTCTACCTTATCATTCCCCTATACCAGAAATACGGTGTGCAAAAGCGACTTGCTAGGTAGAGCAGCAACAGCTAATTTTGAACAGGGTGAAGAAAAATTAATTTCACACATCACAAGCTGTAAGGTGGAATTTTTGTTCCTATGTCTCTCATGCCTTTGTCTGTTTTAAAACACCCATTACAAATGTCATTGAAATAAAGGGACAAATCAGGCAGAAACTCAGTAGCTGAATTTTGCCTGAGGCACTCAGCAGAGTCAACACAGTCCTACTTGTAGAGGAACTACATAATGAAAAAAGGCAGAAGAGATCTTAAAATAAAGTAGTTTTTCTATGGAAAGGGAATGATTCTTATATATTGACAGTAAGTTCATGTTACCTGAGAAACTAAAATGGACACCCTAACATGCCACCTTGGTTTTGCTTTGCAAGGGACAATCCCCTGTGCCTGAGTTTTGCTGTTGTGCACAGTACCACTCCTGCCACAGGCCCTTTCCAGGATTTGGTGGGCCTTGACCAGACTTTTCTGGAGGTGCTAACACGGATTTTTGCTAAAAACGAGTGTGGCTTAGAGTTCTTTGCAGCTGTTGCACCCACCTCTTCAGATGTGCCATGAGATACCGTAATGTTTCACAGTGTGCAGGCGGCAGCAGCTTCAGCGCCTCGTGCAGAATTTCCAGCTGTTCATCTGGATCCGTGGTTTCTGAAATACAGATGTGCAATGTCACCACACAAACAGCCAGAATTCACACACAGAAAGGCAACAACCCGGCCTGCACAGGAGACAGGGTCTCACAGCTCTGCTGGGTTACTCATGGAGGATTTGTCTGTCCAAGGAGGGGCTCAGAGCACCGTAAGGATGTGACTGGTTTTGGACAAAGAAAACTCCCCAAAGCAAACTGCACTCCATTGAAAGATTCCCTGCAGCCTACTAAAAAAAATCCTCTGGCAATCTTGCTGACTGGACTGGTTTTGCACAAATAATCTACAGGTGCAACTCTGGGAGAGCAGAAGGTACTGGGAACTTTGCCATCAGTGCCTTTGGCTGTCTCCATATGACTTGGAAAAAGCCTTCTCCAAAGGAGCTGTAAGGCCAGCATGCAGTCCTTGTTTTGTACCCACAGCTACCTCACACCTTTCCAGGTGGGGCTGGTGTGAACACATCACAGAAATGCTTCAGGCAGCCAGGATGTTTGGGAGAGAGTGTCCAGCTGGGCTTACTGCTGTGCTTGTAGACCCACTTTCTGCAAGGCCAGCCCCAAAGGTGGCTTTGGGAGAATGAGTGGTTATCAGCTTAAGAAAACACTCAAAACGGACAACTCCAGAAACAAACGACATCTTATTTCTAAACATTTCCATAAATCACCTTCTTTCTGGCACCATAAAACCAACAGACTTTAAATAATCACTGTCAAGTACCCAGGACTCATGCAAGACACACCAGTGATGTAATCCATAATGTGTGATGCAAAGGAAACATTCCTGGTGACAAAGGCAAAGGAAAATGTAACCATGCCCACATAGCATCACGGTCAGGCCGTAATGTGCACTGCATGTTTACTCCTGCAATCCTTACTAAATTGGGCATGCAGGGTAAGAGCTGATGGGACAGCTACAAAACAAATAGGACAGTCCTGCACAAAAAGGAGAAAAGGCTAAGAATAAAAAGTAGACAAAAAATGTGTTACACTTACTTGCAGACTCTATGAACTTTGGGTAGGCATCATATGTGATGAGTGGAATTGGCAAATCCCTGAAGTACAGTTTAAGTGCACCAGTGATAATATTGATATCTTCATACATATTCACAGAAATATCAGCTTTTTCCCCATCTGTGTGGAGAAGGCACTGATATTAAAGCCTTGGAAATGTAAACAGATGTAGAGCAGCATTCAAAAGAAAAATAATAACTCACTTAAGCAAACATTATTGAATAGGAAACAATTACAGATTTTGGCTGTTGTACGTAAAACTGATATTCATGGTTTCAGGGTGAAAACCTCAAGCATTTTATAAAATAACACATCTTTTCTTTGTTTCAAATAATTACTAAAAAATACAGTTTGGGGTTTTTTTAGAACCTGCCTGAGTGAACTTGCAGTATCTGTCTTGTATGAAGGTATGGACATTTAGCTATTTCTGAACACACTGCATTGCAAAACAACACATTCATCAGCACTGAATGAGAAATCAGGGAGTCCGGGAAAAAAGTAAAAGGCAGAAAACCAGCTTTGTCCACAGCTCCCCTATTTTATAGGAAAAACATGTGTTCACCATTTAACTGGAACATACTACCTACTCCAAAGTGCAGAGGACACACATCCAGAACTTGGCCTCTGCAGCACATCCCCACCCTGCTAACACTGCAGATGTGCTCCAAATCGGGCCAGTCCTCCAGACAAACAGGAAAAAGAGTTTCCAGCACGGATTCTGGACTTGATTTCTACTGGGATAGAGGGACTGCAGCTGGAAACCCCTTAATTTTCCCACTGTCTTTTCTCAGAGAGAAGAGTTTGTTTTCAGTGACCTTCTTTTAGTCTGTAATAATTCAAACTTTGTTTGCACTATTGCATTCATCTTATTATTTTGGAGCTTTCATCCAGAAAGATGGATTCAAGTTGCACAGCTCTCTTAAGGCACTTCAGCACTCACCCTCTATCCCTCCCCCACCCCTCCAAGCACAGTTTGACTTGCAAACTAGGGCAGTAGTTCACAAAGCTTTGTCCTTCCTACACACATGGTTACTGGAGCACAGATACTGATGGAAGGAGAAAAGTGGATTTTTGTAATAAAGGCCAGGGTGAAGCTGATATTCTTTTGTGATGGGGTGTCTCCCCTCCTGCCAGCACCCTCCTGTCTGACTCCTTCAGAGCACTGGAGCGTGAGACACAGGCTCTGCAGAAAAACTGTCTATATTTTATACATCAGCACCAAGTTCCAGCATGCAGGAAGACTGTACCTCTGTCAAATGCCATTTTGACATCTTCAATAAGATCACTAAATCCTGAGACTCGATACAGTCCCTCAGAATTAAGACCTGCAATGAACATTTTAACAAGATTAGAATTAGTCCTGATTTTTACAGTGACCTTCAACCTGGTTCTTCTCTTGGCAAGTTTTTAATTTAAGGTAGAAAAAGCAGACATGCTTTAAAAGCCTTATCAGGTTTTTCTTCCAGAACGAAAACTTATGTGGGTTTTTAACCCTGACCATTGCAGTAGATGCCTTGTTCTATCAGCACTAAACTATATTTATAAAAATGACTTCAGAGCTGAAGGAATGTATTAAACCAATTACAGCTCATTTCCAAATAACTCAGATTAACATACTTGATGATCAGTCATTATTTCAGAATAAAGACAAGTACCCTAATTCTAGAAAAGGATACTCAGTGTGGGCTAGGGAGACTAGCAAGAATGAACACATTAATATGAACCCTCTTTGTTTTGCCACATTCATTTAATTTTTAAAATGAATATATTTTTGGAAAGATAGGCACTGATATGTAACTACAAAGCAGTAACTTCCCATTAAGCAATTTCTAGCAGAATCTATAAAAATTATAAATGGTATGAACCATGAAATAATGCACAGTATAATATTAGCTGTGCAGGGTAATTGGCAGTCATAAAATGTCTTGTGCAAATCTGTTTTGAGCAATCATACATTCAGCAGAAACCCAGATGACCCAGATCAATCTAAATGGATTATCAGTAAAGCAACAAAAGTCCATTAAGGATTCCTTACCTCTAGATTCAATTTCCCTAATGCACATATCCACCACCATTGGTCTCTTGGTGAAGTGTGCTTTTACTAGCGTGGTAAGGTCACAGCTGTACACTTTTTTGACATGCTTCAGGTCTGGCTTGCAGTCATTTGGGACCATCTTGGAACATTGCTTGTGCACATTTAAACCACAATCTGAGGGAAAAAAATGAAAACATGATTAGGCTGGTGTTTGCTGAAAATGTATTCTGAGATCAGTGCTGGGGAGTACAAATGGCTCCGGCAGGATCTGACCTCAGCTCACAGCAGTTACTTCTCTTCAGGGCCCTTAAGCACCAAATACCCGAAGAAGGGACAGCCCTGAAGTCAGAAGGATTTCCTACCCAAGACATTTATTCTGTTTCTGGGAGGTCTAACACAAAATGACAAGCTTTCCATGTGTTTTTTCAAATCAGGAGCTAGGGGTCAATTATGTTCCCCAGCATTATTACACACACTGCTGTCACAATGAAGACTTTTCTCCCAAGAAATTCCTAACACCTCCATCTTCCATGCAGCCCTGGACCTGGCACTTTAGACATCTCCTAGGGGAGATGAAGGTAGGGACTGGGATACAAACAGGCTACAATCCCTCTGCAGCGAGCTGGCAAGGCAGTGCCAGTACCTGAGCCACTTCAGGGACAGGTGTGCAGCCCTGCCCTGCCTGGAGGGGAGCTGAGCCCAGCACTGACCCTGTGCCTCTGCCCAGTGCCACCTCTGCTGTTCTGCCATGCAAGCCAGGTGCTTGCAGGAAACAGCTGAGCCCAGAGAGAACAGCAGCACATCCCAGCGAGGGAGGCTGCCATGCCCCGATGGGCACTTGGGACACACAGGGACCTCTGCTCTGCTCCTGCACCCTGCTGCCCTGCCAGCCCCAGGGCCCTGACTGCCACAGCATCAAGGGATGGAGGAGCTTGAAGGATCAATGCCCTGATGAAAATCTGTATTTCTTCTCTCACTGCAGGACTGGGTATCTATCTACTGAGAATCCCTTCCTGTTTGGTTCCTGCTGATTTTGCCAATACTTGTACCTCCATTAAAGCTCCAAGTTATGTGACTTAGTTTTTTCCAGAACAGTAAACCCCAGAATTCATGGCTAGGTTTAATTTCCACTCAGTCAGCTGCAGCCTGCTGCTACAAGCACTTTGTTTACTTAAAAGGCCTGTAAAACAACCGGATTTGTCACTTAGGATCCTCTGGTTGCAATTAAAGTTTGGCATGTCACCTTCAATCCATCAAAACTTGCTCAGATCTTGATCCAGATGCAATGGCTGATTAGAATTCTCTGGAGGTCTTTCTGTGCAGGAGTGACCTCTGTTCCCCCTGAGGAGCAGGAAATGGCCGGGCAGGGAGCTGTGGTGCTGATTTCCCTGCTGGCTGTGGCTCTGTGCTGTGAACCCAGCGTGGGCAAAGCCTCCCACCCAACCCCTGCACACACACACACGGTGCCCCCGGGCCCTCTGGGCACAGCCCAGACCCCACTGCTGCCCTGCCCTGGGGGAACAGTGCTCTGGGCACCTGGGCTCCCCAGCGCTGCCAACGAGGGAACACGGACAGCCTAGCCTTGCTGCCACCTGAGCATGCACCTAAATCCCACATTTGTCAAGGGCTCCAAGACCCCAAAGTGACCACCAAAGTGACCACACGCCCAGCATCTCCCTACCTGTTAGTTTTAGGGCACAGAACAAAGAAACTCTGAGCCTGCCAGGCAGCCACTTGCCTTTCCTTTAAATATCTGTGCCCTGTGCCACATTTTGCCTGAATTTTGAAAAACCAGGTCTCTCTGTGCTTTAAATAGGGAACCCACATTCACTGAAACATGTGACCTGAGCCCTCTAGTGAGTCACTGCCCCAGCTGTAACACAGCAAGGAAAAGCTGTTCTGGCCTCCTCTGGGTCTTGTAGAACCAAATCAATAAATGTTTGTGGAAATGCAAAGGTAAAATAAGTAATCTTTGGTGTAAGGTTTGAATGCTGTGTCATTAGTAACACCAGCACTTTTAAAAACAGGACAAAATACTGAATAGGTGCTATCAAGAAGTCTGCTTTCAAAATAAAGAGAAAAATCAGGAGTAAAATTAAAAAATAGTCAAATAATTAGAGGCAACATCTTAACACACACACAAGGGAAGCAAATTGAGACCACATAAGAAATCTTAAATCTTGACTTCCTTTATTTAGGAATAAACCTTAACATTGCAATAATAGTATTTACAAATGAAAATATAATTATTGTACATACAATTCCTAAAATTGCCTCAAAAAGCACCTCTCCCAACAAGTATGAAATATCTATCAAAAATGATGTCTACAACACTGGGATGGCAGCACCTCACTCATGAGGACTCATTAAGGATTCTGTGAGTGCAAATTAGCTGCTTCACACAAACAGCAGTATAGTTCAGAGTCACATTTCTGGGAACCCAAGGATAATTAAGAATAAAATACACCAAAAAAAAAAAAAAGAAAAAGAAAAAATACATACTCCCAAGTATCTTACACTTGAGTTAAACCAATTATTGCCTTGACTGAGATCATCTTAATTATATTTATATACAAGAAAGTTTCAATTCATTAAAATCTCAATTTACAGAGATGTTTTCATTGCGAAGACCTTGCTTCTGACAGTAATTGTGTTATTGCTAATCCCATAGAGTCAGATAGGCTTTGAATCTGACCTCATTAATCCTAGAATAATAATTACAAATGCAGAAGTCAACTTTTCTCCTCTCTCATTTGTTCTTCCTTTGCATTTGATTAGATTTTATGCACCAACCCACTGCTTAAGGGCTTATCAACACTCCTGAGAAACATTTAAAACCTGGAAATATTTCAGATACCTAATGTTTAGAAAATATGTGAGCCTTATGTCCAGGATTATTGGGCTGTGTGGTGTCCTTGTAATAACTAAGGCTTCTTGCCTCTTGTGTAAGCACAGAAAAACATCTTATTTTAGCAATTTCATATCAGTAAATATTTCAAGATTATTTCAGGGAATTTATATCAGAAGATGGAATTTTTTTCCAATGAAGAACCTGAAACTCACCAGTGCTGTGCTTCCTGAACCAAGTGGGCCTCTAGCCCCAGCTGACAATCCTTCATAGAAGGCAAACATCCATGTCTCAGTCACTTCACTCACCTCTGGTTCAGCTGATAGCTAAGGATGATGTCTTGCTAACTCCACCAAGCTCAAAAGCCCCATGGCAGGAGGTCAGTCCTCCTCTCCACAGAGCACTGGCCACGTCCCAGTTCTGTACTTAACCATACTCAACTTACTTGTCAGCCCTAAACAACAGGAGTTGTACTGCAAACTGAATAGTGTTAAATAAAACAAAGTCCTCTGTTCTCACTGCAGATGCTCTGAAAGCTCCAAAAGTCATTATTTTAGAACCAAGTGGGAAGGAAGAGGAAAGCCAAGTCCTAAATCTCCCTGCATGCTGCCGTGGGGTAGTCTTAGGACTGCTGGCCTTGTTTGCACATGAGCTTTGTAATTTGGCTGGGTTCATTAAGACCAAGAGGATTAATTTAACTTCAAACTGAGGGCCTATTTACTTTTCATTATGTCAAAATAAATCCAGAATAGCAGCTTTACTCTGGATCTAAAGTAACCAGGAGCCTTACCCATTTCTTACAGAACCTGCTGGCTGGTGAGGAGCTTCAGAGAAATCCCCCTAAAGCATTGTATCTGCTGATAAATCCTAGAATAATACAGGACAGATGTAAAAGATGCAGTCATGAGCTCTTGCAGATCAATAGTAAAACTTCTGCTGACTTCAGTTAATCAGGTTCACCTTATAGAGATGATTTCTCAGAAGTAGAATTGTAAGTCACTCTTACTGTTCCTTTTACAGTGCTATCAAACTGTGGCCACCTTTCAAATATACCACATGGACCAAAACCAATGCAGTCATAAATTCAAGAGTTTATAGGAAGTTTGGAAATTTAAGGAGGGTGCACAGACAGTAATTTCAGATGACAGGTCTGAAAGTCGGTGATAAGCTGCCCTGGCTTTAACAGCATATTGATCTAGGAGTTCAGATGGGCTGTGACATTACTTCTATGAGAAGTAGTAAATTTAAAACCAGCCTGACAATAGTTTCCTATGATGCCTAGAAAAGGTCTGGTAATGTTATAGAAACAGCTAATACTGATGTTAGTCCACAGGGCTAAGAGAACAAATAACATGTTCATATTAAATGCATGAGCAGAACCAACAGATAGATGTATGTTACTACTGCCCCATGAGCACATAATATAAGTATTTGCAGAGACTCAAATATACTCAGCTGTCATGTTTTGTTATACTGTTGATTTGAATTCAGTCAGTTTTAGATTTCCTTTGGCTGATGATTTACTGGCTAACATGGCTGCTGATCATGCTCCATCAGAACGACACCATGTGCTACATACATCACTCTAATTATATCTCCAAATTATCCCCCCAAAATTGATGCCTTCTATTGCTCTGAAGAGCAGCTTTAAGAGCTAAAGGGTAGATATACACTATCTGCAAGAAGTCTTGAAAGATTCTTCTGAGATTTGTGCTAAGTGTAGGAGGGTGGGCAGCACGGAGCTGCAGTGCTGGCACCGAGTGCTCCCTTGGGCTGGTCCATTGCAGCACCTACCAGACAGGGCAACATCCTCACACCTGAGCTGACACAGGGCTCCACACAAGCACAAAGTACTGGCATTGCTCCTTCTTGCAAGGGTGAAAAGGTTAGAAAGCCATTTGCTCTCATACATCACTCATGAGCTCATAGCTTTTCTTTAAAAATGTATCACTTTTTCTGTAGCAGAGGGAGCAGCGTTTTCTGTTTCGTGGATGCAGCGTGTTCCAACAGGCGAGGGAAGGCAGCAGCCCCAGTGGCCCACGTGCTGCACTCTGTGCTTCCAAGCACAATCCAGCAGGGTGCTGGGAAGGTCTGCCCTCTCCCTCCTCCTCCTCCTCAGCTGCATGGCTGCAGCCTGGGTGGCCACACTGGAGCTGCCACAGTGCCTCGAGCATGTGCTATGTGTTCATCTGCAGTGCACATCTGGAAGCAACCCTGGTCCCACCCGAGCCTTAAGCCACTTCACTAAGCAGCCCCATGGCAAAAATTGCTTCCATACATATGAGTATGCTCCCTAAAATCTCCTTTCATCCACATCACTGTACCATGCACTACAGGGTACATTATTTTAAGACAGGAGTTTCAAGAGGGCAGCTAGTTACTTGGCAACATAATTACCTAATGCTACCGAAAAATCAGGGCTGATGAAACAAAAAGAAAAAAAGCCCATCAAACCAGCCAATATTCCCTTCTCTCAAATCAAAAGAATACTTATATTTGTGCCTCCAAAACACTCAGTGACAATGGTTTCATTTTATAGAAGTTTTGCAAGATTAGAATCACTTTGTTCAGGAAGTCCCCAGGCTTCCTGCCACGACACCTGCCTACTCCTCGACAGCTCCCTGCCTGGGCCACTGCCTTCTTCAAGGCTTCCAGCTCTGTGTGGGCTTGGAGATAAAGCTGCTTTTAGGACTTACAGCTTCAAGAATATATAGCTGCAGAATAGCTTCCCCTTGGGAACGGCTCTGAAGCAAGGCTGAGCTGTCTGATTAGCATTTCAAAATTCCAGAGCTCATTCCTCACAGGAACACCATCAGATCCCGAGCTGGTGAACAGCTTGTCAGGCAGCACACATCTCCAACAGCATCACCACCTGCTGATGGTCAGGGGCTGCTGTCCAGCCCCTTCCCACAGCCCTGCCTTTGCTCTTTGGGTCTCTACTGGGCTGTCTGTGCCTGCATTCCCCAACCAGCAGAATCCGGTGCTCATCTCAGAAGGAGCTTGGGTGTGTTTGTAAGGCACAAGCGTGGGCACCGGGGAAGCTTTTCATGGCTGAGCCATGCAAAATACCTTGAGAGTGGGCAATGTGATGAGAACGCCTTCCCCTTCCCTTTGCTGACTTCAGTCACAAGAGCATCAGCTGTTTTTCCAGGCACAGGAAGCATGAGCACTCTGCCTGCACAATCAGTGCCTGAGGATGGGCAGGCTCCTTTGTGCTCCCCTCCATCCTTACACACCAATGGAGCAACACAGGGCTGTCCAACACAAAGGATTCATAGCAAGGCAAAACAAATAGCAAAGGAAATGGGGCAGCTGCACATCTTTCAACTGCTGGAGAAGGACATGGATGAAATGGGGAAATTAAACACTTAAGCAGTAATTCACAAAACAATTCTGCTTTGAGACTGTACTTTAGCTTTTTGAAAATGAACTCCCAGATCTTACTGTGGTTAGGGCTGGCAGCAGTATTGCTTGGGGTCTGTCAGTGGGAGCTGATTATCTGCACACTGATAGTTCAGCTGCAAATTAATTTCTATCAGCTCTTCAGAGAGAAGTTACCTGCTCCAAGGAAAGCAGAAGATAGGAAATGCTACATGTGTAGCAGGTTGAGATAGTCTGGAGCAAACCCATGAAGGCTGCAGCAATGGTGCTTTGTGTACAGCCTCAGGGGGTGGTGCTGCCTGGTGTTACTAGGAGCAACCCAAAATACCACCAAAAACATCCAGGGAAACAGATAAATAAAAAAAGTTATCTTTAAGATAAGCTAATTAATGCTTTGTAACCAGCCTGTTAAAAAAAATCTGCTTAAAGTGCTTATTGATGAGGAACAACAAGCAAAAGCGTGCAGGGAAAGGACTTGGGAGAGCTCTGATTGGCTGGAGACAGGTGCAGCTTGACAAATCCACTGATCTGCCAGTCTGCCATTCCACTTGGGCAGCACAGAACAGCATCCAGTCAACAGAAATGCTTGTCTCTGAGATCACACTACTCTGATAATGCTACTGTGAGTTACATGTTTGTATCTTCATAAAGAGAACCTGCTGGTGCACATCTGCAGATTTTCTTTGAGTATTGTTACAGTTTCTCTGCAGTCTGGGCACTGGGATGAGCCCTGTGAACACAGGAGAGCTTTACAGAGGAGGAATGCAACTAAGAATACATTTTTCTAAGTTCATTCATTGGATTTTGTTCTGGGGTAAAATCTTATGTCTTCATTAACTTCTACTGACCTTCAGTGTGTACACAAAGTGATGGCATTATAATTTCAAATACTGCTTCAATAATTTCTACTTACATACTGCAACCACCAATTAATTTCCTACAGGATCCAAATCCCAGACATCACCCCAAGTTCTAAGTTTGGAAGACCATGAAGTTCCTCTCATGTTTGGTATTTTGTATTAACCCCCAAACCTTTGCAGTCCAGGTAACACGCAACATCTCATTTCAACCAACAACCATTCATGAGGTGTCCCATGTGGTGCCTACATTTACCTCTCATCTTTAAGGCAGGAAAAGAGACAATCCTCCTTCTTCATCTACCATAAAAGCCGAACAAGGATAAGTTAGGGAGAATCCACCTTCCAGGAACTGATAATACAGGACTGCACCTGACAGGATCCTGACCACACTCAAGTCTGTGTTTTGGCAGACACACATTCAGCCATGCTGGACTGAAACAAAGCCTGACTCCAGCTGGATTTGCTAAGGCATCCTTGCTGGTTGCTATGGCATGTGTACTCTTATAAATGTTTAGTTCTGGCTGATAATTTTTTAAAGGATTGGCTTACTTTGTGTAACATAAGCTATCAGCCAGTAGAAATAAGCTGTTTTTTCCACCGGCTCTTCCTCCTTTCTGAAATGGGTGACATTTATCTTTGCTGTCCAGTCTTGGACTGTCCTACACTTCTCTTTGCATGTTTTTGTGCTTCTGCACAGAATAGGATTTTAAATGGTTGAGAGTAGCCCATGCAGTAATCCATTTCTATTTGTTAAACTCATCACTTCTGTACAGCAAATAGAGTCCTCTTGAGATGTGGGACTGTTTGCTATAAAAAGTAAATGCTTTAAAAAGTATAAAATTACATATGATCCATGCAGTTTTGCTTGTAGGTATTTTCAATAAAATGATTATACAGACCACCAAACAGATTTCGTGGATTTCCCTGAAGTGGCATTGAACCCCACTTGAATTCAAGTGGGCTGCATCCTGCTAAAAACTGTAATTTTTTTTTTTTTTAGTAGAAACCCACTCTGAAAACCAATGGCCTCATGTGGATCCTGGTTTACTGTGCCTCATTGTTTCCATATTAAAATAACTCAGTTCAGAAGCAAAAATTTTTTTAAAGCACTGTAAGACCACATAAACTTGGCCAAACTCCCACCACTCAAGCCTGAGCTCCCCTACATTGGTACATTAGCACTGTTCTGTGTCTGTGCACCTCCAATATTTCCCTGAAATGCCCAGATCTGGGCAGCTCCTGGCTCTGATGGCTGCACAGCCTCAGCTGTGGGAGCAGGCAGATACTGCTGCAGCCTCACCCCACCCCAAATCCCTGCTGGCACTTCAGCAAGCATGGTCGTACAACATGGGATTTTAAAACACAAATAAGACCATAGAAATTACTGGAAGCTACCAACACTGAGGTGAAACCTCACACAAGACAGAAAGCCCTAATTATAGTTTCTGAACCTATGAAGTCATCTAATACACATATGCTCCTTATGCTGCAAGGAGGAGAATGGATGCATGCAGTACTTATTACCATCCTCATAAGCAGGAAAGAAAACCAGATTTTGGAAGCTTTTGGAAACCCATGATTTTGAAAAATCTGCATAAACCCAGAAAATCAGCTGTACTTCAGTTAAAAGAAAAAATAAGGCAGTACAAAATAATAAGCATTTTGGATTTAATTGTAAAAGCAACAATATTAATTCCACAGTGCCATGCAGCATTGCAAGCCTTCATACTGTTTCTTTTTATTCTTTTTCTGGATCAAAGTTACCTAACATCAATCTGCAAAATATTTGGTATCTCTCCTAAATGCCCAAATGGAGGAATCTTAGGCAAGGAATAAAGATGGAACACTTACTGATTCAAGTGTAATCAAAAACATACTATCAGAAAACCAAAATCAAGCCTCCTCTTCCTCTCCTAGCACTGTACACCCTGTATCAAAATCAAGAGCAGTAAAATGTACTAACAATCTTCACTCACAAGTGGAGGACATGGCTGTAATCCTGTATTCTTAGTAGAGGGAAAATACTGAGAAAGGAAATGCCATTTTTGCATAATCATGTCTTAAAACAGAGCTGCACTCTCTAATGCATCCTGGACAGTGCAGACTGTAATGGTAACAACAAAGTATTGCATTCAAATAGTTATGGGGAAGAATTTAAAAATATTTCAATCTTATGTGGCTAGAAATGATTTTAAATATTACATCACTTTGCAGTTCTGAGATAAAAAGCCTTCTTATTTGCTTGAGACAAGACTTCAGAAAGCTTTAGACAGAGCAGATTTTCTTAAATTAGCTTGAAAATTCAGTTTCCAGGGCAACGTAAGCAGGTCTTCATACATCAACATCTCTTTGCACCATTTTTATAAATACGCTTTGCTAGAATGTCATAAAATACTTTTTAAATACAGCAAACTATTTGGATCACTTTGATCCTTTTCTCTGCCTTTGAAAGAAAGCCGACTGTCCTTTCCTTTCAGAAGAACCTTATCAATAAAACTGTCCAACTGTTTTCCTTTGGAGAGGCTTTATCCAGCAATGCCTGCAGTGATACCCATGCGTGTAATACATTTCTACCAGCACCTGAGTGTTTATGTAACATTTCACTAGGCATCCCTTATTCATCATCCCTTTTCAGTCTGCAAGTAGGAGATGTGATTTAGACTCTGTGGCATGCTGGGACTCAGCTGGTTTATATATACAATTAGCCTGAATGTCTGTTTCACAGAAGCAATGTGGAATTTGCTGGGGTCCACCTTGCACATCAAGATCCCCAATGACTTTCTCACACCTACCAATACATGGAATGGTATCAAAGAAATAAAGGTAACTATGCATCTGTCCATTTTCTCCTCCATTCTAAAAGGGTGGGGGGGAAAAAATCTCTTAATGATAGTGATTGTCTCCTCCCTGCGAGTGCTGGAGGGGTGCTGTGCATTGCCCCAGTGAGTCAATAAACAGACACCTGAAACAGCAGCAGCAGAGTGGATACATCTCCTCCTTCCACTGAGCAGGGAGCAGACTGACCCTGGCCCCGGCTGCACATTACAGAGTTACAAGGGGAGGAATGACTCAGGAAAAGAACACTGAGTGACTGTTACCTGCACATTTTACTCCCTGAGCAATGAGGCCCCACATGAAGTTGGCACAGTATTCACACCAGTGCGGGCCCCTGAACGTGTGCACCTGGAAGACAGCAGCAGAAAGAGAATTACAGAAAATGAGCCACCGTTTCACAGACATCAGCATCAATGCATGTAAACAGTGCAGAACTCCTCTTCTTTGAAGGCACCACACGCAGTTTCTGGAAGGTTCCCTTTATCACTGCAGGAAAGGAAGAAAGGAACGAAGAAAGATTTAACACCCAAGGCTCTTGCAGACCTGTGGAAAACCAGAGTCCTCCATCCTGAGCCATCCCAAGCAGCAGAACTGGGTCTGTGGGGTCTGCTCCAAGACAAGGCATAGCCCTTCTCCCAGCTCTTGGCATCCCTCTGTTTGGCAGGAGTCTGGCCACAAGGCAAAGCTTTTGCAGCAACTGTGCAAGAGTTCACTTTTCAATCTCAAATGCTTTCTGCTGTGGCCTCCTCTTCATAAGGCACTGTGTGAAATGGGTAGAGGGCTGCAAGATTCCACCTCACATGGAAAGAGTCCTGCCAGGCAAAAATACCAGTGCCACACAGAAATACTGTACATTTGCCTAGAGACTTTCCAGTTTAGAACACCTCCAACAGGAAATTAATTTTCTTCAGACTAATGCTACATATTGAAAACCCAAAATGAAAAAGAATAATCCACTGAACCAGGAAAAAATTCAAAGCTAAAGAAGAAAAAAAACCCCTATGCTTGCTTTCATTCCTGACTCACATGCTTGTTACAAATCCTGCAGCCACCATTAACTGCTTCTGATTTCATTCTGATAAAGCTCCTGCTATAGGAAACCACAGGATTCTTTACAGAGAAAATCATTACTTCCTTAGCCAGTGTAAAAGGCTTTGAGCTGCTATTTAGAATAGACAGGCTGAAAATAAAATTAGTAGCTGATGATCATAAAGAAATGAAATTTGCAGTGAAATACAGCAAAACTGCTTTAGGCTGGAGTCACTCAGCTCCTCAGAGCTGCTGAGTGGGTGTGGGAGCAGGCAGTAACCTCACGTGTGTGCAGTGCCTGGTGGGATCAGTGTGGAGCAGGAGGGAGAAGGAGCTGGGGGAAATGTTTGTTCCTGACATCTGCACACAGCTCTGGCTATGAACACTGAAAGAAAGGCAAAGTGGCCTGACTGAGGTGGCAAGTGTCCCCCATGCCACGGATGTAAGGGGCAGCTGGATCCAGCTGACACCCCCACAATGACACTGCAGAGCAGCACCCTGCAATTCAGTCACAGGAAGGTCTGCAGCGTCCTGGGCACCCTCAGAGCAGCAGACATTGCTGAGACACTCTGGAAAGCTCCTGCTGAATTCACCAAGTAATTCACAAGCACATCTGTGCCAGGTGACTCCTGACTGCCTGCTCCAAGCAAGCCCAGGTGCCCTGCCCTGCCTGTCCCCACCCACCCACCTGCCTCTGGAAGGGGACATGTGCTCCACCAGGCCTCTTCTCCCTGCAGCTCTGGCTGGCTTCCACAAAGCAAACGATGACAAGACTGTCAGCAGCTGTACTCTCCATTTTCTTTTTTCCTCTCACCACAAAGAGATTTTTCACACCATTCACTTTGTTACCCACCTGCACTACCCACATCATTTTGACTTTCTTCCGCAGACTGGTGGTTTTTATCCACGTTTTTGGCAGTGTTCTCTTCCCAGAATAAGAACATTCTAATATCCTGAAGCAAAGCATTGTGCTTTCATGCCTGCAGGACTAACAGAACTTTTTCAGAGAAAAAAAGAAGGCATAATTTGGGTCTCCCTTTTTTTTTTTTTTTGGGTCAAATTCCCCCTGAAACATACTTCTTTAAAATACTTCTTAAAAATTCCATTGAGGAAAATTGAAGCAAAATTGACATTTCACAAGTGTGGACAACAAAGAATTTCTTTTCACAATATTTTTCAGTTTTTTAAATTGTTTTGTTTTCAGTATCTCTGGTTGCACAAAGGAGGGGAATTTTGTTTTGTTCCTTAAAATGCTGACGGATACATTATTAGTTCTTTCTAAATAAAAAGAATTATATTATCCTACCTTGTGCCTCTGTGGTTGCTGATTTTGATTCATCAAACATCAAATCACTGAATGTTCTATTTGCTGAAGCATTTCCAATGCTGTCCTTAGGTGCTGGAGTCCCAGCTTGGCTTTTCCACAGCCACCCCCAGTGTTGATACTCACTAAACTTCAGATGTCCTGTCTCTAACTGGCTGTTTTAGCAATGACCATTCTTCCTTCTTGGCATCTTGCTCCCCACCACTGCCTGCATGTTTCCATCTCCTCCTGATTCTCCTTAGAAACTCTTCTGCAGGGTCTATCACATCCCAAATCTGCCACTCCAACCTTTTCCTTCCATTTTAAATATTATGAACTTTTCTAATGAGCTCAGTTCCTCTTACATTAAGTAACTATGATTCACCTAGAATGTAACACAGCCAGCTCCCCTGGTATCACCCTGGCTTTCAGCCTGCTCCTCACAAGAGTTTACATGACTCATCATCAACTTAAAAATGACAAGGACAAGGTGGACTCTCCTCTTCCCTACCGACAAACACTGCTTGTGCTGGTTGGACTGACTTTGCCCTTCAGAACCACTGCCTCAGCAGCTTAAGCACTTCTGTCTCATCCCATGCAGCCAGGCTTCATCCAAATACTGAAATGCCTTTCCATATCATCAGCTGGATTTACCCAGAGCCTGCTCTGCTCTGTGCTGCCCCATCCAAATTACTATTTCTTATCCATTATTCTGATTGCAAACTCAAAGCAGATTAAAAGGTGAGGGTAGGTTTTTCTGTGTCCCATGATGCTCTGCCTTGCTTCATCCTTATGAGATGGGAGGTTCTCTGGCAATATTAAACAGGAGGCCCAAAGGTCACCATGTCCTTCCAGCCCTGGTGTAAACGGCCCTACAAGATCAGCTCTGAAGCCTCTGCTTCTGAGGGGTTTCTGAGCAGAGCTTTCTTTTCCCAGAGCATCAATATTCCCACTTCTGTGCAGTGGAATTGGACACCTAACCCTGCCCTGCTCTGAATACACACCCTCCCTGGGAATTAAATCAGACACAGTCAGTGATGCCAGGAAATAGTGAAAAATTGGTCTTCTGAGGTAGGTCAGAACAGCCTCCAATACTAGTTAGAGAATGGGTGGGGTCTGGCAACTAAAAAGAAACACCTTAGCATCCCTTTGCTAGTTCAAGAGCCAGCACCTGCAAACAATACTGCATTTATCACATGACATTGTTTAACACAGCATTCTGATTTTATATTTAATTCCCAGTTCTAAAAACTAGCCAAGCAACTTGTCTGTTTTCAAAACTAAAAGATGATTTCCAGAAAAATTGCTAAAAACACACCCAGCAGAGTCCCAGAGATCCTGACTTAAATTACAAGGGGTTGCTTTCCCCTTGTAAAAAAGAGCATCTGCAATATGCAGATTTTACTGTCTTATAAAATGTGAGAGAACAGGATTGCCAACTGTGCCTTTACATCTCCCAATCCTTCCATTCTCACTCCCACCCAAAAATCTCCTTTTCTCTCTTTCCAAATGGGAATAATTTTGTAAAAGAATCTGGGAAATGACTGAGTGGGAGAGCAAATTAAACTGGTTTTAATCTTGATTTTCTTCTCTTGGAATTTTACAAGTTAATTTAAAACAAAAGTCTAGATAATTTTAAAGACAAATATCTGCTTCAGAAACTATATAAAATACTATTACTAAGCTGTCCTGCAAGTCTGAGGTAAGAAGAGAGCCTCATGTTAGGTTTATACCCTAGGCATTTCTATTTAGAACTCTCCTGCACTATCAACAAGGCATAATAAACATGTTACTACTGTGAACTATGTAGGAGAAGCTTTTTGCTCAGCCTTAAAAAGTATTTTCTTAACACAAGGAAAAATAGCTCAATTCTTGTGATGAGTATTAAAAAATGTTACTTTGTTTTGTATTTAAAGTTTTTTTTTTAAAGGATAAAATTTTAGGAGAACCAAATAAAAAATCAGGCAGTGACTCTGACAGCAGATTCTACCACAAGCTGTGAACTCCTCAAGCAGATCTCCCCCCATTATTTCTCAGCTCTATAAAGGTCACTGCTGAAGTTAGTTACCCTTGCATCTTGTTACTCCACTTATTTTTTATGCTTTTGGTTTTTCCAAGGCAGTTATTCAGCCACCCTTGATTGCTACATGAAGATCAGAAATAAGGCAGCAGATAATGTTTATTCTTAACTGGGAGACTTACATTTTATCACAGCAAGGCAGGGAGGAAGAGAATGAGAGAGTATCAGTGAAGAGCTGTGCAAATGTGATATGAGGGAAGATGGTGGATCAACAGAGCTCTAGCAAAGCCACTGACAGGAAGAAAATAGGGCTGGACTTGAAAAGCTATAGTTACAGAAAACCAACACTGGGCACATATAACAGAAATGTTTGGGACAGTCTGGACAAAAAAAGCCTCCTTTGTTGAGGGCTGCTGCCACGGCCCCACTGAACACTTGTTCCATCAGACCCTGCTCCCTACAGAGGACCCCTTCCACAGCCCTCCACACAAAACTGCTGCTCAGAGTGATGGGGTCTGGAAAATTCAGGCATTACCATCTGCTGTGGGATGGGATACATTACCTTGGAAAAGGATGGGAAAAATACTGCTGATCTGTACTCCTGGGCTACCAGAGCTTTACACTTCAGGCAGAAGCCTTGTCAGGGCTCAGAGAGTGCACCAGGGACTGAACACGTGTCACAGCCCAGCATTTGCACCACATGGTACTCCAAAGGTTCAGGTCTGCTGGCTATACTGTCCTTCAAACAAATTCCCAAGGATGATGAGACACTGCTGATGGTGACTGTCAGCTCAGTGGTCCTAACTGATTTGCAATTCCATCAGCTGAATTCTGCCTACTGGGGCTTTACCAAGCTTTAAACTGAATGTGGGAGACATTGTAGATCCCAATTAGAACGATGAACTCAGCCTGTATTATTAACATCTGTTTTCCCTGTCACAGCTGATTTTATCAGGCACTGAGCACACCCATGCTGGCATCCAATAGGCATTTTCATCCATCCCTGGTCCAGAGATTGCCTGGACGTGAAGAATAAAGAAGAGATGTGAGTGAGAAACTCAACCATCAGTCTGGGCAATGCTTCCATTTGTCCTTGTATCTATTATGATGATTTGATAGTGCCTCTAAAACAAGGGTTTCAAAGCACTTCAAGTATTCCAGCACATGGTAATTCTCCTGGGAGGAAAATATTGCTGCTGAAAAGTAATCTGAGAAGCAAGAAGACTGCCATGACAACCCACATGGCAGAGCAGGATCTGCAAGATAATTGCTTTCACCTGAAGGTGTAACAGAACTGAATGTAACCGAGAGCAGAGAACAGACCCTCTCCATACCTAGAGCTGACCCTGCTCAGCCCAGCTGGGGTGTCAGCCGTGGGGAGGCAGCCTGGGAGCTCCCCAGTGCCTCAGTGCAGCACCTCTGGGGAGGAGAGAGCTGTCAGAGCTCCTGTCAGAGCTGCCTGCCTCACCCAGAGCGTGCGGCATAAATAGCCTGGCCCTCACTGCTGGGGGCACGGGGAATGTGGGGCAGGACATCTCCCTCTGCATCCTCACCCACTTGGAGCCAGAAGCGCTGTCAGACCTTGTTTGCTCTCTGCTTTGCACTGCCTGTGTCAGCAGAGAGGGAACAACTGCAAATTGAGGTTAGCTTGTGCTGTAGAAGAGCAGAAGTGAAAAATGAGAATTGCAGGTTGTTGGCTTTTCTGCTTGTAAATTGAATGAAAGTGGCCACCTTTCTTTCAGGATGAAAAGCTGATTTTCTTTGAATTGATATCTGGAAATGGGAACATTTTGTATTTTATTTGAGGTCAAACTTACTCGATACATGCCTCCATACAAAAAATTCTGAAACTAGAGGTGAAAATTGAAAATAATCCTTAGAATTACATACGTACCTTATGTATAAATAGAATATAAACCCCTGAGAGATTCCTAAATGAATGCTTTTGTCAGGATTCTAAGGCTAATATGGAGGAAAAGCTGTTGATGAGAGAGCATAACATGCATTAGAAGCTTCTAGAGACAAAGTCCCAGTCCTCCTGAGAGGAGCACTTCCCAGCCTTACCAGAGAAATGAACTGGTCTGGCTTTGGGCTGTGCACCAGCCAAACTCACAGGATCCACACGTGCAGACTAAAAAAACTGCTGGTGTGGTGGGAAGGAATTACAGCCCAAATAAATTAAGTATTTAGAAGAAAGGCTTTCTTTCTCTCTTATTTTTTATCAGTGGCAAAGCCTGAATTCAGAGACTAGCACTGGAAAACCAGAAAGGTTTAAATAACATTGTGCTATTTGGAACCTGCTTTGGGGAAAAAAAGTGCAGGGAACATTAAATAAATACTTTAGGAGGCTAAAATCCATCAATGCCTAAAAGCTTTTCTGGACTGAACAGTCTTATGAGTTTCAGAAGGAACAATATAGAGCAGATGAGGTCTTCACAGAAGTTTTGTAGAAGTTTTTTTTCCAGTTATGTTCTCCAGGTATTTTCCCTGCCTTTGAACCATTTTTCCTCCTCAAGTCCTAGGAGTCTATAGAAACATTAAATTTCCTGAGGTGTTCTTATCTGTGGGAACACACACTGGCTCTCCCCAGGGATTATGCTAGAGGCACCCAGCTCTCTCTGAATATTCACTTATTAGTGCAGTGGCTCAATTAAAGATATTTCAAAAATATGTCCAGTGCCAGTTCTGTTCCTAATAAAAAATCCAGCATCTTCTTTTCAGTGGAACTAGATCAATTTACCCCAAATCAGCATCTGCCCCAGTTTTCAGAACATCAGAAATAGAAATGAGTTCATGTCAGAAGTCACAGAAAAATGGCTCTGCTTAATATAGTAAGAGTTTGTTATAGTTTCTGGCCTTTTTGAAGCACTTCTGCATTTTCCATCTCCCAGTTTCCCAGTGTTTAGGCATGGCTCTACTGGGAAGCTCTCTAGAATAAGATGTGGCATGGAAGTGATTTGCTGTGACTTCTTACACTAGCAAAGCACCCAGCGCAGATGCAACTACACCAGTAAAACCTGGGCCAGGGCCAGGTGGGTTATTTGTTTCCAAGATGTGATACAAGTTTCATTGGCAGAGTAACTCTTGTTAATATCAGCAGTCCCATCACTGAAATGATGCTTGAGTCTGTCTATACCAGCAAAGTCTTTCCAGGGACTGGTCCTCCCTCACCTGAGCCTTCGCTCCTTGTGCATATTTAAGGTTACATTCTACTTCCAGTTACTTCTGGAAAACCATGCTGTCTCTGGCCTGGAGCTCCCCATTTGGCCTTTCAAGTGGGTCATCCTCTAAGAGAAAGCCAGGACATTGCTTCAGTCGAGGAGGCGGTGAGGAATCCCAGCTAACAAGGCTCATCAGGCACCTTGGCTGACTCACTTGAGCACCCATAGAGAAACATCTCTCTGGAAGAACTGTTGGCTTGAAAGGGAATTATGTTGTTAATCTTGACTGATTAAGCAAGAAGTCTTGCAATTGTTATTTTTTACTGTGCCCTCAGCACTAGTAAGACAGTGACTAAGAGGCAGCACTGCACAGAGAGATAGCAAAAAATAAATCTTCTGGAGATAGATGTGGTTTGTGAAAGGCAAGAGAGAAACAAGGCACTATCCTGGGGAAAATGGTGCATGGAAGCACAGCTCTCAGCCCAGCCCTGGCAGGCACTGACACCTTCTTGCTCCAGTGAAGCACCATGGACTAACCGAGGCAGAAGAGTGGCTTGTGCCTTGCACTAGGGGCAGCAAGGAAACACCTGCAGGCTGCTCTGCTGCCTCAAGGCACCAGGAGCCAGAGATGTCTGAAGGAATACCTGTAACCAGCCAAGGGAGCTAAAACTTCCCCAGGGCCTATGAGTCACAATGCTGAAGGCGAGTGAAGACCTTTAAGGTGTTTTGTCCAGGCTTATTTTAAATTTGCCAAGTGATGAGGAGCTTATTGCACTGAGTAACAAATTTCACAACCCAGGAGATTTCTTGCTGTTAATCTCCGATTTTCACCTTCCTTTTAAGCCATCATCCCGTAAGTCCCAGCTCCTTTTCCACCACTCCCCGCCTTATCAAGAACATTTTTCAAGCACAGCTTTATCTCTTTCCCCAGCCCCATGCAAACACAAACAGCAGGCAGAGGAGTGAGGTCAGTGCTCAAAGCACAGCACCAGGTGGTGAGGAGATGCAGAAGATATTCCATGTCAGAGAGGGTGGACCCAGGGCAGAAGGTACCTCATTAGATGCACCTTTTCATCACCAAAAGCAGAAATGGAGAGATGAGGAGAGGAAGAGAGGGAAAGTGCAGAGGACTGAGCGAGGGGAATCCTGTGTGTTCATTACCCTAATAAACTGCCTCCCCAGAGAGAGAAGATGCAGAAAAACCCTAAACCCAGCTTGGATTACCTGGCTAAGTCTTTTGGGCTAGAGTCCACTTCACACCTTCCAAGCCAGAGCTTCCCCTGGTCCTCCTCTCATTTTCCATCCACATGGCACCTCGCCCCTATTCCCTTCAGACCTGCAGTTCCTCTATTGCCTTAACCTCCTTCATCTGCCTGCCCAGAAGTGCCCAGCTGCTTCCGATCCTTAAACCAGTTCAACAGATTAAATATCAGCTGGGTAAGAAATTTTATTTTAACTTACAAGCTGACACAGTTATTGCCTTTTGGGGACAATATAAGCAACTATGAGAATTGTAAGGGACAGTAAAAAGCATTCTTATTGGTAGGATCCAGGGGTAGAATAAATTTATGGGAATGATTAGGTATGAATCTATTCTGTTTGCTTCTATGAAGTCACAGAACTTTGTAAAGTCTTCTGTTACAGAACTTTCCCCTTTGATTAAGTTCCTTTTGTAAGAAAATAACCCCACTGGCTTCAGCTATGCTCCTTGTCAGCACTTCCAAGAGCACAGGTCTCCCAGAGCTCCCAAATAGAAGATGCTCTTGTTCATCTACACTGGGTGGAAGAATGAGCTTGATATCCATCACACACACACCCCTGTCCATATTGATACATTTGTACCACAGTCTGTGGGGAGATTTATTGCCCATAATGGTTAGTGAATTGAAAAAAAAAAAAAGCTTTTAAAGCCTTTCTGTGAGAAAAGGTGGGGCTGAAATTTTGAAGATGGTAAAGTGACTGTCCTCATTTGGTCTAATGATTCATTGTGCAAGAGATCTCACTCAGTGTGCTGGATTTCAGAAAAGCACAGTAAACACAAGGAAATCAAAAGTAGTCCAAATATGCAAAAAAGATAGACCCAATCAAGTCACACTCATGTCAAATTCCATTATTCAATTAGAGCTAAATAAAATGCCCTATCAATGTAAGCCTCTTTAAGCTGACATATTTGAATTATTAGAAAATGGGTCTTTTAGATTTATAGAGAAGAACACAGAAATATTAATTTTTTATATAAATTGGAAAATGCAAAAATATGCTTAAAAGGAGAATATTTTTCACATCTAGCTTTCATCCTGCAGGACATGCATTTAAAACTTAGTCAGAACTGACATTTATAAATAATCATCCCTTTCTTTACTTACGGAGATTAATTTAAGAGAATTCAGGCACTCTGTATTTGCATTTGAGATGTGCTCATGAGAGACCAGCCTTTCCCAGCCAGGAGAATATTACAGAGCTGGAGATCATTACCGACCTGCTCTGCTTGCAGTGCTCCCTGTCACCCTGGCTACCCAGCCTGTTCCCTTCAGGCAGGAGACAACTCACATTCCAGGAGATTTAAGTAAGATTAAATCCTCTCAAAAACCCTGCCATGTCAGCACTCCTAGTAAAACTGTCTTTACATTCTTCTTTCAAACAACCCTTGAAGCAAAACATAGGTTAATGGATTTATTCAGGGGACCTCTTGATCATTTAAAAGCAGCTTTCATGCTCACCCCTCCCCTAGGCACTGCACTCCTGCAATGAGGATTCACTGCACTGTGTTCCTCTACCTGAGCTCTGTGCAGGGTCTGAGTTCTCAAACTGCAGAGTCCCCAGATACCCACAGGGGCAGGAGCTGCAGGGAGAACTGAGGTCCCTCAGCCCGTGGTCAGCTCTCTGGGGTGTTTGCTAACCCCAGGCTGCCTCTGGAGTGCTGCAGCTGTCACCTTCCCTTCCCCAGGAAAACACCACAGCTTGCTGTGCATGTGTGGTCTCCATTTCTCCCCTCTCTGCTAGGGTGCCACAGCGTTTCCAGTGTAAAAGCATTTCTGAGACCCCTTAATTTCTGTGAGCAGTGGTGTGACTGATCAAAGAGCTGCTGGGAGAGGGTCAGGGGTCCCTGTCTGGTGCCTTGTGCCTGCAGCACAAAAAGCAAATCAGCTGCAGAGCTACAAAGCAGCAGACACACTCCTGTTTGCTGTGGAGCCTCTGGGGACAGCAGTCACTGCTGATTAGCTGAACTGGATAAATTTATTTAATTTCTCAGTTGTTTTTTCTTGGTTTGTTTCAAAAGTCTAGGTTGAAGACTCTGGGCCTGACATTTCCTTCCTCTCCACATGGGTGGCAGATTTGCAGCTTGGCAGGCAACCTAGGAGACTCATGCAGACGTTTTAAATGGTGACATCTATACACGCAAGGAAAAAACCTGACAGATGCAAAGAAATTATAAAGGAGAGAAGCACACAAGCTAAGGATGGCCATTCATTTTAGAGCCATAACACAGTACTTGCTAAGAGCTTATGTTTTTGCTTCTTATTCTGATGGGAAAGTAGACACATTTAGAACTCATGACTGCCAGCAGCTTTCCTTCCATAGGAAGGTTGGTTGCAGCACACCCTGTAGAGGGCTTGCTCTCTTCTAGTCTTTTATAGCAAAAATTATCTGTAAAAGGCAACTCCATTCCACTGACTTGAGAACAGACTTACTTCTCAAGGTATATTTTTCTGGCAACAGTATGTATAAAGGAATTACAGTACAACTATTATAAAGAAAACAATCCATGTGGGAAGTTTGTGACATGGCTATGACCTTGGAGCAGACATACAGTCTGGTTTTGGAAAATACTGGAAAACTCACAGCTCTGAAACTTTCCATAAACAGTTTATGAAAGAAAAAGAAATAAACAAACCTGAATGAATGAAAATCGGGTTATCAGATTATTTTCAAAACAGATATATTTCAGGCTGTTAAAGAAAAGCAACTAGGAAACACAGATGTGCAAAATTAAATACTTACTATCCTACATACACTGCAGTACATGGAAAATCAAGATCTGCTAGCATCTGCAAGAATTATCTTCAAACTCTAAGGAACGAATGAAAATTGCAAGACGTTGCAGATATTTAGGACACCTCAGGAGCCTGTGAAAAAATGCTCTGTATTGAACTGTCAGCCTGCACAAATATGTTATGCCAAGCATTCACATTAAACACTTCTTACATACCAGTCTGTACACAGTTTTCAAATTTGTGCTTAATGGAAGTACACAAATGAAACAAAACATCCTGATCATATGAAGTTTCCATTTTTGGTGATAATCTGCACTCAAAAGCCAGAAGGCAGTTTAAATAAGATCAGATGGAGGATAGGTAGATTAATATACGTGCATGCATGTGGACATTCCCACATTCCAACATATATGCATGATGGAAATCAAAACTGAAAACAGGAGACATTTAATGGATGCTTATATCATCAGATGCCTGTATTACATTAACAATCTGCTCTTCTCTTAAAAGAAATAAAAGCAGGTTTTTAGGTTTGGTTTTGGTTTTTTTTTTTTTTTACATTAAAGACAACATTTGGCCTTCAAATTATATATATGAAATTTGTACTGTCATCTACAGGAACCCAGTAAAACATCAATTTACGCAGTCTTAAAATTAAGACTGCCTATCATCAAGTGTATTTGACCAGCAAAAGGTTACATTACTAAGTCCTTACTGGATACCTATTACAGACAGACACAAAACACAAATATGTTGAACTGACACGTATTGCTCTTACCAAAGAACATTGGTTATTTAAGGCAATTAGAACAGTAACTAGAAGCTACATAGAAGACTAAGTAAATTTTATTAAAACACAAGGTAGTTGCTGATGCTAGCACGTCCAACAGCTTCATGGCATAAGCCTCGTTAGTTTCAACACCCAATTCATTGACACAGGAGAAAAGCCAGAAACTAAGGGAAATGCAGACCATCTGCTCAATCCAGATGCAGCAGAACACACTTTTTACCTCCAAAGCAATTTACAATCGACAAACTCAGATAAGATCACTTTAATCATCTAACTATAGATCTGAGAGGTTTTTTGCATTGAAAGTAAAACTGGACTGCATTCGAGTTGAAAGAAAACTTTGCTGGTTTTCTCACCTTTAGCATCTCTCTCAGTATAAACCAGTTCTAAATAAAAGAGATAACTAGATATGGCAAATATCATTGAAACAAATGTGGGCACACAAGCAGCCAACAACAAAATCCCGGTTCCTCTGCTCGATGTTCTAAACGTGTCTCACTGATGTAACTGGCAATGAGCTTCACTTGCAGCTTTTAAGTTCCTAGAAAGTCACAGTGTGCATACCTATAATTTCCTTGCGATACCAGACCCCTTTTAACACACGAGCTAAAGTCCCTTTGCCTGTAAAACAAACTAAACAGGAAAACATCTTACCTTGAAATTATGAACCTTCTCGTATTTTGGAACGTGTTCATTTTCCTTCAGAGTTGCTCTTCGGACGAGCGACGTCAACTGCGAATAAGCAAAGAGTTTAAGAGGTTGCCAGATTGTCACGGACGCCTTGCGAGCGCCCAGTTTCATGCCCAGGGCTGCGAGCAGCAGATCGCGCTGCTGCCGGCCCTCGTGCCCGGCGCGGTGCCCGGCGCTGCCGCGGGCTCGGTGCGCTGCCCAGGGCTCCCTGGCCGGCATGCTGCCCGGAGGCGGCTCGGTCACTCTCGGTATGCCGGGGCGGCGCGGACCATGCCGCAGCCTAGGCTGCTGGGGCGGGCGGCGCGGCCATGCGGGGCTGGGGCTCGGCGGGGCGCGGGGCCGGGCGCTGCGGGCGGGCGGCCTGCGGGCCGGGGGCGGGCGGCAGCCGGCGGCGGGGACGCGCAGCCCGCGCCCGCTGCCTCCATCGGCGGCGGCCGGCTCGGGGGGCGCGGGGACGCGCACGCCTCGCGCCCTGCGCCCGCCCGCTGCCCGGCGCGGCCCCGCGCGGAGCGGAGCGGCCCCGCCCCGGGGCGGCCGCAGCCAATGGAGCCCCGGCCCGGCGGGCGGAGCGGCCCCGCCCGGCTCCTCCCGGCACGGCCCGGGGCCCCGGGAGCGGCACCCGAGGTGTGAGCCGCGCACCGCTAGCGAATGGCACCCGTGCGCTGCTGGGGTGCCGCGGGAGGCAGGGCAGCTCGCAACAGCCCCGGGGACGCGGCGGGAAGCGGCTCTCCCCGACCCTCCCGTCTGACGTGGCCTGTGCACCAGGGGTACAGCCCGGAGCGGGTAATGCTGATGGACACCACTCTTCCCTTAAAATTAGGTTTTTCAGTACTTTTCATGTGAAAACATGCTCACCAATCTCATATCTTGTAGGGATGTGAACACAAATGTCACCCCAAGTTCACTGCAGTGCTCCATCCAGCAAAGACCTGAACCCCGCACTGCTGGTGTCGCCTCTCTTTAGAAATTTACAGATCCTAACAGAAGGTGAATGGCCACAGTCTCCCACTGCACTGAAACCTGAACTTCGGACGGATGCAACTGACGATAAAACATCCACAGGGCAGTCTGTTTCTAGCCAGCCCTCACACAAACTATTCCACACAACCATTGAAGCCTTGACCTCAGCTGCCACGGAGCCAGAGCCAAGGGGCTCCCGAAGGAGCGGGCAGATGCCATTCCCACCGGAGCTGCCCACCGGGGCAGCCGGGCTCCCTGCAGCTGAGCGCTGCCCGCCGGGAGGGCTCACCGCCATGGCCACTCTGCCCCTGGCGCTCTCCAAGCGTTTGTGAACAGTCTCTGCCAGAGACAGCAAGAACGGACCCTTGATCTGAGCACAGCCAAGCTTTGCAGCGTGGGGCTGGAGGAGATGCAGGGCGCCAGGGACCTTTCCCTCCCTGCCTGTGCAGAGAGCGGCGCGCAGCCCTCCCTCCCTCCCCCTGCACAGCCTGCCGCACTGCTACCGCTCTCCCTGCTGCAGCCGAGGTATTTTTATCTCTCCTGAGTCAGAAACCGACGACAAGCACAGTTTGTCACAAGCTTCTGGGTGGAATTGGTATGTGCTTTGCAGCTGGATCACAGTGTTCCAGTTTAGCTCAGCCCTGCCAATACAGCTGAGATTAGTGCTCACTGGGAGCCCCTCTTCTGTTCCCTTGTATGGCCACCCATAACCTCCCTGACAGGTTTTAAAAGTCTGCTGGGTTTCAGCAGAGGGTCATGGTGCAGAGATTAAGGATCAAGGCTGGTGCTGCACTAAACACTAATCTTCAAGACAGCTAAGAATTGAAACACTGATCTCCTGATCATACAGGAGAATGCTGTCAGGTGCTACTGGCTCATAGAGGGGTCTGACTCAGTTCCTGGTTTCAATGCAGGAGGCTGCTTTCCATCCTATCTAGAAATACTTTTCCAATGACTACTTCAATCTTGTCTTGCTTTTAATCACTCCTTTTTAATGCAGGCGAACGCTCCTCTGGCATTTTTCTGTCCATCTTTGCAAGTACATTAACACTCCATGGCAACAGAAGATCAAGAAAACTGAGATGACGAATAAGAGATGATAAAAACCTGACACTTCATCTACACAAAGTGTGAAAATAGCATGGACTCAGGGGAGCAGCCTCCTTTCCTTTCCCTTCCGCTAAAGTCACTTCATGGTTTAATTCCCAAGAACTACATCAGATGTAAGTCCTCATGGAATAAGGTGGACCTACACCTGCCCCAGAGGAGTCATCCTCTCCAAACAACTTTGAGTGACAACAGGCTCAGGAAGTAAGTCATGATTTGTAAAAACATTTCATTACGCTCTTCTCTGCAACCCAAAATTTCTCTTATTTTTAAGGGGAAAAAATGCCTCACCAAAGCTTCATATCGGAAATAAATTCTTTTAAAATGGAATTTGTTGAAAATAAATAATGCAGTGATTTTCAACAATAAATTTACTATCAGAATCAACTCATTATTTTGTGTAATTCCACTTAAGAAGCACGGTAAAGCAGGCTGAATTTCCCTTTCAATCACTGTAGTGCACATATCTGGTTTTTGGCATACTTACTCCTTAATCGTCAGCTTCCCTTTTCCTAATTCTGAAGAACTGAGTTATTTCCAATGGCTCTTTAGAGTCACGCTAGTAGAAACAGATCTCTGGATCCTGGAAAATTAAATCTAAGAATGCCAATAAAAAGGTAAGCAAAACTACCCAACAGGGAAAGGTCCTATCTCGTGGTTGTAATTATGAAAATGTGTTATAATCTGGAAAGTAGTTATACGATTATGAATTTTAATTTTAACACTGCTTTGTGTTACGGTACTCTAACAGAGACTGCTTATTGGTTTGACATAAATCAGCTTCCCATTGTTCAATGCACAGCATTTTCTGCTGTTTACAAATAAAGGAGTCCTGGCCTCACCACCTACCCTCTCAGCCATTTGCCTGGGCTATTTGCTCTACAGTAGTGTACACCAGAAACAGAGATTGAAACAAAGTTGAAGCCATTAAGCCAGCAACAGAAAAATTAAAATGTATACAACTGCTTGTAGATGACACAATTTTATAACGGGTGTGCTCATTCTTCTGCCATTGCCTAACTTTGGGTGTTTGGCTTTGCAAAGCAGTGCTTCCCTTTACACACACCAAATCCCTCATTTTGAAAATCAAACTGAAGAATGAAATTTCTGTTGTGCACACCTTCCTGACAACAGTTTGGGTCATCAGGCAGGGCCAGATCTTTAACTTTTTAGTGTTATGTGAGATAACAAAGTAAGAGAGAGCGAGCCACTGTCCTCAGGCAGCCCTAATCACTGCAGAGATGAGTCACCCTGAGAGCAAACCAGTGAAGGCAGGGACCTCACTTAACTTAAGTGCTTAACTCAAATCCTCCAGGAAGCTATCAAGCTGTCCACTCCCAAGGCACTCTCCTGTTCCAGGCTCTCTGTGTTGTCTCTAGTGCCTGTAACCTGCAGGTCCTGCTCCTCTTACACCTTGGGCTGGCTTTTGATTCAGTGCCTGCTCTCCACCAGTGGCTCCTGCACTCCCACCTGCCAGCAAAGTCTCCATCTCCAGAGCCTTTCATTTTCCAACAAATTATCTTTGTAACTTGCTCTGCCTGAAGATACTGTCTGCTACATACTGGATGAAAAAGACGTAAAAATCTGAAGAGGAAAGTAATTTCCTTTCCACTTTCCTACCTCTTAATTTTTTGGGTTTTTTTTAGCAATTGTGAGTGACACACATTTGCAATCACAATTGCAAGTGCAGGGAGGAATATGCTGTGCAGACTGCATGAGGAAGGAAACTGCAAGGCTGTCATTCTTAAATTTAATTTCAGGACGTGATTTCACAGGACTGAGGTGAACTGAAAAGAGAATGACTGGAAGCAACAGCTGAGCAACTTCTCAGCAGGGCATGCAACCAGAGCAGCCTCAGTCCTGTACATTTTAGTGATTTAAGCACTAAAAAGTCAAACCCAGCAACACAACAGGCTTTAAACCATGGCATCTGTTTAGAGGTTCTACAAGTTAAGTATGGACTGAAGGGTGGGAAAAAAAAAAAAGAAATAAAAGACTGTAATGTGCTATTTCAAATGTTCCCATTTGTTGTAAAACCTCAGCTGTAGGAGTGGTTCAGTCTAGGTCCTACTGGGACTGCACTTTCCTTACTTTCCCCTGGAGCAGTCCTTCAGGGTGTAGGAGAAACAGCTGTTCTCGGGAGCACTACCTGCTCTCAGTGTTAGCTGGATAATGTATGCGTATTTTCTGCTACTAATCTCCCAATCAGTAAGTCTGATTATAAAGCCTTCACAGAATTGATTTAAAAGTCATCTGCGACTTGCAGTAAATTCCAATTAGTCACTCTCTGAAAGACACATTATGTAAGTTTAATCCAGTCACACAGTTCAGTCAACATTGTACAAATTATCTTTCTAAAAAGGGAAATCAATGCATTCCCATTTGTGGAGTAAGAAAGTGAAATTACTTCAGGAACAAAAACAAACCCAAAACCAAACCCCAAGCAAAACAAAAAAATTCAAGTAAGGTTAAGATCACAGGTCCTAGAATTACCAGATTAGAGTTGATCAGTTGATCCTGAAGCTCACCTGCATTTCCAATACAATGGAATGTTTCGTTTTCTGAGCACCTGGCTCCACTATCAAATACATAATCATGTTTTCTTCAGAATGCATAGTACGCTGTAGGCTTTTCATTCTCAAATGGTATTTTCATGTTGTTATGACTAAATATGCCTTTATTCTTTCAGAATGTATATAAAATATGATCCCTTCCCTGCATTTTAATAATAATCAGCAGTTATTTTGCAAGCAATTTTTAAAAACATCAAAGATGATGCCCTATTGTACATGTATCAAGAAACAAGACACTTGGTTTAGTATGCAGTGAGCCACTGTACATTTTGCAGTATTCTGTTTCACTGTACAGCTAACTGAGCCAAACGCATATGCTCAGAAAAATCCCTGCTTGTATGAACACTTTATGAGCATATTTTATGGCCTCAGTACATGATTTTCAAAAGCTAATCAGTCAGATTGTGAAACTGAGCCCAATTTCCTCAGTGCTGCTCTTGGTAGAAGTTTGTTCCAAGCTAAATATAACTTTCCCAGTCATGTCTTTCATGGGATTGTTCTGAAGGGAAAAGAGTAGCCCAAAATTTTACTTTTTAAATAAAAGTGGTGATAATCTGCTTTCAGTGAATTTTCTTCACTTGTAGAATGCTAATGCCAGGCACAGCCTCTGCTCACATGGTGTGAGCAGAGGTAGGAATGCTATTAAAAGAAAGGTTCAGCCTGAAAGATGACATCTCAGAAGGTGGGTGGGAAGGACCATCACACAGCCTCAGCCACCAGGGACTTCTCTTGCTGCCATTCCAGCACAGCCACGCTCACCTGGCACACGGACACCTTCAGGCTCCCACAGTGCTCAGGCAGAAAGGAATCCTCAGGCAACAGTGAGCCCTGCTTTCAGTCACCCACAGGGGAGCTGGGTTTAAGTAGTGGTTAAATGATGAAATCTTACTCCTGAGAAAAGTTCTGGCTTTTATAATAAAATTTTCCAAATGGACTGACTTCTAATTAAATCAGACCCTTCCCACCCCCTCCGGTGAAATACTTATGACAAAATCTAAAGAAATGGCTATTTATATTTTTGATAAAAGCATATATGATTTCCATAGCTGCTAATGAACATTTTATATCTAGAATTTTAAAAGAAGGCTTAAAAAAATGTTTAATTGAAAATTTAATTAAACAAATTCAGCCAAATTGTTAGCTTGACCTAAAGTAAGGCTGTTAAATACATACATAAATAAATAAATCCCAAGTTTAAATTATGGAAAAAATGCTGCCTGACATTGCTGCTAGAAATTACTGCATCAAAAGTGAGTTCCTTCAGTGCTGTATTGTACAATACAATTAAAGTGTACTAGCATTATTTGGGAAGACTGTATGTTCCCATTGGTGTGCTTACCATACAGAGCATACTCATAAAAAACCAGGGAGATCTTCAGGGAAGCCAACAGAAAAGTGTTTCTGTAGCTTTATGCCTAAAACCCACTGGTCACTGCAGCTGATTGTGATCTGGGTTTATTTTGTTTCTGGTGGCTGACAGGTTGTACATTTGCTCCTGGCAGTTACTGATATGGGCCTTTGGAACGACAATTCCAAACTGTGCCCCAGCAAAGAGCACCCATGTGACTACTCCTCTCTTTCAGTTACTGGCAAGGCAAAAACAATGAACGGTTACTTTTCTGGGTAGTGGCACAAAAGCAAGGAACTTTTCAGTGGCAAATACAAACCATTCTTTTCCAAGGAGGAATATATTTTGGTATATAACTACGGATCTAGACACAGCAAAAATAAAATAAAATTTTCTCAGTACCTTCAGGAAGAAGTTCTGCTTTTGATCTGGCTCTGGAGGACTTTGCTAATATCACATGACTTAGCTTTCAGGAAGGTCAGCAACTGACCCACCACGTACAGGTAATTCCAGGGGTAACTCCACACTCCATCAGTACAAATCCCACTACAGGGGTGTATGTGGGCACGTGGTAGGGGTGTGATGTTGTAATCAATAATGGTGCTCACTGGGTTTTATAAGCTGTAGTTACAAGTTGCTTTATGCAGCTTAAACAGTGATACAAGTCCTCACAGAGGAGCCAGAGAGATCGGTCTTGCAGCTACAAGGCCTTCAGGAAAAGGAGCTGATGAAACAAGGAGCTCTGCCTAGGGGAGCAATGCTCACCCTGATCAGCAACACAGAGACTGTTCCTCAGCAGCTTCTCCATCTTGCTCCCATTGAGTCAGCATTTCCTGTTTCAGCTGGGAGCACTGCATGTTCTCCCCATCCCTTTGTCTGGGATATGTCTCCCTGCAGAGGGCTGTGCTGCTGTGACCGAGCCTCCACTGACATTCACTGCAGTGAAGGGTCACTCCAGAAAAAGCCTCTTGATTCATGATGTGTCAAGGCAGACTGTACTCCAAAAAGACCTTAAAAATAATTTATAAATGCCATGTGCTCTATAGGAGTGATAGCAGTTAAAATGTAATGCAAATTGGCAGCTGCATGAATGCTCCTCTTCTGGCAAATGCTCTTTATTACTGATATACTAAATTAAAGTACTGTAAGAACAAACCAGCTATTTAGACTAATTGTTTGAAACCACAAGGGACTGGTGGTTTTATTCCTCATCTGACCCATACTGTCATAAGGATCTCCTCAAATAAAAGGAAAGATAAAAATAAAAGAGAAGTTTAACCATACCCTTTGATGAGGAAATAAATATTACATTTTCTTTATAATATCCATTTAAGAATCTTACAGATAAAATAAATCTATAGTCAACCTGTTATCTTTTTGTAACTGAAAATGTATACACTTAGGGATAATGAAAATAGTGTAATCCACAAGGTCTTTCTATTAATATATTTATTAGGTATTTTTTAATTTTTTCCTTGCAGAATAGGAGTTTTGGCTACTGGTATAGCATGGGCAAATGGTATGGAATTTTTTTTTATTTCTCATCAATATTTTCTTACCTAATGTACTATACTTATTTCACATTAGTCTTGACTGGCAGTATAACGCATCTAATACTAGCCTTCTTTTGTTCTACATGGTAATTCAATTTAGAGTAATTCAATGTATGTTATAATTGAAAACTGCAGCTCATTAATTTCTAAACACTCTTTGTATTTCAGACCACACCTGCTCCTTTGGCACAGCATCTATTTTGAATCCATCCTCTTCTTCCTGAATAAGCTATGTTGCTATGGTACATGTGCTGTCACAGTTTCTTTCTTAATCATACACTCAGTCCATAATCATACTTATTTAGCTTAAATAAGAGTAAGAATCAAAAGTCTCCTAATCCTTCCTGAATTACCATCTGATTTGAACCGATGAGTCAAGGTGAAAACAATGTTTAACCTGAAGGAATACTAGAGATGTCAAATGGCTCTATGCAACGTGCTTGCCAAATGTATGATGGTGAAACCTGCTTATGGACCACCTCCCAGCAGAAAAATTAAACAATGGGGTAACCCCCAGTGCTCCCCAGCACTCCTCAGGGACCCTGATTACCAGTTTTGTAGGTCCATGTGTGTCCATGGGCATAGCTGCACCAGTGGGTCAGGGTCTGTTCATTTTATACCGTGCAATTAGGCACACTTGAAAAATCAGATGGGCTGATCATCCTTCAAATGAGTCTCATGTGGACTCCCACTCCCTTGCATAAATCTCTATTTAAATCAAGACTGCTTTGAAACCTGCAATGAATGAAACCAGAGTGGAAGTGGCAGCAGAATTAGTCTGCTTCCAAAGTCACATTATCAATTATTAACAAATTATCAGTTTATTTCCACCCATAAAGTCTTCTAATCCCTGATCACATTCTCAGAAAAGGCTCATTTCACTTTTGTTGACCAGTGTTCCAATTTTCTTCTCTCTCCTTTTATATATATTGTTCATCTTTCCTATTTATTCCCTCTAAGTTTCCTAATTAACATTTTAAAATGCTTCTGTCAGGAATATTTTTCCTATAACAGCAGTAAACATCCCATTTCCCTACAGAAAGCTATGACTATTAAAAATTCTTGAGACAGGCACTCAAGAAATCATCATCTCAAATGGTCAAATACAGCATCTTGGAAACAAATTTAAATAACCACTTGATTTGAAAATGGAATGATTTTGAATGATTCAAAATGGGGCTGGCAATGTAACCCCCATCATAAATCCTGGCTATACAGAATATTTACCTTTCAAGGGAGAAGCACTGGCATGTGGACAGATCATACAACCTCTGTTAGAAAGGAGAGACTCAAGGGGCTTTTATTCTTTCCCCCCAGCAAGCCTGTGGTTTCTTACAACATAATGTTTAGTTGATGTCTATTTTCAGTTGAAATACACTAGTCACAGGTTCCAGTCTACACCCGGGATTTCAGATGCGTGTGGTCTTTGACCAAGAGCTTTTATTTTGAGTGCAGGTCACATCAGAGCTAAAATACTAGGTTTGGGGTATATTTGCATTACTTAAACTCATTAGAAATAAACAAAATGTTAAACCAGCACAGCTACTTCTTTCTTTCTTAGCATGCTTTTCATCTTACCTTACAGGGCAATTTTTCATTTGTATTACCACCATCAACTAGCACTTTAAAAATGACACTGCTTAGAAGATTTCTACCGCTGAGGCTGTGTGAATTTTCACAATAAAAACAGCCCAAGAGAATTAACCCATCAGGTCCATAAAAAACTGTCCAGGAAGCTCTCAGCACGCTCAGCTCACTGAGCGGGGAGCCTGCCTTGAGAAGGAAGGCACACCGCAGTGTGGCAGAGGTGACAGGAAGCTCCCAGGCACCAGCTGTGATCAGTGCTAGCAAGGACTGGGATGGAGCTGGAGGGAATGAGAGCTGTCACTAAAGACACTGGGCACTTTGAAATTCTGTGAAACATAGAGGATACTTTCTGCAATTTTTGTACATTCGCATTAAACATACTGCTACTCTAATCATCATCCAATTCACAGAAACGCCTGAATGCAAATGTAATTCACTATCATATTAACTTTGGGAAATGGCTTCAAGACTTCTCTAGCAATGTAAAATCATCAGACATCTTCTACCAATAAACTATTTGACATGTGATATAAAGCACAGAGCTTTTAAAATGTTTCACCATTACATGCAAAATGGAAATTGGGAACAGTGTCTTTTCATATTTTCACAGAATTCCTCCAATGCCCTCTCAAAAAGGGAAAAAGCTGCTTTCCTCTAAGTGCTACTAATCTAATTCACAAATTGGAAAATATAAAAAATTTATTAAATCACATACACATATGACAAGGCTTAACAGAAGATATTATACTCTGTGATACTAGCTATAAGGTTCCTTAGGCAACTTATTTCTGTTTTTGAGCTCTAAGAAAATGCAATTATAATCTCCACTACACAGCAATAATCAAAGTGCATTATAATATGACCTCACTATTAGAAACACATCATCCTTTACTTATTCTGGAAATTATATGCAAGTTGAAATTGAGGAATATCAATACTAACATGAAGAAGATTAGAGCAACAACTGAGAACTGAGAACCAGAAATTTCAGAGTGGTGATTCTTAACTTACTGAAACATTAGGACTGTAGGAACACTAGATGCCAGAAGCAACACTGTTTCTAACTGCTGATGCCATGCAGAAGAAAGGTTAAATATGGAAAAGTTTAATGTTCTAAAAGTTAATGATCAAAGAAAGTCTTTGCAAAACTGTCAAGAGTTGCTGTCTTTGCTGATGACAAGTGTGACAGGTTTGAAATAATAGGAGCAAGTAGTTTGTTGAGCTTGGTAATAAAACCGCTCTCCTTACTTTGTTCAGTCGGAAAACATTCAGCTAGAGACTAAAATTAAGCGTGAGAAGCTTTAGCTGAAAATATTTTTTTTTCTTGTGAAAGATTAAAAAGAAAGTAACAAGGACCAGAACAGATTAGCTTCTGTGGCATTTACCACAGGAAAAATGTTCTTTTCTTTTACAGTCTAATACTTGTTTTAGGCATACCTAACTACTTCTCTTTCTGCTACTACCGCTAAAGCAAGCACTTCAGTCACCATGGGTTTTAGGCATCTGGTAACCACTTATGACAGGGCAATTATCAGTGGAGCAGATGTGCCTTCTATAATGGATGGGGGGACATATCAGACCATCACAGCTCCACATCCTTTCCATCTCTGTAGAGAAGCCAAAAGACATGGATTTGTACTTGGAATCATGTAATGCATGTAAAATGCTTTCCCTGCTCCCATCTAGACACACAGAGAACAAACAGTAAGGAGAGAAAGGAGTTTATCTGAATAAAGAGGGAGGTCACTGGAGAAAACCCCTGTTAGTCAGACTCCTAGCACAGGTTTGACCTGGCTACACAGAACTGCAGAAGGCATAAAATGCAAGGTATTTCAGATATTAGCTCACAACCAGAGGTGCTACCAGTTGCACTGCCCTAGCTTCTCCTTAAGCCTCTCATGTTCTACAAATGACCAGACCTGACCCTGCCCAGTTTATGAGATTGGACACAATCATGGCTCAAGGTGATTATCACCAGCTATACAGTGTCACATTATAAAGTTTAAGTGAGCTAAGAAACCTGTAAATAACAAAATTATCCTTTTATAGGGCTCTTAATTCAACAGTCCAGTCTGTTTCCTGTAGAAGTGATTAGTAATAGAAAATAATTAGGAGATGCCAGATGGGAGGAGGAGTTAAAAAAAAGACCCCAAACTCACACAGCTAAGGAATGAGAACAACAAACGAGAGAGCTGCCAGCTAGCAACCCACTGCAGTCACTACCATCCAGAAAGCCCTCTGCATAAGCAATAAATCAGAACCACAGCCTGCTTTAGAGGCTGCTCTGAGAGACCCACCTTTCCCTTCTGTGGCCACTGCATGGACTATTCGGTTGTGAGAAGGCATAAAAAGTCAAGGGTAGCTACAGGGGTTTTTTAAAATTCGGGAGAAAGAAGATTGTAATTTACTTGTATGTGTCTATGTGGCTTCCTCACTGTACCTCTAAGTGGCCTTTTGGGAAGCCTGGAGTGTAAGGCCCATAGGCAAGGTCAGCAGCAGACTCCTACAGCATGCCAGGACTGAAGTCACAACAGCTCTCCATTGCTACCCAGAGTTGAGCTGGAGCTCTGTGTTTCTATGTCCCAGCTACTGAGGTCCTCTAGGGTGGGAAAACTGTTCTCATCCTGAGGAGTGCCCAAGGAAAGCTATCCTCTTTGGCTCTTCAAGAGCAAAGGGAGAGTCCTGCCTCTCTCCCTGTGTGTCTTCTTGTACCAGCCTATCCCAGCTACAAAACGGAGACATTTCTGCCAGTACATGTAAGAGAGGCTAGGGCTATACAATACTTTTTGAAGGGCATTAAAAACGTAGCCAGATCCAAACCACCAAGTATAGAAACCCTGAAAAGAACTGAGGTGAGGGCTTCACACTGACTGACCTCACAACACCCAGAAACACAGGAAAGGAGTAACAGTTTATTCACTGCTAATGGTTTCATTTTATCAGTAACAACACAAGCATTATGCTTCAGAATTAATTGCACAGCAACTGTACTGCTTTACAGCCTTTTTAACAGCTCTGCACACTATTCATCGTACAAAGGCTCAATCAGGCACAGGGCATATGCTGAGGGTAATTACTCACCACACTTCTGCTGAAGGTCTCATGTGTGAGTCTGAAAGAGTACCTGCACTCCATTTCACATGGCAGCTGCCTGTCTCGGTATAATTTGACACCAAACTTTCTGAGGACTGTATCTTTGTGTACACATCTCACATGTCAGATCATAAAAGAGCCACACTTCGCTGAAAAGGCAGAAAGTAACTTGAAAGGTCATCTCAGCAAGCAGTGAAGAGACTTGTACCCATGAAAAAAGGCTGAAGCAGGATGCTGATCCTCAACTGTGTTTACCTTCAGACCACAGGGAACACCTCTACAGGAGTAGCATAGCAAAAGGAGGTGCAGTCTCTGCTTGAAATGCAGGCTGACCTGAGGCACAACTCACTGTCTGCAGGCTGTGGAGCCTTATTTGTTCTGACCCTTGTAATACTGGACCAGCAACATGCAACTGGGCTACCAACACAAACACAGAGCTTCTACTTCCAGTTAATCCCCCCCATTATGGGGTAAGCTCATTACATTAATGTGCTCTAGAGGTGCAGACACACAGAGGTAGGCAGGCAAGTCCTGCAGGCTCACTGGAATCAGCCAGGAGGCCATTTGCAACCTGCAGGAATTAACTGAGCATGGCTGGGCATGAACCAGGGCTGGTACCAACAGACGAAGAAAGAATTTGTCCTGCAACAAACAGGAGAACTATGGGACAGTGTTTACCACTGGAGGTCCAGTTACAGACCCTTAAAAAACAAGTTTTTCTTCCTAATTTATCTTTTACAAGCATGAGATACTGATAAGAGTAAACTAGAAGTTCTGTGTGTGACCTGGGGTTTAAATTAGATAAGCCCATGCTTCATTTGGAAGCTCTGAATCTTAAAACAAAATTAGTTTATACGAGCTTTTTTAGTGAATCAATTTTACTGCCATAATGAACACAAATAAGGGCTTGGGTTACTCTTGGTGATTCTAAGTAGAAAAAGCACTCTGCAGTTTGGAGAAAAGAATTTTCTTTGTACTGATATCTATACACTGGGTAACATGTGCACTTAACTCTCCTTTCCTGGGTATTGATAAACACAGGGTTAAGTTAAAATCATATATGTTTGTAAAAATGCATTGTAACCATTTGCAGTTTTAGTTTGGCCCATATGTGCCATGTATAACACTGTACATGACACTGGTTCCCTACCAACATAAATGCTAATGCACAGAAAGGAAAGATGAGGAAAACTGAGTCTGGGGCAATCTCCTCAGAGCATGATGTTGCTGATATGCTGGAGCAGCTACCTAAAAAGTAGGCTTGTCTTTCATCCTGCTAAGAACTTTCTCAGAATTGACAAAATTGTCTATGCTTTGAAGTCTCTGCTGAAAGATGGGCTAAACCCAGAAGAAATAAATAGAAGTTTCTGCCTTCCACAGAGTTATGTTTTATTTATAAATTACATTAAAGTTAGAGAGTGATTGTCATGGACACCCGCGCAGGGACTGGAAAGGAACATTTGTGAGAAAAGAGTTGACAATCTCCTCCAGTTAACCCATGGGATTCTTCAGTGCTCAGTGTCCTGCATCTTTAAATGTGCTTTAAGGTAAACATTCATTAGCTGCACTTCTAAAAACATGATTGCCCTTGTTACAGCTATGGCTTGTTTAGATGCTGTGTACATTATACACCCATCTTTGAAGTTAATTCAAGTAAATGTAAATATTTCAAACAACTTCCAGCATCAAGATTGCTGCAGCCCTCAAAGCACACTTTGTTCCCTGATTATTAAGACCAGGTCTTTTTGAGCCCCATCAGTTCCAGAATTGGCATTACTGGGCACCAAACAGCGCTGTTCAAAGCTCTGTGCCTCTATCACAGACCTGGATAAGGGTGCCTGTACTTCCATGCCAGCCACTGCAACTCCCTCAGCTTCAGCCTCTCATGTGCTGCCCCTGAAGATAAAATAAGCCATGGTGAAGGAAAAGTTTAAGCAGATCTTACTAACAGATTTGACTGAGACCAAAATTAGAAAAATAGTAGTGACATTAATGAAAATAGAGGTGTTAATTTAAGGTTGGAAAGTAAGACTGGTCCCTCTTCAAACACCTGAAAGTATAACCCTTGATTCTGTATGTGGAGTCTACTACAAATTTATTAGAAACGTACACAGATCACACTTAACTTTGTCATCTGTATGATCTTTGGAGGCAGGTATAAAAGCATGTCTCCTACTAAAATTATACAGATTGACATTTTCAGATCTCCTTGCACAGAGTTGCAGAAAAATCAGCCTTCTTCACTATAGAGGAAAAAATGGTATCACCAACTGAGGTAATTGAAAACAGAAAAAGAAGATTGCTTTTGTTGGGTGACTGCTGCCACAAACCTTCCACAATTCTTTCCATCTATAGGAATTGAATGGAATGTAGTACAGTCTAGAAGGGGTCTTTAATTGATTAACAGCCACTGAGTTTCTTGAAGAAATAGCACAAATCACTAAAGTAAACATGAATAGATGTGATTCAGTTGCTATCCTAACATTTACCCCAGGATTTCATTTTGAAAGACAGGATAACTCATAACTAATGATTTCATTTTTTCATAACAAATATTAAATCTTGAATCACTCATACCACCTCTTACATATTATACATATTATAAAGAAATCAAAAACATGTCAAAATGAAAAAAGGATGTTTTGCGAGGCTTTAAAGAAGGACTTTGATTTATGTTTCTAGATATTTACTAATTTCTGAGAGCTACCATTTTTATAGGGTGTTTAGAGCAGGTGATCTGCTCTAAGGCCATATATGCCTTTGAGAGTACAGAATGTCAGAGACCCATCAGTATTCAAAGCACAGGAGGAATACTAAATCTTATGATACTGGCTATTATTTCTACTTCCACACTAGGCCATACACATTGAATCCACATGGGAAATCCTCTTTTAAATCATTCTTAGCCTTCTCTTAACACACAGACCATGATGGCCCCACAACTGAGTTCTGAACAATTTCCAGACTGTTTTGGGAACCAGCATCACCTTTTTAGCACAACAGCTAAAATTTCTACTTGGGACATCCAAGCAAGACAAGCACTCTCCTGTTCTCAGTCTCTCCTCCTCCAGTTATGTCTTGACTAATTAGTAATTCCTTCATAGGTTAGGAAAAGCATTAAATTATTACCCAGGAATTTAAACTTTTAATGTACACTTGTACATGGTATGCAGTTATAGTCTTTCTCATTATTAGTGAAGCACATGCTGTGTAGTGGATTATATTTTCCCATCAAAAATTGCATCTTAAATCATGCCACAATATGGTCTCTTGGACAACTCAGGAGTATTGCAATTTCTATTTTACAATTCTTATCTAATGATTGCATAAGTTTTGACTTTTCATCTCTTTCAGTCTTTAAATCTTTCCCCTTTACTAGGGCTCCTTTTTAATATATTGCAAATGAAAAGTGCCACCCAACACATACGGAATTCTTCTACCATACATTAATTACAGAAAGAGCAGGGAACAAATGAAGTATTCCAAGTGCCTGCTGGGAGGCATCTAACACAAAATGCAGCATTTCCTGCTACTGCCCCAAACCAAACTGAAGACTGGGTGAGTGCCCTTTAATATTTCATTCTCAAGCTTGGAGTGTATTCTCTAGGTGCCCAGTTTCCATGGCAGAAAGTGAGACTCCATTCCCAGCAGCTATTCCACAGGTTCTGACTGGTTTTGTGTCTCTTCTTTCCTTCTGAAGGACTTATATTCCATGCACCACCCACACATGACTGGGCAACAGTCACAGGCACAAATTTAGATTTGTATCTGAACAGCCTCAGAGCCTGCAAATCTGGGAACATATTTTGGCTCAGGATGGTCAGATGATCACGTTAAAGACCCAGACTTCTTTCTCTCTTTACAGAGGAAGAAGTATACAGTGCAGGGAGAAGCTGTGCATTACAGAACTGATAAACATGCATTAATTGCCAGACACTGTACACACAGGAAATTTTCATCCTCACCATGGGGCTAATGGGCACACAGATCTTGCTGCTTGGGTCATAAAACAATGGGTTTTTTTCATGTTGAACTCTGAACAATTTTCTTTGGTTCATTGCAATTCAATGATATTCTCTTCATGTTGGACAACAGGAATCAACCTGCCAGCCCTGCCACCAAAAGGGAAGAACAACTGCTTGACCTATTTATAAACAGCTGCTTGTTCCAAATGCTGAGGTTGCTGGTGGGATCAGGTGCTGGTCATGGGGCTGAATGCCTTGCTGGGTGAAGTGACATGCAGGAAAATCTGTGCCATCTTCCCACCCAAACCCTGAGAGGCGCAAAGACAGCCAAGATGTCACCTCTGTGCCACTCCACGGTGACAAAGACCACACTGTACTGTCCCCATGAAGCCACAGATAGCAACCCCAACTGGACATCACTCAAAAAGTCAACTGAAAACTCCGCATTTAACTATCCTGTGATGTCTGTGTGCCTCAGTGTGTTCACATCAATAGAGTTCCAAGACAAAATAAAGAAGAGTATTAAAACCTGGGCTTCAGGACTGAAGACACCACTGCTGTTGAACTGTTTTGTGGCTGGAGCCCCTTTAGTCACTTGTAAGTTCCAGATGAAGGGAGTGGGATGCTGAGATTACCTATCTAATCTGTTTAAAGGTTTTTCATATAAAATTTCAATCTTTGACAAATATTCAATAGTCCTTGAGCTATTTAATAAAAAATGTTTCAAAACAGATGGTGAGTGACATAACACAATGAGTGGAATCCATCGAAAAAAACCAGCATTCTTCAACACTAATCATTGAAATCTCTTTACTACGAACACTGTTTCATCAATCTAAAAAATGTAACAGAACAGAGTTCTGCTGTCACTTGGAAGTTTATAAATGCAGGAAACAAAGAAACCTGAAGTGGTAACTTCCAGAAGACGTAGAGAAGACTTTTACCCAGGCTTTGCATTATAATAAACTGTCTATGATATTATGCAAAAAGAATCCTTTTGAAACAGCACACTGGAAGCAGTGGCTGTCAAGAACTGTAAGTGATAACTCACCCCTCTACTACTGCTACCTAACAGGCGAGAAATTGGATATTAAATGTGGTCAGCTAGCTTCACTATCCCAGCAGTATTTCTTTTGTCAAAATGATCTGATAACAGTGAAGATTCATACTTTAAGCTAAGTTGGGTGCTTCATCTCTCAGCAAATTCAGTGCAGAATGACAGATTCTGCTGAAGGAGGATTTGAGGGACCAAAGCTATGAGCCTCTCTCTCTGTGGACTCAGTATGGAGCTTAGTTTCACTGTAATAGCCATGTATATTGGAAATTGTCAGTCAGACCTTTCCTCCACATCCACAAAAACTAAAATCACACATTTCTGATTGGAGAGACAAAAGATCCCAACTAAGGTTAGCATTTCTTCCACGCACTATGAGCATATTAGATAGGCCTAATGTATCATCCTGAAGTTTGTGAAATAGGGAAGCATATCAGACTATTATACATGCATTAACACCTACAGATGTGTAAAAATACCTTTTTAAAATACTTTCATTTGTCAGATTTTCAATAAACAAAGTATTTCATTTAACACAACGGAATTTACATTATGGCTTCCTTTTATGTTTAGTCTCTGAACCACAAATAAAATTTCAGGCAGCTGCTTGGTCTGCCCAGTAGATTCCCAACCTCCCTTAATTCACTGGTTCTAAGATTTCTTCCTTCTTAGTTTTTCTTTTATAATCCAGGATGCAATTACTTCTCAGCTGATACTGCAACTCTCTGAAGAGAGCAATCCCTCTTTGCAAGTCTGGCGGAGGCCAAAAATAGCTCTGTCAGCTTCTGACAGGCTGAACTTAGCCAAGTGAAATGTTTTAACATTTTATCAACTTAATGAACAGTCTTATTTATAATGTGGACAACTTTACTGTTATTATATGAAGACTGCTGAATAGGTTATGGAATGCATTTGTTTGGGGAAATCTGAAGATGTTAAGAAATAAAATGCAATTGTCTTATATACTATAAACAATTTAAAGATTAAATATTCTTTGCCCATTTGAAGTAAAGGAGCGGGTTAATGGTAACATCCATAACTATAAAAAGACCTGAAGAATTACAATGAAAAATAACTAACCTCCAAATCATGAAAATTTGCAATATGCAAAAATTACCATTACAAAATTCTATAACCAGTTTAAATATTATTGTTAATGTAACACTGGAAATAACTATGTAGACTAAATAGCTGCAGAAACCTTTAGTACTTAGAGTAGAGGGGAAAGGTTAAAAGTACAAAAGAAAAAGTCTAACAGAAAAAAAAAAAAAGTGGGTTAACAATTGCTTACCCTCTTTTCTGCTACCTCATCCTCTCCTGTAGACTCTTTGCCATCATGTTCATCTCTCAGGGTTGGCATATGCTTTTTGTGTGCTGGCTCTCTGTTTAAGGTTGTATATCCTATGTGTTCATAAATTGGATTAATTGTCATCTTGGAAATGTATTCAGCTGCCTTCGTTTCAATATAAAGAGTAATCAATCCATCTGTCACCAGGTCATGGATGGACTCAAAACGTTTCTCCCCAACAAAGTGTTTTCCATCGTAGTAGAGTCTGAAGTTTCTGGTTTGACTTCCAAATCTGCCTCAATGAAATGGGAAAGTTGTTTTTTTTAAAGAACAGTAAGCAGAATAAATAAGAGTAAGCAAGCCTTTGCAAACAATTAAAAACACTTTATCACTTAAAGCTGTGACTGTGCTCTGTGTCTGGTCCAGCCGAGCTGGGGAATTACTACTTAGCACAGATAGGAAGGAGAGATCAACAACAACTGCAGAAAGATAGCCAAAACAGTACTGTCCCAGAAGGAGCTGCTTGTTCTGGTATTCTTTTAGCCTTTTCATTATCTATGGAAAAACTGAAAAATTACTTCACACTCCTTATGGCTTTTTTTAGTGCTTCGCTACTTTATCACTGCAGTGAATTGGCTTGGCTGTGCTATGAGGAGCTCTCATAACAGAGCCCTCTATTAGAGCCGATCAATCCGCAGCTCTGATGCTATCTCAGAGCTCTGCTCCCCTGCTTGCTGCAGGAAGAGGCCATTCAAGGTTCAGCTGAGCTCCAGTGCCAACAATTACACTGAAGCAGAACTGCTGCCAGAACCCAAGCAGCACAGGACAAAATGGCACAAGGGCAAGCATTCTTTATTCCTGGCCAAAGGCCCAGGACTAACTCTTCAAGCTTTGTACAAAAGTCCTTCTGTGTTCTGCTTGTTAAGTCCCAAGCTTCAAGCAAATCTTTGTAATATACAGGATATATAACACGAAAGCTACCCAACACCAGCCATTCTCCATCAGGATGGAGCAGCATTTTGATACAGGCTCTTAGCAACCATAAGAATGCTCAATTTACCTGAACAGCAGCATATTTTTAAAAATTGCACTTAGAATCTGCAACCATTTTCTGCCTCAAAGCAGTCTAAACATGTGAAAACACACTAGTGTTTGCACTTGGCAACATTTCCTGTGGGGAAGATGGAGGCAAGAAGCTGCTTTCACAGCTCACTCCAGTGCTTTCTGTGGTCAGACAGCAGTGAGGGTATTTGCCCCCTTATGAGGTCAGATGTGCCAAATAAGTTTTAAGAACTAAATTTGAAAGGATGGATTGGTTTCACTTTACAATCAAATGCTTCATTGGAGATGTCAAGGAACACAGTAAATAATGATACTTTGCTGAAGTGGCTCCTCTGCTCAACAGGGCCTCGCCAAACAGGGGGAAGCATAATTTTAGACCCTGCCTCAGGTGAAATATTACATTCTTCTTGCCAATATAGACAAAAAATAGATGGTTCTAGAGTCTGTGTTTTTTTTTTTCTCTGTTCTACATCAAAATGCCAAGCCTTCCCATCACCCTTATCAATAGTTCTGACAGTGACTGCAACTTCAGACACTGCTACTTCTGCAAAACACTCAAACGTAAATGGAATCTGAATCCTGCTCAGTAAGGAAAGGGGACACAATGTGTAGGAACTATGTGGGCATTTTCCTGCAGATTAACTGGTACTTCCATGCATATTTTTATGTCATACAAACTAAAAGGTCATTGAATCAAACATGAGCAATTACAAAATGACAGAAAGAAATACATTTTTACCCAATGCTAATTTCATCAGAAGATGCAGTTCTGAGTAAATACAAGTCATACAGAAAGCAGAAAGATAATGTCCTAAGTTATAGCAGAAGGGGCAGATGTATTCAGACTTACTCCTCAGGACACCTTTATACTCAACACCGTGTATTGCAAACAAGCTTTGACCACAAGATGTCCTCTTCATGCACCCTTGACTGTCAGAGATGTCCACATGAGCCAAGAGTGCTCAGCACTTTGCAGTGCCAAAGCTAGCAACCTTCACTGTCATCTGCTCAGGTCAGTGGGAATAATGCACACTGAGCACACACAAGCACCTTGATGGCTCTCACTTCATCAGGAGAACCAAAGAAGTTTGAAGGTGAAGAATGATGGGCCTTAAATGACACATACATTAGAATTACTTATATTAAGAGATACAGGTGAACTGCTGCTCTCATCAGTAACATCTGTTCTGACTACTTAAAACAGAGTTTCAAGCAAGCTGGAGGTCACTTATTGCTCTTAGTTTTCTAGAAGAAAAATTATGACACTAATTTTATCAAGGAGGATAAGGCACAGAAAAGCATCACAAGACCTATTACTAAGTACACACAGTGTTTTGATTTTGGCAACATCCCTCAAAATCTAAAACCCATCTTGTCTGGTTCTGAAGTCCTGTTCTGAAGAACAAGATGACCAAATGCAGAAAAGAGACAGAACTTCTTAAAAAGTTAGTTTTCTTTCCCACAGGGTCAGAAGGTGCACCCTCCTACCCCAGGTGTGTTTTACTGAGCAGCCCCTGTACTGTAGATTTATTCAGACTGCTGCACATGGAGTGTGTCATTGATACTATAAGGAATAGAGTTTCCAAGAGATGAATTGTTTGCCTTTATCTAATTTCCCATTTGTTCCAAATCGATTTTTTTCCTTTATTCTTTTCTAATTGGATATGTTGTGGCGAAAGGTACTGGTTTTCAAATAGAATCCTACTAGTAATAAGGGAATAAACTCCCAAAATCTCCACAAATCAATGAAACACCAGCCTTTTACAAAGACTGTACTGTCAATAATGTGTCTCAGACTCCTGTTTTATTTCTTTCAAATTAATTTAAATTTTTCCTGACCACATAATGACACTACTTCTATCAAATTACAATATTCAGAAAAGCATACATGTTCAATTGAAAATTATTAATAAAGACTTAATCTTCAATCTTACTTAAAAGTATGGTTTAAATTTTTCCACTAGCAAGACTATTTCCTGATGTTTACTTTCTGTAGCATTCCTGCAGCCTAGTTAATTATGCATCACCGTGGCAACTAAGTAGAGCAAAGATTTGATATTTCAACTTCCTGATGCTCTCCTCCAAAGGCAAGTACTGGTACCAGCTGTTTTTTGTTTAATAAGTAGAAAGTGGGACACAGATAAAGTATGTTCTCTTTTGGTTTATACAGGGGAACATCAGATGTTTTTCCAAGAAAAAGAATTAGACCTCTGACATGTCAAACAGTCTCATTGTGTCCACTGTGCATTTGTTTGCAAGCAGCAGGACTACAGATAAAAGAACTTTTTTTATTCCAAGTTGTCTGAAATCACTGTCTAGTTCCTTTGGTTGCCAGTGGGGCAGAGTAGATAACGTGGGAAAATGTATTAAACAGTAGAGCAAATGTGGCTGGTAATAAAGGATAATAAAGGACTGAGGAGCTGAATTGGGTATCATGCCATGAGAGACAGGCCTCAGAATCAGCCACCTACCTGTATGCAGCATTCAGTACAGAAACAAAAGGAAAAAGGGAACGATTGAGAGCACAGATACATTCTCTTACCATCTGAGAGGATGAATTTTATAGTCCACATACAGAATTGTACAGTAGCTATTCACCACTTTCACAGGCTATTTTATGAAGAGAAGAATTTCTAGACACAGACCTTGTTTAGAGTGCATAATTGCAATCAAATGACAAATTAATACCCCTCAGGACTACTCATGTTCTCCTTCATTTCAAACAACTTCATACACTGACCTGGGAAAACTTAAGACTGAGCCTAAAGGTCACTTGGACTTAATCTTCCCTTGGAGAAAGAGTCTTAATGTGCTTTGCAGCCAGAAGGTAAAAGTCTTTCTTAAAATTAGGGGCCAGAATTTCACTTCTATTTTCTGAAAACTCTGAACCAACACTTATGAGTAGACTCTTGACACTCCATAAAAAGCCACAGGAATATAAGGAATCTTGCCATCACAAATGTCTCTTAATCATGCTGTGTTCTTGGGTGAAAACAAATTATTCCATAGATTCTTTTTTGGCCCATTTCCTTGTCAAAGAAAGACAAGCCTTGCATGCAGCCAAAACCTCTTCTACACAATTATCCCTGAAGGTCTCCAGCTCCTGAAAGAAGCTATTTGTTTTTTTTTAATATTCATTGGCAACAACATTTCTGATGATGGCCAGGGAACTGCAAAATTGCCAAGTTCCCAGAATACCTGCCTGAAAAATAACATAGTTTTCAAAACCTGAGCAGTATTTTACAAGAACACAATAAGTATAAATGCAGCCAAATACATTAGGGATTGATACAAATGGAGACAAAAAAATCCTTGCTGACATGGCTGGGAAGGGTGGCAGAGTACAGTCACTATGGATACTTTTCCAGAGCCATTTGGAAGGGCAGTACTGGCTAGCTGACTGTTGCTTGATGAACATTAATTTAGTGTAAAGTTATCCCTAAAACCTGGTAACACCCGTGCTGAATGCATGATACTCGAGTTCATCATCCTTACAAAGAGAAAAGAGATCTTAGACCTGCTACTGCAACGTGCCCATCCCCTGCCAATGCAGACACAACCTTGCACTCCCTCTGTCTAACCTGGATCAAACAAAAAAAGCTCAGAGCCTGTAGGGTATCACTGGTAACAGCTCCCCAGCAGTCTGTCTCAACTGAGGCTGAAGACATCAGTGCCCAAACTTCCTTGTCAAATCTGGAAAACAATTCTGCATAAATGGCATGCCAACAGCAGGCAGGGAGGACCAGAGCAGCGGCACTTCCCTGTGGATCATAAGCACTGTCAGGGACAAAACAACTGCTCTAGGGCATCAGCAGCAGACAACAGTTGCTGAAAGCAGTGAATAAGAAGTGTTATCAGTACCTGTAACACAGCATTTCACAAATAAATCTAACAAAATTAGAAAAGAATTCCTTTGCTTCAATGTATTATTTTACCATCAACAGCTGATTTTCACCATCTTAAAATTTTGAAAATATGTCCGCTGATCAAGTGCTATGGTATGCTAGTAACGCGCAGTAAGACCATTTAATACTTAAGGTAAATGTTAGTGTTCTTGATCAGTGGTAAGCATTTGAAAATAATCTGTTTGGTTTGAACAGATGCATGACCTCTTCTTACTACTGTGCCTGTATGCCTTATTCTATTTAATCTTATATAAATTGCTGGGATTGATTTGATGATTGAATCAGAATCAATACCAATGTTTTGGGCACTGTTTTACTGCCTTTTCTACCTGGTGAAAGTTTCATGCTTCCTGGGAATAGACTCACTGTGGTTAGTGGTTAAGACACATTTGAATTCTACGTGCACACAGGAATGTATCAAAAGCCCAGTACCTTCTCTGTACATGAGAGCAATATTTGGAGACCTATGCCAGCTTGCCTGGATAAAGATCATATGGAAATGTTACTTGCAGGAAAGTTACTTTCATGGTTTCCTAATTCATAAATAAGGCTTACAAAAATTTTTTAAGAAATGTTCTTCAAGAGTTAATTTTACCATGTGGCTTCATGCTACAGAGAGCTTTCATATTACTTTAAAATAGAACTGTGTTTCAATCCATCTAAATTAAGGTATCAACCCTACCACTGTCTGCTCAGCAAACTTCCAAATGTGCATGCAAACTTTACTCAATGTAAAATGTTTTCATTTTAGGTCATATATGACATTGTTTTTCTGGTATATTTTGAAGTAGAACAACACCCGCAATGTAGCAGGAATTCTACTGCAATTGTGTACTATGGAGAGAAAACTGCCACAGCATAATGCTCAAACGTTCATTTTTGTTTCACTTAGCTTTTCCTACAAGGCCATAAGTTCATAGAGACCAAGAATGGCTGGAAATGCACCTTTAAATGTTGTCCAGTCCAATCCCCCTGCAATAAACAGTGACATCTTAACTAGACCAGAATGCTCAGAACCCCATCCAATGAATTTTCTCAGGGATGGAACATCTGCCACTTCTCTGGGCAACCTGTTCCAGTTTTCACCACCCTCATCATAAAAAAAAATTTTTTGTATCTACTCAAAATCAACCCTCCTTTAGTTCAAAAATTACTCATGACTGTCACATTTCTCTTTTTCCTCTCTAGACTTTCTCACACTAAAAGCAACTTGCTCTTAATTTATCCTTCTAAAACAATGTGGACATGTTAATTCAGTATATCAAGGAAACCAGAGTGGAAGACATCTAGTGAAAACCCAGAGAAATGTTCTTATTGTAAAATAGCTTTGCAAGTCCAGAAAAGGTTTTTGAAGAGCAGAGTGGAACAGCATTGTTTTTGCTGTGGTTCCTGTTTGTTTGGGATTTTTCCTAAGGTACACAGCAGGTTGTTTTTCAGGGTCTCAAGAAAACCCAAATTCACTTAGATTTAAAAAAAACCAAAAAAACTACAGTAAGATTTCTGTTCCACAGAGATTTCGTCACATCTGATTTGCCTTAAGCCACTGCTAATTCTATTTAATCTTATATAAAGCTTACAATACAGGCTTACTTAACTTACTTAAAGGTATTACAGAATTTGCTATTCACTTAACTTGTTTTCTCAGTGTATTCTACCTCTAATCTTCTGGTACTCAGTCATCCCTTCTTTGCAAACAGTGAGATTCACCAATATACTCATCCTGCTGTCTAAATGGTTTTTCCTCAAAGCTGTCTTCCTTAACAATAAACAAGCATAATAACACAAAATGAAATAATTCCTGCATAAATAACATGCATTGTTAGAATTCTTGGGGCTACTAACAGTTCATCAATGAAGATTAATAGTTTTTTTACTATTATATTCTGCTTTTCTAGAATACAATTTCTTCTTTCATCCAAGTGCAGCAATAAATGGGGCAGATGTCAATTTATTACTGAAACTGTTAGAGTTCATTTATCTTAAGATACAAAAGAAAAAAAATTAGCTTGATTTTCCTTCTAGCACCTATCAAATCAGGAAGAACCATACTCAGCTGAGCTTCACCAAGTATAAAGGAGGGAGAAGGAAAAGGAAAAGTGGGCCAGATAACACTTATTGGTGTCAGTTCTTTTGGTGTTTGAATAATGAATAAATGTTGAGATGAAAACAATTATGACATTAAACAACAATATAAGGTTGTTGTGTGTTATCTTGAAAACACATCTATAAAGCACCCATAGTATCTATGAAGTACAGGAATAAAGGTGTTTCTCCAATTACAAAAATTTCTAAATATGAATTCCAAAAATATCCAAAATAAGAGGCCAATCAAAAGGGCCAACTTGCAGATAGATTTCTACCTAGCATTTTCTAAAAGCAGTAGAGAAAAAGAGGCATTCAAGTAGAACTTGCAGAAGACTAAAAAGATACATATGCTTTGACAGGGGAGGAGAGCATTATTGTACTTGCATACACAATTTGATTAGCAACTGATTGCACTACAATTTGATTTTTCCAACTACTATTTCAACTCCAATAGTGCCCAGAAGCTTTAAACCAGGCAGACACTATGCAGCATAAAACCAGCAAAGTGCAACACAGATTCCTGCTCAGGAGCTGTGACTGGGGGTAGACTGAGATGGGGTACAACTTCCAGTCTGTCTATCTTTTTAAGATATCCTAGACTTTTGTACTGAACAAGCATGTGAGACAATAGAGAAAACAGCTTCTCTAATGGAAAAATGAGGCCTGCAGAACTCCATGGCCTAAAGCCAAGTCATATATGAAGCCAAGTAGTGAGCCCAGAGCTCCTGAGCTCCACCCTGGTACCTCAGCCCAAGCCCAGTGCCTCTGCTGCCTCTCATCACAGCAGGAGCTGCAGCCAGGTGAAGGACATGGCATAAATGAACATGAGCTGTGCACACTGAGCACAGGCATCTCTTGGACAAACTCTCCCAAAAATGTTCACAGAATGCTGGAGCAGAGAGTATTCCTCTGAGAAGTGCTGAACTTAACACCAGCAGGAGAAAGACTGCAGTAAACTGAATTGCTAAAGATAAATTAGACACTCTAGCCAAAAGAAAACAGAGCTGACAACAACAACAGATGGGGAGAGGAGGGAAGGAGAACAGGAACACAGCAAGAAGACATGAACCATAAGGAAAAAAGCATTCTAGTCTGTGGGAGGACCTAGGTAGCCAGTTAATTACTCATTAAGGTTAGTAGCTATTTATTATTATTCTAAATACTTAAGTGAAGCCATTTCAGTAGTGCCCAGGTGCACTTACATAAGGCAGATGATAAGCAGACACCTCAGGTGTTTACTGATAGCTGAACCTTAAATGTTATTGACAAACTACCAGAGTCAATTATTTAGTGTGAAATTTTATGTAAGAAAAGAAACTTTTTACAGGGAACATCATCTAGATAGAGGGCCAATTGTTTTACTTGAAGCAGAAAAGCAAGCTCCAGAATTTATTACCACCTTTTCCCTGTTATTTTTTCTTTTCAGCTAGCAACCAAGGAATATTGTATGAATATTTTAGAAAGGATTCTAGAAACTGAATTCAACCCTTGCTACTGCCAATCACTTCATTTGCAAATCAGGTAAAAAAATACATAGAAAGATATGCAAAGTTTAGTCTTTAAAATGGTCTTTAGAATTTTTCCCTACCAACTAGCATGATGTCAGAATACTGTTACCATGGTAAAGGGAAGAGATGCAGTTAGCTACTGCTCTGCTGGGCTCCTTTTGACTACTTACAGATCAGCTGTAGATGCAGAATAAACTATGATCAGATTTTGATACATTCATAATTCAAAAAACATAATTCGGCTATCATCATGTAGAAAGTAGTTTCAAACAATTCTTCTTTCCCCAACTGCTCTCCCCTGTCCCAGTTTGTACAAGTCTTTTCAGCAGAATGCAGATCAACAGTGCTCATCTCTGAATTCAAGAAGCCTTTTGCAGATGTTGAATTCTACATGTGTAAGTAATCCCACAGCAATCCACACGTGTTCTGGAACAACACTACACACGTGTCCCAAAAGAGCCCACTGGAAACAAACAGCATCCAGCTACCAATGCACTCATGCTCTGAAACTTAAAAGGTTCATGTGCAGCATTATGCCCTAACAGCCTACCAATTAGGTCTCCTTTTAAAATGCCTGTGGCTAGTTTCTTAAAAAAATGTCGTAATTCATGGATTGAGAATGTGTATGAATTTGCACAATACATGTTGACTAAAATAAAGACTACTAATTTTTGACATTCATTTCACCTGAAGAATTCTTTCCTGATGCTACATAATCTTCAATGTGCCCAAACCTCCAAACATAAAGAAAACATGACTCATAATCATGGCTCACATTATTACCTTTAAAAAAAAAAAAAAAATCATGCTGCAGAACCTTATTTCAATTCATTCTCAGTATCACAACAATAGAATTTGCAGGAAGGGAAACCATGGTAACCAATTAAATGTGCTACAGCAGCTATCTGCTCAAAAGAACATGCAGTACCATCACACTTCAACGCCTACCACCAGTACACTCTCTACCCATTTCCTCTTTATCCTCATCCTAATTATTAAACAAGCTCTCCACCACAGAGGGCTACATTGCAAACCATGTCTATTGTTACTGCCATTTGCTGTAGGTCCTAACATTAAGCAATGTACTACTCTTTTGCCAAATGTAAAAGCAGACCTAATAGTTCCAGAAGTGAATTAGGAATTTTCATTATTTGAAATCTGCTTGGAACATTGAATTAACATTACAATGCATTTTATGTCTTTTTATTCTGACAGAGACTTGCTGATATGTATGGACACAGATATAGATCTACGATCATTTTCTCATGTCAGTAATTTTTTTAAACCTCAAGATTGCAAAACATTTTCAGCGGCATTCTGATTGATTAATTAATTAGTAAAGATTGGTGAATGCATCCATGATTAAATATAATATAAGCATTAAATATAATAGGGTGCTGATTTACTGCTCTCAGTTGTGTTTATGCTTCATTCTCCTTTACATGGTATCTGAGCTGACACAGTTTTACAGACCTTCTTAGGCTCTGAACATCAATTTTATCTGAAAGACAGCTCTGACTATTTAGTCAAACTTCTATACTTCAAACAACGTTTAAATTATCATTTTCTTTTTCTTTAAGAACATACTTACATCTCTCTTGCAAATTCTGAGAAAATTATTTTCTGAAAAAACTCCACCATCTTTTGTTTCAAATTTATATTTAAAAGGTAGTCTGCCTTTAAAAAAGTCATGATGCAAATTAATTGCACAATAATGGATGAAAGTAGGCAAAAATAGCTCATCATAAGATGATCAAAATGCAGCTTGTTATATAAGTGGAAAGCAGATTTTACAGTAACTCAACAGCAGCTTTAAAAAAATGAAAAGTTTTTTTGGGTAAGAGTCACTTTCCTCACCTTACAAAGAAAAAAATATTAAAAATCTTCACTGTGAACTCAATTAACTATTTGACAGTATTGCACTAAGAACAGCTGACCGCTTTGCTTTAGCTTGCAAAAAGTATTATTTTTCCTGTCCTATATTTGGTCATTTAAGTGGTGCTAGGCTATGTCTGCAGCTATAGCAGCTCAGGAACAAGATCTTTAGATCTACTAAAGCTAGTTCCATAAAAGCACCACAGCGGTCAAAACTCATTTAGAAGCTTTAGAGAACAAAGAACTAAAGCATGTGGTGCAGTTCATCTTGAACAGGGTGTGCAGTCCTGGCTGGTATGGACACTGAGCTTTTGGGCATCAGCTACAATAGCTGGTGGAATCAAATGTAACACTGAAAGTGTCCCATGATGATCTGAGGAATTGTCTGGCTTGGGTCCTCAGGACAAACCACAAAAAGCTTGTTCTTCTCCACTGCAGAAAGGATGGCTGGAAACATTCCATGACAGAGACATCATACCTTGCCACAGGAAGGGACATGATCCTGTTTCACTACACTGCTCTTCACGACTGGATGCACTGGGTTTCTCTGGGTTCCCAGGCACGCTGCCACAAGCACAGGAAGAAGACATCTGCCAGAGCTGGACGTGCTGGGCCGTCTGTCTCACTGAATTGCCTGCCTCCCCAGCAGAGCCACCGGCAGCTACAAGCCAGGAAACAAACCTGTCTCAGTCTCAACATCAGCTGCTCCTACCCACAGCTACCACAAGACTTTTATGTCTCCATGAACTGGGATTTCATGATGCAATCACACTTCATAGGCAGTTTCTCATTTGCCCTAACCGGAATTGACAGACTGTCAAAGACTGACACATCAGACAACAAACAGTGAGAGAGATTGAGTAGATACATAGAAATACAGAGGGAACCAAGTATTTATGCCAAGAGTTGATAGTACCTTAAAGAACCTAAATTTTACTCAACTTTTTCCCATTATTTTTACCAAAACGTGCCTGAAAACCAATCAGAAAACACGGATATTTCACTTTATGTTTTGTCACTATGTTATTGCAGAATTAGAGCACCTCTAGAGAATTGCTGGGTTAACTTCATAAAATTCTTGGAATCTGTTCTGTGTCTTTTTTTTTATGTAACAGCTGACCAAGTTTTCTTTCCTCCCACATCTTCTAAGGGGTAAAACAAAGGTAAAGAAGGAAAAGCAAAAATCACAGTGAGGTGATCTTAAAGTTAACATGAGTGCTTCAGAGACAGAGTGGCACTTAAACCTAGTATGAAAATACCAAATTTGTTGATACAACCAGAAGAGAAAGGGTGAAACAAGAGACCCTGACCTCAATCAAAGCTTGGAAAAGTTTTGCTCATACATACCATCCTGCTGACAAGCTCTGTTTTTGGCCATGGAAGTTACATTCTTAAATTCCTGCTGGGATTATCTAAACTGCAGATGGGGCTATCTTTGCCATCTGGCAATGTAATGACCCAAACACAAGTGATGCTCTCAGAACAGGATACAACTACATAATCTCAACATGGCAATCACAGCAAACTTCTCACAGTCAGGGTACACAGAGAGACTGCAGAAAGGACCTGGTCTTTAAGAGAGGCTACTATGTCAGAAACACACTCACTGGACACTTGGGCTAATCGTTATATTCTGCATTTATAGTTCCAGGAAAAGGAAAAATAAAAACTGAGAAAAATTCTCCTTCCGGTCAATGGAAACGCAGACTCCTGCTACACTGCCTAGTAGTGATAAAAAATAAATCCTAGTGGTAAAATCTCAATGTGCGCAAGATAGAGCACCACAGTTCACAGAGTTCCACCTAAGACATGAGAGTTAACATTCTCATTCATGCACATTGAAGGTCAACAGCAAGAGAACAGAGCATTGTCTGCTATGGGAGGGAAAGCAGCCACCTAGACCCACTGCCCATGATACACAAGTCATTTACCATTTAAACATAATGAAATGGCTGCAAGATGCTGCAGTTTCAGTTCTGATGTGTTTTTCCAAACACTGAATTTCATCAAAATAAATCCATGATAACAACTTTGTTATAATTTGAAACCTTTTCCCAAACCAATAACTAACAACTATCCATTCTTTTCTCTATTTGGTATAAAATTGATTTTATTGTTTTCAAAGGGGTTTTCCAGTGTGAGAGATACCATCAAACCTGGGAAAAAAGCCATCTTTTGACTTGCTGGATTGGAGGTGCATTTGAAAAACAACCTGCAGTGATACATCCCTACAAGATGCTCAACAGCTTCATCTCAGTCTACAGGCCCTGTATGTTCTGCACCATTGGAAGCAGTGAATGGGAGCTCTGCCGTCAAGCCAGGTGTTACAAAAACTGATTTCTTTTTAGCTTTAAAAGAATAAAAGAATATTGCAAGAGCAGAAGATGATGAAATTGAGTACTATTTTAAGAAGAAATACCAAATTTACACTGTTAATGAAAGCCAGTGTAAATGTCAATAATGTCTGTCGTTTATTACTACAGAAACAAATATCCTATGAAAATATATTATTTTTCCCCCTGAAAAACTAATTTATCACAACCTATTATTTCAAGACATTATTATTTTATTCATAATTTTATAAAACTTTGAGTAACTGCATCTTCTTCAATGTTTTTCTGTCCCACTTAGATTTACAACCTTGCTAATAATCACTATCTCCCATCTCAGGTGTACAGCACAGGCCAAAATAACCTCCAATATTTAAAAGTAATTAAACTATTTAAACCTTACAACTACTTTTTGAGATTTTATTTATAGCTGACCCACTTGCCAGAGCTTTGCAGAATGAAGAAGCAGATCTGCAAGCACTGTGAGCTAACAGGTGTTCAGACAAAAAGGGCCTCCTGATGTGCTGCCATCCCAAGGAGAGACCGGGGGGACTGAGTTTTCCAGCACATGGCAGGCTGCTCAGGGAACTCATAATGTGCCTTTTATTTCTTGACCACCTGCTCTCCCAACATCTGCATGGGGTCACATCTGTATCACAGTGGGAGAAGGGCAAAATGAAGCCCCACTAGCAAAACCACAACTGCTGTTATCCTGATGGTGCAAACAATAAGGAGTGTTAGCACTTCAAAAAAGGGCATGGAAGGTCAAAGATACCAAATCTATAACTAGGGTATAAAAGTATAATGATGAAAAAGAAATTAAAACAACTACAAAGAATTTTCTGATCTGAGGTCAGCAATGCAGTAAAACCATTTGAATATTTTATAAATTTAAAAATGGAATATTAATTACTGACCTTAATGCCAAAGTGTAGGTTCCAGGTTGCCTTTGGCTTTCACGAATGAGATAGCTTCCCTCTGCAACACTTAATAATTGGTCAGCTCCCTCCCTTGAGATCATCCCATGGAATCTAAGGAACAAAAATTTCTTTGAAACACATGCCTCTTCTCTTTTAAATCACCTTTTGGTCTTCATTTAAAAGGCACCAATGATAGTAATTAAAAAAGAAACAAACATAAAAATGACTGACTTGGTGGAATCTACAGTTTGAATTAATTTCCCTATGTGCCTGTATTTGAATTTACTTCAAATGGTTTAGAAAGGCTTCTAGGAAAGAATATCTATGAAACAAGTATATTGTTTTTAAATCTGCATCTATCAATTTAATATGTAGAAATAAATCTGTTTTCTCCTGCTGGTTTCACATGTTTTGTGCTAGTGGCATGCAATCAAACATTTTGTAGCATTCAAGGACATTTTATGTGATCCCTGAGATTTTAGCAAGTTGTTGTAATCTCAGTAATTGCTGATGTAATAACCCAGCAACACTACACATCTTTTACCAAAATAAACGTAAGTAAGATCTTCTTTGTTTCTCCACACTAAATCTAACCATCCTTGCATTAGCAACCTCAAACAGAAGACACACAGAGACTGATCATATATTGCATTTGGGATCCAAATATCTTTTCTTCCTAAACAGAAACACATTTTGCAAAGCCAGCAGGAGAGGGAGATAGAAAAAGACAATCCCTTGAAAGCACAGAAATGTATGTTTGTTTTTCTCACTTAAAGTAGCACTCAGTGATATCCATATCCATGAGAAATTGCAGCTGTAATCTTAGGCAGACAAAAGTAATAATGTAATAATGACCTGATGGTGAGACACACTGCTGTAAAACACACAGAAGAAACAAAGAGCCCAGACTACACACTTGACACCTTTCCTATAACTATTATTAACCAATATGTCAGGATAAACCACTTCCAGCGATGTTTATTACTTACTCTCTTCCATAATATTTGGGTCTGTTCTCTACCTAGAAGAAACAACAGAAATTGTAATGTTTCATAACAAGAGAAGCTATACAGTAAGTGGACTGTTTACAACACAGGATTAAAACCAGAAAGGGATATAATGTGAAAGTGCAGGCAAAAATAATCAAGAACAGAATTTCTCCTGTGATTAGCACATAGGGAAACCAAAGGGAGATATTCAGAAAACATTGCACTTGTGAATGGCTTAAAATGGAATGAGAAAGGATGAGCCACTTGGACCATGTCATCCTCAGGATATACAAACGGATGGCATTAAATATTTCTTTTACAAAGTGCCAGATAGGGGAAATGAGTTAGCAGTTCATGCATGTAAGTGCACCATATGTTTCACTAATACAGTGAAACATCTATAAAACTCTTAAATTTACAGGTTACCTTCCATCACAGAGCTGTTGATGCCCCTGCTGAAATAAAGCCACTACTATGCAGCCCCTCAGAGTGAGGGCAAATGGTTGAGTAAATCATCAGGTGCCTAAGTCTCATGCTTCTTGACTTCACTAAAAGAAGTAGTATCAGCTAAAAGACTTCAAAAGCAGGTGTGCATGTGTTTTGTAGTGTAACTCCACCTTGGTTGTGCTCCAGAGACCTTATGGTGTAAATGCACACAATGTGCAGGAGTGTCAGGGTACAAGTTGCCTGATAATTATTTTAGATGAAACAATGCACCTTCATTTGTCCAGGAAGTTTAGAGCCAAGTGAGGAACTGCATATTCCACAGAAATCAACTAATAATTTAAGCCACCAGGTTATCCTTTCTTGCTAAATTTAAAGGGGGGAACTCTTTGGGGAATAAAAGTCAACAGTTAAACAACTTGAACTACAGAAATATAAAACAATCCAGCTATGCTGAAACACAGAATGCCACATTTGTTTATTTTTTACATCTTTTCAACAAAAAGCCTATTAATATTAGTGCTTCTCTCCAGTGTTTTCAATGGAGTATAAAGATTTCAGATATCCAAAACAACAAAAAACATATGTCCTGATGTACAGTCTAATAAAAATTCTTCAACATTCCCAGCAAACAAAAAGCTGTAATGACTAATCACTTTGGAAAAAACATTCCATCACTGGAAAGATTTATCATGTCCTAAAATATTTCCTTTTCCTTTATAACAGCAAACAAGAGTTGCCTGGTGCGATAGCTGTTTTCAAAGGGCCTGAAGAGACTGGATTATTTCAAAAAAGAAGAAAGCCTACATTTAACAAAAAAAAAAAAAAAAAATCTAAGACCTATTTCTTCAATAAGAAGATAGCAACAAACAGAGAAAAAATGAAAGCATTTTATTGTTGTTGTTATAGAAAATTGCAACAATTCTTAACTAAAACCCTTAAGCCAAGACACTAGTTTAGAGCAGTTGTTAAAAGAAGAATCCTGTCATGAATAAGATTTTGTTGTCTGTCTAGTGAGATTTTATCTTTATCTCAGTGAATTTATAAGACAGAACTGGAAAATTTATATAAGCAAAAGCATTCCTTTCCAGAAATGGATTAGTAACTTGACAGGGCATCTTCAGAGTACTTGCAAGACCTAAGAAAATTTATAACATACTCTGTGCAAACATTTGAAAATGTGAACAGGCAGATGACTGGAGCAAAGCTTCTGAAAAAAAACCCCACAAGACTTCCAGGCATTTGTAGTAGGCTTGCAGGTCATTTTAGTGGATGGTGAGTTGAAAAGGAAAATAACCACTTCTGTTAACACTGTCTCTACTGATCCATTTTACCAACTTGCAATAACTTCAGTATCAATGTTGATGTGCAACACTTTTTGCTTGCATAAGATTCAGTGTAGCTGGAAGCCAAATTCACTGAGTTTTATTGCCTGTTTGTGTTTTGGGGTTTTTAAATCACTTTTTACATTTATGATTGATATTAGGGGAGTTTTGACATCTATACTGACATACATTAAGACTTGAAGAAAATTCCTTTAGAACTCAGCAGGGAACTTCTAATTCACTCAGAATGACTGGGCTACACACACAGTGCAGCTTGTGTGCACTGAGAAAACCACACAGACTCTCTGTAAGCCAAATTTACCATGTAAGACAGTAAACACTGTTCTCAGGCTTTCTGTAAAGCTTCTGACAGGTGTTACACCAACTGCACCCTTTGCAACTTAGACACAGTGTTCTTATCCTCAACTGCACTGGAACCAGAAGCAATGTGCAGCTTTCTTGGTCTTTTGTGTTTCCTTGGACTTCAAAGGGCTCCTGGCAGACTGTATTCTACAAATTTAATTCTACAAATGACAATGCAGGCACCCACGTATCCTCCCTTTGCACCTGAGCACTGAAGGCCAAAACAGTTCAGTTCAGAAGCTTCAATATTCTAACTTTCACAGTTTGGCATCCATAAGTTAACAAGACAAAACCAAAACATCTGGACTGGAACTCAACCCATCCAAGAAAGGAAATACATTTTAAAATAAGATGATAGCAAGAAATTGGTCTTCTTAGCTCACGTAATTATCCATTGCAGAATTCTTTTCTGATTTGGCAGTATCTTGGGACCACAGCATTGCTGAGTGTGAGTAAGAGCAGACATAGCTGCTTCTTTTTCTTTGTATCCAGCAAAGATCAGCCAAACACTGCCTTTTGACTTCTCAGGATTTTTACTAATGGGAAAAATTTCCTGTTGTTGTTAGCTTAGCAAGGTTTTAAAAATTGCTTCTAACTTGGAAAAATATGAGGGGGAAAAGCATGAGATATTTCTTTCCAATGTGTTTATTTGTATATCACTAATGCAGAGGCCACAGGAAAAAATTAAGTTCTTATGATACCTTCAAGAAACACAAATACCAACAAGATATCCACCATTACTTCATTTGTCTTTTTTTCAAACTGAGGGGTGAAGGCAATGAAACCAAATTTACGAACAGACAAATCAAGCAGATATGGCAAGCACCTTACAGCAGACATTCCTTTGGAAAAGGGCTTAGCTATAATGAAATTTGCAAAGTCATCCTGGTCAAATATCATGCAGATAAAGCCACCTTTACAAACAGCTCTAATAAGGATGTGCATTACATATGCTCTTATTCTGTGTTTCTTGACCATTTTCACAATACTAAGCAGAGATGCTGTTTAACAGGTTAATTAACTATTAGCACTGAATTAGGATGAAGCCTCCTAAAAGGACAGAAAAAGCCAGTGATTTTAATTTCTCCATACTATGTATTTTTTCATATAGTTATTTTAAATTGTTCATTGAATGCTTTCATATGTCAGTCAAGGCTGCCCTAAATATGCCTATGCATGCACACATGTATATAAGACTATAAGCAGAAAAAATAGTAATTTCATGGAGGAAATACAGTATTAATTGGACAAACAACATTATAATTTGCATGCAAGCCTCATGCAGAAGTCAAATAACCTTAGAACATCATGGAATTATCAACTTTAACCTCATGGACTATTAAAGGCTCAGCTCTGCTGCACCTTTACAATAAAAAATCTCAAATGAATGCAATCTCTTTTTACTTCAGCGTCTCTCCACCGATCTGTGTGTTGTCTGATATGAAACTGGTGTAGCAGAGCAGAAACTTGAATTCTTTGTATTTGAGAAGCATTTCAAGTTAAGTAGGTCATTCTGTTGAATACACCTCTCAGTATCAGCACTTGTACAATGTGTGTCTTTGCACATGAAATAAAGGGTTGGGGTTTTTTTATGGTGTGATTTCCAATTATTCTTTAACAAGTGCTTTTTCCCCCTAATCATCACTCCTGCTTTTGTCAACAAGTGGATTACAATAAGGCAAGAAGAGCAATTCATGTGTTAATATCTCACCAAATTACATCTTGTTCATTCCCATTGACCTCTTTGATGTTCTCAGGACCAAAATTCTCTTCCTAATGTTTATGAATTTGTTTATACAGCTGAATAATTCAACCACTTAGGAAAAGATTCTGCTCCCCACTGACTCATGTGTGGCTGCTAATAGAAACCCAGCTGAGAAAGAACAGATCACAAAGCTCAACACAAGCAGGAGAGGCTGAGACCAGAGAGAAAGGTTAACAAGTTACTGCTTGCTGAATATATTTTCACTTCAAATCAGCTCAGCTGCATAAATTGTTCAACACTTATAATGAAAAACTCTTATCTGCGTTATAAGGAATTAATGCTGAAGTAGGAAAATGCACACTGATAATGTACTGCTTCAATTTTACCTTTATTACTTAAAAATAAGCTTCCAATTTTTTTAATAAACTAATTCTTCAATGATAAAATGTGTATTTAATACGCTCTGTTCTGCAGCTAAATACCTGACTGATTCTTTCATAGTTTTGTGTTATTTACTTCTATTCACACTAGTTTCTAAATCTACAGCTTTTATTTCTCAGTTTCTACAACAATGTTCATGGTGCAGACAGAGGTTTACTCTGCAGAGTTCAAGAAGCTATTTTAAAACACACAATGTCTCCGTTTTTTTGTTCACTCTGACACAGGGATAGATTTACGCTTAAGTTTGTAATATGTCATAATCTTGTTTTGGAATAAATTCATAGAAATAGGACATTACAGACACTAAACTGTTGCATTGCATTCTCCACTGATGACAGGACTTAGCAGTGTTTGGATTGTTTGTGATACTTTTGCAATCCCCCATTGACCATAGCAAATGGCCACCCCTCACTCATAGCACATTTTCCTTTGTAAAGCAGTCCAGCTTTTTAATTAACTATCTCTATTAGAGCTAGTAACATTTTCCAATTAATAGAATTTAAATTCAGTTAAAATGAGGATGGGAAAGTTGTAGTGGTCAGTGTGATTCATATTTGAAGATTTACAGGTGCTTTTATATTTGGCCAGCAAGTTTCTTGTTCTATTCTAAAAAGAGGACAATCTGTATCTGATCAATAGCTGAACAAGTTCCATCACACCAGAGGCAGTAAAAATTTTTCATTTTCAGATACTGAACACGCATTTATGTCTCTGCTTATTTGACTGGATTAGCTAACAGTTCACTAAGAAACACTATGAAAAAGAACTTAATATGAAATTTGCTTGTGAGTTCTTACCACCTAGGACAGAAGACCTCCAAGCCCTTCTCTGCAGCCAAACTGGCCTGGGATATTATGCTATCATATTTTACTGAATATCCCAGACTCCTCCAGCAGTTTACAATTTCTCCCTGACTACAAAGTATATATAGTATATAGAGTATACTACATATACTTGGTGCAGTCAAATAACTACAAAATAATTATCATGTTAAGCATTGTATGATTTCCTTAACCATGCTGGTACTTTCAATTATGGATTGGTTTGAGTTTTTAATTTCTTTGTTGTTTTTATTTTGGTTTTTTATTTCAAAGAAATCAATATATATACAGAAAAATTAAGGTTCTAAGTCTGTGGGAATTAAAACATTCACAAATGAGATCCTCATGAGAAAATCAGGAGAAAATATATGTTTCCATGTGTCTAAGAATCAAAAAGTAGTAAATGAGTCTCAATAAATGATGATACACATCAAAATGCTTTAAATTCCATTTTTAGAACAAATGGATTTCTGAGTACCCATGCCCCAAGGCTACCCACTCTAATCACAGCACAAAGTGTCCCAAGGAGCCACTCCTTGGGCTGGACACAATAAGTTCAGGCATGGAATTATTGGACTGTACAGAACTGAACACTCTGATACCTACCTCACGAGTGCAGGTTATTCTTCTAGGATGGGGAGCTTCCTGTTGCAACTGATACACTGGGAGGAGGCAGAAGTTAAATTCTAATTAATAGAAAATCGTTGTGTAAGGTAGGCATTTTAACATTAAACATTGCAGTTTAAATAAAGGAGACTTTCTGCAAAATTTAACACAAGGATACAAAAGATATCAATATTTACTAACAAGAGGTCAGAAAAAAAGAATGTTGCAAGACAAAATGGGATATTGATTTTCTTTACAATGAATTCATCAAGTAATATGGAATAACTAGGTGAGATCAGACAAGTTCCAACAAACAGATCAGAAAAAGAATCGTAATAAATACAAACTAAGGTTCATTATATGTCAAATCAGGCTGCTGTCAGACTTTCTTTGGTAAGCAGATGGAGCCCAATCCTACAGTGCTGGGCACACACCCGGTCACCTGCAACACATCAAGGCTTTACAAGAATCACTCAGAACTGTGCACTGTCAAACCCTCTGCCTTTGCCACTGCTCAGTGAGGACCTTTCTGAAGAAAGAGAAAGATGGCCTTTGCCTTTGCAGATCTAAAGACAAAATGAGTTGAGTAGCAGAGTAAAACAGCTAAGGCCCAAATTATGACATACACTTACTTACATTTATATCTTCCCTTCAACTTTTTGTCTATTTTTAAAGTAAGCTTCATCAAGCCAGAACAGATCTTTACAACCAGATGTAAATTTAATGCTACTTGTATGTGCAGACTTTACAGAATACTACCAAAGGAATGACTTTCAACTTTTATGCCAACTGAATCTGGTTTGGCAAGTCACCTTCAAAATGAGGCTGTCAACGCTAAGTTAGTATTTCAATAGTGCACTCGAAAGGGCAAAATGGACGTTTGGAATTGTAATATTTTAAAATTAAATTATGTTGCAATTATTAGTATGAATACCAAGGTCTACATTGTGCCATCACCTTCTTCTGATAATAAGACCATGCATTAATTGAACCAATACAATTTGACTTAATTACAATTCTCATTTGATCCCAAATTTTTTCCACTGGCAAATGCTGTATTTATGTGTCAAGCTACATGGGAATGGAGAAAATGGCAAGATGCCCAATGACCATTGAATTGTAAGATAAACTGGAAAAAACATTCCCTTTGTTTCAAATAAAAAAACCTAATGGTTTTTCCTGTTGCTACTAAAATCAGTCATTTCCATGCTGGGTAATACAAAAATGATTTCTGCAAGTGATGAAGAACAGCACACTGGTATATAAAAGTGCAATTATCATTTTAGGCATAGCATGACCACTTATATTGCCAGCACATAGATTCCCTAGCTTCTATTGTAAAAGCTGTATTTGACGGCACTGGATCTTGTCCATATCTAATTCTGAGAACTGTAGAGTCAATTTCAAAGGAAAAAAAAACAAAAGGAAGGAGCAAGTTAAGATTTTTCTGAATTTCACAAAAGAGGAGACCCACAATCATCATGCCCCACAGAAACTGGGTAAAAACTCAGAACTATTTCCCACCTTACTTCAAGCCAGGCTGAAAAGATTTTCTGAAAGGAAATTCTTTTTCACCAATGGCCATATCTTTCTCCTCTTCCAGTAACCCAGCACAGCAGGGTGACTAGCTAAGTTACAAAACAGGATTCCTATCCCTTCTCCTCTAACCGATGGATGCAATTCAAATTGTTCAACAGCAGTTTTCCTTGCTGTAATTATTGCCAGGGAAGTCAAACAAGACATTCCTCTTTGTCATGAGACAGAAATCTGACCAAACCTCAGGATCCAGAGCTTCATTCTGAGCCCCACAGGCAGGTTCACCATGGCAGGCAAGCCCCAGTGTGGTAGGAGAGCAGGTGCACTCCAACCATTCATACAAACCACATTGGAGAGTGGTGCAAACACATCTGCACATGCTCAGGCTTTCAACTTCTGTCAAGCTGGCAATGAAGATTTGGCATTAGAGAGGTTTAAGCTCCTTCTTCTAGATCATGGTGTAGAATAAACTTGAGCAGTGTTCCCTGAGTTCACAGAAGGTATAGAGGGAAAAATAATCAAATCTGCCCTCTTACACTTGCTCTCCTAATAAATGTTCTCACCTAGCCTTTAATTCTACATCTCTGATTAAAAAGTTTCCCACAGCAGGATGGAAACCTTTAAAGTAACTACATTTTCTCAAGTGCTAAATCTCCTCAACCTTTAGAGAGCAAACATTTTCTCAATGTGAAATGTTGCTTGAGCAAATCCCTTTAACCAAGCTGAACATATACAAAGTAATGCAAATGTAAGTCTGACATCCCTAAACTGTTAAGTGAGTTATACACACAAACATTCTGTTTTCAAAATCTGCTTTTCAGCAGCAGACTCCTCTTTCTTGCTTCCTCAAGTGTCAAAATGTCTCACATCTTGGCTTTTGTATCTACAGATAACTAGAATTCATAGGTGAGTCACTGTGGGAAGCTATGACGGTCTTTTACAGTTCTCTCATATTCTCTTCCATCTCCCTAAACCTCCATTTGCACAGACAAATAATAGGTCATAAAAAAAAAAAAAGCCCCAAAATGCTGAGATACTTACAGTAAGATTTCCAAACAGGTGGTCTGTATTCATCAGTATCTGTAAAGAAACACAAAAAAACTTAATGTTGCATAGGAAACATTTCAACACAGAAAAAAACTGCAGAAGCACTTGCAGAATCATTAAGATAACATTGCACCTAGGTTCTAAACCTACTTTTTACTAATATAGAACAACCTGTTTTTACCTAAACTAAAAATGTGAAAAGATATTTTCTTTATCCACCTAGGAAAAAAACTATAGAAACAAATCTGAAAAATGGCAAACATGCAGATCAGAAGCCAGCATACTGTGAGGAGGAAGAATGTATATTATTTTACTATGTATATAAGTTCCATTTTCAACTACACCAGACAGACCTTTTTAATCTCAATTTATATTTCAATAAATGAGTTTCCATGCAACTTATTCCTGCCATTAGCTTTTTCCTCTTCTGGATGGCAATTAACAACTCTTAAAATAAAATCAGAGTACGCAAGGACAGCAAAATACTTTGGAGAAATGAAGGGAAGTTTTTTCATACTGAGCACAAGCTCTTTTTAGAAGTAGTGACTATATATTAAAAGTAACAACATATTTCTACTCCTAGATTTTAATTCTCAAATAAAATTTTTAAAAAATAAGATTCCAATGTCTTCTGTCACCCTTATGGCTTGTGTTACAACTGATCCAACATTTTGAGCTCAGGGCTATGCCGCAAACTGTGACTCTGACCCACTGTTCCACTGCTCTGACCAGCTTCAGTTCTGATGGCACAAGTCACCGAGGCTTTCAGCATGATGCTGTGCTTACCTGCCTGGAGCTGGTGAGAATTATTCCATCCTCCCCACACAGGTCCCAAGCTGAGCCACCCCCACAGCCAGCCTTGCTGACTGCAGCCTTCATGCCTGAGCTCTCTTGGCAATTGTCTGCCCACTGGAACTGCCTCCTGCACCCAACCCAATGGGAACTTCTACTTTTTATTCTAAAGTTACATAAAGATCAAGCAATCTGGGAACCTGTTGCTTGAATTTTGGCCTGAGTGGCATCTCCACTTCAGAGTCCTTAAGGCCTGAGCCTGAAGCTGAGATTTTGCTTTGCCTCCCCTTCAAGCAAGCAATCTGTCTTCTTCAGGTACTTGCTGTAGTCCATCTCTCACACATAGTCATGTCAAATATCTCTAAACTAGAGCTTAGTGGAAGGAGATATTTTCCAGTTTAACTGGCACAGGCTTTTCCAGACCCACCCAGAACACTCCCTGCCCCGACTGCACTGTAACTTTGTTCCATTTTTTACCCCATATTTTAGCTCTGTGCATGAAGAGAGTGCAGATCTTGCAGACCACCTTGGTGGCAGTGGGTTTTATAAATACAATTCATTATGACTTTATTATTAAGGCAGCACTCAGTTAAACTGCCATCCCCCTGATTATGATGGGGTTTGATCTTTGGAAGGTCCTGCAGATGCTCTACCACATCCTGCAGAGCAGCAAGAACACCTTGAATCTGCAGAGAGACCTTAAGCAGCTCGTGCTTCACTGAGGCAGTAAAAGCAAATCAGCAGCAACAGATGCAGCCAGGGTTATTCATTCCTGCTTTGATACCTTTAATTAAGGCAGTGCAAGTCGATTCATTCCAGAAGCATTGTAACATGATCCCTTAGCAATGCAATGTCACGTGGAAAAGGAGCAAAATTTTAAAGTAAAAATAATGGCTTTAGTCCCAGAAGACAACTCTTACTCCACCAGCTGAATTTACTTTTGATATACTCTGGGTTTTGGCAATATATGCACTAGATGAATACTTAAATAAATAATTTAAGTAAAGGACAACACACACTGTATTTTTAAAATATGAGCTGACTATTATGAAAATAAAAACATCTTGGCAGTCTAACCTGTACTTGCTCACACTCAAGCCCTGCAATTGCTACAGCGAAGGGCATCGTGGTTATAAAACTAAAAAGTGACAATATTTGTGCCAAACAAAAAACCTCAAACCTTGTTAAAGTCAGGCAAGAACAGCACTTACTTTCATACAAGAAATAGCTAACATTCAGAAATGGGAAGGAATGATTTATGTTACGCAGCTGTGCAGAAGGATTTTGTTAGAAAAAAAAAATCTGTCGGTGAGCTTTATTGCCTTTACAGTGTGAGAATACCCTCCAGCCATCCCACACAAAGCAATGAAAAAACAAAAGGTGATTTTTATTGTGATTTTTTTTAAAGTGTAGTAGCAAACACAAGCACAGTGAAAGAGTGAAGCAGAGGGTTTGTAGTGTTTGCTTCTGAGCAAGAATGTTTCTATGACTAAAACTATCCTACTACACAAAGATGAGATAGAATAAGCATGAACACCAGCCCTGTCTATTAGTTAGTTATCTGTTTTTAAAGGTTAACTGATGTGGTCCCATTTAATACATCAAAAATATTTAGAAATTCATTATAAGGAAAAGTGTTTGATTTTCAGATAGTACAGGCTTCCACATACAGCATCTCCAATTAGGCATCTGAAAAGTGCTTACAGGCATGATAAAAAATCCACAGAAAATGTGGAACCCAAAATACATTTTCTCACTAATGCTGCAGCACGTTCTAATTAATGCAGTAAAGTACACTGTCAGTTCTTAGATTTTTTTCACAGTAACTCAGCTCTGCTAAATGTTTCCAGGATAAAATAATTTTCTACAAGCTGTGCATCAGGATCTGTCTTAACTGTATTTTCTGCCCTAAGTGAGATGCAATTCAACTTAAAGCTACTCTTCTCCAAAGGCCTAAAGCATTAGGGAAAACATAAACAGATAAGCTGATGCTATCAGCTCTGTCCAGATGCAATCCTACCAGCACAGGTCAGATTTTCACCAGTATGAAGGCACTCTCATCAGCAAGGACATTTTAGATCAGGGACATGTCCATGTCCAAAACTGCAATTTCAAACTGAGACCAGTTTCAAGCTGACAGATACTTTCCCTTAGAATTAACTGGGCTACAAACACAGTACAGATGATATGTACTTAAAAACCACACAGATTTCCCATAAGCCAAATGTACCATGTAAGACAGTAAACACTTTTCTTCAGCTTCCTATAGAGCTTCTGACAAGTGGTGTTACATCAACTTTACTCTGAGCAACTCAGACATAGTGTCTGTTCTTACTTTGCCAGTTTGTACAAACATTATTCAATGCCATCAGTCAATATAGGTAGAATCCTGAGGATGATCTAAGTGTCTCATCCTTTCTTACTTTGTTTCCTTCAGAAGTGCAAAGTTTCCTGAAGATCTACCTCTGGTTTCCTTATATTCCAATCACAAGAGAAATTCTGGATACCCAGCTCTTGCTTGCCATCATCCTCTTCACTCACAACACAGTCCTCTCTTTTCCAGGACTTTGCCTTCCCTCAGCAATCTCCACTCCTTGCAAGACCTCTCCCCTCATCCTTGTGCAGTGCTTTGGTTTGCTTCCCCACGTTGTCCGTCCTAACCATCCCATTCTACTGCTCAGCATCTCATTCTGAAGCCACCTTGTCTCACCTCTGCCCCAAGGTTCCTTGCTATTTGCTTAAATGCAGAGAAAACAGAGACAGAAAACCCAGAACAGCACAACAGGCAGCTTCTGGCAACAGTCAGAAATGTCATAGTGGGCAGGAGCATTGCTCTTTGAGTACAGAATGCCCTCCTTTGAGCACACCAATTCACAAAAAAAAGTTCACTATGTGTCTCGAGCATGAGCCAAATTGACAAACACAGACTGACCATCAGAAATACTCACTTGCACAGAAATGGTTGCCAACAAACAACCATACAGCCATTTAGAAATTCATATACAGACACAAACACTAGGAGAGCATCTCAGATTTTCCATAAACACAAATGTGACTAATTGTGACATTACAATGTAGCATTTCCCTACGTTTTTTTGCTTCTTTCTTACCCACTCCTATTTTACCCACTATATAAATTTGGACAACTGCAGTACTTTCAGAGTGTACATTTTAACTGCAGAGATGGAAACTGTTACCGTTGCCTCAAACTGTTTAGAGTGCTTGCCTTTGTGTATTCCTTTTAAAGAAAGAATAAAAATGTTTACTTCTGCTTGAAATGGCAGTTTCTCAGACAGTTCAAGGGTAGAGGAGCAGCAGCAACTTAACTCTGCAGGGTAACCCCATAAAGCAATGTAGGACTTTGAGATTTACTGTAGAGAATTTAGTTTTAGTTTTCTTTTGCTGGATATCAGTACCTGCACCTTGGTCATCTCTAACAGCAGAGATTAATGTTGTCTGGGAGCAAACAATCATCTATCTGCTGAGACAGCAGCTCTTACCCCAACCTTTGGTTTTATGTGATAATATCTCTATTGAATACAGGTGAGGCCTCAGGCGGGGATCTTTGTGGAAGAGGCCAATTCTCAGCCATGTGGACCAAATACCAACATGATCAGGAGAAAAAAAAAGTCTGATTTCATGTTCTGATCTGGCCTAGGACCAAGGAATGGTATAAGTCACAAATATGAAAAGATGCAAGAAAATATAAACATTCTTCTGTAAGCTCCAGCTAGGCACTAACCAGAAGGCCTTACTAACTTGTAAGAGGCCGTTCTTGCTTTGTTTGGCAGCAGCAAGTATCAAAAATTAACTCCTGGAGAGATTCATGCGGCCCAGTGGATGTGGCCATTTGCTGACCCATACAACAGACTCCTTCTTGTGCCTGAAAAGCAACTTCTAGAAAATTTGTCTCCAGCCCCCAGATCTTATTAGCACCTTCTCTATGCCCAATGGATGCACATCAAAAAAATCACTTGACTTAGAGAAACAAAGCCACAATTTATTTGCTGGTGAGATTCTCAAGCCACAAAAACCAGCACAATTTAACAGAAAATATAATTTCATCTCTGTTTTTCAAAGTACAAGTGCCAAGAGCATTTCAGAAACTAAGCTCAAGCCATCACAAAATGTTTTCAGCAGCAGCCAAGCAAACCCTAGCAGTGAGGCCTTTTACACACTCCAACCAAAATAAAACTCAAACAGCACTGAGTTAATTGAAGGCTGAATGCAGCCACTGCCCTAGGCAGCAGCACTAAAACAGATGGGCTACAGCTCCATGGTTTCAGGGTAAATATGAGAAGCTGATCCTTGGCTGCAGCAGCACTGAAGTGTTTTGCAGAAGTCCCGGTGCAGCTGGCAGCAGGAGGGGAAGATAATGCCAGGCAGCTTCTGGAGAGGGACGGGGTGGAGGGCGCAGAAAACACCAAACCATCCCTGTCCATAGCATGTGTAGGGAAGAAGTAAGGGACACACACACCAAACATCTTTCATTGCTCCTAGACCAGACCTTGGGATGCTCTTTTCTTTGCACAAAGAGCCCTTTACACCCCTCTGCTACCAGGAGCAGTAAGCTGGATGACTATCTGCCATGGGTGGTGGGCAGGAGCAGGACCTTGATGCAAAGAGCAAGTGTCACATGTGTGGCTGCTGCCCATTGCAGCAGAGGGTCCTGTGGAAACCAACCCTGGATTAGGGTGCCACACACAGCTGCCAAAGGCTGCAGAGAGCTGCACTGCAGTCAGTGTCCATAAACAAACCAGAAAGCTGTGGTCAGGCTTTCTTACCTGGCAAGAAATGTTTTCTTAGAAACAAATACTTTTTCAGCATTTAAGTCCTTCACATGAATAGAAAAAGGGAAATGATGCTCTGGCTCAATATCTTGTCCTGCCTTCATCTTTCCAAAGCAAAGGGGCAACAAGCTATTTCTGACCAAAACATCTTGCACAGACTTGTAGCATATTTTAAAGGATATGACATGCAACTTTTTGGAATATTTCTTTTCTCTTAAACAAAACCTCTTATACTGCTATTTTACAAAAAGAATTGGGGTTTAGAAGTCACTGAATAAATAATGTTTACCCAAATGCAATGCTGCTCCATTAGTGACTTAAAACCAAGACATTAATGACAAGAACCCGATGGCTCATATGGCCTGGGGCCACGTAGAAATCGCTTAGGGTTTCACAACCTGGGCATCACAGAATTTCCTTTGTTAATGGAACATCCCCACAGGGTTGAGAACACCCCAGGCAATAAGCACCACATTTCGGCACATTTCACTCAGCAACGATGACTGATACTTCTAGAATGTTATTGAGTCTTTGATGCTTCTTTAATATTATCTTTGGCACACAAATTCCTTTGAATTAAGGAAAAGAAAAATGCTTTGAAAACTTTTACACATATCAAGGCTCTTCCTAAGACACCAATGCTGTAAGGAGCTTCAGCGCAAAAGTCTCCCAATAAACCAGCATCTATTTTCTCCAAGTAGGGAAAAGACATCAGACAGGCACCCAGTTCAACAAGCTGGCAGGTGTTAGAGCTCAGCAGGGACCTCAGTGGTGCGCAGACAGCACCCCTCCCAGCAGAGCATCCCCTGCTCTGAGCCCATCGTGCTGCTGACACGACACAACCCACCCCAGTGGGGAGCTGGAGTGAGGCACTGCTAAATGCCAACCAAATCCCACTCTGAGCACAGAGACAAACTGCCTCCAGGTCCAACGAGGAGCTTTTGCCAGCTCACATGGTTTGTCTCTGCCAGGGGATGGCAATCTGCAGGCAGAGGTCACAGCAGCCAAGAGCAGCCAGCTGCTCCCAGGGCAGCTGGAGAGCTGGCACAGAGGAAGGGCACTGCACCACTGCAGCCATCCACCCACAGGGATGTGCCCAAGCTTGTGGACAGAGGTGACAGTCACCAGTGACAACTCTTCTTATAGTAAGTTTTACTTCTTTACCTTACCCTTTGGCACAGGTAGCTACACTTTCCAATGCCCATAAATTCAAATGCACATGGTCAGCTTTAGACCTTTAAAATTAAATGATGTTTGAGTTATCTACGCAACAAAACAAATCCGTGTATTTTCTTCTCTTTTTTAGAGGCATTCCCATTTGGGAGGCGAACAAGAATAAAATACAATCTAAGGGAAAGATGCAAATCACTGAAAATAGGCACCAATAATGAAAGCATCCCTTCAGTTGCAAAATGGCACTACATCACACATCCTGTGCCCCAGGAATTTTTAATATCGAAAACTTATTTTTATTTGCTCTTTCATCCTCTTGTGCTTTTTCTTTTACTACTTTTATTATTACTGAAGAAAAAATGATTAAGAGACAGTCAGTGTGCACAATGCCCCAGAAAGCTACAAGGGCTAATGGCATTTCTCAGATGTGACCAAGGGGGACACGAGAAAGCACACTCAGCAAAAGGGAAGGGGCCTAAAGAAGGGCATGCTCTGATAATTACATCAGTCTTGAGGGGGAAAGAGAAAATGGATCACACTGCCATCCTGGTTCTACAATGTCTGATCTGGCAACAATAAATTCTGTGAGAATGCTTCTAACGGGGTTGAATGAGAGACCCACTGAAAACAGCCAGAGTTCAATGACTCTTATGAGCAGGTCTATTATTATTGCCTCTTTATGAATGATGGGAAATTTTAAGAAGTAATATTTTGCTTATCACAAGCACTGCTGCAGTGAAATGAACTCATCCTCTAAGTGATTAGACCAGGTTGCAAATAATTCATTTCTAGATTTTCATTTAACCAAAGCAAAGGAAGCAAGTATTCATTTTTCCTCCTCTTTGCCAAATAAAATACTGGCACATGACTGCATAAATAATGAGAAATCAAAAAAAATTTATATCTTTTACAGCAAAAAAAATTAATCTTAAATTTTAAAGTGAAACTTTTGCATAGACAAAATCATAGACACATAGACAAATTTTTCTTACCACTGCATTTCTCTTGACAGTCGCTTAATAGGGTGGGGAAATATGCCATGAAAGTACAGGTAGCTTACTCTTAAAGTTTCAAAACATCTAGTATTATTTCCTAGTGATACTAAAAGTATAAAAATTTGGCTCTCAGAGACGTAAAAAGATGACAAGTGCCACCTTGTGGGCATTTAATAAAGATGAAATTTAATGTTACTTTCTGTATCTTAGTCACGAGACAACAGGCTGCTGATGATTTTCAGTATTCCTGGGAACACCCCGTTTGCTCTCTAAGAAAAGACAGACACGGTGGGAATTGCTTCCTGACATGGATCTCAGGTCAGCTGCAGGTAAAACAGAGTCAGGCCAAAGGCTGTCTTGTAACCCTCTCATTTACATCACCACATGTATCCTGAAATGTCTAACTAACACAGTAAACAACTTCCAACTGAAGATGTTGTCAAAAATCAAATATGCCTCTCTAATGTATGTGTTTAAAAAAAAAACAGCTTTTTTTTTTTTTTTAATTCATTGTGACAGAACTGACTACATCTGACCACAGCCCTGAAGAGATGGATCAATGAGTTTGGCAATTTCCCATCCTCCCTATGGGCTATTTGAAAGGTCTATTGCAGTCTAATTTTGCAAGGTCAAAATTTTCAGAAATAGTCCTTTATTGGATGAATTGCCTCTTTTAGATTTAACAGGAAATTTTTCCAAGTACCTTTTAGATTCAGTAAAGCAAATTCTTGTTCACTGTAAATTCAGAGTAATGTCAGGTTGCACAAGCTTGAACACTGCAATCAGACTTCTTTGTTTTGAAACCCAGACTGGTTTTCTCTGTAGACACTATTTTGGTCATGGCAAGTTAAACTCACATGGAAGGCTGGAGAAATATCTGTTGAGGCTATTGCTCTCATACTCTCTCATTCCAACCATAGCAAGGGATAATACAGGAGAAAACATTTACCCTTTGACATTTTCTTTCCTATTTTTTCTTCTGCAAATCCTTCTTTGTCTCCTATTTTAAAAGTCTGCCTGCAAAAAGACAAAGCTCATTTCCCATTGCTTGCTTCATTTCCTCCAAACATTAATAACACTAACAAGGGCACAGCAGTTTTACCATAACTTCAAGCCAGTGACAACTTTTATAGCCATGGTCTCAAGGCATTCACAGAAATACATTTTGTCTTCATTTCTCCAACACATCTAACAGGGAATATTGATTGGAGTTTGAGTACACAAATATTCTGAACAGTTACCCTACTAGGGAAAAAAACCAACATGCGATCATGTAAAAGTGCCTTATAGCTGTAAATTAATCTTCTACCTTGAAGACAATCTCTGTCCAGGACAAGCACTTTTGAAATACAACCCTTCCATCCATTGCATAATCCCCTAATTTGCTGAAAGGGGAGATGTGCTTTATCACAGTTTGCTTGGTTGCTTTCATTCATTTTTCCACACACAACACCAACATAATGAACATAAGTTCACTTTCCTATTCTAAAATACACTTTTAAGTACAGTATTGTGGCTTTACCAAAAGATAAACCTCAATAAAAGAGCACAAGGCTGACTCTGCCCCCCTATCCCTTGGTAAAAACCCACTGGAAACTTGTCCATCTTGGCATTTCAGCCCAAGATAGTTGCTGTGCATTCATTAATCTCCCAGGATAAAAAAAAACAAAAAAAAAAAACCCAAAAAAAAACCAACAACACGAAACTAAACCAAGCCACCCATTAGCAGCCCAGGCAAAAATCAGAGCCATCCAGAGAAAATTAAGAGCAGATCCGATTTCTGACTGCTGTTACAACGGGCATCAAGACAGACTCACATGTTGCAAAGCACATCACTCCAACTGTGTCAGATGGTCACACCAATGCAGCTTCTCCTTCCTCAAACTTGACCCATTTAAACTCTTAGACCATCAAGTTATAAAAAACCTATTATGATTCCTATTACAAACAGATTTTTCATTTTCTAAAACAATTGTCAATAACACACACCATTGCTCAGGCAAAAATATGGTTTGTGTTTACATCCTTACTTTCAGAACAGATGCAACTACCAAGTAAAGTAACCCAGCCCAAGATCGTGATTGCTTTTTACAGCGTCATGAAGGACAGTCCTAAAGAAATTATTGGCAGGGTCTGAGACAGGAAATGGAAACAATGTGGTAGGATGCCTTTTTTTAATTGGAATTTAAGATTTTATTCCAAAAGGCATTTTCTGATTGCTGTGAGCTTCTCCCCAGTCTGAGAAGCACCACTCCTTACCTCATCTGCTTCTCATATAAAACATTCAAGAGGCCTCCAAAGAAATGAATTAGGATGCTCCAGGTAGAAAAGCTGAAAACTTCACATTTCCTTTTGGCAATGCCATGGCTCACTATTATAACTGCAGCCAATGAACTATGGTGAAAGCTTTTCACCCAATAGCCCCTCCCTGTTTATAGCATTACATCCATCTTTTTCATAATGATTTTCCTCCCTGGCAGGCTCATCTGCTGCACTAGGCAGGAAGCAGACAAAGGAGAGAGAGAGCAGGGCCAGCCCATGGAGAAGCTGTGCTCTGGGTGCACTCCTGCAGCCCCCAGCATATTGTGTGACTGGGGCCACAGCCAAACGGTCTCAGAGGTGCTTTAGCAGCTCTGCAAGCACTGAGAGCTTTTCTGCATGGGCTTTCCCTCTATCCTCAGCTCCTTCTGGGCTTGTGAGGTGAAAAGCAGGTCGGGGAGCTGGGAACAGGCTGCTGGAAGAGAGCTGAACAGAGGTTTGGTACTGCCCTGAAGGAATCCAGAAATCGCTGGAAAGCTCGATATGATCAATGCTCAGAGATAACCTCCAGGTCCTTCTTCAGTTAACTCCATGTTTCTTCCCCCCTACACAAGATGAACTCCAATGGTTTTCTCGTCTCTGTTTTGAAATTGTTTTCTTTATCCTTTTTCTCCACTAATTAGAAGAAAGACAAATTTGTCCACAAGTAATGGAAACTTGGGTTATTAGCCCTCACGTTATCATGGCACTAGGTTAAATGAGTTTCCAACAATTATGAGCTGCATTTCTAGGATATCAAAGCATCCTCACTGGAACCAAGATCCCATGGAACTGTCCACAAGTGAAAAGCAGACTTAGTCCTACATAATAAGACATCTAAACAGAAAATAGGAACAGTAGCTGGTGAGAGAAGCAGAGGCCCTTGCAGATGAGTTCATCAAAGAAAGATCAGTATCTCTATTCCCAAGCCTTGCTAACCCAGTATTCCCCCAACCAGAATTGTCTCTCAGGATAACAGCTATTTTTTGTGTCTTCAGCCCCACTTAGACTTTATAAAAAGAACCCTATCATGGTAATTGACAGCACAGGAAAACACAAACAGACAGACAGAACGATAGTGATAGGATGTGACAGATCAAAAATCAATCTTATAATTTAAAAATGGTCCTGGCCTGACACAGCTTGGTGAAAACTGCTGTGAGGCAGAATGTTGCAAGCAATTGTCAGAGACTGTGATACACAGGATATCCACAGAGAAAGAAGGGCAAATGGTAAGACAGCTCTGAGACATGACAAGCCCTGCCTGTGCCTCCCACAGCTGCTCTCGCACAGCAGTGGGTTAAGGAAAATGCCAGGTTTTTACATTTAAAAATCACTATTAACAGCAGCATCAGCACCACCCCACAAAAAAAAAAAAAAGCAATAAAAAAGACCTTTCTGCTTTTCACAGACCTTCCTACTAAGTGAGAAAAAAAGCCAACAAGCTGATCTAGCCAGGGTGAGCTCTCCCTCTGACAGAGCAGTCTGCAACTCACTCATCCCAGAGGCTGCTTGGGCCCCTGTCCCAGGAGTGCTGCATGCCCTGTCCCACCTGGGGCTCACCAGGCTTTGGGACAGCTGGGACACAGGGACCACAGCTCAGCTCCTGCTGAATCTGAGCCTGCAGAAGAGCAAGTCGAGACACAATTATCATCTTTGGTCTAATGAAGCTGGAGGTGGATTGGGGTGGGGGGTTCTGCTTACAAAGTACAGTTTCAATAAAATCTAAGGAATACAAGATGCTCCATTGAGTTCCCGCTGTGCTTGCTGCTCTGCCACTGAGGAGGGGCACACAAGGCTGCAGGGAGAAGACTGTGGGCACAGCTTGCTTTGACATGATGTGGCATTGGGAAACACACAGGTCAGCCAGGAGCTCCCTGAGCACCACAATAAAGCAACAGCACAGCTACAGGCCATGAGCTCACCACTGGAAATAGATGCTGTGACAAGCTTCCTCCCCTTCTGTTTCTATTAAACCACTGAAGATTTTTCTCTACTTTTGTTAAGTCCCATTTATAAATATACTGCTTAGAAGAAAAAAAAAGCCAAAAAGGAAATCAGTAGAAGTAATTGCTGTGTCAAATTATGCTTCCATAATTGGAAGGATAAAGAGAGAGGATAAACTTCTCTCTTACATGTGCATGTTTGGCCTGTAAGAGAGAGGTGAGGAAGAAGTACATCCTGTTTGGGGGTTTTTTGTAGGCTGCTTTTTTTTAATAAAAAATGATCCCAGATTGCACTGAAACAGTGTCCAGATTCACATGGAAACCATACAGCACAGCTGAAAAACACTGGAAGACTGGCCCTACCAAATAATTAGCAGCAACTTTTATAGTCTGTAGTCTGCTCTGGACTGCACATGTATCAGACACTAATTCAGCATTGAGGAGAATGACTTATGAGCAATGTGAGCACAAGGAATGGTCAGGCGCTAAGTCTGTTTTTCAGATCTGCTCTCCTTTTTTCACAGTCCCCTATTTACACCACACAATAAATAACTTTATTCTCTCCTTATCCACTGCTGCAGCAGTACTCCAAAACTTTCCTACATGAAAAACTGTGAGGGTGCTGAGGCACTGAACAGGCTGCCCAGAGAAGTTGTGGCTGCCCCATCGTTGAAAGTGTTCAAGGCCAGGCTGGACAGGGCTCTGCTCTGGTGGAAGGTGTCCCTGCCCATGGCAAGTGTGTAGGAACTAGATGACCTTTAAGGTCCCTTCCAACTGAAACCCCTCTGTGAGTGTATGATGTTCTATTGTACCTGCTATGCAATTTAAATGGTTGCAGCTGCAGTAGCACACCACAATGCAGTGGGCAACAAAACAATTCTAGTATTTAGGAAGCAGAGTTTTACCTTTATGAACTTTCACACAAGCAAGCTGGCTTGGGACATTCAGCTTCTTATCAAGATCAGAAAACATATTTTTTTATTTTAGCTTCTTAAATGGCAAGACTGCTCTTGCAACAAAGGAAGCAGGAAGGAGATGGAGATGAGCACTGTAGCAGAGGAAACCATCACCTCCCACCAGCACCAGATACCCAGACCCAAGCACATGATGTGGTCAGCAGAGCCAGATCCTGCCAGCTGCACCAAAGCTGGATGTGACAGCGGCTCCCTCACAGAACTGACAGAGACCAAAAGGGAGTTACCTCCTGCTCACTGTGAGCAGGAAAGTCCAGCCTGCAACCTCTTCAGAGGGCCACTACCAGAGAATGCAGTTTTCCTAATGCATTCTCCCAAGGGACTAAGCTTCGGTCACATGAAAAACAGACCACTTTATCACATCCCATCAGCATTAAGAACATTTTAACCAAAAGCAAACCAGCCCCAACATGACCAGTGTTCCACGATGCTAATCACAGAACAGCTGATAAGGTCATGAAAATAAATTCAGGGATGAACATATCAAAATATATCATGGAAATTAGACTTACAAATTAATAAATAGAATTTTATGAGCACAACTTCTAATAACATTCAAATCACTTCATATATATCATCATTTTATATATCTTTTTCATTCAGAGTGCTGCAAATGTCAAGTGCCAACCAATTCTTACACATTCACAGAGGCTGCGGCACACACAGCAACACTATTGGCTTCCAGCTGGGTGTGACCAACCTCCCTCCTCCCCTCGACTAGAACCAGGACAATGACCCATCACTCACTCCACACACAGCCAAACCCTCAGAACAGCACAGAGAACTACAGAAACTCTTCCCAACACCTTCCTGGGCATGGCCAGTGAGGCTGCCTGAGACCCAGATGCCGTGCAATTACCAAGTCCTGGCTATATGGTTAAATGCTTTAGAAGATCAAATATTTCAGAGACCTTAAATGGTACTTGTTGTCTTACATAACAAGAGTTCTATTATCATTATAGTGCAAGGATTCCATACTGCCAGAGTTTTGTGCCTCCTCAATATTTCTTGTAGGCATCTCCTCTAAGCACTGACTCTTCCTGATCCTTGCAGCAGCCATCTGACTCCAGCTCCCACCAATCCATTCTTTTATACCACTTGTTCTTATTGGCCACAGGTGTGGCCTGTTAAGATCAGGCCTGCTCCTGATCTTTAGTAATTGGTCCAGCTGCAACTCGTTGGGGGATAAGATTACATTCTATACCACCTTCATTCACCCATACTGTATTCCCCTACAGTACTCTTCCTTGTTTCAACACATACTCCAAAAAGCAACATCTAGAGGGTTTTTAACTTTCTGCCATCATTTGTGAAGATGCACAAGCCAGATACAATCCATGGCACTGAAAGAATAACTGAGGCAGGTGATGATTTTATGAGGGAGGAGGAAGCATCTCATCCTCTGCCAATAAGTACAGAAGAGCCCTTGGGCCAGTCTCGGGGCTGTTTTGTTTCCTTGTGAGGACATTTGTGTGCAGAACTGTACAACCTCTGTCCACAGGGTGGAGCAGCTCAGCAGCCTGAGCTACACCCCACGCTCAGAAAAAACTGAACTGTCCAACAATGCTCGTTCAGCTTAGACTGCACAGAGCACTCACCCACGTCTGCACCCTGGGGGATCCTGATTAATCTGCCTTTATTCAACAAAAATGGCACAGTCTTCCAAAAGGCTTGTGCTTTGAGTTTACTATTAGAGCAGTATTTAAATTATGACTACAGTACTGCCACTGTGAGTACACACAAACTTTTCTGGACAGAGATGTGCTTTCTGTCAATGGAAAACTTTTTGTACACCTGAAAAAAGCAGGTAAGACCTCTTGAAGAGAATTAGTGACAGAATAAAGTCCCAAAACCTGACAAAGCAAAAAAACATCAACTGAGTGCAAAACAAACAGAAGAAACCCCACATTTACACCTGGAGCATCAGCCCTTGGCCAATGTGAAGTGTACATCAGGAAACCTTCCTAGATCCCCACATTCAGAGTGTCTTTCACTTCAACATCATCAGATGAGATTCTGTGTTACACTGTCTCCATTCTTAGTGGATCTGCTGGCGTCAAGGAGGAAAGGGATGCAATTGTTCAATGATCAGCATAAGAGAATCTCCTTGGAGAAAATTTAAAAATCTCACTTTAATTCATTACTTGAGCACACAACTGGACATGTCCTTTCCAGTTTCAGCAACAATCCTCAAACTTCTGATTTCTTTAGATTCTTATTCTAATACAACTGAAAGGAAACACAATTTTATACTAGCCACTGTGCGAAGCACACTTCTAAGCACTAAGCTGAGAAGCCATGACTCAAATTTTTTCATCCTTGTCCATACTGTTAATGTCACTTCTCTGGTATTTTGATCAATTTATACCAATTTACTAGTTAATAGATCCTATACAAGTTTTTTTCTTTTGATTGCATTGCTGGCAAAACCTTTTCAAGCCTGCTCTCCTTATTTGTTTCATTAGGTTCTATAAATCATGAAAGGTTAGCACAGCACCTAGGAGAAAATGTTCTTATGACTCCCAGCACCTGGACACTTCTCCTCCCAGACACATGAATGGGAGTTGGAAGGTCTAGTTTCTCTCTAAAATAGTTTCAATTTTTAACAAATCACCTTCATTTTTAAATGTTAAAAAACCCCAAACCTAAACATTGTACTAATATCCCTAAATAGCTTCATCTAATTAGACTATTTGTAGTTCCCGTTGTGACTAGATGTTGAATTGCTTACATGTCCTCTAAAATTAGCTTGTTATCAGTCAGTACTGAGTGAACCCAAGTATTTTAAGCAAGGGCTAACCACTTCAAGAGTATCTGTTGCAACCAGGTTAAAAACATCACTTTGAATTCACTGCTGTTCTGCTGAAAAAGACCTAGCACAGGCAGTGCCACATGGGATATGTACTCACTTTGTTGCTCACCTTACGCTCTTCAGTTTTCAGTTTTTTACTTTCTCTTTGGCCTAGAAGCATCCATGATAGATACCATTCCTATCATTCTACCTTTATGTTCCCTGTAGTGACAAAAACCCTACTATAAATGTCCCAATTCCATGAACAAGATTCCATTACCTACTACAGGTAAGGAACATATTCAGAGACTTTTCCGGTACAACTGGACTCTTGAGTTAAGGGGCTCTGTCAATAAACTTCACAATCACAGGTAGCCACAAGTTGTAAGCATAACCCAGGGCCAAATACAGAGAAGAACTTGAATTGTAGGTGATCTGTTTATTTCCTGCTCTTAGAAGGCTCTGCACACAAGACAAGAAATGAGCAGATCAATTTTTGAGTATTTCCTATTCTACAGAAAATCTGCAGCATTATCTGTTGTGAACCATTTATCAGAGGAGCACTAATGGTCTCTGTACCTGTGCCAACCAAGCACTCTAAAAATTAATGCCCTTTCCTAAGCAAAGAAAACATTTATTTAGAGAAAAATGTCTCTCTTTAAGACTGACACATTAGAAAATACGTGCTTGAACTAAAATAAGTATATCCTACCTTTTGAAGCAGCCATGAGCCAGTAAGCCCAGTCTGCATGGAGAACACTAATCACAGATGCATAGAACTTGAAACAGTAATTTGTTAATTATTATTTCAAGTATGGAATAACTTATTTCAAAAGGTTCACTTCATACCCATAGTAGAAAATAGTCATAGAAAATTAATTTTGTGCAGGACAACATCAGAGCTCACAGCCGTGGAAGCAATTCTGCTAAGTGAGCAAATCACTATTTATGAGCTCTTCCAGAAATGCATGGACACCTGAAACAGAGGGATCACCGGCTTCTCAGTCCCTGCCCTTTCTGCTTGTAGCAGTGCATTGCTTGTTTCTTTTATTCTGATATTTTCCCTAAAGATTTCTCTAAAAACTGCTCTTTTTCATCATCTCCTTATAAAACCGTATCTGTCATGCTGACTACAGCTCTGTCTCTAATCCCATTCAGCTGTAGCCACTCATCAGAGTGCAAGCACTTTGAAGATTAAAAGAGAATTGCTTCGTTTCTCATTTCTTAACCACCAATACTCAGGGATGAGTTTTAATCCATTGGCAGGCTCCAAGCAAGAAGGCAAGAGCACGGATAACTAGTGACAAATATGTCCATGAAGATCTCTCCTAGCTGTTTTGAAATGTCCTCCTTTGTTCACACAAGAGACTTGATGAGCAAATAAATGAACAGGAAGGGAATTCATAAAAGACAAGGACAACTTGCAAGCACTAAACATAACAAAACTATTTTTCTTTCAAAGTACAATGTTGACTTTATTTGAACACTTTTCAGGATATTCAAAGACACAAGCAAACAGTGGGATAACTTAATACTTCCGCTCCTTTTCCCTCTATGTTGTTTGTTATCTTTCCAATAGTTGAGTCATCCAAGTGGAATAACAGCATGCACCTCAGGCCTGTCACTCTGCAATCTCACATCTTAGGGTATTAACAGATGGCTTTAGGAAGTCTAGCCATAGGAACGTGACTGATTGCTTTTCCTGTCACTAGGAAGCTGCTACCCTGCAGGGATTGAGCACAGCAGGACTGGTGGGCATCCCTGAGCCACCTCTGCTAAGCCAGGCAAGTGGCTTCAGCCCAAAGGCTGGGCATGCAGCCACCAGACTGTGCTGAGATGGCAGAGAATGGCTCATACACCATTCCAGCTGCTGCACCAGGCAGCAAGAAGCAGCCACAGAGAAAAAGGAGGCTACACCTGTAATCACCACAGCCTTCTGTAAGGCAACAGGACTGTGCTGTAGGAGGAAAAACACCAATAGAACTGGACATCTGCTCAAGTTCCAGACATTTACACACACTGCATGTGAAATGCACACTTTTTGTGGAATAAGATGAATTTAAAACTCCCACTGACTCTTAATAAGCAATTCACATGGATATCAAACCTATTGCATCTATTACTTGCAACAAACAAAAGAATCAGACAGAAATTTTTTTCTTCTTCTCAGAGAAATTGACTGTTTTCCAGTTCTTTGCTCATGCAGTCCTTGTGCAGGACCTGCTTTCCACTGCTAGATCCAAACTTGCATTCCAAGTGCTTGGCCACTGGAACACAAACTGAATGCACTGGTGAAACCCTGCTTTGCTGGCACCATGAAAAGGCATGGCACATATGGGTGATCACCTATGGTCACAACAGGCTATTTCTGCCATTGTAACTTTGTCACGCAGTCACTGAACATCCTGAGTTGGATCCCAAAAGGATCTTGGAGCCCAAGTTCTGGCCCTGAACAAGCCGAAATCACAGCAAACATCTGTGAGTGTTAACCCTGTGGAACTATGAACCCTGCTGGGGTGACACACTGCCTGAAGCAGCCAGCATGACTGAGGTAACAGAGGTATGTCTCCAGCTAACAACTTCCATGCTCTCCCACTGCTGACTAATTCCAACAGGGGCTGCTCTTCCTCTTCCCATCTGTGGGGCAGCTGAACTCCTCTTTCCCATCACCCACATCACAGACCCATCATCTGTACCAGGGAACATGGGCAGCCCCCTACACACCTTCCATACAGCCAGCTGTCAGCACAGGGTATCTTGGAAGGGCATGACTGAGAGACAATGACAGGATGAAGAAAAGAATTTCAAAATAACTAAAACTGATGAAATGAAGGGTCTTAATGTTTTTCGTCCCTTGTACTTCATTGCTGCATCATAATCTTGCCAAGAGGCTGTAACTGAAAAGGGTAAGTGAGGGACTCCTTAGGCTTTATGTTAATTGATGTTAATTGTTAATACTAGAAACTCTTTTCACAACCAACTTTCCCAAGAGTCTCAAGGTGTCACCCAAAGGTGTGGACTGCAGGCAGTGCTCCTGTGGCAATGTGGGCTGCTCTGAGGACAATGGCAAAGGGCAGCCTCCAACAGGACCTGACTTCCACCCTCCTGATAAGCGTGTCCCTGCTAACCCAGGATCTGCAACAATGCCAGCCTGGTCTCCAGACTGTCCCCTTCTAGCAGAGTCTTTGCACTATGCACTGAACCAGCCATAAAACACTCCCTAGAGCATGTTATGACACTGCCCAACCCTCTCCTCTCCCTTGCTGTGCACATACAAGTACACACTGATTGAAAGGGATCCAGGAAACTTGGGGAAATTTCTCCCCCAACAAAGTTTACATGGCAATTTATGTCAAATTTTACATGCTTTTGGAACACAACTTATTAGAATCAGCCTGAGAATGGTGAAATTTGGTTCAGTGTGATATATCATTATGCGCTAGGGAAAATAAAAATGAAATATTGAGTTTACGTGAGTGAGCAGAACCAAAGAAACCACTCCCCTGAGATCTGTTGCTCAGGACAATTTTATCAGTATAAGATAGATGTGAATTTAAAATGGTACAGTTACAGCTGCTTAATGCCTTAAAACAGATAAATTAATTCAGACATTTAATTTGCCTTTCCTCAAATTTGCTGATATTGCTTTGCTGGGAGGTTACATTGAAATAAACAAACCCCCCCCCTCTTTTGTGGGTTATATTTTTAATGATTTGCTATGGGTATCTCCAGTGCAGTAACTGAAAATGTAACTACCCATCAGCAGCCAACATTTATAATAAAGGCTGAACACCGTTCCTGAAGCTCAAAGCAAGCACGCTGTAGTCTGTCTTTGTTATGTGCTGAGACAAAGTGTGCCAAGCCACCCCACTCAGAGGACTCACAGCAACACAGTAAGCTGTGCTAGCTCAACCATGAATTAATCACAACCACATCTGCAAAGATACTGCACTCACATACACTTCTGCATTTACACAACTCACACTCTTGCATCCATAGTTTAAGACATACTGTTAAGCTTTTACATTTGTGAAAGGCATCACATTCATTTGTTGATGCATATGAGCCATTTTTGTTGCACTGTTTTATTGTCACTTTTTGTTTTCTTAAAAGTGTGCAATCCTGAGGTTTTACCCTCAGCAAGGTAATGTTTAAAAACTACAGACACAGCAGAGCACCCCACTCTATCTCCTCTTGACTCATTATCTTTTACATGTATCAATGACATTTACTGTAACAACAGATGTGATAACACACAAAAACCACCAAGTTACTTTGTAATGCAAATTTGTATTAATAGAATATGTCATGCAATCAATCAAACACACACAAATTGGAAAAGAATCACATAAGTTAAAAAAAAAGTACCTGATATAGGAATGCCACTTTCTTTAAAAGTTAAAATTAAAATATTCTTCATTTTTGCAGACAAAGATTATAATGACACTCAGCATGGAGAATGTGTGTATTTCAGCCTAAAAAATTTTTTTTCTGTTAGGGAAAATGACAATATTTACCTTCAGTGCCAATGTAACTAACTATATATTTTCAAACAATCAAATTCAAAATGATACAATGTAACATAAACAGCGGGGTTTTTTTTCCAAAAGGGCCAATTTGCCATTTGATCTCTGTGTTCACTTTCACTTCTAAGTTAAAGAGCTTGATCCTCACCCCACGCCTGACAACCTGCAGGGCCCCCCTACCTGCAGCTCCTCAAGTCCCGTGAACTCAGAGACGAGATCAGACATAAAACAACAGAGATGGTTTACTCTGACCTGTGAACCCTTGGCATCCTGAAAAACTCGAGCAGGAAATTTAAATATGGGAGACAGCACTGTAGCTAAACTCAGCACAGATTTTATTGGCAGGGAGCTATCTTGCAACACGTGCTAAACTTCTCAGATGGGGTTCAATATGCAGAATAATATAGCAGGTGTCAATTTTTAAGAAAACCCAAAAAGATGGTTTTAGTCTTCTAAGAAATTGTACCAGTGCAAGAGTGAGGAAATCAATGAAAGCAAGCCATCTGTTTACATATGAAATGAAATTCACAGTCTAAACACAACGAACAGACTTGACATCCTCTATTCACTAGAAATGACTTGTGGTGCATGAGCTTCTTTCAAGAAAGGGTATCCCGATTATCCTGTTAACTCTGCACTGACCTTAGCTGTACTCATTTCTGTTTTCCTTTCATTGCTGCATTTACCTCATGTTGTCAGACACAATTTGAAGCCTTTTTGTTTGCCCGCCGTAAAATTGCTCACGTTAGGCACAAGCAAGCCTAATTCAATAACGTTCCTTGGCAGAACCCACATGTTCAACAGTTTAAACTAGAGTTTCTCCAGCCGGTTCCCACCGCAGCCGGGCACGGCCAGAGCCGCGCTCCCGAGCCTCCTCTGCCGGGCTGCCCGCGGCCGGGAGGCACCGGCTCGCCGCGGGAGCTGCGCCCGTGTCCGCGGCGCTCCGGGGATCCCCGGCCGGCCCGTGGCTCCCCACAGCCCCTCGGCTGCGGGGCTCCCGAGGCGCCCCAACTTTTCTCTGCCGGTCGCAGGGAGCCCCCGCGGGGCCGCCCCTCCGGGGTGATTCCCACAGCCCCGGGCCCGGCCCTGCGGGCGGCGCCCACGCCCAGGCGCTGCCGCGCCGCAGACAATGGGGGCGGCAGCCCCGCGCCCGCCGGGCCGAGGCGGCGGCGCTTCACTCACCGAACAAGGTCAGAGCCATCGCGGCGGCGGCGGCGGGGCGGGCCCGGGGGGCGGCGGGGGCTGGCCGGGCGGCGCGGCGCTGGCATTGGCGCGGCGGCAGCTCTCGCATCAGCGGCGGGGCGCGCCTGCAACACAAGTTGGGCGCGGGGCTGTCAGCGCGGCACCGGCGGCCGCTGCCACTTGCTGCCGCGGGGCGGGGCGGGCACAGCCCGCCGGGGAGGGGAAGGGAGGGGGTGGGCAGGGCAGGGCCGGGCCGGGCCGGGCCAGGCCAGGGGTGTCGGGGGAGAGTGGCCGGGGACGCGCGGCACCGGAGGCAGCCCGCGCCCGCCCGCCCCCCGCCCGTGCTCACGCTGCGTCCCGCCGCCTCGGGGAGCCATCTTGCGCCGGCACGGCCCGCCTCCGCCCGCCGCGGCCGCCGGGACGGTTCCCATGGCAACGCGGCCGCCGCGCCGCCGGGCACAAAGGGAAGCGCGTCCCGCCCGGGACGGCCCGTGCGAGCCCCGGGCCCAGCCCCGCGCAGCGCTCCGGCCCTGCCCTCGGGCACCGCTGGGGCCGTCCCGGGCACCGCTGCTCCTCTGAGGAGATGCCCCGTGGAAAGCACCGCTCCCCCGGCCCGTGCCTCCTCGGGCACGCTGCGCCTGCCTGCTCCGGCAGAAGAGCCAGTGGTACTGTGAAAAACATGACTCCTTAAAGCGAAGTGAAAATTCCCACTTACATGCCAGCAGCGACGAAGAGAGGAAACACACAGATTTCCCCTCAAAATATTTCGCGCGAGAAATTTCGGCCAGCCCGGCTGTCATCGTTTTTCGCTGTCCAGGACTGTAAATTTCAGCGCTAAAATCGCTCAGTTGAAAAGGCAACAGCGTTCCTGGTGCAACTCGCTTGTGCAGGTGGCATTTCCTGCCTGAAGGCAGAGCCCGGCCGAGGCTGGCCAGCCCGTGTGCCCGGCAGCAGCACCGCCACACCCGCAGCCATCCCTCCCTCCCTTCCCCTCGCAGGTGCGCGCTGCCAGTTCAAACCCAGCCGCAGCTCGATCCACGCCAATGGAACCGCTGCAGCTGTGAGCACCCGCCACCTCCAGCAGGGGCTCGCAGAGCTCGGCCGGGGCTTTGCAGGTGCTGGCTTGGAGGTCGTGGAGCGGGTCCCACCTTCTCCCGGGGCACGGTGGGAGCGGGTCCCACCTTCTCCTGGGGCACGGTGGCGGCTGGGGTGCAGTGGGAAGCCCGCCTGCAAGAGAAGGCTCTCGGCAGAGAAGAGCCCGAAGGAAGAGAAGCATGTGCATAGGCTGCAATTAGTGGTTTCCGTTCTGTGAGTGCAGCTCAGGGTCAGCGAGTGAATAAAACACCTTTCCTTCCACCAGGCAGATAAAGCATAAAGGCCTGTCTAAAGAATAGGTGGTTTATGCAGCTAGCTGCACTCAGGTATCCATGTTCAAAATTCTGCCTAATCTTTGTTGTAGAGAACCAAAGGAAAACATTGTGGGGAGTTTTCAGTATATGCAAATATCCTTTAAGATAAAACCATGACATTTGTTATGTCTGTCATATATTTCAAAACATAGGGTTTTATGTTTATGTGCTTCACTTAGTGTGCAAAGTTAAAAAAAAAATGTGAGAGTGATTGTTTCCTTATTATTCCTTCCCAAATAAATTCTAGCATGATGGACCTGATTTTACAAAACATTTTCATTTTGCATGTATAAAGTGCAAATGTTTACTGAGCAGATGGACTACCAAGAAATAATATTTCAGTTGCAGGACTAAAAGAAGGTTAAGCACAGATGAAAACTGGTTTGAAAAAAAGCAATGCAAAAAAATCTTTGCAATTCTGCCTACATGATTTGACCTTTGTGTGCACAGAGTGTTTTCCTTGGCTTTTTGGAAATAAGTTGGATCTTCAGATTATTTTCCCCTTACATTTCCTGGAATTAAATTCCAAGCTTTCATTCCAACTTCCTTCAATTAAATAGCCAGCTTTTATGCTTCGACTACTCCCAAATGGGTTTTTTTGCTAACTATTCAACTGCATGTTTACATTAAAAATGCTTTCCTGTTCATAGTATAAAACTATTTTTCATGAGAGGCAGTATGAATACTACAGTTCAGATCAGCCAGAGTGCTTTGATTAGTAATTTCAATTGTCTGACAATGCCTTTGCTATTAGTGCAGTTATTGCTAAAACCTAGGGAAGCGTGTTGTCATTTCACACTTAGTTACTGTACTTTACTGTGCCTGGAGCAGTGGCAGATCAGAGTTTTCAAAACAGCACTCAATCGTTATTTCTGATTAGATTTTTGGCTTAGTAGGATGTTTTGGCCCTGGCTCCACAGCCTTCGGGAACAGCAGCAGCTTTTGGAAGGAGTTCACCACCAGGCTCACCCCCACGGGTGCTGGCCAGCACGGGGTGTACACATCTGCACCCTTGGCACATCTGGCTTTACAAGGGCCAGCAGCCTCAGCACCGCGGGAACAAATCACAGGTGCAAAGCAGAAAAACACATTAGCCCGAAATTCACCAGGCGAAGGTCTCTGCCACCACATCCTGCTTTTGAATGGACTGAAATCCTCTCGGAGGTATCTCTTTAATAACAACATTATCTAAAAATTACGTAATGCCTTATCAAGCCAGCACATCTTATGCACAAGCGACAGCAATGCTTTAACCACAACTCTGGGAACCTCATTAGAAAGGGGCTGGATGTCCGTCCCCGGCCAGCCCCGCGGCCGAGCGCAGGAGGCAGTGCGGGTGGGCGCTCGGCAGCACCGGCACAGCTCCCGCCGCCGCTGCTGGGCCCTGCCTGCCCGGAGAGCCCAGCTCACAGCTTTGCTCCCTCGCAGGGGAGAGAACAAGAGAGAACCTCGCTGCGCACACCTTGGTTTCAATGGCAGCAAGGATGAGCTCGGTGTTTTGTTCCCCTGCATCTTCAGCCCTTGAAATGCCCTCCCTTGTGCTATCATCATGTTGAGTAGCAAAGGCGCCATTGTATTTGCCACCTGGTAGGAATATTTGTGGGTGTATCACAAAGTGTGCCTCAAGGATAAAGGCTCCAGAAAATAAATAAATGTGTAACGTGCTATTTTCTGGTCTTCTCATTGTCCTTCAGACGTTTCTTGCCTCATCTTTCAAACCTCAAAGTTCTTTAGAAACTGTAGTCAGTTATTACAGCTTCATCATTCATGTAAAATATCATCACTGAGGTTTGGGATTGGTTTCTAGTGTTTGGGGTTTTTTTTTGTTTTGGCTCCTCTCCTTTTGCTGTCTTGCTCTGGGTGCTGAGCACCATGAGCCCAGTGGCCTATTTTCCAGTGACTTTTCTGTGATCCATCACCTTGTCTGAGAGTCTGGTACAAAATTGCTTCTAATTACTTGACATTTATTCTTCAAACCTTAACTAATGCACTAATCATATAGTGATAAATGAGATTTTAAAATTAATCACTGACATTTTTAAAGATTTATACACAACTGTAAAAACAGGTTCCCAGCTAGTAAATATAATGTGTGTGAAGGAAAAAATCCCCAACTCACCATAAATTAAAGCTGTCCTGTATTAATGGGAAGCAGTAAAAGTGAAGACGTGGTGAGATGTTACCTGATGAATAGGGGTAGCATCTTATCACAGTTAGTGTCTTCCTGCTACAGATCCCCTTGACAGGAGGAAAACAGCATTGTAGAAGCCTAGCTATGTGCAGAATTTAATTTAGCTTTTAATGTGTAATTGCTGGAAGTTTGTGGGGCAGGCAGGGAAGTGGCCAAGGGCTGCCTTATCAAGCAGATTTGGTGTTCACAGTATTTGCAATGGAACACGTGCTCCTTGGAAAACAGCAAGGCAGATTTCTACCTCTTGTTCAGTAAGATAAATTCAAGTATTTTAGCTAATTTAAAAGTCATCAATAAAAAGTTTGAAGGCTGACCAGCCAGCTTGCTAGTTATAATTAATATTTATATAGATGACAGTGATTTGAATATAACATCAGGCGTATTACCAAACTCAGAACAGGCATTGCACATTGCCAAAATTTTTGGATAATCTTTCTCCCTTTGAAGAGAAAACTGCCATTTGAGCCTGTCCTTTGGATGATGCTGTTGTTCATTATTAATGGCAAAATCATTTAAGACCGATATTACCCAACACTGTACAGGCACAGAGGAAAAGAATCCTGCATCAGCTGCAGCACCTATGAACAACCTTTGCAAATCAGACATAATCAGTATTTTACTAGGATCTATGCTAGTCTATAGATTTTTGAGGTAATTTTTTTTCTTTTATTGTCAGTGTACAGACTAGCAAGATAACAGTTATTAGGAAGAACTTGCATCTTGAATTTTTTGATCATTGCTGAAGAAAGGGAGATAAAACATCCACCACAGCTCCTGTTTTAAATCACAAAACCACAACTACCATATCAGACACTCACATTTGGCATTCTATCCTGATCCACATGAGTTGCACTATGTCCACACAACAACTTAGAGCAGCTTGGTACACAGTGCATAGTGTACATCAGTGAAATGAAAAATGGGCTTCACACACCTACTTTTGGCTCTCTGGGTCATGAAAAACTGTTTGACAGAAATAGGTGACAATAACAACCTTTAGATTTGGATTTATTTTTTTTCTGGTTACAGTAGAAGTGAATGCCTTAAGATCTAAGGGGAAGAGCACATGAGCACAGTCTTAATTTTAAAACTAAATTAATGCTGTTTATTTGAAATCTAAAGAATGCGCTGTGTTTAGACTGATGTTAGGAGAAATTATGCTAGTTTTGAATGGAAGTGCATCAAAGGAAAAAACTCCCTCTTGCCTGTGTTTCCTGAACAAAGTCCTTTATGAAAGAATTCTTAAGGAATTGTACACCATGATTGCACTTAATTGGATTTCTGAGAGATGCACAAATGTGTGAGAATTACATCATAATCAGGTACTTTGCATAGGATATAGTTGATACTACCTGTGTAGCAGGTAGCAAAATAATTTGATCTTAAACTTTGATGCTGACATGCACAGCATTTCTCTTGAAGCAGGTTCCAGGTGATGTTTAGAGCTAACAGTATCAAAGCTATTTATAATTGCAAAAGGCTTGTTTGCTTTTTTCCCCATTTGCAGCTGCTCTGAATGCACTTTAACACAGACTTTTTATGAGCTTTCTAACTGCTCCTGTGCACACTTACTGGCATATCCCATAAGCATACACTTCTAATGTGAAATCAGTAACAAAATTATTAAATTGAAATCTCAAATTGCTTGCAATTTTGCTCAGATATAAGAACTACATACTTTGCATTACATTTTCTAAGAATCCTGTGTAAGAAAGACAATATGGTTTTGATTTTTTGTTTTATTAAGTGAAATGAACAGGCTAATTAAAGAAATTCCAGGAAGTTTCTGCTTTCTGTCTCCTAGGGAAAAGCCTCAAGTGTCAAAGGAGATAATACTGATGGCTATAAAACATCCAAGTGTGTTTATACTGGCTATAAAATGCAGCTTATTCCTTCTATTTAACTTGCAACATTTTTTGTTTTTATACCATGCTTAGAAACTCATATTAAGCATCATTTGAAGTAGTGCTTCTGTATATTTGGAAAAAACCCCATTGTAATTGCAAGTTAAAAAACAGAAGGCAAGCCACAGGCAAAAGAGTCTTAGGAATAAACTGTTAAGACTATAATTTCATCCATAAACACTAAAAGCTAAGAACAAACTAGCCATCAAAAAACATAAAACCCTGCAAGATACTTCTAGTCCCATCTTTCAAAACGTCTTTGGCCCTGAATGATGGATGATCTCCTACTTGAAGCCTTAAGCTGTGCCACAGAACTGGCAGTGGCTCTGCATGCAATCAGTTGAGCCTTCTAGAACTACTAGACCCACTTGTAGATCTCCTAGATGGATTTGAGGAATTTTTAAAGAAATTGAACCTTCTCATAACAATTCAGTAATTCTGAAGTGCGGTATAGAACCAAAACACTCTGGGTGCAATTATTATATTTTCTAGTATCAGTCCCTCAAAAAATTTCTACATTCTTAGAGAAGCCAATGTATGTGTTACTGAAGCCAGTCAAAAATAATGTTTTTAATGAGGGTATTAGCTATCTCGTGCAACTTGCTTCTCAGACAGAGTTGCACCTTCTAGAGTATTTAGTGTTCTTTGAGATAATGTCCATGATTCAGATCACATGAAATATTTCAAGGTATTTTACCCTTCACATGAACAAGGGTGTGTGGGCCCTGGTAAGGCAAACAATATCAGATTTGAAGTTGAATTTTATGTAATAGTTTAGAAAAATAAATAAGAAATTAGGTCTAGAAACTGTGAGAATTCCCTGCTGTATAGACAGATGCAACCACATTATCAAGGGCCTTTATAGAATGAAATTTAATGACTTGAAGATACTTCTAAGTCCAAGCCTCAAAATGTTGAGATAGCAGAAGCATAGGATAACTAATCAGAAGTTAAAAAAATATCTGATACATGTTTCTACTTCCACCAGGAAGACTTTTGAAGGAGAATATAAAACCTTCCAAAGTGAGCAGGCAAGCACATGCACTACTGGTACCTTCCTGCTTTACTGCACAGCTAACCCTGTGAGCAGCCAGGTAATGGCAGCAGGGCACAAAAGACAGGAGAGAATAATGTTGGAAATATCTTTCAAGAACATCATTAGCTCTTCAGCATCACAGAGAGATGACATTAACCAAAGCAACTTCAAAGAGCTGAAGGAGATTAAAGTTTTTCCTCTTAATGATTCTAAAGTGTTATTGAAGGGATCAATAGCTCTTCCTGTTAAACAAGCAGCTCAAATCAAGTATTCCTGAAGAGGAGATAAACCATTCCTGGAAGTAATAGTGGGATTTAATTAGGATTTGACGTTTTTCACTATTCATTAATTTATCTGCAAGTATCACAATAGTTTTAGTGAACTGTAAATTTACAACAGTAAATTTCTCCTATAAAAGGAGAGAAATACCTGATGCCTTCTGAGCACTTAATTGTGCCAAAATACCTTATTTACTATGTCATCCACATAGAGAGAAATCTCTCTTTCCTGTACCTGATGTCACTGTTTCTTTCTGGGGGAGGAGGAAAGAAGGAAGACAGAAAAAAACCCGCATTATTTCCCCTTTCTTTAACAATAAAATAATTACATACCAAGGTGGTGCACATTTTGCTTATTGTAAACCAAGACACATGGAAAGCCCCTTAGCAAATCAAAACTAAATTAGACTATTACTAAGACTTGGCAACTTTTCAGCTGTGCAAGCAGAAGTTTTATTTTAATCAAAATCAGAGATAACTGATCTTGCAACCTGACTTGCACATCACCACACCAAACTTAGATCTGGAATTCAACCTCATGTATTCAATTGTAAAATCATGCAATTCTCAACAAGGACATAGACAGGGAACTAATTCCTGGTTGAGTCCTTCCCACACAAAGTCTCTAGTGGTTTTTGACACAGAGATATGATACCAATGCTTTCAGTGCAAACACAATGACTTCAGAATTCAGAGTTTATCTGCACCAACGAGTCACTGATAAGGGAAGCCCTTTCCAAAGCGGTTTGGGTTTGTTTTTTCCTTTTTTCTTAAAGGCCAATAAATCAAGAAAATAAATTTTGAAAAGGACAACCAAGCAAAGCTTTCTGGCAAACCCTGTGCAATACTGCAGGAGCAGAGGGACCCAGGCCCTCACCATTTCTGTGGGATTGCAGCAATGTTTCAGCTGCCACTTTGCTGCTTGTTGTCAGAAAACAGCTTGGGCCCCCACAGGAAAACTGCTCTCCTTTCTGCTCCCACATGGATGCATTTTCATAACAAATGTGTCTTAAACTCTTCAAGGGTAAGAAGGGCCAAAAAAAATCCAAGTAGTTTATTGTCTGAGTGCTCAAATCAAAAGCAATAATCCAGATTATAATGTTATACAATATTAAAATAATTTCCTTCTTGCAGCATATAACCATTAGCCATACAAAGACAAAAAACCTCACTAAAGCACTGGAAGTAATATTGCCTGCATTCTGCCCAGTTCTTTGAAGGAATGAAAAACATTGTGTAGGAACTATATTTTATTTCACTTGGTTTTGCATGGAGATAAACAGCTTCAAAAGTTCAGGTGGATCATTACTGAACAGTTGTTTTCCCTATTCTTTCTCCTTTGTTTCAAGGTTTGATCACAAGGCTGCTTGCTCTTAAGATTTCTTTACTGTGTGCACAACAGAATGCCTTCCTTCTGATTGTGGAGAATTCATAACCTCCTTAAAGCATCCTGCTGCTCTGAAAACTTGAGAGTGAAGGGCAGATGCAGCTGCAACAGCTGCAAGACTGCAGTTGTTTCTCAGAGAAAGCCACTATTCTAGCTTTAAGAAATTGTCCCAGATCTAGGGATTTCCTCATCTATTTTTAGCAAGCACAAACAAGACAGATTTGTTGGTGCTTTTCAGACTGCATTTGCCAATCTCCCCAAACTCTTCTTGTTCTGCCTACTTAAATGTGCTGCCATGACAATTTACTCCCACTAAAACAGGGCTGCTCTGGTCCTGTTTCTACTCCCTCCTCTTTCTCTGCAGCTGCACTGGCTGTTGGCCAATGCCAGTGTCTAGGAAAATAACCAGCAGCACTCCAGAGGGACAGAGGAGTGCTGCATCACAGCAACAGCAGCGAGCACGGAGCAGCCCAAACTCTCAGATGACCCCTTTACTGACCTGTGCTCTCAGTGCCCTTGTTAACCAGATGCTTTAGTCTGCAGCAGTTTACTGAAATACCATACAAAACAAGAGTCAAGGTTAAGGATTTCCTTACCCATCCACAAACTCCTTCCCAGCCCACCAAACTGATGTCCTGCCATCTTCAGAGACTTCTGCAGTGACGTCAGTGGGACAGATTAGATTTCTGCACCAGCCTGCAGAACACATCTCAGAGCCTTCAGTCTGACTACAGCCCTGGCAGCCGCTGCTGCCAGCACTGTGCAATGGAGTAGGGCAGCATGGACCAGCAAATGCAGGAATTCAAACAAAGCATGGAGAAAGCAGATCCATAAACAACACAACCCCTGTCACAATGAAGTGCAAACCCACAGAAAGATGAAACACTGCAGAGCTCTCTTCAGGTGGCTCCAGGTATAAAGCCAGACTACCTCCATCAGTGAGCTCATATCACATGCAGGCTCCTATGCCCCACTTACATTTATAAATATGTTTAAATAGAACCATAAGCTTTCATTTTTATTATTTATTCTTCCTGTACAAATATAATCTGTAATTCAACTCTAAAAGCCAGTTTATGGCAGTTACTTTTTCAGAAGTCTATTCTAGAGGCCAAATTTTAGTTTTGTTAAATTTTTTAGAGTTTATATTCTACTCTGAGCAGTCAAGGAGGCAAACTATATCATGGAGAAGCTTATACCATTCCTTGGTAGTTCATAAGAAGAGCAGAAAGGATGGCTTCCCCGGAGCTCCTTGGAGAATGACAAGCCAGAGGGAAAAGCCCCCTACCAGGAGAGACAGATGAGCAGTCAGGGAAGCAGAAGTGGCTTTCAGCTCTTTTCATACAGTGAAGGCCAAATTGTATTTTAGTATCAAATAACAGTAAGGTGTGGCTACCAACAAGGTATGAAATTTAATCCAGCCCTTGGCGGGGGAAACCTCCCTGACCTGCCTGAGGCCAGCTGCAGAGGCAGAAGGAGCTCCCAAGCAGCTGGGCAGCGTGGTGTCCCTGCCACTGCTGGCCCAGCTTGGAGAGCTGCACCTTCCCTTGAACTCTATATCTTCTTCTCTCAAAGCCTTAATGTGCTGCAAAGTGTAGAATACCAGGAAGAAAATATGAAAACTTGGTGTCAATGTAAAAGAAGCATTTGCTCAAAATCTCCAGTAGTTACCACTAGATGGCATTTTGTTCCTGAGAAACCAGCGAGACGCAGGTTTGGGATTGTTACGCTCAGCAGGAGACAGTACAAAATGAAATTACTTACTTAATTCAGTTAATAATCTATTATCCATTGTCTTGTATAAGTAAAACATTACTAACAGAAGAAATTTCGTTTGCAGATTGATAAATCCTGTTTATTTAACTATAGCTTGTGACTCTTCAACCCTCCACTCAGTAGGTAGGGGTTTGAGCTGTTGCCAGCACTTACTAAAAATCTCTTCCACACTTTAAATGAAAGACAAATGTAGCCCAAGTCAAGACTTTGAGCATGCCATGGAAATCTGCCAGAAATGCCTTGCTCCAGTAACTGTATACAGTATTTCCTGTGTTATTTTTGGATAAACCCTTAAAACAGATTGCAGTATAAAAAGGAGTTTCCATTCAGGAAGAGAGCTGAAATAATAATTTAATAACATTCAGTTATTAATATTATATTTTTCAGTGTTTCATTTTAGTTTCAGCTTGTACAAGCTGTGATGATTTACATTTTTAATCTCCACAGGGTACAGTGTATCACACCAGGGTGTGCAATGAAGCTCTGCTGGGTACAACCTGGGGTGACATGTAGGTGCATTGTTTAATCTGACATTGTTTGGCATTTGCAAACCTCTGTGTCAGATTAAAGCAAGCAGGAGTATTTCCCTTACTCTGCAGCAGGGGTAAGGATGTAAGGAGACTGTACATGATGATGCACAGCAAATCTGTGCACTGCTCAAATTTTCTTTGACTAAATTATGTTTATTGACAGAAGCATTGATGGTCATTAGCAGTGGCTAAATCAGATCCTGCTCTTGTACTTGCTTAAAAAAGACTCATTATAAAGGAACCTTACTTCACTAAGATAAAACTAATCCTCACCTCTTTCTAAAACAGGCACAAGCTTCTTTGAAGTTGGTAATGTAGAAAAGCTGCTTCAAGTCAATTATTTTATGAATTTGTGTGTTGCAAAACTTCAAACAGCTTTATATAGCCTTAATGATTATATACTTGCACCTTTTTTTAGTTTAAATTTAGCTTAGTACTATTCTCCATCAACATAAACTGGACTAGAATATATCAGCAGACATGTGAAACCAAAAGTTTTCAATCTGTCAAAGTTTATAACAATCTAACTCTGACAAAGAGGTGACATTTTCTTCAAAAGACAAGACCTGCGGGACTTATGCACCCCCCAGAACATGTCTGAATGCCTGGAACATTATAAAGTGCATTTCCATGAAGGAGGGGTGTGTGCCCTTATCCAATATGTGAAAACAACAACAAAACCTAAACCAGACATGAAATTACAAGAGCAGGTAAAGAGCAGGTAAAGAATTTTTTTCTTGAAATGAAAGAACTGTGCCAGACCTATGTAACAAGGAAATGTACAGAATTTATATAACAAACTGGTACTTACAATACAAGGGAAGCATCCCAGTCAGTATAATGTGTTTCCATCCCAAGAAGCCAGTGCTGTCAGCTCAGAAACAGCATTCTGCTTGTATGGTGACTGGGAACAGAGCTCAAGGCTCTGGGGCCAGCAACCTTCCTACACAGCATTCAAGTGAGTGCTGCATAATTTAGAAAAGAGTAAAGTCCTATTAGAATCAGGACTCTAAAAAGTTTGGGTAAATAGTTAGATACAGGATAAAGAAATGTTTTGCATATTCACACATGTATTCAAGTAATAAATTGTAAACTTAATCGCTTAAGAGTCATTAAATATGTGAACAAAATGAGCAAGTGCTCAAAATGTCATCCAGGGAAACAGACAGCATCTCCTCGGTATTTACAAGGATTATGAATTTTTTCCAGGAAAAATCATTAGCCCTCTCCAGCAATTCTGCTGAAAGAAAGGACAGAAAGCAAGAAGACTGAAATATTAGCCTTTTGCTTGTTTTCTAACCATAGCCAGGCTGACCATAAAGTCTCTTGGCATTTTACAGACAGCCAGAATGACTGTGCTTTACATTATATCAACTTTAAGAGTATCTTTCTCAACACAGCATTATGAATAACAGGATGTTTATACTACTTACCTCAAGTGAGATCAAAACATTTCTACCATCACTGTAAACATTTGGAAGAAACAGATCTTCACAGAATGCATCTTTGTGTCAGAGCAAAGGGCTGCTATAATTGAGCAGTGAAATGCAGCACCGTCTTGGTGCAGACGTCTCCCCTCTCAGTTTCATTTTCTCCATTTATTCAGGGCATTTTATTTTGTTTGCTGCTAAGGCAGAGGGCTCGTGCTCTCCTTGCTCATCTCCTTTTCCTCCTGATTAGAATCCCAGATGTAGGACAGATATATTTTTCCATTTTCTTTTTAAACATTAGCAAATTAGTAGGTTTTTTTCAAATCATTCAGTTAATAAAATGCAGTGGCCCAGGTGTTTCTCAATGGCAGTATTTCTGCCTCCTGTAATGGTCTAGAACAAGTGATTCAGCTAAAGGGAGAGAAATACTACTCACTGACCATGCCAACACTAGCTCGCAGCAAAACGAGAGCAGGAACGTTTTAGGCAGTAGAAAAAACTAGACCTTAACTTTCATCTTTCAGGTAGCTAAACAGCCATCAGACCAGCTTTCAGCACATTCCATCCACCTGGGCACAGATGGTGTCAAACGGAGCTGTAATAGCTCATGCTTGTACTGTGATGCACTGAGAGAGCCACAGGCAAGAGTGAGGGGAGGGAAACATGGCTGCCTGCAATCCTGTTTGTCCGAAAGCTCCCTGGCAGTGCCTCGTTCCTGAAGCTCATCTCAGCCCGGCACTGACAGTCCTCCCAAAGCCAGAAGACTCTCCTTTAACCTCATCTGCAAACTGAGCATCACCAGGCCCTGCTGCCCAAGGTGCTTACAAACACTGCCCACTCTCTGCCCTGCTCTGTTTCTGCTGTTGCTATTAAAACCAAAGAAGAGTTCCTAGAAGCATGACTCCTGTTCTTGGCTTCAAGTTGTTCTGTACCTTCTGTGCTTGTTAACATTTCTAGTCAGCCTGTACAGCTTAAGCTACTGTCTCTTTACCTGTGGACTAAAAATTATAACTGTCCTTGCATAATGATTTTACAGTACTTCTCTGATTAATGACTCATCCCCCATTAAATTAAGTTACAGGTAGTTTATCTAAGAATCTCCCCTCCTGTGCCTCCTCTTCCCTCCAAAAATGAAGAGGATAAAGTGCTTATAAAAATACACATCATTGTAGATGGTTAAAATACACTAATTACAGAAACTGGATCAGGTTTATGCATCTTGTTCTACTGATAGCCATGTGATTAGATGATAACTCACCTCACAGCTACAAAGTTAAAAACTCTTATCTGGAGAAGGTTGCAGTTTGCAGAGTTATGAAGCCCTCAGCATACAACCTGCACTCATTAGTTGTGCACAGCATCTGTAATGAAATCTTTTGTAACACTCCAAAGCCCTTCCATACCTAAATATATATAACGTATCTTAGCTAGGAAGATGTAAATATCAAGATAACATAAGCTTCTTGTATTTATTTTAGCTGAAGACAAGGTACAAAGTGTGCAGAAATTCATTTTCTGACTTCTGGAAATGGAAGTTTGCTATTGAGGGTTAAGACAACTGAGGAGGAAGCAATATGAAAAAGAAAGAATTCCACATTGAATAGTATAAGCACTTTCTGGGGCTCATCACACAAAGAAAAATATTTTGAACAGGAAGAAAGTAAAGAAAAAGAAAGGTCATGATCCTACATTCCATAAAGGAAGGAAAAAATGAGAGAAAAAAAAGTCACACTAAACCCTAAACTTAAAAGGAATATTACCACTGAAGAACATGAAACTTTGAAAATTTCATGATAAAATCGTTCAAATCAACTCCACACAGCATTACACAACACAAGTTAAATAAATCCTACCTGTGTTACTTTTGATACAATGGTTAAAAACAGATGTAAAGACTATTGCAAACCAATCTTACACTGACTGCTCTGCAGCGTAAACGAGCACAGTTCCAATTATGTCTCTACTGAGGGAAGCAACAGGAAGCATATAAATGCAAACAGCCTTCATTAGACACATTGTCATGAGTATATTAATCATGTCAAGAAGCATTGCTCAAGTTTCCTTCAGTGCAATTTAACATACCTTACTTTATTAGGATGCACTTAATTTCACTATGCTTTCTCCTCATTATCATTTATGATGACCAATTAAAATGTTTGTGTCTGTCTCTAAGCAAATTACTCCTGTAATTCAGGTAGCTGAAATCACTGTTCATCCCACACTTCTGTCATCTCCTTCTCTCAGTGCAATATCTTCCTTTTAGAGGCCCAGCCACTCTTACCATTGCAAACAGAAAAAATCCCTTACTTAAAATGAACAATTAAGATATAAACCTGAGTCTTTTTATAGCACAGACATTAAGAAGTGGGCTGGTTCTCCTCCCCTCACCCAGAGTACCCGTGTTATAAAGCCTTTTGCTCCTCTGGAGTCACCAGCACAACTCATAGTCAGAAAAAGAACGTAGTGAAGCAAGGGAGGCCTCACACATTTTTCTCATTGGGTTAGAAGTTGTGTGCAGCTTCACTTCATTTGGTCCATACATGGAACAAATGCAGACACACAGCAACTTTACTCCTTCATTTCCTTCAAAACCTTCGTACTGGGGCTCTGGCACAAGCTTTCAAATGATAACAGAATGTGTCATTCCACACGTTTCCAACATCCATAAATAAGCCCAAACCATTTTTACTATTCTAAACATCAGGTGTGAGGGCATGATTTTTTCTGAACCCTTGACAACACAACTGTGAGCCATTTATTTGATTACAGCTGTTATTTCTGGCTTCATGTGTATTGAAATAAGATTAAAATAACTGGAAGTCAGGTGGAAATTGTAATTACACACAGTGCTTTTGCTGTGGAACTCAGGGCAACCAGGAATGGCTGAGCAACATCTGGGATCACCAAGCTATGTTTATGAACTCATTTATCTGTGGATTACCTTGGGCTCGTGGAACTAATGATACAATGCTTGTTCCTCAGCAGCTGCTGGAGCTCAGCTGCAGAGCAATGGTATTTACCTTATTTTCTCAAGAAACATACGTGTTCTCATTTACATAACATTACTTTGACATTACAGTAATGACTTCCAGAAAAACACCGATAATTGCAAGGATGAAGAAAGAAGGCTGAAGACAGAGCGGCCTTTTAGAACAATTATAATTTCATTAAAATAGGAACATAACTTAAAGATAGATTTTATTCTCTTTGATGATTTACTCATGCAAACTGCACATAAAAGAAAACAGTACAGTTTGTGAAACATGTCAAATGTAAAGACCCAAAATGCTAAGTACAGAAGTAGTGTGACAACGTCTCAAAACGGAATCCATGGTAGTACGGCTAATACCTGTTCTCTATTTGCTGAACACAGATTTTAATGGTTCTTTTTCCAGCCCCACTGTTAAATTCATTAACTGTTTACACATCTCCTATACACTTATGTAGACTTATTTTACAAGCGCAACAGTTTTGTTATAAAAAAACTCCACTTATATGATTTAAAAGCCTTTGTGTTTAGGAGGGCAAATTATAGTATGATCAATGAGGCCGCATCTAGTCCACCAAACCTACAATGAAAAGTGACTGTAGAGCTTTCTTGCAGAATTCACACTTTGTGCCTTTGCAATTCATTTCTTTCTCGTGAGAGGTCCATTGTATTTAACCATCCTGGAAACGTTCAATAACTGTTACAACTTTTTATCTTGAAATTGGGAAAGTAAGACTTTTAAACACATGAGGTTATCAACACAACTTTCTTAGTTTTAAAATACAAAATATTTAAATTCCCTAATATTTTCATGCTTAAAGCCCTGCAATGATACATATATGACTTAAGATACTTTGTCCAGTTTTCAGTACAGTATGGTTGTATATATATTGCAGAAATTATATTTTCCTGTGAATCAATTACATTTTTAGATTTAAAACTGAACCGAATAGAAATCTGATGGCACTGACACTTAAAAAACGCATGGTATAGTGTGGAGAAGGAAGAGCAAATGAACTACACAACCCATTATAAATGCATTAAATCTTTGTTATATACATAATGGAATCCTGCTTTACTGCCAGTTGCTACTATGCATCTGTTTTTGCTATTATACAAAGTTTTCCGACCTGAAAGCACACATCTACTTTTTTTAAAACAACTTAATCTATTGTAAAATATTGTACTGTATTTTGAACATGAGTACAGAATCAAAATAGATAATGGCACATTTAAAAAACTCAGTATCCTACAGATGATTGGATAATGAGAAAAAGTGTACCTACAATCATCTCATCAGAAACAAACTACATCATGGAATGTTAGTTATCCAAGTTCGCACAGTAAATAACATTTTAAAACTGCAATCACCTATCAGCCAGCATCACATTGAAGGCATCTTTAAACATTCAAGCAAAAGACTGCTGGCATTAACTACTGAACCATTCTCACACACACACCACACACACCACATTATAATTACATTGTTTCCAAGATACGGTAGATACTGATTTTTTTTTTCCACAAGAAAGGTATCAAAATTTTTGCTACTAAAAGATGACAGTGCTTACACAAGAATTAAGTACAAGTTAGCTTGCAAATACAAGACAATGACAAAAAAAAGTCGAGTTGTCTGAAGAAGGATTTTAGGCTTTTCTGGCATCCAAAACCATGAGTAAACTCCTTAGTCTGCGACTCAAAAATCCACAAAATACAACCTACTTTGGAATAACAAGTATTCCATACTTGATAACCCTGTATTTTACAATATGCTTACTGGTTTCAGCCTAGCAACAAGGGGTGGTTATAGATATCTATTCTGACTGGAGAATTAAAGCTCTCCTCCCACCAGAATCAAGTGTTGGAGTGGGAAAAAAACCCACCTGACATCAATTAAAAAAAAAAAAATCAAATCTATTTAGTAATGATCCTCATCTAGGATTGGTATGTGCATAAGTACTGTATCTCATATACTGTACTGGCCCTATTAAACAAATTAAAGACCCCAACAGTTAAAAGCCAACCAAAATGCTATACATAAAAAAACCCAAATGTTTTTCTTCCAATGTTCTTCCTCTCATAATGTGCAAAACAACAAAAAGGCAAAAAGACTAAAAGCAAATTTACTGTTACTGTCTTTCTCTTGCCTAGTGCTTTATGACCTTGCTAACTTTACAAAGTCAATAGGGACTATGCAGAACTTTGGTATAAAAATGTCACATAATATTCCTATCACAGTCTTGGGGATGACCTTTAGTAATTCACCCCAATGTTTGTTAAAATAATACCAAATTAAAAATGAAATAAACCACATTGTACTGTACACACACTTTACACATTAAGCACAAAAAATAACTAGTAAAACTAATACTTAAAAAAAAAGTCTTTCGCAAAGAGACTAGAACTGGTGTTCCGTCTTATTTCCACCTGCCAATCGTTAAAGCCAAATTTAAGTTGGATTTTTAAAAACGAATAATTTTAAGCTACAATTTCTCCTAGATGGAGACTGGTCTGTTGTTGGTTTCCCTTTAAAGTCACAGATGTGTATCTAAGGAACTGATGCAAGCAAGTTTGTAATCAACTTCCCGAGGGCTGGGCCTGGGAGGGAGGCGCCAGGACGATCTGGGACAGCACGGGCTCCGTGCTCTGGTCCGCCATCTGCGTGAGCACCGAGGTGGCCACGGCCTCCGCCTTGGACGTGGAGCTGACGCCGTTGGAAGTGCTGACGGAGCTGTGCTGGATCGCCTCCGTGTGCGGGCTGCTGGGCACCGAGATGTCCTCCGAGCTGTCGTCCTTGTCTGCAGCTGAGCAACAACAGCAGCTCATTTATTCTGGGCTGGAACGCACCCACCGCCTCCCAGCCACAGCAATCACCCCCTAAATAGCTAACACTCCTGCTGTAATGCAGCACGAATTGCAAAATAAGCTTATTTCCATTTTTTAAAAAGAAAATACTATTTTGCAAGCAGAAAAAACAGACTGCGGTATGGACTATTCAGGAAACCAGAGCATTTTCACATCTTCAAGGCCATGATTGAAATTTCCTGCCTAGTAAATCAGCCAGTGGGTACTATGCCTAATTCTAATGATGCTTGTTCACATCAGTAAACATTATTCACAGACTACAAAATGCTATTTATTGTGTCTGCTTAGTAATCAAACAAGAATAATTCTACATTCAGTAATAAATACTTGCCATCATGACTAAGATATCTGAAAAAATATTACTTACACCACTATATTTACTGGACAATGCTTACATGAGTATTTAGCCTCCATTCTTTTAACAGAATGAAGTTCCATAATTTTACAAATGCCTCTTAATAGGTTTTAAAATCATTAAAGCTGGCTTAAAAATATTTTTGGAATATTTCAGGTGTTCTCCACATAACCAAAGTGAATTAGCCACAGAATTACATCATTTTTTCCCATGACAGAGGGTAAGCAGGTTAAAAAAATTACCACTGTGCAAAAATAAAATTTCCAAAATTATCATGACTTAACATGTCCCTCTTGCACAGACATTCTAGTCATGCTAAAATCATCCTTTTTTCCAGAGCTGCAGAAGTTAGCCAAGGTATTATGCAAACACTGCCAAACTAAAAGTTTGAATTCAAAACTAAAAAACCAAGAACAGAAAATTATCCTACTGTTTTTCACTCAAAAATAGAAATACTAATGCTGAATTTAATTGTAACTTTTTTATATCACTTTGTCCTACTTAATGTTTGCAAGTACTTTTCACAGCAGTTTTATAAACAGACCAAAACCAGCATCCAGGTAGCATATTAGAAGTCCCTTTTAAACTACTACTGACTACCCTGACACAAACATAGCCAGAAGCAGGCATGAACTATTGCTTGGGACAAAGCAATGGAATAAAGCTTGATCTTCTCTAGTCTTGTCTTTGCAGTCCCTTCCAGATTTGCTTGAGATTGGCATACAAGTTCAGAAGTGCCTCAGAGAAACAATGGGAGAGGATGACACTACCATGGGAGACAAGCAGTGCTGTGGAATCATGTCCACATTTCCACAAAAAAAACAGGCTAACAGCAGCAGCTAAAAAGAACATTAAGTGTGAAAAACCAATAGTGAAATAAAGTTTATGTTTTACTGAGGTTTATATGACATGCTAGCTATGGGTAAGAAAATTTACTAACTTAACAAGTCAAGACCCCAGTATAAAGATCTTGGAGCAGCCCTATGCATACTAAGAACAAACTCCTCTTCAAAGCTTGAGAACAACTGTTCTATTATTGACTGCTTCTAGAAAAGAATGGTAAGGTCAAAAAGGATGGGTAGGCTAGAAACTGCTTCATTTTTTTTTCTCAGAAATACTGCCTACAGGAGCAAGGTGGCAATCTCTCCTGCAACTGCACTAAAAGAGCAAAGAGTAAAAGGTAATAGCTTGGAAGTTACAATGCTCTTATCCACAAGGCCAACTGTTTTATAGATCATGCACTTTTTAAAATAACAGACCATTCAACATTAAAGGAGAGATACTGGTGACACAGAACTAGATCTGCTGACAAGTACTGCATATCCAAAGGTTTCATAATAACTGTATACAACAAGAAAATTAAGGTATTACCAAAAGGCATTTGTGACCTTTAGGAGAGTTTGCCCATTCAAGAACAGAAAGAATAAGAACAAGTGCCAATTTAGTTAGAAGTATTCAACAGGATATAATCTTTACCATACCCCAGCAAGACTACAAGACCTCACGTAAAACAAGCAAGAAGGAACACATGCAAACTTTGTTAAAAATAGAAACCCTAGTGCCACTTCCTGAAAAATACTCCATTACTAATTATGAGAGCAGCATATTTTTTCCTCAGACAGAATGAAATGGCAGCAAGTGGGATGACATGTATCAAATACAGTCTCTCTGCTGTAACACCTGCTCCTCCTCTTCAGAACTGCTGTTATTCTCCCCTATGAATCTCAATCTTCCTATCAGCTTCTTTTGCTGATTCCCAATGTCTGGGTTGTCCAAAACCTCCTCATTCTCAATAAAAATGGTTAGTTTGAAATGCCACGAGCCAGAGAAAAAGAAGAAGCTGAAGTACATCACTATCTTTCGGCCAGAGAAGGAAGGTCTTCCATGTTCTGTCTCCCTTAACACATTTCTGAACTCAAAAGAAATGTCTGTAATAATATCACAGTGGTAAAGAACATGAGAAAGGCCTGGTTTTCTGACTTTGATGGGTTCTGGAAGATCCTACAAGCAACGTGAGAAACAGTGATGAGGACAGAGGTGACCACCAATGTACAAGAGCAGTGTTCATATAATAGAGCAGATAAAAAAACACGATGTACTGGAGACACAAAAGTGTACAATTCAGGTATTTTCAAATGCCAGGAGGCAGAGAGGGGGAGCCTACAGCAGACAGGTGATTATATAAAACATAGAGCTAACACTAATTTATGATAATAAACTGGACTGGAAGCATAAATCCTTGCAATAACTACAAAGCAATATTCAGAAATGAGGTGACACCCTAAAGAATAGCTATATGAATTTTTTTCAATGTCCTTCCTAATGTAGTCCTAACTTTACAGGAAAATGGTCAAAACTGAAAAAACCCTCAATTTGAAGAATTAAAACCAAACAAGAAAATCTACTCAACGAATATAGAAAGCATTTAGAAGTCATCCTATCACAGAGATGGCTTGTTTTCTTAAGCCTGAAGACTGGGAATGACCAACAAAGGTTTTTAGAAGAAGACAGAAAAGTCATACTTAAATTCTGACAGATAATTTTTTTCTTTGTTGACCAAAAAATTGCCAGGCACAGGACTGTGATTTCAAGAGTGTGACTGATACATAACAGAATCATACTGTAGCTAACAACTAAAAAAAAAAATCATTTTAGCTTTTTAATGGCTTCCCCTGCTTTGCCTCACATCAAGGAAAAAGCACAGTTCAAATTAGAAATCAATTCAAAGAAATGTTTGCTGTATATTAGAAGGCTGAAAATTTACAGAGCTACATCACATGAACTTTCCTGAAGGCTACGTAGCTCCTAGACAGGCTGTGTCATGAGGAACAAGCCACTATGGATATGGAACACAATGTGGGCTAGACTGGGCTATAGGGAAGATTTAAAGAGCACCAAAACAGGCACAGACTTTTGAGGATATACTAAAAAGTACCCTTTTCAAACAGCCAAACATTGCTGCTATTTGCTTCTTGTGTTACCACCACAGTAAGCATTGCTTACCAATAGCTTTAAGTAAGGTAAGCAAACAAAGAGGGAGGGATTTCAGTCTTCAGAAGGAAAAACCCACCTAAACCAAAACAGGAGTGATACACAAGCACTGACATGATCCTGAATTCCTTTCACCCCCTGATAATCACTAACAAGAATTAGAAGCCTCATGGTAATTCTCATCAAGCCATGCAGGGACTACAGAGGGGCCTAAGCCTAGAAATGCTTTTTTCCAGAGAGTTGTCCTTTGTGAATGTCCCCTGCAGGCACTGAAGAAGCATTGCCTGTCCAGAACAGGCTGCAGGAATACAGAGGTTTGAGAGGTTCAAATCATTCAAGGTCTGAAACTGGCTGGTCACCTTTTATCTTGCTTTTTAAAACTAGCTACAGAAAGAACACAAACTGCCCCTTTCAACGCCCCCTACACTGCAGCCTCTATCTATCTTCTTTTGTACTCTGTTTTGAAAAATGCTCTTGAATATTAAATATGGAAAAATATCTAAAAAAACTCTTTCTCCCTTAAAAAAAAACCCAAACTCTGAATACCACAACACATTTTCTTCTCACTAGTTTTCACCTTTGTCCTACTATAAGCCCAAAAACAAACCTAACAAAATAAAGGGGGTATTTATGGAGGACTTTTAGAAATTATCTAGTATAGAAGATACACTGAAAAATAAATTAACAGCGTCTAGATATCTTGTATACAGAGCACTCTCCCAGTCCACAGCTGAAGATGCAGTCAGAACCAACAGCATCCTTGTCTGGAAAATAAAGAAGTTTAAGCTGGCTGACTCCAAGTAAAATATCTATTTTTCTGGTTTCTCTGTCCTGATCACACCCTCTTTTGAAGCAGGCACAAGACTTTAAAATAAGGAAAACACAATCCCAAAAACAATTTTAGAAGAAAGGGCTACATGCATTGTTGTGCTTTTCACTTGGCCTGAGAAAAAAATGTGTTTGGGAAATACAAAAGATCTTAAAAAATATGTAAAAGTGAAGGCCAAATGATAGATTATTTGCTCCTATTTAAGGGCATAATGCATGAAAAGCCATCAAATTGTGGACTTGGCTGTTAAAATGTGTGCACAATATGCACACAAAAATGCAGTGCACAATAGTCAGCACTGCAGGAACTCTTTAAGCTGGGGTCTTCAATTTCTTCCAGAGACAAGACTGTTAAACCATTCACTACATTTTTGAAGCAATTCTACTTTGATTATTTGATGAATGTAATATGTTTATTTAAATACACTTTATAGGAACACCATTTTCATGAACACATTGACTGAAACAATTTTTTTCTCTCATAAACTGTATTGTGGATATGTCACTTAGCCAACATACTTTCCTAACAATATTCATGCAGAGATAATGTGACAAAATCCTTTCAGAGGAATGGCATTACAACTATCATTCATGTTAAGCTTTTACCTTCAACAGACTTTCCAAGAAAATGAGCTATGCTTCCAATTTCCTTGCGTAATACTATTTTCCTCTAAAATGTAGGCTTTTGCCACTGATTCATTTTAGGTCTGATTCATTTTGTATTCTTTACTGAAACAGAAGCATAGTCCTTTACTGAGGGCTGAAAACAAGCACTACTAGACAGGCCATTCCCTAATCCTTCAACAAAGAAATCCTTGGCATGGAATCACTTTGACAGTTTATGACTTACGATGAAATATTTTACATCCCAATTCAGGAACATGAATCCTCAAAACATCAAAATTTAAGAAACCTATGCTTTGTTTTTTGTGTGGGTTTTTTGTTAAAAACCTTGCATGCATAATGCCATCCCCCTAGTAGCTTCTGTATGAAATTATGTTGTTCTGTCAGATGGGAGCCATAATGGCCTCATCCCTGCAGCAATCATTGTTAATATAAATCCCAAACGTATTTCTATACTGTTCCAATTTACTCCAAGATGGTATTTTCTGTCTTGTCAAAATGACTGGAGATCAAAGGACCAAGATTTATAAGCTCAAAACTGACAAAATCAGTATTCTAAATATATATGGCAATACAGAGTTGCTAAATCTCCTGAATCTTTTAAATTAAAAAATATTGCCCATTCTGATGAAATTGCTTACAATGACTACAAGTAAAGATGGTGGCTATTAAGTTTTATCGCAAGCACCTGAGGATCTGTTTGCATGCAGCACAAAATGTTCCTTTATTCTCCTGAATTACTGACACTGGCAAATTAAAATGAAGTGGCTACATATGGCAGAAACAATCTTCACATTTACAAATATCTTGAAATATCACTAAATCATAAAAACGAAAGCTGTGGGTTATATATTATGAATGTTGCCTAATGCATTCCCAGCTCAGTTATTTGTAACAAATTTGTGTACAATGGACAAAATTGGCCATTTATTCTACAGCAGCAGCAGCTGGTTCTGGCACTGTGTATCACAGCCAAAAAGGAAGCTACAAGTCAGGAAAGCATAATTAACCTTTAAAATGCTGGAAGGATGAAAAGTAAATAGAACAACTTAAAATAAAAATATGGACTAGAAAATATTGGTATTGACAGTGTCAGTATTCTCCTCAATACTAAAACTGTTTTCAAAAATACCCTCTCTATAGAAAAGAAGTCATTTAATGTGGATATCAAAACAAACTAGAAGACATTGTACAGTAGGAGCCATGAACCTGCATCTGATTATTTTAATGGCTTCACTGATCCTGGATGTTATGGTAAATGGGGACAGCTGTTATAGTACCTCTACTGAAATCTCATTACAATGAAGAAAAAACACCCACAAGGACCTTTCACTGTACTAGGCTTTGATAAAGTAGAAAAAATGGTTTATTGTGTGCTCTTAATACTTTAATTATATTTTCCAAAGCAGGTGTAGTAACTGATAGTCCTTAAATGTTAATTATCATATGCATTCATTAAACCAACATAAACCTTTCAATGTTGTGCAACAATTCAACTTTGACTTAAACATATATTTTTAAATATCACGTAACATTTCCTATCTTCCAATAACTTCAAGCTTACAAAAAAAGAGATCTTTAATGTAATATATGTAATATTAGAACCACAGTTCTCAATTTTAATGCTCATTCAGTTCATTTTGGCAGTATTTCATTGATGCAGCCTCAGGCTATAGGTAATGGAACATTACTCACTATGATAGCCAGATTTCTTCTGCATGGCAGTTACAGGGCAATCTTTATGAGCCAGAAGAAGCTGTTTCAGCTGTGCCACTTCATTTCTCAGCAGGGTGACTTCATTCTAAAGGAGAAGAAAGTTATGTACTTTACCAGGCTCAAACTACACACGTTTTGAAGGTAAGCATTAAGTTTTATAGGATTTTCAGTTGTTCATTTAGGGGTAGCTGAAACACAAGCAGTTTCAATTTGGTATATACTGCAAATATATATATATATATTTATTTTATCTTAGAAAATGCAAATATTAGCTAAAACTTGGCTAGCTTTGTTACATTTACTGGGATATGCTTGGGTTTTCCTAAAAAATATAATATATGTTTTTCAGTTTGCAGATGCAGCATCTACATATATTCTCATTCACATGATCCAGCTACTGTAAGACTCCTCTGGAAGATTTTGTGATGAATTTTAATCAAAGTAAACCTACATTTAGCTCCACACATTTTAACAAATGTCATGGCCAACATTAAAAAAAGGGAAAAATAGAAAAGAAAATCCAAAAAGCCAATGCAGAATAATTTTTTAGTGATTCTATTTATACTTGGACTTCAAAAAAATAAAATCTCACGTAGTGGAAAATAATTTAGCAAATACTGGTTGATCCCCAGACTGATTTTTATTTTGGCAGCCATACATAAAACTGGTCTCTGAAGGAATCATTGATAATAATGACAAAATCCGGAGACGTCGCTAAAGCACAGTGCAATCTAAGAGACAGCACCTGCACAATCCAGTGCCTGGATTCATTTCCAGACTCTGCCTTTCCACTGCTGGGTGACCTTGAGCAAGGTCATTTCACTGCTTTGTGCTCCAACTTGGCCATTTGTAAATGGAGAGCTGCAATACTTACCCTCCCTGGAAAGCAGCTTGGTGCCTAGAGACGAGGAGTGCTATGTAACTGCATTGCATGTGACAATCCAAATTAAGAATGGTGTGGCATTTTGATAGACCCATTTTTACCTTATAGAGTAGGAAAATATTTATGAATCAAATTATCTGTAATGCTTTGTGATCCCCGTATCTGGACACAATATGTGTTTTTCATGGGTTATTTTACTTTGAGTATAAATCTTTTCTATTAACACTTGAAGTTACTTCAAATACCTTTGCATATTATTGTAATATACCACACACGTGACATAATTATTCAGTAAATGTTTATGTTTCTGCATTTAGAAGCAAGTTAAAGAAAAAAACAAACAGCAGAGGGAAACTAGATGGCATCTGAAATTATCTGCAAAATAAACTACAAGAAAGTCAACCTATTTACTTGCAAGCAAGAAATAAGGCAATGCAGCCAGAGATGAGATGAATTACAAGTTAAAGGATTCCAAAAGAAAACAATTCTTCCAGAACAGAACTTACTAGGTTTAATTACACTAAGTAACTAAAATATCAGATTGTTCAAAGAAAAGCTCCTCTTTTGTGTTCCCTCTCTCTCCATTTAGAAGCCTTTATACCTGCAAAATCCTCGTAAGGTCTCCTTTTCTATTCAGTCCTTTTATGTGTACAATACCCTTTAGAAACTTTTTATTAAAAGCAAAAGCTGGAAGATGCCAAAAATCTGACTTCACAGACATTTGTAATGAAAGAAAAATGTGACTGCAAACAAAAAGGTTTGCAATGATAGAAACCCAACCAAAAGCCCCACAAATTCTCTACCAGGCAGCACTACATGTTCTGAAACCTTAGGCTGTTAAGAAAGCACAGGGACTACTGCCTCCAGCTCTGTCTGCCCTTAGTTCACCATGTTACTTACTGAGGAGCCACAAATCTTGATATGCAGGCAGCTGCACAGAAGTGACAGAGGTTGGGTAGCAAAAACCACACTGATGTAGTTTTAAGACACCTGATGACCTACAGAAGCAACAGTGTCCAAGACTATGAAATATAGTTCTACCAGTTCAAAGGCACTCTGGCAATCAGGAAAAGGTTTGCAGAAATTTTCTCTTATGCCTCCCACATTTTAAGGAAGAATGTTATATACAAACAGCACATATAAGCATGAAGCTGCTGCTCATCTGTGGAAGTAAAATTATATGTTTATGAAAAGTTTTTATAATACAGTTTATAGCTCAATGTCAGCTGTATCAAAAATATTAAGACCACTGCTATCATAAATACAAAAGCAATACATTATCTTACATTATCTTACTAAAGTAAACTTGAAAAACATGGATCAGCATTCCTATATGAAAGAGGCTGAGGTAATTTCTAGAACAATGGTAGCTGTATACTCCATAACAACAACACTGGTGCCAACAGTACCACATACAATGCACACACCACTCGTGACACTAGAACTGAGTTCTGTCTGCTGGACACAGGGATGGGGAATGTCACAGAAAGGAATCTGGTTGCCATTTATGTATTACCAGTAAGAACCACTTCTAACTGGTAAAGGGGGCTGTTTAGAACCCATTCTTATATATATTTGCTTGTGACAACACTAAGTCCTTCCATCTCATTCAAAACATGTGAATGTGTGGTGGTCATTACATATGTGGTTAACCTGTGGAAAGCAGGCTACCAAGAAACACATGAAATAAACACTTTTAACAGGTGGCACGAACAAAGATTATTTCAGATTTTCACACTGGAAAGGTTCTCATCATCAGTGAGACAGTACCAAGCGCAGGCACCAACAACTCTTTAAAGAAGTACATAATAGAGCTCACATGCTGTTGAGAAGAATTTGTATGTTCCTGCATTTCAAAATGTGCTAGCATTAGAAAGAAAGTTTCTGAAGGAAAGTATATTGACTTGTACCTGCACTTCATCCTTCAAAAGATGCCTTCCCTTCTGCATTCTTATGAAGGGAGGACACAGTCTATGACACATTCTTTTTTATATGCCTATTCTTCCCTGTATCCAAAATGCAGATGTAATAGTGGGACCATGGGACCACATTAGCCCTTACTCAGCATGGTATGGGACAACACTGGTGACATGTTATCACTCAAAGTATCATCAGAGACAGGTAAATGTGACTTCTGGGGATAGGGGACTGCCTGTGGCTGAGTTAAACAGCATTCTTCCTGCTTCCTTTTTGGGCAACTTCCTCTATGGAAAAGGATCTTTACTTATGGGCATACTTTCAAAATTTAGCCTTCCTAAACAACTTCTGCAGCATCAGTACAAATCATCCCTCAATTGCTGCTCACTGAAAACCCACTGGGACTTCATGAGGAAGACAGGCCATTCTTCTAAAGCTTCACCTTTTAAGATTATTAAAGCAACAGGGACCAAATACAGAACATGTAATGCGCTTTGGCATCTGATCCTACAATGTGGCTCAGTGGCCACTGTGAGCATTGTCAATACCTTCTTATACCCTGCAGGATTGTGCAAGGCACAGAGGCCACACAAGGTGAGGAATAAAATTTAAGATCAATAAACAAGTCAACAACAAATAGAAAACACAGTTCTCAAGAATCAAAACTGTGAATAACCTTCAAAATATTGGAAGCATGAAAAAAACTTACACAGCAGAACCTGTAACAAAGGCAGCCTAACTAACCTATATATGTTACTGGTGATGTAATAGATGGAAATTTTCCTTTAAGCAAATATTTGAAAAATACACTTCAAAATGAAGTTACCTTCAAATATTTTTAAGAAGAACTTGATAGAAGTTAATATACAGAAAAAAATACATACAAAATACATACAAAAAAATACATACATCAACCAAGCAAACCTCTTCAAAGTTCATACGAACTGTCACCAGCTTGCAGTCTTAAAGCCCTTCCCACTGCCATGGGAACCTCTGACACAGGCATTATGAAAAAGGCAGTAACAGCACTGAATGGAGTCAGAATTGTTACAAGCAGCAATGCAGTGCAGGTGTTCCACTATGAACCTGCTTTTGGAAATGTGACATCTTGGTAACCTCAGCTCGGTAGGCCACTTACACGTTAAACTACAAATGACCTACTAAACCTGCATTAAGGCAAAACTCCAAACTTATTAAATTTTCTATTAAATATAAAGTAAATAATCATGGGTCATTACTGCCCACTCTGCTGATCAGCTGTGTCAAGTTATTATTATGGAAATATAGGATTGATTAATGTTTTCACATAAAGCACAGTGTAATTATTTCTCTGATATCCAATTTTCTTTTCAAGTTTTTCTGTTCTTTACAGTTAACAGTTTTGCTTTTGGTAGATTGTAAGAAAATCTTTCTTGAATTCACTGTTACTGAATTAACACTTGTAAATATTTTGTTTATTGGACTTATGTGATTTTTTTGTTATAAAACTTTGTATATATATGTGAAAGACAGTTCACATGATACCAAACATTACTTTCACCAAAAAACTGAATTATGGCTGATTTTTTTAATTCTCCTTCACCCCTTTCTTTGATTATTGAAGCTACAGTGCTACATATTATTATGTAATTAATAGACTTAATTGAGTGCATAAATAAGTATGTCTAAAGACTGTGAACAGGTGTGAGAAGAATATATATTTGTAAGAAATTTAACTAAAGCTTGTGCAGAGTGTCATGATTCTTGGAACACAGGAAACCATTTCAGAGTGTGTGCTTAGGTAAGAATCTTTTGCATTTCAGGGTCTGGGATGCTGAATATTTTTAATGACATGAACATGAAGATGACTGATACACTGTAACTTTGATTACATGATAAAAAATAACCTCAACATGCCCTACTTTCCTGTTGATCAAATTGTGATGTTTTCTCTACCAAACAGCAGGAGAGGTGAGTTTTCATAGGAAGATGATGATCTGTGAATTTGACTCAGTGAACAGCTCTGATAAAGAAAAACAAGTGACACTTAAACATATCAAAATAAGTCTCACCGCATTTTCTAAATGAATGCTTCACAGTTTTTCATTTCAGTAACTTTCAAAACAAAGCTTTTAGACTTTTTATTTTGAAAACAATAATTTCTGCCAATTTTTAATGTGCTGCTGGAAAACATTAGGAAAGTGTGCTTTAATATTTAATAGCAGTTTAAACAAATGGATTGTTTTACTGGGGAAAAGTACATTCACATGGTGACTTTCTGAGATCAGATGAGGTGGAAAAATGACTTGCAACATACACTGGCCCTACCCTCTTACAGCACACTTCATCTCTAGGATTTAGGTGCTGCTGGTTAAAATTTGCAATGCCACTGCTGTACCCATCCTGTGGGCAAAAGAGGCCCTCAGTATCCACTGATATCAACCTGGCACCTTTCACAAGCCTTACATTCCCTTTAAAGGAAAAAAAGTGAAGTTGAAAAGAACCAAAGGAAATAAGCCCAAAACTTACTCAAATAACCCAGGCCATGGTACAAATTAAGAGCAAGATGTGTTCAAGGTAAGACTATTACTTTGCTCATGAGTGTTTATTCCAACACATCTTGTCATCTCAGTTTAGTATCATAGCCTGAAAGTTACTTCAAATGGAACAAACGATAGAAGGGTATGATCCCTAAATTTACGTATCTTGAAATATGAGTATGTTTTTATCCTCTAATTTTACTGCTATATGCAACTAGTTCTGAATTTCAAGCCCGAGCTGAGCCACCAGTTATAAAACCATTTATCCTTCCGATTTCATGCAAAGTTTTAAGCTCCACTGATCAAGGATCACTGCGTAAGAACAAAAAAACAACTTCCTAATTTTTCCCTGAAATGAAAGGTATACCTGTAACTGGCCATTTAGTGAGCTCAGGTCCTCAGCTTTCTTCTCCAATGACTGCACCCAGACTTTCCGTTTCTGCCGGCACCTGGAGGCAGCAGCGCGGTTTCTCTCCAAGAACTTTCTCCTTTTCTCATCAGGGTCTTCATTGGCAGCTCTTCTTCGCCGGCCGCCTGTATTCGGTGTCTGTGGCGTAGGCTGAGCTGGTGATGCCTGAAAACAGCCATGACTTAACCTACAGCTCTGATGTAAACAGCCAGCACATCCTAGGAAAAGCATTCAGGGCATTTCTAAATACATTCAGGTGAAAGCTGTGCCCATTTAACTCTACAGGGATGTTTTTCAATCTTTTACCCATACTTCCTCTCCTGATCATCTTACATTAACATATTGCATCCAAAATAGCTTTCAAGCTAGATTTAGAAGGAAATGAATTTTCTATTTTTGACTCTTCCCACACACCTAGTCACAAGTGAAAAATGACACAATTGCTTATGCCCACTACACAGAAGCTGTTTGACAAATGCTGGCAGTGCTGAGACTCTCTGATCCCTGGATCTCCAGATAGCAATTTCCTACTCATTCATGTGTTCCCCACCACTGAGTAACAATTTCCCTTAATCTACCCACATTACATGACAGCATCAAAATACTTCACTATAAATTATACATTATACTAATTTCACAGTTGTATACAGACCCTAGACAATGATTTAATGTAACAATATAATGGGTCTTAAAATCCTTTAAAGAGATAAGCTAGAACATAACTGGCCACATGACATTCAAAGGTGCATCTCCACATTCAGTCCTGCGCAGCAAGAAAGTTTTATTTTTAAATTAAAAGCTCCAAACATGTATATCAGCTGGCATATAAATTTGGCATTAATTCTAAATAGCTAAGAGTAAAAAACCCTGGGAACTCAAATCAGTGTTTTAAGAATGAAACACCTGCTATTTTTGATTAATACTAATTGTAAAATAACTCTAAGACAATCAAACAGCAATTTTCATCTTGAAAATTCTGCAATGTGGTATTTTGAAAAATATTCTTTAGAAAACCTCAAGGCAGTATGGGGAAAGAGCAGCTTTAAGAAAGAGATCTTTTTACGATGGGTCACTTTTTTCCCCTGTTCTGTTCCAAACATACTTGTTTTGACACATTACTTGATTTCACTGGCCAAGGTAAAAATCTGAGGCTTTCACTGCAGATAAGTCCTGTCAGTTCTGGGCCAGCTTTTATAAAATTAATATTATGTTACGAATTCTGAAAGTATCTCTTTGAGATTTTTTATAAGCAGTTTGAAAACACATTCCAAGAGGTTTTTAGAAACAGAACAGCTGCAATCCTCCAGGATCCACCAGGAAGTCTATCTTTCCTCCAGCAGCATGCCCACTTCCAGTCTGACTTAGAGGTTTTGTCTTTTACTCCCCTGTTCTGATCTACCATCCCTAAAGGACAACAAAACACACCTAGAACCAGAGCCCCCCTTCCAGAGCCTGGGATGAAGAAGTACCCTTAATGACACAGATGAAACTCTTCCTGTGGCAGCCCAGAAAGGATCCTTCAAGCAAATTAACACAAGCATGATACCTGATGCAATAAAAAAATTTCTAAGCACACTTACAATACAAAAGTATAATAAACATAAAACAGATGCAACAGAAACACAAAATAAAAACACTTATTTTTTCAAATATATATATATTGACCAGCTGTAAAAATTTCGGCTATCACAGAATCTCTTAACAATGAACTTCAGAAATCAGGACTTAGTTCTAAATTTGAGCAGATAGATACTACCTGTTTGGAAATCATCACCTTGGATAATAGGTTTTAGAAGCATTTAAAAATATGTAAGGCCTGAAAACATTTTACTGCTATAGAGCTATTGATTAAAAGAGGAATCTGTAATCTCTATTTTACAGACCAAGAGTATAGAAAAAATATATATATTTTCAAAATGAAAGGAGTAGGTAGGAGGCACGTGCCCCTCCTGTCATACCGGTGTTTCAGTTGTTGAAGTTGCAGGCTGCTGGAGCGACTGTGGTCGTGGTTCCTCTGACTGAGTCCTAACCAACCCACTTGCATGTCCCTTGGCAGTATCTCCATTTGTTACCTGAGGGTGCTGCTGGGTCAAGGCTGCTTTCAATCTCTGAAAGCAGAAAATAAAGAAGACAAAGAAAAGAAATATTCTATCATGCTAGCTTGAATGATTAATCATTTATATAAGCAGTTACTTCCACTTTGGAAACAGGAACTCCAACTCACAAAGAGGTGTTTCTTTTTACAGGCTTTCAACAGTGACCTATGCATACACCTAAAAACAGGGTAAATTTCTGCAATCATGATAAGAGCAATGAAGTTTACATAAGATCCCAGGAAGGGAAGGATGGTAAACTGTATGGAGAAGTAAGCAGAAAGCCTCATCTGTAGTGAACTGTGCTCACAAACAGATGAGTGGAAGGCCATAAACAGAAGGTGGTAGTACCAGAAGAGTAACGATGACACATGAAAGAAAATAGGGAACAACCAGAACACAAGCATCTTTCCACTTGAAAAATTTTGGTGTTCTCTATCTCTATTCATTTTTAAATAGCTTGTTATGCCTCCACTAATTCATGGTCTTTACAAATACTCACCTCTGCAATCCTTCCTATGGGTAATTAGATAAAAGCCAAGATCTTTGGTGAAACAAACATCTAAACACTAAGAATCTTCAGGTTATATGTAAAGATTATTTATGTAGAAATATGCAAGTTAACTACTACAGCATGCTACTTTGCAGTAAAAAAGTGCTAAAAGGTTTGATGTTCTTCCTTTACTGCAAACAGCCACTATGAAGAACAGTAATGTGCAAATTCAGCTGTATATAATACACCCAAGAGTTACTGACAACCTGATGGATGATTTCAGAGTATTTTACTGACTGCCTGTTGAAAAACACTTCATTCAACTTTTGGGGATATCTATTAAAACTGTAATATAATACATTCTATTTAAAACTATTTCTTAATCTTAAGTGATAAAGTGTCCAATTTCAGCAGATACAACTGCTTGTAATTCCAGATTCTTTCTTAAATTTCCATGAGTACTGTACAATTTATCATTAATTTTTTTGGTTTTACTGAAGAATTTACCTTACTAGAGAAATGGTGTTAGAAAATGTTTTTCTACTGAGCACCAGATTTTTTAAGAATCCAATACAAGTTTAAGAGAAGATTAATGACTTAAACACATAAATTTGTGGAAATTCTGATATCTTGTAAGATCATATTTTGAAATACGAACAAAGTGTCACCCACATACTAACATTACTAGGATATCTTAAGAATACTAGAGAGAGGCAGCATTTGGCCAGCTGAGAATAAACAGAAAACTTTGCACCTATTTATATAGATATTTTCTATAAACTGTAGTATCCAATGTCTCTAAACAATTAAGTCTGAAATACAGAACGGCTCTCTCCTACCTTCCAAGGTAACAGGCTTTCCTGGATCCTATGCTACAATTAAAACAACAGATTGCAGATTACCTCTGTCAAAACTGCAAAATATTTTCATGTCTGAAATATGGCAAGTTACCATCCACTGCATGGATCTGGTAGCACACACCAAGCACCAGTAGGAATCTTAACTGAGGGCTACAAAGAGAACCAGGACACTCCAACCCTCCTCTACTGGCCTTCTATTGAGGAAGCTTTAGCCAGTGACTTCTGTAGTAGGTCTGTTCTGTAGAGATTGCTCTGGACTGAATTAGCAGCACATTACATCAGTTAGGAACCATTCAAGTGCACATGAAAATTAGGAGTTAATCCCAACAGCTAAATGAGCTGTTGTTCCTCACCTCATTTACTGTATCAACTTCCTAAATTTCCCAGAATAAAGAAGACACTTCAGAAAATTACACAAACCAAATTTACTGCAGTTTCCAGTGCTCAAATTTAACAACAAAAATTTAGGATAGCTGCAAGCATTAGATCAGGATAATAAAAAAATTAAGATAATATGTCCATAACTTTTAGTATATTTACAGCACTCTGAAAGCCCTTAGATAGTTAACTCTTTAATTAAACTCAAGAATTGACTTGTACCTTCCTAATTCTCCTTGGAAAAACAAGCTAACAAAAACATTTCAGTCCCTGTCTCCAGCAGGCTTAAGTATTTTCTAAATGTCTAACTAAAATTACTAAAACCAAACTCTATGATCTAACTGCAAAATTGATGGCTGATTCCTCTCTCTCCTTAAGTAATCCTGGTGTCTAAATTGTAAAATCTTCTACACAACCACTACCAGGACTACTAGGGAAACATATCACATCCAAATCAGTTTTAAAAAGAATGGTTTTCTAAAGAAACTAGCAAGTATTTAATACCAATACGACAATAACTTTTCTGTATGTTACTAAGGTAAGATTTTGTGCAGTGTATTTTCATTTATGACTTGAATAACTTTAGAAGTATCTCTTGTATCATAACTTGCTGTTAGGCAAGATGTGACAAATTTTCATCAGTCCTAATCAAGAGAGCAGTGAAAGTACAAATCAGTTAAAGGGTATGCTCTCTTCTACTTCAAGCTGTCACACCAGGAGAGATTTCAAAGTTACCATCTCAAAAATGATGTGTATTGGGTTTGCATGGTAACTGATGAGTTTGCACTGGGACATGCAAACAAAGTTGGACTTTATTTACTGTAATGCCAACATTTAAACATTATATCCTGTAAATTCATAGGTAAACAAACTCTTTTTGAGTATTACACTGTTAAATGTAATGTACTACGAAAACACAAATAGGAAATAATTAGATTTAATCTCAAATTACAAAGTTTGAAAGTTGAAATTAAAGTAGTTAGGAATAAATAATCCACAAATGCAGACACATTGTGAAAATCTGAAGAATATTTACAGATTTTCACAAGGAGATTTCCAGCTTGTGTGTTTAATAAGTTTCATATTTTAAAATGGAATGCTGGAGTAAAATACTATATGAGTGTTGTGCTTCTTATGACAGTTACCCCAAATTCAATGAGAATCTCATTTTTAACAATCAAGAATACAGATACATATATTAGAATAAATGTATATAAGAATTTTTATGGGGAAAAACTTGAGGACAACCGAGGTTTTTTGGTATTATTTGGTTATAGGCGAACTAACCAGATAGGTTAATAGTTTTTAAAATCTTGATTAGCAAGGTTTTATCATTCATGTATATCCTTGAAAACAAATCCTCACCACATCTGTCAAAATTTGGTAGGACTGGATCATTCCATCAAGAGCTCACAGAAACAAGATAATATACTCCAGAAACAATTTGTGAAAAACTCAGATCCATATTTCATATCTGCCACAAAAGCTCATCAGAGTAATAACCCTCCTTCTCCTGGGTGTTATCCTACCATCTGCTCCTCTATTACTTATCTTTATTTTGCAACTAATTAACAGCATAATCTTCTAAATTCAGCAAGTTAATTATCATTATTGTGGTCTTTGCAGCATCATCAGTCCTTATGAAGTCTTGTCTCTCCACCCCCAGAGAACATATGAAAATGAAGTAGGTTGTGAGAGGGTCTGTTTCTTTAGAGTAGGCTCATTAGGTGTTTGCTGATTAGCTCGGCAGGCAGAGAGACAGGTCAGAAGAATTCTGCTGAACACAAGGTCCCATGCCGGGCTCCAGCAAGTTAATGTTGGTTTCTGAACATTTGCCAAGCTGCCCTCTGTCACTTCTCAGTAGAAACCTCCTGCAAAAAGTCTACTGGTTGCCTACTGAGTGTAAGGTATTTTTTTATATTGTGACAAAAAGTTTTGCACGGGAAGGAGGAGACAGAGGGAAACATTCCATATTAAAGCGATTTTGAAATTCTTCAGAAACTTCTGCAATCCACGCTGAAGAGTCTGAATGCTAAGTTTGCACCCACAAGCTGCACACTCAAAAAGGATGTTTTACAGCTGCAAATCGAGGCTCATGTTCCATACACAGAAAGCATACAATTATAGATCTCCTCATAAGAACATCAGAAGCAATTCTACAGTTATTTAAAATCATGCATCCTTATCTTAGTGAGGAAGTTTTTTGGGAGTTTTAAGTTTTTTGGCTTTTTTTAAAGACAGTTATTGCATCTACTTCTAAGCCTAAAAATACCACAAAATTGACATACATATGATTTTACTTAAGTAAGTGAAAGTTAGTTTCCTTAGCACACTGACAAACATGGAATCATATCAGAAAAACGGATAATTTATATTAAGTATGCCACAGAAATCTGAAACTCATTTTTACTCCTACTGAATGGCATTCTTAGTATAAGATGTAAGAATATTTCCAAAATAGTAGCAGCAAAAGACAAGGCTGTGTCTGAATAAAATCTCTAGTCATTTTGTACTTCAGTTCTACATGCTGGAGAGAAAAAGGATCCAAGAATGTTCAAAACTATAGTAACAGTGCCTTTCACAGCTGTGACTGGACCAGCTCTGCTCACTACAATAAATTCAATACTGAGGCAATAAAATTAAAATGCAATCTGATTTCATGCAATTCTTTCACAGCACTGGAACACATCAAGCACTGTATATGTTTCAGTAGTGAAAGAGACCCTAAGACTGTGCTTAATGCACTCTTTCACTTAAGGTCAACTGTTTCAGCTGAGAGCCTCCTGCAAGAATGTCACCAGTCATAAGGATTTGGCTCACTGCACATACAATTTTTAAATTTTTGTCTGTCATCACTTTTATGCATTCATTTTTTTAATTACTAATTTTTCTTCCCAGTTATTAGTCCTTGTAGTTGGTATACATTTTTCTATCTGCTATTTCACTTAGTGAACCTGTTCCACATACCACTGCTCCTCCATGGAATTCATACAATCATTTTATGTCAGGCAACTTGACCAGTAAGCAGAGAAAAGAGCATTTCAGCAAAGAACAAACAGAGTTCCAGAGGTGACATCTCAGTAACTTGCTTCGCATCAATAACCAAAAGTGCCATGCTGAAGGAGTTTGACACTTGAGACTGAAAACTTTATTGAACATAGAAATAAATACACAGTTTTGATTATTATGCATTAAACTTGGACATCCCTAATAAAAAAATTCTTTCAAATGCTGCAAGAGAGACCATTTGCAAAAATAAAAGTCTCCAAAAGTTGTCCATTGTGGGAAAAAATTCTCAGGAAGTGCCTCAGTTCCTTTACCCTTAAAGGGTTCCACGACTTCTAGGACAGCTAAAGAAAAATTTTAACTATGCTATAGGAAGCCATCCAATGTCCACTACCAAAGACATCTCCTGCCAGTTATTTTAAGTTTTAGATTTTGGAAATGAAAATATCAATTTAATTACTAAAGTTCATTCATGAAACTATAAAGAAGAAATACACTTCTTCTTTGTACAATTTGGCAACTCATAATGGAACAACAGGTATTCATCAAAATAAAAATTTGTTCTTCTCATGTTAATTCAAATACAAAAATGAAGTTATCTAAATTCATATTTAAATTTCAGAGCATTAGGAAAGAAGCCCTGCAATCTCTAATTTGACTTTTATCAATCTCATGTTCACTTAAAAAAAGTCTGTACAACAGTAGCCTTTAGTAAGCAAGTAAGAGTGAAATGAATGAGGAATGTAATCAGAGCACAAAGTTATTTTCTTAACTATAAACTTCTAAAATGTGTTAGCTCCTTGAAATATGCGGAAATAGCCTCTGCAGAGAAAGGCACAGAGCACAAAAGAAAGTGGTTTGTGGCAGGTATTTCATCCAAAACAAAGAGCTGTACCTTCTACACAGGACAGCTCCAGATCTGATAACAATACAACAAAGTGGTGCTATTTCACATTAAATTTACTACAACCAGTTTTTCAGGAATTTTACTCAACTTCTGAAGTTATTAGATCTGTGTCAACTTAGAAAACCTTGAAATAGCATTGTGGTATGACAGCAGAAAATGCAGAACACCATAATAACAAGTATGGTCCTTCAACACAGGAGAGGCTCAAACAACTACTGCCAACACCACATATGATCAAACCCTTTGGAGATATAAATAAACCATGTTAACTTTCCAAACTCTGCATCCCATACAACACAATGCTTACTTCAATACCCAAGGAAGTTAGGGAAGTTAGTTAGGAATCTATTCCTGCATGTTTTTTTGTATTTGTTACATATTCTCCTCTTACATTTTATAATGCAATACAAACATTCCATGAGATTACAAGGTCCATCTATAAAGAACAACAAAAACTTTACTCAAATAATAAATAAGAAATAAAGCAGCAGTCAAAACAATTCCAAATATCTATAGTCCTGAGAATGCTGTGAAAGGAACATCACAGCTTCAACCCTTCATCGGGCTTTTTGTTCAAAACACACTAACAATACACTGCTGACAGACTTCATAGGTTCATAAAATTGTTTAGGCTATAAAAGACCTTTAAGATCAAGTCTGACCATTAAGCCAGAACTGCCAAGTCCACCACTAAACCATGGCCCTAAGTGTCACATTTCCATGTCATTTAAACACCTCCAGGGATGGTGACTCCACCACGTCCCTGGGCACCCTGTTTAATACTTGACAACCCTTTCAGAGAATAAATTTTTCCTAAAAGTCCAATCTAAACCTTCCCTGGTGCAACTTGAGGCAGTTTTCTCTCATTCTATCAGTTGCTGTTTAGAAGAGGCTGAGTCCCACCTGGCTACACCCTCCTTTCAGGTAGCTGTACAGAGCATGGAGATCCCCCTTGAGCTTCCTGTTCTCCTGGCTAAACAGCCCCAGCCACCTCAGTCACTCCTCAAAGGGCTTTCTCTCTCGACCCTTCACCTGCTCCCCTGCCCTTCTCTGGACATGCTCCAGCACTTCAATGTCTGCCTTGCAGTGAGGGGTCCAGAATTAAACACGGAACTCAAGGTGTGTCTGCACCACTGCTGAGTACAGGGGAACAGTCCCTGCCCTGGTCCTGCTTGTCACTATTGCTGATTCTGATACAAGCCAGGATGCCACTGGCTTTCTTGGCCACCTGGCCACTGCTGGTTCATGTTAAGTTGGCTGCTGACCAGCACACTCAGATCCTGTCCCAACAAGCAGCTTTCCAGCCACCCTGCCCACAGCCCGTGGCACTGCCTGGGGTTGCTGTGATCCAAGATCAAGACTTCGCACTTCGCCATGTAGAACCTCATACAAATGGCCTCAGCCCACTGATTCAGCCTGTCCAGATCCCTCTGCAGAGCTTTCCTACCCTTTTGCACATCAAACTTTTGCCCAGCTTGGCGCCATCTGCAAACTGACTGAGGGAGCACCCATTCCCCTGTCCTGACCACTGATAATGATACTACACAGAACTGGCCCCAACACTGAGCCCTGGACAACACTGCTTTTAACTGGCCACCAACTGGATTTAACTCCATTGACCACCACTTTTTGGACTCAGCCATCCAGCCAGTTTTTTACCCAGCAGACTGCATCTGTATAAAACATGAGCAGTTTCCCCAGGAGAATGCTGTGGCAAACAGTGTCAAAGACTTTCGTAAAGTCCTTGTAGACAACACCGACAGCATTTTCCTCATGCACCATAAGTAGGTCACCTTGTCACAGAAGCCAAGCAGGTCAGTCAAGCAGTCTGCCTGTCAGATCCATGCTGGCTGGATCTGATCCTGCCTGTTCTGTGTGTGCTATGATGATCAAGATCATCTGCTCCATGACCTCCCTCAGTGCAGAGGTCAAGCTGAGAGGCCTGCAGTTCCCTGGATCCTCTTTCCTGCCCCTCCTGAAGATGAGCATCACATTTACCAACCTCCAGTCACCTGAACCTCCCCAGCTAGCCCGGGCTGCTGGTAAACAATGTAAAGTGGCTTTACTGAGCTTCTTCCCTAGCTCCCTCCGAACCCTAGGGATCCCATCCAGTCCCATAACCTTCTGTGTGTCCTAGGGCTGTAGCAGGTTGGATTAGAGAGGCTTTGCTCTCCTCCACATGACTGTCTTCCAGCTCAAGGTGCTGGGTACCCAGAGAGGAACTAATCTTACTACTAAAGACTGAAGCAAAAAAAACCCATTAAGTACTTCTGCTTTTTCCTCATTTTTTGCCTCTATGCTTCCCCCCATATCCAATAAAGGATGGAAATTCTCCTCGGACGTCCTCCTTGTGTTGCTGATGTACTTAGAGAAATATATTTAGTTATCTTTTACAGAGTTACCAGATTAAGTTTTAGCTGGGCTTTGGCCCTGCATAACTTCCCAACATCCACCTAGTCCTGAGCTGCAGGTCCCTCATCCCACAGGTCACACACTTCCCTTTTTCTCCTGTGTTCCAGCCAAGGCTCTCTGTTCAGCCAGGCCAACCCTCACTGCTAGCTCATCTTTCAGCACATGAGGACAGCTGCTCCTGCACCTTTAAGATTTACTTCTGAAAGGATGTCCTGGACTCCTCTGCCCTTCAGAACTGCCTCCCAACATGAAGGAGAAATGTGGCTGTAATAGGCAAAAGGACACAGGGCATGTTCCCAGAGTTCAGCTAACTTAACCATACCAATCAATCCACAAATTGCAGTATACCATTAATACATGAAGCATATAGTGTTCATTTATTAAATTTCAGTGTATTAGCTGATTTTTCAACATTAAATGTGAACTATTAATGAAATGAAAAGTGAGCTGTAAAACTAAATATTGTCTTCTGTTGGCTTAACCAGGAATACAAGTGAAAAATAAACCTGCTCTGCAGAGCTTCACAGAATTTAGTATGCAGCAAGCAAAATTATTTTTAAGAGAGACATGAAAATAAGGGTTTGATATCACAAAGATTTGAATTAAAAAATTAAATTGAACTTTGCAGTTAATAAACCATCACGTATCTGCCAACAATGCATCCCATGGCACAGTGAATTACTCTTACTCTTGGAGGCTTTTCTACATAAACATTAAGTTTCTCATTAAATTGCTTTTACTTTCAGGGGGATAAGAAATTAGGTTTTTTATTTTTGTGAATAGGCACTATATAAAAGTAAATGAGCATAAGAAATATACATAATTCTGATATTCTTGAATTCTGCTCATGCTTGATGTTAAGCAACAAGGAAAGGAAATACTGCAAATACCCTTTTTACAGTCTCACTTAAAAAAAAGATAAGCAATCACTGAAGTGCATATATTAGCTAAATTGTAACGAGAAGGCTAATGAGACTGTTAAATTTTAAGTCTAATGATCTTTGTTTTCCTTTGCATTTGAGTGATTGCTTCTTCCAATGTGAGATCAAAGTCTTCACCACACACATGTATTTCCTCTCTGTCTTTAAATCATTCTAAGAGAAAATCACTCAGCAATACACTTAAAAACCTAATTTCTAGCCCATCTAAAAAATTATTTGGAACCAATTCCTCCTGGATTTCAAACAGAATTCAGAGTGGAGTCTCCTGACTCTAAAACATGTTCAGGTTTGGAGAAAACAGTTCTTGCTTTCACTTGTTTTACATTCTTCTCTCCTGGATCTAAGGTAAATTAATTTTGTAAGAGCTGGTTACATTTAAGTATTTTCTGAGGTATTAAAAGATTACTTTTCCCATTCCCAGGGAGACAAGGATGCACAAAAACAGACCTCCTTCCCTTATGTCCTCCTCTACACTATTTCAGAAGTCATTGTGTTCAGCAGAGCAGGGAAATGAAGGAAGATCTGAGAGCACCAGGCAGAGTCAGTGCACCTCTCCACAGCAGTTTCAGTATTTGATGAATGTGGTCTAGGTGTGCTCACTCCATGGGAATCCCTTTACTCCAGAAAAACCAGACTCACCGTTTCTCATACTGGGGCTTGAGAAGGCAAAACAGGTAAGGAAAGAAAGCCCACAGGTTTAGATTGAGAGAAGGGCATCCTCCCACTTACCCTTATCAATGCAGAAAAATATATTTTATCTAGCAGCTGTTCCTGATTCTCTTCTAGTACAAAGCAAGAGCTGAAGAAAGAGGAACACTACTTCACAGGATAGATACTGTTCATGGAGGCATCGTGTAAATATATAAATGGGTTAATTATTGTTTAATAATAGATCTTCTATTGCTTTAGAACAGTTGGAACAAACAAGACAGAAAAAAAAAGAAGCGACTGCCTAATGCTATATAAAATATTTCAATAAATTGATAAATTCAACCTACCATCTTAAATGGTCACTAATATTAAGTAAAAATAACAACCTCCAAATCAAACAAAAACCAAACCCATCTTTTGCTTGTTTTAGACATTTCCCAAATAATTCTCAACTCCCCCCCAAAACACCCAACACAACAGAAACAACCTCCACACAGAATAATTTGTGAACTACATGAGTACTACATATTTAATTGCAAAACTCTTGCCAAATGGATTATATTCACTTGGGAGTCTGAAAACATTTTAAAACCCATATTTTTCTTAGTTTAAGAAATATCCCTCTTTTAGGCAGAAACATTCTGCTTCTCTGAAAGAAATGCTCACATGCTACTAATCTTGTCTTTCTCCCACCTAGCATTTCTGATCCTCTGATACAAGAAGTAAGAAGGAGTTTAGTTAGAAAGTTTATTTAAAAGAATGACTAAAAATAAAATAAAAATGGCCATTAAGAACAGAACTAACATAGGCTGGAATTGGAAAGAACTGTAACATAAATGCAGCTGTTATTTTTATAGTTTTATTAAATTTGTATTTGCAGAATTTAGACTAATAAAAGAAAACTAAAGCTGTTTCAAAAAGCAATAGAATGTAATTAATTTCTCAAGTTATTCTTCTTGAGGAATAATGGAGTTTTTCACTTACCAATTTAGCCTCAGACTGCACTGGCTGTGGGGAGGAAGGCCCTGGGATTCCTGGGATACTAGGCACCATGGTGACAGGTCTAACAAGCTGACCAGATAAAGTATAAAAATGAAGAAAACCTGAGTATGTTATCATAATAGAAGGCATTTGACAGCACTACCCTCTGAAGCCAAAACAGCTATCAAGGTGCTTAAAACTAAGTTCTATGCTGCACTTATGCAAATCTGCTCCACTTTCAAATTAATATAGCATCATGCTTACTTACTGGAACTGCAGCAGGGACATGCACATTAGAATTTGTGATAGATGCAGGAATAGCAACAGGCATGGTTTGTCCATTAGGAAGATGTAACAGCAGAGGAAAAGGACCTGGAACTGGACTGAAAAAGGAATGAACTATATAAAAGAAAACTTATCCAGAGAAGAGAACAAGTTTACACATTATTTTAAATTGGTTTGTTTCTTTATAGGTGTAATGTATAATTTATTTGGAGATCAAAAATATGAACTTAGTGATGTGGAGAACATGGCATTATATCTCACATGTAGTGAAAGTCCAATGTTTCATGTGTAGTAAAGCACCACATTACACCAAAGCATCTCAAATTCATATATTAACTGCAGAAACAGTAACTGAAAGTAAATCAGATTTTCAAATTCTGCAAGAAAACGTTTTACTAAGATTTATGTAACTTACACTATTGGTCTGTTAGATGATGGAGCCTGGGTGATAACAGTACTAGACGTTGGTGATGGTATTGCCTGCTGAATAATAACACTCGAGTCAGAACTCGTAAGCAGTACATTGGGAACCTGGAGCGATGCTGGACGAACTATTGTTGATGTAGGCTGTGCAGTCTGCTGCAGTGACACTTCCTGAGGAAAAATAAAGCTTCATCAGTTTGTAAAATACAATTACAGACCACTAATTCCAACTGTTAAATGAATGCAGTTTGATGGAACAAATCAGAATTTCTGTAACATTATGCAAACAGAATCAGTTATACAATTAAAAACATTCAAAAAAACTCCCTCTGGATGAATCATTTAAACCACCAAAGTAAAATTGGTTTAACAACAGTGATTTTACTTTTACGACAAACCTGGCCCAATTTATTCTAAGGCTACTATTATTTCTTATTGCTTCTAATTCAGTTTTGATCAGATTTTAATTTTTTTCCCCAAGAAACCCACGGTACTACCAGCACCATCATGTTTACCCACACTCCGAATATGGAAAATGTTTTATGATGTCCTTACGTACATTTCAGTTTCAGTCCATTGTTCTGGATTCAAACAAGAGAAACATGACATTTATGGTTCAGTAAAAACAATAACAACAAAAAAAATTTTGACCCTTTTTCTGTAGCTCTCTAACTAAAGTGATAAGAGTACTTGGAACGTTATATTCAGAGCTCTGCAAAATACATGCATATCCTGTATATTTGAGCACAGAAATTGAACTTTCTTAGGTGCAAGTAAAGAGTAGACAGAAATCCCTATAGCTCTTAGCTTAGCAACCAGGTAAAGCACATTATCAATTGAATGCTGTACTCTATTTGCTGTTTCTGAAAACCCAGAAAGGCCTTACTCTAACCAATGCCTTTCTTCTCAGGAAACTCAATATTGTCAGACTTCAATTTACCTTCAGACAGACTTTTTGCGAAGTTATTTTTTTGACAATGCTTACTGCAATCAATGATACATAAAATCACATTTTCAAGACCAGAAAACTTTAGTTTCTCAGCTGGCAAACAGTAATTCAAAGAGAAACCTGTGTCACACAGACCGCACTGATTATTATTTTCTTTGAATGAAGCTTGAGTTTTGAAAATTTATCCACAAAGTTTTAAGTAGTAAACTCTGAGTTGTCTAAGCAGATTGCTTGTCTTTGTATATATTAATGCACAAATGTGTGGGAACCTCTGAGCAATTCTTAGAACTGTAAGGTTGCTGGCAAACTGTGGTCTTTACAAAAGAAAAGACTTTAGATGATGAAATTTTCTCCTTCCGAAAGCTCAGAGGCTAGATTTGTCATCAGGGTTCACTAGTTCATTCATGCTTTTTCCCAAGGGACCTAAAAGACTACTCACAGTGAATGAGAGTTTTTGGAGAATAACAGTGAGCTGTGCTGAGGAAAGTGAAATTGTTTTAGTATCAATCCGGGGTATAATATTTGACTGTACTTAGCACTACAGATAAGCGTTCAGTAATAAGAAGACAACTAGTACAGAATTCTGGAAACAGAAAAAAAGCCCAATCACATTGTTAGTACAGGATTAAACACTTCTTTGCAAGCAGGGAACTTGGTATAACATCTTACAGATCTTATTCAGGAGTCACAGGGAGAATATAAATGAGACTGAACTGCTTGATTGTGGGAAATTCAGAGCTCAGAACACCAGCTGGTTCTGTATGCTAGCATGAACAAGATGCACAATCCATGCAATATCACGGTGGTGCTCACATGTGAACAAAGACTACAAGACCATATGTACACTTGATAAAGAATGGACCCTTGGAAGGACTTTCACAGAATCACAGATTGTTTGGAGCTGTAAGTGACCTTTAGAAACCACTCCAGTCCATCCCTTCTGCCATGGCTAGGAACATTTTTCATGAGATCAGGTGCCTCAGAGTCCCAGTCAGCCTGACTCTGAGCACTTTCTGGACCCAGCCTAGAAGTTGCTGGTGTGTCAGTAGCACCTCCTACCTCTGGGCAAGCAGCAGGGATTGCCTCCCAGTTGCTGCTGAAAGCAGGTAACTACATACAAGTGAGACAGTAAGGGAGGGCATTCTGTCAACACTTCTTTGCTGTTCATAACAGAAGGTTAATTAATGCACGTTCTAATAAATACTAATTGTAAAACTTGACCTTTCCCTGGCTTGAACACCTATCACGAAAGGGACAATCTGAAATTTTTAGACACAATGTTCCATGGAACCCAGATTTCAGCAATAGTCAAAAGATTAATGTCCAAAATTCTGAAATAAATCTGTAAAATTCTGAAAATGGAAACCTCACATACATTTGTTTCTGTATTATTAAAATGGCATTTATGCTTTGTTTACTAGATCAGAAACCATCTTCAGCCATTAAAAAATTTTCAACCTCCTCTTTACACTAACTTGCTGTTTGCTACATTGAAAAATGCATGCAGGAGCCTGTTACTGCAACAACATGGCAAAAACATAAGCTGCAGATTTGAGAAGTATTGCTTTAGAGAAAACTCTTATAAGCATATAAAAACAAAACCATAGATCCAATAGTCTGATGGAAGATTCTAATTGATCACTAATGCATTGCACTAATGAAGTATAAATTTTGTCTGGAATAAAATACATTGTAAATATATCCCCCAAAAGAACAAGAAAAACAGGGTTGAATTTGCAATCATAAGATTAAATGAAAGTGACCTTACCTTTACCTACCTTTCCTTACAGGACAGAAGTCTAAGCCCACCCAAAGGTACTAGACTTACTAAAAGGACTTCTCCAACTCTCGTAATTTCTATTCTTGAAACTAAAACCCACTGAATGGGAAATTACAGAACAGGATAGTTACTTTAAATGCTCTCAGATGTGCATATTTGCAAGTATTCCCTAATCAAAATCAAATTCCATGCAATAACTTTCCAATGCTATCAAAAATACATAGAATTCTTTATACAGAAATGTAGATGGCCAGAACTAATACTGTATTTGATTATTACTGTAAGAAAGCAACTGGTTTTAAAGTAATTAAATTATGCAGTTAGCTACCTGGCAACAACTAAGCAACTTTTAAAACTCTGTTGAGAGTTTCCCTTTTAAAGTCCTGTCAATAAACAACTACAATGTTTGAAAGCTCTTACTACTTTAGGCTCAAAGACTTTATACACTTCTAATGATATCTTGGTCTATTCAAAGCAAAGTAGCAACTCTTACTGAGCCTAACAGAACTCATGGAACTCTTACAAAGCTAGGAAAATAATTAAGCATTTTGTGGAGAGTGTCCAAGGAATTATTTTGACATCTACAAGGACAATTAGAACTGCCATGCACAAACATAAATAGGCTGTAATCATTTAAGACTACTAAAATATATGCAGCCAACAAAATGGTTACAGTTAAAACCATCTATGTCCTGAAAAGATCCCTTCTCTCCCTCAATACATCTGCACAAGGAGAACACAAAAATCTAACTGAACAGCACTCTGCTCACATTTCTCACTGTCTGCAGGTCACGTAGAGCTGTACACTCCAAGCAGCACCCTCAGCCTTGCTCAGCTTGTCTCTACAATCAGACACGAGAATGGCATTGAGCAGCAGCACTGGCACAGTGACACAAACTGCACCATCACTGAGACAAGTTTATAAATACTGCTAAGCATTGAGATAGAATTTTCACTTGTAATGATGCTAATGAGATACTGAGCCATGATTGTATGAAGATAGTAATATTATCTTATGCCAAAGTTAGATTACTTGGAATAGGTATTTGCAGCAAAAAAATAAACTAACCTCTGAAATAAAGACTTAAGATTTGAACTATGATTCACTTAATCCAAGCAGCTCTTTACATTTAGTCCTTTAAATGCTTTTACTATTTTTGAGACTGCATGATTGCCTTGATTAACCACGATTACTCATCCTTGTTAACTATGAAACTCAGGAAAACTTAGTAAGAACAAATCTGAATTAAAACTCTACAACTTCTGTCACACACTTAAGGCTGTCCTCACAGAAGTTCCTCTGGCAGAATAAGAGTTGAAACAGAGAGGTTCAGACTGGATCCAAAGAAAAACATTCTGCCCACAGGAACAGCCTGGTACTGGAGCAGGTGGCACTGAGGCTGGGCAGCCTCTCTCTCACGGAGGGTTCAAGACCAGACTGTGCAAAGTGCTGAGTAACTTGGTCTGACCTTACAAGTAACCCCAGCTTTGAGCAGGATGTTGGACAGGAAATCCAGCAGTCCCTTCCAACCTGAATTACCTGGCACCTGAAAAAGTCCTGCTGATTCCTGGGAGTGAGGCACCTAAGCCTCTCATACACACACTGCCCACTAAAGATGCACGTAAGGACTGACTAGAGCCATCTCTATGCTTTATTATGGTCTGCTCCTAATGTCTGTATTTATTGAAGACTAGAAATAATTAACTCCCTAATTCTGCTTCATTTTCTGTACTTCAAGAGAGCTCCACAAGATGAAAACACTGCAAGTCACATATTGAAGTGATCACTACTGATGATGATGCATAAACAACAATAAAGAGCCCTTTTAGTCTTTTCTAAGATAGCATAAATCTTAAATTTTATTTCTTTTCTGGCTTTACTGGATAGCCAGCTTTACTGGGAGCAATTACTCTGGTGAACAAAGCTAACTGAAGAATTGAACAAGTTACCTATATATCCACTGGAATGTAGCAAACGAAATCTCTCTTCCTTTCAACTACAGCGTGGCTATCACCATATACAATAAATTTACAGATGATCAGAAAGTTGAAAAATAAATTCCAAGAGGAGAAAAATAAAAGGTTCTGACCTTTTCATCATTGGTAGTAGACTCTGGATGAGGTAAAGGACTATCTTGATGAGTTGTCTCTACAACTGAAGGTTCTTCAATTTTATTTCTTATAATTGGTGTTGCAAGAGGGGACAAATCTAGAGGCATCTATGAGCAACAATGTAAACAAAATTAGTCAATGTTTTAAAAACAAAACTGAGTGAGAAAATATAAATAACTGAAGAGAAATATCAGCCCATTACAAGACAGAGGTGCTGATGTTTGAAAGGTCTTGATGCAGATGCATTATCAGTCAAGGCTATGTTACCAGCACCTACATGAACACCAATCTTCAGTAACACAAATGTCTTTCAACACTTATGTTAGACTAAATATTTTCTTCTTGAGAATTAAAAACGTTCCTAAAATTTTCCATTTCCAAGGGTCATAAGAAAATTATAGCTGGAGAATGACTGTGGTACAGTTAAAAAATTACAGCTAAATGAAGGTATTATCCTTCTGCATATTGTTATATCTCATGCTACAAAGCACAAAAGCCTAATCACATTTCCAAATTGAGAAAGTTAGTATAGACAAATTTCAAGCTTACTGTAGATAATAATTATTGAAAAAGCAAATTTTACATTACTACACAGGTAAAATTCACCACGACATCTAGAAGGCCTTAAAGAAACTGATCTACAAAAGTACTTAAAACAATACTATAGATTTGAAAGCTTATATTCCTGTCTAGTCTGCTATCCAAATACTTTTGGAAGAAATTTCCCCTGAAGAAGTTTTTCCAAATGCTTTTTTTTTTTCAATTAAATTCCTACCTTTTCTGTGCAATATATTACTAACAGACAGGGAAGACTGTAAGAAGAGGAATCCCTTCTCATATCACAAGTGACTATGAAAACACTCAACTATCAATGCCCTAGAAAGTGTGCTATTATGGCACATTTTTCCACACTTTATTAAATCATCCAGAGATATGGCAGGACTGTGTTTTTTCTTGTAACACAGAGGGCAGCTTGGAAAATTAGTATCAATTCAAGAAATAGACAAAATGTTTAATATACTTTACAATAGCTAGAACCTTCTCCGAGACAGTAGTGAGTTATACAGAAAATAGTCTTGGTAAGTCAAAAATCAATTTTACCATATGTCATGGTCTAGAAACAGTCAGCATACAGCAACTAAAAAAAGTAAACTTATAAATCCATTATTTGATACAGCTGTTGCAAAGTAAGGGCGAGGCTTGGACAGGATAATAATCTATCCTAGTCACAAATACCTCTCAAAATCTTTACTGAAAGAAAATGAAGCCACTGATTCTGCAAAACCTATAAAAATAGGTATAAAACCGTATTTTTAATCACTACCTACAGAAGACAACCAGGTAATCAACTAAAGACAAAATTAGTCAAAGGGGACATTGAACAAAATTTTTTACTTGCATAAGTACTTAAACATTTAAGTTCCTAATCAGTTATGACAGGGAAGCACTGAAATACATAATGACAGTAACACTTAAATTATGGCAAGTTCCTCACAAAAACATGAAGTTGCTAAACAGATACAGCTCAAGTTTTTATAATATTTCAATCTGTACACTAAAAAATAAGATCTTTATGTTGTAATCAACATTTTCTGGGTAAAAGTGATTTCAACACATAATGAATACAACCATACCCAAATTACTGACACTTTGTAAAATTTAGTCAGTACTTAATTCTCATTATCATGATGACTGATTCTTACAGTAACATCAGTATTCAAAGCCAATCAAAATGATCCGTGTTCACATACTATTGTTTACATGGGTGTTTTTCCTTCTGCTAAAAACTTTGTGTAGACTCCTTTTTTGTTTATTCAGGACCTCAGGAAATTTCAATCAAAACTAGTGGTTAACTTCAACAGATATAGACTAGATACTCACATGATTAGGACAATGTGTCCCATTATCAATGCTAAATATGAAAAATTATTCAGGTAAACTAAACTTCAGAAGAGTAATCACAGATTTGTATTCTCTACATACAACACATATAAGCAGCTAACATGATTATTGGAATAGTTTAGAAGGCAATACATAAATCCAAAGTTTGCTTTTTCAGTGGAATTTCTGATATTAAAAAAATGGAAGCTCTGAGGAAAAAAAATGTTTTGAACATACTTTTTTAATGTCATCTTCAGAAGCCTTTTTAAACTCATTTTCAAAAGGACTTGCTAATTCATTGAATAAGCCCACTTCTTCACAGTTCTTCAAGAATCGAGTTGGTGTTGGTGTCTGATCTGAAAAGAAGTGGATAAAACCCCCACAATTTTATTTTTACAATACCATTTATGAACCTACTTGTCCTAAATAATTTTCAGCATATAAACAAACAGAAAGAGGCGAGGACGGGCTGCATTCTGCCCTGCAGGGAGGCAGCTGGCAGGCAAACTCCACCTGCTGGAGACCAGCAGCCCGAGCCTGCAAAGCACCCTGCCAGCTCCAGCAGGGAACCACAGCATTGCCTTTGTGGCCACGAACCACAGGGAGCCATTCTCCAGGGCACAGCAGAACACTTCAATGAGCAAGCTGACTCTATTTGCAAATAGAGGTAAGGACTACATGAAGGCTTTTAATCAGAAAACAAATGAGAGAAGTGCACAGCTCAAAGCCAGTTTGCTTCCTCTGCTAATCTGACAACAGCAGTGGTTACTTCCAAGTGCACAAACTTCTAAAGGAAAGTGTGACTGTGCACAAGATTGCATTGACTCCTAAGATGCCTCTGGATCAAGCTGGAATCATAAGACTTCTGGCATCTGGGTGACTATCCCATGAAGAAGTTTCAAAAACATCTTTATAAAAAATTCCTGTTAGTATACAAATTTGCCTTATTTCACTGTTATTATCAGGTCAAAAATTAACTACAGTTGCCATGAAGTTACTTGCATTTAAAATATTGTTAAGTGGCATGATTGTGTGGAGTTATTAAGCCTGATGTCTACAACAGTTCCTACACTGGAATGCAGCTACACAGAGACACTCCCATGGTTTCATTTATAAACATCTGATTATTGGTAAGGTCCCTTTTCTTGTGGTGTAATTGACAAGTAGCACATCCAGAATTTTAAAATTTGTAACTGCTAGTTTAGGAGCAGTATTTTTTTTAATCTGCTCATTGTAACAAATTAGCAATGTACAAGGAAAAAAAAAACAAATCAGAAAATGTCTGCAAGTTTTTCTGAAGTTCATTTAGTCTGCTCCACCACTGAAAAAACCCCAGACTGACTGTAACTTCAGCACACTTAGTACATGCTAAGTATGCACGTGCTATCATTCAAAAATTCTCAAATGTATAATGCAGTCAATCATCCATTGGTGATTACTTCTGATCCTGAACAAAAGCTGTATACTAAGGGTACTAAGGGTATAACATGAATTCAGAGGTGGGAATAAAGTATTTTGAATTTAAGCCAAAATGAAAACAAAAGATTTGATCTTTCTTTTACTATCCCATTGGAAGAATAATCACTGATTAATTCTTCTAATATCACCATGATATGTAAAAGATGCTACGTATCTTAAAATTTAAGAGACAAGTAATATCAATGAATAATTAAAACAGAAATACAGTTTAACTTAGTTACAGGTCCTCTTAGGAGTAGTCTTTACTAGCATGTTTTTAATAAATGCTTATATAATTAAATCAGTTATATAAGTATTGAAAATTTTAAAATATTTGGGTTATATATCAGATATGAATAAAAGTAACTTCTGGAGAATAATACTTGCTTCAAATTCTGACATGCATTACGTAAGAAAACACTGCCTAAGCACACACTGCAGACAAGTTTAGTGCAGAAAATGTATTACATTCTCTTAATGTGAATCTATGCATTATGTACAGAAAATGCAGAAAGCACATGCCCATCCCAGCAGAAAAGTGAACAAACCTAATACAAGCGTATGCTTACCAGCCACAATGACACTGTCATTCCGAGCTGGCCCAAATTTCAGTGTCATCTCATGTTTGTGTTTATGGACAGCCAAATGATCCTCATTGGTAAAACGCTGCAGCAGGAAGTTGTAAGAAACAGTTGTAATTGGGAGTGTGAACACAACAAATGCCATTCCACAGAAAGCAATTTTTACAACATGTTAAACTACTATTACTATGTTAAAATACAAACCTCTATGGCAGATACATCTTGTTCCTTGGCCAAGTACCGAGCAGAAATATTATAAAACTCAAATTATGTTCGTAATAACTAAATATACCAGGGAAATTGCAGTATAAGTACTTGCATTCATCAAAAGTCCAAGATAACATTTCAGAGTGCTGCAGCCTCCATCAACCATCAGCAAACAGCCATTTGCTGTATTAATGGATCTTGACAACGTCTAGTAATTGATCACCACTACTTGATTACTGCATTGTGTGTATTACATTAATGAGAATTGATCTGTAATCACAAACTTCACTGCATTTAATAGTGTAAAGATAAAATAAAATTAAATACTATAGCTCCTGCCCCTGCCAATTTACTACATAAAATAAGAGGCAGGTAGAAATGGTAACACTAGAGCAAGGCCAGACAACTGAAACACTGTGAATTATCTAAACCTTACCAGCATTTTAAAAACCTCTCAGGTTTGCTCATTTCACGTATACTTTCCCCAATATTTGGGGTATATGCTATAAAAAAGCAGTAAGCAGACAAACTAAGTTCTGTAAAAGAGATATTCTTACTTTCACTATTTGTTTATTTTCACTAATTTGCTATGCATCTGTAATTGTGGGTGAAATTAGTGTTTCAATTGACATAATCTAAGAAAACATTTCCCAAGATGCAGCTTTCCTAAAAAGAACACATTTTACACAAAACATTGAAATTCTTAATTTTCTTTGTGAACATTTGAGCTCCAATTTATGTTTCTGGTTATGCCTCACTAATTTAAGTCATTCCACATATAAGAGATCCATGTCAAGAATCACCTCTCAGGAACTAATACTTCAACTGAATTCACCTCCGAGTACAGTAATTCAGAATGTTTCCATGAGAAAGGATATGGGCATATGGAACTGTGAGGGAAATTAAAAATGCATGATCACTGCAAGACAGGGTGAAACAAGCAAGGGACTTATTTTTCCCTTATAACTTTACTGCCCTAAGCTCCAAATGCCCAGCTCTCTGTAACTCTTGCACCCTATCTCTGCATACAGCATAGACGAGAAATTTCTGCATTCTATCACACCAAGAGACTTCAGTCTGTCTTTCTGTCCTCACTACGTGGGGGAGCAGCCCTTCCAGAGGGAAGATGATGTCCAGAGCCTGCCTTCCTCTCTGCTCTACAGTACAAAACTGGCATCTGGGACATGAACTTCTCTCTTCACCTTCCCTGGAATCACTGGCCGGTGTAGACCCACATGCTATAAATTCTTGCTTTTCAGCAAAACATAAATATTTAGTAGCAATTATCATAAGCCCCTTTTCTTTAATCTCTAAAAATACATTTCATGGTTTTACTTTTATTTGAACAATGCTAATAACTTCAGTTCAGAGCATTACCTGGCCACATCCAGGGGCAGTACATAAAAAGGGTTTGTCATCACTCATATTCCACAGGTCGTTGTGCTACCTGTATTAAAATTAGAATGTAACAAATTTTACAAATAATGCAACAAATTATCACTATATTAACAAGCTATTTTAATATTCTTTGGGCAAGAATTTCTGCCTTGTGGCTATAGTAATATTCCAAATACCCATGATTCAGAGCATGGATTTCAAGCTCTGCCAGGAAGCTACTCAAAATCTACCACAGCAGTTACACCTCAAGCAGAAATCCACATGTTCACATGTAAAATGACTAACTGCAAAAAGTATCTGAAAACACAGTAAGAACAACTTGTCACTGAAATTAAATACATTGTAATAATGATCCAATTCTCAGCTAAAAAGAGATCAGAGCAGCAGACAACACCATGCAGTCAAGGTTCTGGTGCCAACGCATGAAGAAGTAGTGTTCATTCCTCAGCCTTTTCACAATCCTCATTTAAAGCTCATCATTAGAGACAAGTTGGCACATAGCCCTTAATGTAAACTGTTATGAATTTAATTACAAAGTTTATTAAAAAAACATGTACTTTAGTAATGTTTCAGCTACTTAATTACTGACAGGCTAAAAATACTTAATAAAGAAGTAAGGTATTAATGATATTTGGTGCTATTTTGCATACTCACCCCACACACTAATACACATACCTGCCAGATTTCACATATAAACCTGTTTCATATGGCAAACTATCATATCCTCCTTTTCATGGCAATAAACTGTAACTAAAAGAAGATATTAATTACTATGCATGCTAAAAATATAATAATGAATGATTTTGTAAATATAAATGAGAAAATGTCCACTATTCACCCATGAAACACAACAATTTTTCAAATAAATAGTTTACTTCAATACATCCTTTAATTGGTTGTGGCATCTGTGGCTTTGCCTTGGAGGAAATACCTTCATCTTTAAATGAGTATTTGTATGGAGAACTAACAATGATAGTTCTGAACACTATTTAGATTGATCAAGGAAATAAAGATGAATAAAGATGTTTTTATGATTAAAGATCACAGGCAGAATAAACCCATGTCATGCCCAGCATACTGGTCATGTAGAGTTGCAAGGATTCTCAAACTGTCTAACCATCCTAAGAATGTAAACTTCTGGTACACATCTGGGCACTAGACACAAGACATGTCAAGTAAGCAAAAGCAAATAATTTCAGACTGATTACCTCAGAGATGTGTAGGAATACAGTATCTGATTCTTCTGGATGTACCTGTACAGTAAAAAACCCACTGTGTACAGACCTTTTTGGACAGTCTTTCAAAGAGGAGGAGATCTTGGTAATTTTCACCCAACAGCAAAGAAAAAAAACCTGGCATGCAGGATACTCTAAACTGCCACTTCTAAATATATATGTTGCAAGGAATGGGGATACTGAACTGAGATCAGAAGTCAAGAGAGATGTATGGCTGCCAGAAACTTCAGTCTTTGGCACTGACAGCTCAGGGAAACATTTACATCCCAAAGAAAGGACGCCAAAGCAAATCAGAGATGAAGCCTGTTCCACTGTCTGCAAAGAGTTCATAACCTGTCTCAAGTTTCTGAAGGAATGAAGTATTTTTTTAACTGTTCAAACTGTGAACTTGGTACTTTCACTAACAATGAACATTAACAAAATTATAGGCAAGTCTGAATACACATGACTAAGGCTTCAGGGTAAGAAATAAGGTCCTTATCCATGACACTTTAAGAGTATATCCTTTCAACATGTAGAACTTCAACACAGTTAACAGCTATCCCACTATTCTTCAGCAATGCAACAATCTCATTTCTTCAAAAGCAGGCTCAAACTAATAGAGTTAGTCTTGTTTAGATCTCAAGAGGAATTCATTTTTGTGAATCTGTCATCATAGGGCACTGTATATGCATTTAATGGCTACATATGCCACCATATGCCAATATAGACATATGGAAAAGTATTATGACCAGACAAGTAATACCCATATCAGAAATGTCTAATGGTGGAAGAAACAATTATGATTTGGTTTCTTCAAATCCAAAGCATGAAGGTTTTGATTAACTGAAATACACGTAGGACATTTTTTCCACTCTATTACTATGTCTTCTTGTCAGTCTCTGAGAGATGCAGTTTCAGCCATAAAATCAGCTCCCTCCATGCTGTCAGTATTTTTTGTAGGTGAGAAGATGTAAATCTTTTAGGTCCATTTATTTTCTCTTTTCAAGGAATATTACCAAATCTCGTATTTGCATGTGAAATTCCTATCTGGTTCTATGTCTTAGTTTGTAAAGCCAGTGAATTTTGAATGCCTGATATACAAGTAAAAAATCAATCCTTGTGAAAAAGAAAAGCAGCACTGTCCTTCTGGCAAACTTACTGGAAAAAAGTTGGAGATAAATTCATTTCCTCATCTTTGTAACATTATTTGACTGCAGGCCACATGGAATTGTGTGAGGTAATCCCTTGTAAAGAGATTCCAGATAACATCTGAGGAAAAAAAGTTATGTTGAAATACTGAAATTCTTGCACCTAAAAGAAGTTCACTTGCATTCTGAGCAAGATCTTGGACATTTTAAATCTAAACAGAAACTGGATCTGACAGGATGGGAAAACAAAGGGTCCGCATTTGTTAGTGCAGCCAAATTGGTAAGAATGTATTTACCTATTACAAAGGCTTGCACTTAGAACAAAATAACTCCATGCAACAGGGGAGGCTGAGGGGCAACTGCCTGTCAAGCAGCTTTGGGGCACAACCTGTAACTCATGGTGGACAACAAACCAGCACAATACAGCATCGTGTCACTTGTAGCACTGAAAGACAAGAGGCCACTGGGATGAACTAACAAAGGCACAGCAATGAGAGGAAGGGAAGTGATTACTGTCCTTTATCTGGCACTCTGCAGCTGAAGTGCCATACCCAGACAGCTGATGATCTGGAGAGAAAACATCTGGGGCCCCATCAGAACAGTTAGGAGGCTGGACTATTACATAACAAGAGGAAGCAAAGTTTGTTCAGAATGGAGAAGGAGGATCTGCTTGCTGTCATAAACTATCTAATTATTGATATAGAAAAGTCAGATCCAGACTTTAGGCAGAGTATAACAAAAGGACTGAGATGCAACATTCATGAGACACACCAAGAAAGTTAGGAGCAAGTGTAGAGGATGAGGAAAATACAGCATTAAAAAAAAAAAATCCCACAACAGTGGAACAGGCTGTCAAGCAGGGCTGTGGAATCTCAGCCTTGCAGAAATTCAAAATTTGACTGGATAAAATTCTGTGCAATCCAAATTAACTCTGAAATTTAAAACATACCATCAAGACATCATAGCAAGGAACAGAGGTGAAAAATTGCAATGGACAATCCAAACTTGGGTAATGTTCTCACACCTTTAGAAGACCCTGCAAGGGTCTGCAAGGTCAAAAACCTGTTGCTGCTACAAAATACAAACAAACCCCATCCTTTGCAGCCTCTTTTCCTTCTGGAGTACATGTTGCCTGACTGGCATAACAAAACTAACACAGACAAGGCAAATTTTCAGGAAAAAATGTTGGTAATTGCCACTCTAATTTCAAAGGAGTCTCTCTCTGTTGTAGACTGACTGCTCAAAGTGAGAATATCACAGTAAGAAAGAATAATTCAGAAAATACCTTTCCCCTGAAAATCAAAATAGCAACTTAGATGCCTTTTTGACAAAAAATGTTACTCACCCAGCCAAATGAGAAATGTAATACATGAAGTGATAACCCTGTCCCTAGAGGGGAATTAGAGTCACCCTGGACTGTTACCTAGGCAACAGCTAACACCTTGTCCCAGAGAAAAAAAGAGAGTTCCTGCAGGAATCCAATATGAATGTGAAACCCCAGCCTTAACTCATCTCTTCAGATAAAAATGAACATTCAGTGAAATGATTCTTACTACAGTCCACTGAACCACAACTTGCTTCTGTAAGCTTCAAATTCCACATTCCTTTCAGTAGCATAAAGAAATCCATATGTAGAATTCCAGTCACACTGTAACAGCATCAGAGCTAAACACAAAAAAAACTTGAAATAATCTTTACAGTAAGTCATATAATCAACTTCAGTACTAAAACCACACTAATAACCTCACTTTTTTGGTGTTTGCTCTGAACTTTTAACACAGAAGTAAAATACACTCACATCATGCTTATTTAAAATGTAGCAAGCCTCTTTAATGATGTTTGGAATGCAAACAGTACAGTAAACTATATAAATAAGTATATATCCATCTTTAAAATATATCTAATAAGGAGAAATAAAATGAATTTCCAAATAATTCACTAATACTTAAGGCAATATGCTTATTTTAAAAATAAAAATGTCTCCATAAAATGTCACATTAATATGTATCTAAATGTGCTACAAAAATAGCTTCAACAATTATCTGCATATTTCCATAAGATTTTAATTAAACACCTTGGGTACACTTGGTGGAAACTATTACTACATAGTCTGAGGCTTGCTTCCAAAACCTTTCAGAAGACAATCTTATAAAGAATAGAAGCCTACACTGACTTAAGCCATGTTTTGTTGGCTTATTTAAGTGGTAAAGATTTTTCTGATTTCTCTTAATTGCCTACATACAGGAGTATGGAAAATGCAACTGACACTTTGTTTCAACATTTTTCTACTGAACACTTAAGCAGCTGTTAAAAATGTCTATGTATCAATAATCCTTGCAAAAACTTCTTCAAATTTGCTGAGAAAAGTAATTCTTCACATGTACCTACTAAAAACTCAGCAGACTTGCAGCTAAAGCCTCTGCTTTACCTGTAGAAAGCAAGGTGTGTGTGAAAAGACGTCCATGCACAGAGCTGCTCACTGGCTGTGCACTCCTACCCTGGGATTCATTATTTTAAGCACTGTAGCAATACAGAGGCTGCCCTCCTGTAACATCAGGGCTGACACAAACAGCACAAAGAAAAAGTGCCAGAACTGAGCACAGAAAAGACAGCTATGAACACACATAACCCCACAAACAAACAAAAACTGCGAAACTTTTGAAGGACAGCACTCTTCTTCTGGCCAACATGCAAGAAGAGATGCATATTTTCACAAGTGTGTCACCCTCCTGAACTGCACAGTCCACAGAGGACAAGCTGTCAGTCTGCAGCTACAGCAGCGGCTGATTTACCTCCTGCTGCTACGTGGGAAGCACACCCAAGCCCAGCAGCTACACTGACCACCTGCACGTGGCTCCAGCCCACAAAACATCTGTGCACTGTGCTTTGAAAAAGGTAAGAGATGGACAGAAACTGTACCAGGCCACTGAGACAAGGCAGAATTACAGCAGTACACCAGCTACAGAGTGCTTGTGTTACAGCACCACTGATGCCTTTTCCTACGGATGTTTGCACTTCCTCAAGAGCTGCCATGTCTAGTCAACATTTCCTTTTATTCATCACATTGCATCTGGGACTGTGCCCCCTTTTACTGCAAGATACAAAGCCTTACAGAAGCCTTCTGTATACAGAATTATTAACTCTTACTAAACTCATCTGTTGAAGTCATCATAGTGTGTAACTACTTTAGGCATGGTAAGACTTTACTTTAAAGCTTCATTTTATAATAGCAAACTGAAGCATAAAAGAACCAGGTCAAAATTTTAAACTTTTATCAACTCTTAAGAGCTTTACTTAAGAGTACATACTTATTCAAGGTAAAGTGAATGGGACATATTTGCCACAGTAAAGAATAATGTTCTCCTAATGGTTACCTGGAGAGTTGAATTTAGTGTTTGCTTAGCTCCTTCCAAGATGTCCACAGATGAGGAGGAGGTAGATATTTTTATTGTCTAAATTTAAACACCTCACAATTAAGAGATGGCTTTTTCATGCAACCAAGCAAACAATAACAAAAATCAAAATGAACATGGCGTCTTTTTACTTTCAACACTTACATACAGCATTCATATCATAAATTTTAATCACTTCCCACATTTAAAGAGTCTATCTTTATTTCCACAATTTTCTACACACGCAGATTTGCAAGTTGTGATTTCAGTAAAAATCAGAAGTTAGTAGGCAGAATACACCACTTAAGGAGGGACATAAATTTGGAAAAAAGTAATTTGTATTTTAAAAGGAACTTACCTAGAGGGACTGGAGCTATATTTTCTGTTTCCTATAAAGCAAAAGAAGAAGAGGAGAAGCAAAATCAGTGTAATCAATACTTGACCATTTCATGGCACTTCCAGAAGTGATCTGTCTGTATTTTGTGCAATACTGTCAAATATGACAGTCCTAAAAAATAAAACTGGAAAATGAAGGAAATGGAGGAGATACAACCTGAAAATTTAAAACATTCCTACTCATAATGAAAGTGGGATTGGCAGAAAGTAACCTTGTACATTCTGCAAGAAAACTATAAACCCTAGTTCAGAATATTTAAAGTTCATACCTACCAATGGCTGGCAAACAGAAAAACAGGAGCTCCCTCCTCATATTACACTGCTAGCACAAGGTTCAATTTTTTTCTTTTAAAAAGTCAAATGTTAGGCACTTTTTGCTGATATTATTAGTTAACTGCTAATATCTGATGTCTAGAGTTAATTCCATACCTTCCACCACCTGGTTAAATTCTATAAAGGACAACACATCTGATCAAGAAGAAAAGAACATTGGCTTCAAGACAAAAGAAAGGATGATTGACTTAATTTCCAATAAGAACATGACAGCCAGTAGGACAGACAGTCACAAATACAGGAACAAAGCAATTTAACTCCTGCAGCTGCACGAGTGGCTTCCTCCACAAGAAGATCCATTTCTGGCAAACAGAGAGCACTAATGGCATAAAGAAAGGTCCTTAGGCTTAACATCTCCTGCTGGCTGGACATGGTGGCTTCTAATTCAACTCTCTGGCTTAAGCATTCTTCAGAGACACCCCTGATCTTTCTTTAACTTACTAAAAATTCAGGCTGTGTGAATACAGAACTTGTAGATAAGCAAAAGGTCAATGAACCTCATAAAAGAAACATGGAGGGGTTCATATTCCTCCCATCTTCTCACAATTTGCTTACAGAGATACTGGGCCTTGCTTTCCCCCGTTCATTTATCTAAGTTTGAACATCTTCAACCTAACAAACATTAGAGATCCAACCTCACTTTTCTACACTTGTTTCAACAAAACTTAAAAACCAAGCTTACCAAAAAGTTACTTGCTTTTCACATTTTCTTAGATTGCATCCCCAAAGTCTAAAATTAAATTAATTAATTGAGAATTTAACTGTAAAAATCTTTAAATATATCAAATATCTCACTACAGGATTCCTCTTGCTCATTAACACAGAATGATCTTTTTCTTTTCTGTAAGCATTTACATAAATGACCACTGGATTTACCTAGGAAGGAAACATAATATATGGCTTGGAATGCCTTGCTTAAGCAAAGCTCTTATCTGAAGTGAATCTAATGGAAAAGTTCTCAGGCTGAACTGAAGCTGACACTGAACAAAGCTGAAAACAGTACATCATAAATGTGAAAAAAACCACATTGATTGCATAATTATTAAATATTGACTAATATTTTTGTAACTAACTACATCCAAAGCCTCCTTAGAGTGCGTATTATATGTTAAACAAATACAGTTCAATTATGCAGAACAATGGTAGCCTGAAATCTGTTCAATATTAAAATAAGAGTTAAAAATATTGAATCACATTTGCTCCTTTGAAAATAGAAAATGCATAATTTTTATACAGGTACTCAAGTCTATGTCAAGAATCCATTAAGAATGCTGATACTATAAATAACTTCAAGTAAGGAAACCTTCACGGAGGTAAAAATGTACATTTGTAAGTTTAAGTTAATTAAGAGTAGAAGAAAAAAAAGCTGATGACAGAAAAGGAATTTTTAGCACTAGGCCCATTCAAAATTTAATGAAACAGGAATGAAAATAATATCACAGTTCATGCTGTTCAACGTGGTCACAAAAGGAAAGCAGCATGGAAAGCAAGATTATTAATTAAAGTATGTATGAAATGAAATTTAAGATCTGAAAGTATCTTATATTAGATGCTGCATAGTCTAGAAGTTTCTGGAAAAAGACCTACCAAACATATTCCTGTCTCTAGAATTCAAATCAGGGTAGAAATATCAACTAGATTGTAAAGAAGATCAAAAGCTCAACTACTTGATTCAGCATTAGCATACAATGTCAGTATTGAAACATAAAATCCCAATGGATTTTTAAAAGAGCTGCTTCACTCCATGTACACATTAAGGTCTCATTATTTGACAATTCTTTTGAGGCATTATATAACAAGCAGTCCCTGACAAAATTATTGTTTAGTTTTTTAACAAGACAGCTTGACAATTTTGATTCTGGATTGCATAATTATAAACAAGTGAATGCCAAACTGGACTACAGTTTGTCCCTCCGAAATGAAGTTCATTAACAGGCAGCAACCTGTTTCACTGGATGGCTAAAGAAATTCCACCTGGAACACCTGAGAAGAGCAGAACCACAAGGGCTGCTCTGATCCTATCAGCTCGTGCTGAATTTAACATCTAACCAGACCTAGCAGTCTTATGACCCAAACTTCAGAACATGTGTTTTTTTTTACCTCTTACCCAGCTTTATGCTCAGCAAGAAGTGCGGATGTGACATTCACTGCCATGAGTAGAATAATGTCAAAGAGAAAACAAAACCACTGTTTTAAAAGGTGGCAAATAAAACACATTTCAGCCATGTTTGTGGTCGCTGTTTGGAAAGTGGGGATGATTCAGAGTGTTCAGATTATTCAAATTCCTCATTTCAGCACAAGAAAACAGGTGACAGTATCACTACTGGAAGATAAACACCTCTGGGAGAAAGCAACAGGACAAAAAGCAAGTGAGGCACATAAACTGTAAGAATGGGCACATAAACACACTAATGGATCTCCCTCCAAAAACAGGGATGCAAACCCGCTGGAGAATGAGTAAGACTGCAGAAGCAACATGGCAGCACACATTTCCCCTAAGTCCTAACATGACGTTACATCTTGACATAAAACATTTGTGCCTTAAACACCGAGCAGCTATCGCTAATCGAGGGTCTGTGACATGTTTTTTCACGTGAAAGCCGCAGAGACTTTTTATTTGACAACTCGAGAGGCATTACGCACAATAACAGGCAAAGTCAACGAGGCAGCAGCTCCAGGAGGTTCAGCTCCATGGCCACACAGCAGGCAGGCCGGCACCTGGTGCCGAGGAGCTGTTCTCACCCCCCGCCCGGCATCCCCCACACCCTTCCCGTTCCCGGCACCGGCATGGAGCAAGTTCTCCTCCAGAGCCGAGGATGGATGCAGCCGGGGCCTCCCCGGAGCGGAGGGAGGCGGCAAGGCGAGGCCCGGTTGCCCGCTCCTCCCGCCCTCCACGCCGCGGGCCGGGCCCGGGGCGGCTGCCGGCGATGCCCCCGCGGGGCACCGCTCCCGGACGCGCCGCAGCCCCCGTCACCCACCCACGGACCCGCCTCGCCGCCCCGCGCCCCGGGCCGCCCGCCAGGCCCTACCTCCGGGCGGGTGCCGGTGTCCGCGGCGCCGGCCGGGCCGCCCCGCCCCGCTCTAGGGGCGGCGGGAGCCGCAGGCCGCGCTGGGGGAGGGGGCTGCCGCGGAGAGGAGCGGCGGCGCCATGTTACTGCCTCCCGGGCATCCCCCGCCCACGCCGCGCCGCGCCGCGCCGCTCCCGCCCCGCCGCCCCCGCCCGGCCAGCGCCGCCGCAGCGCGGAGGGAGGAGGAGCTGCCGCGCCGGGCCGAGCCGGGCCGGGCCGTGTTTACAAACTCACCCGCAACGCCGCCGGACCGCACATTAAAGGCCGGGTCCCCCGCGGGCTTCCGTCACCTCTCGCGAGAACCGCGCTGACACCTCCGCGGGGCGGGGCGGTCACGCGGCGCGGGGGCGGGGCCGGTCCCGGTGCCCACAGCGACCCCGGCCGGGCCCGGACATGGCGGGGCGGAGGCATGGCCGGCCGGGCACAGGCACGGCCAGGCCGGGCCCAGCCATTGCAGGGCCAAGCGATGGCCGGATTGCGCCGCGGCACGGCGGGCACCGCTCCCGTGGTGGGGCGGGACCGCTGCCGCCGTGGCCGAGGGGAGCTCCGCATGAGGTGCCCGTTCTCTGCGGCGGGCTGTGCAGGAGGGCCGGCAGCTGAGGACTGCAGGCAGCACGTAGTGAATAAAGCACTGCAAGGCCTCGCTCAGCGGCAAGGCTTCATGCGCCTGTCACATCCAACTTTTGGAACAATCAGCGCTCCAAAGCCCTGGACTGCCGAGATTCCCCATCTCTCAACACACCCGCTCTCATGTGCCTGAAGCCATGGCTGTGGTAAACACTCACCTTGGTTAATGTATCAAAAATGCCGCAGCACTGTATAATAATGGCAAAAGCCTATATTTTACACAGGAGGAACTAAAAGAATTTTGGTTTCCTTAAAAAAGTAGCATAACCCTATATGGCAACACAGTTTAGCTAGTGTGTACTCTGAATCACACATGAAGCCTTAATTCTATGCATGTGCGTCATTTGATCTTGTTCTGAGACTGATCTGAGAGTGCAAGGCCATAACAAAAAAGTACTTCTAAAAAAGTATCAGTTCCAGTAAAATACATTTTGGCTGAGTTTCTCTGAACTTGCACAAGACAGTAGGGTATGTTTCATTTCACTTCTTGTGTATGGTTTTGGTGGACACTGTACAGCACTTCTGCAAAGTTCTTTAAGATATGGCAGGATAGAAAGCACTGCATTAAAGTACACCCTTTACTTAAAGGTGGAATTATTCTTTAAAGTAGCACGTTGCAAGAACTCAATTGTACATGCAGAAGAGAGGAATAGAGATCTTTCTTCAGAGAGCAACTGAGACCTGTATTGGAAACAACTATTTTTTGATGGTTTAGCTTCACCATTACGTAGCAGCATCAGTGTGAAATTGATGTAAAAATCAAAGAAAAGGAAAGCAGGAAAAGGGAAAAAAACATAAGCAGGATGTTCAATTTTACCTGCAGCATGGGATGAATCACTTTTACCTGCAGCCATAACTTAAGAGTATAATTGGTAACTTTAATGCTTCCTTCATTTTCCATTAGAATAACATGGATATTTCAGAGGTTTAGCTGGCTTTAGCTAGTGTTATCTCCAACAATGAAACATGAACAGTCTTTCAATCTGGAGAACCTACAAGACAAATTTTCATGAGCTGACCATCTCTGAGTTCAGCACAGTCCACGTCAGAAGAAACTGAAAAAGATTTTGGGGAAGTAAAGCCTACAGTAACAGAAGATTTCTTGATGGAAGCTCTTACAGGAAGATCTAGAAATCTCAGTTTTGTTGCCCTATTAAGGCAAAGAGACTGGGTTGGAGTTTTTTGTAAGAAAAAAAGTCTTTTACACATTTATAATTGTTACTTTTGTGAGCATTTTGGGCAAACTGAGGGTACTCCCTGTCAGACACTCAAGTTGACCAACGGAGCTCTGTTGGGAAGGGATTCCATGTGCCCTGTAATAGTTCACCTGTCAGTATCTGCCCATCTCTGACTAACTCTAAGCCCCTTATTGTCCCTAAGGAGGATAATCCTCTGTGTGAAGGTTTGTTGCCTTGTTTTGAAAGGGCAATCTTTATCTGCACAACCCAGATCAGATTCTGTCCCCACTGGTGCAGCTGAACAGCCACTCTGCCTGAGTTTGGCCTATGCTCACCAGTCTAAGAGTGACTTAAAAGGCAAAAAGCTTGGGGAGATACTACTACTAAAACAACCTTCACATCCACATTTAGAATCACCAAGATGTCCACTGCCTTTCAGGCAGATCCCAAGAAAATGGGATCATGTTGAAAGGGTGGTAAAAGATGGGATGTAAATCCAAAACTTGTTATTCGAACCTGATTCAAACAACTCACGGTGACTCAGGTGCCTTTCTTAGTGAAGTTGCAAAGCAGTAATTCAGCCAGGTCTTCTATCTCCACCAAACACCAAACACCATTACAACTCAGCAGAAATATTTTATATGCAAAAAAATTCCTCAGCTGAGTTAGCAGAGTTGGAGCTGGACTTGACCAGGTCAAATCTGAAGAGGCCTGTTTGGCCAAATCTCAGTGATAGCTGAAGCTTGGATAAACTAAGTCCTCTGGACTGTCCATGATTTTAGGAAATAGACTGCCACCTCAGATACCTGTGGAGATCACTGCTGTACTGAAAGAACAGAAAAAAGTTCACCACCTACCATGACAGCAATACAGAGGTGAAATGTAGAGTCCAGAATACCTTTCAGCCAGGACAAATGCACTGTCAGCTTTGCAAATCAGTGGCTTCCAAGAATGGGTAATAGCAGGTCCCTAAAATCAGCACTGCATGAGCATAGACCACATGGAAGATACCTGCAATATGCTTCACCTCCTACCCCCTCTCACTCCTCAAAATCCCCACTTCCTGATCTACTCATGTAAGACACTACTAATATTGTTCTAAAGCTACTAATTTGCTTCCTATTCTACACTTCTGAAATTCACATATATAAAAGAACAGTCTCTGTATTGCAATTACTGTTTTCTACTAAGAACGTGTGGGGCAAGTTATTTCTTGTGCTAGGTTCCAGAATTTTGCTACACAAATTCTACAATCATTTAGGTTGGGAAACACCTTTAAGGAAAGGTGTTTTAGACCTTTAAGATCATTAAGTCCAACTGTTAACACTGCAAAGTCCACCATAAACTAAAGTGGTCTAAAGTCCACTAAACTGTATTTCTTTGAATACCTACTTGGTACTTTTTAATTCAGATTAAAACAAAATCTTACCTACACCTTACACTTATTTTAGTTATTAATCATTTCTGCATTTCCTCCAATAAAAATTCTTATATTGAATTCAGTAATTACTTAGCAGCAAGATGACAAAAACATTTAACAAGCTTGGCTTGCATTCGTATAAAGTTCAGCTTTATTTTTTGTTATATATCAGATTATTTAGTATTCTGGATAAGGTTTGAGATGCTATCAAGCCCCCCACCAGGTAAGTACAGTAGCACACAGTGCTTTCCTCCAAGTATGGATGACACCATAAATCCATTTAGACTGCTACAAGAGAAGCACAGGTAGATACTGCAGCTATTTTTTTTAACCAAAATGCTTTAATCCTAATGCTCTTCAAAGAATGTGTGAGATAATGCAAGGTTGACTACAAAACTGGAAAGCTGGAAGCTCTCTTTGAATTAGTTGATGCCAAAATTGCAGTAACTAAATGAAATATAATGTCCATGTATCACAACTAAATGCCTTGGACTGCACTAAAGCAGTTGTATATTTAGCTCAATGGAGATACTGGTCAGATCCATGTGGAAAGCCTGCCATGGTAATCAAAATATCTGGTGTACATGAAAACTGATACGAAGTGTCCTATCACCTTCATGGATTTCTGTTTGGCTCCTTCTATCAAGAGGTGCCAGAAGGTGTGTCAGCTAGCTTAAGAAAAAACAAAAACACAAGTGAAGGAACAAGGCCAGCAATACAGACTTAATCTCTGCATCCTTTGATCTTTTAAGTATATGCCACGTTAATTTTAATAAATGAAATGTTTGACTGGAAGAGTGCTATGCATATGTCATTATCAGGAGCAATCCATGGAGACTGAATTACAAAATGTCATCTTCCAGATACCCTAGAGTGAGAAAGACAATAAATGAAGGCAACAAGTTGACAGTTAAAGTTGTTATCTTTAATGAAATGACTTTGGAAATAGCATTAATTTCCATGACACCAACATTTTGGGAGTCCCGTAAAATGCAGTTACATTCCAATGCCAATATTACAGGCAGATCTCCATTCACATGGCAAATAGGATCAAGAAAGCAACCATCAGACAGAAGAGACCCATAGCTTCAGACAGGGCGAATCCCAGGATAGCATATGAGAACAGCTGCTGCTTCAGAGAAGGATTTCTAGAAGAAAGAGAAGGCGTAAGTCTTTTTTATCCTTACAATTAAGATGTTTTTCATGCAGTTTAACCTCATAGTTCCTTGCAACAGATTCTGAAATGGGAAAATCCAATAAATCCAAGCAATTTTTTGCAAGGATCTCACTGAAGACAAATTAGCTGACAATTAAGACGAGACTCAGGTCTAATTTAGAAATTTATTTCACATCTGTGACATGAGAACCACACTCCCAAGGAATTTCATGTGTATCATGTTTTAACCAGCTCTCAAGGCAAATTCAGGAACTGAAACCACTTAAGAGTAGGAAAAAAACAACAAAAAAAGTTGAAGCAGTTTGTTGCAAAAATGCAATGAGTATGCCTTCAAGAAGTGAGAGGAGAAAATCTCCAATATAAATCTATGAAGCAATGCTCTACCACTGCTTATTGACATGTTCAAAACTTGATATAACAATTTTGTACTGGAAACACTTGTTTCTTGAAGTGGAAAGTGAGCTTCCTTGTCTTCAAAAAGGCTTAAAAATCTTTACCAAGAAGTTAAGACTTAACTGGTTGAAAAAGTAGTGAAGAACATGAGACTTCTTTTATGCCTGTATCAGTTCTGCTCTTCCATGATGTCATGTGAACTACTTCTATTACAGGAATGTTGTAAAATTACCTGAAAGTTCATCCCTACTACAAAATCCTCACCCTTGCCCCCTTCAGATTTCTAGAAGGAACTAATTTGCTAAAATAACTGCATATTCTGAGATGCAAAGCTAAATGTGTTCAAAAACATCCATTCCTACCTAAATGATTCTGAGTATGAAGACTATTTAGGACTTTTCCTCTTACATGGGGAAAAATACAGGCTGGATTTTTATTTCAGTTCTGGAACTGAATGCTTAAACACTGGACTTCAGGGACCAAAAGACCAACCAAGTCTAATGATGCAATTTCTTTCATGGCTCTCCTCCAGGAAGAGCGTACAAAGTTCTGAATTTAACAACAGAGCCATCCTGATGGATATGGTACAGTTTCATAAGATTCTCTTCAGCCATGTGTATCAGTAACAGTAATCATTAACAGAATTTATTACACTGCCATTACATTTTCTACAGTTCAGCTGTCTCAAGATATATCTGCATACAATTAAATACTTTTTAAAGAGAGAGAGATTGATTACCTGGCATAACCAATGATTAGACTACCGAAGACTGTTCCAATTCCAGCACCAGAACCAGCCACACCTACTGTGGCTGCACCAGCACCAATGAATTTGGCAGCAGTGTCAATGTCCCTGCTGATAGCACTAGTCTGGAATTCCCTAAGTGCTAGCTGGGAGACAGTATTTTGGGCCCCGATAACTGTTGACTTGCCCTAAGAAAACAAAACATAAGAAAACATTATATTCAGACAAAAGACCATGTGATAGCGTTATTATGCAGTTTTAAAAGTTGTATTAGATCCATTGTCTACTTATTATTCAGAGTGATGAGACTGTTAAGTCATAAATTTCAGAATGTTACCTGTTCCACCTGAAAGTATCAACTTTAAAGGTGAAAGACTTCTCAGGGGAAAGAGCAAGACAGCAACAAGTATTATTAGGTGTTTGACTTAAAGCAAGTTTCACACTATAGGTATTGAGTTAGTACAAGTGAACTCTAGGTTGAGGACATTTAGGCTCACCAGGTAATTTAGGAAGATACAGAATTTTGTTTATAAGGTACCTCTCCATTCTTGACCTCTGGCCTAGACAACACAGATGCCGAAATTGGTCTGTACAAGACTCTTGATCCAGCACGGATCTGTAAGAGGAGGAAAAAAAACTATAAAAAAAATGAAACATTTGATCACAGCTGTTCCATACAATAGCCTGTAAGGCAGTAAGACTATTAGCTACTAAGCCATTTGTCTTCCTTGAAAGACAGCAATCTCTGAACAGCTGCATACACAATAAACGATACAGAAGCAAGCGCTGCCATGCAATCTGACAGCGCCGTTTTCAGAAGATATATAGCAAATAGCCACACCATTGAGTGAACATATACATGCATTATGCTGACACAAAATGGAGCAAAACAGCCACAAAAAATCCCGACCGACCATGAAGCAGTGAAACACATTTCAAAATGAACAAATAAAAGCCATCAAAATGATTTTCGAAGCTGCTAAATGCACAGATGTAACCCAGACTTTTAAATTTAGCGAGGCACAAATGAATGAATCGTTTTTCACAAGAGGCCTGCATGTGTCCTTGGGCTCCCAGCAGTCTAAGGTCATATCGGCTCTTGCACAAAGCTCTTCCTGCAGGGAAAACCTGGGCCTGGACCATGCACAATGAGACCTTCTGCAGGCCAGAGAGGGCATTTTCATGCAGGACAGTCTTTTATCTCCGCAAGGACAAAGAACTGCGGCCTTGCCCAGGACAAGCAACAGGCTGGAGTTTGACCTACAGCAAGGCTCGGAGCGCAGCAGGCCCGGGAGCTGCTGGCGGCGCTGACCTCCCCCTCCTTGGGCCCCCGCTCGCCCTGGCAGCGGGCCCCGGCCGCGCCAAGGAGGCAGGAAGGAGAACGCGGCCCTGCCGCAGTCTGCCCGACCCCCGCCCCCACTCCTTCGCTCTCGGGCGGGCAGCGCTCGGCACGGGCCCGTCCCACGCCGCTGCCGCGGGGCTCGGAAGCCCGCCCGACCCGCGATCGCCCCGCCGCCGGCACCGACCCCGCCGCCGACACGGACGGGGCCGGTGACGAAGCGCAGGCGCCCCCCGCGCACCCCCACTCACCAGGGAGGGCGAGGTGGCGAGCTTGGCGCAGGCGAACATCTTAGCTGGCGGCGTCCCGGGGCTCAGGATCCGGCGTCTCTGCGGAGAGAGGGAGAGGGTGAGAGTGCGGCGGGCGGGAGCGGCGATGGGCGCGGATGGCGGGAGTGGCGGGGCTCTCACCGCTGCGGTGCCGCGCTCGGGCCGACGGGCGGGAGGGCTGGGCCGGCTGTGCGCAGGCGCGGCGAGGCCGGGCGGCGGAAGGGGCGGAGCGCGGCCAAGGTCACTTTGTGCGGGCGCCATTGGCGGCGGCGGGAGGCGTGGGGTATGCGCGCTGTTTCCTCGCGCAGCCGCAGTGCGCCAGTGCGCCCGCCGCCCGCGGGGGCGTGGTTCGGCCGTGAGGGCGGCACCGTCAGGGTGTCACTGTGGCACCGTGAGACTGTCAGCGTGAGAGTGTCACCTTTTCACCGTGAGGGTGGTACCGTGAGAGTGGTACCGTGTCACCGTCACCGTGAAGGTGGCACCGTGTCACCGTGAGGGCGGCGCTGCCGAGGGCGGTGTCAGTGTCGGTGTCCCCGGCGCAGTGTTGGCGTCTCGCCCCATCTCCGGCGCTCGGGTCACGGCAGGGAAAGGGGGCGCGTCCGAGGACACCCGTTGTGTGCAAGAAGCCCCTACTGTTCCATTAGTCATTTCTGCACCATGAGCAGATTCACACCCAAGTAACGAAAGAATCCTTTGTAATCAAGATTAACCGAAATAGGATTATCTTCACTGAGCTGAGCATGTGTTCCTGAGATTCCCACTTTAATCACTTACATGTACTTTGATGTTTTTCATTTGATAATGAGATTGTTATTTCAATAGTAATTTGCAATTGTAAGTGGTATTAGTGCCAACTAGTAAAAATGCTGAAAAATCGACGTTGTGGCTAAAACACTGGGAAACATTTATCTAAATTGTACAATTTTCATTGGATACAATCTGCGCCATAAAAGTAAACTCTAAAATTGTGTGCTGCAAGCGGTCTCCAATGGACCAAGTAAGGGGCTGTGTGTGTATTTGGGGATGGGAACAGTCTCAGGATGGGTGCTGGACTCCTGCAGACTTACAGGACAATTGACATTGCTGTCACTGGTTAATCCACAGGTGCCACAAAGCTGAGACATGCTCCATATCAGCAACCTGAACACCTCCCTACAAACATGATCAAGGTGCTTTCAGCAGCTGCCTACTAGTGTTAACCATAATGTTATTTTTATAAACTACAACACACTATAGGTACAGGGGAAAGAAATCAGTTGTAGGTCCAAAGGTGAGAGGCAACAGAACAATTTGAATTTCCTGGCCTTCTGCTTCCTTCCTCAATCCAGCAGCAAGCTTGGTTTGGTTCCAGTGAGCATCCAGAGTCTTAGTGACAGCAGTAAAAAGTCAGTCTGTAAAAAGGCCAGCAAAAGAAGTTATAAGCCAGTGGTTTTGGTTTTTTAGTTTTTTTCCTTGTCACAGTTTACACACATTTTTTTGGGAACTGAGGTGCATGGGCAGATCTGACATGTCTGCCACATGGTTCTTCCATAGACAAACACTAAGAAATAAATATCAATGGCAAAACCCTTTAATGGTTAGGCAAAACTTTTCATTCAATAATTCATTCATTCATTCAAAAAAAATTCAATCCATGTGCTATTGTGGGAATAAGTGTTTCCATTACCATGGATAAAACCATAAAGCAAAGGCAAATGCTGCAGTGTTGGAATGACTCAGAGGTGACATGCTGCTGCACAGTGACATTTCTGAAGACGGGTACTTCACCTTAGGAAGTGCAGCAGCCAGCAGGGTTCTGCAACAAAGGAATTCACTTCCTCATGGAAGGAAGCACAGCAGTTAGAGACGTGCTTTCTCACTGGGAAACTGGAGGTCTGGACCTCCAGGCATGAAACAAATCTTCCCTTAGCTCTCATGAATGGAGAAGAAAGTGAAAATTACTCTCCTGTGTACACACAGCACAAAGTCACACGGACTCAAAACCGCATTAAACAAAAACACTCTTCTTTCACAAAAGAAATGCTCTCTTCTGTCACAATTCCCACCCCAGAATGTTTTTTAAAGATGCATTCACAAGCCATTTGTTGTGAGCCATGTCAAAACCACTATTAAACACTGGTTTATTGTTGCTTTTAAGGCATAACATCTGATATTGTATTGTGAATGTGACTCAGTCGTTCCTTTCAGGAGGATTTTGAAGAGCTGTTACTGATCTCTGGGGGCCAGGCTGAGTTTAATTCAAAAAGATCTTCATAAAGAAACACTTGTTAATCTCACACAGTTTGCTATCCTATGGCTGACCTGCTGGTAGGTCCCCAAGGAAGGGCATCAGTGCACTAAAGACAGTGTAATTTCTAGTTGCTCACTACATTTCTGAAAATCTTTTAAGGCAGCTTCTCAGTTTTCCAATTGTCTCTCCCTGTCAGGACCAGTTATGCTCATGGGCAGTAGCCAAGGATGCCAGAGGAGATATTCTCCCCACTTTGCCCTGGGCAGGGAAGGCAGAGTGCAGATGACTGAGCAGTACCTGGTGCCTGAAGAGCCAGTCCTCTCCCACAGCTCCTGTGGCCTTACAATTCCCTGCTGCTGAGCTAGGTTTGTGTCACAGCAGTAAGAACAGCAAATGACCACTAGCTGTGGTTCCACCAATATGGCCTTCTCCTTTCCCAGAAAGGCAAGAGAAATTTTCCAAGATTTCTAAAAAAACTTCCCCTGGAACCATAAGGCTTCTCCCAGTCTTTTTGTCCTTATTTTAAGAAAAGAAACATCTGTTTCACCCTCACTGCCAAGCAGCTCATTTGGTTCACTGATGGATCCATGCACCAGTCCTAGAGTGACATGAACTTTCACTTTATAACCCTGAAATGAATTGGTATCTACACATATCAAGCTCTGAATACTACCATACATGAGTATCAGCAGAATGGATGTTGCATATAAATGGCATTTTTTTGGTGACTTCTTAGAGTGCTATCAAGCCTTATATCTGTGCAGAAAGCAGGTAATAAGGCAGCTGGGAACAGTACCCATAAACTGGAATGCTTGCCTGATAGATATGGGCTGGGTTTCCTCTAGGTACAGGCAAATAATGGTAGCTGCATACTGGTTCAGTTGAGCAACTACAGTCCTGTGCAATGCTAAATAAATGAGCATGTCCTGAGTGCTTTGCACTGGAGGGTCTGCCAGAATTCAACATTTATTATTAATAACTTATAAAACATGAATGTCTATATCTGAGTGTTCTATATTTGCTGAAGGAGAAATCTTGCCTAGTTAAGAGAAATCCCATTGTCCAAAGCCTAAATAAAATGTTCTGCTGCTAGATCGAAACCTATTCCTTCAGGTTAAATTTTATCTCCCAGCAGAGGATTATTAACTCAAAACATGTCACACACTCACACTAGTCTTTTTTAAAAATCTGTTTTGAAGAGGAGATGTATCTGGAAAACCAATATATTCCAATAACTCTTAATTGTTGGAACACCCCCAAAGGATGAAATTGGATCAAAGGCCTCCTGAGATTATCCTAATGTTGTGAAATATTTTAAAACTTAAGGTGTATTACCTCAGGGTTAGCTCTCTTGAACATCCAGATTTATGATGTACTTTGCAGGGCATTGATTGATATTGATTTACAAAGTCAGGGGTTTTCAGTGTTTTTCACAGCCTGGGCCATGTTTCAGTTCTACCTCTTCCACTCACAACTTGAATCTTCCTATTCAGGACTCATAGAACTGGAGCAATGCCTTGTGGAAAGAAAAGATTCATAGAGCAGAATTAATACACTCCAGAGTATTGAAACCATTTTTGCTCTGGGAAGAAGGAACAAAGCCATTATTAGATGGCTCTGCTTTAAGCAGAAATTCTCTTGGTGGCACTCTCTTAATACCTGTTTACCTTACTGATTATTAGTAGTTGACTAATTTTGATATAAGTAATGTTTTAATTGCAGAGTTATTATTGGATCATAAGAGGTTCTTCATGGGAATACAGATGATAAAGTTTTTTCTCTAAATTCTAAACTTCTTTACAAGAAAAAGGGAGAAACTGTCTCTTCAGTGATCTTTGTCCCCAAGAGTACTTATCCAAGCATTTTTCCCCTAAAATTTGGTTTTTTATAGTCTCAATGGCTTTTTCCAGTGAAGAGCAGGAGGCAATTAACAAAGTAGAGCTAATTTAGGCTGTAGAGCATTTTCAACATTCCATTGATTATTTTAACACCTGAGTCCCAGAAATGGATGACATTAGCCACCAACATTGTTCCATGTTCATACTTGGCAAGATTTGGAATGTGTGCTAATACTGTTGAGAACATTCATGCAATTTGAATGGGAAATCATTATAATCCTTATAATGTAATTTTTGGGTCTTTAAGATCTGCTTTAAATATCACAATGATTGTATAAGTAGAGTGTGCTATACCACAGCTATATATGTCCAAATGGGATGTTGTCAAGAGGAAAAACATTCTGCTTCAGCAGAAATTCAGCATGGAAAAGAGGAAAACTCATCTTCATTCTGACTGTTGGATTCTGGTAGCAAGTGACATCAAGGCTCCAAGACACCTTGCCAGAAAAGACTGGCAGAGCTATTTTCCCTCTGGATAACAAGCCCTATTGTCTAGCATTCAGGTTCTACTGGTTACTTTTACAATGCTGTACAACAGTGTAAACATTAAAAATACACCCAGCCTTTTGTAAAACCCAGAATGTCACAAGGTGGAAGACAATCCTGTACTTTTAAATTTAATTTTATATGTCAGCAAAAATTATAGTTTTTTCTATAAAATTATCATTCCCTATTTTAATGTAACTTTTATTTATATTCCATACAATCTTATAATTTTTTAAGTTGGAAAAGCCATCAGAGATTATTGAGTCCAACCACTAACCTTTGTAATGTAACTTAAAGTGGAAGGAAATGTCAGGTTCACTAATAGTTTCACTTTATGCTTCAAATCTATTACACTGTGTGTGTCAGGACTGTAACATTCAGGGTGAACTCTCATGTGTTTAAAAATTATTATTATGCATCTGCCTAATATTTTTTGGAAATTGATTTTTGAGGAAAAGCTGTAATAAAAAAATCCACTGATATTTAATCAAAGTAATTTTTATAAATGCACAGAAGATTCAGAACATTTAGAATGAATATATCTCTTCATGTATTTTAGAACATTACTTTAAAACATAAACTCTTTTAACTAAACTATAACTAAGTTTTCTTACTCAGATGACTCTTGATATTCCTCAAGGCTGTGTTGCAAAAGCAGCCCGTACCTGAAATGGCCAGTCAGTTCACTGGATAACACACATGTGGGTTTCTAGGTTACAAAATATCACTGGATTGAATAAAAATAAATTCAGCAATGCTTTTTATGCTGCTAACAGTACTAAACACCTTTTGAACAGAAAACAAATTTCAGCTGTAAGCTGACACTATTGGCTGCACTGGTTAGAGCAGATTGGCAATCTGATTTTAACACCTTTCTTATAATACATACTACAGACAGCTGAGACTTTGCCCAAATTAGAGCCATTTTTTGTCAGAAGTATCCATCAATTTTTATAGCTGAAGTTGAAGAGATCCAAAATGAAAGAATGTTTTCTTAGTGGGCTCTTCTGGAAATACAGGCTTTTTGTGCAGGGAAAATTGCAACACCAGATTCTTAGCTTTCAAACAAAAATACCTAAGCATTTTTTTTTAGATTTCTTGTTTTTCCTGTTTTTCAGAATTATATAAATAATCCTGGACAAGACTTTTTGTGTAATACATTTTGGCTGTTCATAATCTGAAAAGAGAAATGGGAAATGTAGCTGCTTAGTGCTCAAAAAAACCCTACAGGAATTAGTAAATCTTGTTTGGAGACTAAATTAGTGTTTTGGATAACTGCTCTGTTATGGCTATTTGTGTCACATAAAGAGCAAAACCAGGGCACATAGGACTGTGGCAGAAGGACTTTGCCTTCTTCCACATTCTTCACAGAGGCTCCACATCCAATTGATGATCCCTGGTTGGAGGGGAGATGGGACTGCAGCCCATAAATACATGCAAGGTTCATCTGCTTAATTGTAAATGACACACCTCCCAGCTCTGAATTCAGATTTTCATATCCCTGCAAACTGCTTTGAGCTCACAGCCTGAAAGGCAGAGTACAAATTAACATTATTCATTATCATCTGAAAGCTTTTCATTCTGAAGCGCTTAGCAGAAAACCTGTGGAATCCTTTTGACTCCAGTGCACAGGTTCTGCCCTCTAGGACCTGGTGCCAGTCTGAACCCACAGAAAAAGCTGCTCTAATTCTGTCATGCTTTGCAAGGCTCAGATGATCTATTTTTAAATGACTGTAATTGAGTTTGCTCATAGTTACAAAAGAGATCATATATTCTCACATTTTGTACCTAAAGTAGAGAAACTCTGGACATCCTGCCACATCTAAATTCTTGGAAAGGGCTCTGTCCCTAATACTCAGACTCAATGAACCTCCTGGTTCTCTGGCATGCCTGTGTTCATTCCCATCTGTCGTGCTGGCATTGTTCCCACTCAGAATTATCTATGCCAATTTCAACAGGGCATAGGTGCTAACCAAACATGGTTTTGGAGGGACAGCTTTCATAACACAGCAAGTGCCATCTCTTTTGCCAGGAGATCCTGCTGTTTGCAAATAATTCCAGCTTAAGGCCACATGCTTCATTACATGGGATCACATCTGTAGATGCTTGTGGGTATTATTAAAAAAAAATCAACAAATGTCTACTCTATTTCTCTTACAGTTTGGCTCAGTGCTTGGAATTTTGCATGTGGAGAATGAATGCTCTGCACCTTGTTCACAAGAGTGAGCCATAGGCTGTTATATACTCTGAGCAGTTTTAACTGGTTGCTGCCTCAAAGCTGGGACAGTAAGCTGCAGAAGTTTACCAGAGCTGTGCTGCTTTTTTCAGGTGCCTTTTTCACTGCTTTTTCTCTGTAGTATATTCTGAGAAGAGAATGATAGAGCATTGCTTTTTGCACCACAGCTTTTTCTTTTCTAGGTTCTCAACAGATTTTTGTGTAAGGCATATTCTGCCTCCACCCATTTGTAAAATGGCACATATGTACAACATTAATACTGCTTATTAAAGTTACTAGTCTATGTAATGCTCTGTATAAGATACATTATATTGTAGTGATATATTATACATATCATATTAGTATCATATTAGTTATAGTATAGCTGCACTTGACTCCTGTTTTGTCCCCGAACAGATTACTCGTGTTAGCAGAATTACACTGTACTGTATAAAGGCTAGAAATAGCTTAGGAAAGAGCAAAATCTCTTTATAAGCCTCAACAAAACAGCTCAAAACTATGCACAAATTTTAAAATATAACTTTGCAGTTAAGCAAAAGAACATTTTGCCCAGCATACATCTCAGAAAATACTATTTGGAATAAAATAAGACTCAGGCTACATAATTTCCAGCTATGTGTTTCCAGTCATAATTTCTGACTCCTAGATATTCTATTGTGCAGTCAGGATCCGTGGAAAATAAACCAAAAAGTGCAACCCCCTTGACATCTATAGTGTTTTCGCTGAATAGCACTAAGAAGACCTTGGTTCACATGTTGTGCATAGAAATGTACTTTTGCAAGTCAGGAGAGGTACTGTCAGTTGTTCTCTTTATAAGCAAAAATCACCTAAGGCTGTTTCTAGTTGTATTTTACCTCTTCCTAAAAAATGTTTAATCTAAGAATGTACAGAAGAGTCAAACGTTTTAGAGTCCTAGCGTTTCAAGGATGCAGAGTGACAAGCAGACAAGTATATTGAAAAATTCTGTTGGGAATCAAGGTCTAAAATAATCAAACATTTCTACTGGCTGTACATTTCAGAGTAGTAACGGTATATTTCTGATAATTTTGTTGTTTAGCATGTTTTTGACATTGGGTACAGTTGACAAGATTTCATGGGCTTTGAAACATACTTAATGTGCTTTTCCTGTGCTATTGATAACTTCGAAATACTGCATTGAAATAAGAAATAAAAAATAAGCCTAATTTTACAGTACATTTCTCATCAATTGTAACTAAGCTTTACATCCTCTCACCTGTCTTCCATCCTTAGCCTTTTAACAGCTAAGCTGACCTTGAGGGCTGTCAGTGCTGATTTGTTTTCCATACCACTTGGACTCAGAGATACTTTGTTTTGCTTTTCCTTATCTTCTCTATTGATAAGGGAAGATAAGTCTCCTGAAAGTGCTCCTTCATAATAATTGCATACCTGAGAAAACACCCTCAGGTAAGTGCAGCAGAGTGCCAGAAGAGATGTGTTATTAGTGCCATGGAATGGAAAACTTCAAGACACATGCTTGAGAGAACAGAGGTTTTCCAATCCAATAGCTCATGAGGGGTGAAAAGACAGTTCTGCAGTCAGACAAGGAGCTCCCTCATGGGAGGGCTGTTGCACTTTTGGGTGAGTTGTATTTTGATGGTTTCTTACCAGCCATAACAGCAAAGTTATAAGGCTGCTGGTCAGTCTCAGCTCTGAGATGTTGCAGTGAACAGCCAGTCCATTATCTCTCTATACAAACCTCAAATTTATCCCTTAAAATATGAAGTCAGACGAGGTACACTTGTTAGGGAATACCTACCAGCAGCATTGCCAGGGCACACAGCTGAGGAGTTGTAAAAAATGATTGGTGCATGTCTAGGCAGCTTGGAAGCTTTGGCTCATGGAAACTGCTATCTCTAGAACAATAATTAAAGATAGCTGATTTTAAAAAAACATGTCTGGATTGCTCCAATTCATGGCTGGACTGTGTTTTTAATGTCTCTAAAATGACTAATAGTGTGTATAGTGACATCCAGTGTTCAGTTAGATCAACCACAGGTCTGTGTTCCGTAAAGCCTTTCAATTAAAAGATTTATTACAGACCCTATTTAAAATGCCTATGTAAAGATAGTAGATAACCTGCCAACTGCAACACACCTCCACAATAAAAATTTCCTTCCTGGCTTGTTGGGGAGCAAGAATGGCGTGCCTCTTGTATAATCCTTTAACTTTCTTTCTTTATGACAGCAAGCGTCTGATTATTCCCAGGTGGCTTTGATTTCTTCCTTCTCTGCTTCTGTTGCTGTGAATGTGGCCATTAGGGCACAGTCATAAAGGATGTGTTCACCACTTCCTTCTCTGTCTGTCTCTTAACAGAGCCACAAGTCCACCGTCTTCTATCCACATTAATTCCCTGAGGTATCCACACAGTATTTGTGTTGACTGCCTTAATTTTGATCTTCTCTAATCATTCCTTGCCAGATGGCAGTTAAAGTTTAATGGTCCCTGTAAAAATAGTTCCCTTTCTTCTTTTAATCAGTCATGTGTGTTTGCTTAGCTAACTGTTAGATGTTTAGAAAGCACGAAGGGACCACCAACACAATTACTTCAAAATACACATCCGTATTGTGATTTCAGAGTTATGTAAAAGTGAAGGGCTATAGTGTAACCAAGATTCCTGGAAATTAGTATGGGCTACATGACCTTAAATTTTCTTTATTTCTTTAGATTTATTAAAAAGATTAAACTAATAATTTGTGACATTTCATATAATCAAAAGTAGATTACTTTTAGTATTTTCTAGGCTCAAATGTATTTTCTGTGCTAGAAAGCATATCAGTATTATGCTTTAAAGGATGAATTGAGCAATACACTTCAGGATATGCTCAACTTTAAGTACATGTCTGTGGCTAATGATAGATGATAGGGCCTTGAGCAAGGTACTTTGACGTATGCTTCATCTTAGGCCCCTAAGTAGTTCCAATGAAATAATTTACCTTCTTGAATTTTAAAGAGTATGTATAGACACCTAATGACACAGAAGCCGAAATTCTCCAGTATGTGTTTTCTTGATTGAAGCTTATTAGAGGTTTAGGCTTTTGCTGAATTGAGAATTTAATTCAATTGCATATTCATGCTATGCCTAAGTAACAAATCACTTCAGAGGCAAATGGTTTAAGCTATATCAGACACCTATGGAGTGAGCAGGTAAGATTATACCCCTGAGGAATATGGAAAGCCTGGGAAAGTGATAAACTAGGAGTCCAATCCAGCTCACAGTGCTGCCAGACAAAGGGGTGCTGTGGAATTAAATGGAGACTGGATCAGGCTCTGAATGCCTTGCCTAGAGCAATACAGGAAATATATGGCAGAGTCACTAACAGAACCCAGATCTCTCGATTCAAATTAGACTTTTTGTATCTAACATCTGTGTCTGCTACAACTGAATGTGTCATCACAGCCTGCACAAGCCAGCTTCTAGATTAAAGCTGGCATGATAACTCCTACGCACACTGCAGGAATCACACCCACTTACACATCCCAGGAACATGAGACTTAGCAGAAGTGCAGACCCTCCTGCATTCTCCTCCCTAGTAAAAGCCTGAGAAAATAGGAACCCTTGTACCTTCCTTGAAAGCATATTTTAACAAACATCTCCAGAAGTTTTCAGATATGACAACATGCACTACAACAGTGCTCTGAATCTTCTGATCACTTAGTGGTTTTGGATTTTGTCATCAATGTCAGGAAGCTGGACAAAGGGAATTGCTCCAGCTCCAATCTTCCGCATTATGCCTTAATTAGCAATAATATGGTTCTAACATAATAGAAATTTTGACCTAAAGGAAAAATTCTTTGTCCTCCATCTAGGTATTTTTCCTGAATTCCTTTCTACATGTGGGTTTTTTTGGTAAGATCTAGGCCTGAGGGCAGAGACACGGATGGGACAATTTGCATTATGATAATAACCAGATGACCTTGTTGAGATCAGAGCCTCAGGGTACTGGACTCTGGCAAAAACATAGTAAAAGTTGATCTCTGCACAAAAGAACATGAAGTCTAGATACTCAGGTTCTTTGGTAACTTTGGGATGAAGAGGCTGATTTGTCCACTGTCAGGCTGTGGCCATTGCAAACAACTCACTCTTCACTTTTTGTGCCTCAGCCAATAGCCTTAAACCCAGCAGCATCTTTCTTCTCTACTTTGAATTAATTAAAAGTAGACCCCAGCTTTGTTAATTTTGGTATGTCAGAGTTGTAAAATCTATCAACTGTGGAAGAGAGGACATACCTTTATCTTTCTTTCCCTTAGTTTCCTCTCCTGTTTCCATATCAGACAAACACACACTGGTTCCTTCCTTGGTTGGCTAAATATTGCGAGCATAAACAAGCCAAGCAGAGCTTGCTGGGCAGATGATGGCTACTAGCAGGTGTCAAAGTGAAGGCGTTCCCCTGTGGACACAACCCATCATGGTTGGGCTGATGCCCAGTTCATAGGAGGGAACATGAATCTTCCAAATGGAAAGGGAGATAAATTGCACTAAACACTCTAATGATGATAATGCAGGGAGACAGATGTGGTAGCTGAGCGTTCGAATCCCTCCATGAGCTCTTTATTTCTGTTATACTAGCACATCGTGTACTGCTGACTAATGTAAGCCAGATGCACAACCAGAATGTTGCTCGAGTTTATATTCTCAACATCTCCAGATCTGTACATCTTATAGATAGAAACATTTTTCCCTGGCAAATTCACACAAAGGTCATTTTTACGAGCTCATATAAAGAGTGAATTGGAAAGCGCTCACTGGTGTTTCTTTCAGCCGCACCACTTGTGTTAAAGAATTCTTACTGTAAAAACCAGGGCAAGCATAGCTCAGAAATAGGGATTCTGGGCAAGGATTTTTGTTGCCTTGTCCCTTGCGGGCCCACTCACACCTTTGCAAAGAGGGTGCCATTTAAAGGCCTGTAATTTAGAAGTGTTTTGGATCAGCCTTACGTAAATGTAAACGATATAATGATTTCCCAAGGTGAAAGGCAGCAGAGGAGGAGACAGAGCTCTGCCAAGTGGGGTCAAGTGTGGAGCATACGCAGCGACCACGCAGAACGTTTATACACCTGGTATTGTGCATGCCAGTTGTAAAGGCAGACAGCCAAGATAATGAGCACTGTGAGAATTACCAAGAGCTCCTTTTTGGCCCAGGTTCTTGCTTGTAATTGAAGTGCTATCCTCTACTGATCCTTCAGGTAGCATTGGAATGATTATATCCATGCTTCAAGGGAGAATCAGTCCCTACAGGATAAAAGAAACTTCCTTTACATTACAGCTCTGTGCTAGAAGCAAGCTATGGATGTGACTCATGAGTATTCTTAATAGTTTTTCAAGAAAGTGAAATTCCTAAGTGAGATTTTGATTTTAATTTTGAAAGTGATTTTTATGTGTGCTCCAAGATGACTAGAAAACTATATGAATGTTTACATATATATGTTATTAGAACATATAATGAAATGTACATTAAAGCGTCTTTGTTGCATTTAGTAGAATATATATTTATAAATATTTCTGTACAGTAATAGGAAAAAATAAATTAAATAATAGGCATCCAGTAATATTCTGTGTTACTCTGTACTCTCCATCAATTTTAACAATAGGCTATTTATTTTACTTTACCCAGATTCTAATGTATTCACAGACAAGGAATGGTTATAAGACACCTGTAGTCTTATTCCTGGACAACAGATTTTAGCTTTTTTATATCCTAGTGAGTTCCTTCTCTACAATACTGAATTTTAAGGAATTGGAGGCTACTCTGTGATGTTGAGAATTTGCTTCTATATCTTCAGTTGCCAGCCTTGAAATATTTTTTATATACTTGAGAAAATAGTCAGACTGAAAAATGAAAGACTGACTTGGAAATCTCATTAAAGTTCATGTAATTGTCACTTGGCTTTCCTTGCCTTCCACACTCTTCATTGTCGTTTTACTTACAATCTGTTTAGGACCAACACTTGCTTTTGCTTTTGCCAGGAGATCTGGGACAATTTTCTGGTTCTTACATAATCAAATTTATTTTTTATTCTATTCATTTTATGGGTATGGGGCATCTGAGTTCAGAAGCATCCTTCAAAAATATCCATTTGGGAAAAACATTCAGAGACTTAGAGAGTAGTAAACCCAGGAAGCGCTGAATATTTAATGGAAAAATCAGAAATATAAGCAAAATAAATATTGGAGCTGCAGAGAATATGCAGGTTTACAGAAAACTATAATGCCAAAATTGTTTGCTGATAGTTCTTTTTTTCTCCCCCTTTTTTTTTTATTTTTCCCCCTGAAAGTTCAGTGATGGACTATAATGAAAGGGAGGAACTGTTGAATTAGTTTGAACTGAAATTAAAAAACAGTAGACCTTTCTGCAAATAAGACACAGTAGAAACCCCCTGTGATCCAACCATTGAAAACCAGACTGAGAAAAGCGCTACACTTGACTGCACAGCTGCAAGGATGAAGCAAACTGGCCTCTGTTTGTTACTGCTGATTTTGGTCTGGGAAGACACATACCTAATGAGTAACATTAAATACATTATTTCTATTAGACTTTTCTATTTCAAAGCACAGAAAAGACCTCCCCTTTCGCTGTCTGTAACTGCTGAAGAGCATTACATTATTAATTTCTCTGTTTATCAGTAAGGCCTCCTTTGATTTACACAAAACAAGTAGTCTGGTAGAATAAAAAAACAAAAACACCACAAACAAACAAAAAATTGAGATAATTTCTACTACTAAATTATACTTTAGCCACTAGTGGAAGTAGACTGGCAAGTCTAATAGAAAAGAATCTTTCATATTGCCTACTATATTTTTGGGTTTTGGTAACAGTAAGAGATAGTTTAACAGAACATTAACATCTGATTTAATGCAGAAAGCTTTTTTGAGAAATAGATACTCAAATTATAGCTGAGAAAACTTTGGTAAAGGAAATTCATCTTTCTCAGAAGAAACAATGTAAAGAAAAATTAGTAGTTGTATAATGTATCACTGCTTCAGAGTTCCTAAGTGGAAGTTAGGCTGGTCTATTAAACTGGCAGCTTATCCTCTTGGAATATACTGTAACCACCTAACTCAGAGGAAAGCGCAAGAACATTAAAGAACTGCTTTTGCACCTGTTATATTACACTTTGCATTTTTAATGCTTAGCAGAAGCTGTTGGTGTTTAAAAATCTTCACCAAATGTATCCATGCAGCATGGAAAAAGCTGAAGTCATTAAACTGCATATCATACAACAGAATCATCTTGCATTTAATGACCAGATTTCTGAAGCAATTACTAAATTTGGCCCAAGCGCTGGCCTAGGGGGAAGCCAAGTTTCTCTTCATGGTGAGGAATGAGCCAGCCTGGCGTGCAGTGACTGTGGGTGCCACGGGCAGGGTGCCAGGCAGGCTGTGTGAGCCCAGCCAGGCACGGGCAGTGCAGGCAGAGCTGTCACCGTGCAGCACCTACAGGTGGTGTCTCCCCTGCCAAGGCCAGCCAGCCTTTCTGCAGGGGGCACAAAGAGCCAGCCTTCGCTCTTCAATTGAATGCCACTGCATTTTCTTCACACAGTCTACATCCTTGAGTGTTTCTCTCATTTTTCCCTTGTGTTCCCATGATAACTCGACACAGAGTAAACATAAAATTTGTTTTTAACTCCAGACAGGCATTTAGTAAATGCCAGAGATAATGAGACAGCGAAAGTTTGGAAAAAAGTAAACAGCAGTCATAGCAGAATTGTGTTAAAGAAATTGGCTCATCTAATCTAAGATAGTAAAATGACCAAGTTCCAGAGCTGAATTCTTCCCAGAAGTAACACCATGACTTTACTCAGGAAGCATTACTCAGTAGGATTACAGCTGGAACATTTTCAACCTTAAGGATTCATCTTCAGAAACATCATTCTTGGAGTGCAAAATATCCTGTACCTCCCAGTCCTAGAATAGTTTTCTGTTAATAACTCACATTTCTGCATATCATAAACTTCAATTTACTTGTGAGTCATTCTGCTGTTCAGGAACTATGTAAAATACTAATTTTATGCCACTAAGGGTTAAGAGTCTGAGGAATTAAGCTTTCATTGAAATACAGAATTTCCCTACACACACTTGAAAATCCTGTCTCCAATATCAAAATATTTAACCTTTTTTTTTGGAAGAAAATTCCATTCAGCCACTTATGGCCTCCCTGCAATGTTGATAACCTACATCCAGAAATACAAGATAAGGTCGTCCCCTACCATGAAGTGGACTGTTCAGTGTAGTGAGAAAAAGAAGTTGTTTTTATTTACTTGCTTAAAAAAACCAAAACAAACCAACAAACAACACCCAAAACCCCCAGAAAACTGGCATGAATTGAAGCATGCGTAGCTGCATGACATGAACGGCTTTGGGGAGCTTTTTCTCTAGGTGTTTTAAACATGCTATGGAAATTTCTTGCCTGGTGAGGTAAAATAATGGATTGACAAAAATACAAACTCTACCTTAGAAGGAATTGCAGTAAAGGAGTGTCTTTGTCCAGAGTGCATTAGAAAAAACATAATTTTCATAGTATCCTGATTTTTTTTCTATTTCACAAGAAATCAAACTGAGCAAGAGTGTCCTTTATTCCACTCATAAATGCTGCAAAGAAAACTGACAGTCCTTAGGCTTCTATTTTTCTTTAACACTGATATGAGGTGGTGGTCTTGAATAAATATTTTCATCTGGAAAAACACATTGAGTAATGTTTTTGGCCTCATTTTTGACCTCATTTAAACTTAGATTTTTTTTTTTTGAATGTCTGTCATTCTTCTATGATTGTGAAAATGTGGTGCTTCCTTGGATGATCCCTTGGATGCCCACATGGAAATTAGGTTAAAATAACTCACCCCTAAAAGAGATTAATTCAAGAAACTGGAACTATCTGTAGTTTCCATTGCATTCTTCTCAAAGATGCTCTTGCTGCCACTGGTGGTGGTTTTTTGTGCCGGACAGCCAATGTAAGAATTATGAGTTATTGGAAAGCTTTTCTGTATCTATCATGAAACTGTATTTTAATGTTAGTAGCTCAGATCAATAATCTAAGCCTGCCTCCTTGTGTGCCTGCATGCAAATTTGTAGTCAGCACTCCTATTATCAGGTCACTGCTTCTAAGTGTACCCTCACAGACAAAAATGTCTCTTGAGGTAAAAGTAATTTAGTTATGTAGTTCTCCCTATTATTTCAGTCCAAAATGCTCAGCTTAAATAGAGACTGTCAGCTGAGTTGAAATGTTTTTTGCAATATGCACTGATGTGAGACCAGCAGACCTTTTTTCACTAAGGTGTCTTAAGTAGACTTGGATGGATCTTTAGTTTTAGCTGTGCTACGACATTTCCTTGAAAGCTCCCTTATCCATAAAAATAAAAAGTAAAAGGGGAGATACTTTTTCTTGTGACTGAAAGACATTTGGCTGTTGGTATTTATGTCCTTCAGTTTAGGGAATAATGAGTGGGAAATACACAGGCCTGATCACCACGTGCTTTCCTACTTGTGTGAAGGTACAAGCTGTGTGCAAAGCACTGACATCTGAGCCTGATGTTAGTGTTTAGCACACAGCTTGTGCCTTCACACAAGTAAGTAAATAAAATCAGATTCTTCTTACGGATACCCATGTAGCAGTGAGTAAAAGTTGGGTAAACAGATTAAATTCTAAAATAATATGACATTGCATCCATTTGCCTTGAATAAGAATTTTAGTTTAAAGTATTATCAGTCTACTGTAATTCAATCCTTTATCCCTTTACCACGTTTTTATTATGAAAATAAGAATACCTTTCATACACAGAGTGTTAAACAAAGATTTAGTAGGAGGTGTGGAGTGGCTTGGCTGGGAAATCATGTGAATATTATGCACATACATCTCCTGAGTAAACTGCTTAATGTTTCAGTTATTCCACTTCTGAAGAATTCCTGTTGGCAACAGGGCATTGGCCATACATTCACAATTTTGAGCAGAATCCGTTCTGGATGCTAGCTTGCATCCTGATTTTTATCCAATGACTGCTTTGAAAAGAGGATGTTTTTACATGAGATAGTTCAGCACTTTAAAAATAATCATGGTTGAAAATACATGAAATTGCAGTAGGTATGCCACATAGAACATGTCAGATAAAGAAAGAGCTCATTTTGACACACAATTTGTGGATATTAGCTAATTTGCACCTATAAACTGTGAATATTTTATTTTGTATTCTGGAGCAGTTGTAACTCCATAATGTTGATTGTAATTTCGTCTTTCACCGCCAGCAGAGGGAGCAGCAGTGACTGAGCTGCACAAACCGTGGGGGTTTAATCCACTCCATCAGCCAAATTCCCTCTGCAAACACTCTGAAAATAGTGCTACCAGCAGCAACCACAGAAAAATGTCTAAGGGTAGGAGTGATTCTCGAATACCTTTAAATATTCATATTTTCTTCAAAATAAACTCTTGTGCATTCCCTGGTTAAATAAAGAGTAGCAACAGCTTTGTGAAAACTACATGGCATACGAGTGGTATTTGGAGTAAGATCAGAGATCTGACTACACAGACCATGGCAGTCACATCTCATAAGCTAAAATCATGCTTCCAAAATGTTTAGCAAACTCTGTTTCTGATTTTGCAACTTAAACCTCAGTTCTGTGGGAAGACAAATTTCAAATATGAAAACTAAAGTTACTCAAAACCTAAGATTTTGAAAGATGTTGGAATACATTTCAAAATTGCCAGTTGTTGCAGTTTACTTTCAGACAGTGTTAAAAGTGTCAGAATCATTAAATCAGTCCTCAACAGACATTTTCTCATTTTCATTCAACCAATCTAGCAGAAAAAAAAAGGAAATTCACAGTTGTTAAAAAAAAAACATGTAAGAGAAGGTTGAATTTAAAGCAGTGTAGCCCATCTCCAGAGCTCTAGGTTTGAACACCTCCTGGGGGAGAAGTAACCCTCTGTTACACAACTCCTAAATGAGTTCTAATACACCAGTGAATATTTTGGTTGGCTTTGATGTTTTACCCATTTCAGTAATCATCTTCACTAAATATGAACACCCATACTATTGTCACTGAAGCTTAGTCTCCCATATTTTCTCCATAGAGCAAAAGCATTTAATAGCAAGGAATTTGAGAGTTAACCAATATATAGGTCCCACAGACATCATCCTAACAAAGACATTGTAAACCAGATGACAACACTGTGCACAGGAACTCTGTCTTCCTTCAACCTTATCAGCACCTCTGATGGAGGATACTCTGACTACAAACCTGATGTGTTTATAAACACAGCCAAGACAAGCCCAGCAGCTCAGTCCCTGCCAGGGTCATGCCAGTTCAGCTCATCCCAAAACCGAAAGCCTAGCTATCAGCAGCGGCCTGACCTTTACTACATTATTTCTGATGAATGTTAAGCAGTGATAATATTAGGGGAAATGGTAGTTATGGAGACTTCTTATTACAGGGAGAAAAAAGAGCAAGGGTTTTGCTGGGGGTTTTGCAGGAGGAGGATTGAGGGATGTCAGAGTTCTGCGTTCTCCATCACTGGTGTCCCTCACCTGGCTGTAGGAGACAGTGCCTAAGGAAGCACTGCTGCAGGTTGCTCTCAGCCTCTCCCACCTGCTAAGGATCTGGTTAGAATGCCTGGCAGGTGGGAGGTGGACACATGCTATCTGAAATGTTCAGAGAAAGTAAATTGTACTTAGTCACCAACATTTCATTTATCCACTCTCAGTTTCCTGACGTGTCACTGTCACTCTGGAGTCTCTTCTTAGCTATTGGTGCCAAGAATATGAAAAAATTAAATCTTCTTACCTTGGGAGGCTTTACGAAAATGACACACCACTCCTCAAAACCCAGATCAGCATGACCTTCCCAGTTACTTATTTGATTGCTGGCTGGGCATTGACCATAGATTTTTTTTTTAATACCTGCAAAGAAAGAAATTTCATATATTTCCTCACCAAAAGTATCTCTGATAAAGCTCAGTGTTGCTGCATCCAAACAGCTTATTCAGTGGGCTATGCTGCCATATGGGCTAAACAAAAGTCACAAGGCTTTATTTGTTGTTAAACAAATATAATTTTTAGCCACTTTGAAAAATGGGCAAAGGATGGATTATAAGTGTAACTGTATAATTTCTTCTGTTTATCACACAATACACAACAGTGCAGTTTGGTTTGCAGCATGTGATATTATTAATTTATACATATTCATGGTAATAACTAATATTAAAATCACTGTCATTAATTTTTGCCATTGGATTCCATGAAAGGGAAAATAAAGCACAGTTTCACTGTATATTTAACACAATCTATTTTAAAAAATTTGTTATATGTGATTCCTCTTGAATTTTTAAAATAATTTTTATAATTTGCTGGAATTGTCTACCATGTAGGAAAAGAACCAACTATTTCAGAACTCAAAAGGATGAGGAGCGCTACTAACAGTGCTACTAAGTCGGTAATTGAAGTTCTGTGTATCTCTTTCATATAGCTCTAGTCACTGGATATTAATGAATTATACGGTATTTACCAATGCAGCTAAAAGGGGTCTAATTTGTTGGATCCATAAGATATTTTTGTCTGCATCCAATAAATGTGCCTAATTATCTTTAAAAAATATCGCTTTACAATATTGCTTCCTGATCACTGCGTGTGTCACTACTTAAATCAGAGATATTTTTGCCACTAGTACTAAAGTTTCCACATGCTATAGGTGCATACATATTCATCAGCAACATGATTGTTTACTTTCCTATGGCTTAATTTGCCCAAGTATACAGAAATCTGCTGTAATGTTTTCATTGAAGATGACAAATATGCAATGATACCCTAGGCTGTCTGGTTTCAGTTGTGATCCATAAGGGCATGTGCCATTCAACAACCAATAAAATATGACAGACATATACAGTTCTGTCTGAGCAGGAAAGGAAATTTTATTGCTCAGGTTTTAGTCACACATGCCTTACATAAAGTTGTACAGTCAGATCAGTATTTTATTATTACTTACCATATGTGTTACACCCCGTAGGCATGGAAGAGCAAGCTCAAAAGCATTAACCTTATCTGCAGAAGAAGAAATTACTTCAAATAAGTTTATAGTCAATACAGTCTTTCTTTAGGAACAAAAAAAAAAACAACTGGAAACAAATCTACAAAGCTCATAGACTTCAGCCACAGAATAAAGGAACCAATATTAGTTTTATCATCTTCTTTCTTAAACACCACATCTCCTCTCACACACTGAAGTAATTCAGTATGGATCACTATAATTCACTATGGATCACTGACATCAATAAGTGCTATCTGTCATCTCCCTATCCACTGAATCCCCCCAAAACTCCTGCTGTTGGGGGTCTTGGCCTCACACAGAGAGAACATTGCTAATCTTTTCATAAGGTTTTGTGCATAAGTTTATCAGAACCACCAGGTATGCTGTTCAGGGATAGATCCATGGTGAACAGAGGACTCAGCAGGACACATCTGCACTCTGTTCACACTTCTCGGGTTCCTTGTACAGCTCAGCAGGGGAGGGCAGAGGGAAAGGTGATGATTTTGAGGCACTTCTGCAGTTACAGAAGAATTCCAAAACAAATTCCACTTCTTGTTATTTCAGACTATATGATGATATTTTCTTCAATGCACATGTGAACCAGAATTTATTTTTATGAGGTACTACAGGTGTTTATCTCCACCAGTTGAAGAAGTATGCTAACAGCCTGCAAAGCATTACAGGGGCAGGATGTGAACCTACACAGGCTATGAATTTATAAATGCCAAACGAGTGTAGTAGTAGCAACATGCAAATTGAAGTTCAGAAAGCCAGAAAATCTTACTTTAAAATCAGCTGATGCAAGGTACCAACCTAGTTAGTTTTTGGAAAAACAAGTACTTTTGCGGCACCAGACTGAGGGACTCAATGATCAGTAGGCAATAACCTGACAATGATTGATTCATGATAGAAGAACGGGACAGAAAATAAGTTGTATTTCAGATTCCAGCATGCAACATACCAACACTGAGCAAGGTCTCTGAAAGCAAAGCAAGGAAGCTTGTCAGATTTTCTTTATCTATCAAGACAAACTGAAAAAAAACCCACTACAATATCTTCATTTAAAATGTTCTAGATACTTTTAAGTCTGAGATAATTTTAAGCAACTTTGGCAGAAATAAAGGGAAATTGAAGAAACAGCATCAAGAATACATAAGACATTTATTCTGAATAAAGTTGCTAATCTCAAGCTTCAAATAAACTAATATAGTGTTCACCCAAGCAAAATTTCAGTGCAAGTAATGTAGAAAGCAGAAAAAAAAGTGTGATTTTTCTCTGCAATCACATATTCACAGAGAAGTAGTGTTTTTTCATATGTAACCAATGCTTGGTGACTTTATGGCTGACTATAGAAGTCTGAGGATTACAGAACCATTGCTTGAATTAGTTGCTGATATTTTTTTCTGATTTTTTTTTTTTTTTTAATAACGTGATTTAGGGTTTGTGAGCAGCTACCTATAATAAAAAACAATCCATTTGAAACACTGGAGAGTGCAAGTAGAAGGTGTTAATTATAGCTAAATGCCCAATTCCCCTCCCTCCTCTGGGCTAAACCCTACAGTTTTAGGCTGCTTTCATTTCAGTAACCATTTGATCTTTCCCTGGAGAGGATTTTGTACTATTTCTTTTAATCTTCTCTGCATGCAGCTCAAAACTGGCTTGCTGAACTCAATTTAAGTCAGCGTTTGCGTTTATGAGGAGAGGATCGCAGGGTCTACAACAAACCAAATAAAAATAATGTTTATAAATGTCAGTTAAAGAAAATTGGTGAAGTAAAGTTAGGTGCATATGGGTGCATACATACAAATTTTAGAACAATCCTGTTACTCCCTCTGCTCACTATGATCTGTAGGGAAAATATAATTTAGAAACCTTAGACCTTTGGTAAGCTTTTACTACAGTGTCTTTTCACAACAATAGTGAACAATTAAGCAAGCAATTTAAAAATATTTTGAGAATAAAACCCACTGATGTTTCACTCTATACACGTAAGGATCTTCTGTGACTATGAGTAATTAACCAGACAGAACAAAGTTAAACAAACACATAAATCTTTGCTGGGTGGACATTCTATGCACTAAATAATGCAACACGGCCACTGTCATCAGATAACGCGCACTGTGCTAAATTCCAGAGAGCCACATTTTGGCACTAGCATCAGTGCCAAACTGACTTACCTTGTGACTTTTACCTCTATGGATCAAGTCTCCAGAAATCAAAATGGCTCAAACTAGATGGGGTTTACCTTAAGGTAAAAGCAGGTCATGCAGTCAGCTAAAAAATTGCAACATGTGTTTACCCACCTCAAAATATTGCTCCATATCTCATTCCTTTTGTAAGAATGTTTATAAATCCACAAGACTTATTTTTCACATCCATTGCTTTAATAAAGTTCCAAAGAGACATTCATTTCCCAACTTCCTGCTAGCACTGCAATAGGTAAATATGCTGCTGGTGCTAGCCAGAGTCATGTCCACAGTTGGGTTCAAGCAAAGTGACAAATCAGCTGCAAGATCCAAATGCACACAGGAGAAGTTACAGAAATATCCTAATTATGCTTACAACAGAAAAATATACTGACAGAAGTACTGAATAAATATTTCACACACGAAGGAAAAATCAATATACAAGGAAAATTAAAAAATAGAGAAAAAAAGAAGAAAGGAGAAATCTAGCACAATATGTACTGTCTGGACCCCACAGAACAAGGATTTCCATGCATTAATATAATAAAAATACAGTTGGTAACTTCATTTGGATTGCCCCTACCAGTCCAAATAAAACCCATCAATGCAAATTTACACTTAGACTCCATTATAACTGACTAATTTCAGAGTTGTTGAATTTAAGAGAATTTTATAACTGGAACCAGAACTTAATGTGCTGAGAGTTGAGTTTTACTAAGATAAAATATCAAATCACGTTTATTATGAATGTTGGTTGTTTTAATACCCTGAATTTAGATACAGAAGATTAGATGTAATGTGTTCTTTCCACATATCACAAGTAATCCAGCTCTTCTAACTGTAAATTCTGCAAGATTTTTTTCTTACCTAAAAATACAAGCAAATTGTTTAAAATTAAACCATTTTTTCAGCATGTGTAAAAATGTGTAAATGACAGAACTGGCAGTATGATGATTGCTTTACAGATAAGCATTTTCTTCATCATCTTCAAGGACATCCAGATTTATGATCTAATCACTCAGCCCTTTAACAGGATGCATTTGAGTTTGATTAAAAAAGAAAACAAACAGCAGAGTGGATTTATTAATGAAATCTGGGTGACCTTTTCACATACGGAATGCTCTCAAAATAGCAATTTTAAAGCTGAATATGGTCTCCTTAGCTGCTTTACCTTCTCCCATTCTAGTGTACAGCATGCTTTTGGTGTGCTTTTTTAAATTGGCAAGTGCAAATTTTGGGAAACCATTTCCCCCTCCCCCTGCTTGAACTTTAATTGCTTAACCTACATCCTAATTCAAGTTGCTCATAAAGCTCAGCCTTTGTTGTAGGTCCGACAGCTGCGTTATGTCAGTAGCAAGTAAAACCTTCACAGAGTTCCGGAATGCTGCAAGACATTTTATAGGTGCTGCAATAAAAGGCAAATTGAATTTACAAAAATGCATTTGTCACTGATTAAAAACTTACAAAGTTAATTGGAAACACAGTGTAGGTGTTGCCACACAACTAGAGGTGTAATTGGTGGTTTTAATTCAGCTGGAGCATGGGGGAGAGTAGCTGTTCATGTAAGGCCAGCAATCTTTTTCATATTCCTTTTCTCTTGAAGAAACAGGGTGTTTTTACTGGAAGACTTGCATGAATGGTCAATAGCATTAAGATGTCAGCTGAGGACTAGGGACCACTTCCATGCTCAGCTCTCAAGACTGTATCCAAATGAAATTTGCAAGTACCAGTCAGTGCCCATTAGTAATTGCAGGGTCCATTGGGAAAGTTTTCCAGGCTTTTTCTTGTTTTAGGTTGGCAAAACTGACACCACTGTAACAACCGCTGCTTCAGCAAGTGAGGAGGGGAGAGGGAGGTACCCAACAGTCCTGGCAGCCAGCACCCTCCCCCTGGAGCTGAGTGAATTATCTCCACATAATCCACTTAACCTTTGCCATTGTGGGACCTGGGAAGCTGAAGGTATTTTTAAACTTGAGTCTTTTAATTGCCATTTTATAGTGTCACTAGTCCAGCTCAGCTGGAAGGAGGAGGATTGGAAAATAGTTCCATGAGGCAATAGCTTTTCACCTCAGCTAGGAGTCCTAATCATTACTGGTTTTGTGGCTCACTGTCCTCTAAGACTGTGGGGACAGTGATCTACAGTGAGGCCACAGGCAATGGAGTTTCTTTAATGGATCACCATTTCTGGTTAACATGGCTAAAATATCAGAGATTCTAAACTACTTACAGTGTTTAACTTGGGTAACAAACATGCTGTCATCAATTCTCAATATGCAGAAAAATCCAAGCGAACACAAAATGTTGTGGAAACAGCTCTGTGACAATAAGGTAGAGCAATATGAGAAAGCTCCTTTGTAATTTCTATTCTTGGCGAGCTCCACTTGATATTAAATTTATTATTTCATTATTTACTTGATATTAAATTTCTTTAAATCCCACATAATCCCTTTATCAGAAAAATGTGTCTTGAACAAATGCTGAAGGATGCTTCTGGGTAATTTTCCAAAGACAAGCTATGGAAAATTTAATTAGGATGTGATTGGTTCAGTAGATTGCAATCGCCTGTGAGAGCCTTCTGCTATATTTTTATTCATGGCTGCTTAAAATTTAAATAACACTAACCTATTTTATTGGTGAATATTCCACTGTGCTGGGCTGTATGTATGTCCACATTTCAGAGATCATCAAATCAGGTTAGGAACCATGCATGTGCTCTTCACAGAGACACTAAGAAATGGACACTGCACCTTTTCCTGGGATTTTCCAAAAAGCCATAAAGAGTTAAGCATTCAGCTTCTCTGTACATCTAAATTTTAGAGTCATTGGATCATATAGGTCCCTTCAAGATCTCTGGGTAAAAATGGGATACTGATCCCTTTTATTAATACTCAGGAAATTCTCAGTCCTATAGGTTTGACTCCTTATTCTCTTTACAGTTTTAAGCTTCCCAGCCACTGGCAGAGACGGAGGGAGCACTTGCACACTGGGTGCACTCATACTTCACTGGGCAAGGATGTGGCAGAGCTATAATGTTAGTTACTTTGCAGCAATGCAGATAATCAGTGTCCATCATGCCTGTGCTATATATACCACTCCCCAAAACCCCAATGGTGCACACTCCCAGAGCATTTCTGAAAGGGAATTACTAACTCAACCATCTCCCTTATTAACATTCTTTGGCACATACTCAACCAATAGAAAACCTCCCTGTGTGAGGCTTTAGCATCAGTACAGAAAGAGAATTATTCTGGAAAATTCATGTCAAAACAGACTTGCTGTTTCTCACCACAGTGTCTGTGTCATCTCCTTGATCTTTTATTAATGACAAGGAAGTGAACAGCAGTAGTCAGGACTCAGAAGTAACAGCAGGGATGGTCCAAATATTCCATTCCCATTCCTGTTTCTAAAATTTAGCAATATATATGGGAAAGTCCCTATTAATATTTTCACTTGCAATCTTTGAAAAGAAATACAGAGTAGACTAGGAGAAGCGAACAAATAAAAAAGGATTTATAAACCTAAATGTATACTTTTATCCAGGCCTACTGAGCAAGAAAGATACCCACTTTGTTTGGTATTCCTTCTCACCTTCACATGTTTGTTTCAGATGCTCAGCTTTTCAGAGAATTTAGATAATTGAGAGGAAGAGAGAATGCCACGGAAGACTGTAGTCATGTCTGTGACTTAGCCAGGTCCTCCACTAGGACAGTTCTGGCCTAGAATTTCAGCAGATTTTTGTGAATTTTTTTTCTTGACCCATATACCAAGATGACTAAAAATATATATATAAGAAGGAAGAAATTGAATTAAATAAAAGACAAAGTGTTTGGCCTACTTTTCTAATTTTTCTGTTATTTCTGTAGTTAAGACTTCATTGGAATGATCAGCATTAGTATAAGATTTTGCAGTGAAAGGACAGGCAGAAAGACAGGACTGCTGTCTGATTAAAGACCAAAGGGGCAGCACATCAGCTATACCTTTCTTTCTATTAGACAGCTTCCAGATACAAAACAGATTGAACAAAACCCTGTATTCATCTTGATATTTGAGTGTTCAGAACCGATTTAAGTGTCTGATCTGATTTGGATGTTAATGTAAATTTTTTAGATGAGGATTTAGAAACAGAGAGGTTTTGTAATCAAATAGTAAAGATTCTCTTGTTTCCAACTCAACCTAATTTTCTTTAACTTTCCCCACCCCTTTTCTCTTTTGTATAGAAACATTGGAGGCATTTCCAGGTTATACATGAAGAGCTGAGATTCTCCTCTGAGAAGATTCCTTTGGGTCTGGCTATGGCCATTACAGACACATGCAGGTCTTAATACCTTCCCCCTGATAAATCCATGGAAGAGCCATAGAGCCACACCCCGGGCACCTTCTGTCCCAGCCCTCAGGTCCCAGACAGGCTGCCATGGCTGCAGCCATGACTGGTGGGGTGCCTGGGTGCCCACTGAGCCACCCTGGCATTAGCAAAGGGCTTTGTTCTACTGCACAAATGAGGACTGGTGACTGGTACTTAGGGGTACAATTCTGTATTAAAACCAAAAGCTGTACACATGTCCCCCCAAGTGTTACAGTCTCCATTCTGACCCTCTGTACGATCCTTAAAGCCTCCCACAGCCTCATGACTGGGAGAGGTTTTTCTTAACAGGAGTGACAGGTAAAACATGGTGAGGGTTTTGCCATGGCCTTCAGCTTCTCATCTTTCCTGAATAGCTGTGAGCATGTAATATATATATATAGCTTACATTCATGTTTCCTCTGGTTGGAATGGTCACAAGATGGAGAGGGAGAAAATGCTTTTAGAGCTTTACTGGCAGTGGCTGAGTACAGGAGCTGATATTACCTAAAGTGATCTTTTACATAGCCAGGGAAAAGTTTCTTATGTTCTCTTTAGCAGCTTAACTTTGCTTGCAGCTGATCAGATGGATCTTTCACTGAGTCACAATAAGGTTCTTAAGATCTCAGTCATACTTTTCCCCACAGAGGAAGAGCACCTCTCACTGTCAGCTGAAGGGCTGTGACTCCAGAATAAAGTGAGAGCAGAAATGAAGCCTTGGGAAGGAACATGGTGCTTCCCTCCTTCCTGCAATCGGCTGCAGCTGACCAAACAGCAGACAGACAGCTCCTAAAATTGTACATGTGCATTATACCATAAACTAAATTGGAAGTTATATATCCATATACACACCACTTTCATCTCCACCATATATTGCTGCCTCTCACACAAAAAAAAATTTTACCTTTATATGCTTGAAAATACCAGGATGGTGGAACACAGTGTTGAACAATTTAGCCAATTTCATTCTTTCACTTTCATGAAAATGAGACATGATATTATTGCTATTAATTTAATAATATTATCCAAAGCTGGTAAAATCCTTATCACTGCTATTTGATCTCAAATTAGGGAAAAAATAATCACCCATTTCTTACAAGACCTTTATAGTTAAGCCAGGTCAGGTTGCCCAAAGACACCTGCAAGATCTCATGGACAGGAGCTAAAACAGTTTTGATTAATGAACCTAAGTCATGGATTGCCATCTCCTTTCTGTTCCCACCACCCCTATCACTAGCACAATTCATAAGCTTCTTTTGTGTTTGAAAATAAATGTATGCTGTACTTGCTCACCTGCTTAGGATGAAATGTGAGGGAAATTGTCAAAACAGAAAAGGTTCACAGTGTAATCAAGAAACAAAGTATTTTTTCCATCCCATGGTAGGTTCCTTGTATCACACTTCCTTCTCAACTAGAAGATATTATTGTAGTGGTGAAGAGAGACAGAAATTGTGATTGCATTTCAACAACTTAGGGCAGATATCATACATTCACATATTGGTTTATTTTAATTTTCAGAAAGGGGTTTTTTTTCATATATTATTTTCTGAGTATAGGAGTAATAGAAGAGTGAAACAAAGAAAATAAAGAAGATCTGTGGGTGATGCACCAGTTGTTAGAAGGACAGAAAACAATGTTTGGAAAGTAGGAGCTGTGAATATTTGCAAGTCATTGATGAAAAGCCATCAATGAAGAGATGTCACAGAAGGACAAAGAGAGACCTAACGTGGTTCTTCAAGATGTAGATGGAAATTCTGGGAAAAACGTGGACATTGGTAATAATAGCGATGCATGTGACATCAAATATATTTCTGAGGCAGCATGTTTGGCATGGGATGTACCCACCATTAGGAAATATGGTGACATATCAGAAAAACTCTGAGCAAAAAAATCCCTGAAAGTGGGAACCTACCTTTCTGTAGAGTTTTGTAATAAGCTGAGTCTGTTCAGTTCAGTTAATTAAGATATAATTTGATCATGGTCCATAATTATCTACAGATGAAGATGTGATACCTATAAACAGACACAAGTATAGGAACATCCAATGACTGAAGAAAAGACAGTGAAGCATAAAGCAAGAATAAAGTGCAAAAGGTACTTAAACACTGGAACTATTTCCACATGGAAGATTCATCTTCATCTGAAGATTTTATATCAAGTTTAATGTCAGTCTGAAGAGACAGGCTACCTTGCCAAGAACTCAGAAGCTTGATGCATGGACCGTGAGGTGAATTTCTACTGCCTCTTTTACGCAGGGGGCCAGGTACTACAGATGAATGCAGGGTTGATGAAGGATTAATGAGAGCTTGTGATCATTGCTGATAAATGTGAGCTCCTAGAGAATGAGTATGTCTGCCTATTCAAAGATTAAATAAGAGATTTTGAAGATGTTGGTTGGTTTGGCTGAATGAGCTGTTGTTCAGTTATATACCACAAAACTTCATTTTTAATCAGAAGAAAAGGAATATGATAATTTGTTTGCAATATGAGTCTGAAAGTCAATTGACAGGAGCCAATTGTCCATAAAGTACAGCATATTATTAAACTACTAAAAAAATAATTACCTAATTATATAAATATTTTAGAATTCTTACCCTGCAACTGGTTTTCTGGTTTAGCCAGAGCGTCTTTAGAGTCTTCATCTGTGGAAGCTGCTTCAGTATGCAGAGCTCCTAATACATGGAAACAAAATGAGAACCATTACATATTATTAATGTAGCTTTATGTTGATTAGATATCAGTTCTGCTGTAAATTTTTATTATACTCTGACCAGAACAATAAGCTATATCCAAGACAAGGACATCAGAAGTCTAATCAGTTCAGTATTTTCTTTGAAAGTCCTTTCCAAATTATTCTTGGCAGAGTTTGCTTAATGAAAACTAAGGAATACCAAGTTCTTGATGTTATGAAGCAACTCAATCCAAGATGCCTACCTTGAGTGGCAGTAGTTTGCTTAGAGCTGATTTCTTCATACACTTTACCATCTTGTATTGAATTTTAGCTACCATTTTATTGCCCAGACAGTTATTATGACAGCTGCAGGCAATTTCTGTTTATGGTTTTATATTTGACTATTCTCAATAATAGCATATCTTCCAACTTGTCCTTGGACAACATGAATCCTTTTCCCAGCTTAGCTGTTAATTGAGAAAAAGAGAGAAATAAAGGGAAATACCTTTATATATATATATATATATATATATATGCAAATATAGAAAAATGTACATTTCATCTGCTATTTTTCTTCTTTTAATTTCCCTCAGACATTTTCAGGTTAGTATTATAAAAAATTTCAATCTCTGTGGAAAATTAGTGACAGATTATGAATATTTCTTTAATCACAGATTCTGAGTATTGGTAACATTATTTCTAAGGTATATGCTATCTGACTTACAAATCTTGCATTTTATTGACTGTCTTATTTTGCTTTCTTTCATATTTCATATTTATGATATGTCCAAACATACTCCTGTTTTGTTAAGTAGGAATCTGTGTGGTCTTTGATATAAGGCATAATTTATCTGACAAGGAAATACGAGATGGTGCCCTGCATCTGCATTTAGTTGATGGATTGCGAATTTTTAGCATTGCAACAAGACAGATTCTCATCCAATGTGTCATGGAAGGAGAGTTCTCTTAATCTGTTCTCCTGTGAATTAAAATACATGTATATGTATTTTGAGGAGCAATTTTTGAAGTTCTTTATTGGAGGTAGTTAGCAGGGTTTTCATATATATCTGACATTCAAATACTAAAAGTGATTGATGCTATTATCTGTTCATAAGAGTATTTTTATACCCATGAGAAGTGAGTGCTCCATTCTGACAAGTCTTCAGAAAATATCACAAACATTGCAAATGAAGACTAGCCCTTGGTAGCACATCGAGGCTGGATATAAATATAACCTTTAGTAGCAATGCAAACTTGATGTGAGTTTCTGCTTGTAATTAAACTTTCTGCCATCTAAACATCAGTCAGCCCCATTAAAAAATTCTTAATTCCTAATTGCATTATTCTTCTCCATGGTTTTTCATTGGGGTGTATAGCACACCAAGAGCTCTCAGAGACTCCAGTAAACTGTGGTATGATTGAACTTGCCATCTTATACAGACTTCTGCTCATTACTATTTCTGTTTATCATCTTCACAGCCCTTCCAGCTATCACTTAAACTTATGGGATGCCTTCAATCTGAGACAACTGTCTCTTAACATTTTCGTATTTTTTAATGCCAGTGCAATCCCTGGTAACTGGTACTTCTTGAGACATTTTCATATGGAATATAAAGACAGGTTTTTGGTCATCTTTTCTGACAGAGTTCTGCTTCTTAAGTACTATAAAGCTATTTTAGAGCCCTGGGGATGCTAATACACCTTAACAGAACAATGGCAATCTGTGTTATAATCAGTATCAAGACTGCACTTGTAAAAACTTCCTGAAAGGCAAATTTTGTATTTTCATGACATCTTACAGAGCCTCTAAGGACTGAACTGGTAATCTAGAAAGCTTGTCATTTGTTGTCTGAATAAAGATTGCAAAAATCAGACAGCATATTTCTAAATTAAAATGAAAATAAAAGTAAGGTATTATATTACAATGGCCCCCTTCAATTGTAGCTACCTCTCTCTGGTTTTTACCTTGCCTGCAGATTTGTGCAATAAAATAATTGACATTTTTCATCATTATGTCTTTATATCTTTCATGAGAGAACCACTTTCCTAGTTATCTTTATTCAATGCTGTAAAAAAAAATAATGTCCCTTACTTCATAAAACAATGCCTTTGAAAAGCTTTCAGTTTAGAGCTAGTGTTAGGCCATGATGGATTGCTGTATAGTTGATTTCCTGACACTGTTTCTTACTAACCTTTCCTGACAGCTTCTGGATTACTCTACCTGGTAATTTGCACTATAATAATGGCTACAGTGAGATGTCTCCTAACTATTTCCCTTATTTTTAACAAGATTCTTAACACCCTCTGTAGGTGACAAAATGCAGTTACAGACATAAAGTGTCCCCTCGAGGAAGGCTGTTCACAGATGCCACCAGTACTTTAGTAGTGCAACTGTTAAATGAAACAAAAACAAAGAATCAGATTTTCTAAACATCCAGTTCAAATAAAAATTTAATTAAAAGTTATGAAGGCATTTTACTGATTAACAATCTTAGTAATTAAATACTGTCACTGACTTTTTTTTTGGTTGGATTTGTTCTTCCTTGGAGATCTCTAATTGTGGTATGGCTTTACATTTATTGATAACTCTTTTTGATGAATACAGATGCCACCTTTTATGGCAGTCGTTGACAGAGTAATCATATTGTGAGAAATACCAGGCTTCTGTAGTAACAGGTGTTGCAGTTATACATGCTGATATCCACTGGGAAAATGTGTTTGCTGCTATCATGGGTACACAATAAATGGAAGGTGCAATAAAGCACGAGCTAACATTTTGAAAATCCTTACAACTCTAGGAACTTTATTGCAGATTACAAGCACTTTGATCTCTGTCCAGTACTTAAGTCTTAATTATCAGACTAATTGCACAGACTATGTTCATTTTCAGTGGTAATTCTTTTGTGAAATGCTATGTGAAATGATGTGCTGTGGAGGAAAAGGTTCTGCAGTTTTGCCCAGAGCCACTGCAATGCAACTGTTTGAGAGACTACAAAGCAAATCCAGAGTCATCAATGCCCAAGTGTGTAGGCTCTGCCAAAAAGCCAGATGCTGCTATGGGGAGCATTACATATCCTTTCTAGCTTGGCACCTGGGTCCTGCTGTGAGCAGCCACGTCTAATGCCTGTCTGTAACTTCAGATTCTACTGGTGCCTAAATAACAGCCTTTTTTGGTAATGTGTATAGATGAAGATTCCCTTCTAACCCCTCTTCCCCACCATTAGTCATTCAGATTGATTCCAATTCAGACTGATTCCATGCTAATTTCTGAGGTGCATCCTCCTCACTCACTCATGAGGTAACATGGTACCTGTGCTCACTCCATGTACATTTTTTCTCATTCTTCTGATTATGGTTAAGGAACCTGTCAAACTAGACTTCTCAAAGAGAATCTTCTTCACTGAAATGGTCTGGTTTTTATACAGTTAGTTTGGGGTTAAGATACAACTTTTTGTTTCTTGCCACTTATAAAGAGTGGTAACCATTAACCAGCTGCTAAAAAGACTTACAAATTGAAGAAGAAAATTTATCATATCCCATGTATATGGAAGGCAGCAACAATACTCCCATAATTTGACTGGAATTAATATCTCACTTTCAAAGAAAAAATAAAATTCCTTCTTTTTATGTGCCCCATTCTAGAAATTAAGGTAAAGCAGCATTGCCTCTATCTAAGAGTTCCTCCAATGTGTTTCTTGTGTTACTCCTACAATGCACACAGTGAGGGTGGCCCAACCACACTCCTTCCTGCATGGAAAGGAGATAAAAGCAGCATTGTACTTGAAATCAATAGAAGTGACTTGTGGCCAGTGATGGGAGCGTCTGGCTCCAGAATTATTATCTGGTGCTAAGTGCTGACAATGCAATAGATCTTTACAAGAAATAAATACACTGAGGGATCTCCAAAAGCCTAATGCTATCCTGGGAAGCAAGTCTGTAGGGACTGCTTGTATGGAGTATGATGGGAAGAGACTCACACCCACACTTCTCTGAGACAAATGAAGAGTCCAAACGGAAGCATCTCCTGTCACATACAGAATGAAAGGCTCTACATTACGCTTTACACATGGGCCATTCTAAGCACTTTAACCAACAGTGTATTTGTCTGAGTTCAGAAAGTTGTGAGTGGGCCAGGAACTTGGACAGATTTTCTCAAAGTTACTGACTTTCATGTATTGATGAATTTGAGGATTACCTTGCATTTAACTGCAGTAATCTGATGATTTTTAGTTCCTTGTTTGAGCTAAGACTGCTGATATTCATTGTTGTTCACATAGTCATAGCTAGCCAAGTTTTAGATGTCTGCTAAAAAAAATGAAAACTCAAGGGGAATTGTGATGCCTGGCATAGTCAATATTTTGAAAAACAGGAGCTGTTTATGGAGGAGACCATTTCACTGACTGCAGAGGAAGATGAGCCTGCCTACATTAAAGCTGGTATCACTCCCCGAACCTTGCTCTCTCCCTTCCTGTGTATCCTAATTAATTTGAGTAGCTACACAGAGCCACTTTCCAGGGAGGTGACAATCCAGGCAAGGAGCCCATAGGTTGCTTTTGCTATTCACAGGGAGACCTAAAAGCAGTGGGAAAACCATGACATGGCATAGTAGTGTGAAAGACATCGCCCAGTCTGTAGTTTGAGTCATGAATGCTGGACACTAGTGAGCTGCAGTTATTCAATTAGGATAAAAGAATCATGGATAGAAATGAGCACATCCACTCCACTGAGAGACACTCATGGAGACAATTATGGATATGAAATGCTGCCAAAGCTACCTGCTGCTGCAATTACCAAACCACAAGAGCAAAGAGATCTAGTGCAGCCTCCAGCTATGCACCCACAGATAAAGTACCAGAATGCCTGCAGTTAGGGAAACAGGTGCTGTTCTGACAGCTTTTTCTGTGGACAAAATTGTAGAGCACCAGGCTACCCAGGACAGCCTGGTGCTCTACAATTCAATCTCACTAACATCACATGCAGGATCCACAGGAGCAGCGCAAGCACAGGACAGAAGGATTGTACAGGAAGTTCTGACAAAGCAAAGGCAGAAGATACAGCAATTACTTCCCTTAAAATCACAAAGACTATCGAAGGACATTTCTTATTACTTCATTGTGACTTTCCCAGGAAAATATTTTTTCCCTGTATATTTGATTGTGGTTTCACTTCCTCTCTTAGTCTGGGTCTTGAGCATTTCTTATGGAAGCATTTACCAGTTTGTGGATGATAAAAAGCAAATATTCTCAGCAGATGCTGAGACCACCACAAACAACTGCTATTGAGAAAACTGGAATCTCCTTTTATTCCTGCAGTCATCACAACACTGTCAATACTGGCCGCACCTGAGCGGCCTTGGAATGACCTAGTGCAGTCTAATCCTCACCTCATCTATTCCATAGTTACCTGCAATGTCTGATAATGCACAGAAAAACAAATTTGTAAACAGAAAACAGCATCCACTTTTGTTTTTATTGTCTTCTGTTTGGTTCTTTGGGGGGGATGGTGGCGACAGGGACAGATGCCACAGGAGGTCTGCTAGAACAGCAGATCACCTAGGTAACACTATTTAAAATATTCTTTTCATTCCCATCATACCAGAGTGTGATTATACAAGTATTTGGTTCTAAGTGATCCTCTTACCTAGCTGACATCTGTTTAACTATTTTATTCACTCTGCAGCTATTTACTATCCTAGTAAATCAACAGTCATGTTTCCAGGGTCCCAGTTCAATATGATACTCAGACTTTTACCATGAGTATGAACCTACTAATATAAAGCTTTGCTACAAGCCTAATGATAATAATGTACTGAGTCAAGACTAACATCTTGGGAATATCAATGCATTTTAAATGATAGCATAAGAAGCCTATATTCTTGAAGACTTTAAAACCACAGTGAAATACAGTTAAAGCATAGCAGTGCTTACTGTAACTGTAAAACTGAATAAGGGAATTAAAATGAGTGGGGAGGTTCTTATGTGGAGGCAATTATTGAAATCCTGCCCAGAAAATATGCTTAATACAACAATTGCTTATCAATAATCTCCTATTTTAAATGTGGAGCATTAAAAAATGCTCCACATTTAAAATAGGAGATTATAGGTAAGCAACTGTGCTATTTATTTATTGAAGCTGAAAAATAGCTTAACTCCATATTGTAATAGATGACAATCACAAATTTTCATCTGGATATTCCCACATTGGAAGAAGCTCTTGGACAAAGAGGAACTTTTGTCCCCAGCTGAATTCCGACTGCCAGTTTTAGATGGTCGAGACGTGGTTTTCTCATCCTCACCAGAGCAGACGTAGCAGCCTATCATGTTCCTGTTGCTGCCAGCTCTTTGCTAATTTGTACAGTGATAAGCACCTATTTCCACCACTCCTGGTAATCTTGTCATTTCCATGATGTCATCAGCGCAAGTCAGAAGAGAAAAGGTCAGTGGTACAATGACGAACCGTATATAAAATGAGCCATTAAAAAAAGAAAAATGGCTAGACATTTAAAGGCCCAAGCTTGCCACGGCACAGTAATAGCTATCCTGATCATCTCAGAACATATTTCTTATGTTATTCCCATCATAAGCAAAAAAATTCCCTCAGCATTGCATTTTCCCAGAGTGCTGCTTCGTTTACTGCACAAGGGAGTTATGCCCAGGGAGACCATTGTCATTCTGGATGAATGTACTTTTAATAATGGCCCCTGCATGGATTTTTTGAGCATCACATTCTGCCTTATATTTTCTCCAGTGTCTATACTACTTAACAGAAATAAGAAATACATACTTATATGTGGTATATAGATTTTTCCTCCCTTTATGTAGAGAGAGTAACCAAAAGCAGTGTAACAAAATCTTTGTGCACCAGAAATGAAACTGGAAATAAAGTCAAAAATCAGACAAAAGTCAATGTTATAAAATCTTTTTAAATCAAGTGACTGTGTTTATACATTATGGGGGGAATAAGAGAGGGGAGGGAGCAAACAGAGAGAAACAAGGTGCCACACTGAGAGATCACCACCAGGTAACCAGTGCTGTGTCACTGCTCAGCCTTGCAGCGAGACCCCATGGCAGGCACTACTCAAGGAGCCCTCTCTTGCTCTTGTGTTATTGTTACCAGTGAAAGCAAAGCTGGAGAAAAAATGATGCCATTTCAGAAGGTAACCCGTTGCTGGACTTGGGCTAAAAGTGGACACCTGGGGATTGAAGTAGGTGAGCTGAAATGTTACTGTGTCCTTGGCTGCAGGGACAAGACCCAGCAGATGAAAAACATCATGTGCAGAACAGGAGGAATGCCTCTTTGTCAGATCTTACATATTGTTTTGGAACAGAGAACTCAAGAAATTTCCAGTATTACTGGCTGCTTTTCCTTGTTCTTCTCTCCAGCCTCTCTCTTTAGAATTATGATTCACGTCCTTTCAGTTAACTTCAGAGCACATCACCCTGCTCCACTTAGCCTGCAGCTCTTTCCAAACTGACAGAATCAGCAGGATTTGGTATTCATACACAAGCATATTTATCTGCATTTTAAATTTGGGATAGTTGCAGTACTTTGTGGATTTCCATCACTACTGCTTACAAAACTAGTGATGAGATAAGAAGAGTATGGGATTTCATTGTTGACAAGTAAATACTTCAGTCAATGATTCATTGCTGCATTTCTATGAGATGCTGTTGCTGAAGTCAGGAAGTGAAAGAGTGGAAAGCACGGCGCTGTTCCATGCCAGAACTGAGGGATGATCAGCAATATGCTGTGGATAAGAGCGAACAGACGCTTGCCCTCATGGCTAATGCTGGCACAGTAAGGCAGCAGACAGTACTGCTTGAATTACAAATTCTATTGCTTTCCTTATTTATCAGTGATCTTTGACCACAGGTGATAAAAGGCACAGATTACACTGATACAACGCACAAATTATTCAGCTCGGTAAAGAGTAGGGAAGGCTGTGAGCTTGAACTTAACTAAACCAAATACAAGATGTGCAACAGTGTTTGAAATCCACTGCCAACCAAGGGGAAGCAACAAATGCAAGAAAGAACACCTCAGGCTTCTCATCTTTTAACTCCAATTGCTTTGGAGAAGGGCTTGGACATTGTCTGAGTAAATGTACTACTGACAAGCTGACTCTGTGAGAAAAGCTAATGGGCTTCCTCCACTTGGGCTTTTTAAACTGTGTTACTCTGAAATTAGATTTTGGTATCTCCTACAGCCTGGGTATTGGCAAATGCAGCAACCAGTTCCTTGCAGGGTTACAGTCCCTATATCCTTCAAGTTAAATATAGCCAGTTTCATACCACCATTTGCATTGAATTTCTACAATTTATTGTTTTGTTTTTGAAATGTGGGGAAGTCATGTGATTTTTTATGAAGACTACACCACCAGTCTATTTGTATTGTATTTTTAGAGACATTGTATTGATTGAAAGAGAACTGGCTAACCTGAGATGTAAACAATGACTGGCATTTGCCTTAACCCATGTGGTTAATATCACTGATTTGTCATGCTGAGTGATGTGAGAAGAGGAACGATTGGTTGCTGATTATTGAACAGCTCAACACAGGGCACATTTGGCACCTCAGATGAGAGGCTATTCTAATGAGAAGCACTACTGCCAATTACTTAACGGCCAGTGCTTCCTCTACAAGAGATTTTGTACATCTTCAAGATGTTGAACTAAATCCTAGCTCGATAACAGATTGCAAATAAGATGGTTAGATTTGAGGCTTTGTGCATATATATTCCTTTAACATCATCTCACATGCACCTGCCTGCTAAAGGGGCCCTTCATTCATTCTCTGGCAATGACTAATTAACATAACACATGGCAGTCAATTTAAGAAATGTTTAGTCCTTTGTATAGGTTGACAGGCTTGTGTAATTGAAACATTCCCTTCTACTTTTTATTTACTTACTTGATTCAGGAATGAAAATTTTATCAGCCTTGAGAATTGCTAGAAGAAATAAGGCTGGAAAGAGACATCTCTCATCATGTACGGCCCATTATAATGACACTGTTTACTTTCAGGTCAAAGCTGTAGGTATCAGACAACCAGTAAAATATAAATATAATGTCCCTGATTGAATTTCAGCACTCAGTGTGGTGCTTTTAAATATCTGGACTTCAGTATCAGACAAAATTCCTATTTTATATTTGAAATATTTTTTTCTTTTTCCAGAAGCATAAACAACATCTATGCTCAGAACATCTGTGAACGTCTTAAACCATGAAGATACTCCAGCCCATCCAGCCACTCAACACCTTCCCTCTGCACACATGAGCTTATATGTGCATGTGTGATCTTGGGATGAAAACACTCAGTCCAGAAAACTGGGATTACCACTATTACCCTCAAATATTTTTAGTTGCTGCTAAAACTAAAATTAGGGGTTATTTTAACTGGCAATTAACAACTAGCTAACACATTTCCATTTCAAACATGATTAAGTGATTTAAAGCTGTACCCAAGTTAATCCAGACTTTCTAGTGCACTAGAAAGTCTGGATTATTCCAAGTCTGCTCATATGAACATGGCACCTTCAATGGCAACAATGTCCACTACCTGCACAGGTAATGACATGACAGTGTTTTCCATTTTCCCATGTGTTTTGTTGGGTCAAATCAGTTGCTTATTGTAGTTGCCATGGTACATGTTAGTAATGTTAAAGAAGCAAAGTAATGTTAAAGAAGCAAAATCACATAATGGTGTCTTTTTTGACAGAAAATATGACTGAAAAATATGTATGATTAACATATTATTGATGTGGAGACACATACCTCTTCTAATAATGGACCCATGAATTTTGTTTAAAATTATATTTAAAGTTGACTATTTATTTAAATATGTATTTAACAGAATCAGGGTGCTTGTGCAGGAAATTCCATAAGTTCCTTTCTCTGTAATTTTATTGTGCTGTCTAGAAAGTCATAACAACAACAAAAAAGTTTTCATTTACTTTGTGATTTGTCCCCTTCATTATTTATACTTAAAAGATTCATTATAGAATCTGCCTGTAAACTAGACATTGAAGAAGTGTGAGCTTTTGTGAGCCTAATGGTTCATGATAGATTTCCAGTTGTAACACATATTTGCTTTCATTTTTGTGCGGGTTAGCACACACCTTACATCCAGAACAGAAATAACACTGAAGTACCCTGAATTTCATGGTCACTGAGCCTAGCTGAGTGAAACCTCTCTGCAAATGCAAGATATCTTTAGGTACATTACCACTGTAATTTATGGGTATTAAAAGTAATAATTTTCTTCTACTTTTCCTCTAGATATGTAGGGTATTAAAGGCTTCTAGAAAAAAAAGAGGTTGTAATAATATGTTTGGGGTTTTGAGGTTGAAGCACCTTTATATTTTTTTCCTGATGAAATATTTGCTGTTTTCAATCACCTGGGGGACATTGTCTAGATGAAGCCACTGAAATATGCTCCATCAGTCTCAAAGGGTTTTCCTAGCCTACTTTTCACCCTCTTCTTGCCAATTAAGCTGCCACATTATGTATGATAGCGAGGGTCACTTGTTTTTTCCAAGTGTTATTCTGAATTGGTGAAGATGACAGCAGCATACCAGTCTAGCGAATAATTAGAGTGTCTTAAACTCCCAAATCCCCACCTTGCACTGCCACATACTAAGTATTTTTAACCTCAGCTCCTGTATTCTAGGAGACTACATGCATTTTTGCCAGAAAAAAATCACTGTGGTATTCTGTGCTGCTTATATTTTATACTAAAGACCAACCAGATCAAATAACTAGAGAGATGATGTTGAAAAATAGGAAACATTTAAAGTAAAAAGATATGCAACGCAGGACTTGCTTCCACAGGGTAAGAAGCAACATTGTTCTAGGACCTCACAGCATTACTTACACTGTATCTCATAAATACCGATAGCCAATCCTTCAGGCTTTGAATTTGCATACATCAGTTTAAACATGAGAAAAAGGCAATTCTTCTCAATGCTTTAAAACCATGAAGTGCTATTCTAATAATCCTAAAGCAGTAGTCTCCCCTGCACTCAATCAGAGTTTTATACCCAATGGCAATTATTTGTTATTTTTTTCAAATAACCATCCCAGAATATCTGCGGAACAGCTTTGCCACTGCATAACCTCAGAACAAACTTGGAGCAGAGAACAGCACAGGTCAGTATGTTTCCTGCAGTGAAAGACCTTTATAAGCCTAAACCAGCCTTTTCAAAAGGCAGACAAATATCCTAAATGTTCAGGCTTAATCCATCGCCCAAGACATTGAACAGAAAGGCTGAAAGGAAGAATTACTGACACTAGGTGAAGTTTTCAGTGAAAAAGCAGAAATGCTTCAGCTTGCCTAGCTTTCCTCACATAGCTGTTAACAACGATTGCCAAAACAAAGGAGAAAATGGTACAGTAACAAAGGGATGAGTGGTGACCTTCCTCCCTCTTTTGCCTCATTTTTTAAGTTGGAGCAATGATGCATCCTGTGGCCAAACTCCTTAATTGATCTCTCATTCTGTACAGAGCATGAGAACTAGATTTGCAACATAGATCAAACATTTAAAACCAAAATTAAAAATGCTAGCCACCAGGAAGTACTCCAGTAGCTGCCAGTCATCTTTCTCTTTTAAAATGTAACCACAGAAGTATAGCTTCCCCCAGCTTCACCCTCTTCCTTGTTACACTCTCTTCCTGAATCTCAATTCAAAGTTGGTTAGGAGCTAATTATTCTTGGTTTACCCAGCTCTGGCATAGTAACAGCCCTTATACTGAGAGCACCACTGGACTCTTATCTCAAATACAAGTAAATATCCATAATTTAATAGAGTTGTTCTTCTGAAGTGGGTGCAGCCTGTGATTTGCTAACCAAGAGGCAGGCAACTTGTGCTAGGCAGAGAGCTACAAGTTCCACTTGTCTTATGCCTTCGGTCACCATGATCTTTTGGCTACAAGAAATCACCTTCTTCTCAACTCTGCTGGAAGCAGAGTTATTTGTTACTTGCAAAAGATGCTGGAAGTGGAAAACAGATGGCTGATTTCACAAACAGAGAGATTCTGGGCTACTGACAGCAGAATTACAACTTAAATCACAGTCTATGCCTTTTTCAAGCTATTGAAGGTTGTACAGACTCACCCAGCCCCAAACACATAGGTGAAAAGATCCTCTCTGCCTGTAGGATATAGCATACCTTATATTTCAGTGGGTTTCCCCCGGTACACCAAAATTTTTCAACTCATGATCCTTCCAGTAAGAAAATTTCAGCACTGGTTTCTATGTATGAGTTTGCCTTCTCTAGATAGGATTTCAGCTGGAAATTCTGTTTTTGTTTCTTTCCCTTTTGCTTAATAAAATTTAAAAAATTACATGTGGTAACAATACTTAAAGAGTACAGGCAAAAACAACCCAAACCTAACAAATCTATATCAATGTTTATATACTGGGTCTTTAAGATATTCTGAAACAGTGTAGCAAGGGCAGTAGCAAGCAGCTAAGTTAGATATAATGTTTATTTTAGAGTTAGTGATAAATCACTGTGAGATAATAATGGGAGCATATGTCTCCAACAGCTTTTCAGAAAAGGTGTTCTATTCTAAACATAAAGTAGTGGACTAAAGAGATAGTGAAGATTTATTTCCTCTTTCTTGGCAAAAATAGATTTCTTTCCTTAGCATATTAATGATGATACATTAAAAATGTTTACAAAATACCATCACTTGAAATTATGAAATGAATGTAATTAGGTTGCCTACAAGCCCTTAGGGCAGTGAACACCAGCTTAAGCATTAGTGAGACAGATTGCAAGCCAGGATTCGAGTTGTTTCCCTCATGCTGAGGAGAAATGGAAACAGTAGTGCAACTGAGAGCTGTGCCACTGCATGAAGCGTAAATCTGAAATATGGCAGGGAAAAAAATGTCCAGCAAAAGCTAGCGCCAACCTGAAAACCCACCCTCATCTACAGCATTGGTAACTTACACCCCTGACCAAGGTTATCCTGGAGAACATTCACTATCATCTGTTTACTAAACAGAGTTTGGCAACCATGCATATTTCAAATATATTAAACATACATGCAGTTGGAGTAAAACGATCTGCAAAAAGAAGGGTAGGATGTAACAAGAACAGGAAGCCCCAAGTTTAAAATTGAGTTTGGTTTTGGGATTTTTTTGCTATGTACTCCTCTCAGTAAGTAATTTTCTTTTCTTTGTATTCTTCATGTAAAAGTTGATGAAAATAAAGCTTATGAACCTGTGTTTCAGAGTCATCACGCAGTTTAAACAACTGATGCTTAAGTAGTTCCTTAAACACAGTCTCAATCTTTAAAGTCTTCCTAAAAGTGTTGTGCATTTCTGAAGCCAGATATTTCAGAAGCATCCAAAGTTAATTGATATTTAATCTGCATTTTTCAGCTTGCCTATCTGCCTATACAGTATAAAGGCAATTTCCAAACTGAATATGAACCCTGCAAAACCCTTATGGCAATAATTACTCCACTAAGCACTTGTCTCAGGTCTTGAGAAACATCCAGTGGGATTGGAGTCTTGTGTAAAAATTAGGTAAGATAATGTAATGCAAGATTCTGTTACATACATATCCCAAAAGGGATTTGAATATGAATAAATTACCAGTAAGAAGTTATAACTCTATAAAATCCCTATGGCAATGTTTCCTTACCTAGTTCAGAAGGTGAACACCAAGCAGGCTGGCTTGGACTCACATGGTGAAGAGAATTAAAAGCCTTGAGGAAAAGTTGTCTGGCTTCTTGGAAATCACCCACCCAGTGAAATCTGGGAGTTGTGTGAAGGTATGTAAGGAAACGTAATGAAATGCAGTATAATGGATGACTATTACATGTCATAGGCTGAACAAGGGTCACATTTACAGTGCAAAGGGAACTTCCAGTTTCGTATAGTAAGTCCAGACAGATCTGAGCAGCTGAGTACTGCAGACAAACCTCTCTAAACTGGAGGAGCATACACTCCTACAGGAATTACACTGTTACACATAGGCTTTTCTATGCCCAGTGCACATCCATCAGGAAACACATTCCTGTGCATTTTTGAGAGGTTGCAAGTACCTTTTCTTCCCTCAGGTTGCAGAGTTTTGTCCTTGGACTGCCTTGTTCCTGGGCAGGCATCACTCACAGACACCGATAGAACAGGGTTTTAGCAAGTTTGTGACAACTGCTGAGGTACAGAGGACACATGACATCCCACATCCACCTGGGCAGCACAGTTCCCACCTGGAACTGTATTCATCACTGCCAAGCAGAGCATCCAAACAGAAGCACTGACCCTCACATGAACATTTGCACACTACATCTGAATTTTTGTATTAGTTGTGCTACTGTGAACAGTCAGAAGACAAAAGTAGAATATTTCACTAGAGAGAGTCCACAAACTAATCAGTGGACCTGAAATGTTGAACCACAACCTGTGTCACCAGTGTCCGACCTTATGCTGCTCCTCTTGAATGCACGAGAAATGCTTTCAGCACGTATCAGAGGGTCATCTAACTCAGCAGCCAAGTCCAGAACGTTGTTTCTTTGTGCTACTCGTTTCCACTTTCCTGAAACATTTTAACACTTAGTTAAAACTGGCCCCAAAACCTGGAGCTCTCTGAACTGAGAGAGACAGGTGTACTGAGAGCAAGTCCCAAAGGGCTCTTTCCAGTTAGCACGGACATTTGCCACAGCACTCAGGGGATGGCTTTTGCTGAAGAATTAATCCATCAGTCTAGAGTTACTGAAAAAAGAGCTAAATTTACACTAGTATTTAGGGGATTTATAGTGTAAACAACAAAACTACAGGATGAGGGAGTCACTTTGCTGCATTATTAAATTAGTGTTCCCCTTTAATCACAGTTTAAAATCCATCTTATTCTCCTGTATCTTGTGGATTGCAGGAGCACTACATGCTTTAACCATGGCACTCCAATTATTTTCTATGTTCCAGTAACAGTATTTTGTAGTCTGATATTCCCATAAAAGACAGAGTACATTTCTGTTATCTATATAACTAACCTCAATGTGGCTAGAGAAAGCTAAAAAGAACAGCAAAAAAAGTATCAGATTACTAGCAGAAGTTAAAAAACAAGAAGCAAACAAAAACCTTACCAGTTTTAGTCCTTTGCAACTAAAGTATTCCCAGACTTTACCAGACATGTTAGAAACACTTAAAAGCACTTCCCAGATACCCAAGAAGTGTAAATTTTCTCTCCTGCAAACTTAGCACTGAAGAAATGGAAAAGAAAAAGCTTGATATTACAATTTCTAATAATTAATTTCTTACTTTAATATGAGGAACACTTACCCCACTAAGTTCTCAAACACGAGCTTCTTGGGTTACTACTATTAACCATCTGAGTTTATTTCAAGGACTAAATACAAGGTCCTGAGTCTGATTTCAGGTGTCAGTTCTTAACTGTAATTAAGAGGGTTAAGGATGTACTTTCAGCTCCATGGAACTTGTACAAAATCTCAATGCATCTGGTTTCAAGAACAATATCAAACAGCCATGCTTGTCACTTAGCACAGGTCCTGATTCCTGATCACACTAACACCAGATGGATGTGCAAGCTCCAGTCCTGCTCTCACCTGATAAGGTGGTCCAGCTGACTGGGGCAGGAGAAGGCCACAGCGCTGTGGCCTCTGAGACAGAGCAGTGAAAGCTGTTCGTATTAAACAAACTGGGAAAATGTATTTGTTTAGCTGCTTCAATGTGGAAAGAGATCCTCTTGCAACAACACAAATCTATCTAGTTTCAGATCAAGCAACTCCTCATTTCTGTATCAGGTTCTTTTGAGGAAGTCGGGACACTCAGGGTGCCACCTCCTGATCATGTGCCTTCCTCAGGTGACTGTTTCCTGCAATTCATGTTTCCCTGGGCACAATGATTCAGATTTGGCAGCTGTGGAGTTTCAGGGCTCATCCCTAGAACCATATGAAATATCCAGGGTACCTCAGTCCAATATATACTGGTTGTAGTTGGAAGTTCCTCACTTTCCATCTTTGTACATCAGGATGTGTTCAGCCATCTCTTGTACCCTCGAAGGAAGGCAAGAGGGCTGGGCTAGCCCAGGGCTCTTGGCAGCCCAGCTGCTGTGAGTCTCCTCTGTTCTGTTAGGAAAGTCATGCCTCTTTGTGCTTTGGAGTACCCAGAATTAGAATACCAAGTGAGATGTGTACCCACCAGACAATAGTTATCTCCTGCTGTGTATGGAAATGTGCTGTATGGAGTAGCAGCAGAAACCACTGAAAACAGCTTATCTTAGAATGTGGCTTGATGCTTTCCTGAGAAATATTTAATTCCTGCATTCCAACAACATAACTTCATCTCCAGTGAGATCTTTGTACCTCCTGGTTTATAGGATTAACAAAAAAAAAAAAAAAGCAAACAAAAAACAAACAAACAAACAAACAGAACCCCAAAAAACAAAAAACGAGAGTTCCTCCTTCATTTTGTGAGTTTAAAATGAAAATACGGCCAGTCAGAAGTATCAGAGGACTTAAAAGCACACAGAGTGTTTCAGTTCACCTCGAAAATCTATTTTAAGAAATAAAATCATTTACAAGTGAATAAAACAATAACCTCCTCTGAGGGAGGGACATGAATTACAGTTACAACATATGTATATCCAAATTTGAAGGATCCATACAGAGGAGCTCTGTAAGCAGGCATCTGAATTTTCTGAGGCTTTGGATATATATTTTTGATCAGCGTTGTCTCTTTTCTCGTTTTGTGTTCCAATGCTCCTCTGAGGCTACTCATGTACCAGACTGGCTTGAAGTGGTACATCTGTTCCTTCATTATGCTTTGCTCAGGTCTTTAAATACCTGGAGCAAACCCCAGACTCCAGATTTACCTGCTATTTTAATATAGCTGAACTATCTTTTCTCTACTTGGCAGTCACTGTTATTGCACAGGTTGTATAGTTGAAGATCATAAATTTTTCCTTGTGCCCAATAAATGCATTCTTTCAATAGGCTAATGCCTGTATCCTGCAATTATTCCAAACAGGTGGGCACTCTGACACTTGCCATTAGCCAGCCTGCAACACACAAATGTATTGATCAAGGCAAAGATGCACTTCTGACTTGTGCTAATCAATGTATCAGTTCTCCAAGGGTTTTTACAGTGTAATGAGCAGGAAATATATATACCACTGCTAAGTTTCTCTCTCTTCAGGGAGTAACTGAGTGCACTTATAGAAGAGCTGATGTACTGATTCGCAGTAAAGCGAAACGACATCTCCAAATAAAATTTTAATCTTAAGTATGTATGTAAAGTTTTGAGGAAGACTGATGGGAAAACTTGCAAAGTTTGCAGAATTATAGGACTTAATATACAGCTATGGAGCTCCTATGCAATTGTACTTTTTACTGTGAGCTTTCCAAAGTTAACTGGAGTTCAACCTGCTTTTAGACCCCCCACAAGGAAGCCAAATGATGCCACAGGAAGTGGGTTTTTTATGAAGAATTAGTAGTTTCTGCTCCCACTAAGTGTGTTATTGAGCTTTTCACTTTCAGAGGTGATATTCTCAAAATCTGTATTAGTGGCTGATTTTTAATTTACACACTTTGCCTTCAGTTCTGGTAGTGCAGCTCTGTGTTAACAGTGTCAAGCAACAGTCACACATTGTGTTTATTTGCCAAAATGAGCAAGTCAGTTCTCTGCACACAGCCATGAAACTAAAGCGTGCTGAAGGCTGGCATTGTAATCACACTGCATTCAAATTTACAGTCAAGATTGAAGACCTCTTATTCAGACCAGATTTGTTAAGCTTCTCTCCACTGATTCTTTCATTCAATGTTCAGAGAATTATACAACTTATCTCCAGTCAGTGGTGTGATTTGTTACCTTCAGTAAAGTTTGATGTGCTGTTTCTGGAAAAGCAGCAGATAAAGGGCTTTAATAAGCTGCACTCGGGATTCTGAGTCAGTGCAAACCAGTGCCGCCTCTAGGGGAGGTCGTGAAGAGTGTCTAAGGTTACCTAAGGTTTAAGTAGCACAGCAGAAAATGGCATAGAGGGAAAAAAAATCCACTGAGAACTTTTGTTTACAGTGAACCAGTTAACCTGAAATAGATGATAAAAAGTATACTGCAAGCAATCCCTGCAGTTTTTACTGTAGTCTCATAGTTGTATTCTTTTCATAATGACAGGATGGGAATTCAATAATTCTTCTTTGGTCTGGATCTCAAAGTCCATACACCAAATACACTCATTTGGCTCTTAAGTATCTCTGAAACAATGGTAGCCAAACCACACATTTTTATAAAGTCTTTTTATACCTGCATGCTTATACCAATTTTATGGAAAAATATAACAACACTATCACTAGCTGACCCATTTCTTACTGCCTACTCTTTTCAGGGGGCAAAACTCCTTCTGAGAGGCACAAAAGGAACCTAGGAATTCTTAATCTCAAAATTGAATGTGTAATCCACCAGCACAGCATGAGTCATATATTTTAATGCCCAGTGTACACAGGCATAAGTGTACAATTGCAAGCAGCTAATGGGTTTACTCTTTTAATGGAGGAAGTCGGCAGCTAATCTGAGGGCCTGGGGTTCAAACACTACCCGTGACCCAACTTAAATTATTGTTTTATTAAGCAAAGACTTAAACATGATTGATATAGTGTAAGCTATTTAATCTGCCATTATAGAATTATTAACATTCATCCATCTGTTCTATAATCAAAGATGTTAATAAAGTTATGAAGATAATAGTATAACAAGTGTTTTTGCTAATCCCAAATTGTTGGGATAGTTCTCATCTGGGAACAGTGAGGGACACAGCAGGGGTAAGAGTCCATCTCTATTAGGAGTGATTAGTACAACTTTAAGCTATAATTGCTTGGATACATTCACACAGGAGACTGCTACCCAGCCATTAAATATCCTTAAGAGGATGATCTCTTGTTCCAAAAGGTCCAGCAGTTTTTCTGACTTTCTGACAGTTGGGAAGTTTATCTCCACCGAGTGCCTAGAGGGTGACTCACACATACAAAATGTTTCAGAGGTGGCTGACAATTTTAAAAAAAGAAGAAGTTGATACATCATCTTTCCAAGCATATTTCTCTAAGGAGATGCCCAGCAGTTACGTGGCATGAAGGTTTTACTGAGCTGAAGGCACCTTATGCAGCTTACTGTCTCCATAGCCACCCTGGAGAGTCAAGAGCAGCCTGGCTGTTTGGCATTGCCACTGGCAAATCAGCTAGAACTAAACCTGTGGAAAACATGTGACATCTTCCCTTGAGTCTGAAAACCACGGTGTACAGCCTCAGCATGCCATTCTTGGGTGCCTGCCAGGAAGAGCTCCAGGCAGGAAGGGTCTGGCAGCTCATGGGTAACTATCAATTGATAAAGCAGCAAAACAGTGACACCTCATCCCTTCCACGGTGCTCTGCACTCTCTTCCTCAACCATGTCATGCTTCCAGTTAGTTTGCCTAAACATTCATGAAAAGTACACTGAGGTCTGGAACTCAGGAAAACCCTCTTTTCTCCCCACAGATATGCAAACAGAGGATTCAAAAGGTAAAACTGATACCTCAAGATACCAAGAACGGCATTGCAAAACTGCGAGTTTGCAGAAAGTTATCAACACAACATGCAGATGACAGAGTTTTAACAATCCTTTCTAGATTCTGAGTTTAATGGCCAGTTTTGATTTCTGAGAAGAGCTTAAGATGCACCCAAAGGTGCTACTGCAATTTAGCCAAACTGTCAAGTGAAGAAAACACCACTCAGAGGGCTTTGAAGCCATAAATAATCATGTCTATGTAAGTGATCTTCCTTAACAATTACATTCCACACATTTCAATTTCCTTAAAAGTCAGGTTTCTGGTAAGCTGGGTGAGCCTTCCTATCATTTTCCATTTAAATTTTAAATTGTCCCAAAATTAGTATTTTTCTATTTGGCACAAAGTTTTTAATGGGTTTTTTTTGGTTTTTTTTTTGCTATATGCAAAACTGGAATCATATACCCTCCTCAGCTTTATTAGTAGGCTAGACAGCCCTTGTACAGCTGGAGCACACCCCTGTTCTGAAATACAGCAACATGCAGAAGCATAGATGGAGCCCTGAACATTTACATCTCCACTCTATCTATTGCACTGGTGGCTTGAACTAGTACATGCTGACTGATTAAGGGGAACTTTCACTTCATCTGGTGTTTTTAATGGAATTCCAGATTACAGCTAGAGTTCTCTTTAATGTTGCATTTAGTTTTATTTCAAACTTTTTTTTCCCTAAGTTCTGACTATATAATGGTCCAGAAATGTTCCAAATCATCAGTGCCTTCAAAATTTACATCATCTGCCGTAATGCAAATTAATGCATCTGTTTTGTGTCCAGGTAGTAATGAAAACATTTTTTCAGCCTTTTATATTTGATCAGCCTTTGAACCAATACTCTCTTTCCAAGAACTTTCCCTTTCAGTTCAGCTAAATATCTACTCTTTAGCCAGTTTCTTGCTCATCTTATTCTTTCTCTAATGTTTTATGGATGTTTCTGTGACATTTCACAAAAACATTAGCTGAACTACTGTTTCAACACCCTTTACTCACAGTGCCACGTTCTACCTTTGAGGCTTTTTACCTTCAGAGTTCTCAACTTTTCATAACATTGTATTCTACTTCTTATGCCTTAACAATCAGAACTGAAGGAGACTGAAAGGGCAACAAAAGCACACTCATCTAAAAAAAAAAAAGAAAAAAAAAGGTCAGGAAATATTTATTCTTTCTCCAAAATTCTGAAAGTTTTTATAACTTAACTCCAATACAAATGCTTAAAGCAGAATGTAGAAATAAGGAATGATAATTAAGATATGAAATGAAGGCATGTAAAATACAAATATTAAATCTAGAATCATCTAGAACTTCTCCAATGCCTTTCCAAGATTGCTGCCCTCTGCTGATGTCCTTACAGACTTCAATGATTTTCAAACTTTTATTCAATGTTCCTAAGGAGGAACTGAACAGAAGCTGACCCAGGACTACAGTTAGTTTTGACATCTTATTTACTCAATAATGAGATAACTTTCAAAGATAAAATATCTGGTTTAGTTTTCCTTCTGAATAAGTAAGATTTGTGGGTTCTTTCCTACTTACCTCCTTTCCTGTTTGCAAGCTGCATCCATTACTGCCACAATGAAGGTTTATCTCATGAGCAGGGAATCAACGTTCATGTGTTTACCTACAAAGGAAAATAAAGGGAAATTGGTTTCCTATCTTTTTCCACCAACTTTGGAGTCAGCAAATAGGCCTTACTTTATTTTATCCACAAGTCAAATATATTTAGAATTCTATACTTAGCTTAGTCTACATTTTAAGTCACTTACTCTGGTAACTGTTTTGTTACACTTGGAAAGCATCTCTAAGCTGCAGGTTCTTGATGCAGCTGTAAAAATGAAGCCTTTCTCTTTGTAAACAAGTAAAACCAGATAACTGCAATGTAAGCAAAATATCTGCCTCTTTCTCCTGCCCTATTAAGAATAGCAAGTCCTCAGATCTACTTATGTATCAAAAAAATGGATGTCCATGGATTGAAGTGAATGCAATAGAGGGGGTAATAGGACACCTAGTTCAGATTAAACAAAAATGCTGCTTTGGTACAGTGTTGTTTCTACTGCTTTGACTGCTATGGAAAGAACACTTGTTTAAGAGGAAAAGTGCCATAAAACTGCAAAGCCTTCCTACCCCACCTTTGCAAGCAGATGATTATGTCAATCATCAAGTCTATACACAAAACTGCATTAATTATCTCTCCAATTAGATGTTTCAGCAAAATGAAGATGTGTAAGACACTACATCAGGTCCAGCTCAAACCATCCTAGCAGAAATGGCCTGATACAGGAGCGTGGCCTTCATTCTGGATCACCATTGCTAAAGTTTTCCAAAGGTCTTACCCATTTGCCTCACAGAAAAAAATCATGAAATGTCAAGTGTTCTCTGTGTCTCAGTGCAGTGAGTTACAGTCTGGATTAGAGCCTGAATCCAGAAGATGATAAGTAGCCTCCTTGCTGCTCTATTTAGACAGTGTGAGATTGAGACCTTCTGTTTCAGCCCTTCCATAAAACACAGAAATAAATGGAGCAGTTTATTCTGCAAAGATCCTTGAATTCCCAGAGCTTTCTGCATCATCCCTGGGGTAAGTATCACCTCTACTCCCTGCAGTAATGTTCCAGCCTTAAAGATTTGGGCTGAAATGGAGCAGTTAAGACTCACAGTCCTTCTCAGTGCTTGTGAGGCAGCCAAGGTGGCAACTTAATACCTTTTCTAAAAAGCCAACTGGTCAAGTACAATGCCTATATACTGACAAACCAGAGTATGTCTGGTTTGTGGCCTCCTAAAGATCAAATTACACTCTTGTGATCAGAAGCATATGATTAATTGTAAATATGACATTTACAAAACAGCCAATGGTAGATAGTGGTAGTATTCAACCTGCTCCCATTTCTTCATCTTTCAGCAGAAAAATTTCCCATTACAGTGCATTACAATAGGGGAAACAAATAGAATCCCTCTATCAACGCAGCTGTATAAACATGTCAGAACCACTCTGAACAGGAAAAATTACTAAGAAGCTCACATTATAAAAACTAAATATCGGACCAAATCGCTGAACACTTTGTAGAGTTTTCCCTTCATTTTATGAAAGAGATTAACTGGATTCAAGGTGGGCTTGCAGACAGGCTATTGTAAATTGGACCAGAAATCATCAGACACCTACAGTCTGAATTTGACCCCATTATATTAAACAAAGAGCCCTGAGAAATAATTGAGCTGGGAGCTGCACAACAGCCTAAACCCCTGCTGGCTGACAGTGTCCAGCAGAGAACAAATGAACCCACTACTAATGGTAGTCAACAGCTTCTTCAGAAGACTGAACTTATCAGCCTCTAAAGAAAAAACATTATTCTGCATAGTCCTTAAATAACCAACATGATGCAGAAAGCTGGCCAAATTCTCAGCTCCTGTAAATTGCTAAAGCTCTTTTGTAATCAAAAGTCCACCGAGAATTTAGATTATGACCTTATCAACTTTCCTTACCAAAAGGAGTATATGAAAAGAGTAACAAACAAGCTCCAACATTATTCTGTGTGTAGGCTCTCACATTGGCATTACAGATGGGAGGCTCTCTCAGCAGTCTGGGTGCAATGGCAGAGTCCCCAGAAGCACTGATGCACAATGATCATACATTATCCTGCATTGAACAGGTGTGCTCCTCCCCAGGTGAACGTGTCAGTCTCTAATGCGCCAATAGCTCATCAGAAAACACCACCTCTTCATCACAGGCTCTGAAGTTGGTTCTTCCCCAGTGATGGCAGCTGTTGGAGACATGGAGGCAAGATCAGGTTTTTCACTTTTGCATTTTTGACATAGTTGAGCATTAAGTAGTTCTTGTTCTAGAATAATGGTGTAGATCCACTGCTATGTATTTTACAGGCATAATAAGGAGTACTGTGAATCTACAAACATAAAAGTCTTGGTGACTTTCTGGCAGTGGTCACTGCTATCAGCTATGGTTGGTGACATTCATGCTGCAAATTAATGGAATAAAAACCAAGCTTCCTACCTAAATTAGGTGGAATACAAAGCCCAGCTGTTTTGTGGAGAAAAGAGAATTAAATAATCCATGCCCCACTTAAACTTCCTAGCACACAATGATTTCTCTATAAACCTGCAACATTTCTAAAAAATGCTTCCATTCTTTTGCAGAAGTCAACAGAGCAGGTAATTAGAGCAGAACCTGAAGGTGCTTCCCCAAGCCAGGCCTGACCTGCTGCTCCCATGGTTCTCAAGCAGCTTCCCCTGGGGCAGGACAGACAGACCCTGAGTGACTCTCCTCTCTGCTGAGCTGTGGGCTATGGACAGGGCAAACCCTGCTGTCTCTCAGATACAGTGGTGGGGAGGAGGTCCTCCCTTCCCACCTGGGGCACTTTCAAGCTTCACTCATTCCTCCACACTGGCCTGAGCTGTCTGCAGGGCTTGGCTTTTACAGGGTTTATAGTGGGGAAGAGAGTGGCCAGCACAGAAATCTTAGTTAATGCAAAAAAAGGGCTTGTACTTGCTGGGAGTGTCTTGCATTTTGTGAGAAACAAAATATTTGGTTTATATTTAAGCTCTCACAGTGAGCACTTTTTACCTGACAAATTGATCAGTGAAGGTCTTCTCAGGTTCTACCAAATGCCCTTCTGAGTACTAGAACTTGTGGCAAAGGTCTGAATCTCAGCACACGCTGATGCAGAGACAGCGTATCATTTGCAGCATGTATACAGGGTACACCAGTAATTCCAGTGCCATGTAGAAGGTCAGTCTGATTAGAACTCTTTTGCCATATTCTGTGTTTTGTCTTTTTTTCCTGCAACTGATCAGGGAATCTCAGAATTAATTAAATCTCTTGATGTACTTAGACAGCTTGTGGAATAAGTGGTAAGATGTTAGAGATACTGAACTTGTTCATCTGATTTCATCTCTGTAACCTGAGCTCCAATTTAATGCTGTACTTCTACCCTCTTGAAGATTAATTACTGTGTGAGTTAGCAAGTCATCTCACCAGCTTTCATTTGTGAAGAGTGGAAGTCAGTAGAAATGTAATTCAGGTATTACTCTGGCTTTGTACATGACCGGTGAAAATTCAAAGATTTAGCAGTTAAATATATTAACACTACAATACTCTTCTCTTGAAGCCAACTCTAGGGCCAACTCAAGCATGGTTACAGGTGAAGGAAAGTGACTTACATTTAAATTCTGTTTTCAGTTCTCTCAGTACAGACAAACTCAACCACAGGTCCCAGTATCAGAGGAGTTTTCAGGATTTACACTTGTGTTAGTGAAGAGATAGTAATTATTCAGATTTTAATTTTTTAAAAGCATATCACAGCTTTGTATAAATAACAGCCTTAACATTGGCAGGAGCATCACAGGACTGATTTTACAGTTGTAGCCTGTGATTGTTCCTGCTGGCTATGCAGCTCTGAGCTCCAGGGTACCAAGGTGTCCTGTTTAAGATACCCTGCTCTGGACCTCTAATCTCTCTAAATAATATGAGGTAAATGGAGAACTCCGTGAGACTCCATGTTCTTACAGCTCTGCCATGAGGACACTTCAGCGAAGGGGACCAGATGGCATCAGGCTTGTGTTTGTGCCAGCAATACAATTCTGGTAGCAAAAGAAAGCTCAACAGCTTGAAAATAAAACAAGGTGGAGATACAGGAAAGCAAAGGGATACAGACAGATGTTTCAGTTTAAGAATGATACATTCAAGAAGCTTTAGGTTGCTGGACAGTAACTTATTTTGAAATATCATTACCAAAATAATATTAATTCGGATTTCTCAGGCACTCAAAGAAGCATATTTTCTTGTCAAAATGAAATTGATTAATTTCCATTCATTTTCAGAACTGCATAAGAAGTGCAAATCTAATCTTAAACACACCTGAGGTTTTAGATTTTCTTGGTTAATGTATTTAAGTCCAGCAAGCTCAAGCACTAGTCACATACAGAAAGGTTCAGAAAGATGCTACATGCAAGCCCAGATAAACCTAAGTCTGGATTGCAGCTTCCACAAAGCTTCCTTTCCTTACTTCCAAGAGCAGAGGTAGCTTTGTGGACAACCACTCTTTGTAATTTCGGCACTTGTCACAATTATACCTCACAGAACAAAAAGCCCTCCAAACTTGTGCTTCCTGATGTGCAGAAACCTGCCTCAGCCCAGTGGGCTCTTGTTTTGCCAAGGAAACACCACTTATCCATCCCTAGGATCATTGTAGTTCTTACAATACTGTCAATATTGTCACTGCTCCTTGCAATGCCCCCTAACCAGGTTGCTCTGCCAATGGCACCCACATCCCCACCCTCAGTATCTGACACACAGTTTTACACAGCCTGTGCACAACACAAACACCAGTTATTCTTTCCTGGAAGGCCTTGTCCCAGGAGGGCTAAAGGAGGCTTCTCAATTTAGACCCTTAGGGTTAATGGATCTTTCCAAGAGATTGTTACCTCCAGGATTCAATCTCTGCATCATTTCTCAATACAGCTTTAAAATATTGCTTACAGCACTGTTAAGAACTCATAGCAGTTGCCTCCAGGAATACTGTTTGTTTTCTTATGGCTCTTTTAGGTTCCTTCAGTGATACACCCTAGAAATGCATCCAAGCACAAGCATCACTGTCTGCTTTAACAGGGTACCAGGCTGTCTGTTACAGAAAACATGCAACAAGTCTTGCATTAATTCAGACGTCCATCCCTTATCTTGACATCTGAAAATGGCACCTTCTGGCAGCTTCCCCTTTGGTATTGTCTTTCTTTTAAGGATGATGTATAGTGGCAATTTTGCTTTATCTGCTAAGACCACCAGCAAAGTGACAAACCTGGTTTTTTCATTGGCAGTGTTTTTGATAAGTCATTTGGGCTGCTTTAGTGCATGGTAATATGATGTCCAAAAAATCCAATGCATGTCTAAATTAAAAAGGGGATGTCTGATTTGTGTTGCCTGTGTGCATTTGTAAATATTTGTGAATTTTCTATATTGCTGCAACATGTTGAAATTTTAATGTTTTATCATTTAGTTAAAACAAACTTTATCCTAGTGCTATATTACATCAAACATCTTGAGTATTACATCATTTTTGCATACCTAAGAATCCGTGGTTTGATTTCAGTTCAGGAAGATCTGTCCCGCAAAGTAATTTTTAATTGTGATGGGAATCCTGAAAGAACCTCCTTCTAAAACTTTTTGTTAGCTTTTCTAATCTGAATAACCCATTCAGAAATTCATTAGTAGTAGAATAATAATTTTCTTCTTTCTATAAAACTTTTAGAAAGAAATGGTCATTAATCTACTAAGAAGTTTTTATATTTCTCATACCATAAAACATAAGGCTTCCAAAACCTCTTCACAAGGCCTGGATCTGCACCTGAAAGTACTCAGTAGCAATGGTAATTGATATGTTTCAGAGACAAAGGAGAAAATTACATGTATTAAAAACCACAAACTATATTATATGCAAGCAGGGGTAGCCAAGCAGTAGAAGGCGTTCTCTCTGTTCTCACCTTTGAAGGAGCCAGTGGCTCAGAGCAGCTGCTTTGGCTGCTTTTGTTTGTCACATTGAGGAGGAAGAGCAGGAAAGCAGCAGCTCTCAGAGCTTCTCCTCCCTGGGGTAAGAGGTGGAGGCTAATTAGGAAACCCTGCTAGTGAGTGACTACACTGGAGTAGCTAAAAAAGATGTCTGTCATTTTATACTGTCTTAATAATGCACCTTCTTATTTCATCTTTTTTAATATCTGCCTGTTTCTGTAAATCTATGCTTTCAAATGAAAAATAAATCCTATAATGTAAAATCTTATCTAGTGTTGAAACAGATAAAGTATTCAATATTCCCAGTGCTGATATCTTTAAAACTGGGGTGCAAAGCTTCTGTCTCATCATCCAGCATCCTGGTATATTCCTTCAAAGTGTTAAGAGAGGAGAAGACAGGTCTTTTCCCCTGAATGATATAGCCCAGTTTTTGAGCTGGAAACCCATCAAAAGAAGCTTTTAGCTGCTGTCATCACACATTGTTATGCCATATGATCTCCCTCTCAGTCTGCAGTGTCCCCCTTGAGCTAAGGCAGAGAAGACAATTACAATTCTTTCTTTTTATCAAGAAAAAAAATAGAAAACCACACTCCAGCACTATGTTCTTGTCCTTCCCCAGCCAGGCAGCTCATTTACTTCTTGCTTTGGTGCCAGGTTAACTAATGATGCTTGTTTCCCTAGGCTAAGAGGGTCCACAGAGTTTCATCCAAGGGTCTTGTCTGAACAATACAGTTGTTACAAGGGCCAAAGCAGAAATCAGTGTTTGGTCACCATATTAAATAGCTAATGGTTAATGGTCCATGTTTGCATCCTTCAGGCCCAATACTCCCAAGGGGTTTGCAGAGCTTACCTCTCTGAGATTGTTCTTCTTCTCTGAGGTTGTTCTGATGTCTTCTTACAGCATCTTTTACTTAAATTTATAAGCAAAAAGCCACTACTTACAGTCTTGACCTTTGAAGACCAGTAGCTTCAAATCAGCCAGGAAAATGATCTTAATAAATCATTTTTTACTTTTTGTCTTCTCATTCCAGTAAAGAACTGGGGAAAAAAAAAATCTGAATTTTCTACAAAATGGAAATTCTAGCCCCTCACTAACACTAAATGGTGTAGAGACTCACCTTCCTATCAGCAAAGTGGCTTTTGATTTTTTGGTTTAAGTGTTTCACTTTGTGTCGTTTTATGTCACAAAATGATAATAATAATAATCAGAAGACATCTGTATTGGGAATCACCACACCTGTCTTTTTGGGAAGTTCATATTTTGACACAAATCCAAACTTTGCACCTGAGGCCTACAGCTAGAAAATGTGAGCAGGTTTTGGAAAATAAAGCGGTGTTGTGGCAATGAACATCAAATTAGATTGTCCTGGAAATTGTAGCAGCAATGACTTCAGCTTGTTTAAAGGTGTGAGGTTCTGAAGCACAGACAAAAGCCAAGACTGGAGGAAGTCATCCAGCCTAGCTAGAGCTGAGTAAAGGCAGGGGTCCCAAGCCCAGAGCTGAGATCATTGGGAAAGCTGACTTTGTGCTGTTACTGCCCTGCCCGCCTACACGTCTGACACAGAGGTGAGGTGACAGCCAAGCCCAGCACAGTAAGAGCAGAGGCCAGAGAGAGATGTGGAGGGGGCTGCAAAGGCCACGAGCAGCAGAATGATGTGAGCTGGGTGGGAGCCCCATCCCACCCCAGCAGACATTCCAGGAACCATTCTGAAAAACTGGAACCACATTACAGGATACACCCTGCAAATCGCTGCACTGTCCAGTCCTTCAGGCAAAGAGCCATCTCCCCATATGTTTCAGGCTCAATTCATCTATATGTGGCCAGAAGTGCTTGCCATCAGGACTGCCTAATGCTAGCACTGGGCTCATGTAGGGGAAGGGGTGCAGGACTCCTCCTCACAAGGCTAGTACTGTCTGGATTGGATATGTCTTTAGGTGATTATGGCTGAGAAACATTCGTATTTTAATAAGGAAAGGACTACACAAGTTGGCACAGTGGGAGTTTTGCCTGAAGTCTGAGAGGCTGGAGGTCCTCAGAGCACAGGGTGTGCTCTGCCCCACAGCCAAAGCCCAGGGGAGCTGAGCTGCTCAGCAGTTAACAGGTAGAGTGGGCAAGGCTCTTAGGCATCTTTTTTTGGCAAACAAACACGTCCCCCACCCCCTTCCACTTAGCAATACAGCGCATGGCTGTTTTTATTATGGTTCTGTCACTTCACACAGTGCAGCTTTACTTCAATAATAAAAATATAGAAATATAATTAGCATCTTTGTTTCAAGGCACTGAGTTTTTAAATTACCATGTGTGACAACTGTTATGGCAGTGAAATCGTTAAAATCATGTAAATACTTAAACCATGTAGGCCTGGGAGATTATAGTTTCATTAGAGAAAAGGCTATAAAGTTAGACCTAGGTAATTACCTTTCCCATTAATGCTCGAAAATTCTTTGCTCCACTGAGAAGTGATTGTGGTGCATCATGCCTTCTGTGCTTTTACATTCAAACTGCAGGAGCTTTTATTTCATCAGCACAAACTGCAAGGAAACAGCGGCAGCCTTCCAGGTGTACTTTGCAAATTGGGGTTTAAATGTGGAACACATCAAATTAAAATTCAATATTAATTATTTTGTCTTGCTAGGAGCCTGAGTAGTTTAAAGCAGCAAGGGTAATTGTCTAACTCATTGTATGTGTCTACAGCGAACTTAATCATTATGTCAGCTTCCTAATAAAAGGTTATTATAGAAACAAAGATCCCAATTTTACATATGGTAGGCAAGGGAGAATTCGAAGAGCTAGTCTCCAAGGTAGACTTGAGGTTCTTGACAAATGATGCCCATGCTGTGATCAGATACTTAACAAGAAATCTCGTTATTAACTAGGCCTGTACAGATAATTAGCACTTGAGCTTCAAATTTTAAATCTGGCTTGAGATGTATAATTTATCAAAAGCTCTAGCTCACTGTCAAAGTCCTATAATAAGGCAGTGTTATTGATGAATTGAGATTAAGAGCAGATTGAAGAGAAAATTAGGCCACTGGTTAGTCCGAAAGGTCTGATTTCAATATTTGCAGTACTAATTTGGTATTATTTTGGTAAATGGATGTGGTCCCCAAGTGCTACACAGTATAAAAGAATAAACTGTAAGTCATTATTCTAACAAAAAAAGTATTGTTTACTGTATGCTGAATTTTGCAGCACTAGCAGTCTGCTTAATAAGCTTCTTTACAGGATAAGTGTACCTGTTTTTATTGCATTAATTTATTATAACACATAGAGAATGCTGGGGTTTTATTCAGGTTTAGAAAATGCAGCTTCTTTACGTTAAAGATTATTTTACATTAGACTAATGATGATCATGTATGCCAAAGTCTAGTTTAGCTGTTTCATTTCCATCTCTGAATTTTCTTTGAAGCATTCTTCACATCAGAATGCAGATAAGTTGCATTTCATATATTCAGGCTACATAAAAAGAGCAATCTTTTTTTAATGATTGCCGGTAGCAATTCATTGCAAGTGGTTCCAAGGAAAAAAATGAAAGAGTGACTGTATGTAATCTATCTACAGTAAACTGCAGCTGCAGGGGTGTTAGATACACATTCATGACCCTTAGCATACTAAATCTTTTTGATACACATACTAAAATGACATTTAGGGCAATATCTGATACCCAGAATTACACTGGGTAAAATGTAAGGGTGGGACAAGTTCTGTTTGTTTTTCTCAGGGTTTAATTCCTAGCCAAAGCACATGGATCACATCAAAAAGGTGCTGTTTTACTGTATAGCCTATCAAATATTTATCAAATGCAACTGTGTATCATTGCATATATCTTCTATATCACATCAGTATCCTCCAACAAAATAATAATGTCAGTCACTGCCTGTTTCCAGGAAACTTTGCACCGACAATCCCCTGTAACCCGTTATTGGCAGCAGCTCCTTTCCTCTCAGTTTCCAGCTGTCCAGCGGGGTATGCCAAGTCACAGCAGGACCTTGGGAGTGTTTGTATTCAACTGTGGCACTGAGCTTTATGGAGATTTGCCTTGTATATTGTGCACTTGCAGACAAGCGGGATTTCCAGGACCCAGCGGGGGCTCCCCGGTGTTTATGCTGAGGTGGTTTGCTGCTTGGCAAATTGCTTTGGGCCAGAGACGTGTGACAGAAGAAAATGTATTGCATTAGCTTTTCTATCAATAACATCTTAACACTGACTTATAACACAATTGCTTTCATGCTGATCCAGCCTCCTAATTTTAATTTTAGGACTGATTGAATTTTGCAATCAGGCATCTTTGGCTATACTGGAAAGAAAAGCCTTTTCTTCCTTCCTTGGAAATAATACACCATTGAAAACATAAGCAACAAAAATACAAACAACTTCTACCACTCTAATGTGTCTCTTCTAATACATATTTACACAAGTTTTGAAAATGTTCAATTTTTGATATATACATTATAATAATTTTAAGAAGATTTAAAATAATTTATTCTTTTGCTGATACTCAGCTGTACATACTGGAGTACCATTTTGCAGAACTGCTTGAGTCTTAATAGATTTGTAAGGGATCCAAAAAAGGAGGGTACTGAATTCTCAGCAGACAGAAATGCTAATATGTACTTTTGTGTGGGTTTTCACTCAGTCATTTACATTTGTTACTCACCTATTATGGGCTGATCCTGATCTTGTTTATGCTCGTGACACTTCTGAAATTTGAGATCAAGAGACTCTCCCAATTGAACCAAGACTTATATTGGTGTAAGATGTGAACCTGCAGATCTTTAGGGATAATTTCAGATTAAAGCGATCAATAGTTCCAGTTTAATGTTAGTCAGAAAAATAATTTAGGAAGCATTTTATAACTTTAAGTGAAATTTTCAAGCCTAGTACAAGACAAAAATATTTAGATACTTCAAAATTTGGCAGGAAAAAAATACTAAGTATGTGCCAAACAGAAACATGAGGCACATCTTGAGGCTCTGTCAATTTGGAACCTTGGAACTCCTCAGATAAAGCTGCTTTCTCATAAGTTTGGCTACCCAATTGTCTGACTTTAAAGTCCTTTCACACAAAACATTCACACAGCTTGTAAGGGGAGCTGCACACAACAGTGGTGGTAGAATATATGTTTCTATACTAGATTATAGTCGTATACCAAATCTAATAGCAATACAGCACTTTTCATGCATTGAGGTAGGAAATAACAGCAACCCAGTGATCACTGAGTAAAAGAATGGAAATATTTATAATACAATACCTGGCACCCTACACTTCCTCACTAAAAACAATTGGGTTTTGTGCCCAGGTCGTCCATACTGTTGTTCCTGCATCTCCTTTTTAAGTGACTTGGTAGCGCTGATGTAAATGCCATCGGTGTATGAAGAGTAGCACATAGGAGAGCCGGGCTCGAGGATTCCTGTCGGCATAATTACCAATTGTGACTACTTGGTGCAGCATGGCACAGGAAAACAGAATTTTGTCAAGACAAATTTCTCTATCTAGCCCAGGCACACTCAACGCTATAGGTATTATTGTCATCCCAGTTATAAAATCGCGGGCGCTTTGCGATCGCTGGAAGGAAGGCAGAATTACGCCTTTTTCTGCGTTCCCCAGCAGCTGTGGCACACGGAGCTGGCACTGGGAGCTCAGGAGCGGGCACAGGAGGCACCGGGAGCGCGACCGTGTGAGGGGCAGCCCGGCCGGGATGGCGCCCCACAGGGATCGCGGCCGGACAGGATCGCACCCCACACGGATCGCGGCCGGCAGCGTCGCAGCCGGAAAGGATCGCGGCCGGACAGGATCGCAGCCCACAGGATCGCGCCCCCCCGGGATGGCGCCCGGCCGCGGCCCTGGGCCGCCCTTGCACTCGGTCGCCGACAGGGGGCGCCGGCGCACCGCGTTAGGCCCGGCGCCGAGGGCCGCGGGGCTGAGGGGCCGCCGGGCCGGGCCGGGTCCGCCCGCTCCCTCTCCCGCTGCAGCCACGACCGGGCCGGCGGTGACGGGCTGGGGGTGCTGAGCAGCCGCAGGTGGCGGCGCCACGTTCTGTTTGCATCGGGCGGAAAGGAGCGCGATGCCGAACCGCCGGGTTTTGGCTTTTTCCGTGAAAAGGGCGAGAGCGGCCGCCGGGGCGGAGGGCTGGGATGCGGTGCGCACCCAAAGTTCGGGAAAATAAAGCATTCGGGACACAGACCGAGGCAGGACAGCGGCCGGCGGTCCCCGTGGGGTTCGCATCACCCAGGGAGCCCTGGCGCTCTGCGGCGCCTTGGAGCGGACAGCAGAAGCCGGAGCAGCCCGGCTCGAACAGGCAGACCAGCGCCTGCTACTATAGAACCACACATTCACGGAAGGGCTTTTTAAAAGATACGCAGAGTTTGAATTCTGTCTCTTCCCCTCAGCCCCCCTTTCTTTTTTCTAAATGTAATTATTCCGGAAGACAACTGTCCGGGAAACTCACAGCTTTTTCCAACTGGAGTAGAGCTCTATAGCCTGTGACAATGCACAGTGGTTGATGAGTTAGTTCTAGAGGCTTCTGAATTTTAATGATGTTGGAGATGATATTGTGTGTCCTTCAGCTTGTTAGAGTGACACTAGCACTCCATAAATCATAATACCTGTGTATTGTAAAATCAATACAAAAGTGCTATCTCAGCGCTAAACCTTAATAAGTTTTTCAGTGCTCTAGCAGCCTAAACTTTGCTGTAATGCCATTGGACCTGCGGGTTGGGATCAGAGCATGCTTAATTTGTTTTGTAATAGAGACTTTTCTTTAATGAAGGACCGATTAGTAAAGCTTTGGTTGCCACTCTAGTGATCAGTTGGCAGAACAACCTCTGCAATTAAACTCGTGTATCTCTGTCCTGAAGCAAAAAAGCAGGCTTAAACAGTCAATAAATGTTAATCCAGTCAGAACCTGTCTGTGCCTTTGAAGGCTACCCATGAGGGGTTTTTCAAATCACTTTTTTTTTTATCATTTTAAATATGGAGGTCCCTATAGAGCTGATACGTAGCATACAAGGCCTCCCACTGCTCTGTAATAAGATCTGGCATACTAACAGCTTTCTGTACAGATCTGTCATCGTTAGGTTTGTTTGTCCCTCCCCATTCCAGAGTAACTATCTGTATAGTTACTGGTTATGAAAAAAAGCATTTTGCCTTTCTCACATATGAGAGTAAAAAGGCTGCTTCAAAAATCTTTATGTAAAAACATCACTTTCGATGCACATGATTTTTATAATTTACAAGTATTTCCCTCAAACTTTTTCCATTATTATTTGTTTCTTTGTGGTATGACACTGAAGGGAGGCAGTTTAGGTTTATGCATAAACTGCAAAGCATACATGGCAAGTATGGAACTGCCAAACTGTCCTTGAAACAAGCACAAAGAGAAGTTGAACCTTATTTAGATTGCTGTTGCTCTCTAGGATATGCTTCTCATGAAACACTGCCAGATTCTCATCCAACTGCTTTCCAGTCTTGTCTGCTTGCTTTCTCTGCCTATGAGCAGGGTAACAAAAGCAAGCTGATAACTAAAACAGTGGGAGCTAGCAGAAAGTTGTCAGATAGAGTTGGGGAGGGCAACTCTTCCGGAGTGAAAGAAAGAAGCAATTCCCAGTCTTTCTCTTTGGGGAAACAGTCTTTGCTATGAACTTAATTTTCTTCCATATCCCAGCCTATTTTTCTATCTACTCCTTTAGCTGCACAATGTACATAGAACATTAACATACATGGGAGAGTGTGTTAAATTTAGCCTAATCATAACTGGCATCTCCCTTATGTTGTTTTGTAGGATTTAGCTTTTGTTTTTCATTGTGAGACTGAGAGCTTCACAAAAAAAGATGAAGAGATTTTTATGAATCATTGGATTGGAGAGAAGAATTTCCTGCTGGAGAGACAGGGCGAAAAGAAGGGTATCAGTCTCTTTTTACACAGGACCAAATTCATCACTAGCACAGCATTCTGATTTCCCTGGAAGTCACTGTTCCCTGCCAGCATGACCTGGGAGTGTTTGGAGAACACAGAAGGGAAACTTGTGATGGCCCTCTGGGCAATGCAACCAGTACAGTGCAATCATGCAGGGTTTCAGCAAAGGCAGTAAGTGCCAATACTGTGATGGGATGTTCACTGCTCTTTCCTGTTGGCTGCCACAAGGGTACAAACCACCAAGCTGGCTTTAGTTTAAGGAAGGAAGCCAAGGAAATAATAGCTAAGTGTAGTACTGTAGACATTATTATTAACTACAGTCATATTACTTACAAATATAGACATATAATCTCCATATAATTTTTAAAATTAATTTTTAAATTTAGACTTTTATAAAGATCATTATGAATTTTTTTTAAAACACAAAAATATATATTTGAAAATTACCACTCACCCTTCCTGTTTTTTCAACCCCTGCCATGGTGCAAACCAGTCTCAGGCAGTTACTGAGGTCATAATGTAACCACTCAGTATATATAAGGTTGGTGAGGTTCAGCCTGAGGTACACATTTATTGCCATCATTTGCTGTATTTCCCTTTTGTGATTCCATCTTCAGTTTTGATTGTTTAATTCAGACTAGTTAATGGTACAGGTACTTTCCCTGACTTGCCTCTTACTCCACCTCTGATTTCAGTCCTCTGTACATATTTCTTTAAGCAGATGAAATTATGCAGGATCTAGCCAGACTTTTGTGTTCCTTCACCCTCCTGCGTTCTCAGCAGTCACTGGCAGCAGCCCTTGGATTCCTGTTCAGTTGGGTTGTATGCAATGTTGCACAAACCATAGAGGAGATTCTTTCAGAAGTACAGAAATCAAAACAACTGGGCAAAAGGAAGCCAGACAGCACCTTTCAAAAAAAATAATACAAGCAATACAAACAGAGGGATTCCAAACAGGCAAAGGATGTCTTTAAATAATTGGGAATTGCTTATTCAGCACATGAAAGTATAGAGGCCATGGATATTGATGGCCTGAAAGTCCAACTGATCCATGAAAGATTATCTTATTATTTTCCTCTGCTATAATACATTAATTTTTGCATGTATTTTTTTTTCCTAGTGGGATATGTTAAATAAAGTTCTTACATGTTTTTGGCTGCATTTGGCTCATCATGTAGTTTAGTCAGCACATCCCCAAGTTTAAGAAAGCAGGACTTGAGCCAGATGGTTGTTGAGTACTCCCAGAAGGGAATCAAAGGAAGCAAACACCTCTTAAGCAAAACTGTATGTGAGATACTTATTATCACAGAAAACCTACTAAAGGATGAAGAAATGCAGCACTTAGAGAGGATGCTCACAATGTCTAACAAGACAGGGAAAAGTGAGCATGAGGATGGACAGAGATTGGCTGTGGCCTTGGGGTTGGCCCATGGCTATGTATAAAATCCCTCTAGGTCTTCTCCAATACATCTGCACACCTAGCCCTGCAGTCTGTTTAAGTATTAACTTAAACAGTTGCAAGAAAACAAAGCTCAGATGAGCAGAACTGATGTTGATTTCTTAGCTTGGGTCAGTGAAACTGGCTTCTGACAATGTGGTCACAAAGCTGACTGAGCAGGGTCACTGGAAAGCAGCAAAATTAGGGAGCCATGCATACCCTCTTCATACAAAAAATTCAGTTTATTTGGTGTTACTGGTTACTCAGCCAGCATGCTCTGGAGACCTAGAGGTGTTTGTGTGAAGGTGAGTTTCCTATATAAGCTGTAACTGGGGTGGGGAGGTGAAGTGGGACACTAAGTACTAGGTTTTGTTTACTTTCCACTGGGTACTAGTGCTTGCTGAATGAAATCTCCATGGTCACAGCCTGATCATGATCATTTTTGCAATGGGAGAATAAATCAGAACATTTAAACCAGTCCACAAGGTGACAAATGGTGCCTGAAGAAGCACAGGCATATCTTCTACATCTGCTTCACGTGCTTTTCCACTTGCACACTCTTGGCTTGCCCACAGGTGTAGGTCAGGTCAGAGTTACAACAGCTGCTCTGAGTGGGTGCCCCCTCAGCAGCTGGAAGGAGCAAAGGAGTAAAGCAGAAATTTAGAGCAATTTTCCTGTGAGCCACAGTGATCTGGGCAGCTTCTCTAATTCTGAGACAACTCAAAGACTCTTCCAGAAATTTAGGAGTCTCTCTGTTATTTCAGTGGACTCCCAGGGTCAACTGCGAGCAGCTGCAGGAGGTGAAACTTTAAGCAGACTACAGCCTTATAAAATTTCAGCAGACACATACTTGAAAGCCTAATGATCAGTTTAGGTTGGCTTAATTGGGTTTATGTGTTCAAGGATATCCTGGCAGCTACTCGGGGAGAAAATTAAAGCTGGAACAAAATTTTGTTGATCTAATGGAGAACCTGAGCCTATGTCTGCAAGAGAGGCAGCTCTTAGCTGACTCCGTGTAGTTGGGGAGATGGGCTGAGCCCAAATATTTCACTGTTCACCAGCCATAAACTCTGTTTTGGGGGAGTGACAAAGCTCTGGGCTTAGGAACTGGGTGAGTTGGCTCAGTGCTGCTTACTCACTCACTTTCTCTCCCTTTCAAGTCTCATCCACCCATGGCAAAAATGAGTCTATGATGAATAGACTTTTGAATTGGCTTATAATTGGTTATTCTACTCTATAATATTAATTTTCATCTTCAACTGTTCATTGATCGAGGAATACTGGATGTGGATTGTTAGTTTTCCTCGTGACACTTATATTGAAGAATGATTTGGAGAGCATGTTACTGCATATTGATGACATTCACCATCTCTTATGTGTTTTTAGAGTCTTTTTCTTTGCTTATTTGGAAGAAGCAAATTTAGCTTCCAAGGCTTGCATATTTTTACCTATTTTTTTAACTTATTTTACCTATTAACCATCAACTATTATTAACTTTTTAAAATGCTGAAGAAAAATAACAAAACATCCAACTCTATTAAGAAACTCCCCTGAAAAAAACAATTAGTCAGTTTTGCTTGTCTTACCAGCCTTTCTGATTTTCTTTCACATTCTTCCACTTCTCTGTCCATCCTGCAGCGTTTCCAGGTGAATGGTAGTTACGTGACTTCTTGGGCATTCTTACAGACCCCAGTGATGCTGAAACAGAAACATTTACAGTCAAGATTATTTATGCTAGTCAGGTCACTGCAAAATGTGTGAATATAACGAGTTATGTGGACACTTATGAACTAATAATGCATCGAGATAATCCATAATACAGAAATTCAACAAACAGCAGTGTGCCACCCACAGCTGGAGGAGATGACTCAGTTTGATCTCTGGGAAAGGCTGGCATTGTCACTGCTACATGCAGAGGGGAGAAGGGCACTGATGGCTGCTCCACATGAGCATTTAGTGGCCTGGACAGTGCTGCAGCTCAGGGGACACAGATCTTCCCTTTGGCACAGCTGTTCCAAGGGCTCCAAGGACTGTGTGCCCTCACATGAGCTACTCTCACGTGGAATTTTTCTATCAAAGCCACTTGGTGGTTTTCATGCAGTCAATCACACCCTGTGAAATAAGTTCATCAAGCAAGTGCAATAACCTGCGTTCAAACTTCCCTTGATGATTTAATTTCAAACTAAAAAGCATCACAAGTCTGTACCCTTTGAACCTCAAACTTCCATGCTCTTAACAACTTGCTGAAAGAACCCGCCAAATAATGTAACTTTGCTTATTTAAAATGTTGTTTATTTTATCATTGTCTTCCAAGAAGGGGCAAAATTAATTTTAATTAAGATTTGTATTTAGGAAACAATCAACAAACCACACACATAACCACATGCACAGCTTGATTTGCTGCTGGGGTGAACCACAGTATGCCAAGCTTCAGCCTGAAGCTAATTTTTTACAGCCAAGTTATAAAGCCCTGAAAAGGGGGTTTTATTGTGGAAATGCTGGCAGAACCATAGTGGTGCTACTGGCTGCCTCTCTAATTAGTTTAAAGAATGGAAAGTTGTATTTTGCAATATGTGGTAAGCCCTCTTTTCCTGATGTTGCTGGTTATGCTGAAACTACAGGATTAATTTGATGCTATTACAAGATTGAGAAGATGAGTTTTTTGCTGTCATGAGAGGTACTTTCAGGCAGCAAACTGGATTTGTACTTTCAATTATATAAATATTAAATGGTGCAATTTTGATTTGGTTTTGGTGACAGTAGCGGATCCCTGCTGTGTTCGCTCTACTTTGAAGATGATGTGGAGTCCACATGGTGTTTCTTGCATGTTTTCCAGAGACTACTTTTAAATTCCTTCAATAAAAGTTACTTTTATTCCTGTTTAAGTGTTTTGTGGTAATGTTTACAGACAAACATCCTGCCAGCAGACTAAAGTAAATAAAAGACGGGACACCAGTAACATAAAACACATCATTTTACTACTGTTCTCCCACCACCTGCACTCTATCTTGAGTTCCCCATTTGTAATTATGCCTACCTGCACTGGCTTCCAGTGATTTCAACTTTTTCAGAGTACAGGGAAGGCAGCAGATGCCATTTACCCTGGCACTTTCATTGTCTACTGCAGGGTTGCTGTAGTATCACTGGAGTCAAGCAACTTCTGTAATTTACCATCTCTTCAGCAATAAGCAGTTATTTTTAACTAAGACTCTGTGGCTGGGCATCTTATTGCAGTTCTCACTAGCTCTTGCTAAAAAGTCCCCACCTTGTACATCAGCTGCCCATGACCAGTACAACAGGAGCATTCCTTCTTCCAAAGGTAGGGCAAACATAAGGGAAATGAATAGCTGCAATTATAACATAACATAACAGTCTCATGACATATCAAGCATGTCTTAAAAACCTGCATAATTACACAAAAATGAGTTGACCCACTGATTTAAATGAGACACCTACGTGATTAAGTGCTGTGCTATACTTTCATTTTCCTAATTTGTTTGCTTGGGATTTTTTCTTTTCCTAATACAGTACCCACAGTGTCTGGAAAATGGTACTCACAGTTGTTATATAATTGCTGTTTCTGCTATTGTTAGTGTGCTGGGGCTGGGCACAGACCTATGCATCCAGGGAGGGCTGTAGTGAGGGCCAAGAAATTAATGTATATTTGTTTAAAAAAACCTGCTATTCCTTCAAAAGCCTACAAATCCCCATTAGTTATTATACTGTCAAGAAAAAGTGTTTTATTCACACCTGAAAACAAGCCACTGCAGTCCCTCTCTCTTTTTTGGATAAAAATGTGACTTCCAAACAATATCTCCTGTTGTAGTTAACATTATAGCATTTGGCACTACAAGGATTAATTGAGAGACAATAGGAAATTAATCAGTTCTCTTTCTTCCAGTCCCTGCTTTCTACTCCCATCCATTTGCAAGGAGTGCCTATGTCTGGCACTTGACAGTACCTGCAAAGACTTTGACACTGAATTTAGTATGTCTGCTGAGATTACACTAAAGGGAACAGTGGGTAATTTTCTAAGTGCTAATCCTTAAAGCAGAAATTTGTGCCTGTTCAGCAAAGCAAAGTCTCCATTTCCTTTCTTCTTTGTATTTTATTTGCTGCCACCTAGGTGGGAGGCAGCCTCTCAGGAGCGATCTGATGGGCTGGTGCATCACAATTTGACTCAACCAGATCTGACCCAAGAAGCAGCGCTCAGAATTAGATCACAGTCTCTGCATGCATTAGGATCTGCAACCTACAGTAGCTCTGCTAGTCTGCTGAGCAACCAGACTGGCTCTGATTGAAATTACCATTTTGATGCTCCGACCTTCAAATCTCTTAATAAAGCAGAAAACAACTTGTCCGCTTGTCCTTCTGGCTCTGGGGAGGCAGAGTGGCACCAGCTGAGTGAGCCAATACCAAATTTAACTTAATGCATGCTCCCAAATAGAGCACCAAGGCAAAAGGGAAAAAACAATTGAAGAGGCTGATCCTCATTTACAGCAGGGGCTGCTCCCACTGTCACACGCAGAAGGTCGACAGGGGTCCTGCCGGTGCTTTGCTAAATGGGCAGTAACAAACACCTCCTGCTTCAGCACCTGGGCACGTTTTAAAATCCACCACCAATCCCACACTGCAACATTCACTCCAAATACTTTGTACTTACATAACCACATGCAGATGTCTGGCCACTCTGGAGCTGTGAGCTCCTCTTCACAGCTCAGAGGAGAAGGAATGGAAATGGGGAGTTTCTTCAAAGGTGGTGATTGCAGCAATGGGGAATAATTTCTGTGCTAATCTGAAGGTCACATAAAAGGTACACAGAATCAGTGATACCCACTTCTAGGGCAGGTGTACCCCATGGAGCCTGAAGAAAAAGACAACCTCATCTCTGAAAAATTAATTTTTCCTTCAAGTGCTTTGTTGCCATTTGATGTTCAGTAGTAGGTAACAGCCTAGTAGTCTGGTATAAGCCAGAGAGGATTCAGTGAAATAAACCAGATTATTCTACATGTGTTTGCATTGTTTGCATTTCCAGAATCAATACAGGAAAATACCAAGACAACAGCTGTCAAGGACTGTAGATTGCAAGATTCCTTTTCAGCCAAGAGATATAAAAAGAATTATGTTGTACTCTATGCAAAAATCACTGAAACACGCTACACCCATTTCCCTGCCAGGCATGCTCACAAAAATAAATAATCTTTCTGCATTAAACTACTCATCCTGAAATTCAAAGAATAAGTTGTAAAACAAAAAAAAAATTAAAAAAAATCAAACCAAAAATTTGGAGAAATAGTAAAAGCAAATTGAGAAGACTGGTAGAAAATAAAGATTAAATGCCTAGGTATGCAAGAAAAGATTTTACATTGCAGTACCCATGAAGCTGATAACTGGATCTCATTTATTAAACATTGTCATTATTAAAACTAAAATATATTGATATTTTTCATGAGAATCTACAAGTACTTTTATTGCTTTGTAAAATACTATTGAATTTTACTCTATAAATCTAATCTGTGTATAGATTTTAAGGGTGTTCACTTACACATACTTACAAGCATGCATAATTAATTTTGAAATGCGCCTTTTGGTGTTCTTTTAATAAAATCCAAATCTCATGCATTGCAGCTGACCTAGCTTTTTAATATAAAAATTTGTAAATTGCAACTTCGGGTATCTAAATAACATTGGTCTGGAAATTTTGTTGGAATACAACTTGATTTTATACTTTCAGCAATTCCTGGCCTCAGCCTTGGGGAAATATGCTATGCACCCCTTCTAATGCTATTTACTCTTTCAGATGAAAATGGTAGGAATAATAATTAGTATTTTTACTATAGTACATTGTCAAAGTGGATGAAAAGGGCAATTAAGTAAGCACTGAAAAATTGCCTGAAACTTGTATCAGGTTCCAAAGAGTTTGATTAGCTGTTAAGAGAGGATCTGGTTTGCGCAAACCACAATTTTAGGGAGGCAGATTCATATGGAATAGACATGGAGTACTACTCAATGCTGCCTTTACTGAGCAATATGATAACCTAGTTCTTTGTTAATCAACAGGCAAAGAACAACAGGCAAAATATGCTTCAATAAGCAGAAAATTCATTACCCAAAATTAATTACTCAAAAATGGGTAGGAAGAAGAAAATACTTAGTACTATGCTTTCCTTCTGTTCCTTTTGAAAAATTTTAATGACATGTTCCAAATGTCTAAAACATTTATGAAAAACATGTGAAGCTAAAATCTGTATCCTCGTCTTTTAGGGCTCTTTAACAGACCTTCAGAGAAGTCCCAGAGATGTTAGCCAACCCATTAAGGGTAATGAATCTTGGCATGAAAGAACAGCAGAGCAGCAGCTAGACATGATGCAGCCTATACCATAAATTATCTCAAATACAAACCAAATTCCCCTTGTTTATCATGTATATAAAGCACCAGCATTCAAGATTCCCTCCAGAAGTGCTGGACTGTATGTAATATTACTCACAGCATAACAAGGTCTAGTTCTGTCATTGCAATTGCTTCTTTCCTCAGATGATAAACTACAGACATGCAGCAATAGGAAGGCTATCCAGAGAAATAAAAATATCAACAGGTTTAACAAAAGTCTGGGGCAACTGTGTGAAGAGGTGAATAAATGTCACTGTCAATGTCTTTGAAGTATTTGATTAAGTTACCATCACTGACAAAATTTCTTTGTTGGTGCAGCCTAGTGCAGGCCTGTGGACCTCAGTACTGAAAATGGGTTGATTAGGAGTAACTCACGATCAGAATATAGCAGAGAATGTGCAAACCCCACCATTCTGCATGGAAATACATATATATCATAAACAGTGCCCCTTAGTGCCAAAATTTACCTGCCTCTGCTACCTCTGAGGAGGAATTCTCACTTGTGTGTCTGGGACATTGCTAAATCAATGAAAATAGCCCATTTTACCACAGCCCTATCTGCTGCAGCTATGGAGACATCATCCCACCAAAGGTCTAAGGGATGATCAAAATCTTAGGAACCAGAATACAAGTCTGGAAGTCATAAAGGATTAGAAGCAGAGAGGTTGCTGAACAAGGAGCTCTTGCCTTGGGTCCCACAGACACATATTCTTAGGCAGGGAATGCTGACATGATGCTCTGCCAGAAGTTAAGCTGGGGTTTGTAAATGAATTTACTTAGAAATGCAGTGGAAACCTCATCCTGTGCATGTTGCATTTGCACATCAAATAATGCTGGTTTGCTGGGTCTTTCTGGTTGTATTCCAGCAGTCCAGATCTCCCTGCCTTTTTTATAGTTTAACTGGCAAACTGTAGGTGAGGTGATTTCGCCTAAATACCTGAGATACAAGGTTATGCAATCAAAATTGGATGCTTTTCCCAAGGAATGAGGTAAAACCAATGTTGTTTGAGAAATGTATGACCCTGTAATTATAACATTTCCTGTGCTGGGGTTCTCAGAGTTTTACACTTAGAAACCACATTACAATTTCACTAACTGAAAAGCCAGCCAGAGACTCTGGATGTGAAACTGAGCACCGAGGTAGATGGCCCAGTTCCACAGCTCAAGGAAAATGGAAGCATTTCTCTATCAGATCGCTTGAGAGAGAAGATGGTAATTAATTGAAAATCCTTGGAGGTTTGCAATATTGGAAACAATTCCCAGAGAGGAAGGTATCAGTACATAATCACAAAAAAGCTGCTGACAGGTATGGGCTGTATATCAATGATTTCTGCAACAATTATCTGGCATTAGTACAATATAGTGTGGAAATTTGTGTTTTTCCTACAAACAAATACAGTATACACTTATTGTTTATATGTAAAGAAAATCCATCTCCTCATATCCATCACCTGTTTACACACACATATAAATGACATCCTGTTATAAACTTAATTGCAGTCAAATTTGAGCATCTGCAACATCTTTTTTATATTTCTTGAAAAGAGGTTTTTTGTATAATTATTGCCACCCCTTAAAAATTATCTCACAGAACAACAATGCACAAAGCAGATGCAGCCAATAAGAACATGAAAAAATTTAAATAAGACTCATGCTACTTGGGAATTTGTTATCTCTTGTAGCTGAAAGATTCCATTAGAATTTGTGTATAAACCATGTTAGTTTTCTGTGGCAGGTTTTGTACATAACAGCAAGTTTCTTTTTAGTTCAGGGCAAAAATTCATGTTTGGAGCAGTTGCCCCAGCAGGAGGATAAAAGATGATGGCCGGTAATTACATCAGGTTTGCACAGGTTGAGCAGATGTTCTTGCAGATAGATTTTGGCTGCATTTATAGAACATCACTAGTGAATCTCAGGATAGCATTGGAGGAAAGCTGCCACAAGTAGATGGAGATTTCTGCTTCTAATAAAAAGATTTTGAACAAAAGAAATAAATTAGAATAAGAAAGAAATGAAAAGTGTATGAGATAACCTACCTCACAAACTGGTTTTTGGGTTTTTTAAGAGTTAGACTTGACACCAAGTCACGTGAGTATAGCCCAGTCAGTCAGACCTTGTCTTAATATGCTGTACATGGTACCAGTTCTCAATGTCCAGAGGGATCACAATACTCTGCATAGGTCCAGCATCAGAGAAATGGGGGCAGATTCAGGGCTGGGGGACGTGGGAGCAGGCAAGAAATAGAAAGCTAAGAATACCCCTTACCTGCCTTAGACTGACAGCAGTTTGAAGAAAACTGGACAGCAACCAAAAAGTCAACACAAAAGTTGTTAGAAAGAGAACTCAGCTCAATTTCCATGTCTGAGTTTGTAGTGGTAGAAGCAATACAGTGGGGAAAAGGATTCTACTTACATCTTTGTAGGCAATTCCAAATGCTTAAAAATATTAACTAGCTATAAACCATCATTATTAATCACTGGGATGGAGAAACATGATTTCCTTCACTGTATATTTGGAAAATGAGCTGCTTGAGCACACACAGCAACTTGGCTGCAAAAACATAATTGTAGCTCCAAATCTCCTACTCTCAACCCTATGCTCAGTCTGTAGATAGATTTCTGAACAGGCCCTTTTATAGGTGTTAACTGCAATATTAAAGGCAGAATGGTGAAAATACATCACAGTCTGAGAAATTCTCAGTACTTCTACCAAAACAAGCTTCTGAAGACTGAACACATTTTTAAATTTAATGTAACTTTCTACATTTTTTAATGCCCTGAATAATGGAAATATAATATCATAACTGGAGCTGGGCTCCTGATTTGACTGTACTGCAGGTGGCCAGAATGTCTGTTAATGGAAAGATTTATTGACAAGAAGTGTTTTAAAACCAGGGCATTTACAATTAGATTAGAACCATTCCCCTTCATTCTACCTATCCTCAGGAACGCTGACTTTCAAAATCCCCTCTTTATTGTGTTGGGTGAACAATGCTAAAATAAGCTGCAAGCCTGTCCTTACTGGCAGGTGCCAGCTTGCAGAATCAGATTTGTGAGCTCCACTCGCTGTATCCCAAACAGGGCATCAGACCCTGCAAGGAGTGTCAGATGGAGGTTCCTGTGCAACACCAAGGGTGCTGGGAGTAACAAAAAAGACTGTGTGGTTGCCTTATGATTTGCTTTTAGCTCTAAGTTCCAAGAGGAAAAATTACAATAAATTCAGCAGATTTCTTAAGGCATTTAGGGCTAATACACACCTCAACTACAGCTAAAGTTGTTCTTTATTATACTCACTCCAGAACTGGATTTTGCTGCAGTTCTTCAAGGTGAAGAACTCATGACTGTGTTATTGTCATGAGAAAGATCTGAATAAAAAGATTCCTAAAGTTGCTAGAAGAGAAAGTATCCAGCACAGGGAGGGACAAACCAGCAAGTGCCTACATATTGAAACCTTGAATTTTAAAAAGTAAATTAAAAATAACCTGAAAACATCTCTCTCAAATAATCCTCTTTTATTCCTTTCTCCCAGTTTTGAATTGAACTAGACAACAGAATGGCAATGAGAAGGGTATGGCCTCAGGGTGCATGGTGGGACAGTGCTGATGAAGGGGCTCTTATTAGTATAGATTTCTAGAAGAAGAAAGCAAGCAGTCCCAGATCTGTAGTGTCACTGCTCACAACGTGTGCTTGCCCAAAAACCCAGGAGATGAGAGAAAGCCTTTTGTCTCAAATTTACACTTAGGTAACGAGCATATTTTTTTTCAAATGTGTTTGACTCCTTCACCTAAGGAATAATTTGGTTATTCTCAACAGTATGGTTTGCCTTTGCAGATGTAAAACAACTCACATGGCTATTACCTAATTCCACTGTGGTTTTTTCATGGTCTCTCGTCCACTGGCAAGGTGAGCTCATTCCGCCTTGCTTCCTTACAACCCTCTCCAAGTGCACTGGAGTGCAACTGGTTCAGTTTTCCTGGCAATCTGCAGTGTGAAAAAGAGGAAATGCAATTGAGGGGTACACTCCAGGTGTCATACAGAAAAGCACCCCAAGGATAGTGAGAGGATAAAGAGCCAAAAAGTGGAGGATAAAGGAAAAGTTGAAAATACCTTGCTTCAAAATGATGAAATGAGAATGCCTTGGTTACTATGCGATCCACATGGTGTGTTCTTCACCTGTTTTGAAGAAATGGTACTTGATTCACCATACCATCACCTATATTTGTAATACATCAAATGAAAAATATCACATATTAGAACATTGAGGTTTGCTGTTCAAGTGATTAACTGAGAATCATTTGTATGATTAAATGCTGGAAAATAATTTGACTTCACATGAACCTATAGCATAGTTCTCATTACACAGAAGTGCTGCATATTAGTTGAAGCAAATTAACATTCAAAGAGTTTCTGGAGTGGCTCCTAATCACAGGCTGTTAATTACTATCATTACATTCGAATGCTGAAGAGAGTAACCAAGGAATCAGTCTCATGATCTTGGTATTTGAAAGTGATCTTCACCAATAAAAGCACGTCAGACATACAGAAATTGCAAATTGCTGAATTTGCTGACGCAGTGGAAAATTCCGCTGACTATAAGTACCCATCTGGTGACAGATGCATTCTTGACACAGTTTCAGTGTTTGGACTTAGGAAATAATGAGTATCAATGTCCTAGCTAGGGAATATGCAAAGATGAAGGAGCCCTTTGTATCGTTAATTAAGGAAAGTAGTAGCAGAGCTCGTTCACAGATAAGCGACTGTACATAATAATCATGTATTTATGTGAGGAACTGTTATGCTGTATTACTATAGCAGCAATTAGGTTTTCACAAAGTAGTTTTATTAAAAGGCATACTTATGTAATAAATAAACAATTAATTTCCGTGGCAGATTAATTACACGCAGCTTAAGATGGTCACCATGCTAAGTGAAACCTATAGAGCAGATTCTTACAAAGGCAAACGTACAACTACATGCTTACAAGTGAATTTATTTTTCACTTGTAAATCAAAAGCTTACATGCATGAATTTCAAGATGGATGCCTCTGTAAAAAGCAGACCCATATGTGATTTTTGCATGAAAGAAAGACTCAAGCTGTACTCAAGGGACATGGAAGGCCAGCCTATAAACCCAAGCTAAGAGAGCAGAGGAATCTCTTGAACATGTCAGATGCTCCACTTAGAATTTGTAACCTGATGATGTGAGAGATCTTTCCTGTTTTCTTACCTTGGTCTTTAATTTACAATAAAAAAGAACAGGGAGAAGATAGCTCTATTTCCATCCATATGGCAGGGAACCATTAACGTGCTTTCCCTGATACAGAATAGACCTATAGAATTTGGAATTAATATATTGTTTCCATTATTTCTCACATTCTAAATTATATTCAAAACAGTGCAATGACATAGAAAAGGCAGATGCTGTAGTACATTAATATTTCATAAAAATATGGTTTAATACTTTTTCAGTTCATGAAGAATCAGTAAACAGACAGCTGCCTTCTTGAATACATTCATTATTGGAAGTTATTGTACTATAACACGACGAAATAATTCCTGATTCGTTGCTCGTTTACAAAATAATTTGTTGCAGATACTCTATATTCCTGTTGATGGCATGCTGCAAAAGCCAACAAGCTTTTCTGGACAGAAAAAAGGTTATGGCACTTCTGATAGCATGGTCACCTACAAACAACATATTGACGGTTTTGCATGCTATAAGTGTTTAGGAACTCAAAAACTCAGTTACATTTCAAAGGAATGCAATCTCTTTTTGGGTGTTATCAATAACCTTCATGGGAGGGGGTACACTGAGAATACCAGCTCAGAAAACTGCATGCCAAAGTGGCATATAAATTTAGCAAGTTCTCCTTCAAAGTAAATTAATGCTCTGAATTGTCCAGGCTATACTGATGGACAAATACAGATCAGGATACAAATCCTGCCTTTGAACGTGCAGATGAAGCTCCTGTTGTGTTCCATTTATTTTCTATAACTGATTTGAAATTTCTCTGAAGAGATAATTTTAAATTTTTCTTACTTTCCTGGCTACTAGGGAAACCCTCTTCTTTATCCACTAATGATGCTCCAGGAGTTAAGGGGAGCTAAGCTTAAAAGTTGAGACACCTAGATATTTTGAGGTGGTGGTGTTTTGGGTTTTGCTTTTGTTGGGGTCCCCTGCCCCTGCCCCCAGATTTGGAGCAATACAGAAACAGTAACCTTCAGGTTATCTCAGTGGAGACGGATCAAGTGATATCAGCATGATTTGACACTGCACCTGAAGAACCTGTGTATCTAGAAATTTAAATAGTTTTGGGCATCTGCATCTTTTTTCATAGTTCTAACTTCCTCTGGAACATAGAGAACTAGAGCTCAGCTTGGTACAAGCAAGTACAACCTAAGTAAAGCCCAGGTAACTTTGAGTCATGTCTAGTTTGGCTTGCAGAAATGACTCTGTATTATCAAAATAAACTTAATCTACAGAACAAATACAGACACATAAAAAATGTTTTATACACTGAGGATTATCTGTGACTACTTAGTTCCTCCTAAGGAAGTCTGAATTACTGTCCTTGGCAGGCTACCCATAGCAGTGGGATGACAATGTCAGTAGATCCATACAAAAGTTCTGAATTGCCAAATTCTTTGTGCTTACACCACAGCCACAGCAGTACTTTGAATAAATAATCAGGAAAATGCTTTGCAAAGTAATGTTCTTTTCCCCTTAGGCTCATTGGAGTAGTGCTTTTGAGGTCTACTAAGTCATTCTTAGAGATATTAAAAAATATTGATTGCATCATTGGACAAAAAAGGGTGTTTTTAAGCAACATTTTTTCAGTTCTTGGGCAGCTCTATCTGCCAAGGTTATGGATTTGCCTTTGTACACCACCATTGTGCTTCAAAGCAGAATTCAAAGATGTAGGTAAGTGTCTGAGGCATGAAGATATTACATAGCAAACCCTGTGCCTTTAGCATTTCATGGGAAAATAAAAGCAGCTTAAGTAGCCTCTGTCATCTTCTTTTTCCCTGTTGGAGAACTCCCACAAAGCCTCATCCTGAAAGGTATTGGAAAGAGAGAACTTACCATCTGCCAAGTCTCCTCCCAGTTTACAACATGGGTGGCTGTGAGAAGTCTCCAAATCCAGTGTGGAGTTCACTCTAGTGGAGCATCCTTACCCTTTCCTGCAGGATTTTCTGCAGCCACAAGGATTTGGACCACACAAGTTTGATAGGATTTTGTTGCTGCTGCTGCCGCCACCACCACCAATATTTTGTGGTAGTAAGATACAACAAAGTTCAGTTGTAAAATCACAAACATGGGAGAGGCTTAAAGCATTCCCAGAATCCCACTTCCCTGCACTGAGGCCACACTGCAGTTAGCTACAACAATGGCTAAACAGCTTCTGGTCACCACTGAGAATCCAGAGACTATGTAAAGACCTACAAGAGGCAGCAAAGACAAGCAAGCTCTCTTATCAGCAAGCTATATTCCCATCATGAGCAGTCAGAACTCTATCAGGTGATAAGGACTTTTAAAAATTGCAAAATATTGCAAGTCAGTGCTCTTGATCATTACCAAGACATGATTCTTTCTCTTTTAAAGGATTATTCTCCTGAGAAAAACTTATACACAGCCAATTCTACTTTTTCATTTTTCTACTAACTTAGAGGTGTTGTCCAGAAAAAGGTTTCATCAGGGACCCCAAGGAGAGCAGTTTGAGGACTGCAACACAGGCAGTCAGCCACAAACACAGACAGAATGCTTCAGTTAGCTCAGGGCACATCCTGAACGTTCAAATCAATGACAATTAAAGCAGATTATGAAAAAGCAATAGTGGATGGTTGGGTCTTTGTGTGATTAAAGTGAGCTGAAAGTGCACAGCCAGATCCTTCCCCCATGCTGATGGCTTAGAGATTACTGTGGCTCTGAGGAGCAGAGTCTCTCCTTTCCTGGAACCTTTGAACTGGTTCCTGATGGGAGATCCTGTAATGACTGGGAGCCAATTCTGTTATTGAGACTCTGCTCAGCAACTCAACTGCCCATGCTCACGCAAGACATATTACTGTAGCAACTCCTGTAAATTTTTTTTAGGATACTTTAGGTAAGTTTTCATATATCTTTGATTAGCCTGTTTGTAAATATGAACTTATAAGAATCCAAAGGCCACAAACATGGCCTGAAAGTATAAACTGGGTTAGGACAGATATCCTCCTGCATCTGTACTTCCTCTCTGACAGCTCTGGTTCTTTAGGAAACAAGTAAAAAATCTAAGATGTGTGCCGAGTAATTTCTCCTTAGCTATAGTAACCTAATTTCCAGTAACCAGATGTTTATGGGCTGGCTGTATTGAATGCTTTCTCAGGATCACTTTATTTAATTTTTACCAAATAGCTCAAGTATCTATGAATTTATCTAATAACTTTAAAAACTCATTAATAATTTTGGTGTTCAGGATATTCTGTGGCATGGTGTTCCTCAGGATCATTGCTATTCGTACTTGACAGGGCTCTGCCAATCCAAAGACTCTGATCCCTTGACTTGAAGCAATTTTTCTTCAAAGCTAAACACAACAATAAAGAGCAGTAACAGCCCTGGAGAATCTATCATATGAGAGCAGTGTGTTTAAGAGAGGTAGTTTCCTTAAAGAGGTAAAAATATCCAGGCAGTTTGCACAGTTTCCAGTGGAAGAATTATGTGTACACTTCAGGAAGCAAGAGAAGTGAGTTTCCACATTTATGAATGAACACAGCTGTGCAAAGCCAGGTATAAAAGCAAATAAACTTAAAGGTTCCCTGCTGCAACACAGCAAAATTAGTGAAGTGCTTTCAGCACAGAAATAATGAATGTGCTCCAGGCTTTTGGCTGCAGGGAGAATTCTGGTTCTGGAGATCTGCACAAACTGCAAAAGCTTGAAGAATATTACAGGGGAAAATGAATTGTAATTAACTAGAGATTATTTTAAAGCAAAAGAAGGTCAAAATAATTCCATAAGGATACTGAAAGAAAGCTTGAGGATGACAGGGTAGGTGACGTGAAGAGATTGCTACTATGAGACTCTAGAAATTATTTCACAATAAAATCAAATATTCAGCTGGATATATGAAGTCAACAGCATCTTTCTACACATAAACTTGGGAAACTAAAATCACAGAAATAACTTACAAATTAAATAGATACAGTGAGGACAGCATTATTGGTGTCTGTTCCAACCAATAACTACTCTCTGTTATCAATGATCAAATTATTTAGCAATGCAAATGGGGACATTAAGGGGCCAACTGGAGGGATGTTGCAATCCCTAACAACTGCATTATTTTACTCTGGTGCTCAGACTTGAATAACCACTGAGGCAAAAACTTATGTCTAGCCAATATCATATCAAAGAAGCATGGGCAATGCATTACAGATTAGGAACTGCAGTTGTGGAGAGTGTAGGTCAGTACAGAGCCACCAGCAGTTGGTGTCAGAACTCAGAAATCAAGGGGGAATACCTGAGCTCAAGTATACTGTTTTATTGAAGCGTACCTGACTGCCCTGGGCCAGTCCTCTACCAGCAAGGATTGGCCATCTACCACAGTTCTATCACAACAGGAAAACATGCCTGAGCGTGGAAACGAGAGGAAGACCTTTGTTGGTATAACAGAACCCATGTTCCCAAATTACCCAAACTTCAGAGCTAAGTGACAACAACACTGAACTGCAGTGGTAGCTGGAAATGGTGGTAGAGGAAAAGGCCAAAGCAGGGAACAAAGACAAATGCAAGTTTAGAAGATGCAGCAACAGTTTGTCAACACCTCTGTCAGCTCTTCAAGATGCATTTCTACATCTTCATAATGAGAAGCAACACCAGTGCATTGCATTTTCTCTGTGGTGGGCTCACTCTTGCTCCCCAAATACTTCAGTGCCCCTCATTCTGTCACTGGAAAGTTACCAATCTGTCAATCACAGCCCCTGATATCTCACCAGTAATTCTTCCTCTTGCTTTCCAAAAGCAATTGCTTCAGCCACAGCGCTCACAGCAAATCAATCTCTGCATCCTGCCTGATCACCAACTGCTGCCAGCACCTCCCAGCCCAGCTCCATCCATGCTGCCCTTCCACTCAGCAGCAACAGCTTTCAGGAGCTTTCTCTGCCAGTGCTGCTTTGCTCTTACAGGCTCTTGGATGGAGTTGAACAAAGCTCTTCAGTGCTACCCTGAAATCTTAGTAACACTCTTTCCCATCAGTGCCGTATAAAGATTACAAGGGAGAAACACAACCAATTTCAACTCCAGTGTGGAGTGTGACATTTCAAAGAAGTCTATGGCAGATATTTGTATGACAGATATCTCCCAGTTGTTCAAAAATCCCCTTTACTCTGGTGTAATTACAGAATTTTTATAGAATTTTTAGGAGCAATTCCATATAGTTTTTCTGCCTGCAGAGTGCAGCAAAACCCACACTGTCTGAATGCAAGTTGTGCTACTTCTTGCTCACCTCCATAGTCTGTGGTCACCTCAAACAGGAAAGGAAACTGGCTCACCTGATCCTGCCAGCTGTTTCCCCTTCATCTTAACTCATCCTTGAGAGCCAGTGTGCTAGGACAGGGCAGCCATGCACCTGCAAAGCACTGAGAATAACTTAGTCCAAAGGAGGGGTGCCAGTGGGCTTTGCAAAGATGGGCTTGGTAATTAGAGGGAGAACTCAAATCACAGAGACTGGAGAATACCTGCCCATAGCCTGGCACAGCAAAGTCCATACCTCACAGCTCCAGACCTTGCCCCATGACTTACCCAGGACATCAAAGCATTGCCTTTGTTTGCTTTCAGCTTTTCAACACAAGTACGTGACTAGGGTGACAGCAGCAGGAAACTCCAAGAGGGTTTTCCAGCTCCTTGTTAATCTTGATGCACATTTAGAGCAACAGTTCCACCACAGGTATGCAAAACCTAGAAAACGTACAACTAGCCACTTCAGGCCAACATAAATAGTACAAATTTGCAAGAGGGCATGTTGCATTTATCAGATTTACTTCAGCCTTTGAGTTTTCTGTATGACTTTTCCCCTTGTTTTCTCTTTGCCTCAGTAATTCCAATGAAGATGTGTGTGCATGTGCAGGGGATGCCACTTCAGTCATACTAGAGTTGGTAATGTTAAAAATGTTAAATAGCCCCTTCAAATTCCCAGAGATGTGTGTGGTGCCCCTCTGCTCTGGGAGCCAGGCCTTCAGCTCTGAGCAGCTAAATGCTTTCTGGTGGCAGCAGTATTTTTCCGTGGCTGCGTGCTGCTGAAGTGTTTATCTTTGCTCGACTTGCCTGGATATTGCAAAGCTACTTGAAATGATTCATGGGTCTGACAGATGTCTGGTACAGCTGGATGTGTCCTTGATTATCCCAAAAGTCTGGACAATGCTGTCATTCACCATTGCCCAAATTATCTCTGTATTGACTGCAGAAGCCTCTGTGACAGTACTGTAATGGCTAATTACCCAGGATACCTTTGATACTTACTTTATAGTGCTTTAGAAGAGTTTAAAAAAAATGAGTGAGACTGAGGGAGAGAAAAGGAAATAATTGTAGCCAAAACATACCAGTGAAAGTAATATTCTTATACATTCTAAACCGGTATATGCTTTACTCTACATGAGACTATACTGCATGGGCTATTTATATTCAGCCTGTCCTTTGAAAATGGTCAGATTTCCAGCAAAATAGATACGGATAAAATGCACAGAATCCTGACAATGATAAGTCACGGACAATAGAAGGAGCTATTATCCAGGAGAGAATTGTATGTAAAACATTCTTGAAAAGATGATGATGAGCAGCCATTTGCCTGCTTTTATATGTTGCTGGAAAAATAACATTCTGCTTAGTAGATAACAAAGACTGTCATAGGTAGCAATGCTAAACATGTATATTGTTATCTTGTAAAGCTGCCTATAAGGAGGTATGAAAGTAAAGATCTCCTTTTCCCACGCTATCATTAGTGTGCTTTGAAAAAAAGCAGTTTCTGTGACGTTAAAGTAAATTTAAGAAAAAGGGTGAAAGCAGATAGAGTACAAAAATCTCATTTTAGTGAAGATGAGGTCTTAATGACAACTCATGTCAAACATAATACCAGATCTCTGGTTTTTAGGGCTGTCTCTCTCCTCAGCACAGGTCCTGGCTGTTAAAGCATCTGTAACCCTTTTCCCTCCATGTTTCAAACAATCCAGAAATTGCCCAAGATTCACCATGGTGAGGTTGTTCCCACAAAGTTAGTGATGAAATTCCCATTGGCTTTGGTGAAGGAAGAATTTACTTACCAGAACCAAACCTTCCAGTTCAGACTTATGTGCAACCTCTACTGAACTGGAAGGTGCCACTCCAGAGGCTTCTGTGGTGATGAGCCCATGATTCCGTCCAGAAACCAAATTAGAATTAGGTGACGCAATGGCATCTGCCTAATACTGCCTTAGTGACATCAATATAGAGAATATAAAAAGAAAGATCACACCTCTGATCACGTGTTTGCTCATCTTGCTTATTATTTATCTTTTTTACCTCAGAGTAAGCAATGTGTTTGTTAGAAAGTGTTGGATTATTGACAAAAACATTTGGATATCCCTTCAGATAAAAATAATAACTTTCTTTGTAACTCAGAAATAAACAGTCCAGCTAAATACTCTGAGAAAGGTGCCATTTCCCTGTTTTTCAGGCTATTCAAAGAGTTTTTGTTTTTTGCAGGTATATGTTATACAGAGTCAGTCACTAAAACATAACTGTTAAATAAAAAAATAACAAATAGAAGGTCAGCTGTTTAAAATGCAAGTATTACCCATTCATTTTATTTGGGTAGAATATAATGTGCTATTATTTTATATTTCTTACTATCACTGCATTATTTTTACAATTAGGGTTTTGTTACTGTTTTTTAAATTTTAATTTTTTTTTCTTTTTATGGCTGAAAACTTCCTTACCTTTCATTAACAGCAGAAGTGTGTATTTGTCAATCTTTTACAATATCTGCAAAAATTAAGAAATAAACACAGACAATCACAGGAAAATATTGTCAACCTCTTTGCATGTTTATGGCACTGCAAATGGAAAGAATACACATTAAATATTGAGCAAAACAGAAATGTTTTCTCAAGTCCCATTGCTCAAGCTTCTGGAGGCTGAGACTCAAGTGCATGCAGAAAAATTAGGTTTCTACTTCTTGCAGTGTGAGCTAAATCCTAACTGCTACAAAATCTTGCAAAACTTTGTTACAGGGCAGGACAAATTCTTGGTAGCACAGCCCCACTGAGAACATGCAGCAAGGTGTCAGCTAAGGACCTGCCCTGACAAGATATATTTGAAACTGCTAATTAGTATTAGAAAAGTTTGGCTAGAATAAAGCAGTCTAATCTAAATAATCACTTGTGCTGATTTCAGTTTTAATTTTGCAGCACCTCAGTACCTGGAAGGCATACATGGGGGCTGAATGTATAAATGAAAACTGCCAGAGAAATTACAGAAGAATTCAAGTACTTTGGTCTGCTGGAAATACAGATGCTTTCTCATGCAGTCCTTTTGAGCTGAGCAGAACAGAATAATTTCTGTTATTTACCTTTTCAGCTGCCTAAACAGGATTGTGTGATGCTGGGAATACAGAAAACCCCAAGGTTGTTTAACACCAGTTATATTTGGTGACAGGTTTTGCAGTGCGTTAGACTTCAGCCTTGGACTTCCCAATAGCTTTTGGTCACATTGCATGGTGCAATTACTTACTTACTTAATTTGGGGCCATACAAACTGTCTGAGACGAGTGTGTGTCTTGCAAGCTTTGTGATGTGGAAATGTAGAGGCCGTGCTTTTACTGGAAATTTCTGAAAAGATTTAAATTGCAAACAAATAAACCAACAAAAATCAAAGCATTCTTGTATTTTGCATTTTCATACAATTCACCAAGATCACTTACTGGTATGGCTGGGGCTGGATGGGTCAGCAGGAAAAGCTGGCACAAAGCAGTGCTCTGCCCATCCTCAGCCCTTAAACCCCTCTTGATGGTGGAATCAAGAGATTGCCACAGCAGGTACTGCCCCTTATGTTTCAGTACCTCTTTCTTTTGTTCTAAATTATTGACTTGTTAAAAGATATATTTTATGCAAATAAATATTAATATATTATATACATTAACATATATTATATGTTATATTATATCAATAAATATTTAAATTTTATATCAATATTCCATGCCTGTGCTACTGGGGATGAAGACTTGATAGACTCACCAACCAGGTTCCCAAGGAGTGCACATTCCCTGCTTTGACAGGAATCCTTGTACCAAGATTTTCAAGGGACCACAGAGTTTTATTTGTTGTACCTGCAGCGCTTCAGATGAGTCTTGGAGAGAAGGTCCATAGCACTTTCTAAGGAAGGCTGGGACTCCCATGCTAATCTCTCACTCTTTCTTCTTCCTAGTCACTTTTGAAAACCTAGAATTCAAGAAAAAGGAGTGTGTAACACAGATTTTAGGTGCTAGAATAGACTGTTAATTGTGAAACAGTGCAACCGTATTGATAGCTATTCAGCAGCTTTTCCACAGTCTCAATCATGAACAGGATCATTCTCACCACTCTCCCAGCTAGCTGTCAAAGCCATATTTCTCCTCCTCTTGTCCAATTGCAGGTAACAAAGCTAATTGTTTTACCACAGTAACTCAAGGCTGAGAATTGCACTCACATCACCTTTACTCCTAAAAGGAATTTCTACCAGTCTCCCTAACTGGGTTTGAGCCAGTCCATGCATTTATGCTCAGATCCAGATGGGACCTGAATTGGGACTATCCAATTCACAATTATGAAATGAGAACTGGGATGCATAACAGGTTGTACGTGGAACAAAAGTACTTCACCTCTCCAGTGGTTTTTGTTTTGGGAACACAGGAAACAGGGAAAATGTCTTGTAGAGTAGGGGGGGCCCGAGCTCTGCAGGGAAAGTGCTGTGCCCTGGTCACATCCCATGGCAATGACTGCAGGGGGACTGCGTGAATTTCTGTTATGCTTCCTATGGAAAAGAGGCAGAATGTGGACCGCAGAGCTTGAATTCACTTTATACTAATGCAACAATTCAAAAATGCTAATTTTAATTAAAACTTCCTTTAGTATGCAGGAAATATGCTATACACCTAGGACTTAAGAGTTTTACTGTAATTTTGTTTTAATACCTTAAATTAAATACTTGGCAAGAGACTACAAAATGGGCATTTTGCATGGGGAACATTCTCTTGGATTTAAAGGTTGGCAAACACAATTTTTGCTATTCACCATTTTTAAAGCCTTTACCTCAATATATAAAAGAATAAACATTGATTAGTTATTTTCACCAGAGTTTTTGAAAGATCTATTGGGGCTGGGGCAAAAAAGAATCTGTTTAGAAAATTGTCACAGAGCCCCATGTAGCTCAATATTACAACTACTACTAAGATCACTGTGACTTTCTTAACAGCTTTCAGACACATTTACAATTCCAATGATTAAAAGTTGCAAATATATTATAAACTTCACCACATGATATTTTCCAATAACACAAACAGCCTTTGCAGCTAAGGTAACATGAAATTCAAAGGAGAGCTTTGATTACATCTAATCTGGTAACGAAATGAAATCGTAAGCATGCTTATTTCAACCAACAAGGAAAGAAAGCAAAATAATACATCAAATCCCTGAATAAGCAGTCACAATAGACCTTTAAATAACCCAACTTTCTACCATATTTTATTATCCTTTCCTAGTTTTATAGCATTATCTGCTATAGAAATGCAGGGAGATTTGTAAAACACTATAGCATTTAAGTCATTACATTTTATAGCTAATTTCTAATGTGGATTTGATTTTTTACGAGCGCAAAAAGAATCTAATTTGCATTAGTGACAGTAACTAGAGAAATTTAACACCTGGCAGTGGTTGTACCAGAAATTGAATATTAGTTACTTGGGTGCTAAAAAGCACATTCATACCTTCAAGGGGTATTTTTCATTTATTTATGCTCTACTCTCATGTTTATCATTACAAAAGTGTTCTTGCATCATGGGGGAGGAAAACTCTCAGGAATGTAAAAATACCATGCACTCGATAAGGGGAGTTTGCAGCAACAGCAGCAAAATGAATCATTTATACACTAAAGAATGCGCAAACCCAGAAATAAATCTCCATTGAGATATAAAATTAGAACAGCAGCAATGTACAGACAATTCATTTCCATGAATGCTTTTTAGTTATTTTTCCACAGATACTGCTGCTTTTGTGGAGAAATGTATTAGACCCAAATTATACCTCCATTTAAGGAGGGGGAAAAAAAACCCCAACAAACTATAGCTGACATGAAAAAGAACCACATTTCCACATGAACAATCCACGTATTTATAAAGGGTGGAAAATTAGGAGCTGCAAAATAGGCAAAGCCGCTGTAAAATGATATGGGAAGTGACATTTTACATAGCCGGCTACAATTAACACATTGATGGCATTTTGCTGGGCTCCTTGCAGTGATAATGCTGTTGTCAAATGTGTTTAGTGCACCAAATCTCCTGGAGCCTTCAGCCAGGCAGCAAGCTTTTGACAGATTGAAGGTTCGGAGATAGGCTATCATGACAGATGGAAACTGGCACCGATGTTCAGCTTTCGCCGATCACAGGGGACCTGCCCCCCTTATTCTTCAGGGCTCAGCTCTGCAACCTTCCCCCTTCTGATGAAAGCAGGGGATGGCATTGTTAAATAGTGCATCTGTGTGAGTTAGACTACTCTGATGAAAGCATAAGGCAGACGCTCTGTGAAGCAAAAGACAGCCTCTGCTCTAACTGCATTTTAGATAGACTTGGGGAGGACTCCAGGGAGCTGGGATAAAACTTTGGTAAATTTCAGACAAAAAGTAAAAGCCCAGGCTAACCATTAAATGGTGCTTCTTATAGATCTGTATTCATGGGCTGAAGGAATCCATACATAGGAGCAACCAGGAGCTATTGTGCGAGACTCCATGGCAGCCTCTTCATTACTGTTTGGATCATTTATTGAAATTGGTCTCTAAGAACCCCATACAGGCAGCAGATCCAAAAAGAACAGAGATCCACATAAAGGGAGGCTGTGAGAGCAAGCCTGCTTTGCTGTGAGCATCCAGCTTGTTCAGAGGCTAATTAAATTATTAGGAGAGGCTGTTCTTGCAACTGGTCTTAGTTCTTGGATGCAATGTTAAAACCAGGGTGGGAGCTTGTGTTATTGAGCTTTACACAGCTGGGCATAAACAGGCAGATAATACAGTTAATTAACCTTTCACCCCCCAACACCTTTTGAAGAAAGGCATTTGTTATTTTTTTTAATCAGCCTCAGGATATTTTCAAGGCACTTGTCCTGGCTATATTTGCTTCTTTCTATCCCTGACAAATTCCTGTTTGATTTCTTTAAACTGGGCTGTAGAGCTTTCTTTTTGCTGTCTTAATCTTCAATTCCACTCTCGCTGATATAGTATTTGGAGCAGCACACTGCAGCCCATTTGAGGTATGATAATCAGCTGATTAGCTAGTGAAGTCGTTTTCCCTGAGGCTCTTTTGTGTGCAAAATCCTCACACTCAATTGACATGTGGACATCATAAAGCTGATGAAATGCAATTGTAATGAACAAGAGGGAGAGGCATCTGCAGCAGTCTAAATGAAAGACCCTTCCCTCTCGACATGCTAATTCAGAAAATCTGCTCTTAGCTTGTACTCCCTCTGGATCCCAATGGATGCGAGTCTCCATGAATGCATATTCAAAACAGCATATTAGCCTCAGTAGCAAGTGAAATTTGAGCCTGGATGGACCAATTCTAGTTTCAAGACAGATTATGCTGCATCAAACGTAGTAATGATTTGACAGTTCATTTGTGACGAGAGTCCTACAGTCAAGGTTTAATGCACAGACAGGCGCAGGTGTGCAGCCAGAACCAACAAAATCCAAAGGCTGCCAGTTAGGAAGCCTCATGCATGTGGAAAGGTGAAACATATTTAAGAAATTAACACTATCTTCTTTAAAGCATCTTGTGGCAATGGTTCTACAGGCAGACCTTCCTGGTACATCCATTGAGCCCCAGGGCAGAGGGACGGGGAAGGACAGCCCAATACAGCACAGTTAGTATGTACAGTAGCTGTGCATTCATCCCAGGATGGGAGAAATTAGAAATTAGAAAACAGCATCAGAGGATGGATTACTTTCTTAACCAAGCTCTACAAAGATAACTGTCTGTGCCTTCTGCTTATTCAGGCAGAAGGCGTCCCTGGAGAAGGTGTGGGAACACAAACTGCTGGGACTAAGGCACGCACAGCATGGGCTGAGCTGTGCCAGGCTCTGTGTGTATGCTAGATGCAGTCTTTCAATTCTTGCCCCTTTTTGGGCTCCTCTGCCTCAAAATGCTCTAAATTGTTAATTGCTTTTACTGCACAGACACCATATAAATACAATTTTTTTTCCATTCCTTTGTGGTTTTTAAGGCAAGGAGAGACATTCTAACCTGTATATTAATGCTACATAAGTGTGTGTATGAACATGCATTTTTTAAACAACACTTGTCTTGAGAGATCAGAAATTCTTGAAAAAAATATAAAATTAAATGTTATGAGTTGAAAATAATTTCAATATAACATTAAATTCATCATATATAGCCTTTGCTACACAGATGTTTAAATACTAGCTAGCTGACACATTCTGGTGGCCAGAAACTCCATCTAAGCTCAGGAAGAGTCATTGCTTGGCAGGACCTTCCTATCAACCCAGTGGAATTTGTGCCATCAGACAGGAAAACAAGCCCCAGGGAGTCTGCCCTCACCTCTTTTCCTCTGTGGTGGCCAGGCATTCACTATGCAGGTACAAGGGAGTGGGGGGTGTGCACCACATTTCCCTTCAGTAAATTTGGTCTAAATCCAATGCATATTAGGCATGACTCACTACTGGGGTGAGAAGTTACCTACAACAGAGTTGAAAAGCACACAGTCCCCAGCAATACTTCCCTTGCTGATGTTCAGTCCATATGATTGTGGTTATACTGTGCTTACTTCAAGTTAAAATACATCTCCTATTTGCAGGGACATTTCCTATAAAGATTTAATTTGCAATTCCATGTCTTAGGGTTTTCCACACAACTGTTTCACCAGGACACAATTTAAAGGAACCATAAAACCTCCTTTAATTACAAGAGTTCCTACTTTTTCAGTGTGTTGTGTGGCTCTTTCAGCAAGGCAAAAAAAAATCTCACCATACCCTCTAAATAAGTATTGCTGGTAATGGCTGCTGTTTAAATGGAAACCTCCTAAATAGCCAAAGGACACATCTTTACTCTGGCAATGCTGAATGAATAGAACACTGGCATCCTTTATATTTTACAATCTTTTTTTTTTTTTTTTCTGTTCCAAGCTGGTTTTGGGGCAATGTGAGGAATAAGTTTTAACATCTTCATGGTCTTACTTACCTTTTTTTTTTACCTTCAGAAGGGAAAAATGGGCTGGGAGGTACAGCAAGGAATGCATCTTAAAATGGCACAGCTCCTGCCATGGATCTGCTGAGGACAGCTCTCCACCTTGCCAGAAGCTGTGGAAAGGAGAGGGATTTCTCTCAGGTTGCCTTGGCTGGCTTTATTATGGCCAGCTGGCTGATTCCATGGCACCAGCACACTCATCTTAAGTACTGCACTCCTCCTGAGCCAAGTCATCTAGGAGCTGCCCTCATTGTATTACAAGCTAGCAAAGCTACCAGAAAGTGGATTTGGGAGGAATCCCCCCGGGTGAGAAGTCTGGATCTGGGAACATTCTAGCCCCACACTGCAGAAATTGATCCCTATTGATTGGTCCCCAAAGTAATGTGTCTGAGCCAGTTCCCTCTCTTGTGAGAAGGGCTGTGCCAGGGATTTAACCATGTTCTTTTAAAACCTAATTAGCCAAAGACCCACCAAAACATGTACAGATGCCATTTTGTGATGGCACACACATGCCCTGCATGGAAGAGCACCATTATCAGGGGATCTGGCTACAGACCTTTTCTGCTTACACGATACTTTTGTAAGATATAAATAAAGTAACAGATTAATTTGTGCAGCTTTAGTTTATTACTGAGCCTTCCCAAAATGGGGATATTATGAAGTCTTTGCAGACTGAAGAGTTAGGGACCATCAGTTATTGCAGAGACTAACAAGATAAATATCATAGATGCTGCTCAGACACACAAACATTGCTAATACATTGCTAATACATATAGTACCAGCATTTTAAAAAATTTCCCCTCACTCACCAACTCAATAGGTACTTTTTAGTAACAGTCATGGCTTGAATATTATGCAGTCACTATCCATAGTGTATTTTGAAGGCTGGGGGAGGTAAAGGAAGCAAAAAACCTGCAGAATCGCATTAGGTTTCTCATTTAGTTCTACTTACATATTCATGGGTTCATCAGCACCAGTGGTATGGGTTCTTGCAACTCCTCATCTCCTGGTTTCTGCTATGGGTGCTTAGTGAGGCTCAGAAAGTGGACTTTTATTTTCTCCTTCTCAACAGTCTAGAAGAGTTATATGGAATCATTAATCATGAAAATCAGTATCATTCTAAACATCAAACTTTGATAAGAAGATAAATTACATTCCTACTACATGTCACAAGCTTGGTTCATATTTGTACCCTCTTCAAATCTGCTCAAGTAGAGTGTAAACCAGTGTCACATCTAATACATTACAGCAAGAATACCTAGTCTTTGTTGCCTGTTGCTTCAGAAGCATCAGATTAAAAAGATGTTTAACAGAGGGGGTTTTCCTTTTCTTTTTTTTTTCCTCCATTGAGTGCTTCAAACTAGTTTGGCAGTCTTTAAAAGGTTAATGAGTACTGTCTGCTACAGAATGCCAAACTGATTTAATTCAGAAAATGAGAAAACATTCCTAAAATGTAATCAGCTGTCACTTAGGAAATGACATACAACAAGATAAAGGTGTTTTACATTTCATTTCCTAAGAAGAACTTCTGAGAGGTCAAGAGAAAACATCAAGAGGCTCCTGTGCAAAATGTGTCTCTCCAAAATTGTTTCTATCTGGAAAAGCAAACACCAGTCATTCAATGCCCTGGTTTCTTTCCCTTCAGGCTGTCACAGCCTCGGTTCCCCTTTTCAAGTGCAGCACCTTGCACTTCTCATTGAGTGGCAGCTTTTGTGCATCCCAGGCCTCCTCCAGAATCTCAGGATGATCTGAGCACAGGACAGCTGGACATTGCACGGGAGCTCAGCAGTTTCAGGATTTCCTTCTTGTCCCTGGGGATGCCTTCTTGGGGCTGGAGGACATTTCCTTGTCCTTCCCAGAAGAGCAGAGCAAAATGAGATTGGGGCAGTAAGAGAAGGCAGCACTTGGCTCTGTTCAGGAGCAATCCTCAGCCAACAGCTTTTGTCATGGACCCATGGACAACAGAGCTTCAGAGGCATTGCACTTCTCCTTATCAACATCTTCTGCAGGCCAGTTTGGCAGACCCATAATTCTACAGTTTTGGCAAATCTTGGGAAGAATTGTAAAAATTACGTAATATTTCCTGAGTTGAATTGCTAAGCAATTTTAAGTGGGTTGATGGAATTAAGAAAACAACTTCAAATAGTAGGATCTCAGAATAAATTCAATGTCCTTACAGATCTTCAGACACTACAATTTCCTGTGATCCTGAGTTCTTGTGACAGAAATGAGCTCTAAGCTGGCTGCCAGGTCCTGCCCCTTTACACAGCCCTTTCCTGCCACACACTGCACAGCATCTCTGCACCACTAAAGCCTTTAGCAGTGATACCTGACAAAGAAGTCTTTTCTCCTACAAGCAGTAAAGATACATAATTTTTATTTCTTTTATAGAGTGAAATTAAAAAAATATAAATCTTGAGTGGCCTGCCAAAGGCTGCTGGACATCCAGAGCTGGGTCCAGTTTTGCTGCTTTCCCACCTCAATTTTTCTCTAGCCTCTGTGCCCAGCTCCACAGAACTCCCAGGAACAACTCCCAGACCTTTCCTGAAGTAATATGAAAGAAAAAAGTAATAAGCAAGCAAACCACTAGTAGATGCAAGTTACTTGCTGATATTGCTGGGATATGATAGAATGTGCTCGCAGCACTTCTCTCCTGATCACTTTAGCCCTGCACTGCACTCCACAGCAAAGGGATATCCATAACCAAGACCAGCATTCATTACAAAAATTTCAATCCACTAACACCACCATAAATTTTTTCCCAGTTGTACTTAGTGAGCCTCACTTTCTGTCAGCAGAAGGAGTCCTTCTTGCTTCATCTCCAGATTTGCACAAGTACAACACGTTCCTGCTTGCTGGCTGGCATAAACCACCTTCCAAACCTTCTGAATGTATCAAGAATGCTGTAAAGTTTAAATTGGGCTATCTGTAATTAGCTATGTTTTTAAGAGTTTGTGGGCAATTTCAGAGCAGGGCTCTACCATATTAACAGTTTCACAAGGAGGAAGCAGAATTTAAACAGAGGAAACAAACACAAACACATTCTTTATTTGAGGGCAATGAAATTCATTTTAAAAAAAAGAGGGATTGCAGTAAACTGATTTTTTTTTTTTTTTTGCATGGCGGCTTACTATACACAATATTTAATTAACTACTCAATTAATTAAATTGACAAAAAGTAAATTATAAATCTTGGTAAACAATGTCACCTAAAGAGCCATTAACTCAATTTTTACCACATTTGGAGTTGGTGTAAGTCTAATGATTTTTTATTTTACCTGCAGTAATGATGGTTTCCTTAATGGTCTTTTATTTAATAGCATACAGGGAGGATCAACACCAGATTCCTGGAATTTGAAGATAGACACAGAAAAGAAACTACTTGCCACTAACTGGGAGGTTTCCCTCCTGCCAGCCCAATGTAAGAAATTACTACAAGCAAGTATTTTTATTCTGTGTCTTTACAGAGAAGTTCTTGTATTGGTTATATTTCCAATGGTTTCAACAGATACATGGAAAAAGAAAGCATTATTAGGTTTCACAGTCCACTTTGAGAAAATTTGACAGAAAAGTATAAAGTAAAATTTAACAGAAGATCAGCAAGTCTAATGGTTACTGGTGTGTTTCTCATACCTGTTAAATTATATAGAGGACAAAAGGACAGGAAAGGAATACATTTTCCAGCCCACCAAAGTCCAAGCATCATTTGGGGTTTTTTTTCTCAACCCTTCAGAAACAAGGACAAGAAGGGTAGTAGCTGGAGGAACAGGGACTGAACAGCAATGATAAAACACTGCTTGTCTCTTCGCTCCTGTGAGCTTTCCTCAAGGACTATCCTATACCTTAGTAAAGCTGAGGGCCACATCCTGAGCATCCCTGAGCCCTGCCAGGGTGCTGGACAGGCCGCAATGGAAGGTTTGGGAGCAGAGCCCCACAGTCCTGTCTCTGTCTGGGAAGCCCAAACCACAGCCTGGGCCTGGCACACCTTTCCTACCTTCCCCTCCTTCTGCAGAGATTTTGAGCTGTTAAGCTCAAGAGCAGACGGCAAACTCTCTGGGACAAGCAGGAGGCTGTGGTTTAAAGGCATGGTTCTGCAGCAGTATAAAGGATTGGTTATTAATAATAATGATATCTAGGATCTTAACCTTCAATAGTATGCTGGCTGCAAATAATAACTTTGCAATTAATCAGCCAGTACTTTATTCAGGACAGCTCCACATCACCTCTCTCTCTGCCAGTGCAGTGGGTGCACAGGACAGCGGCTGTGGTGAAATACAGCAATGCCCACGGCTACCACACATCCCCAGGTCTGGCAATCAATAGAAAGGACCCTGTCTCTTTTATTTTCTATCACCTCTTAAATGTCTTTATTGATACAATACTTAAAGTTTGCCATCAGCTCGTACATACTGCTATATCCCTTCTCTTTTGCAGTTTAGAGTACCATACAAACAATAAGAAACAAAGTGTATTACTTTTCTAAACAGGCAGGAAGGTTTAAAGACTACTGTGTAGTATGGTTTGATATAAATCTGTTGATTTGATATAAATCTTCGTGTGGTACTTCAGATCATGTGGAAACTGCACATTTTTATCAAGATTCTCACAGCTCTGGATGGACTTTAGGTTCATTACTTATAATTGCTTATTTCAATGAGAACCAAGAATCAAAAAAATTAACCATATAGTGAGACAAAATGGCCTGTAAATACAGGGCTACAACCAGCAAACAACTGCAAATGGCTGCAACCAGCTCTCAGGACACCCCATTCCATCCCAAACTGCAGCGCCCCCCCCCACCCCCATGCTGCCCACTCACCTCCTGCAGTTCCAGGCTTACAGGAACCTCCTCTCTCAACCTCCAGCTGAATCCATGTCTTCAGGGCCAAGGAGACACATCTGGCATGGCTGCCCACCACTGACACAGCCATCCAGCATTTTTCATCTTCCACAGACCTTCAGTGCTTCCCTGAAATGTAAATGGTAGGTTGATGAAACCGGATGACGCTGAAAAATTAAAAACTGCTGGATATGCAGTGTTTTGGAAATAAATTACTTGCTTCCTCAGTCGTATCTAGGAGTAACACTACCTACAGAAATAAGGCAAACCAAAGCCATCCCAAACAGTCTTGTGTGCGTGCCACTGGCTGACAGTACATCAAGTGACATTGCCTCAAATCAATGGCTGAGTGCTGAACTGCACTCCTACATATGGCAATGATTTGTTATAAATAGAAAGATTCATCACAGGTGTTCACTTAAACACCCCTCTTCATTCAGATAATTGCTTCTCCCTTTTACTTAGTCTGGACAAAGATCTTTCATCTTGCCAAGACTTTAGAAGGTTTTAAGGTGTTGTGTGGTTTGTACCATTTATCAGAGGTGGAGAGGGGAAGGCACTGCCTTGCTTGGAGAGAATCATTCACACATGTGCTGGAGCACAGGTGCTCCAGGAACCCCCACATATGACAGCAGTGAACTCTAAACTCCAATAATTACATTAACACACTTAATTGGGCTAAAAAGTGAATCTGCTTTCTGTTTCCCAGTAGAAATCGTGAAATCAAGGAGGAACACATCCCTTTGATTCACCCCAAACACAGGTAACCTGCTTATAAACCCCAAGCTTATTTTGGTCTTCAAAGATAATCAAAGAACAGACAGTTCTGCCTAAAGTCTCAGCAAATTAATCACTGGCACAGAAGTTACTGATTGTGTTGTTTTCTGAGCATCTCTCCAATCTCACAGATTAAAGGATGGTCTCCACTGTCTTGACTGTTCACCTTAAGTGAACCTCAAAAATCAGCCACCTCTGAAGTACCTCTAATAAAGCAGTTGTACGCTCTGTTGGTGCTATTGCTGCTTTTGAATGGCTCCACAAAGACAAAAATAATGGGAAAATCTTTCTGTAGTTTTGTTTTTGACAAAGTGAATGGCTAAAATGATGTCCTTTTGTTCACTGGCCTCAAATACCTTTTCACAGTTCAGAATCATTGCATACTCTGCAGTGACTGCTTTCACTAAGAGCAGTATTTTCAAAGAGCACTTTAACTAATATGTTTTCCCTGTTTCTCAGGACTACCCAGCATAAATTTCCTGGTGGTAAAATCGCTGAGTCCATCCCTGGGTGAAGCACCCTAACACAGCTGACCACTTTGGGGAGTTATTGCAGAAAAATCCCTGAAACCACCAACCTAGCACACAGCAGCAGGCAGGGGCAAACATCAAGTGGCATTAGCAAGGGACTAAAGCAATAAGCAGGAGGTGATAGATCTTCTACAGAGGAAGATCTTTCATAGCTGTAACCCATGTGGAGCTCACCCAGGCCTGTTTGCAGAGCTGTGCTGCCAGAATTCAGTGCTGCCTTGCAAAGGGTGCACCACAGGTCAACAAAGGTTATATCAGGTCTCTAGAATCTCAGTTGCAAGAAAAGTCTAGGGGGTGTTGAGTTATTCTACCTAGAAAATAACAGCCGCAGATGTGACCTAAAAGGCATTTAACAATTTTGGGAAGGCTCTGATAACATTCTTAGGGATGCTTTAGTCATAGTGGCAAGACTCACAAAAAGAGAAATGTAAACAAAAATATGAGATTAAAGAATAATTCAGCAAACTGAACTATTTCATGCACAGATAATAAAAAATAGAGGCAGTGTTCATTCCCACTGAAGTCAATGAGTAATTATTATTGATCTGGATTGGGTAGAGCTATCCTGCAGTAAATTCCCAAGATGAACAAAAACTTATTGCACAGCCATTAAAATGTTTTCCTCAGCTATTAATTTCCAAGCAAAAGCAGCAATGGAAAAGAGAAACAACCCAAAGAAAGGGTTAAATTACCAGTAGACAGAACAGGTGACATTTCTTCTTTCTGCCTGGGAGATCACATACTGAAGAAAGCTTCTGGATCCGAGTTTTCCTGGGCAGGCACAGAAAGCTGTATTTTTCACAGATGAGAAGCAGATGTCTATAAACCAAGAGTTTACTGCTTTGTGTCCCTGCCTGTGCATTCAGAGATGGGGAAGAGAAATTGTTGAATGTTGCCACTTGGACAAGAAACCAAGGCCATTGGAGTGGGGATCTGCAAATCAGGTCACTGTTTAGGCTGATTTAGGCAGGAATGTGCCTGCCATTGAAACAAAGCAGCTGTGCTTCTCCTACCAGGAGCACATGTGGGGAGAGAAGGAGCTTTTGTGATCCCTAACCAAGGGAATCTATGGGTAACCATCAATCCTGCCTGAAGCAGGGGAGAAGCAAGTTCATCCAGCACACTGCAGGAATGGAAATGCTTCCCAGAGCTCTGACAGAATTGCTGGACAAGCAGCTAAATTTCTTCCCAGAAACTGCTCTGGTGACAATGCAATACCTTCTGGCTCCCTTCAGCCCACCTCTTGCAATAAATGTCAGCCTGCAGCCGTATTGGGCATAATTAGCCTATGATAATAAATTACCCACATTTTCAGGAAAATATTAGAGACCATCATTATTTGGAATAGAGCTGCATTCAGCTGCACAACCCTACCTAATATGATGGATGGAGTAGTCATAGCACTGAATACATTTATCTAGAATGAAGTGATTATTTCGAAGATGAACACAGTCAGATCTAAGTGCATATGAATCATACACTAGTGCACACTGGAGAGTAGCAGAGTAGCAGGGGTTGTAGGTCAGCTGACCAGCCCATAGCTTTTAGTTGGTAGATTATTTCACACATATACCCCAGGATTTTACAGCTCAGTCTCAAAATCCCTCTGAATTTAAAAATGATTCCATGTTTTCTCTTGGAAAGGAAAAAAAAAAAAAAGATATGGGAATGGATTTTTTTTCTCCTACCTTAGAGATGATCTTTGGTGTTATTTGACTTTACTGCCTGCCCACAGATATTGCCCAAAATACCTCAGGCAAGCATATTGTTAATATAACTTTGCTAACACCTAGTTATTCTAAAAAAAAAAAAAAATTAAGGACATGTGAGAACTCACTCATGTCCAAGTGACTGCAGGACAAAACTGGAGTCATTACAGTAGAAGAGTTATTAGCACTACAACAAAATAATGCTTTCCTTTCTGACTCGTTTTAATTCCCAGCAACATTTTTTTGTTATTTTCCAATCATTTTAATGAAGTAAAGAAAGTCATCCAGGATCATGGACAAGGCTCACAACTCTGTTCTGTAGCAGTACCCTGGCACTGGCAGCACCCTGAGGTTTTTCCCCATGTCTTCTGATAGTTGGCATAGCTGTGCCGGAAGGGAGGCTCCCTTCTCAGGGCCTGGGGTCTGCAAAAGACTCTGAACAAAGTCAGATGCTTTGAACAGAGTACTGGAATAGGCAGCTATATGTAGATTTGCCTTTCCAAAATGCTGCAGCATAAATATAATTTTTGCACTTTTCTCTGAATTATGAGCATACTTGTTTTATGCATTTGAAACAACAAATGGACACATCGGGCAAAGGGACTATACCTTGCAATTCAAGCAAAAATGAAGTTCAGTGAATTTTTAGTTGTATTCCATGTTACCGTCATCATCATCTCTGGAAGAGATGGTGTTTTTCCTTCCCTCAATCTGCCCCAGTAACAAAACAAAAAAAATTTACCTGCAGAATCCATGTCTAGATTTCTGCAAACTCAGGTGTTACAGTCAGTCTGTGGTAAAGCTTGTTTACCAGCAGTTCTAACCATGCAACCTCTCCAACTGTGAAAAACTAATAAATTGACCTCTTTGTGACTCAGACTAGTGAAAGCATCTGTTTGGATAAGAAAACCAAAAGTGATTTTTTAAAAGCTGAAGTTATCTGCTGTTAGACATATTTAAGATGAGTTACCACTACACGTATGGCTGCTTGCTTTATTTTAGATTTATTGTATTTCTTGATAGGTCATCTGTTAAATATATTTATTACAACAGGCATCCATCCTAACATCTAAATGCCTTGTTCATTGTAAATCAGAATTTTAGGCTAGTTTCTGAACATGGTACCATTAATATCCTAGAGCCAAGTCACAACCATTGAAAACAATATTATAATTTCATAGGGTTTGATGCAAATGGATATTTGTTTGCATATAAGTGTTTTCTATAAGAAACGAAGTAGAACTTTTTTTGAGATTTCTCTGGAATAGTTCATTGTTTTAAACCATGGAGCTATTTGAAGGTAGGAACCAATACTACTCCCAGATTGTAAATATTGAATATTTCAAACCTACTATAAATTCAGAGATGTTTAAACATTTTAGGATAATCTGAATATTTATTTTCAAATGTTTAACACATTTAGGAAGAACTGAAGCACCTGAAGCTCTTTAATAATGCTTGCTGAAGGTGGCGTGCCTGTAAAATCATAAAGCAGCATGACCCATGTAAAAAAAATTAAATTGAGTGAACAGGGAGCAGCCTTCTATGGCTCAGTCCATATTCAGGAGCTGCAATGCGTGAAGGAAACACTCATATTGCATCTAATTTTTGAGCCATCACAGAACAGCCTACTTCTCCTTTGAATGGAAAGTTGGTATCAAGAGCTGAGTAAGTCTCTTGCTCTCCTGCACTCAGCTGCCTACACAGAGCCCCAATGCATTGCTTCAGAGTTAGTGTTCAACCCAGACAGGGCACTGCCACAGCATCTCTGATGCTCATAGGGACAAAAATTCCCTCTCCTCTCTCTGTCCTGTGAGAGCAGGGTCTCTCCAGCTCTCCTCTCTTTCACCAGCTGATGACTTAGGACTCATCTCCAACGTGAATAGGCAATAATGGAAAAAATATTTTGTCTGTTTTGTTAGTGCTTTGGGTTCTCAATTGCACATGGTCGGAAAAGAAGAGATTTCCAGGTATCTTTACTCTTGCTGTGGAGGTATTTCACTCACAGTTTGTCTGTTCACACGAAGAAGACAGAAAAGGGACACCTTTCCGTAGTCAGGCTTGTTTCCTCATATTTCCTGGTCAGTAGAGAAGAAAATTAATTCAAGATTGAGGGCCTGAAGAACAGGAGAGAGAAAAAGAACAGAATAAGAAAAAGAAAATAGTGAACTTTTTGTTTCCTCTTTGGTTCTTTTATATATTTCATTGGCCTTTTACTGTAAAATTGGTATTTTCAGGTATGAAATGCCCCAGTCTAGGTGAAAATTAATTGAAACTTCTTACCTCTTCAGAAACAGGCTGCTCCAGCATGGGTCACTTACCAGGTCAGTAAGTGTTGCCAGCAAATCTGCTCCTGTGTTGGCTGCTCTCTCCACAGGTGCTGCCAGGAGCCTGCTCCAGCCTGGCTTTCCTCCATTCTCCTTCAGGATCCAGCTGCCCCAGGGTGGGGCTCTCCAGGGGCTGCTGGGGAATCTGCCTGGAGAACCCTCTCTCTCCTCCCCTTTGCTGCCCTGGCTGCCTGCAGAGCTGATCCTCTCACATATTCTCACTCCTCTCTTCTTTGGCTGCAATTGCCCCCAAGCAATAACTTCTTTTTCTGCCTTAAATCCCAGAGGTGCTGCTGCCATCTCGGGTGGGCTCAGGCTTGGCCAGTGGATCTCTCTTGGAGCCAGCTGGCCTTGGCTTCACTGGGTACAGAGAAGGTTCTAGCAGCTTCTCACAGGAGCCACCTCCATAGCCCCCCACTACCCAAACCTTGCCACACAAACCCAGGAGAATTTCCTAAATGCAGTTTACCTAACCCACATTTGCACCCTTACTGAACAGACACATACTTGCAAATTTTGATGCTGCAATAATTTCATTACTAGAACCTGCTGGTTAGAAGGAAGAGGTTGCTAGTTAGCAACACTAACCAATACCTTCCCTGTCAAGGTAGAATTAAGCTGACATATTTCATTAAGTGTTAAAAAAACCCTTCCTTTATAAATTTCATAAAACAAACTGAAATATGAAATAGAGATGTAATGATCATCTGCTTTGCTTTTCTGATAGGAGTTTGATTCAAATCCCAAACCTCTAAAGGTATAAGACAAATAGGAGACTTGTTCAAATTAATTTGCTAAAAGAACAGGTAATGATGAAAATTATCCCCACATTTGATGACAGGGAAGCCTGTGGTCATGCACACCCAGTCACCCACGCATCCTGTCACAGAAAACAAAGGATGCATATCAGAACTGAATTGCTAGGAAACCACTGCATAAGAGCTATTCATATATTCACAGGTAAATTAATTAGTAAATAAGCAGCAGCTTATATGAAGTGGCTGCATCCTCAGCAAACTTACAAAGCCACCAGAGGCAGCAGGTCAAAAACATTTTTTTTCCATTGTCATTCTGCAGGTATGTAGCAATTATTCAATGTAATGCACTAAATACAGGGTCAAGCTTTTTCCACAAAAGACAATGTCAAAACTTCAATTGACTGCAATAGGAACAGAAATGGGCATTGAGCAGGCAGGCAGACTTTTCTCCATCTCCACTGACACACAATTTCTTAATACATTCTTTATAATCTTTCTCAAAAGCTGTAAGTGTTCCATGAGATTTTTCCTCCAAAATATTTGTCTAATCTTTGGACATTTATTACTTAGAGATTGCTAAATATACAGTTGAATTTTCAGCTTACTTCTTTGGGAAGATGTCTTCAACTTCTCTGTGGTTTTGGCTATGTTTGTACTGTTGGACCCCTGGGAAGTGTGTTTTGAATTGTCTTTCTTTTTTTTTCCTCGTCCTCTCACCAGCCAGAAGGTGGCCAGAATTCACCTTCACCCCAGTCAAACTACTCAGAGACCTGTTGCTTTGGATTAGTCACAACTGAACAAGAATTTTTACAAGAAATTACATGGAACTGAATTTCATCTCTGTCAGTGTTCCAGATCTCTCTCATTGAGACAGGGATAAGCCCTTACATGTGATCTTAGTTTAAGCAAATCTACACATAATTTTCTCCTTTTTTTTCTTCTGTCATAATTTTTGCCTTTCATAAACATTTGTAAACTACGTTTTCAAGTTTTTGATTTTTACAAATCTATGCTATTTGATTCATTTTACCTTTACCTCGGTTTGAGTTACGTGAGTTTAGAAAAGTGAAGAACAGCAAGACCTGAGAGCACCTTTGGCACGGGTGTCCTTCCCAGCCTCCAGCAATTGATTGTGTGGGAGTTCCATGAGCTGGAGGATGATCCCAGTCCATTGCTCTTAATAACTGCTGCTGAGCCCTCCCACAACCTTCTCTAATCCATCTTGGTTTTCAGCCTCCATAACATCTCAAAACTTTGAATTCCAGCCAAAGGATCCCTTGTTGTGTGTCCTGTTTCCTTTCACTTTTACTCAAGGCATCTTGAGATCATCACTGGCTCAGAGGCATTAAAAATACCAGGGTTTTGCCTAATCCAGTATTGCAGCAATTGTTATGGCAATACAAGCACTTGAACATCATGCTCCCGAAAGACAAAGTTGTGCAATTTATTTATATTATTTTATTATCTTTGTACCTTCTGTATAAAAACACATTCATGCCACAACAGGGATTTTTTAAAAAGGCAATACATTTCACAATTTTAAACCATCTGCTGTATTTCTTGCTAATTCAAGTTTTTAGCAAATTCTGTGTTTTCACAAATGCAAGCAAATTTCTGGCTGCTCTCATGGAAGTACTTCTTTTATTGGACTTTCCTAATTCCTACTTGATTCCTTATTTAATCATGAGAACAGCAAGTTTCATGACCACTCCTACCATAAAATTCTTCCCATGCTCTTTCCCAAAGGATATGCAAGAGAGAAAATCAGGATCAAGGGTAGCTCACAGTTAAACGCGAGTAAGGCCACAAAATATTGTTACATTATTCACTCACTATGTAAAATTCCTATGTAAATGTCACAGAAAAGGGGTCACACACAATTACATCTGATCCTTCAGACAAGAATTAAGGAAGTTTTAGTCATCATTCCAAAACATCTTCTCAACCGCATTAGTACATCATCAAAAAACCTCAGTCCTAATGCCACATTTGTTCTCATTTGCTATCAAGAACCATAAGAAAGAACTAAAGCATCCTTCAGACGTGCAAGTATTTCTACCTCAAAATAAACTGCATTGCTGTGTTTGTCATGGGCTTGGAGATAAGGATACACCCCAAATTTCTACAATCCTCAAACATACTTCCCCAAATTCAGGGGAAACCTTCCCTTTAGTTTAAGATCGTGGAGATTTAGTGCAGCAATGAAGCCTCCCCCAACGCCAGCCTTAGCTCAACCCCTTCCATTCAGACTAGCACTGCTTATTCTACAGAGCTGCTCAGGAGCTCATCCTTACCAAACTCCCAAAGCTTCCAACCCTGGTGTAATGCTCTAGAAATTACTTGCTAACAAGGATTGGTCTAAATAAATTAAAAAAAAAAAATGGTAAAAATCTAAGGTAGCAGCATGCACACATACATCAACATCCGTGAAAAAAATCAAAGCATGAATGCACACAAATGCAAACAACCTTCCCCCAGAAAATGGGTCCTGTTCTCAAAGTTTGCATTTCTGTCACAAATGCACAAACAAAGCATCACTTGCTAACCATGGTGTTTGAAGAATGTGCCTCTTGCTTCTCTTTTACAGCATTTCCAGCCCAGCCTTTTTGTCTGTGGAGATAAGCTAATATGTAAATGCTTCCACAGTTTCTTCAAAACAAAAAAGAGGTCCTGGGAATTGAAATTCTATTTATATTTATCATAACTTGATGAGATAGAGTGTGTTTATTTAAATACCCTACCATTATTTCTTCTTAACAACAGGCAGCTCTGAAGTGCAGTTATAAGTCTGTTTACACCACACAGAAATCAAATTGACTTGCTAATGGTAACTTTTATTCGGTATCCATGGGTTACTGTGTCATGTGATTTGACATCAAGTACAGACAGTGCTGATTAGTAGCATCCAGTTCTGTCCATCTCTGTGCATCACTGAACCATCTGGTCATTTATTCACTAATAAGCCCCTAATGGCCCAAATATTCACCGGCCTGTCATTGTGACATGGCATAAAATGCCTACATCTTTCAACTTGCTTTGACATGTTGCTTGTTTCACATCAAAACCCGTCATTTACAGGAAAAGAGCTCAGAGGGGTAAAAACTTGACCTAATCTGCAGTGTTAACACAAAGACAGAGGCTTTGTTATCTGGTAGCCTGACTGAAAGCATGTAAATGGGCATGAATTCATTTTGTACATTTTTCCATGCTCATTTTACAACATTCTTTAAGTTTGGTATCATTCCTAATATTGGTTTTTATGTGGGTTTTGCTGTGAAATATCTTTTCTTTATCTGTTAATATCCTTAGGAGTGCTTTAAAGGGAGCTGGATTTCCAGAGATGTTTGTCAGTTTTCTATATGGAAAATATGCATCAATGGGAAAATTACAGGCAGCCACAGAAGTTTTCTAAACCCTTCTATTAAAGATTAGCATGATTAATAATTCTACTCTGGTTTTTTTTTTAATCTTTGCCTAGATAGCAACAGCCAGTGTATTACTTTCTGCCTTAAAGGATGAGACGCAATAATTATTTCCAGTTTAGTGTGTTAGAGTTTGCAGAATTGTTGTGGGTGAGAAGAATCCCGCAGTATATAATTGCATAGCACGTTATTAACTTAACAGTCATGAATACTCAGTAACTGAAAAATCTCCCTCTTCACTCCCATCATGCAAAATTGCTGCAGAAGAAGGAGGTCACAATCAATGCTTTATTTTTTTCTTAATCTTACTGGATATGGCCACAGTTAAAATAGTTTAAAAAAAGCAAACACCCATTAAACTAATTGCTGTTGAAATCTTGGTTAATACATCATTAAAATGTGATTAAAGCATGATGTAATTGATTGTAACTAGAACACTTAGGGTGGTTTTATTGCTCTGCAGCCATTGGTGTGATGGGACACATAATTCACCCAGTATGTTAGCTTCACTCGCTGTGTGCCTCTATTGGCACACTGGCTCCTTGAAGCAAGCATTCCCTGCTCCACAAAAACTTCCATTGTGTCCCCTTCTGGCTCTTACACTGGTTGTAAAGTGATAAGTAAAGCAAAAATAGCAATATATTACCATGTCAGATTTGCCTCTCTTTTTTTTTTTTTATAGCTGTATTGTTTTAAATTTTCTATTCTTTTCCCTTTTTTTGTGTGCATGTTGCCAGTGGTAGCTCCTGTTAACGACATGAACATCATCCAGGATAAGTCCTCTGGCTGTGCCTGCTAGTAAATTTTATCAGAGAAATCAAGTCAGCTAATGAATCTATCTGAATGTTGGCATCTCCATGCTGAGACTCAATCAAGTTTAAATTTCATTTAATATTAGTTAGTTTACAATACTTACAAGTCAGATCCTTAAGCAGGTCTTAGGACACATACACAGAATTTAGTTTATGCATTCAAATGTTTCTATATTTTGATTATTCACTTCACCAATCCTTGCTGCACAATGTGATCCTCAAGGGCATCAATAAACACATTCACTCCTGTCTTATAAGCTTGAGAATACCTTTTGCACTTACTCAGAGCCCTCAAACCTTAAGAGGGCTGAAAAACAGCAGTGTTTTGTGAAAATATTGAGGTTTTGAAACTATTCTCTATTCAACACTAAAATAAACTCTAACAAAACCCAAGTCAATCAAGACGAGAACTGATAACTGACTCCCTAAATGGGCATCTCATTCAAATTGCTGTTGATTTCTCTTCCTCTAACAAAAAAAAAAAAAAAATCCCATTTGATACCTGGAAAACCTTTTTGGCAACATTTAATCAAAGAAAAAAATTCTATTAACCAAAAAAAAATCTGTTTTGATGACCTGTCAACTTCTGATAGAAAAATCAGTTTTGTCAACAACACAAGCGTTGATCAATTCAGGATACATTGGATACATTCCCCTTTGTGCCAGTTGGACTTAGTACCTAAATACTAAACGTGGGTTCTCAGATCCTTGTAGGATTTGGGTTTTGGTTACAACCTTTTTAATGTACTGAGCACTCTCAAATCAGCACTTAAAATGTTAAATAATGGTAAATATATCTGCTGAGTACAAGCAACATCTGGAGAGTCATTCCTTTGCATCTTAGGTTTTTCAGATTTTAAAAATAAAGTAAATTCATGTTGGCTAAAAATTGTCATTTTAGCTATTTCGGTCTTACTGACACTTCCAAAAAACTTTCACAATTTGAATTTTTTTTTAGACACTGAGCCTTTGAAATTGTTTTTAATTTTAATTATTTTAAATTTAGTTGAAATAAAAGTGATTATTTGAAATAAATCAGAAATTATAAATATATTTTTTTTTAGTTAGGTACATTATTGAAATGAACCAGATTGCTATTGAAAAAAAAAATTATAATGTTGAGTAAAAGAATTAATTTTAGCTACTGCCATGACCCTGATGTCTCTCAGGGAAGATGTTCTGTTTGTCTAATGGGCAGTGTCTCAGAAAATTTCAGTTCTGCTCAGTGCCTAATAAGCCTGGGCTTACCAGCAGCTCTCATGGAATAGTGCTGGTGGAATGGGAAATGGAAAGGAGTGTTTACTGCTGTGATTTAGGGGAAAACTTCCTCAGAAGAGTTACACTGCTCAGTCTGGAATAATGTTTTTTTCAGGAAGATACACGGCACAGAATATATGAAATGCATCTTGAACACTGTGTTTTTTCCTTATTACAAGATTTGCAAAAAACTTTAATGATGTTGTTAGTAGCAGGAATGCAGACACAAATGGCACATTTTTTAAACTAAAAAGGCATGATTCATCTGAACAAGTGTAAATGTGTCATGCAGTGACAGTCGTAGGTATTGGGTGGTAAAATCTGCAATCATCAGCTGCCTTATTTTGAATACATAACACAAAATATTTGATCCTATTTTTAACTATATAAATGCAATATCATATTTCTGATGTGCAGTTAATAGTAGAAAGCTAACTGTGTACATATTGATAATATATAAGCATTTCACTTATGGGGCCATGACTTCAGCAATGTCCCTTTGAATCAGAATTAGAAAGAGACAGCACCACTTATTTTTTTAAAAACAAAACAAAACAGAAATAAACCAAATTCTTGGCCACTGCTAAAACTCAAAAGCTGTACTTTTACAGGAAAAGGTGTTTTTAATTGCTGATGTACTACACTTACCAGACACAAGTGGATGCATCCTCAAGGTGGCCATTTGAGAAGCCAATTAATAAGTATCTAAAAAAAATCTTACCATCACAATCTGAAATACAAGATTGCATTTATATTGCACTGTTAAACCAAAGATCATACAATAGTAAAAATAGGAGTAGATGCTATTAATAAATTTAAAGCAGGTGAAAAATATTACATCTGAGCAGATGAGAAAGGAGAGAAAAAACCTGCAAGTCCAGTCAGTAGCACTGCTGTCCTGGATGCATTGCTGCTATTGACAGGCTAACTTTGGCCATCTTCCCTAGACCTCTTTTGCAGAGTGTTTAATTCCTAGCTCTTCAGAATAAATAACAGTATCTTAGCACTGGTAGCACGACAAACTGTCTCTCTACAGCAAGCAGAGACGCTTCTTTTTTAATATATTTTTAATTCAATGTAATAACAAGGCAATAGTTCCTGGCCACTGATGAAAAAATCTGCCACCAAGCTTATGCACACTGAAACAGCAGCATGTTGCTGCTGTTCACTTAGATGGAAATTAATGTGGTAACAGCGCATTAAATACTGAAAGCCAAAAATGTAAAATCTATTAAACCAGCCTCTGAGTATTTTCCTTGCAAATACCCATCTCATACACACAAGTGTTTGTGGAAGAGGTACTTGTACAACCACTAAAACAGCAAGCATTAATACTGCATGCTTTTAGATTAGATAAGATCATAATGGTATTTTTTAACGTTCCACTTAATTACTTCCCAATCCTGCAAAGATATTTATGCATTTGCTTAACATTTCATAGATGAATATTTCCGTTGATTTAATATGTATCCAAGTGTTTGAAATATTAGGGCCTGAGCACAAGGCTAATTATATGCAAAGAGCATTTGTAACTCTTTTTATGACATCAAATGTCCTATATTTGAACCTAAACATGCCTACTGCTCTAGTTAATTGATGACTTTCTATTAAACATTACTTGGAAAGCAAGTGGTAAAAAAAGTGAGTTTTACACTTGCATATTTGTGTATTCAGACCCAAAGTGATGCTGATCATACAGAAATAAATATAGTTTACTAATGCAGCAGAAGTACTGCTGATACATTAACCACACTATAATCAAGGATCTAAGAAATAGCATATGGGTCTGCATTGGCAGACACACAAAATGCACACTGTATGCACCCACATGTGAGAAAATTTGTAACATTCACATCTATTAGTACTTACAAACCATTAAAAGAAACACTCTAATTAAATAAACCTCAGGTTGGGGTAAATAGATATTGTAAGCTGCTGAAGAGCAGCAGTGATATTCATAAGGTGATTTGAGATGCTGACCTAGATTTTTAGTGCTTTTAGTCTGATTCCTTTTTTTGAAACCATCATCACCACTGCTCTGACCCATCACACTGATCTCAAACTCCCACTTTGTGCTACAATGATGGTGCCAAACATTTTAACAGGCCGTACGGAGGAACAGAAGAGCAAACTGCCCACTCCCACACGTGTGTATTTGCACACATGGCCAAAGTTATCAGCTTCCTTGCATTTCCACACCCACTAATCACTCACAAATGAGCTGATCCCATGTTTGCTCCCCCAAGTAATTAAAGGTGATTATCCCGGGGTCAGCAGCAGGCCACGAACCGAGTGACTGGAAGTGAGAAAAGCACAACTGTGAGAGCAAATACACAGCCATGCACATGGAGCACACTCTTCAGCAACAAGAAAATAGTGACCTAAAGCCCAGCACATCAGCTGCGCTCGGATGCAGCAGAGACTCTGAGCTCTAAGCAGAGATGCACAGAGAATGCTGCTTCGCCTGCCCGCTGAGGCAAGCAGCCTTGCATTGTTCTACCAGGACCCATCCTTGCTGCAACTCAGTTTTTAGGTTTGCATGGCAACTAAGAGAATCCCATAAGGGTCCTTGGGTACAGAAGCTCTCCATGCTGCATTTTCCGCCAAGATATTAATTAACATATTTTAAAATTCTATAACAGAAAAAATATGATTGGTGCAGCAGATATTATATCACCACTAACATTAAAAAAAAATTTTGAGCCTCCGTCAGTTAAAATGCTCCTATCATACAAAAAGTAAACAAATTTGAGACAGACCTATCATATGGGCCTGCCACTACAGTTTGTCACTAACAACAGGTTTCCTGGCTCAGCAGTAGAAGGCTGCATGTATGATTTCTCAATCCACTGTATCTGATGACAATTTGATCTGTGAACTGGCTTTCTGTGGAATTTTTACTACAAAACCCACACATCATCTTCTCTCAGCAGTCAGTATTTTTAAAAACAAAGGAAGTTTTATTTTGGAAACACACTTTCTAGCAATCTACCTGGAGTTTCCTGAGAGATGCTTAGATATTAATAAGTACAAATCAATTCAAAATTAATGGCATTTAAGGATGTACAATAATTCTGAAAAGAGAGTCAAAACAAACTCAGAAACTCAAAATCACAGATGTTTAAGTGGGAAAAAGGCTCATGGTGTACACCCACCACAGGTGAAATTAAAGCTGTAGCACAAGCCTTGATCTTGCTCTACAACCAAGTGTAAGAGTGAGCATCCATCAGTGTGCCTTTCCCAAAGGGCCCAGTCCTGAGGACCTCACTCTGGAAAGAATTTTTTGGTTTGGCTCTAAGACTTCATATTTTTTCCTTTCAACTGTGGCCCTGCTGCTGCCTCCTTTTGCCCTCTGCACTGAGCAGAGATGGTGTCCTTTGATCTATGGCACCACCAGTTTTGCCGCCGTAAATTGATAAAAGTATATCCTGTTTTGCAATGAAAGCCAACACTTAATACAGGCAGAACTGCACTTTCTTCAGCCTGTTGTATGCATCAGAATCTATTTCTGCTGATAAAAATCTGGAGGAATATTTGACTCATCTTTACCTGCCTATGCAAGAACAACTTGCAGACGAGAGCAGAAGGAGCACAGGAGCCATTCCACACAGGCTATTGCTGCTACACCAGATCATGGAAAATAAAGCATTTCTGCTTTTTTAAAAAAATGTCTTTCTTCTTTCTGCTATTATGCAGTTAAGTATCTAAATCTTGGATGTAGCTAAACCACAAGACTTCCTATGTTTTTCTGAAATTTGTACCCTTCTTTTCTTATACACTTACCCCAGTCCAAATTTACTGACAGTGTCAGTAGCCCACTGTAGTGGCAAGACCCAATACATTTGTCCTTTGCATTCCAAGTTCTGACTCATATTCTTTTGTCACACAACACATCCAAAATTCAATTCTCAGAAGCAAGCATTAGGGCACAAATCACCAGACCTTTCCCTCCCTTGTCATGCTGCACTGCTTGCTTGCTTTAAGGAGAAGATGAGCTTCCCTTGAGCTGGCTTACCTCCAGAACCAATTATCTGAGATTAGCGACCTACACAAACCTCACTGATTTCAAAGAAATTCACCAAGCAGGCTCCAAAACAAATGCAAAACTCAATTTTTCCCACTAAAATCATATAAGAAAATGCTGACCGAAGTAGAAGTTAGGGGCATGCCACTTTATAGCTTCAGATACTCTATTAACAAAACTCCCTGGTTCATACATTTATTTACGTTTTCTTTTTCCTCATTGATTTTTCCCCATAGGGTAACTCCTATTAAAGGCTATATCCTGTCATTACTCTGTTTCAGGTCTCATTTCTGTGCCTGTTTCTTGATCAGTTGTGTTATGCTTTGCCCAAGTAGCAAGATATCACCATCAACCCTAGCAAGTTTCTGATGTAAGCAGAAAAAGGAGAAAATAAGAGAACAAAGGCATTTCCTTTACAGTCCAGACCAATAAGGATTGATAAACTGCCCTAGATAAAGGTTGTCTTCTCCCTGGTATAAGCATCTGCAGAGATGTAAAATGTTAAGTGTGGGGATAAATACCACAACAAAGGAATTATAATGCTGTTATTAATATTGCTTCTGCTTTGATTAATTCTCTTGTGACAATTTCATGTGCCACATAAGGAACGTCATCATATCTGAGCCTCCCAAATGCAATGAAAATACTTTCTCCTCTAAGTTAAGATCTCTTCCATGGAAGAGCAAACTTCCCCTGAGTTAGCAGTTTCTCACAGTTTAAATGAGAGGAAATTGTTTGTTAGTAGTTTCCAGCTCATTTTTGACACATAAAGGAGAAGCATAGTTTAGACTACTTAGCCCAACAGGTTAAGGATGCTAGGAATTAAAAGTTTGGGTTTGGAAGGATTATATTGCTGGAAAGAGAATAATCAATACTATTTAGTTTTGGCACCCTCATATTCTTTTATTTTCTATCTACTCTAAGAAAAACAGTACTAGGCAGCATTCCAGAAAATGTTACTGAAACAAAGCAAGTATAATATAGAGGGCTGTAACTCTTAATAGAAGAAAGAAATTAAGGTGCTGAGATAAATCATTCATATTTATTCATATGCTTGTCTGTAGAAGGAGTGTAACTTTTATACTCATTCTAAGACTCAGTCTTCTGACTTTTTACTGGCAATATTCTATTCTATAGCCAAAATTTTATCAACCTGTATGTTAAAGCCAGAAGGATTATCTTCATCTATAATTAAATCCAATGTATAAAGAAGTAACACTTACTGATACAAACTGTAGTGCTTTCTTATTCTGAGAATAAAAGAAATATAGTTTAAATCTAGTAAAAGAAATGTAGGGGTTGCTCTTTTTATAAAACAAATATTATAGTGCAGTTGCAGAACTTCATTAACTCCATTGATTACAGCACTTCAGGGAGGTGGGTTTTTTCTACATTTTTGTTGTTATTTTCTTCAGGTTTTTTACAATTAACTAAGTTTGCACATTTCTTAATTTTTTTAATGTGCAGCATTGTGAATGCAATGCATTATTGAGTGTGCAATGCATCATTTGCTTATTTTCTCCAAACTCACCAAATGTGTTCAAGCATTTATATCATACACAGACTTGCTGTTCTGTAATTTTGCCTGGTGTTGAACCAATCTAAAACTTCAGCTCAAAAGGGCTCCCTCTAAGTCTACCAGACAACAAGCATCCTGATATCCAACACTACATAAATACAAGAAGGAGCCACTTCAATGTTCTAGTATAAGCACAATTCACACAGATATTCCATTTCTTCCTCAAACAGCTATTTTCCTCTGATGTTGATCAGAGGAGAATTATAACACCTTCCCTCAGCTTAATTGGGGGTAAGATTTCTGCCATGCAGTAATAATATAAGTTTATAGTACAGAGTGTTTGAAGAAGAAAAGGCAGAGGCAACAAACTGAGGAGACCAAGGCCCATCATTCCCAGTTCCACCCAACTCTGAATGCTTACTGGCTGGAATGATCTCAAACCTATCACTTGTTACATAACAACTTTCTTCACAAAACAGAAATTTGCATAGCAGTGTCTCAGGAGTATTGAGGAAAAAAAGTTGAAATGACCCATAGATCCCAACATTAATTTCTCTCCTGAATTTTTAAGCCAATTAATCCTGTCAGAAATTAAATGATTGTGAAAGAAATGGTTGTATACATTCATTGGTACACTTTTTCTAAACTCTGTTAAAGTTCCTGCTTGAAGACCTTTAGAAAAGATGAGAAAATTTTCATTTACTCTCTGAGAGGAAAGCCTTCTGTGTATTTAACTTACACTTTATTTGTTTTTAAAATATATTCAGGCATTCCTGTGTGATTTCTTGCTAATGCTTAATGAACCAAATCCTTTTAGATATTTGTCTACAGCTGTAAAATTCTCTGCTGGCTTCTTCCTCAAGCTAGAGGTTTTAGCCCCAACTTATTAATAGATGCCAGTGAAAGCATCAGCTCCAGAGACCTCCCCAAGCGCCTTGTTCAGCCCGCTGCCCTTTACACTCCGCTTGTAACCCAGAGAGAGCCTGAACCTGCACCTGCACAGGTGTGCAGGGGCTGCTACCTGAGCACCGCTGGCCCTGTGAAGGGCAAGCCAGGCAATCAAGCATCCTGATTCAGTCTCCATGCAAAGGTCAGATCAGGCACTCTCCTGAGGTCCTTGCTATGTTTCTGACTCTGTGCTCGTGCTGTGACGCCCACAATGAATCCAATAGCCAAATAAATTGGGGTTGTAAGGAACATGGGATGAAAAACATCAGCATTTGTTACTCAAAACCAGAGAAATTCAAAACTATCCCACATAGTCCCCTATCTGCCCTTTCTCATTACTTTTATTATTCTTTATACTCATCCTAGCTAAACAACAAGGTTTTTATGTCCAGGATGGCAGCCAAACCCCGACAAAGCAGTCTGACTGCCTTGCCTCACCTCTCAGGGAGGCTCTGCACACCCAGTACCTCAGCTCCCACACTGGCAACTGAGACCTCTGCCACAAGGAGTGTCCTCCCTGGCACAGAGCCACCAGCTTAGCCAGGACCCTGCACAGTGTGCCCCTGCTCTCAAATGCAGAAACCCAGCAATGGTGCTTTGTTCCCCACTGGATGTCCTGTCCGAGGGCATCATGGTCTTCCTCACAATCCAGGTAGGAAAAGCTGCTCAGCAGGCAGACAGCAATTGCTTATATTAGCTGGAGATAATAATTATATATTATATTAACTGGAGATAATTCCACACTCCTTTCTAGAGTAGCTCCATATAGGGAACACCTATATGGGAGGGTGGGAGTGAAGAAAACCAGCAGGGAAGCTGGTGAGGTTCACCCACCTCCCCAAAAACTCTCCTTTGCACTCTCCTGTGCAGCACTCAGCAATCTCTTCCAAGGGTTTTTAACCCCTGCCAGGATTTAGGCAGGCTGTGTGTGGCAGCAGCACTCAGCTCTAAGGGGCTGTAAGCTGGAGAGCCTGCAAGGGACAGGGCTGCCTGTGTGGTCAGCACAACCAGTAACAAAATTCCCTCATGTGGGGAAATTTGGGTCCTCTTTGCTTGCAGAGAACACCACACAGTATATCTGGGGGAGAGCAGCTCTCTTGGCCACTGTTGGTAACCTGCTCTGCAGAATTACAGTAGCAACATCAGAGTTAGCTAAACTCTAAAACTGTTAAGATGGAGAAACCCTAGACAAATACAGCACTGCTGGGAAATAAATATTAGAAGAAATTCAGCTGTAACCAATCCTGACTTCCTTTAGACATGGCAACTGAAGAAAGAGAGACCTGTAAGAGCCCACTGTAGGCCGTTCAGACACCTTATTTAAGTTTTGTAAGAGGATCTGAAACCATGATGATAGTTATGTGTAAATATCAAATAGCTCAGTTATATCAGGGATCACTTATCCAATTTTTTTTTCTGCAAAGAATGCCAAACATCTCTTGACTTAAGATTCTAATATATTAAAAAAGCTTCATTTTTCTTTAACAGTAAAATCAGAAAGATATGCTGAAGCTACAGCCAGAGAAAATCCTAACATGGTCTTGAATCCATGATCTGCCAGAAGATTTTCCCCTAAATTTTTAGTGAAACACATCTTTGGGTCCTAATTTTCCAAAATATTGACACAGAACCTATCTTTCATAAATAAAGTCTTTGTTAAGCAGATGCATCAAGCCCTGGTGCTCTACAATCATTGCATTTTAAAATTTCTTTTAAAATGCAGTGCAGTTGTCAAATATGTGCTCATTTTAGTTATGCATAGGTAGGTTTGCAGTGGCATCAAGTGTTCAATTAGCCTATTCCCAGGTGAACATTCTCTGCAGATATGTCACTGGAGAGATCCCTTTCACATCTTTGCCTATTTGAAGATGGCAGTAAACCAGTTCTCATAGCCTACTCAGACTGATATCTGGAGCTGTGTTCTGACAACACTTTCCTGCAGGATAGGTATTGTCTGAAATACCTCTAGCCACTCTAGCAGCTCTGAAATACTCACTGCAGAAAGCTGCAGAGGAAGGGAGGCACTCTGCTGTGGTGCTTTTCTTGGGGGGAGAGGTGTAGCCACAGGAGCAGCTCCTAAGCAAAGCCACTGATTAATAATGGTCCTTTAATGGGACCTGCTTGTGAGTCAAGGGAAATAGGGTGGCTGAAGCACCACAGCACTCTGCCAGGACTCATCTGAGAAACATCCAGGTCTAATCCTCCACAAACACCAACTAAATGACACCAACTCCAGCTCCAGGGCAGTCTTTGGCTCAGGCTGGTGAAGCCTCAGTTGAGCACAGCCAATTTAACCTAGCAGAGCCTCTCTCCTCACCTTAGTATATTTAAACGTGTCACATAGTAAGTAGAAACACACACCAAAAAAAATTAAAAACCAATGTGTTTTCTTTTTCCCCTCTTGGCTGTTTCTCCCAACACCATCATATAGGTAATTGTCATATCCTACTCACCCACCCCTGGAGCAGTGTGCAACCATGTTAGAAATCTTTTTTTAAATGGTTGGTGTAAAATGAGCCCAATCTGACAGTACAGCCCCCACACAGGGCTCTACATACAGGTAGCTCTTGGTTTGCCCTATTTGCCATTATTTACCACCAGGAAGCAACCAAAGGACCCCAGCCATTCCAGCTGGCCATTAGTGAGCTGCTTTCCTGTGCCCCAATCCCCTCCTGAAGGCCAGGCCCTGCTGCAGAGGCACTAATTGACAGCTGAGGCTGGGACAGGGGTGAGTCCAGCAGTGGTGACCGGGGTGCCACCCTCCCTGTGTCCCCCGTGCCAGCTGCCTGTGCTCCTGGTGTTTGTCACCGCGGGACAGACCGCGGGGCGCTCCCAGGGCTTTACAACCAGTGAAAATCGGCACCAGCTTCCTCATTCTGGCGCAACATGTCCTCCCTTTGAAGTCTGGTTACTGGCTTTTACTGTTCTATTTTTAAAATGTATTAAAGATGTTTAAAAGTGGCAGGGACTTCCAATAAAAGCCATGTTGTCCAGAATCAGGATGCTGGTCCCAATTTAAACCGGCTGTTAAACAATAGTATATCCAAATAAAAGTTGTCTGATTTACAAAATACCTCAGACTGATTGAACATTTATTATCCAATTTTTCTCTTTTCACGTCTTCAGAGGTCATTCTCTCTATTTTTTTTCCCTTTACATCTGCAATGCTTTCACAACTACTGTATGGAAAATGAATCCACTTACCATATTTTAAAAATAACTGTTAATGGCATATAATAAAGTATAATAAAGCACAGAAGCTAATAAAGATTTACATTTCTGTTGGCTCTATGACTGGTTTAAAGAGCTTACATCATTGTCAGAGCTCCATCTTCTCAAACACACCCAGGAAATACTGCTTCTGTTTTTATCATTGGGCATTTCTATTTCCCAATATAACTTATATTTAAAATTTTACTTCTGCAACACATTTAAATTTCTGTTTGGAGATGTGAAAGAAGATAAACAGGACAATGCCTGAAGGAGAACATCACTCCAAGGAGGAGCCTGAAGGAGCCAGGGCAGTCCAATTCCCTGAGTTCTTTCTGGAGTTCCTTGTGACTGACCTCCTGTTTCTGGGTGATCCTGGGTGAATCATTTCATATCTGTCCCATCTGTTAAAGCTGAATAGGTTTTCTTTTGCTTTGTATATTTATGCAGGGTAACGCTGTAACTTAGGAAATTATCGTGCTACTATTACAAAGTATATTACAAGCATTACTATTACAAGCATAACCTGAGTTTTAAAAGTCTAACAAAATTTAACCTACAAAGAGAGGGAGTCTGATAACCCAGGAGGAGTCAACCTTTGCATAAAACTTCTGGGCAGATTCTCATCACTAAACTTTGTATTTCAGTACTCTGTGTATGTTCCAGAAACACGCAACAGGCTTCCTGTCCTATCAAATCCCCCAGTCACATAATTCCACCATAAAGCTTCACACTAATATCCAAAAATTTTCACTGTTTTCTAATACCTTTGGCAGACACACATAGTAAAAACTTTGTGCAAGGCTTCTATGTAAGAAATGCACTTGAACTTTCTGTCCTGTCAATCCCTTTCCTATAAATAGGAAAATCCCTATTTCCATTCCACAGACTGGAAAACTGGGGCAAAGGACAAATAAAGTAACCTGCTCAAGGTGATGCTGACTTGCACTTGTACATCGTCTGCAATAGATGACATCCCTTGTCAGATAAATTGCACAGTAATAGCTAAGTAGTTAGGTCTTCAAGATTCATGGTTAGCAAGTATTCCTAAAATTCTGATTAAACATTTTGTTTCCTAGTGGTTTTAAATTGGATGTGTCATTTTGTAAATGACAGATGGCTACAACAGAGTTACTGATCAGGTTTTTAGTTTAGAACAGCAAATACAGGAATACATTGGCACCGAGTTTCAGGTAATTCTTTCTACTGAACCCTTGCCAGAAGTTATGTATTTGTGTTATGCTTCTAGAAACAAAGATCCATAAGCAAGTTTGTTTGCCCTAAGTAAAGTCTAGCGTGCTGAAAAAGTCACATTAAGTAGTTGTTGAAATAAAACACTAAGCAGCAAGGAAATAAAAGCAAATCCTAGCTTACCAATTAAAAATAAGAAAAACCCCAAACACACATACACAAAAACATTACCTCACTCCCACCCCAAAATAACCAAACCATCACACTGAAAAAATACAGCATACATCTATACATAAGCATGCACATATATATAATGGAATAGATGAGGAAGTATGCTGCGTATTTTACAAGATTATTAACTACATTTAATGTATTCATATAATTTTCACTTACTTCCCATTGACTGCTTTTGCAAAGAGTGAGGTTTGACCTTCACACAGAATTCTTTCACTCACACATTTAGTTCTACTCATTGGTCTCAGCAGCTCAAAACATTGCAACCTACATCACATAAATGTTCAAGAAATCCAAGACACACGGAGGGGAACACAAACAATTATTTGTTCAGGTCAGAGCAGAACTTTTTTTATATTCCATGGCAGCATAAAGGACTTCAGCAAAGAGGTCACAATGTTGTCAGTTCACAATGACATCCAAAACCTCATCCAGAACCCACAGATCTCATTAAGCTAGCCCATATAACACATCCATGTGAGAGGTCCACAGGACCCTGGGCTGGGCAGGACTGGCCACACTCACATTTATTTTGCCTTGGCTTCTCTCTGAAAGCAGTGCCCACTCCTACAGCCACTTACAGGTGCAAGCACTTCCACACACCTGGAGGAAAGCCTGCAATCATGCCCCTGTCTTCAAACAGAAGGGCTTCCACCACTGATATTTCATCTTCAAAAAAATTCTGTTTAAAGGCAATAATTAGACAATGAGTAGCAATGGATGAAAATTACTCCAGCCTTGACTATCCACCTACAGGCAATCAGACCATGTGCAGGTTTCAGCACTGCAAACTCTTGAAAATGAAAAAACTGCAGGTTTTTCCCCTGTAAACTCTTCATTCTTCAGTCAGTGACTGTTATTTGGCCATTCTTTTTCCTTGGCAATTAGAATCTGAGTTGTTTTAAACTTGATCTGATAATTTTGCTTGTGAACATCTGTTCCCCAGAAAATGCAGTCAACAAGCAGAAGAGACATAAAATCGAGTCTTAGCTCTTTTAGGGTAGCTTCAGTTTATAGACTGGGGCTACATAAAGTAATCTAATGGAAAGAAGGGGTGATTTCCTCAGAGTATCTGAAAGAAAAGAGGGCAGGGAAAAAAGACTTAAAACTAAAACAAACAAAACAAAACCAAACCCCGCAAAATAAAACCTAATTTCAGGATCTCTTTGATATTGGGAAAACAATTATACAGGTGTCTGAAGAATTACTAAATGGTATAGGGTGGCTTAAACCGTTGATTGGTGTTTCTACTCGAAAATCCAGATAATACATGTGGTTTCTAGCACCCACTAAGTGTGGGTGCCAGATGAGAGATCTGAAGGATGGTACTAGGTAGAGTGGGAATGAAGAGGAATCTGCCTATAGAATTAAGCTTCTGTGTAAACAAAAATTTAAAAAGTCACCTCATCATTTGATTACATATTGTATTTTATATGAAAAACAAGAAAAATAAAGCATAAGAAAATTTTAAGAGCTTTGCTGGAAAAGGAACATCTCAGGAACATTAAAAGGAATATTAAAAAGTGCTAGTCCATAGTAGATTCAGTGCTATAATGAGGGGTCACATTTGTAACACCTGGAGCCTCACAATAGCAACCAGCTTCTTAACTACTACACAATGCTTTTATATTTACTTACTAGCCCCTTTTTTTTAGCACATCTATGAATGAATTTACAGTACAGTATCACACCCAGATTTCTCCATTACTTAACATTTGGACTAGGACACAGCTATTTCAATTATTAATGTAGTTTTTCAATATTGAGAACATTCTTGATTCAACCTGCAAGATGCTGAGTGTTACACTTCCATTATTTCTATCTTTTACAGGGTAGGCAGTAATTGCCCTTCTCCTGTTTTTTTCCTTAGGCACTAGAGCAAAAGTAACAAAGGCACACGTAGATTATTATCCACTGGAAAAAAATATATTTAATTTTCTGACATAGAGTGTGTTTACAGCTGTTGCAGGTTTGCTTTGAGAACCTGCTGCTGTAAACTGGCTTCTGGAGCTCAATATCCACATGCAATCTTCCTGGCCTGTATGGGCAATGATAGCACTTCATTGTCCAGTGCTATCATTACAATATTGTTATCATCTGAGCTTGAGTCTGACACTTTCTCTAAGACCTTTCAAATAACCCCTTTACTAGGCTTCAGTACCAAACCATTCAGGGCAAATCTCTGCTTTGTGCTTGTCAGCCTTAATAGACTGGATGTCACTTGTGCCTGTAAGAAGTGCCCGCTCCTCAGCTGTCAGTCAGTCCTCGGGTGTCAGCCGGGAGCGTGGCTGGAGCTGCTGGATTAGAGGGTAGTTACCACAGCTGTCAGATTACTGACAACCTGACACCCACATCCCCAACTTCCTTTGACTGTATTTGGTTTCCATCTCGCTCCTTGGACCTTTCTTAAGGTGGATCCCTATGCTCAAGTTAAACAATGTTGCAGCCAACTAGGAAAGTTTTGTTCTCGTCTCCAACTCGGCTTTCAGCCTGGTTTGTCTTTTGTAGACAACGCGGTCAAAGTGTTATACAGAAAGTGTTGCTAATTTATAAGGGGAGAAAATAAATTTTCACTGGTCTCTAAGTTAGCAGCATTGTTTTTTTGAATCATGCCTCTGTGTTTGGAGGCATTTTAGTTATTGATATCTACCTTTAGTCAAAGGTGTTGGGGAGTTTATACAGCTTTCTCCACATATTTTAAATGTACTCAACACCCTGCTCTTTCAATGCTTCTTTAGTTCTGCTCTCAAAAGGTTACAGACTATGCAATTATGTGAATAGTTTACAATTATTTAAAGTAGTGTGCATTATACCAACACTTTATAGAGCCTGCCTTGTGTTTCATATTCCATGGTTGACACATCTGTTTCTCCTACTTTAAGAGGATAAACTAGAACTAAACAGAAAAAAACCAAACCAAAACCACACCAAAACTTACATTATTTAGGATCAGAGATAAATTCACACTCTTGGCTGTGTTCTTCGCTTTTGAGGGCCATTGTTTGCTTGAGCTTGTTCCATTGCTCTTACGCGTCCCAAGGGACAAACCCTACATCTCCATTCCAACCATGGCCCACCAGAGTAAACCATCTCTGTTTGGCCTGTAGCTGATCTCAGCCAACTAGGCTGGCACAAGGCTGCTTTTACCCTCTCTTCTTAGACTGAAAAGAGAAACACCCATCTGTAATACTGCCTGTGTAGGCCTATGGAGAGCTGAAGGGAAAAACACTTGACTAGGAGCCCATCCTGTGATCAAAGCACAGACAGAAAACTGGGCAAAATTTGTACTCAGCTATTCCTTGCCTATATTTCAAATCTAAATTCCTCTGCAGGAAAGGTCAAACTCTTCAATGATATTTTTTAGTTATTTGTTTCAAGATAATTGCAATGTGTCATTTAAGCCCAGCTATTATATTTTTATCTCCCTGTATACAAATCTCATGGAAATAGTTCTCAATAGTGGAGAAAATGTGGCAAGGCATCATCAACACTAAATACTGTGGGGCAACCTATATCTTAGCACACATAAAATGGAAAGTATCCAGACTATATTAAACAGTGTTCTTCCCATTTCCACTTTTCCTGATTGCACATTCATTCTTTGGGTTCTTGCAGTTTCAGCAAACCTGGGTGCATTGCCCCAAAAAACCAATGAGATATATCCTATCTTCATTAGCTGCTGAATAAACGCAAAACAAACAACTTTTTCAAGAAAGATCAGAGAACTGGAACACAACATGTATTGGTTTTGCCCAGATGAAACCTGCCTGATCCTTTGTCTCAATTTTTAATTTGCAATACTTCTATAAGATGGCAAACACAAATTACTTTTTTTGTAAAATTTAAAACATTAGATGTCTTATACCTAATGAGCTTTACAGAGATACTATTGGCTCCTCCATAAACAGAGCCGCTTCAATTTTACAATTAAATTTGAATTTTTGTTTAGATAGAAACTACATTATGATGCATGAACTTTGCTACCTTTCCACATTTCTTTCCTGTGTTTTCTTTCCTATTACATTTCATGCTTGTGTAGCTATAGCCTCACAAGGCAGACAAATGAGATTACTGTTACCCCATGGACTCTTGCTGTGTTCGTCTCATGTTTTTCCAGTTTGTATGAGCTGCCACCTCAAAACACAACTGATAGGCTTTAATTTAATCCAAATCCTGCCATTGCTCCAGGTGCCTTTATACTTCTTCCCAAGTTCCAGACAATTGATTCAGTTCTATGATGGGGACCTTGCCATATTGCAAACAGACACAATACCTAGGAAAAACTTCCGGATTTGGTCCTTTGTTCTTATCATAAAAGATAGAGTAGTAGCATTTCCCAGTCACATTTCTGGCACATAACATTTTCTTGTAAAATAATTTAAGGGGAAATACAGAAAATACCTCCAAATTAGTGACAAGGGTTCAAGAGCATGTATAGGGTGCTGTTTTGCTTTTGCCCATTTCTATCCCAAATGAGCCAACTTTATTTAAATATATTTAAAATATTTCTTTTAAAACTAGTGCTATCTCAATACACTGCACTGTAGTATATTTTTAAGTGAAAAGAAGATCGTAAAAATGCATTATTAATCCATTTCAGTCGAACAACTGTCAGAAATGTCATACCTAAATCTATTTGCAGAAATTAACGCATAATATTACCCAGTAGATACTAAGGCACAATTCACAGTAGTGGATAAATCCCTGTTTGAACAGATGGGCTGAAATGTTGGGACATCAAGCTGAATAATTTGGGTACCTCCCAAGTAACCTCCATAAGCATGGGTGTGTTGTTATTTTTCTTTCTCACTGCCAGGTACAGCTAGAGAGGAAAATCCAGCAGCGCTGTTCCCGCCATGCTGGCACCTGGACAACATTCACAGGATCAGCTAAAGGAAAGAGCACTGCAAATGGCACCCATGGCTTCGCCTTCCAGATGGGAGGTGAGGAAGTACCACATCCGCTGTAGGACAAGCCCTCAGGCTCAACTGGAGGCACGTTCCTGCTCTGCCCAAGAGCTTTCAGGGAATTTGTGGTGGGATGAGGGGCTGCAGGTACTGGTGGAAGGTGTGCCATGCCAGGGTATCCCATAGTCACTGGAGCCATAAATCACCTGGAGGCTGGTGAGTGGGCCTCTCCCCACCTGGCAGCTCACCTGTGGGCTGCCTCCACAGGCATCCATGGAATGCAGAGTGGGAAGGGAGCTGAGCTCCATTGTCTCTGTGGAGGTGCAGGCTCAGTCAGACACAGAAATGGGAAGGCTCTTGGCCCATCTCCAGCAGTTCTCTTAACCTCCACCACTTCCTGACCATTATCTCAGTGGAAAGCTCTGAGGAGGCACCCCAACACTACAGTGAATGGGATGGCTGCTGCCATGGGCAGGACAGCAAAATCACACCTTGGTTTCCCAAAGTGCCCAAGGAGAAGCCTAAGAGGAAACAATTCTTTTCAGTCCTCAGAGGAATGAGCACTTCAGAAAGATCAGGTATTTCTTTGGTGATAGCAAGGACCAGGCTTTTTTCTAGAGCTAAAATTAATTCTTTTGTTAAGAATCATCCACTGTGCTCAGGAGTCAATTTTAAGCTGTAGTATCCTGATTTACTACCCTTTTGCAATGCCCAGTGTATACTTCATTTGCAGAACAGCACTGGTGAGTATAACATTAACAGATTGTTGTCTAAATTTCTCTCTTTTTTAATAAAGGTTTGTGAGTTACAGAAGTGCAAAAATGCTTTAAACCTCTTAATTTGTTTTGTTTACTTCTATAGCTTAAAAACCAGCCAATTGTTTTTAATTGGTTTAAAAAAAAATTGCTCGAGGCAGAAACCTGGAAAACCAATCTTCTGTCTGGAGTAAATTTTTACAGCTGCCTTTTAAACCTCTGAAAATAGGGTTTATAATGGAAGTGCTGACACAACCTTATCTACAATATATCAGTGTGAACTGTACCGCTATAATAAGCAGTTATTATGTATGTGTGAAAATAATGAGAGCCAGTGTCTGAAGAGAGTTAATGTAAAATGCTAAGCAATTGTGGTTGGTTGCACAGTATAGGTTAATATTCTTTCATATAGCTACACTTTTCCCCCTTTTGTCCTCCAGAACTCCTAATGAAAATTCTGATACCTGACGGTAATGATAAGCAGCCATTCACACATCCTTTGTGTCAAGGCTAGAGCATTAATGCTTTCCTTCATATAACATTTTGCATAGCCTAAAGCATCTATTAAAATCCTTTGTAAAATTCATGAAACAAAAGTGGTGGGTTGAGTCTAGTGGGAGAGCAAGTAAGCTGCTTATTAGCAAAAAGTCAAAAACACAGGGCCAATTACAGATCTGAACAAGAAAGGCTACAGAACAGCATGGGGAGTAATTCTTTCTTCAGCCCAATGGGCTCAAGTGAGAGGCAACCTAGATAAAAATATAGCAAATATTCTAAGCAGTAATTAAACTAAAATGTTTGGAGTTTAGAAATAGCTCTATAACAACTGAAGGATATGCTCAAGTAAAACAATTGTCTGGTCTCACATAGATGCTAAATTGGAAGGATTTAAGACTGCTCCCTAAAGGAATGACTAAGGGGTAGCCAAGAAGAGCTGAGAGCTCAGGAGATATGTAAAAAATCTGTTTGGTATTTCAAATGCTATAAATTAGATAAAAAAATGAGCTTTTCTACTGAACAAGCAACATAAAACTGAATAAACCACAATAAGATTGCCCTTTTTCTGTTATAAACTTTACATTAAGCCTGTCATGTTCGATGACAGCCTAACAGACCTCATTCTTTACCCTTTGGAATTTGAAAGATTGGCAGATGTCGTGATTTCCTTAACACCAAAGACCTTGCAGATAATGTTCACCACACATACTTTTAGTTTGAAAACTTCACATCCTTACTTCCAGAACCACCAGGAAAAATTTCCAAACAGAACTTGAGATTTTTCTCTGGTCAATAATTGTTTTTGACCCTGAGGAAAATCTTTTATTGACAAAGGAAAAACGTGACATGGGCAGCAATTTTTATGATTTGCTTTACTAGTCCAAACATGCCCTTACATTCATAATAATGAGCTGCTTTGCACAAAACAGCTCTTTATTATGAACAGAGGGGTATAATATTGTTAAGCTGAGTCAAAGCAGAGCTAGTTGAGGCTAGCTCTGAACTGAAAGCAGTTTTCCCTTTAAAACATCCCTCCTACCCTTTAAAATCTTTTGAAAAACCACACACAGTTATTTTTTAAAAATTGGAATGCGGTAAGAATCTCAACTGGCATTTTCTAACACTTGGTTAGTAAAGTTTGTGTGTTGTTATTCATTTATTTTTCAATGTAAGAATTGTTCCAAGATGTTCTCTAACTCAGGGTCATTATGCAACTTCTTAGGGGGTCATGCTTTATTCCTGTGAATCTGGGAGAGAATTTAACACCTATTTAAAACAAGGAAATCCTGGCCCTGCACTTCTGCAGCCAAGCAGTATCACAATGCAGTGGAGCTGCTGTGCTGCATGGCGGGATGGAGGGGCAGAAGGAAAGCTGCAGGACCTGCCCCATGCAGCCAAACCTGCGCTGACCCTCCTGAGGAGAGTCGGGGGACACCAGGGCGAGGGCAGAGGGAAGTCACTGACTGCCCTTGGGCTCAGGGGGCGTCTCTGCAGTGGAAGAGCTGCCTGCTCCTCTCCTGGAGGGCAGGGCTGTGAGCAGGATGGGCAGCAAGCACCCTGGGCTCCAGGAAGGCTCCTGATTTCATCCCTCCCGCTGTCCATTAAGCCACACCCTAAATATACGTTCCGAAGCAGATAGCAACCGTGAAGTTCAAGTTACTCCTGACTCAAAAGCTTGCAAAATGTACTAATGTAGCATAATTAATTAAAGAAATTGCAATGTGTCTTTCTTAGTCAATAACTATAATAAAATAATCCATTTCTATTTCTAATACATTTTACTAGAGAGATTTGGGGCCTTCAGGTTTTCAAAAAGTGAAGGTTTTTTTTAAGATTGTATCCCAAGCAGTCATATGGCAGTTTAGCTACTACATCATCAAACACAGAACAGTAAAATTAAAAAAAAATTTGTTCAAGAAGCATATAGCATGGATGACATAATTGCATTAGAATAAGGAAATCAATTGAGCGAACCAGCCTTTCACTCCAGCTAGCCATTCACATACATTAAAGTCACCATGTTGATTGGAGTAGCATAAATATGACTAAAGTGAGCCAGACTTTATATCTAAATGAAAAAACCCACACAAACCAAATCTACAAAATTATTCCAAATATAGCATCAAGAAAGTCTTGTGGTTTGTGTTTGCAAAATGAGCTTTCTTAAAATAAGATTTAAAAAAAAGATATGTAACACTGAACAGACAAAAGATTTCAAAGCTCTATCTCCCTGTAGTTTCACTAACATGTTAACCTACTTACAGCAATTAGTGCTTCATTAGTAAGGCTAACTAACTGTTGCTATGCCCTGTAATGATTTGCCAGGTTTTCTATATACAAGTGCATAATCAATGTTTTCCAATTACTGCTATAGTGCAACCACTATTTCAAATAAACTAGATAATAATACAAACCCATTACTGAATCTGAAATAGCAGAGGCATTTAATTGCAAGGCAGTTCTTTTCAGCTTTTAAAATTTTTCACACTAATGAAGTGTCATACAAAAAAGTTGTATTGATTTTTCCACCACATGGCTTCAACCACAAATATGTAATTATCCCTTTTATATCTAGCAAGGGGATTAAAATAATCTATAGTATATAGCCTTTACTTATCCCTGATGGGTCTAGTAGTACTTTTACCCTTTTCAAAATATGCAGCTTTTTGATGAATGAACTTTCAGTAAAATGTTGCTTTATTTGCTTCATATCTCTACTTTTTTGAGGCCGTCTAGCGTGCAAGGATCAGAATTTTAAGTATGCAGTTCTACCAGCAGCAGAGGAAAAGGAAGCCACAAGACAAGGACGAGTCTCTACCACAGATCAGGGCCATATCACCTAACTCTGGTCCTCTTCCCCACCTCAGCAGTCCACATCAATTCAATTAAGTGCCCACAGTCAGCATCTTGCTAGTAAGATAACTTTTAACTAGTGCTTTCAAATTCTTCGTGGAGTTCCTGTGCAGCACTGCTGGCAGAGAGCCCCAGCCCTGCGCCCAGCCTGGGCAGGGCACTGATCTCTCGGGTTCCCTGGAGCTCCCAGCATCTCTCCCAGCACAGCATCCCCTGCCAGGAGGGCTCGGTGGCCACGGCTCCAACAGGGGCTGTGGGACCACACCCAGCACCTACAGCACCGGGGAGGTCTTATTCTCTCAGCACCAGTTGGTGGTGTTGAGATAATAATAATAAATATTATTATAGAAAAATATAAAAAATATTATTTTAGAAAACGCAGGATCCACCAGATGCAAACCATATCACAGGAACTACTAGATGAGACTAAGACTCATGATAAAAAAATTACCTTGTTTCCATGGGCGCTGTAGAAATTATTTTATTCCTCAAATGCCTGGAAGGAATTCCAGCTTGATTTTAGTATGGTTTCCATTAAAGAAAGTCTACAAAATGCTGTAACACAGATGGAAGCTAAAACCCCATGCAGAAAAGTTTTCTGTTTTAAACTCAAATGAGCACAGTTTTCACATGAAAGGGGGCCACATTCCTCACATTATTAGGGCTAAAGCAGCATCTCCCAGTAATAGTTTCACACTAATATGTTAATCTATTGGCAGCTGTCAGTTCTCCCAGATATGCTGGAATTCATCAAAATTAGCTGTCTTCTGTCTTGTGGAATTCACGTTTTAATGAGAAGTTTTGGCAAATCAGATGTGATTGAGAATCATATACACTTAAAACTAGTCAGATATTCTAAAAATCTTTTAAGTTAAAACTCTTGGATAAAATATAAACCCACAGTACAGCCATTGAATGAGAACTATTTTTGTAGAGGTAGGTGCATATTTTTTCCCTAGGTTTTTATTTACAAGTTACTATTTGAGGGCCAAATATTGACCATCTAACTAGCCAGATAGAGAAACCTATCTAAACTTGTTACTAAAATCTAATTTCATTAACAATAAGTAGATTTACTAGACCACTTTAAAAAGCTCTAAGAAAAGTTAAAACTTGCAAAAACATTATAAACATTAGAAAGTATTTTATGTACGAAACAGCAGTGCAATGTTGAAATATCACAATGCTCATTTCTTTCTCATATGAATGCACACATAGTAAATACATGTGTCACTATTTTTCTTCAGTAGTACAACGGACTGGAAAATTCCATTTAAAAAAATAATATTTTTAACCATAATAATTTCAAAATTCAATGAAAAAAAATTACATCTCATCCATATTTAGTGCAGAATAAAGCTGTTCTGGGATTTTTTCACACTGCAAATCTCTCAGTGCTGCATTTTGTAATTTTACAAATAGGTCAGTTGCATGTTTCCCTTTTCAAAGATTTCAAAATATTATAAAATACTTCTACAGTGATCATAAAGTTTACAGTAAGACAATTCAGCATTCTCTTAATTTCCTTCTTCCTCAGCATGCAGTAATAAAAATAATCTATTATTCTTTTATTAAAATGCTTTATATATCAGTCACAGATGACAATGACTAAAATTTTATGCAAAAGTAAAAAAAAATTCTCCTCAGAAGAATTTAAGAAAAATATACCCACTCCTTGTGGAAGTGTGTTTCCAGGATAATAAAAGGCCATTACCTTGACCGTTGACATGAAGCCATCAGAGTCATATTTATTGATGAAACTTTCAGCTCCCAATCTGCTGCACTGAATGAGCATCATACAGCTGTCAGCAAAGGCAGAGCACAGAAACAGTGATAGCTTGTGACATTTTCCTTTCATAATTTATGAAAACAAAATACCTTAGAATTTGCAGAACACCAGAAGAAAAATTTTAGAATAGCCCCTTTAAGGAAAAAGCCCATGAGGTATAAATCTTAATTATTTATCTCTACTACCAGAGAAACATACCTGTTAGATTGATATATATATATTATATTAATTGATAATGCCTAAGTAATGTACTCAGTGACAAAAAGAAATGCTACCACACTGCAAATAAACAAAGTGAAAAAGATCTAAAATTAGAACCATAAAGTAATGGTACTGTGAGAATGCTTTGGGGTTCTTAACAGGGAAATAAACTTGAAAACCTTTATAAAATTAATTGCATTAATAAATTGCTATAATAATTGGAATAATTTCAGAGGAAACAAAACACAATTAGATGACAATTTAAGTATTTTAAACACAAGGTGAACAATTTTCAATATTTAAAAATGTCATTTGCACATATTAGAAACAAGCAAAGGGGAAAATATGTCATGATGTGTTGTGCATCTTCCACCTTTTCATTTTGTGTTGGTTGGATAAGCTATAAAAAGGAATGTGCTTGAAGCTTCTGATGTACCAGTACTTCTGCTCACAACTCATATAAAAAATGTTTGGATGCCAAGCCCCACAATGCAGTATCCCCTTCAGGATGGATGCTGTCAGCACCAGATAAACTCGGGAATCTCACAGCAGTCCTGCCAACACCCCAGCTCAGGATGCTCACACAGGCCTCCCACTTTGCCCAGGAAATTTCCCTTTACAGGTTGAGGAAGCATTAAACCCCACACAGTATGCAGACAGTAAACATCCTCCCCATGTTTTTCTCCACATGCTTTTCACACACCAGCTGCCACCAGGGAGGAGACTCTATGCTCACAGTGGGATGCAGTTTCTCCCATAACAACCCAGATTAGAATAATGCATATTTTATATACACATCCATATTTCTGATTAGTTGAGACTTTCCACCTTGGAAGCTCCCAAGGGAGAGCTGTGTGCAGCTCCCACTGCTTGGCAAAGCTTTGGCAGCAGTTTTGGGGAGAGAGGTGGCTACCACAGAAGTGTTTATTCACCAATTCATTATACCTGATGCACATTTTACAACTATCCACTAGAGCCCAGCAGGTGGGTTAAAAACATACTTACAGGAGACTGGGAGTGGTAAGGTTTTGTTGTGACTTCTCCCAACAGGCAGGTGGTGAACACACCCTGGCCAGCAGCAGCCCTGGAAAACACCATCCCTCACAGGGAACACTTCACAGACAACTTCTTTACCCATCAGTGACCATTCAGGATTCTTTTTAAAAGAAAATTGGCAGGGTCAATGCATAAAGCAGGCCATTCAAGTGAGTTTTGGGGTGCAATAATGCCAGTGGCACCATTTCTTTGTAGAAAAGTCTAAACTGCATCCTTACACTGCCCCTGGGGGGAAGGAAGTGGCTTTTCCCATTTTAAAAATTACTTTGAAGTGTATATCAGCCTAAAGAAGAAAGAATAAAGTACATGAAATTGTCTTAAACCAAAGGGAAAAAAATCTCAGACTTTTCAACAGTGGATGCTTCTTCCTTCTTCTGTTTTCCAGGGAATAAACCCAACTGTCTTCTCTTTCCCCATTTCTTACCCTTCATGTTTTCTGCATAGCTCTCCACCTGGTGATAGCCATTTAGCACTAACCTGGTTAATAAAAGATGATACAAAGTTGGTTTCAAACATAGCACTGGTCCCTTTACAAGATTAATAGCTGCAGCAAGAGGCAGTGGCAGTTGCAGAAACAGGACACTTTTTACAGCTGCAGTCACACGATGGATTTTGGAAGTTCCTTGGAGCTGTGGAGCAGGGTGAGGGATGCCCACCCACCCACTCTGGCACTGGCACCACACAAGGGCAACATCTGGATGGAGCCTGGAAAAGAAATGTGAGAGCAGGAGAGAGAGGCAGGCAGGGATGCCAGGCTTGGCTGGGGAGGAACAGAGTATTTGTATCAGGTAAGGATTTGACCTCGAGCCTCACGGCCATCAGCAGCAAGCTCAGCACCCGTGCCACTGCTTCAAGGGAAGATTACCAAAGTCATTAAACAAATTATTAGCCTCCCAGCAGGTCAAAAATAGTGAATCAATCCAGTTTTGTAAAGCATTACAGCCAGAATGTGTGAAAGCTTTACAAACCAATACACTATGGATTTCTGGACAAAACATCTTCTCTGTCTGCTTATAATCGTTTTTGGATTTGCTCCTTTTTGCTTAATAGAGTCTTAAAACTGCATATCTTCTCTTTATAATTTTATAATAAGCTCTGAAGAAACAGTCAGGTTTTAAGCCAAAATTCTAGAAAAGATGAGTTCAGAATACCTTGAAAAACAGAAGGAACTGTTGAGGAAGTTGTAAAAGTACTGTAGATTGAGTATTTACAACCACCTGCCTTGTGCTTTGAAAAACGAGTGGTTTTAAAAACAGGATCATTTTGATGAGGACTTAAAAAACCCCCTCAACTTTGCACTTGTGCATTGAACACAACTGAGACTCCTGTGAAGTATACCTGTCTATACCTGTTTTCTTGATTAAGTAATAAAAAGCATACTTTCATTGACTAAGCAACTGCACAAACTACTGTGTTTTCAAATAAATTACAAGATAAAGACTCAGCAAATATTATATGCTGTATATTTTAAGGCTTACCGACCTATATGACCACAAATTAGACAACCAGCTTGAACACAGCAACCCATCACTTTGCAGATGTTCACAGCCACAAAAAGTTTAAGGTCTCTTTGACCCCAAGGTAAGAAATTATTCATCTGCAAGTCCTGCATCAGATATTAAAATAAGTAAATTTAAGCCAAACATAACTGCAAATTCAAACGCTGAAATTCTTTCTTTTAACCTCTTCATTGGTAAACCCGTAATTAGGTCACATTCTGAGAAGCAGCAAACATCTGGCAGCTGCAGTGGTTTGCCCAGCATTTGTGCTCAGCTCCCCTCTGGATGCAGCTCCCCGGGAGCTCAGCCAGAACAGCCACTCAGAGAGGTGTTAACACCAAGAAATTATAGTGGCATTTCTAACTAACCCTGCAAACCATACTTGTTGCGTTCACTTGGATACGTGTGGCTTGGGTAAATAATAATTTATGCCAGACTTTTTCCTCTTGTGACTTTAGTTTTGATATCACATCATGATTCAAAGCCCGGTGCACCATAAATTTTCTCCAAATGTGTAGTAATTCCTTGGCGCAGTCTAAAGTTATGATTCATTTATACTGGAGTGACAGCATAATACCTAGGTGTCAAAATCCATTAAAACTGTTCAATGTCTTCTGTTTATTTTTAGAACCAATTGAGACTTAACTGATGGTGAAAAATATACAGTCAAGTGTGTTTACTTCACCTTTACAAAGAATCCGTTATAGTCCCAATTAATTTGTTATTCCTGTCACAACAGGTACTGGATACTTCAAAACTGTCATTACCGTTTCTCTCTGTTTCTTTTGCCTTTTTTTTTATATGAAGGCTTCTGTTTATTTTTAACCCATTAGTAGGTAACAGTTTATATTTTTTTTGCAAAATAGGAATTTCACATCACTTTCCATTCTAATTAAAATAAATGTGATGAATAAATATGTTTCCCAATCAACTTACATTTATTGTGCTCAAAATTCTCTGTCACAATCAGTTGTTATAGGGCTGAGTTTAGTGACCATTCAAAGAATGATACAGCTTGTGTATCACTATGATGGGCTAGATGGAAATTAAAAATATGCTATGTGCCAGTTACAAACACCAAAACAGTTCTTAGTAAAGTTCAGAGCATCTTTTGCCATGCCAAGTGTTAACAGTTCATTCTTGCTTATAGAAAAGAATACCACACAACTCACGACTTGGGGCTAAGGTACCAGCCCAAAAATGAGGCAAAGCATCACCTCCTCATGGATTAAGAGCTGAATGGGAAGGAACTCTGGAGTATGTATTGTAGTTCATAGTTTTACAGCAATCGGGACACTCTGCTTTGTGGCTTTTACTTCTGGAAAAACAAAATACAGGATTATAATTGAGTAGAGGACTTAACATTGCTTTAATGCATCACTGGTGACCCTGCTGCTGCCCCAGCAGCATGGATTGTCATTCATTCCTGAGGCATGTTAGCTCACTGAAGTAAAATGAGACATCACTTTTTTTTATTAATCTGTTATAAGGATTTTATTGCAATTTGGATGATTATACTCTGTAGTCATAACTATGTAAAATTAAGCATAAATAGCTTAAGTGACTCAGAGGAATAGAAATTAAATAGGCCTATTGGAGTAGGTCTATTCTCCTATCATTATATTATGCTATCTACTGTATATTTTCTGGTCTTTTGACTTATTCAGTTTTAAAAATCTCAGAAATGGGGCTTTCAGGATTTTTTTCTTTTTACAATTGCTGCCTAACCTAATAGACCTTACACTTAGTTAAATTTTTTTTAATACTTACTTCACTTCAATTGGATCTCTGATTCACCCTAAGGACCCTATCTGCTTCCTGCATCCTTAATCATTCATTACACCCTTCCACTTTTACCAGTTGCAAATGTACACTCTGCCCTCTCCCATGTTGGTGCTTTAGCTCTTAGAATACAATTTAGAGCTCTTCAGTAAGGCCATCATGTGTAAAACCTGCAGCTGTTGCTGCTGGACAGCAGTGCCCCAGCTCAGTGGGAAGGACCTGAGCATAAAGCCTTGTCTCATCTCTCCCTTGTACCCTGGACCATTTGCAGATTTCCATACCAACCTCAAGCTATTGCTTCCTGCCACAGTTATAACCATGAAAAAAAGGATTTCAGTAAGAAAATAAGTGAAGTCCCCTTTACAAAACCATCCACACTCTTTGCAGGATGAGGGTTTTCTTATGAATTAAATTTTTGCAAAAGATCATTTTCAGACATTTCAGAATAACTACATAAAGTAAGGGGCAGCACAGCAGTGGGAGGAACAAGTAATGAAAGACTAATGAAAGGGTCAGCTGAATTACCAGCTTCCTCCATATTTTTTCTTGTAAGTTGTTTCTTCGTCCAAACTAATTTTGCTGATTCCCATACCTGTAAAAACATATCAGCTTACTGTTTACAAAATTAGGACTCATTCCTATGAGGCTGCCCAGAGTGACCTAACACACTGGCTTACCTCTCCTAGCCTGCACTGCCTTTATACAAGAAAATGGAACCAGCAGAAAACAAAAATCCCTCACTGCATCTAGCTGCTCTTTGTGAAAATCAAAAGCAGGAGTTTGGAGCAGTTTGCATGTACAAAAGAGGCTCTTTTATTTCACAAAATCTGTACACAACTTCATGCAGTATGGCAAAATTAAAGAATAAAGCACTAAAAGTTCCAGCACAACCACTGTCACAGTGAGTCACACTCTAGGGACTATGCCAGAAACTCACAACTTTCAAGTCCAGTCATGACCAGGAATAATGTGGCTTTCACTCAGTTAAAACCAACAGTCCGTATTTGGATAGTTTCACTTCTCATCAGCTAACTCTGCCTTCCAACACTTATCCTTCCCTAAATCTGTATTTATATAAATGCAGATAAATCTTCTGTAATAAAATGTAATGGTCTACTGAGAATCTCATCTCCATGTATTAGGGTTGAGGAAATAAAAGGACGAGGAAAGATTTTGTGGAGCATTGTGTTAAGTATCACAAAGCAATCAAAGGTCTATGGCTAGATAAATACTAACATCATGTAAATACTATTTTAAAACGTCAGTATTGAATTTGTCTTTAGAAAGTATGCTGTGAATTGCCCAGCAACTCATCCAGTCATTGGACTGGTTTAGGAAACAGGCAAATGTTTGAAGCAAAGCTCCTGCCTTTGACAGAACAGTTTTCAAACATGTGCAACACTCACAATGATGAAAGAGCATTAGGGTTCAAGTGGACACGTCGCTGTACAGCTGAAATTTTTACTGTAAAGCATCAGCATGCAGGATTGGAATTTCGAAGGCAGAATACACATTTTCTTAAGAGTGATGTTTGTCCACGGGCTAAGAGGTGGTTTTGACTACAAAGGGTGTTGGACTTAGCCTACCAGCTTTCAGGTCCTCCTCAGTACAGACTTCACAACAGCTTCAAACAAAATTTAAACCCTTGTGTTGGAGAATGCAGTTGAAACAAAATAAATTCCTGAAGAGATAATTTGTGTTAAGAAATAATCTTGAAGGCCAGAGATTTAACATGCAAGGAAAAAAAAAGGATTTTTTTAACATACAAGGAAAAGGAACCAATGCGGGTAGGATTGCAGGAAAATATGTGTATTTGCAGCCACTCCTACAATTAAATAACAAAGGGGAAGGTTTCTTCCAAGTTTTAATAAACCTTGCTTTCCTCATTCATTCTTTTTCCAAATAGTTGCTCCAAACTAACACACCGACTTCTTTAGCTTTCTCTACATGAGCTCACAACCAAGCTATGTGGTTTTTGCATGCACACTTATGGTCCATCGTTATGAGATGTCCCTGGCTGGGCAGGAGAGGTGCTCCGTCACACACAGCCATTCATCAGCGCTCGCCACGCCGGCTCACGCTGACCCCGGCAGCAATAATGTCGCATCAAGCAGGCCAAGCGCCGGCTTTAGCAGCAGAGCAGGGAGCAAGAGGCAGCCTCAAGATTAAGTGCACTGCTCCAGGTTTGCATTCCCAGGAGCGGGGCAGGCTCACGGTGTATTGATTGCACAAGTTTCCCAGTAAGTACCACAGGCAGCAGGGTCGATGATGGGCAGGGCCTGCTCAGCGCTCCCCCGGCACGCTGTGCTAGGCCCAGGCCGATCATGGCGGCTGAGCGCGGGGTGAGCAGGGCTGTGGGCAAGGGAAGAGTGAGAGCCTGCAGCACCAAGTGACATTTAAACAACTTACACGTGGGAGCACAATGAGAGACAACAGTGCAATTATATTTCTCCGAGTTTCCAGCTGCAGCAAAACCCTGTCATCGCGCAGTGTTTGTGTGTTCAGCCAACTCCATGCTCATTGCATTAAACAGCTCTTCAGGAACAGAGGAAGAATACACAAATGCAGGTATTAGTGAGTATAAACTGTACTCTGTTTAGTACGAGCAAAGCAAAAAGTTTCCAAGCATCTGTCTCTTATAACATGCACACAGGTTTGGCACCAGGATCTGGGGAAGAATCTATTCATAAAATCTCTGTGTGTTTGCTTTGAAGACAGAAAACCTCACAGACTGGTCAAAACCCTGGCCAAACTTTTGAAATAAAATATTTGTTCTGATGTTATGATTAAATGGAATCCTTTATTTAAATCACACTAGGACTTAAATGAGAGAAGGCCCAAGAGTTGGACTTGATGATCCTTGTGGGTCCCTTCAAGCTCAGGTGTTCTGCAGTTATATCAGGATTAACATCCACATTTATTAGTTATCCTCCCATGGGCAACCAAATCCCACAGCCATGCTGAAAATTCAGTTTTATTTTTTTACTATGTATTACATAAATGTCTACCAAAAAGCTCATGCTTAGAAGTATGGAAGTTATACTGAAATCTTATTTGACATCAGTATTAATGAAACAATTTAGAATTATGTTCTAGGAATACACAGAAATTCCAAAGCCTACCTAGGACTAAAACATGTGTTTTAATTATCCTGAGAGTTCAATTTGCTCTTAAGGTGCTTTGTCTATATGAAAATTCAAACATTAAAAATAAATGACAGTAAGATTGAAGTCAAATTGCTGCATACAATATACTTAAGTTATAGTTTCCAGCCTTTCAATTAATGGAGATTCTAAGGCACTGTCATAGCGTTTAACTATAGTATATTTTTTCTTAGACCTGAAAATGAAGACAAAATAATTCTCCACATGCATCTACTAGAAAAAAATTAATGAAACCTGAGGAAACATACTCCTTTTTTTGTTTATATAATAATCTTAGATGTGCAAAATTATTTCAGTACCATGCAAACAAATGCCGTTTATCAGATTGCAGCATAGTACCCAGAATGATGCTTTAATTGTTCAGAAAAATAATGTTAGTGTCATTGCAAGTCTATGAAATTACTGAAAGAGTCAATGTATTTGATATAAATATTTTTAACAACTGCTGTAACTCAAACTCCATTCCAAGTTTTGCTTTGGAGACCATATTTTTTTACTATACTAGTTCAACTGTGTTCAGAAATAACTGAATTAGAAAAAAAATTCTATGGAATTTACATTTTCTGGTTTTGCTTTTCTTTAAAAGATGAAGGTATGTACTCCAGTAAGACACAGGGTAAGAACATCCCTGATAGCTCAATCTGTTCTGAAATAATGTAAGAATTTGGTTGCAAGCTTGCCAATTAATTATGTTATTTGACACTTGGGACCAGTTGAAGTCTTGCTGATGTGATTAAACACTTTTTATCTGCTCTGTGGAAATATTTATGCTGAAGTACTTATAATGATTTCAGTTTAAAAATTAGTGTTACATAAATTTGATCAGAGGAAAACAAAAATGTGAAAATTGCTTCAGACTTTAGACAACACAAGAATCCAAGAGCCACAATAGGCAGCCCATCTCATCTATATCCTTGCAATTAATATGAAAGAAGTCTCACTCCACAGTCCTTGTTTCATCTCCATTGTAGAAATGCTTAGCAAGCACATTACAACCCACAGGTTTCCATTAGGCCAGCACACAGCACCAGTACTTTATGAATAACAGAGATCCTGCAACTATAACAGGGGAATAGCATAGCAGCCTGGGAAAAACTCACAGAAATGGTTTTTAAAGTGCCACTGGGTACGGGTCTTTCTTCACAAGTCACCTCTCAGAGCCGTGCTGTAGCAGCAGGGGAGGGCTGTTCTTGTATCACCTTTCCACATCCCCAACACCAGCGCAGTTTGAGGTGGGATTGTCTTCCATGAGACAAAACCGTGTGATTCCATCAGTGCTGCTCACCCAAGGCAGCAGGAAAGCACCAGTGTTACTTTCTCATCATTCTTTCTGCTTATAGGTAACAACCACACAGCTCCTTCCTCTAAGCTGTGTTGTTACCTGACAGAAGTAATTAAAACAAATAAAGGGAAGAATTTGTGTCTGGCTGCAGCAGGTAACTAGCCTTGGCAGGGTTTGCTTGTGACAGCACCAAAGCAACACTTGGTGCCACTGGACTATAGGCAGAAAGTAAGAGGTGGTTGAAGGGGAAAAAAACAACAAAACCAACAAGAAATAAATAAGAAGAATTTTTGCCTTTTAACCACTCAAGATAAAATAGAGTCTCTTTGTCATAGTCAGTTTATCACATTAAGCCTGAACTAATATTTTCTAATCATAGTGACCTCATCCTGCCAGAATGCACCGGCCCCTAATCCTTGCAGTAATGTTTTCTCATTAGCTGCTCAGCATTGGCCACACTGGTTGCAGCAGCTAAGCACTGCCTCAGGCACCACTGGAATTAATTACCAGAAGAAACACTGCTGTTTTGAATTGTCATCTTGAATTTATCACTTGCCACTTAATGTAACTCATCTGACCTAATAGCGGCCCGGTGTCCCGGCGGTGGCGGTCCCACCTGCGCGGAGCGGGGGCAGCTGCGATCGTGCCCCGCAGGCACCGCACGGTAACGATGCCCCCAGCAAATTGCACATTGCCCGCGGCTCGCTCCGTCCGAGCCCGAGAGGGCTCGCTGGGCGCTCATCCGCACTGCCCGCCCCGCCCGGACACACAGACCTTCACCTCCCTGCGTGGGGACCCGCCAAGCGCTTGTGCACTCACGGTGCATTTCCAAAATGTAATCCAAGTGGCTGTTCATATACAGATGGAAAAATGGCTGCAGGGGAGCTCACAGAACTAGACCTGCAGCAATTTCTCCCAAATCGTGAAGAAATTGCTCATGGGAACAGAATGGAGGTCAGGAATACAGGTATGAACTGCCTCTGCATCCCTCCCTCCTCATACTGTTTCCCTGTGTGGCAAGATGATCTTTCTAGGGTTTGCATCTTAAAAGCCCAGAATAAATGCATTCTTTTGCTTATGTATCCAATACAAAATACAAGTTTGGCTGTGCACACACTCTCATCCCCAAGCCTGAAATCTATTTGGGAAGAACTTATAATTGCAAGTGACTCATTTCATCACTTTCTCACAAAAATAGGAATAGCCAGAGCACCCAAATTTCTGCTCAAAGCTGTGTATTTGCAAGCTCCATTGAAGTGCTTAACTCCATAAAAGATGTAATTTTACTATTGGTGAAAACAAGGATGACTCAGTGTAATAAGCCAAGACTATCCTACAGATAACATAAATATTAAAAAATTGCCTTTTAGTAGGCTTCTAACAATAACAATTCCGAACACGTTTCCTAGGCAAAAAGGTTTCCTCTTGTTACCACCCTGTATACTCATCACAGTAAACTTAGAGAGATGTATAATGTGATATAAACATTAATAGTTTCACAATTGTGTTTTAGAAAGACTATTTATAGAGAAAACACAAAATGCCTCCCAAAAGTATACTTAGACGTAAGCCACCATAATCTTCTTGCTCATGCAGCAGGAAATCTAATACACCAGCTCAATAAACCTGTAGGAAACAAAGGTTTTATGTAGCATTAAGAGTCACAATATTAAAATACCACATATTACATTCAACTACTCTTACTACACTCATTTTAAGAGCCAAGAAAATTAAGTGCCAGTTTGAGAGTAATAATATCAGAACATGCAGAATGAGACTAGAGAAGCACAAAACTAAGAGGACCCCTTATGATATATTTGATGCTTGCATCAGATCCAAATATTTGATAGTACTGACATTCTGGGTTATCATCAGAAAATACTGCCCCAACACAGTAGTATTCCCTAGAATGTGCTGAAAAATGTAAATTCTCATCAGCTCACTTAAGGATGTTATTTCAAAATGTATACTTTACCTTCTTTATTGTGAAGAACAATAAAGTCATCATTATCATGGATGTGTCAGTCAAAATTCATGTTTAAATATAGGTACAGGAGAAAATACATTTACGGGCTTGTGCGACTACATTAAACAGGGTATAGAGATCACTGACCTTGTGGTGGAATAATTCAGACAATTCAGTGATTTAATCATTAGGTCCTTTCACAAAAAAATATTATTATTTTCTAAAGGTGTTTAAGTGTTAACCTGGTAACTGCTCCTCAGATTTTCAGTAGAGGCAATGCTTTGTAGGATTCAAATCCTGGACACATGGCTCTAGAACTAAAGATAAAACCAAGAACTAAGAGTCTCTACATTTCCCATTCCCAGAATCCAAAGTCTTTGCTTCACTTCCAGCTAGCAGCAAAAGATACAATCTGTTAACAATTTATATTCTTTTAGGTACCACAAAAAGCCTAACGTGGCTTTTGCATTTGTTTGCAAGTTCACAACTGGATACTCGGTGGGTTAGGTTTGAGGAAAAGGGTTGGATAGAGAAGGAAAAAATGTTTTCCAGCCGTTCATACTTTGTAAATGGTTGCTGGATGGACAGAGTTTGGAATGTTTTGGTAAAATGGATTAGTAGATGAGGAATGAGTATGGTGATCAAGATATGTTTATCACATAACTCACACTTGCATATATTGTTTATGCATTTATCTAGTTATAACAGCTCCTTCTGATCCATGTAAGTAAGTGGAAAGCAATATTATATCTATCAAGTCATAGGAGGACTTCAAACCCCTTTAAAAGCATGAAATAATTTTTTTTTAAATAGCATATCCAATTGTAACTCCAAGCAAAACTTAGATAAACACATAATTGAATAACACAGTCTTCACAATGATTTTGAGCTGATATTTATATCAGACATCTGGAAAAATGACCTTAGGTGTGCATTTGTAGAACATGAGTGTTTATTTCACCCTATTCTTTAATTGTAAAAATCCATCTTATAAACTGGAGGAAGCACCAGCTGGCATAAAAAGATTCTTTACTAGAGTAAAGTATATCTAAAAGCAAATTGTATCTATTTGGTTTTGGGAGACTGAGTTTATGCAAGCAATTGTCATGCAAGCAGAGTTGGGAGTAATAATGTGGCCTTTAATGACGGAATGATGGACCTGCCAAACACTAGCTCCTGCCATAGACTGCTTGTATTTCCCTGCACAAAGATGCCCATCTGGGAGTTATTAACATATCCTCGTCAATTCAGAACCTGCTTTAACATAATCCATATTTGTTGGAGAAAGTCCAACATCAGCCAGAGAACAGTGGACACGTGATCTGATGACACATTTCAAGCAGCACACATAAAGCATGCTTGGGCAGCTAAGCAATTCAGAAATGCAAATAGCAAAAACATTTCTCTTCCCAGATAAAAAGGACAAATCCCTTCTGGCATAACAGCTTCTACACTTTTGATACTGAATGGAAACAGCAGAGGTAGGAAAGGGACAGGTAGGAGTTTTTCATTTCATTCCAGGCACACTGACACAGCCTTGCACAGAGGCTGCTCCTTCCAGTGCCCAGCAAACGCTCTGCTGCATGGGGGCAGGGAGAGAGAATTCAAAATCTCTGCTACCAGCAGTGTCTTACACTTGTTTGTGTGGCACTTGTGAAAGTGAGCATTGTTTACTTAAAGGGACCAGACTCATCATCAAAGAAACCCTTCCTTAGAAAATTATTTGGTCCCACAGGTCAGTCTACTCTTGGAAGCTGATGTTTACATAGAATTAGAATTTCATTGCTCTTAATAATTTGGGGCGATTCACTATACCTAAAGTTTTCTGAAGTTTGGCATTTATTTTAAAGTCTGTCCTGGTCCTTCTGAGGCCTCACTACATTATCCAAACTTCAGTGGCTACAGGACACTGTGGCAGTGCCAGCACTCACAGGGGGCTGGCACAGCACTCCCCTGTACAGTATTCCAGAAGGCTTACACCCAGAAACAGCCCTTTTTAAACCTTCAACTCAATGGAATGTGATGTTTACTGACTTCAGTTTCTGAATGGATAAAACCCCAGAAACCATTTTTCCCTCCTTTTTCGTCCCGTCTTACTCAACTTTGTCATTTTTGATGTTCAAACTAATATTGCTTATGACCTTTAAAGACCTTCAGGGAGACATCACTTTTCCCATCACCCAGCCACTATGGACTGATTCCAACACGTCTGTGAGCTACAAAAGGATAGTGTAAACAATAGCTTCCCATTAAACTTCAGTTAAACATTAGGACTGCTGTCCAAAGATCATAGTTAAAGATAACTGAAGTGTTACTATATTCCTTTGTGTAGCTCAGTCATGACCCTAATTAATGTGTCTAGTTCAGACATGTATCTCTTTAAGTAATGGGTGGTTTGTTTGGACAATTAGGCAGAGTTGACAAGGAAATTTTCCATCAAACTGGGTCATAAAAAGTACATTATTCAGCATTATTATGAGTAAAACACTATTTATTACCCAAACTTTACAATACACCATTATCAATCATTACCTGTCATTAAGGTATGTTAACATGAGATCAAAGAGGCAAAGCCAACTTAAACAAACAGGGGTGCAGGGAAGGCTTTTAGACTTGCTTATTTAAATTGAAACAAGTGTAGCTGTGTCCATTGATTAGCTAGAATTCCCTTTCAACTGGAGATGCAAATCAGGTAATCACTGCAATCTCAGAGCAGCCCTTGCTCCTTGACACAGATCACAGCTGTGCTCTTTCCAAGAGTGCAATGGGTGCATGCAGCCACCTCTAAGAGGGGAAAACCCCAGAGGGCTTTGTGGCTGCAAGTTTAGGTTCACTCTCACATTAACCCTGGCCTATACTGTTATTTGACCATCCATGAAAAACAAATAACCTAAAACAGAGGGAGGTAACTGATTTGAAGGCATTCATACCTTCCAAAAAACCTGAATCACTGATTTGGCAAGCTATTCCATGCCTATAAGCCAAGTTTTTTAGCTATTTTCTTAGCAGCCACACCCCAGTGTTTGAGACATGGAACTGGATTCCATTGACCCAAATGCCTGGCGATGCCCTCAAACAAACACTCTGTACACACTTTGTGTCAAACAGAGAAAGGCCTACAAGAGCTCTCTTCACACTCTGTGCCATGGATCCCAGCAGACATCCTGAAAATCAGGAAATGATCCCTGAAAACCCAACCCTGTTGTGCACTAATAATACTGCTCCATGAGCCACATTACAATCAAGCTGATGCAATATTTCCTTGAAGCTAGCACAACATGTAAACTGTTGGGCAAGGTTTTCACTCAAAATAACACATTTTAGATGTGTGAGCATGTTTGGATATTTTCCAACCACACTATTTAACAGTCTTGCTGCAGTCTGCAATTTTATTCTGCCCTGTGTGATTCAATCAATGTTCCAGAGAGCTGAGAAGGACAAAACTGGAAGCCTCAAACTTTCTGATCAACCAACCCTATGCCAAATCTTTCTGAAATTTTTGAACTATTTGAATTCCTTGTTTCTCAGCACACAGTTGATCATTTTTTTTGTTTTCCAGATAAGATTCTGTCATAGACACACACCAATCCTCATTTCCACAGAAATATTTCCCTCAAGAAGTTCCATATGAAATGCGTCCATATCATACTCTAATTTCTTCTATTGATCACAACTTCTGTACTATGATAAAGCCAAACATTTAGGAATAATTGATAACTATTCTCACGTTTTCTCTGACACTACATATAACTGTAAGGCTATTGCCAAGGAAATAGTACTGTGTCAGAAATCCAGTTTCAGAAGGCAAATGAGGAGTAGGCAGGCAGAAAAAGGGTATATAGCCCAAATTTGTCAAAGCAAATAATGCTGGGGCCAATTTGCAACCTTCCCAGGGCAAAGAGAATAGGTGGCAGGGCCAAGTAGGGCTCGCTTAAGTAGTGAGCAAGAGCTATGAGGTAGAAATATAATTATAAGAGAAAACATTAATAGTACTTCACACTTTTCTGATTAATTGTGGTGATTTGGGTTTTTTTTTAATACCATAAAGGTGCTCCATTAACATTTTATAAATATTCTGAAAACACTAATTCTGCAACTATCATGATGCTGGCTGTTTTGATGGAGCTGCCTCTTAGGTCAGAAAAGATGATGATTCTCCACTTTTAGAAACAGTTTCATTGAAAACACCACTCCAAATTAGTGCATTTTCCTTTCATTCTCTTACCTTTTTTTGGTGTAGCTGTTATGTTGCTTTACTCAACCTGGTCTATTGCACTGCATATTGCCGCATGATTTTACCTTTTACAGCTCATTTTTAATTGCTTATCATTGCTACCTTTCATGTAAAGAGACAGGGCCCTGCCATTCTTACTAATTATCCAAATCACTAGTCACTGCTTGCATGTGTGTGGCCTCACCTAAAGCTTTTAACCACAAGTTGTGTCACTAAATCAAAGCAAGTTGAGGTGTCTCTGCTGTAGTGATAAACTAATAAAGGTTACATGACATGTCTTTCAAGCCTTTGGAAGCATTGTTTCTAGGATTACAGCGCTCACATACTATGAATAATTTGATGGAGGCAGGGAGGGCTGGAAGGTTATCCCATGCTGTGGGTTGGCACACTGCTGTCCCACTGAGCTGCAGCCACAGCAGCTCTGCAGCCTTACCTGCATTGACTCAGCCTCAAACACATCTGGTGACAAAGCCACCACAGTGAGGGCACCAACACCTTAACCTGTGCCTCAGGATGGCTCCAGATTCAACATGTGTGCTGGGGACCACTCTGGAGAAGCCCTTCATCCTATTCACACTGACCGGGGTCCACTTATTTCCTCACAGGACACTTGAACTTACTCTGACTCTTGGGAATTTTAGTGTTAGTTAACAACATCCCATTTATTACATGAAGTAGTGAGATCCAAAACTGAGAAAAAGCTGGCATGCCCCTCTCTGTTAAGGTGTGCTGGCAGTGTGTGTGGGCATGTGTGCACTTTTGCTATGTCCTGCTCTTGGACAGGGTCATGGTGATGCAGCCAATGTGTCATGGCAATCACAACTTATTTTTCTGAATGGATACACCTTGCCCTGTCTCTCACATCCACTTCCTCTGAATAGCACTTCATCCTTGATTTTTCACTCTAAAGCCTTCAAAATAAGAAGGATTAGTTGTACATGTCCAAAACTTTTCCTTAGCTTTCTTGATTGCAATCAAACGTGAAGCAGGGCAGAATTTTGATTTTTTTATAGATTTTCTCAGATTTTCCTCAAAAATACTAGGATCTCCCAAAGTCACTGTACCATGAGAGAAGGAAAAGGGAAGAGAAAGCATCTCCCAGTAGACTGAGGGGGCTCATGGAGCAATAACCCAATATATGAGGTTACTTGCACCCATTTCTGACTCTCCAGTTTCCCTTCTTATAAATCTGAAGTAAGACTGAAAGGTAGTTTATGCTGCTCCATTCTCTGCTCTAAATCTTTAATACAAAATGGTTCATCTGTGGCATTGCAGGTGGAGGCACTCATTCTGGAAAAGACACTTGGCTGGATTAGCAATGGCAGAAAGAGCAATTTTCACTTTCCAGCCCTGACCCTGGCCCACGTGGTCCAGACCAGAGTGCACACATGGGCCATTTGATAATCTGTGTCCACTCTGACAGAGTTTTCCACCCTCAGCCCTGCACACCTTGCCCACAGCAGAGCTCAGACAGGCCACTCTGCTCCTGCAGAATATTTAAGCTTTGATGAATCTGATTTTGCCCTTCACAAGAATATGTTAAAAGGAAAAAAAAATAATCTTTGATGCTAAATGAAATTACTGAAATTTCAGCTAAAAACTAAATGGAATTCATTTGATTAGTTCACATTTTCCTATTTTCCTCTGTTGTTTTTTTAAGAAGCTGGTTAGTAATTTTACATCCTAGCAGAAAAAACATTAAATACTTACGATACCACAGTCACACTGAAAATACTTAGGTTTTATAATGTCTCTCCAGAGACAGATTTTTAATACACTACAGATAGGTTAATTTATCATAAAATAGTGTAATATCTTCCTTATTTCTGTTCAATTCCTTTTCAAGCTATGATACCAGGCCTAGAACAAGTCACACATCACACACTAGACATCACACAGAGATTTCCCATTTCACTAAGAAATGCAAAAACCTTCCAGCCCCTGTTGACACCAGTTTTCCAGCTCTGCACTACCTCACTCAGAGAAGAAATGTCTGTACAATGAAAACAAGCACAACCACCAGTCATGGTGCTCTGAACTGCCATCACACAGAACTCATTCAGGTCACCACAGCTTCATGGTCAAGTACATGATCTCTGTTCCACAATTTTGCTAGCATTCTACTCTTCCAAATGGGGTCTACCAATTTCTTTATTTGGACAAGGTCTTTGATAGAACTCAGAGGAAGTTTTTTCTGAATCAAGAAAAATTTTTCAGAGCAGTTTGCCTGCACTCCATGGTTATGAGTGCCAGCAAAAGCATGCTCAGAGCCTCTCAAAGGGTGGAGCCTCCCCCAGACATCTCACCAGCACCAGCTCATGAGGGAGCAAGGGCTCTGTGCTGGTGCTGGCGTGGGCTCATCAGGGCTGGCTCAGCCACTGCTTGCTCTCATACAGCCCTTCTCAAGAAGACCCAGAAGGTTCAAAGAACCTGATCTTCAGTTATTATGAGCATCCATCAGCTTCATGCAGCCACATATTCCTCTTTCAAACGGATTGACGCAGGGCAAACCCCCCGAAAGCGCACTAAAACCTGTCTGCAGCAGCCCTGAAGCTGGTAGGAATTGTGTGCCTCCTGTCTCATGGCAGGTCACCCACAAGACCGAGCAGGCCTAAATCCTAATCTATTTTGCAATGAAAGTATTGTGTGAGGCATGCAGGATCTGGCCTTAGGGTGGACTGGTAAAAAAACCAAACAAAAAACAGGTCACTTCCCCATTAATCCTCATTACAGATGTTACCAAGGAGGAAACCTTTCGCAGATATTTGCATTTCTGTGTTATCCCTTGCCCTTGGACCAACTCAGTTTTGACTTTCAGCAACTGGGGTGTTCACAAAGGAATAAAAAGTTATACAACTGACCCAATCTTCTGTTAGAGTAATGAGAAAATCATGTTGTTTTGTTGGTGGGTTTTTTGTTAAAGCACAGCCTTTGCTATTCACTAACAATCAAGTGCTGAAGAGCCAATAATTTCCAAAAGGAAATGTAAACAACTTTCTCTGAGGAAGGACTGCATACAGTAAGCTGGAACCTCCTTCAAGTTAATTGCAACACAGTTCACTAATGAAACTTTCCATCTATTAAATCTTAACAGGCATAACTGTAAAAATGGCGCCAAGCTCTCTCTCCTGCCTAGGAATGCCCCAGACAGCATCTGCAGAGATTTTCACACTTATTGTCTTTGCAGGAATAAGCCATTATCCCTAGGCAGCAATGGCAACACACTCGTTATGTGGCTCTCAAATTAATTTGACCACTGTAGCTGGCTGCAGCAAAGATCATAGCAGTGGTACCTGGTCCTTGCAACTACTGACCCAAAGTGCTCTGAAGCTGACAGGAATAATCTTCCTTTGCTTGCATTGAGTTCAAAATTAGAGTCAGGATGGGCAAGGACATGACCTGCACTTCCGCCAAGACTTCTGCTTGCTTTAGAGGCAAAAAATTTCAATTCTACACCTTGACACCTGTTTAAAAGAGAACACACTGTACATTTCTCTTGGAACACAGCATCTTACAGGGACCACCTTTGCTTTTCTTGTGCTCCTGTAGAACATCATGATCCACTACTGCTCTTAATCCTACATTTAATTTCCTCTCACAAATGTTGTACCTGCTCAGACTCTTTACTGACACCTGCATTTCTCATCTGCAAGAGCTATCCAAGATCACCTGCTGGATGACATCAATGCATTTTTAGGCCTTGCTTTTCTGCCACCTCCTCCATGTTTTCAGCTGTCCTTTGCTCCTTATCCACAAAGCTTTAAGAGCGACCCAGAACACATGGATTCATTCACTCCTGAATACTTCAGTGACTGTTATATAAAAGAGTAAAACAATTCTCTGTGTCCTGGTTGACTTGAGGCTTGCTGTCCAGAGAGGACAAACATCCTCTAGCTCTTTTCCTCTGTTCAGTGAGACTACTGAAATTTTATGTGAAAGGCTTTTTAAAAACTGACCTGAACTATTTAATTTCCTACTGAAAATAGGAATCTGCACTCAATGTCAATTTTTCATTTAAGAGGAATGACAAAAAACTTGGCTTGCAGCAGCTGCATGTTTATATTATTAAAAATATTAATGCTCAGCTTCATCTTTCCTTTGTATGAAACAGTCCTAGAGTAATTGCATGGCTGCTAGGTGCCATAGATATGAAGCTGAACTGTTCTGGAAAAGGATGTAATTTCAAAAAGGAGGGCTGGAGCAAGAGAGTGGAAAAAAATCCTGTTGTTATTTTAGTAACAGATTCAAGCATCAGATGCCTTGAAATAGCTTTTATATTTTTACAGAGATGGGGGAAGAAGTGTATGCTGATCTCTTACTCCTGAGAATTTCTCTGGAAGCATTTTGTTGAACAAGCCTTGGCAGCCCATCAGCATCTCAGTTCAGGGCCAAACACTGAGATGAACCATTAACAGCTCACTAATGAGTTCTGGATCTAGCAAACCCTTCCTATGGAAAGTTATAGTGCCATCCACCAAACAGATAAAGCACCTCTTGAACTGACCTGCATATTCCAAGTGCAAGTCCTAAAGTGCTTTCCAAGGTTTTCCACCTCTAAGAATGGTCCAGGCAAGTTGTACATAAATGTTATGTACTAGCATGACACTGAATTACCTATAACATTAGAGTATTCCCTTGGCAGGACAGCTATGGAGCCAGCACCAGTCCACACAAGTTCAAAGTGAATCATTCCCTGCCTGAATCCCTTCACTCAAAGGGACAAGCAACCAGGCAATGGTAGAGTGGAGCTTTCTCCCTTTCCAAGGTCAGAATCATCTTTTAGTCTTTGCACATGAAATTAACTGTTGCTGACCTGGTGAGTATCATGGACCAAGCAAACTTTGCAGACATCTGGCTCACAAGGAGCCAAGCTGAGAAGCAGTTCCAAAGCATAGCAAGGCACTTGGCTCCTGCTGCAAGGCTTTTGTGAGAGAAACTGGGAATGAAAATTGATAAAATAAAATTAAATGGGGTATCCTTAGATTTCATCTGGAACCCTATCTCGTCCACTTCAATTTTTCAGACAGTTTTTAATGTTGGAGCTGTGTTAATTTTCTATGTTTGTTGTACAGCACACAGTGCATTTTGGTAGATATCAGTAACTAAAAAGAATTTAATTTGAATTATTTCGATCATTCATTATCTATCCATAGGATAATATCAAGGCACTTCTAGTTGTATTTGGAATAGAGATACTAGGAAGTGAGATATATATATATATATATATATATAAATTAAGTGGAGCACAGCTCCACTCTCATCTCATTATCCCATTTTGAAGTATAAGCTTAAAGTAATGCTAAGTAATTAGTAAATATTTAAAGTAATGCAGGGGATGGCCTTGGGCTCCAAGTGAGATCCAGCAAACTGGGAGGTGACTGCTGCCCAGAACCTGCACAACCTACATGCCATAAGACCAGCTTGTCTGCTCCCCAGCCAAGGCCCACTTTCTCCCAGGACTTATTTATCTTCTCCAGAGTGGGTCAAATCTCTGTACCATGGGAACCAGGACAATATATAAAAGAAGGGAAACAGGTGACTGACCTAAGTTGGTTAATCAAAGCTTGCTGAAAAATAAAGAAGCAGCAAAGAGCAGGAGACACACAGTGAAACTCCCAAGCTAGTAGGGAGTTAGGAAAAATACTAAAGGAAAATGAAGTCACACTTTCATGAAGAATTTCTGCATTAAAAAAAAAAACCCATACAGAATAACCAAATTATTCTGAACCATCACAAGCATGTAACTTTCTCAGCTTTTGTTCAAACTTTTCATCCCAGACCCATTTCAAGTTGATTGCATTCTCGGTTCTGAATCCCTACATGGAATCCTATCACAATGAGAACAAATGTAGTATGAACAGACACTGCAAGAATAGCTGATAACAGTAACATCACCATGCTCACACAGACAGACACCCCATAGCTGGGCACTCCTCACTGCAATGCTTGTGCCAAAGACCAAAGAAAAACAGAAATCATTTTCCTTAATCAAGGCTTGAATGAGTACTCGAAACTTCAACTTTTCCTTGTTATCTCTGCTAGAGTCCTTACAATTATATGTACACTTTTTGTTATGTTTCATGACAGCTTCCCAGAACCTATGAATAACAGCGTGGTAAGATTTTTTAAAGGATGTGCATATTTTTAAGGAAAATGAAAAATAGGATAAGGCTGTGGTGCTCAACCTTTACTATGCTGCATGATGGATATAGAGCAGCTCTGCAAGAATTTATGAATACTACATGCTGACCTGGTTATTGAAATGTTTATTGTTTGACTATATTGACTTAAATCAACAGGACTATTGCAGAAATAGGGAGAAATCACTCAAAATAAGATGCCCCAATATAGCTTCTTAGAACTAGTTAAGAAAAAATTTCCCAAAGTATTCTCTGTGAAGATTCTGCCTCCTGAACAAAGCAAGGGTATAAGACTTTCCTGCCATGTGAAGCTACATTTGGAAGCAGAATAAGGAACACTCATGTTCTGTATAGATAGGAGGCCAACAGGGAGTTGTTCACACAGGGGACATCTGCCAAAGCATTTAGATTTTTCATGCCTTGTTTGAGCCTAGAAATTGATAAATTTATAGGCAAGACAGAGACAGGTAGAATTTCAAAGTTTTCTTTTTTTACTTCAAATTTTAAATTTATGCAGCTAAATAAAAATACTTGGCCATTACCAGTATTTTAATTTGAACATGTCCCCAGCTAGAGAAGTATGATTATGAGCCCAGGTCAGTGTCCTGGCCTACTGCACTGTTCTCAGCATTCATTTTTGCTAGTAAAAGAAAACAAAACATCTGCCAATTACTCACATTAAGCCAAAACTTGGAGCTACAACAATGTGGTTTAAAATAAAAATCAGCTTTTGTGTTTGGTTTTGTTTATTTTTCTTCACAAAAGACTTAGTTGTTTCAGTAAATGAAAAAAATATTCAGTGCAAATATTGTTGTTAAATTATTTAGTTTTGTGGCATATTTCTGTAATACATGGTAGAAAATGAGACTTCAGACTTGTAGCTGAAAATGATTACAATTACTTGATTACAAAGATACAGCATACTAAAAGCATATGATAAAGAAAATTGTGACTACATTTTGTATTCAGAACTATTCTTTTATTTCAGAGAATAATTTTAATAAGACATTTTCTATTTGTGTAATTATCTTTGGAAACCTTTACTTTGGTAGTAGCGTCATTGGAATGAAAGAAATTAACATTATTACTTTGGGAATTATTAAAATTATTGTTATAATAAATTATTATAAAAATTATTAAAATAGGAATTATTTAGTCAAATCTCTTTGTATATAATGAACAAGTTTTCATTCAAAGGAAAACCTTTAAGTCCACTTAGCACACATTCATTTGCCAAAAACAGAGAAGCAGCATATTGAGAAACAAAACTTCAGTCAGTGCAGTTATCAAAATTGCCGATGCAGTCACCAAGAGATGCTGACACCAAGTATAGAGTCCCATCAAAATGAGCACACCAGCAGAGCACCCAAACCCGGTCCCATGGTGTCAGACAGAACTAGATGGCAAGCACCTGTTGGGAAGCTGTGAGCGCTGGTTCCTTGCTTGCCCATCCCGGCCACAGCTGCTGGAGGGCACCAGGAATGGGCAGGAGGCGAGATGTGGCTGCAGACCAGCAGAGGACATTTCTAACAGAACAGCCTGTGCTACTTAATAAATTTCTGGATAATATGGAAGTCCTATCACATTTGGCCAATCTCACCATCACCCTGATCATGAAACACTCCTTCTTGATTTCCCCTCCTAGCAGGAGTGGGCAGGGAAGGCAGCATGACAAACCTTAGCTGAGCTCGGCATCCTTTCAGTCAGTCACCCACAAGTGCCACCTGTGCCACCTGCTTTCCCTCTGGGTGACTGCACTGCCCTCTACAAAGGCTGTACCCTGAAAGCAGCCTGGGTGCCAAGCTGCACCAGACTCGGCAATTTATGCAGTAAGAAAGGCATTTTATGAAGAGCAGACAACATGAGAGCTCCAAAACTGGTGTGGGTAACCCAGAGAGAGACCTGAGGACCCAGCTACCACAGGAGGTCTTCAGGGGCTGGGCAGAGGAGCTCATCACCCTCCTGTGTCACTTCCAGGAGAGGCACTCAACGGGGAAAGCTTCAGATGGCCACACCATTTGCAAGGTGTTGTTTGTGGGGGAGAGTCTGGTACTTGTTCCCTCACACCCAGCCCGAAGCAGACAACTCTCCTGCCCCCCCAGACATTCTGCACAAGCTGTACTTTTAATAGGGCTTGCAAAAGGACTAAGGGTTTGCTTCTCAAATAAAGAAGGGATGAAAGGAACTTTCCTGGGGTTGTGCTGGCTCAATTCCTGTTTGATTGACTGCTCATGCTGTTGCAATGGTGGTTATTAGAGCTGGTAAAAAACACAATTTCTGTCCCACAGGAATTTCCTATACTTCAACATTTGTTTTCATTCTGAAGCAGCATTAAGTATTTCAAAATAATGAACACTTTCATAGATTGAATGGCCCTAAAATAAATTAAAACATGTCATTGTGCATGGGCACATTTTCAATCCAAAGGTCCAACCTCTTTTCTCTCCTAGCCAGTCACAAGGGTTTACAAGAGTTTTATGTCCAGATTCATCATATCAGTATTCTAGCTGATTGCTATTCCTTGGGAAGACCAGTGTGCAATGCTGAGCTGTCACCACACTGCTTCCCCCCCACTCCCTCCTTAGGTCCCCCAGTCTGCACAAATGTAAGATACCTTGGGAGCATAAAGCAATCATTTGAAGATTTCTCCAGAAAGCACTGAGTTAGCAAGAGCTGGGTTCTACTCACTTGTTTGCTTCCTGTCCTTGTGTGGGATGCCCTGAAGTGAGGAGAGCAGGTCAGTAAAAATTGTGACCCTCAGTGTTCCTGGTTGTCAAATGATCATTTGGTTCTACACACAGCCCAGGCAGGTCACAGCAGTCTTTACCCAGAACTAACACAATTGCACTTCTTGCCTAGCTGCAGTGCACAATTAGTGACAAAATCCACCTTCTTTTCCCTAACATGGCAGGATTTTGAGGGAGGAGGAGGAGGATGTGAGAGCCAGCAGCTGGCAGGAGCAGGCATGTGGTGGCCTGCAGGGGTTCTCCAGCATGGTCATTGCTGCCTTGCTCTTTTCTTCCCCTTTTAAAGTAACACAGAGCCTAAAATGGACAAGTGACATTCTGTTCCTCTCTAAGGACACACATGAAGGGACCAACTGTCCTATCCTCACACCTTCAAGGTTCCAATGAGAATCTCATCACCATTCACCCCTCAGTCTGTGATCCTGCCATCCCTGGCTAAACCCTACAGCACTAAGGTTAATATTACTGCATCACAGCCTGCTAGGTGGAATGCAGCTGCACGAGTGTCTCTTGGCTTAAAATAGTCCTCATGAAAAGCTTTGCTTTAGGGAAATAATGGGAGCAAAGGAATGTCAGATTTTGCTCTCGTCGTTGAAGAACAAAATCTAACAAGGGTGGTTGTCAGCTATTATGCTTTTGTACTGAAAAATTGTACAACCCTTTTAAGTTACATATAATGATTTTATAGCCTTTTAACAAGAGGAGCACCACTGGGTAGAATTTTAACAAGAGAAGCAGGATTGGCAATTTATTAATTTATTTTAAAACAGCTGAATTCCCCAAGTTCTTCCTTGATTTAAGCCACAGCCTGTATTACAAACAGAAGGCATTATAAGCATCTAAAGCAGGCATGGTTTTGATAAAACTCTCTTAAGTAATGATGATCCTGCAGCATTCAGACAAGTCAGGGGTCAATATGACCTTATTTGCCTGGGCCTTTCATTAGGAGCATTCTTTCTGCAGTACCATACTTCTGGTACCTCTGAATACACAGAGGATTCATGCTTCAGTTCTGCATGTATTAAGAATGCAGCCATAGCAACTACTAGCATTAATGAACTATTTGCTTATGCAGTAATAATTAACTTCCATTACATTACTTTGTGTGATTACTTTCTTAATTGCCTGAATTATGCATCCATTTAATATTTAATAACCATTCTCAGAAATCAGACACTGGTAAAAAAAACAAATTGCTCACAGTTTCCTTGCAATAATTAAGCTCACAAGAATAAATGAAACCTTTTAAAAATGAATGCCTTGTGATTATATCCTTGCATATAGAGCAAGATCCTAAATTAGCTATTTATTAAGTCTAAATTTAAGACCAAATAGTACATTTTTCACTTACGCCTTGGGAAATCAACCTGTACAATACCTGACATCACCAGCATAATTAAGTGCCATCTATTTACTTTGAGAGTCACGAATTCCGCATTAGTATTTAGAACATTCAAAAGTGTGTGTGGGGAAATATTTTTAAATGCTTCCTTGGAAAAATAGCATCTATACCTGAGGTAGCTGCTTAGCTGTGCTTAAAGTACTGGAAAGATCTGTGAAGCATAAATAGCCTTCTGATGGGGAGGGCTGGGAAGGATTTTTTTTGTCATGTTTTAATTTACATACAAACAATGGAAATACATTTATACTGCCTGAGGTCAGGCTTACCAAACAGGATGAAATTCATTGCTGTATATGAAAATAATGTTTACAATCAAAAACAAGCAGCCTGATCTACTTCTTTTTTCATGTTGTCATCTGTCTCTGAGCCCTCATGCCCTGCTAGCACCCAAGCACAGCCACATGCTGATTTGCAAAGTGATAATGCCATTACTTTATCTCACACCAGCTTTGTTTCCCAATGGTTTGCAATGCAGTCACCAGCTTAAATAAAATGTGCAACTGTTTTATTGGACATTGTTTTGACGAGTAGTCTACTGAGCTGGACAAGACTGGTGACCTGTTGCAAGGTTTTTATATTTTACCTTTTTTCCTCCCTTAAGTTGCATTTGCAAAACTGTTTTGCTATTCCACATTGATTATGGCAGCTGTGTACAGATGTGTTTATCTGAACCACAGCACAGCTCTGCTGAAGCTGCAGGGACACCAGCACGTTACTTCCTCTCTTTTCCCAGACACATACACTACAAATAAAATGTACGCAATTAAAACCATTCTGGGCTTCCTGCACCCAAATACACCTAAGCCAACAAAGAAAATAACTGAAAGGCTTATTTGCCAAGGGGTGGGAGAAGGAGGAGAGCCTGCTCCTCCCCTTGCCCATACAGGTGGATCATTTTCAGTGAGATGCACATGAAGCTGCAGGGAGCCAGGGAGGGAGCGAGGGGCAGCTCCCATTTGGGGTGTCAGGAGCCAGCCATGGCTGCAACCCCCAGTTCCCAAACTGAGCTAAGGTGATGCCAGTCTCACTGGCTGTTGCTACAGTGGGCAGCATCATTAGGATTTGCTTTTTAAATGATCTCTCAGCCTGTAAGTCTGAGAGCTGCTAGCAAAGCAAGGTTAGAAAGAAAATGATGGCAGCATGTTGATGCTTCACAGACCTCATGATAGTTTCCGTCTGTCATTATTTACGTCTGACTAGATGCGTCATGTCAGCTACCTAGAAGGCACTTTAATATGAAGCTCTTGTTTTCCTCTGCTTTTTCACATCCAGACTGGGTATTATTATTTTTTTTGCATCACTACACTTAGGTGAAGCTTGCTTCAATCTCTCTGTAATGACACACAAAGAAATAAAAATTGTTTAGCTCATGTTATTATACATGCTTCTATTCTAACAGACCTCTTTGACATTGTTCACAAAATGGTGAATTTAAATCAATAAACAGACATCTATCAAAAGGTCAACTTAATTTTATTCTTTCAGCTTTTTTATCAGTATTTTAAGCAAAATAATTTCTTCCTTTAGTTTTCAGTAAATATTCTATTAGTGGCTTACAGCAGCAACTGGCAATTTTAATGGCTGATGGTATTTAGTAGTTCAATTAACATTTCATTAATACTGCTTTCTAATGTGATGAGTTCTGTCAGAGTCAATGTAAATAAGGTTACAGCTATCAAGTATATGTCAGTTTTGCCATTATACCACCTCTTGGCAATTCAGATTCAGAGGATTCACTGGCACTGGTTTGGGATGAAATGTGTAATTCACTCCTGAGTAATACAGCCCTGAATTCGACCCAATAGCTTTTCACAGCGATAGCATCTCATGAAATGGAGAAGCACCCGGTCTCCCCAAGCTCCTAGCAGACAAAACTCTAGCTCAGAAATGTGTTGTGTCTAAGCATGTGCTCCCATCCCAAACGGACTTTAAAACCCACCCCTCTCCCATTTACCAGGGAGGTGCTCAGCCATAACATTTTTATTTGTGCCCAAAAATAGTAATTCAATCATTCTGTGGCCAGACTTTGCTGAATAATCATATGAACTTTATCAATACAACCTTCTCTAATCCTTTAATGCAGCAAGCCTGCAGGTCTGTCTTCTCATCTTGCCCTCTGAGAAATTTAGTGACAAGCTTTTTGCATCCTTTCATTTATCTGAGCTGTGAGCAATCTTGCACACTCCTCAGTACAATAAAAAAAATTAACCACATAACCATGCCAAAAATTATTCAATAATATTTGATCCACTGAATTTTGTTTGCTTTTGTTTCAATTCCACACATTAGAAAATACCTTTAATGAGTTAATGGTATATTTGCATTATGTACACTTTGGACTTCCCTATTATATTGCTTTCTTAAAAGTAAAACTGGAAGGGTAAACTACTTTGTTTTATAAGTATCCCACATTATGATTGTTAAAATTTACTAGGACATCTAGGCTTTGATAAACATTACTTATACAAAAGAAATTTTAAAGGTCATCAAGTTTTCCCACTCATCCTCTCAAAGAGAAGTTTTATTTGTTTTTAATGGGCAAAATAGCATTATCAAATCAAAAAGTATTTTCTCTCAATCACTAAAATAACATTTACATGGACTGCAGATAACCTGACAAAAGATAATCCTTTCCCAAAGTTACAGCTAGCTCATCTATCCATTGAGTTAAATTCAATGGGTACAGTTAATGCATTTCTGGGTTGCTGGAAACCCCACATATAGATCATAATTATTAGAAGAGTGCTGGATTTTTGCCATTCGTCAAGAAATCTACTTAAAGGAATTTTAAGCTCAGAATAATGTATAAATGGCTCACTTCACATAGCAGTTATTCATTATTTGTGTACTTTGATTGGTTGCCTAAATCACAGGATCTCTTCCTCTGTTGCTCAGTTGGGTGACATTAACCCTACAAAGACACTGCTGATTTGTCTCTATGGACAAAGCTCTAATGGTTAACTCTTTGGGAAGCATTAAATAGCTTTTCCCTTACTCCTGAAATAACCTATAGGGCTCTGACTGAACTCTGTGAACAGCAGATTAGCCTGCTTTCCCAGCACCATAACAGGGAGAATCACATCATCACAAACATAGTGAGAATGAGCTCTTATTTATGGACAGACTGAAAGGTTTTCACTGCAATTAAATCCATTTTCCAATACTGGCTCTTAAATTGTGGAAAGAAATATAAACTGAAGATAAACTTGCTCACTATCAACAAGACAATTACACCCAATCTCCTCTGTATGTAGCTTATGGTGACAACATCTATATTTTTTGTGAAGCAACTTTATTTCCCTTCTTATTGGGATCTCATTAGTAAAGGTTAATACAGCAATACAGTTAGCTCCTCATGCTTATCATTTATCCACGAGATCTGTATGTGCCCAGTGTTTTCTGGGCAATATCTGTTATAATTACTGTAGAGCACCAAGTGACACCAACAGCTTTGGATGTCCCTAAGGTCCATAGATTATAGATTGGGTTGTTCTTGATGTTTTTATGGGCTTGGTTTTCAGCTTAGAGGGTTTTATTTTCTCACAAATGCTGTTATGAAAAGGGTCTGAAATGTGCAGAATGATTCCCAGGATTTCAAGATGCACTGGAGTCCTGCATTTCAGGACTCCAATGGTGGGCAGTGCCAGATGCCCATGAGAGCTGCTGCGGGAGCAGGCAGTTCTGTGTGAGGCAGGATGGGGGCCTTTGGCGAGCAGAAAACAGAGGGTGTTTGGCAACCAGCTTCTCTATTTTCCCCTTCACCCGGAGTTAGCCCTTGGCTGAAAATTAACTGACAGCCCCCACGAAAAAAACTGCTGGGTGCTAAAATTACCTATGAAAACCTGTATAGTCCATGAGGCCTCCAAATCCAGCTTTCTCCTTTGTTTAACTTTCTAGTTTGAAATTCAAATGTGGAGCTGCTTCAACTTTTTACCGGCTCCATACGCTAAACGTCTCAAGTTCTCCAGCATCGCTTACGCTGGGAATTTACAGACTGTAAACCACCAGCAACATTTAATTTGTGAATTCAGTTGATGGATCAAAAAAGGGCAATCACTGAATTCACAAATTGAATTCCGGAGCGCCGTGCCCGGCCGGAGCAGCAGCAGCGGGCGGTAGGTGGCACTCGAGCCCCTGGGCTCCCGCCGCCGCATCCCCGCCAGCAGCAACGCGAACATGCTGTCTCCTCGGGTTTTACAGGTATCGTTTCCAAAACGATCCTTTCCGAGGCCTCGGGTTGTACAGGCAATAATGGAGAGTAATCTGTTATAGATGAAGAGCCCAAAAAGCCCTTAAGCTCTGTTGCTTGCTTTTGAGGTCTGAGTTTGTACGGATCCCAGGTTTTTAGGGATCGTTCTAAACTTATAGGAGTGCCATAATTGTCCTGGACTGTCCTGAGGCTGTACACACAGAATTTACCCTGCCCAGAACACAGAGAGCCCCCTCCCAGGCAGGGCACGGCTGGGCAGCAGATCTGCCCCCATGCACACTGCTGGGCTAAAGCCGGAGCCCCTGCTCCACACACAGGCACATACAAAAGACAAACCTCCCAGTGAATTAACGTTTCAGTTCCTTCTCTACACTGCACACACTGAGAAAAGCAATTTAGGATCATCTCAATCTTTTTCCTGCTATTGAAGTGGCAAATATCATTAAACATAAATGTCTAGCATCCAGGAAAAGTTCCACAGCAGCACAGATATGTCACACTTGCAACAGGACTATTAATCAAAGAGGCACTCTCCACACACACACAGGCCTCTCAGTATATCTCCTAATGGGTCAGCATCAGTTGTCTCATCTAGCAATATTCAGCAGTACTCCAGTGACAGATCTGACCAAAATTTGGATTCATTCTTCATAAAATATTGGCAGCTCCATGAAGCCATTTTCTAAGTAGGAGTCTTTTATTGTATTCATCACCACATGCATCAAGTAAACCAGAATTAAACTGAGAAAGACATTTTGGAATTTCTACATTCAAAAGAATGTGCATCTCTAGTTATGTTTTAAAATGACTGAAGCTATGCCACTAACCCACTAGCCCTCCCAATCTCACTTTCTGTTCACAAAGTATTTTGTTCATACAAGTGAACAAGTGAGGAACTTCTGGAGAAAAAAAAAATGAGAGATGGTACATTAATATTTTTTTTTTCAGGTGGATCATCCAAATTTCTTCAGTATGCTGTAAGAGCCATAAACTTAATTTTAATTCTACAAGGAAGTACAATAGCTCTGGGAAAGCATTTTTTCCCTTATCTTTCCTGGGACCTTAGCTTGAGTAGAAGTTTTGAATTTTGTGAACACAGAAGTAGCCTAACTACAGCATTCCTCAGCTGTTAATTAGCTTGTATTACTCACCAGAACCATATAAAGAACACAAGGAAACTTGACATTTTGGAGTGATTAAGAGTACATTGAATTTGAACAATGACTTTTGTCACAAACTGCAATGAGATGATGCAACCTAGCAAACACATAGAACAAAGTGTCAGATCCACATGCTGATACACGAGATTAGATCTCTTTTGAAGCTGTGTTTCTACAAGGATTGGTATAAGCTTTGTCAATTAAAGCCCAAAAATATTAAAGGGCTGACTGGGGACATTCTCCCTGTTCCAGAAAGATCTCATCAAGGGATCAAGAAAATGAACTTATGTCCTTGTTCTACAGGTAGAACAAAAAATGAGAAATTGAAATGCTGTTCCATGAGCTGTACAGTGAAATACAGTGCTTGCCCAGGCAGACCTGGGCAAACTATTACTTTAAAAAAAGTTTTTTACCCAAGAAAATTGCAGAAAAAACTTTATATTATTGTACAGTAATACTTGTAATCACAAAAATAAAAGAAATATTAATCATGTTTATTCTTTCAATTTTGCAGTTTTCTTTCGTTTTGCTTTATCCTAGAGCTACATGACATTTCCAAACTTGCGGCAAAAATTTTGAAATCTAAATAGGATTCACTTTGTAACAAAACAGTTTAAGTCACAAACTCAACTCAGCAGCTGTGACATAGTGCTATAAACCACTCAGAAACCATTGGGAGACCAGAGCATTTTGTTTTAATGCTGGTTACAAACTTCTGGCTCTGCCAAAAGGCAATCAGGGGCCATCAGGTGGCAACAACAAACTCCAGATCAAACTAAAAGCAGTATTCAGATTGATACTCTGTCCTGAGCTGAGAACTCTTGATGCTGAGAACTCTTGATGCTGAGAACTCTACCATATTTCCAGTTAAACTGGTCTAAATATGACTGGGTGAGCAGCTGCATCTATTTATATTGGAAAGTAGAAAGGTAGAGCAAAGGAAACAAACTTCTAGTAATTTATCTTACTACCTTTAGTAGCACAAAAGCCATCTTAAATGTTCAGTATCACCTTTCCAAAAAGAAAAATGGACCATAACCATGCCAGTATTGCTGATCAACACATTAAAACTTAGGCTCACATCATCACATGAACACTATCACATTTACATCATCCAGCAGAAACAATCCAACAAAATACAGGCATTCTACAAGTCAGAGCTGACAAAATAGGGGTAGAACTAGAAAAAATACAGACGGATTCCTACAGACAGAAAGCATTTGGTGTTTTCCTCCCAATATTACAAGCCTGTATTCATAACAAAATGGGTAGTAGGGGAGAGCAAAGGTCATAGGAGAGATTTTGGTAGGTGTTTCTGAAGAAGTCACCAATGGCCTAAAGAGCTGCAGAGCAGTGTGGCCAGCTGCTGCTGCTGCAGCCACATTTGCACAGAACAGCTTCTCCAGTTCATTTTAGAGTCAAGCATTTCTTATCTGAAAGGAATCAAAATACTTTACACAGGGTTTTCCTTTATAAGCACACACTGCACAGCACCACTATTTGCTATAAACGGCCCTTGTTCTGGCTTTATATTACTACTTGCCACTTGTTTTCAAATTTTCATTGTGGAGGGTTAAAACAAAATCAAAATGACTGGAACAATGCATATGCTGTCAGGGCCTGCTGTAACAAGTGTAGACCTACTAATATGAATATTATATTGGAACAGGTCAGTGCAGACCTAAGGCTCATCAGTCAGCAAAAGAAACCATAATTTGTTCCTCCAAAGCACTAGATAGCTTTTGCAACATTGTATTGTACCAACAGTGTATTTTAAAAGTAAATGCATATTCATGGCTCCTTGTAAGATATTAGTATACTGCTTGTATAGGCCAATACTCCACAAGAATATTTTAATAGATCATGGTACTTCTGGCTGCATAATGCAGAATTGTGGACATAACACTCTAAACAGACACTGAGTTGAAAATACTTTAGCTCCTTTCCCTGTAATACCTATGACAGGGCATTTTACGTTCTATTCTTCTACTTTTCTGAAAGAAATAATAAGAACATTCCCTGTGATAAAGACAATTTAGGATAACACATGAATAAAATGTCTCATTTTCTAGTACTTCTCGCCTCTTGGTTGGCTGGGTTCCTCACCTCACATTTTCTTTTGAAGGCAGACATAAGACGCTGATCAAGGAATGTGTATAGAAGATCAGAAAAAGTTAATTTACTCATACATAAAGGAAAACTAATGCTTTCCTGGCTTTTTAAAAACTTTGGGTTGCTTTAACTAGAAAGCAGATCTGGAACAACAAGGGTAATAGCAAAGTCTAGGAGTAACTCAGTAAGAATTCTTGCTTGGTTGGACTACAAGATGACTGGAAGATTTAAGTCATGCTTCCCTGTCTTAACAGATGAGAAAAAGCAATCAAATTCATAAATTATCATTTTGTTGAATTGATTCATAATTCATAATACAAATCAAATCTTTTGCGTATTTATCACGTCCTTGGTTCTTTGTGGCACAAACCTCAAAGTTTCAGCTCAGGCTGTCCCTGAGGCAATCACTCACCCTCAGCAATAGTTCAGAGCAAGGAGACCATTGCATATGTGGTCAGGGTTTTCCTGAGAGCACACAACCTGCTTGGTGGAACAGCTGTTCCAACTAGTTCCTACACGAGCCAGCAGATGTGGAACATTTTCTATGCTACCAACCAGTTTGCAAAGAGTACATGTCACAGGTATAAGACACATGGAGACAGATCATTAAGTTTGGGCAAGGCATTCCACTGCAGATTTAAGCTTGTCCATCACTAAAACCATAGGAGGACCTTGTTTACCATCCTAAGCAGACATGTCCAGTCCTTCTTGTAGCCACATTTGTCATGCAACTACCTGTCCTTTCCAGGCAATGGTCACGGGTTTCAACAAAAAAAATCCCAATTTAGCATGTCCTTTACTATGAGAACAAAGCAGAAGAAGAGGTCTCTGGAGAGGCTGCAGAGCCAAAATCCTTCCCTCTCCATCAGAGTCAGGCTCAGGACATCTAAACCAACTCAGGTTCTCAAGACTCCTTTACTGCACTGGTTGACATCCAGCCAGTTATGCTTCCCTTCAAGTATCAACTTATGCTCTATTGGAACAGACACTACCTACTACAGTAGCAACCAACAGTTTATTTTTAAAGGCTTTTAGCAATCAACTGCACCTTTCTGTGTTTGATGCTCAGCCCTTTCCTCTTTTCATGCACATCTAATATCCACTCCATACAGCTTTCATAATTTTTGCAGCAGCCAACTCAAAAGAAATGCTGAATTTAGTGTGTATCTTTATTCTATCCAATAGGCACATTCTGGTTTGGGGAATAAAAGACATAGAAGGTATAATATTGAAAAAACTAGTAGGCAGATTCAAGAAACACTCTTTACTCACCTCAGCTACTGTTTTGCAGGCTTTACATTGCACATCATCTTTTCTCCTACTCTATCTTCCTAAAACTTGCATTGTCATGTTTATCACTGTTGAATAAGAAACAACACAGACTCACCAGAAAGCTGGTTTGCACAACACCTTGCTTTGCTGCCAGTTCTCTCTTTTTATTCTATCTGTTCTGAAACAGATAGACCAGATTGATCAATTAACTAATGCATTTCATCTGATTGATTAATTAACAAAACACCCTTCTTATAAACAATCTTTGAAAAAAACAGAGAGAAGGAAAACAACACCTGCAGGTTGTTTATAGTAACAACCTCTAATTGTTTATCTTCAACTCCCTAAAGTCTCACAGCTGATTCTAGGAAATCTTACCTAGTTTTCTCCCCCTCTGACCAGGCTGTCACAGTCACAATGTTTGCTATACACATCATAGTGCTTTGTTGTTCCCATCCCTAAGTCAGATTTCTTTTCAACCCTAAGCAGCACCACTCATGTAAATCAGCACTCCTTAGGAGGCAGGTAAGGAAATGAGTGCTTGATCTACAATTCTTAGATAGGATTCAATTTATTGGAATTGACTGAGCAATACTTGATCTCTCTAATTGAATAATTATGTAGTGAAATGAATGCTTATATGCAGTAATGTGTGCAGTAAATACAGATGACTGCATTCAGAAAAAATTTAAATGTATGAAGGAGGATGCATTTATTATTATTTACCAAAAATATGTTTATCTATTTATAGCTTTATATATTTGGAGGAGGGTCGTACCAAAATCTTGGATTTTCACCTGTGAATGCCTTCATGCATAAGTTCAGAAACCCTTTGATTTCCTTGAACACTACTCCAGTTCACAAGGAATTCATTTCCTACTACTGATATATGCTCAGAGATTCCAGCATCAATCACATCTGAATTTGCACTGCAAGCACTTGCAAATGCATTAGCATTAAGAGTACATGGGATGGAGAAACGGGCTTGCTGTGCTACCAGAGTCCTTTCTCTGCAATGATCTTTGCACTCAGTATTGGATAACGAGAAATCGAAGTCCCAGTAGCCTGCAATAGGTGTATGAATTGTCTGCTTGCATCCCCCTCATAGATCTCTGACAGGGCTCAAGCAGTCAGCCTACAGACCCTGCTCTCCCAAATCCACTCACCAGTCTCAAGCAGAGAGCAAAAGCAGTCCCAACTGAAACTACAGGACAAACACACACCGTATTTCCAACAAAGCTCTTGCAGTCTCCAGCATTTTTTCAAGAGATTTCTCAAGCTTGTTAGGGTTTCTGCATCTGGCAGTCCTTGACCTGGCATTTCATCCAATTATTTGTCCATTCTCCCCCAGACCCTCGGCACAGCTTTGACAAGGTGCATTATTCCTTTCTGAAAGGGATGCCTTCCCCTGCTCCGAGTCAGTTCCTACAAGCTCCATTCAATGGCCCTTAACTCTTGTGCTGAGGGAGATGATGACAGATCCATCCCTCTCCCCCCAATCACAGTTTTGTTAACCTGTCATTACCATCCCTGGCTGACTTTTCCCCAGACAGGAGAGTCCCAGCCTACTCAGACCTTTGCATACACCCTCCTCTCCCACTTCTGAATGTTCCCATCTTAATGCATCCTCATGGAGATTAGCAAGTCAGACCTACTTGTGGTACCCAAGGTAAAGGTGAGCCATAGATTTATATGGCTGCATAATGACATTATCTGTTTTGTTCTCTGGTCCTTTCTTCATAATTCCTAAAATTTGATTTGCTTTTTAGCCTGCTGTCAAGCACAGGCTGATGTTTTCATGGAACTATCCATCATAGCCCAAGGTCTCACTCCTGAGTGGCAACAGACAGCTTGGAGCCAATCATTTTATATGTGAAGCTAGGATTGTTTTTCCCCACATGCATCACTTCACATTTATCTACACTGAATTTCAGCTGCTATTTTATTGCCCAGTCACACAGTCTCTTCAGATCCTCGTGTAATTCTTCACAGTCTGCCTTCATCCTCACTACCTTGAATAATTGTGTATCAACAGCAAACTTAGTCACCTCACTGCTCTCCTCCCTTTTCAAACCCATTTATATATGTTCTCATAAACAGTGCAGAACCCTTGGAACACTACTGCCAAACACCATCTGCTGCAGTTACCAAGCACTTACACCCCTGTCTATTTTAAGGAATTATCTCTCTGTGCAAGGACTTCCCCTGCCTCTAAGACTTCTTAATTTCCCTAATTTTGTTGAGAGGAATGTTAAAAATCTATCAGAATGTCAGGTAGAAGATAACTCAAACACTCCTTCCCTTTAGCTTATTGACTCTTTCAAATAAACAAGTCCAAACTTTTTCCTCCATTAATATCAATCTATAGAAAAAGTGCTTTCAAACAGTTTCATTTTCAAAAGCAGCATAATTTCGAGATGTTGGGGACAGTGCCAACCAGATGAAAGAGAAGAGAAAAGATGAAGAAAAAACAGTTTTCCCTTCAACTCCAAGACTGAAATTTGTTTCCAGTCTGACCCAATGGCCTGACTGCTGTAATCCTCCATCTCTGAAACCACCAGACAAGCAGTCTGGTGAATGATGGAGCTAATCCAGACTGGTTTCAAATTATTTATTTCTGACGCATTTGGGTGCCTGATAGGCTTCAGAGTTCTGCTGGGCTCATTTCTCCTGTATCCAGTGACCCACTGCAAGCCCACCAGAAATGAATCCAACAAAGCAACCTCAGAGGCAAACAGCTGTTTGTCTAAGGAGCACCATTTCTCACCAGCTGAAGTGAATGCAGGCAATGGTGGCATGAGCCTTCTTACTGTGACAAACAGGATAGGCATGGAGGTAAATGAAATAAATACCTTTATATTGAAAATTAAATAAATGTTATCTAGGTATTTCCAGTATACACCAGACTCATTCAAAAGGAGTCTATAATGCTTCAATTCTTTTTACTTGTGTAACCCCATTTGGCCATAAAAACCCAGCACTGATAATGTAAACATTAAGGGCTTTTATGACTCAGGCTTTGGAGCTCCAGGAGCTTGGCAAGTCTCTTCTCCCTGGTGCAGTGAGCCAATCTCACCCTGGCACAACAAAGTGGGGTTTAACCTGACTAAATGAAGCCATAACCTGTTATTAAAGGCACCTGTTTGCAATTAGATCCAAGTGCAGTGGCTACATCAATTTCTCCACATTCTTTTGGAAATCTTACTTAAATAAACAAATTTTTCCTTGTTTTTGAAGGCATATTATTTAGATCCAGCCACAGCACAACCACAACCATAAATTTTCCATCAGAGAGAGCACTGGCAGGGAGAAATTATGCAGGACCACGTAGTATGGACAGTTGTAGATATATGGGGATGGCTCCCATTATGTGCTCCAAACCAGGTATTTTTGAGCCATTTCCACAGGAGTGAAGCTAAACACAGGGTGCCTTCTCTTTCCTCTGCCTTCTCTTTCCTCTGCACACACATCCCTGGCCACAGTCCAGGAGCACCCTCTAGCCTGGTTTGGATCTGCCTCTGCACAGCCTCTGCTGAGTCTCAGGGCACTGCACAGCAGCCCAAAAGGAGGAAGCACAGAAACATCTGTCATGGGTTTCTAAGTAATGTGATCTTAAGAGAGGTGAAACTGCAGTTTTACAGGGTGAAAACTATTTTTTTATATATTTCAGATTTGAATCATTCAAGCTTCATGATTAATTTAAAGAGAGTGAAAAATTCGTTTCACACACTCCAAGAGTTTTCCCAGTTTTGACACTCAAGCATAGAATAACTTAAAGATGTAAAATAAATTAAGGGCAATTTAGGATCTGACAGCTACTACTCAGTGGTCATGGAAGAAAGCTAAGGCTCCAATTCTTTATATATAAAAGCAGTTTAATTTAGAGTTTGCTGCTGTTTGAGCAGCAAGACGAGCAAATACCTCCCCCTTTATCACAAGAAAACACCTCAGTACAAACCCTAAAACAGAGGTTAAAAAAGTGTCTAAGCTAGGTTCTTAAACTTGTTGTTCCAAAGCACTCTGTAGGCTTCCAAAATAAACCCAGACTCACTTCTGAGAATCTGAATACTGCTATTTAAAAGCCACAGTAAGACTTGAAAGTCTAATTTCAAGCACTCAGATTTGCAACTTGCAGCCTTATTTACCAAAGAAGGAAAATAAAGGAAGTGAAATACCTTCAAGACAATACTGGGGAAAGTATTAAGCTGCTTGCTTGTAAATCTCACAGTATGATACTGTTCATGCAGTGAAGGAGCACAGTTCTTGCATTCAAACAAGCACTTAAAACTACAGCACTTGAAGGCAACTGGAAAGATGAACTTACTAACCTGGTAATTGCTGGGACCTTTTTGAAAAGAGCAGATTGAATCACAGATAATAACTAAGCTCATTCTTTCATATATATGAATAATATCAACAGACAAACATTATTCCAAATCTCACAGGGGCACTTTTCTGGATTAAGAAGGGGTTTATATTTTCTGAAGGCATAAAAAAACTTTGTAAATGAAAATTGGAAAGGAAAAGCATGTTCTAAAATTGTGCCATTGAAAAATTAGCCTTTATCTTCTAGATTGAAAAGTATAGCTTGAGAGCATGTATAAAGCAGTTTCTCTGAGTTTATTTTTTGCATCTGATGTGCAGCAGTGATGTATGCTGATGTAACTAAGTACAGCTATTTGTGGGGGTCCTTCCCTTAAATTATGAAATAAGGGAATGAACATTTTGAAAATGAAATATACTTGTATCATTGAATTGTAAAAATATTCACAGGGCTTATGGATAGAATAGAATGCTATTTGAAACCTAGATCTTAAAACTTAGAATCATATTTCAAGGGGAAAAAAAGAAAGAAGACAATATTTATTAGAGAATAAATAATGTCATCAACATGACACAGTACTCAGTACTGGGATAAAATCAATTTACAGTACTTCTAGACTGGTAGCTGCCTATAATAATGTAATTTTTTAAATTGAAATAATATTCACATGAAGAAATCTTACTTCATTCTTCACCCCTCCCACTTATTTTTTCATGGCAGGAGAATGAGCTGAGCCACATTGTGTCCTCACCTTTCCCTTTTGGAATCATATCTTCGGGGTTTCCAGGGAAAGGAAACTACCGATATACCAACCTAACAGCAGCCCAGCACTGCTTTTTACCCTTCCCTAAGAAGCCATAGACTTCTGCTCCAGAACACACACCAGCTGTGATTACCAACTCATCTTCAGTTTAGCAGACAAAGAAATGAGGACATCAAAGTGAGAAGGAATAGCAGGGTTTCACCAATACTAATGCCAGAGAAAAGAAACTGAGTGTTACAAGTGAACTGAAGAGTTAACAAACATATCCTCATAGGGAAAAATACATTACTGTTAATAACCCTTAAGATGCACAATGGCAGCTCACCAGCTGAAATCAGTAGTCATGTTTTCTTACTTAGCTATTTCTTCCTCTTAAGGCATTTTTGTGTGCAAATAACGTGCAAGAAGCAAACACAATGTTGGATTGTTTTATTCATCATCACATTATCACCAGCTCTGTCTGTTTGTCCCATTTCTATCTCACATTGAGGATCAATCCCTGCCTCTGCTGCCAAAATGGCTTTTGGCACTGAAGTCCGGTGGAGTAACATTTGCAGGTAGTCCTGCCAGAGTCGTCACAGACAAGAACATCATCTCTCCCTGACACTCAAGCTCTGAGTTATCAGGGTTACCACAACATTGTGTTTGAGAGGACCATACTTCCACCTTTCAAAGGGTTTGAATCCTTCCTAGCTGAGCAGTAATTTTTAGAGAGCTATAAGCATGCTGCATTGGTGCTTGATGCACCAATAAAAGCAGTGATTTGCCTCTTGAGGTCTGTCTTGGCTCCTTCCCTGCAGGACCATAACAGTTTTCAAACAGCTGACTTGCACTGAAGTCTCAGAAGTTAGTCAAACAAGAGTCTCTGGAGTACAAAGGATAATTTTTCTAAGATTTCCTCTGTGGAACTCAGTGCTGCAAGAGCCAAGTGAAAAGTTCAGCTTAACTCTCTGGCAGTAAAAGAGTGAGCTGTTCTTACTGATTTGACTTTGATGCAGTAAGGTTTCCCACACACTCACTTCATCCAAACACATGCAAACCCAAAGAAATTAAACTATTTCCTGTACAGTGTTGGAAATAGAAGAGAAGAAAAAACATTAAGTAAACCCACATTAACTTTTTTTAATAGAGAGGAAAGCAAAAGCCAGAGAAATTAATATCAAGCTAGGTCAACTTAGTTTAGCAAGCAGCTATCAACAGTAATATTATAATGGAGATGAGCTGGTTTCTCCAAGTCAGAACCCTGGTGTCTCCAGGGAGAAAAAAGAAAATAAAGGCTCCTCATGGTTAGCATTGCAGCCATAGAAAACAAAAGGTGGTATAAGCAGATGTTTCTTGAAACAGCTCCAACAGTGCTGGTCAATAGTCAGGGTCCCACATATCCAGAGTAGCAAAGGTTCTTCATTTGCCTTCCTGTCCATTGTGGCAGCCATAAATTATATTGTTGGCGCAGGCAGCCATCTCATCTGACACCAAATTATCATCTGCTCCCTGATAAGTCAGGAATCAATAAAATAAGAGCTAAAACCAGCAAAAAATTAGTATTTTTTTTCCTTCTGTATTTTCTGAAGTTTCTGTGAACCATGAAGGGTGCAAAGACTCCATGCAGAGTACCAAAACGCAAGAATTATCATTTTTAGAAGCACAAAAAAAAAAAAAGGTATCTTCACTCAGATTTAGTCACAGGATGACACAATATCTGCAAGTCCAGTACTCAGTGTTGACTGACCCTTCACAAAAAAAATTGCAGGCAATTTTTTGTGCAAGGTCTCAAAGCTATTATTTTCTGATGTCATGGAGCTATTAGAGGAGGATCAGCATAAGGTCAACTAGTAGAGAACACTGCAATTGTAGACTCTTTTATAAATCCTTCTTTTAAATGGGTACAGTGTATTTCTAGAATCTGAATCTTCCCAAATTGAATAAGTATATAAAACCTGGATCAAACTCTGCATCTTGAAGCTAGGTCTGGTTTTCACTACTTCAGACACACCCATACAGCTGACCTCCTGGAAAGTGGAAGGTGTTTTGGCTTTCTCTACTCAACACTGAAAAATTAAGAAAATAGCCAACACAAAAGTCCAGAGAGCTCCAGAAGTTATATACCACTGACAAAAAGATTAAGTTTTTTAATTTCCTAGTTGTCTATAGAACTTCATATATATTATAGTGATTCTATCACTCTGATGCCCAGCCCAGGCTGATCAAAGTCCACAGTTTGATTTTTTTTTTAATGGTTTATGTTTAGAAAGCTTATGTATTTATTATAAACGGGACTTTCCTCTTTCAGTATGTGCTCCTTGGGGAGATCAGAGGCTGCAAGGGCTGTTTAAGAACTAAGGAACATTCAGAAGGGAGCACTTAATCCTCACTGTGGAGGCAGACAGTTACTCTGCAAATTAGAGGTAAAGATGACTGGGTAAGGTCCAGTTTGCAGAATACTAAATGATGTGCCCCTTGAATTCAATACATTTTATAGTAAAAGAACTTTTTTTAGAAAACAGAACATATTAGAAGTAGAACTGCTAGAGCAGAACTGACATTGGCTGTGAGTATTGGTTACTTATTCATACTTCATCATGAGACATAAAAGGAAAAAAACACCACTTTTTTGCCAAATATGTATCTGCAAATTTTTTCCTGGCAGTATTTATTTCCAGAAGAAAAGCAGGGAAAGCTTACTGTTTTTAGTACTTGCAAAATATGTTTAAACTATTGAACATTTTACCTTTCCAGAATATTTTGCAATGACCTAGAGTTTCAAACACCTAGAGTGTCTTAGATCTGACTATATTGGACACTCCTGCACCTGTATGAGTTATTTCTCCATATAGGACAGGTTCATCTTCAGATATAGCAATTTAAAGCCAAGTTTAGCAGCAGCATGATTGTTATAGGTGAACAAAGTAAATAAAAGTCCTTAAAGACTCCACTACTTTGAGCTACCTAGTGATGTCAAACCAGAAATTTTGAGTAAAAAGTACCTGGTTCTGAAGATCTGTTTGCAGAAGTTTCCCAAGCACTTTGGAGAAGTCAAGTAAGAAATAAATCCATAGTAAAAGTGTCCCTGAGGAAGCCATGTCTCATTTTGTACCATTACTTAGTCATCACTGCCACTCAGCTCTGGCTGAAATCTTGTTTCTTTTTTTTGTTTTGTTTTTTTTTATTTTACCTTTTACTTCATTATAACAAAATCAAGTTATTAAAGAGGTTTTTTAAAGGAATTGACAGTGTTTCTTAGCCAAATGTGGTTTTTTTAAGTTAACAGTAATATCACATGACATACCAAGCTTATTTTATATATAAAAATCCTGTGACGGGCACTGAATGACTACAGGAATAGGCCAGGAAGAATTCATGCAGCATCAGTCCCTGTGCAAGCAAATTTATTTCTACTGAAGCAAAAGGGGCAGAGGAAGGAAACAGAAGTAAATACTTTCAGAGATACCTTGCACTGGTTTCACCACTTGTGGAAGATATTAGCTCCTGTTTCTGAGCTATATCTTTCAAAACTCATTTGGATTAGAGCTTTCACATTTTTATTTTGGAGGGGCAGTTTTAAATACAATTAAAAGTGGTGTCAGAAAGAAACCCCTGTTATCAAGGTAGAGAGGAGAGGGGCACTCAGCAAACCCTGACACAGCTGTACTGACACAACACTGATCTTCCCCCACACACTGTCTCCTTCTTACTCAGGTAACTCCTGAACTTCTACTCAGCACCACTCCACAGACTCTACATTAAACAGAAAAAGTCTGATGCTGTTACTACTGTATCTTATTTTTATAGTTTTGTTTGGTTGTGGTAGAATTCTCTTCTCTACACATTGTTTTTCCCCTCTGTTGATTTTGCTAGGTGACATTTTCTCTACATATTTGTATCATTTAATCTCTGCCTTTTTTATGAGGCAAATTCCTTTGGGAATGAAACACAAGAGAGACTTGGATACATCAAAGATGGCTACAAAATCCTGGTGCCAAAGTCTTGAGCTGCCCGGTTATCCTGCTAGTTGTTGTTATGTAGTTTCCAGTTTTCTGAATTTTTTGCAGATGAAGTACATGAGGGTTGTTCTCTTTAGGGTGACACGTAGTTATTCACTCAAGGACTCATTTACTCCTGTGGCTCTAAACCAAAGCAGCAGCAGCCACCAGCTATGTGAGAGAACAAACAGAGAATTCCCATAAATACCTGCCTCTGGTAAAATCATAAATAAATTTGGCCTGAAGTACTTCTGTGCATACATATTGTGTGGCTTTGGGAGGAGGAAGAAAAAATGGCTACAATGGAAAGGAGACTAAGAGGAACCTACAGAAACACCCAGGGAAAAAAAACAAAACAAAACATAAAAATAAAAAATTACAGAATTAAGCACTTATTAGAAGCACATGCAAAGGGACAGAATGGTAAGAAAAGCTACAATGCACTGAAATGCATGGGCTGAAAAGAGGTTACTATAAACCTAGGAAAAAAAATTTTCAAAGTACAGACAAAGAAGTATTTCAGAGGGGAAACCCACAGAGATATGCAAAACCAACAACAGTGGTTTTTTAGGGAAAATAGCAGCTCAAGACCAGCTTTGGCTTCTGGACACTAAAAGGTGTGAGTAGGCAGAGGACATACACAAAATTATCAGCTTTTCTTTTGTCTCTTCCACTTGCAAAAATCAGTTTAGAAGATTTGGCCTTCCTGGCATACCTATCCATGACAGGAAAGTTTTAGCTGAGTGAGATAAATTATAATAATGCATCTGCCAGTTTTAATAATAATAATGTATGTGCCAGAAAGTTAAATCAGGACAGCATATATATGCATATATTTCTGCAACAAAATGTCTTGTCCTAGCACAGACTTAGTCTGGCAATCTGTATCTGAACAAGACTTTGCATTTCCTTTTAGTAAAATAAAAAGTGTTCATTTCAAAAGGTGAACACTTGCAAAAACAGTTTGGTTTTGCTCCGCTCCCAGTGTCACCTGTCCCCCACAGCTCCTCCGCAACCTGTGCTTGCAGCTTCTCCAACTGCTTTTTTCCCTCCAAGAGGTAGAAACTGCCATGCAAGCCCTGCAGACACACAGCAAATTAGTATTTCATTATTGTTTTGTCAATGTTGAAATTTTAAACAGTTTGAGCACATGACATAGCCAGTTGGTTCATGTAGGCTCCCAGGCTAATTGGCACTTCCAGAGGCTGCACAAAACCTCCCCTGCCCAGCCAGCTGCAGTCAAACCCAGCTGCAGTGACAATTTCATCAGCAGTGCAGGAGCGTGAGCAAACACTGCTCAGAGCTGCTGCACACACAGCTGTGAGAAACTGGCTGTGAACACTCCAGCCTGGCCATCAGCTGCTTCTAATTTACTCAGGTATCTTTGGAAGATTTTCTTTGGTCAGAAGCAATTCTGCAATGACTCACAGGAAAACAGACCCATCAAGATGCTGAATTTGGCTGTCATTAACAATTTCACACATCCCTATTTATTTTGAATCCTGTGTTTGTCACTGTGGATGAGCCCAGAACAGACTAGTAATGGTTTTATTATGAAATTTTGCAGGACTTCTGAAAAATTCTCACTGTGGCACATGGACTTATAAGGTAGGGGCTTTTGTTTTAAAATAAATCACTTCTCTTATTGACTATTAGCAGTGCATTAGAAGGCAGAATTCAGCCCCTGGGTTTTCTTCAGGCCTCTCTGTAACATATACTAATATACTTTACATATGTAAAAAGAAAAAGATAATAACGGCAATAGAAAGGTGCAACAGCTAACAGTAAACCAAAGCAATGTGCTCTGCAGAAAGGCTTAGAAAACTTCTCCAGTTCAAGGGATTACACAGACTACTTACTAGCTCATATTTTAAGTTCCTGTGGAAGAGAAATAGGAAGTACAGGATAGCACTCCTTAATTTTGTTTTTTTGCTCAAATTGAGAAAAAATAAGTATATGCTGATAAAAATTAAATATTAACAAAAATATAAGAAATTCAGACTGCCTTTTCCAGTAATCTTACTCTTTTGATCATACTGCTTCTGTAAATATCACTAATTCTTCCACCTTAAAATAATGGCCTTGCCAATGATTTGTACTCTTTTCCTTTCCTTTTACTATGGTGCTTCAATTTCATCTCACTTACAGGGAACATATATAAAAATTGTAACAATTTTGGCTTTTGAAGAACAGCTATGCTAATATGGTCATTTTAGTTTGCTGAACTTAAAACCTAACATCATTCTACTCATTTCATCCACTCTTGCACAGAAGTTATTTGAATTCTTTGGGCTCCTTTCAGTGGACTTAGGGCAGTTACAGATTTTGTATGATCTCCTTCAAAACTGCTGTTTCCCAAGCTGATGGTGATAAAATATTCAGAGAAGTTCCAGATTGGACTATCAAAACATCATAAAATGTCCATGATTGATACTGTCTGCTGTGTTCCTTCAAAGGCTGTATGCTGCATTTTCCTTCATCCAAGCATCTCTGCCACACCCACTTAATCCACTATGTCTCCAAGAGACTGACACCAGTAAAGATCCCCGTTTATTCAGGGTTTATTCAGGGTGAGGAATCCTCCCATTCTTCCACTGTAGGAGTTTCCAGTGCCAGCTATCCCGAGTACATCCACTTGCATGCTCTCAATCTCACTTCAACAAGCAGCGAGTAACTGGGATCCCGTGGTTTTTACTGAAGGATTCACCCACACTGCTGGAGGATTCCACAATCAAGAGGAGCAGCCCTCAAGCCTCATGCACAGGTCCATTGCTGGACTGGGTTGGGCCTGGTGCTGTCCCTTCTTTGGTCAGTGCACATTTCCTCTCCCTGCAGAAGCACCGACCTTCACTAGAGGCAGGTACCAGCTGCATCATTTGTGGGAGCGCAAATGCTCCCAGCTGCTCCCCACTGCACAAAGTGAAAAATATGCTTCACCATACAAAGCCACATGAACAACCCTGATATTTTAGTAAATACTCTCCCCTAGAATGTACATCAGACACATCCTGAGTTGCTTGGGACACTCTTACATCCATTTTCCGAGTTTCTCTCATTTATTTTTCTTTATTTCCTTTTTCTGTGACTCCTCCATTTCCAAAATCCTTTGTATGTTTAAATGAATTGCTACTATTCCATCAACTTTAGTCACCACCACTCAACAACTGCACTTCTATTACTTTTCATTGTGACTCAAGCAATACAGTTATAGCAACTACATTTGTAAATCCTCTGAGCTGTCACTTCCAACAGCTGCAACCTGCTGATTGCTCCTTTCCTCCCTGCATTCTCCAGCCCTTTTAACTCCAAGAAGTTTGTTTGAAATGTCTTTTTTTTCATGGAATAAATTCTACTTTAAATGTAGAGACCTTCCCCCACACTTTTGAGCCTGACTGAATTTTAATAAGGGGATTTAAACAAAAATTAAATTAGCATATGCCAGTTTCCCCTCCATGTACTCGCATCACTTTTCCACCATCATTTATCTACCTCAAAGCTGATAAACACACTGTATGTATTAGCATTTTAGCTCAGAGATGCCCCAGCAAATTCTTTGCAAGTCCCACGGCAGATCCATGAGATAGTTTTCTTTCTGATTTATCTTTATTGAGGTTGGGTTTTGTCTAGCTGTGACTGCTGCTGACTGCCCATAGAGAGCACACACCCCTCCTGACCCTTATTTCCAGGCAGGATTAGGCCAATCCTATAAGGTCAGAGCTCAGAATGCCCAGGATATTTTTTTGTCCCAATTTCCAAGTCAAAGGAGAAGCAGAGGTGTTTGGATAGTTCAAGGCATGGCTCTCCAGGGCAGCTGAATATGACTGGTATGGAAATTGGTGTGAAAACTGCAGAGAGAAAAGGGAATCCACTGTGTAGGCTATAGACTCAGGTTGCTCTTCATATACTAATGGAAAGCATCGTTATGTTCTGGCTTTGAGATAAAATTATATTTTAAAACTATGATTTTGTGGAATAGCCTCACTACTGCCCTGCACAGGGGCTCAGGCCAAAGCAGAAGCAGTTTTTCTCAAGCATACCTTAAACATGGCTTAGCAAAATTCACAATAAGTGTATCAAAGAATTTCCAGGAACAGCAGAACAGTATTTGCAGGCTTAATTGCAACTGACTTTTTTCCATTTCAACTTCAAGCTATTTTCCACGTGGCTCAAACAGTAGTGATAAGGACTGCTTTTAGAGAGACCAGTGCCATTGGTCCCAGCCATAATGTTTGTTCATGGGTTCCTGTACCAATGTAGATTTATAACAACTTCAACACCCCAACAAAACTGTCTCACATGAGAGCACTGCAACTAAATACTCTGAGTGATCAGCCAAAAGTCTGTTGTGTGTAAAAATAAAAATTTAGGTCAGAAACACAGCAAGTTGCCAATACAGAACAGAAATTATTTTCAGAGTATTCCCTGAAATGGCATCAACCACAAACCCTGAAAATGTTTGTCTTTCAGGACATCTGCCTTCTTATTTTTCCTTATTATTTGCATACATTAAAGTCCCTAAGGAGCTCCAGACTAATGTGTTGCCTTCCTCCTCCGTCTCATAACTCCCACCTATCACCAAGTGTTTCACTGCCTCTGTATCAGCTTTTTCATTTCCTAAGCATTTCTCTTCTACTAGATTTGTTTTGCAGCTTCTTTATTAGGAATGAATAGCATTTTTAAAATTTTCTCCTCTATGGCAATTTACCTTCTGGGTTCTGAAAAAAATTTGGAATATTTTTGCTAGCATGCAAAGGGCAATTTAAATTGAAAAAGAAATCCTATTTGTTTCAATAAAATGATAACTCATCTTTCTTTAATTCACTGTAGGGGGTTTTTTTGTTGTTGTTGTTGTTGTTTTTTAGGGGTTGGGGATTTTTTTACATTCTTCACTGGAAGGTATAACATGGATATAAAACACTAAAGTTGTTATAGTAGAGATAAGTAACTACATAGTAGAGGGAAGTTATTTTAAAAAAATACATGATGCTGAAAAGTTTCAGTGGAATTTTATTCCTCTTGAATGGCAATGTTAAATCAGCTGAAAGTAAGGACTAATATCTTTAATATTAAATATTTGGCGTTGTCCACAAACAATATATCTAACCAGATTAATAACTCCTCTGTTTCTATAAGTAATTCTTATTCTCCAGAGTATATAAGAACCCTAAAAATGAAAGGTTTTTTTTATCAGGACTCTTTCTTTCACTGAGGATTGTTTTTGTGAGTATGAGGGGTGTAACTGAATACACTATGAAAGAATACTGCCATACACTATGAAAGAATACTGCCAAACAGTTCAAAGACAGTTTTCAGTACCTGTACCTCACTAAACACGGGTTTTCTGCAATATGCAGAACTTTAAAAGAATTCTAGACAGGTCATCCCTTTTTGCTATGCTCAGCAGAAGGCTCAACACAGCCATCCTTTAAATCATATCTACAAAGCATTTGCAGTGATATTCTCTGAGATCCCTTTCTAAGGAAGCATCCTCTGGCTTTAACTTTAAAAAGCTTACAAAACTCTGATTTATTGTGACCACTTGTTTCCAAGAGCTTTATTGCCTAACCATAGATCAACTTGGCTCTCTTCAGTCATTAACAACAGTACATTATTAGACCAATTATAACATTCTAAAAGTTTAATTTGTAAACTATTACAAATAATTATTGTTTCACAAAATGAGGTTTCCATCCTATTACTAACATATATTAGCAATGCCAGTTCTGGCCTAATTGTGGCTTTGATTTAAGATACTTAAGTCAATTTTATTGATAAGCAGTGTCACCTACAATATATTACAGAGGACCTGAAAGTTTACAGACAAGAAGCTAAAGATACAGCTGTAAGGATATTTTTGTTATTCCCTACATCTTGATTAGTTTCAGGAACAGACAAATGATGCCAAGGACAATCCTGGGAGGGAAATTATTGCCTGGTGATGCAGCTTGTCATTTATTTCAATCCTGTAGGGAAGTTTCACCCTGCCAGCAAAAGAGGATGCAAATGTTTGCTGCTGAATTTATAGACCTTTCCAGAAACCCAGTAGAATCTGGGTGGTTCACTGCAGTACCAGCAAACTCAATTGTCTGCATTTTTTTCTTGCATTCAAATCAAGTGACTGCAGAAACCTTAACACATTTTCAATTTTCCCTCCTTGATTACTTACTAGAATTCTCTGGGTTATGGTTAGACACCTGTGGAACCATTTTTCCTGTCAAGCCAGATCTGCTTGTATTGTGGTGGGGTTTTGCTCTAAGGCTTTCCAAGAGAAGCTCTATTCTCCTAGAAGCTATGAAGATCTATCAAGTTAGATTGGTTTAATCTCTGATTAGACTCTAAAGAATGCAGTCAGGCTGTCTTTGTGTTTTGCCTTGCACATCAGTAAGAAAAGATCCAGAGAAGCTACAAGAAGGACTCAAAAAAACAAATAATGTCCCTGTCACATCCCTGGGAAAGACCTGTCAGCTCCATTAGTGGAGAAAGATATAGGTCAGGCAATATGCAACATGCTTAGTGCCTTCATTTCCCATATTATAAAGAGATTCATTTTAACTGACACATAGGCTTAGAAGTAAATTTCAGGATAAATGGCACAAACCCTGCTATTAACTGTGTTGGAGACACTTTAAACATCTCTATCAATACAAATATCACAGCCCTTTTAGCTTGCACCCTTCCAGTGTCAGAAAAAAAGCAGTAATGCAAGATGGTTAAGAGACAGAGCCAGGGACATGCTTGATGTCATTGAGTCTTCTTTGATGGAAGCAGTGTCATCACAGTGGGATAGTGTCTGAAGATGAGAGGATGGAACCAGTTTTGCTTGATTTCCAATACTTGTGATGTCATATTGAGGTATTATATTTGTATCCCAGGTAAAAGTTGTGGAAGTAGAAGGAACATGATGAAATAAACCATGCAGGGAAAAATTATCTGATAGAAAGAGGTAAAAGAGCTGAAAGAAATCCAAATAAAAGACTAAGAGACTAAGAAGTACTCCAGAGAAAGTTATGCTGCATACAGATGGCAGCCACTTCAGGCACCAAATGTCACACGGGTGGATAAAGTGATAGTTCCTGTCATTGCACAAGTCCCTCAGCCAGCAAGAGACATGAGCACTGTTGGTGCATCACATGGAGGAAGGCTGCAGGCAGAAAGGAGGGTCTGTGGCACAGAAACACTCATGTGGTGCCTTGGCTCACTTGGCCAGGCTTTGGCCAGCACTCCCTGCAATCCACTGAGCTCTACCCAGCATCAAGTGGGTTTGCAAGGTCTTTGCACTGCCTTGAAAATAGTAACAACATATTGATGGTACATCAAGACACCTGAAAAGACAGTTTTGGATAAATAATTGTGAGAATGTCTAATCTCTTACACAAGCAGTGGAAGTCAACAGTATCCAAAAGCACCTGGAGCACACCACAGCTTGGAGAGGGACAAAACTGGGGGCTGCACATTAATTTGTGGCTTGAACTCAATCCCGTGGTGAAATTAGGAAGGAATTGGCCTCATCACATTCTTCTTCCCTCTGAAGTTTATCATTCCTTTCTAGCATCTTTTGAAGGCAGCTGTCATGCAAGGCTGTAATTCTTATCCCCTTCTCCCGGTGCTAGTGAGTCCAACTCAATTATTTTTCCCCTTTCTGTTTAAAGAATGCCACTAAGTTCAAGTTTTAATCAAGGGCTAAAGCCAGAAATGTGTTAATACTGGAGTGGGGGCATTTTTAAATCAAGCAGTTTATTACTCTAAACATTGCATATCTAAGAGAAACTTTCCCCTCATTTTATAGCACTAAAATTGCTAGTGTGCACAGGAGCTTTCTTACCAAAGAAGGCCTCACAAAAATAGAAGTTTTCACTGTGTTTTGCTTATTAAGCAGCCTTATTGTTTTAAGAAGTAGTCAATTAATCATTGAAAATGTTGCCCTGACTATAATTAATAACTACAGACAAAAGACTATAGGAAAAAGACAAGGTAAATCAAGAAAAGCAAACATCTCCAAGAATAGATTTTTGCTCTCTTTATTGCTCCAGGAGCTCACAGATTTTTCTAACAGAACCTATGGCTGATCTACTTAAAGTAAAAACATGGAGAAAAAGAGGAATGGCTGTAAAACCACAGACACTTTTAAAACTTTATATGCAGGAATAGAGAGGAACCAATTGGACAAAGAGGATTGAACAGTAATACAGTGCAGACAAAAATGTATATCAAGAATATGAAACTAATTTCTTCCAAGTACAAGCGTTAAAATCATACACTGGTATAACTATATAAAGATGTGCAAATCTGAAAGCCAAATTTTGCTTGAATGTACAAGTTTTCAAATCACTTTTCATAAGGACATAATTGGCAGCCCTTGGCAAGCAGGGATGGACAGAAGAAAGTAAGAAATAAATACTTGAAGCAGTTCTTTAGATGCCACCAAATGCCCCAGCTACTATTTCACAAACCTGGGTCTCCATCTAAGGGCTATAATGTAGGATAATACAAGATATTATCCACTCAGTCTCTGCAGAAGCTTCCATTGTTCCTCATTATAAACTGAGGTATGCACGCCTTTCATTCCACCTATACCAAAATAAGTTCTAGCATAAATAAAATATATCCAAAACACAAATCACTAGCCAATATGATTAAGCTAGGAAACATTTGTAAATATAGAATTTGCAAAAGGAAATTTACATAAGTAGATATGGCAGGCATAACTTGGAAGAACTTGTTCTACAAATCATCAAGGGCCATCTCCACCACTTGCAGTTAAACAGAAAACAGGCTTGGTCTTTAAAGCTAAATTGGATACTTTTTTTGGTAAAACATTGGCTAGTAAAAAATGTAAATAATTTTAAGCCCACTGGCTTAAAATAGGCACTCTACATATGAAATGATTGACAAATATTTATGGTTTCCATTTTATGTACAAGAACACATACAACATGATATAATGCATTCATTCTAATTGTGTATGTACTAAGTAAATAGGAATACTAGGAATGTATACATTACTCCTTGCTAATTTTTTCTGAAAAGCTATATATAAACTCTAAACTCTATTTCCATTCTTTTCAGTTTCCATTCTCTCCTTTGCAACACATTTCATATTTTAAATTACGAATGTGCAACGCAGGATGTCATTTGGATGTCAAAGAAGCAATCAGCTGGAGACTACTATCATTCAGAAGCTACTTTGAGACATACAGAAATTTTTTTAACCTTTAAAAAATGCTACAGTATATTAAGAATATAAGAATTACCTCTATTACTTCCTGGAATGCTGAATTTTTATTTATATTTAGGATTATTGCCTTTACAAAGTACTAAATTCAGCGAGTGCCTGTCTCAAATTATGACAGTGATTTCTGTGTAAGGAGACATGCTGCTGAACTCAAGGACTGCAGAGTAAAATGCTTGAAAGGAAACAAAAGCCCTTGCAAGCTGCACAACAAGTACAGTACAGTGATCACCAAAGCCTTCCAAGTGAGCACAGTTTATATTCCAGACTAACAGGGGCAGCCAGGCTCCTGCTCACTGCATCCACAGCAGCTCCAGCAGCTGGATGCTCTCCTCCTCCTCCTCCTGCACTCTCAGTCCCTCATCATGGTGAGAACTCTGGGCACCCAGTGCCAAACCTCTGAGTGGCACTCCCAGAGATAAAGGCACATCCCAGAGCCACTGCTAAGCGACACATTAAAAGCTCAAGCTACTATAGAGCAAGGAATTCACCTTCCTAGCATTTTTCTTAAATAAACATATATTTATTGTTAATTGATTATTGATGATGCCTTCAAATGTGGAGTTTGGGATAGGAAAACAAAAGGTTTTCCTAAGTAGTGGCAACCATAACTGTAAATGTTAACTTGTATTGCAGAGGCACACCTGCACACACAGACACCAGACCTTTTCCTCTCCTGCTGCACAGAACAAGCTTCTCCAACACCCATCTTTGATTGATGAGGCAAATTCTTACTCCATTTACAGCCTCTAATTGTTCCCACACAAACCCAAATGTTTCTCTTCCCATTTTTAAACCTTGCCTGATGTGTCTATTTTGCTTTCTGATTAGAGATATAATGTTGAAGGGGAGAGATTGAAATAAGCATGAAGATGTTTTTCAAAAAACAAATTTAAGGGAAAAATCTAGATTTTAATAGTTACACTATGATGGCAGCTAGGAACTGTATTTATTAGCAGCTTTGCAGTGCATACTCCCTATGATTTAGTCACCCATCACTTCTGACTCTTCTCAGAGGTACTTTGGCTATATTTACTATAGACACCTATGATAAAGGCAGGATCATTGAGAAGGGTTGTTTAAACAGTATATTTTATATCCTTTAGATTCTCCCTGCCTATCGGATTTCTATTACAGAGCATGAAAATCATTCTTTAGTTAAAAACACAAGAAGCAGAGCCACAACCTTGTTCATGGAATTCAGAATCCATGATAAGTCTGCAGCCACAATCCTGACCTCAGTAGGAAAGGGTCACATTGCAGATAACACCAGAAATTTGAATCTTCAGATCTAAAATAAATAGCTATGATATACAACACATCAAAGCCCTTTATGCAGTTGCAGTGCTAAACAATTATTGCACTTTCTGGGACAGTTGAGAGACTGCAGAAAAGACAACAAACATTACTCACACACTGGAACTTCCAATACAAATTCACAGACTTTGGATCTATACTGAAGCAGAGGACCTTCGACAGAAGTAGCATCCACAGTATTATTCTTTCCAAGTAATTGCATGGGTAAATAAAATCTGTTTGGGAAGGATGGGCTTGTGTTGTCTGTGACAGTGAATTAACCTTCAGGGACCAATTCCTGTCTTTCAGCAAGTATTTTCAGAAGGATCAAGGAAATTCCACATTTGAGAATAGGAAACATCTCCACAGCCATTTTCCCACCCCCAGCCGCAGCATCCAAGGCTCAGAGCAACTACAGCATCTAGGCATGGGGAAAAGGTGTTTGTTTATTTATTTTATAAGTTCAGGAATACTCATTGATTTTAATTTTCTTTCTATGGGGTTAAATTTGAACAGCAGGCAAATTATGAAACATTTGGCAAAGCACTTGGAAGAACCCATTCTGCCTTGCAGGTGCTCCTGCACAAAGTCATTCCAAGCTCTGAAGCTCAGCCCCAGAGCTCTCATCAGACGCTGCAGTCAGGCAGCACAGCCAGCACCTCCCCACCCCACTGCAAACAAGTGGAGCATTCTGAACTATTCCCTCTAAAGCAGGGCTTCAAACATTCAATTGCCTGAGTAGTTTGGTTTTTTTCCCTGAAGATTCAGCATGGGAAAGTGGTAATTCATTGCTATTGCAGTTATTCGAAACTTAAAATTTTATTATTTTATTGAAGGGTAAAAATACTACCGCAATGAGCACCTGAAAGACTCAAAAGGCCATCTTAAATAAAATTAAATAAGTTTTAATTTCTTGACTGGGAGAACATTATGTTTAGATGTCAGACTGGCAATATCACTTACAATAAACTATTCAAATCTCCTATTTCAAAGCTATAGGGCATCAGTTTGGGGATTCTGCAAAGTTTCTTCCAGTTAAAAAAACCTAGGCTAAACAAAGCATTCAGTTACTTCACTGTGATATCGGAAAATTACACTAAAAAAAAGACTGCTAAGTAACTAAAAGGTTGTTAATATTTAATGAATATTTCCTTTGTGAAAAATTCAGGATAGTTGATTTCAAAAATGTTATTATAAATGGAAACTATAAGAGTAATTTTTCCAACAAGTAATCCAATTAAATTTTCTGAATAGCTTGAAAAACATTATAAAGAGTGGAATCTAAAATGAAGGTCAGCATTTGAATTTCTGAAACTGAGAGTCCATTGTTTACTTTAGTCTCTTTGCAACCTATCATTATTATTGAAGCAATTATAATCTTGGGCTTTCACTTCAAAGGGGTAATTAACCAATAATAATTTATTTTCAGACATTCAAATTCAAGTACTTCTCTGCAGTATGGTAACACCTTGCATGGACACATTTGATTTTTAAGTAACATCTGACACCAAATTTAACACAAGGAGTGTTTTTCTGCTCAATATGACTCCAGATTACTCAAAGACTGCAATGAGCAAGAATGCCACTCAGAAACATTTGGCAACATCAAATTTTGCCAGTTTTCACTTGCTAAATCATATTTGACCTGCTGAACTTTCAATAGTTCAGGGGCATGTTAGTCTAAGCTAATGCCTTGAAGGTCTCTGAGATTTAACATCAAAAATACACAAATATTTTAGTAGTGATATTATTTATATTGGTGATTATTTATATATCACCACTATTATTTATAGCAGTGATAATACATAACAGTACAAAGAATAGAGGAGCTGGGCTCTGGATCAGACCACATGCAATGAGTATCAAAAAGTGCTTCATACACTGTGCACACACCAGTACTTCCATTGGTGCCACTGAAATATTGCCTAATAATGTCAGGGTGGTGCAAAGCATCCCATTCTTTCTGGAAAGCCATCAATAGATAATATCCAGGATGAAACAGAGGTGAACTTCCAAATGAGAGCAATGCACTCTGTGAGAGAAAGCAGCTTGCTCTGCAAACTGAGGCTCTGCTGCCTGCCTCACTCTCTCCAGGTGCAGCGCTCTATGTTGTATTATATTGCTTGAAAACAAACTGTATTGATAGGAGACAAGAATAAGTTTACCTAATCTAAATATGTAGTATTCCAGAAAAAGAAGGGCAGACAGAAGGCCAGAATCATGAATTATGCATACCATATCATCAAACTCCTATCCTGCTTTAGAGCTGGGAGCAGGCTTTGCATGGAAAATGAAATTAGGATGGAACTTATATTGAACAATTTTCTCCATAACTGGTTCTTACTCACCTTAAATGTAAAATTTTATTTAGCTTATATCACAGGAAGGCATCCTTATTAAAGTAGCACACCCACATGCGTCCCTTTGAAAGGATTTAATGCAAACAAGTCTAAAATAATTGAAGGGGAGACATTTTCTGACTGTTCTCAGAAGAGCTTAGTGAAGAAGAGGATAGCAGGAAAGAATTACTTTATTATATTGATTTCCTTAGGAAAAAGGAAAAAACTCAAAGTAAGGTAGGTCAAACAAACCAATTCTCTTTTGTAAAAATCAATAAGAGCATGCAGAACATGAGTGAATTTACATGTAAAGAAGGGCTTGCAACCATAGTGCAAAACAAGATCTGCACATTATCACTCTAATAAGGCAGGTAATTCAAAGGGCTAGCTTGGGTCATTACTGCATCATGCTATTTTAAAATAACTCAAATGCAATGTGTGTGCATTTTTACTAATTTAATCAAGCAATTAATCTGAAATTACTGATTATACATTACAGCTCACTGAAACATGTTGAATCATAGCATATGACAGATCTGTAGCTACTTAAAACACATCTACCTAAAGCTGAAAACGTGCTCTATATGAAGCTGCAAAGCCATTTAAGCTCCTCCCCAAGTCATGTATTGATAACTCCCTGCACTCCAGTGACTTCCATCCGTCCAACTGCTTCTGCAAGACCTTGAAAGATCCTGTGCTGGAGGAATATGTCTGTCAGCTCCCAGCCAGGATTGGCTTCAGCAGCTGCTTACTGTAATGGCATGGAGCTGTTCATGAAAGGAAACAGTTCTGTTATTGGGAAATTGTGCTGTTGTACATCTGTGAGAAATAAAGACATGCAATGGGTAAATAAACACATTAGAGTGAACCCAAACAAACAAAAATGAAAGCCTTTAACAGCTTAAAGTATTTTTCTTAAGTATGCCATCTGTCTCCAAGTATCAATTATATAAAAACAAGGAGATGGATATAAATACACAATAAATTGTGGGCCGCCTAAGTACACATTTGTTTAATAAAGAATGTATTGCATCACAGCCTAACTTTAATTCTGACTTTAAATAAATGCTATTACAGGAGACCTCTCACATTCTAACCATAACAACAATAACTACTTCTGCAAGAGAAAACTATTAAAAATTATTTATTTACACATTAATGACAATTACTGATAAGCATCAAATAGAAGTCTGCATATATACATTTTGTTAGATTAAGTGGGAAAATACTTTAGCAAGATATCTGGCAGAACTGAGAGAATTCGTAGTAATTAAAATGCTATAAAATTCTACAGCACATTAATATATTAAACTATTAAAAATGCCTGCAATAGTATCCATTAACATGTTGATTTAAGGAATCCTCAGCACATTGCTCAGGGTTAAGACTGTAGCATTATCACGAAATTTGTATTTTTTTGTATTTGGATCAAAGTGTGCTTATTAGGGGGCTAGTATTTATTTCTTTTGGATTTTGTTTGTATTTCTTTTGTTTTAAAATCTTGTTTTCTGGTGATCAGTTATTACCATTTTCCCAGTGAATTAGTTTTAAGTTTTGGGTTTGTTTTTCTCCTGGAAACTTCTACAGAGTGAAGCGAAGTGTGGAGCTCACAGAGGGGAAGATGCACACAGATCAGCTCAGCTGGGCTCTCCACAGCCGGAGTGAGAGCACGATTTAATGGCACTGCAGCACATTGCCCCTTCACAACCTGCTTTCAGGAACACTCCTGGTCCTGCCATGAACATCTTTGCAGAAGCAGCGCCCACAGAAGAGTTTGCCCATATTTACCTATATTTGGTACCCCTTTGCTCTGCCCTCACTACAATCCCCCATACAGCTCACAGAGAAATTCATAAAATGGAACCCAAATGAGATTACATTGATAATACAGTGCTCCTTTGGAGACAACCTTTTAGAACAAGGTACAATACTGCAAATCTCCAGGCTGAGCAGGTGTGATAATGAATTCAAGAGCTGAGAATGTGTCACTGTGAATTCAGTTGTTCTCAAAGCTTAATACGTGCAGGTTGCAATTTGATGATGCTTTATGCAATTGTAGGGTTGTTACTGTCAGAAACAATCTGTTTACTTTGCATATTTTCACATTTTTGTGAGCTGCCTAGATTCTATCTTCTGCAATTGGCATAGAGATTTACCAATTTATTTTATTTTTCAAGATGAGTAGCCTTGCAAAGGATCTGAAAAGGTCCCAGCATGCAAAATTTGGGAAAATTCTGAGGCATAATGATATTCATGAGGATTCAGATTCCACTTTCATCTGACCTTGACAGATGAAATGAGGCCAGAGGATCTCAAAGACCAAGCTCCATGGGTCAGAAAGCCCCAGAAGCAGAGCAGAGAGAAAACTGCACTCTCTTGGTGCCATTGGATGGAAAGGCTCTTATGGAAGAAAAACCAAATATAAATAGCCTGGCAGAAGCCATGATGGTTTTTATGGCTCCAAAATAAAAGGGGAAGTAAACATTTCTGCTGATCCCCTGTCCATGCAGGCTGTGGAGAGGGCAGGTGTCTGAAGGGAGGGCAGCAGGACCTCTCTGCAATGGATCACTGACCCCAGAGCTTGAGCTCACGGGAGGACAGGGACAGGCAAGGAGGAGAGGGCTTCTGCCTCTTCCCATTGCTTGAATAAGCCTTTCTGGGCTCTCTTATCTGCAGAGATAAGCCCTCTCTCACCTCAAGACCTGCTCTCACCTACCCATGGCTGCTGGGATGGAGGCTGCTCCCAGCTGAGAGGGAAATGGATGCATCCCATCATTCCTGCACCCACCCCAGCAAGGCTGGAGCAGCAAGGCTGCTGTCAGCCTCATCCAGCTCCTCCCTGCTGCCATCACTGCTTCTCTGACTGGAGAACCACCTGGCTTTAAAGCAGTTAAACTCTGAGCTCTGCAGTGGAGGTTGCTCACAAAGCCTTCCTCCAGCTGTCCGATTGCTTGGACCTGGTGTGCTGAGTGACAGCATGGCTCTGCAAGCTGTCACTGCTTCACCTTTCATTGTAGACACTCACTTCTCACTTATGATGCTCTTGGAAAACAAATTCCCATGGAGTATTTCTCAATTAAAGAATAAACCATAAACTACTATAGTAAAAGTCACTACTACAGTAATGAAAAAGTCACTACTATAGTAATAGTCACTAGTATGACTTTCATGTTGTTATTTTTCTATTAGTATTTCTGTCATTAAAGTTACTGTATTTAATTTTATGTAAAGTCTTGAAATAAAAAATTTAAAAAAAAAATTAACTCCTCCTACATGCTACTTAAAAAGTTAAACACCTTTTAAGTGACCTTTTACATTGCCAATTGGACCTGGATATCGTATTTTGTATATTATATAACTAACAGGTAGATAGGGAATTCATTTGCTGATCCACAAGCCCAGTTGATATCACTAGGAATGACACCAGCACACTCTCTGGAAAGTGGCCAGTGCAAGTATTTGAGTTGTTGAAATAACAATTGAAATTAAAAGTTATTATCTTGAAGCTGTTCAAACTTCAGTAGGGAGATTTGTGAAGTAGAATCATTCTGTAAGATATTTGCATTATCAGACTCACTCCACAGTTTCTTTTATGTCACATGCCTATCTGCAGTAAATGCAGGACTGAATTAGTTGTTTCTAGATTGTGAGCAGAAAAAAAGCCAGGGTATTTCCTTTTACTTAAGGGGTGGCACCAACCAGCTGGCATTCAAAAAAACAAACATACAAAACAAAAACAAAAAAACACAAACAAAAACACTAACAAAAAACAGCCACTAAGAAAAACTCCCATATTGACTCTTAGGTTAACAGGCCAGACCAAACTGTACTAAGAGATCCAGCCAAAATATCATACCCTAAATTTTAATCTAAAAAAAGTGCATTGCAGAAAATGAGTAAAGATAGTGGTTTACAATAAGAAAAATTAGATAATACTTTTTGAGCCTTAACTCCAATTATTGCTGCTTGTGTGACTGCAATTGCAACTCTTAATTTCTGGAAGCTGCCTATAACCCTGATATTTAAATAAGTGCCACATCTCTGAATTTAAGGGATGTCATATAATACAACAGAAGATTATATCAGCTGAGTATCTTGACTGCCACATGCACACTGTGCACAGTATTTACTGAAAATGAAAACATCTTGTTCTGTATTTCCCCCAAGTACAGCTGGCACCGTCCCCTCCTGCGACTGCTGAGTCCCAGAGGCTTTGTGCAACAACAGGTTTTGTTTGCTCTCAGTCATATGTTCATGTGATAAAAGCCTTCTCTGCATTATGAAATCATAATGATTTATAAACTTCAATAGAAATTCAGTTGAACCTTGCAGGAAGCCAAGGTGGAGTGAATTCAGGGCAAGCAGCACTTCTAAGGCAGAGGGTTTCATGGACCAAGTACCTAACAGAGCCAAGGATGGATAGGTTTAAAAGTGAAACAAAATTCTGTGTTTGAAAGATTTTTTAAAACTAGACTTTAAAAGCAAGGCATTTCTGAAAATCTTCAGGTACACAGTTTTCAAAATTCTAAGGCTTGCTTTTGAAAACAACCTAGAAAAAGAAGCAAAAAATTAGGCATACTTTTAAAGTTTATCTACAGCTTTTGTGATACCAAAAAACCACCATTTTCCAGGCTTTTCCAGTGATACATTATTTAGATAAGATCAACCATTAGTATTACAGAAAAGAATTTCAGAACACATAAATTTCATCTAAAAGCAATAAATAAAGGGGGTTTTTTCTGAACTAAAATTTTGTGTTTAACCTATTTTTAAAAATGCTTGGTCTGAGCTCTTTTCTGGAGGAAAAAAAATCCTAGTACATGGAGCAACAAGGTTAAAATCACTTTTTTTTTTTTTTAATTCATAAATTGTATTCCTGACAGCAAAGTTAAAGGAATGTCTAACAGATTCCAGCTTTGACAGCAGTTGAGACAACTCACTACTTCTCAGGAGGCACCCAGCAGTGTGCAGGATTGGGCCCACATGGCTGGGATCACTGAAAAATTATGAAAGACACACATTCCTGAAATGTTAAGTTCTGCTTCCTTTCCTTCTTGTTCTTTCCCCTAAGTTTTTAATCTAAATTTTTGAAGTTTATGTGACTTCTCCTGTGCTGATTCTTTCAAAGTTGTTTTTCAGATATCATAGAGAAGTATAACAGGATTGAGAAATCTCACAAAAAAGAAGTCAGGATTTTCTCCTTTAGGATGCTAAATGCATCCCTCTTTTGAAAAAAATAGCCTAATGAAAGTAAAATTAGTCCATAAAGTCAATTTGGGAGTTACTTCCATATCTTTTTCATTCAAAATACATTTAAGATTAAACTACCAAAAGAAAAAAAAGGGGGAAAAACCATGCTTGTTCCCTAGAAAGCTTAAGAATTGTTCACCTCTCTTTGGTTAATTTAGTTTTTTTTTAATGTGGTTAGCATCTAAATAAACCTTATCAAACATTTCTTGCTCCACTGACAATTTTCTGACCTCCTAGCTGAAGATCTGAGCCCTAACTTAGTTCATGGATGAGTAATCACAGCAGGTCCACAGCAGAACCTATCCTAGAACTACAAATATATCATCTGCAGCATTGTAAATCAAAGCCTCAAAGAGCATCGTTTAGCCTGGAGCTAAAATTGCTTGTTTATCAGATGGTGCCTAGCTTAGCATGGAGCAGCTCCTTGTAAATCTCAGGGACCTTTTACAGCACATACTTAAGCAAGCATATTGGCTCCTGGGAGACTTTCCTGGAGCTTTAATGACTGCAGACTGCTGAAAGAGCCAGGCCCTGGGTTAGTTAAGTGGTTACTTGTATAGCTTGGCTCCATTTTGTAAACTCCCCAAGATAAGGTGTCTGCTTTATCTGGGGAAAGAGGAGGCATTAGTTTCTTAGGGAATCTTTATATCCTAAGTGTTAATGTTCTTGTGGCTTTTGCTATTTTGACCTTTGTCTGCTCACTTTTGATTTATGGTGGGAGCAAATCTTTTCCCCCAAGCCCTTCCTATGTTTTATAGGTACTTTGAAAAGCACAGTGGAGCACTCAGAGCACAGCTTTTAAAAGGGACTGTAAGGCCACACTATTGCTGAGAACAGGACACTCCAGCGACGAGGAGGGAAGGTGACCACCCATTTTATCTCTGGCTGTTGTTCTCTGGATTGTCCCCTCACAAAATGGGTGGTCACAACAAGCCCACGGAGCTCCACCCAGTGCAAGGCAGGTCCCAGCCTGGGCCAGCAGCCCCTCTGTCCTGCTGGGCAGCTGCTCCCTTGGGGAAGTGCTTGCCACAGCCATGAACTGGCTGGATTCACACTGGTGTCCAGGCAGCCACTTCTGATGGATAGTTGCATACACTTGATGTAATTTGCTAATTGTGGAGCTTGTTATCTGGGTCTCTCACTTTTTGATTTGAATTAATTAGAGTTCACCTCCATGCAGCCACCTGCTGTGCTGTCACACACAGCATACATTGGTACAACAAAAACAAGGAATATTTTTAATAGGCTTATTCAAGCAAAATGTGCTCCCATTAGATGTGTGAAATGGCATCACTGCAATGTCATAGACTAAAAAGAGGAGCATCATTTATTTCAGCCAGCATAGTAATGGTGCAAGTGAGAGGAAAAAATGGTCCATTGCATTTATAGGCAGAAGACCCAATACATTTAAAATCTAATTTGACTTTACCAATTATTCAATATCTTTGAGTCTTTCTCACTTTTGTGTCTTTTCCCCTGATCCAAGTTAAAAGCAAGGTCTGATTTTTGTTGCTGCTAGGGGCATTGTTAACATTTCTAAGCCAAGAAAATGTTGGTGCCTTGTGTGTGCAAGCCTCCTCCAGCACCACAAGCTCGTATTCCTTCAGGTAAGCACACTCCACGTTTCACAGAACTGAAAATATACTCCCTTGCTGCATGTTTTCCAAACAGAACAAATCATTATAACACAGTGCTAAGGAAAAGCCAAATAACTTTAAAGGTTCAGGGCAGCATTTGTCTTTTAAAAGATGCTACTTTCAAACTACACTGGAGAACATGAGTTTCCTTTTCACTGGGTATTTTACACTGGCAAAGGCACTTACTGTGATATGCAGTTGTATTTGTTTGCTTTCCTATGTTTTAAGAACTATATTGAAATTAAAATCCTGTTTTCTTGTACATAACCCAAGTAGGTTTTTGTACAAGAGGTGTCAGGCCATCTGAAATACATCTGGAGCTATTTTTTCAGCCCAGGATCGGTAATGGGTGGCCTATTTACTCCATTACTCTGTAAAGATGGTTGAGCTGGCTTTGATCTCTTGTGGTCTACACTGGGTTGCCAGAAGGTCAGGGGAAAATTATTCACCCTGGCTGCTATGTCCTGTGGGCACATCACACTTCCTCCTAAAACTCAGTGTTTCTTCCCCATTCAGAACTGTTCACTGCTCTGCTGTGGGCTGGATGTTCAGTCAGGGACAGCCTCATGATGCTCCACAGAGAAACTTCCTCAAATCTGACATGTACTCCATAGGTGATATAATATCAGTACAGCTGATACAAGATATCATTGATAGCTTCTGGGTGCTTTGGAAGACAAAAGAAAAAATTAAACAGGAATAGAATTAAAATTATATCCAGGTAGATGGATATTTAGAGATATCATGCAGCTCATGCTAATTCTTGGTTGTGAAAATAATTCATACTGAACTGCTAGAGGGGTTCTAATACTATCCACATTATTACAGAAGACCTTCTGCAGCCTTATAGAAATGCATCATTTCCAGGGAATTGAATTATTCTTTGTAAGAATTTGGGGTTCTTTTACAAATGCATGTTTTACAATAACAATACTTGGCATGGTTTGGTACTTTCTCAATTCAGAGCCCTGTATTACTTGAATTTTTAAGTCCATTCTATTTCTGTGATGAAAGTGTCCGTTTTCTCATTTGGCAAATAGAGAAATTGAAGCAGAGAATCAGATTTGGTTACCCAGGATCACAAAGGCTCCAGCTATGATGCAGTTAAACATTTGGGCTGCTGCTTGTACGAGCAAGGGCTGCTCCCAGGACCTGAGTGCTGTGCCACAGGAGCTGCACATTTCACCCAGCGCCTTGGGTAGAGCTTGCTGCCTTAGGCTGCACTTCAGGTATAATGTCTTGGCTTGCAACTGTGCCTTTGGATGAATATGGGCACAGAGAAATGGCAACAAAGTCAAAATCAAAATCTGAGACTCCTCTCTTCCAGAAATAACATCTTTTTTTCAAATGCTGCAGTACATCTCCCTTCAGTTTTTCTAGCTAAAACACATACAAGAGATGACAATGGCCAACACAAGAAAACCCACAAATACATCCCCCCCCAAAAAGAAACAAACAGCAAACCAAAATCCACCACCTGAGCATTCTTGCAAGAGTGCACTAGCAGGAAGGCAAATTGAAATAGTCAGTGGTAAGGGATACACTATATTTAAACTTTGAAACCAAAGAGCTGCAGGAAAAGAAGGCTTCATTTAGTATACACTGTCCAGTTGTAGATGCTAATTGGTTCAGACAGACATGAAGGAAAACGGGTCCATTCAAGGTAAAAAGAGGGCATTTGAGATTTTCAGCCACTGCTACTGCAGTTGGATTTTGTATTTGGCCACTGCCCTCTCTTTTTGGCTTTGAATATTGTTGTCCTCATGTCAGACCCCCAGGTTTAGCATCTTCTGACTTTGTCCCCCGGATTCTGTTTAGATTTCAGGTCCAAAGTCTGGGTCTAAACCTTTATTCTGTGCAATACAAAGTATAAAATGTGCAAAAATACTCACAGAAAGTAAGTTTTACAAACCAAATATTCATCAGAGGAAGAATCATAACTATCTAGCAAAGGTCTAATCTCCTAATGCCTGTGAGCAGAAGGGGATAATCCTGGGCCCATTGAAGTTGAGTGAAAAAACTCCACTGAGCCAATTTGCCTTGAGAGACGTTCATTTCTGTGTGGTTGTATTCTTAAGACCATCCATTACTTCAAAACATGTTGAAAATCAATATTTTTGTAACTATATAGAACTTATTGGGTTGGTGTTATTAAGAACTGGAACTTCAAGGCACACAATTTTAAAACAGACAAATGGTGCTAATTTTAAACAGTGAGGATAATGAATCAAACTCCTCCATGGAGTAATCATTTCTCCAGCTCAAAAACCTCCTTGGTGAAATCTGAAAGTAGCTCTGGAAGGTTCACAGGTCAAATAAATATTCAACTCAGTGCTACAATAGTAGGCTAAATTCATCAATACATCCATACTAAAATATACATCCTAAAATTACATTGCCCAGTAATCTCATCCTGCACTGAGGAATCACAGGGACAGGTTCAAATCCAGAGAAACCAGGCAAGTCACAATGTTCCAGCTTTATGTAGCTACACAAATATTTCTAAACTGAAAAGTGTCTGAATTCAGAAATGTTTATTGGGGGAGATTGTTTCAAAAATGGTCACAGTGCACAGCTGGTAGCTGTGGGACTTCAAAGCATTCCCACATACAGATATGCTTGTTTTTCAGTCTTAGTTGGTTGTTGTCATAGATTTCATGGGGTAAAAATTTTAACCTGGGTTCTCCAGAGAGTAATGCTTCTAACAGCCTTTACTGAGGTGTTTCAAGTATTTGAGCCATCTCACAAGTAATAAGTTTATTAGTCACAAGTACAAGTTATTGTTACTGGTTTTGGAGAAGACAAGACAGCTCCAAAACTGAAGTAGGGGATGGAGGGCCAAGCAAGTGAGGCTGGTTTGCTTTTAGGGTAAGCTGGGGAGTACTGGGGTTGTTTCTGCCCACCTACAAGCTTCAAAGACAACACCCCTGCTTAGACAACAGGGTCTTTCAGTGGCAGACACACAGTGCCCACTTGCGCTTACAGAAATGTCATAATTATGGCTGTTAAAATAATATCACTGGAAAATGTTTTAGTGATTTATTTTTCTCCTGTTTGATTAGCTTTGGGGGGTGACAAATCCTCTCTAAAAGAAGAAACCTGTAAAGCTCTGCTTTAATAGGTCAGTGCTCCTTCAATGCTTCAGCAAAACCCCAGGGTGGAGCTTGGTGAGATGCAGTGAGGGGCTGGAACAGCCCTCCCCAGGGTCCCTGCCACCCCACTGCAGTGAAGCCACTGCTGCTGCTCCATGGGGAAATAAAAATGCCAAACACACCTTTCCCTTCTTCTCCCATATTTAGAAAATGGACAACTTGTTGCAGAGAAAAAACAGTGATTTTTGTCAAGCTCACAGCATCTGCGGAGTCTGCACATCACTCAACATCTTCTTACTTATGGAGGGTGGGAAAAGTGAGATCCCACACATCTCACACTGAGGTAGGATCACTGCACCCAGGGTGAAGGAGGTGGTAAAAACACTCACTAATGCATTTACCTGTCTCTGGAATTGTCCTTAGGAATAAAAGGAGGTTGAGCTTGTAAGATTTGACATTTCCCTTCCATCCATTAGGACAAGTAACTTCAAGCAAATTCTTTCCTGCTCCATGTTTCCAGTCAGGTCAGGCTCATTAGTGCCACCAAGGCACCAGCAGCAGGGTAGGTGCTGCACTTGCTGCTAGTTATTTATTTACGTTTACATTGATCTGTAAATGCATCCGGGAGCACTTGTACCATCTGCCACACATTTGTCAGCCTCTGAATGCAGGGTGGACATCTGGGGATGCCACTGGGTTTTGTTGATTTTCCCCCATTACAGCTACTGTTTCCTTTTTAGACATGATGTGAGCAAAGGCCCTGGCTGAAAAGGCAGATATGTGAGTGTGGCATCACCTCCAAATCCACCAAATCTGATTTTTCTCCCAAGCTTTCTTCCATCCTGCAGAGTTCAGTATTGAAAGAGAATGAAATGCCAAAAGGTCTACCACAGTTTCCTCTGCAGCATGAACAGCAATATTGAATGCTAACATAACAGACAAACTGAAGTACCTCCGATGTGTCCAGGACACCACAAAACTCTGGATTTGGGGAGTGGAGGGTTAGGGTTTAAAAAAATCACATCATTTAGTGCTCCTCTAAACTCTGCTTCAACAGCCACTGCACACCCACAGACACAGGAGGGGAACACCAAAAATGCTTGCCTGGGTTCCAGAACCAGAACATGAATAAATACTCTTCAAAAAATCCCCTTTTTGTCTCAAGTGATTGGGTCCTATCTCCCCTTTTACCTGTGTATCTACTGTCTGCAGCCTTGCAAATACACAGCTTCTCACAAGTGTGGTCTTCAGAATCACTGACACAGTACCATCCAATATTTATGTTTAAACCCTGACTTTTGTGACAACCATAAAAATCACAGTAGATTGATTTTAATATAAAACCTTTAGCTTATTTGGAGCATATTTTGATTTATGTTTTCAAATAAGCCTCTAGTAATCTGAAAACTAAAATTCAGATATAATTATCTGATTCCTTCTACCGGTATGCAAGGAAAAAACCCCACATTGTTACAATGAGAAATAAAATAATCTCTGCCAGGTCCCAGCATTTTCTGCTTTGAAGAAGTTTTTTACATCCTGCTGAACTGAAGTGGGAAGTGCTGCCACAAGGATTTCCCTGTGCTGGGACAGGTGAGCACAGGCACAAAGCAAAGCTGTCAAGGCATGCTCTGATGTGCAGCCTCCCCAGTTCTTATCACACATGGCCTTCACCCACCAAAAACATGGTTTGCTGGGGCTAAAACAAACTGATAGCAGGTTCTAAACATAGCTATGGCTGGGCCTGATCATAAACATTCAAGTCTGTGGGAGCTGAAAAGTTACCTGGGTGATAGTACGTTTGTAAAGCACCTATGCACGCACATGCGCACATATTTCTCATATTTTCCAAGAGGTTTGCCAGACGTCACCCTTCTTACAGATTCTGATATGAAGTTTTTTAAAACCCTTTATACCCCACAAGTCATAACTTGTGTCCTATAAGCTTTTCTAGCCACAGCAGGTTCACAGATTAATATAGGCAGTGTTGTTGAGCCAGTTGTTACCCAGTTGCTGTGCTCTATAAATACATTGGGATAGCTGGGAAGGTGCCAGGGAGTCACTGTGAGATCTGTTACAATTCCCCTCCAGGAGAGAGGGAAGGAAGACCTGTTTGCCACCTTCCATGGGCTGCTAGCTACAGCTCCTGCTGCTGCCAGGAAAATAAACTTGTTCCAGACTGATTGCAAATTACTCCAACATTGTAAATGGTGTTGCATTCAGTTTTCTTTCAGTATTGCCTCTTTCATTTAATCTAGATCAAGTTTTCAATATTAGGAAACAGAGTTGCAACCAGTTCCTGAGAAATCGGAGAATAGTTTTTTTTTAATGCTCTTGTAACAGGACTTCAGATATTTACCTTCAAATTTTACTTCTCTATTTTCTAGGTGAAAGTTTTCTCATAATTTTTCTATGTTCAACCTTGCTGCCTGCAGGATGCTGTAAAGATGAGATATATACTTCACCCTGATGTTGTAAATGAAATGAAAATAAATACTGCTGATCACTTGCTCTCTGCCTATTTTCTCTCATTCTGCTGCTCCTCAGTGTAATACAGCATTGCAGCCTTTTCAGCCTCTGTGGGAGTCGGGAACCAAATTCCCATTCTGAAATGGCCGTGAATTCCAAATTCATCTTCTAGGTGCACAACAGATAGGAGAAGAGCACTTGTATGATCTTCCATCAGTGCTTGTATGTAACGTGCTTGTTCCAAAAGGAGTTAATCACTTCTCTGTTCATGGATTATGTCCAGTAGCATCTAGGGTGGGGAAATCCTATGTCAGCTAATTCAGTGTTTTCATAGGGGTCAAGGTTAGAGAAGGAGGTCATTGTACAAACCCAAACCAGTCAATACTACAGAGAGTTTAAAGGATATGCTTGATTGGAGGTGCCGATGTTTTAATTTGGATCTTGAAGTTTTTTAATTTCTATTTGAATTGCTAAATAAGAATACAGTAATGGGGGTTTGTTGATAACAGTTCCAAAAATGACAGAGAATGGAATTTTCTTCCTTGCTCGAGGCAGAATGAGGAGTCCATTCTTTTGCTTGACCTCTGTATATCTGGAGAATATGCAAACATATTGAAACTTTGTTGTGTTCTGCAGTGGGGGAATGAAGTGCATCGATTGCTCGCGATTATTAGCTAGAGTGGGATAAGCCTTCTCCTTATTATGCAGATTAGTGAAGCTCTCAGTTCCAACATATTGTACAGATGCAGGAGAGCAGCTGCTCTTACAGATGGCAAGTACACAGCTCCATTAGTATGTATCTATTGTCTGCTCTCAGCTTGCTCAGAGGATGGAGAGGATGGGTAAAGAGGAATTGTCACACAGTGAAATGTAAAGGAGAACACACACTCTTAAAAATCCATACCCAAGAGACTATTTACACAGCAGGGCAGACAGCAATCAGATTAAAAATCTACCCCAAATAAGGGCTTTCATATGTCACAATTAAGGTTCCCTAGTTTTAAAATATACTAACCATTAAAACAAAGAATGGAATTCAAATTTGACAACTTGTATTAATAAAAAGAGATCCTGGAAATTCATTGAGAATTTCCTCATGTATTTGGCCCATCCAAAGCTTTCTTTAACAAAATCTCTCCTGTCAAAAAAAACCTCCCTACTCCAAAGACACATCCTCACTTACTTTGCATAACAGAAAAGACAGAAAAGCATAACTGGGCTTCATTTATTAAACTTTTCACCATGAGAATATAGCATTTCATGCAATTTTTTGCATTAATGAGAGCTGAAACAGCTAAATTTGGGTTCGTATAGACAGCATTGATTGTGCATCTGTGTCAATTATTCTTTGCAAAAATGCTAAACAGAACATTAGTTAACCATGTGGTAATTTTTAATGTGGTGAGCAATTCCTGAGGAAAGATATAGCTGCAGCCTGACTGCTGAAAATAGAGTCTAGTGACAAACAATTATTTATAACACAATCTGTGGTTGGATGAACAAATTATGGATGTACCAGCAGATTTTATTATATACTTAACATACAGTTTATTTTATTTAGTGCAGAGATGACATACAGTGGGAAAAGCTCGTAAGGTACGAAGATGGTGTTAAAGTCTAAGTTACAGTCTCATTCTGATCTGAAAGTCTGGGAAGCCAAAGATGCCAAACCAAGTGCAAGGGAAAGAACACATATAAAAGCAGAAAAACAGGCCACCAGGTCCATATAACATCTGGGAAGCACCTGTCCTTAGTGACAAGCCTTTCACCCATTCTCAGAAGCAACTTGTCTGTGAGCAAAGTGGAATAGACCCGTTCTTGTGATGGGCCCTGGGGACCAGCAGCATGGGGAATGGGCTACAAGGTGCCCTGCTTGCCCTTCAGGTCTGGGGTCCTCTGTGCTCAGGGAGAAATTACCTGGCTTGTTCTGACCATAGATCTTATAAGTAATATAATAAAGGGTAAGACCAAAGCCTTTTTCTCCCCTAAGGTGGTAGAATTAGATGTTACATTTCATTTGGTTTGGAAACCTGCTGCCTTTACCCAGCTGCTGGGTGAAGATGCTGCATTTGCTTGCATCCCTCATCTGAACTTTATCCCAGAAAAGACTTCACGAAAACACTGAAAAAGGATTCAATTTTAAAAACATTGCTGAATTTTGACAAGAATGTAAAAATATCAAATCCAAGACATGAAAATTATAGGAGAAGTAGACATCTTTGGGCTGGCCAAGAGGAGAATATTCTTCTGCCAGAAAACCAGAAAGCAGCATAATTTAATTCTCTTAGCCCTTTGTGGGTTTTTATGTGAAAATAAGTGATATCAGGCAATCCAGATAGACATCCATTCTTCCAAGCCTGATCCCACCTGACTGCACATTCAGGGAAGGCTGCTCTACTTCCCTTGAACTCTATCTTCTTAGCTAGCTGTAATTTTACTTGAGAATGGTTTTGGATGACAATTCTCAAGAAGCTGCATGGCAGACCTTTCCTTCTCACAGCAATGATTTTAATTTCTACCTCATAAGCAAGAGTATCTATGCTAGGAAACTAGAATGGCTTTCCTGCTCTATCTGCTCACAGACAATCCAAAGGAAAAGTTGAGGTATGTTGAAAGTATGTCCAGGCACTCAATCTTGTGTGCTCTGGGTCTAAAACAAATTAAAGCAGTTTTAAGCCTCTGGGCAAGGCTGCTCTGCAGAGCGCAGATGCTCAGGTCTCCTCAGACCAGGAGCTGTGTGAGCATCACTATGGCAGGCAGCGTATTAGGCAGTCCCTGCAAGAAGCTCCAGTGTCCTGAGATCTATAGATTAGCAGTACATTCAAATTAATCTTGTATCTGGTCTCACAGATTAAATGGATACACTTGAAGGGTTTTGTTTTGAATGAGTCTTGCAGGATTTCGGCTTAGATGAGAGCAGAATTTTTACTTTCCTCCCTGGTGCATCCTGTGCATCTGAGTTCACAGCACATGACTGGGTCTGAGGACAGACTTGCAGTCTCCTCAGTCCCCCTGAAGTCCCCCTAAAGGCCATTGTTTCTATGTTAATCCAGTCAAAAATAAATCCCCAAGTATCAGGAATTCTCATTTTGTTCCTACAGTTTTTCTTTTTATCAGGAATGATAAAATGCACAAAGACAGTATAATCATTATACAAAGGTAACACATTGTTTGGGAAGAAAAAAGCTACAGTGGTTTACTTGGCTCCAAATGCTTCCTAGGCCATTTATTTTCCTCTTCCAGTTTTGATTTGGCTTTTTTTTTTAATCTTTGCTGGACTGTATTTTTCATGTTAGTAGCACCTGAAATTTTGTACTTTCTTCGCAGCATATAACCATAAACTCTAGTAAAAAGTTCTGAGACCATTACTTAATATAAAGAGAACTTTCTTCTCTGACACTTTTCTATTTGATAATTTATCTGTAACAAAAGGTACATATCACCTAAAATACACAAGAGCAATGCGTTTGAAACTGTTCATTTGAGGATTTTCTGATGTTATTTGAGATGAAGACAATTCTGTTGAAATACATTATATCTTAAAAGATATTTTAATTGAATTCAAGATTAAGTCTCCCCATAACTTCAGTATGAAAAAATTGAGAAAGGCAGAAATCTGTATTTGTGCTGAATTTAGAGAGCTTTAATTCAACCCCTCTCTAATCTTAACAACCAGAACCATGTCCTAATTTCATCTTCTGTAGCTGGGTTCAGGTTTTCATTTCAATACTCTGCAGCTAATACGCCAGAGTCTATACCCACATCATGCCAACTGCATTCACAATTCTCTAGCAGTTATAGTCTGGACAGTAATTTTTGAGATCCAGGCAAGCATAGAAGGAGAGAGCAATTTCCATCAGCACAGCACAGAAAGAATAGCAGAATGTCTGCAGAGCTCCCCATCCCAAACCTGCTAAACACAAGGCAAAGTGCTAGCAGAACTGGTTGTTTTAGCTCCAGGAAATCAAAACTATTTTTTATAGATTCTATTGTTCTAAGACTGTGGAACATGTATTTTGGACACAAATGACTACTACTGCAAATCTCTGGGGGATTTTTTTTTATTCCATTACCTTGCCAAAAGCAATAATGACCTAGACCCATACTATTATCTTATCAAGGAGATGGGGTAACAGGCAGCCAATGAACAGATTGTGCAAAATAGGAGAGAAAGACATCATCTACCAAATCTCAACCCAGTGCTTTGAAATGACAGTTCGCGATAAAGTGTTCTACGCTGTTAAAAAAAAAGCTAATAAAATGGAAGTCTTATAAAGTCATAGATTTTAAAATTGAAATCCATAAATAGCTTAACATGCATTATAATAATAGTGTTAAAAACACACATTTTCTCACTTCATAAATGTCGGATCTCAGGATCTCAGTCCTGAGGTGCTGAGCCACCGAGACCACCTTGAGGGGCTCAGGAGTCCTGGAATGTTGCCAGAAGTGTCTGGTGGCTGGACTTTGGTCCTACACAGGAGACGACACCTGTATGAGAATAGGAGGATTTCACCGGGGTGAATGGTGAAGGGATTAGTTAATTAGAGGGTGAGACACAGGGTTTAGGATTTCTGTACAGGGGGGTTTAGAGAAGTAAGATGGAGGAATTGGGGTGTGTCCTGACCTTCTTCTTCTTCTTCTTCTCCTCCATCTTCTTTGGTGATGGTGGCACTTTTGGATTGGTTATTACTGAAAGTGCACCTGGTAATAAGAATAAATGGTATTGGGGAAAAATTATAAATATTGTACACGTAACAATGGGTATAAAGATAGGTGGCTGCCTGGAGGGCAGCACAGTGTGCTCATGGCTGACTGCTGAGCAGATCTCTGTCGGGCTGAAAGAACATCTTTTAGATAAACAATTAATAAACATAAAAACCGAAAGAAGAACTGAAGCCTCTTCTCGTCCTTCGATACGCGGGCTGCCCCAAGGCCACTCCGGGCCTTTCCAGGCCCTTCAAACAGCCGAAAACCCGAAACATATATGCAGTAGTCAAAATCTCATTCAAGAGATCATTCAAACATAACCAGAAAAATCCACTTAACATTCCTATTTGTAAAATTGGGATATGCACAAACAACCTTCCAAGGCCTACAGCTTTCCAGAGACCTTCATGTGTGGCTTTTAAACATTAAGAGACCTTAATGTTTAAAAGCCACACATGAAGCAAAATCTGAAGACAAGAAGTTCAAGTTTCCTGAATTGACCATGTTGGATATTAAGTGTTTGGTATGTCACCTACAACAAACAAACAAACAAAAATTATCAGAACTGCATTTCATTACAAGATAGTTGGACTGGATCTCCAGAGATCCTTCCAAACTTAATGATTCTGTGATTCTGCTTTTATAAAAACTAAACCAAGGAACTATTAAACTAAGTTTTGATATGGGAAGTTGTGCAATACAGATGTTCATTATTTCCAGTGTTCCATGCAGCTTCTACGCTGTGCTGAGTTCATTGGAGGAGCTTTATAGACATTTGTCCTTCATAATGCAAGAATATAAAATCTTCAAGAGAAAGATTGCAGTGTACTGTATTTTTACTACTGAACTACTTTATACCATAGAAGCATATTTAATATGGAAAATGTTGACTATCTTCAGACAACAACCATTCTTTCAGAGCTTATTGTAGCCTGTTACATTCAGTCAATTAAAGTTCCTGCTCAAAGATTTTCAAACACATCCATCCAGCACAGAAATTCACTGTCACAAGTATCAATGGCCGGTAATTTACAGTTTATACAAAAATGGCAATCTGACCTACATTTCTGGCATAGTAAGAGCTAACTACATGTACTTTTCTCATACTTCAAGTGATTTTATGAATTGCAGAGTTTTTCTTGTTTCACACCAGAGTAAATTTCTCAAATTCCTTTTTGAAAGAAGACAAAAATTCTCTGCACTTTTCCATAACCTCATCACCAGGGCACAAGAGATGGTTTAGAGGACAAAAGATGGTTTACAAGATCATGTGAAGACAAAAATCCTATATTATTATATATGTTATAGAATATATGTATTGTAGACTCTTTGCTAACCCAAAAATAACTTTCTGTGGTTATTTGTGATGAAGAGAATGTGCCCTTTCAGAACATCTCAGAAAAGGTTGAATCAGAATTCACCTGAAAGAACAAGACCTCATAACACAGGTATAATATTCCAGCACAGACCTCTGGTGCTCCAGCTTTTAGCAGACCTGAACATCAAAGGAGACTTTTTGTGCATTCTAAAACTCACTTCACATTATTTGAGGGAACTGGAAAGCAAAAGAATACACCTAACAGCTGGGCCAGATTATTTTACTGGAAGTAAAACCTCCCACAGCTCTTCAGGCAATAGCCCTGATGTACCAGAACGTGTTGCATCATGCGTGATTTCCAGTGCAATGCTTCCATGCTGTATCAAATATACATTTCCACAATTCTTTCCCTAATGAGGTTAGCAAAATAATTTATGCAAAATAAATGAAAATACAAAAAGGTCAATCACTACAGAAGGAGGCTGCAGGTTTTGTTTTCTTCCTCCAAACTGATGTTTAAATCTCCAGACACCAAGAATGCTTAGGAGAGAGAGAACAGATAACAATTGATCTGAAGTTAAATGCCCTTAAGATTCTAAAACTCTGGTATACTGAACAAATTACTTTCAAGGCAAATCCAATCTAAATAGAAATTCAGAATTTTTAAAAAATCTTTTACACTGTCAGATGCCTTCAAATTTTCCATGTAAATTTAAAATAAAGATTTTCAGCTGCAGATAATGAAACTTTTTTTCCTTTATAAAAGATGGAATAATCTAGCCTGAAACAGCCAAAAGTTACTGAATTCAGGTAATTCTGTGTTTAACAGTAATATTTGTAATAATATGACAGTCAGAGCAGAAAAAAAAAGTCACAAATTAAATTAAGTATGTTTGCTACTCTATAGCAAAATTTACACAATTATTCACCTTTTCTTTATGAAACTTACCAGAGAGACTTCTCTGTGGGAAAAAAACTCTTCTAATGCCTGAAAATGATAATTTTTCAGTGTACCTCTATGATGGTTCAATGTGGCATCAACTAGAATTTCAAAGTGGAAGCACTAACGTGTATGATTCCTTAAGCTGATAAGCATCACAACATACATTTTGGCTGCAAAAGCTGGAAGTACAAAGCAATTCCCTCTTCATGTAAGTGAAGCTTGAGTAGATAGACAAGCAGTAAAATACCCTCCTTAGGAGATGCAAAGTGGCCACAACTGCCTGGAACACTTAGCTGATGTGTTTTCTTATCATTCCCACTGTTTCCTCAATGCAAAATCAAAAGTGAAGACAATTCTAAGGGAGGAAATAATTCTTTGAAGTCACATCTTTCATTCTCCATTTGTGGTAAATATATAAATATAGACTATGCATGTCAGTAGAAAACTACTGATTATAGGTTATGTGTGTGCCCATAGACACTGCTTAGTTAAAATTTTGTAGGAAGTTTGGGATGTATTTAGGAGGACAGTTCTGTGGCTAAAGCAGACAGTCCATCAATCTGATCTTGGTGCTGCATGTTACTGACCAGGCAAATCAGGGATTGGTGACACCTGTTGGTTTTACATCTGGATAAGGAGATATAGATACACAATGGTAAAGGAATGAGAGACACAGGGACAGAGAGAGAGAGAGAGATGGATGATGTTATGGCCCTTAACATGAGATTGTTTTTCTGCCTCCATCAGGAAAAGCCTTTACAGATACTGCAGTGCTTTCCTGAGCCTTCAGTCACAGATGTTTCTTCTGGGCTTGATAATGAGTCCTCAATTCTGTTTTCAATGTGTCTTCTTCAGTCGTGACCAAATTGCCATCAGTGTTGCAGCCATTTTAGTGGGCACTGCAGCTGCCTCAGAAATAGCCAGAGCAAAGCTGTATCAGAGCTTTATTGTAACTCTTTACTGTAAAGGATTTCTGACCATTTTAGTGAAGAGAAAAAAAACCCTAAACTACTTACAAGATAATCAACTCTCAACTAAGTCTCCTCTAACCTCTATATCACAGGAGTTCATCTCTCTTAGAGTTTAAGCTTGCAGGAATAAAGGATTCCCTAAAATCTAGGGCCATTACCCTTGTATATAGTTTACTTAGAAAGGTGACACACCCAGCATCCTCAAAACCACCATAGATAAGTAGACCCATTAGAGAGTCAAAGGAACTCCTTTTCTTTTTTGTGTCATCCCCACATGTAAGAATTTTGACTCTCTCATCATATGCCATTGCATTGCTTCATGTCTATTCACCAGGTAAAAAAATAGCAGATACACAAATATTTCAGTATCCATTACTGTTTTGTGTGCTTGTTTTCTTAAGAGAGACAAAGTGGAGGAAAAGTTATTTGTAGTGAGAGCTACACTTTGACTAACATGATTGCTCAGCATGTATTCCTCCAATTAGAGTATCTGTGACCTTTATACAGGAGTTACTAATTTAGAGATCTAGAAAACCACACCTAAAATATTAACTTTTGCAATTTAGCTCTTGATACAAAGGACAGACTCAAAACCCAACTGTGAGGTCAGTAACCCCCACGGTATCATTAGTGTCTTGAAATGACTGAAAAGAATTGATAATTTTGTGAGCATCATGCAAAAAGGAAGAATTCTGTTTGAATTACATAACAGATGTTTGCTAGGATCCACAATGCAGCCTGCATACACAGTTATGCTAATTTGGCACTGTTTCCCTTCAAGTTAGCTCTGAGTCATTAGAGCACGCAGCTAGTAGGTCCTTCTGTCTAACTAATAATTGCCTATTATTGATATTAATTAACATTTTTTGCACCTTCCCTCAGCTTTGACCTAGTATCTGTTGGTAGTCTAATCACAGTGGCCTATTAAAAGTCAAAATACGGAGGCCTGTAGCAGTCATGAGCCATTTATCAAAAAGCAAACAAGGCCAATTAAACAGGCAGTCAGACAGTTGTCTTGATTTGCCGCTGACTGTTTCTTGATCACCATTATAAATTGTTAATCGGGCAGAAAGAGCTAAGCAGTGCATCTGCAGGGGGTGGTTATTGCTCATTCCCTGCCTGGTGACAGGTGAGGGAGGCTAGTGATGGTCTTATTGATGTGAAATGCCCATCAGTTGGTAGTTATTGTTAAAGTTCATGATGCTACAGCTGATCCTTTCCTGCTGAGAGTCAATCAAATTAATTAGTGATAGAAATTCTTCTGTATTATTCTAATACGGAAATACAGAAGGAACATAGTTTAATTTTGTTCTAGAGGCACTGGGGAAAAAAAATCTCCATGTATTATGGAGTGGGAGGGTGAAAAAAAAGGGGGAAAAAATCAACTATCGCTTCTTCCATTATTTTATAATAAGGGCTGCAGCTAAAGGTTTTTATAGCCACAGATCAAGAGATCATAATAGAAGCATATTGACAGATTTTTTCTGCAATACTCCAAGGAACCGGCTGTAGCAGGAAAATATATCAAAACCTTATCATCAGAGCTGAGATCTTCTCTGAAAAATCAATAAAGAGTTATACATGGTTTGAGTTTAAACAGTTCTCTGTAGTCATTTAAACATAGTGCATCTGTGCAGCTTTTTACCTCTGGAGACTGGTGTAGCCTAGCAACTGCAAGGCTTAAACCGATTAACTACAAATGAAGTACTGTATGCCTATCAAAGCAATTGCTCATGGTTGCCTTTGTTGCAGGGGCTGAGCTAATTGAACATGATACAGTATGAAGATAATTAACACCCATGAGTTTGTTAATTGCCTGTTAGCATTACAACACAGGCTCTGCATTTCTTTTTAACTTGCTCTTCAGCAGCCTCTTCCTCCCTTAAAAGGGTGCGGGACTCATTTACTTAGCAATGATATCTTATAGTTTATTAACCCTTTTCAAAGGGGAAAAAAAAATAACCTGCACGTAGTAATGAAGCAAATGTATGCTCTTGTCAAACACAAGCTCCCACTTAGTCCAAGCAATTTACAGGGAGAAGAAATTTGGTTTACATAGGCTGTACAAAATATGTTTATTTTCAGGGCTAATTTATTTCAAGCAATTTAGTCATTATACGTGCTTTAAAATATCTTTTGTAGGCTGCTTTTATGACTCAGCTGCTCTACCTTCTAAACTGAAGGATAAATGTCTTTTATGGTTCGAATATTAAGTGAAGGCAGCATCTGGTCAGCAGCTGACCTCCCATACTTGTCTTTGTTGACTAACCAGTTAAAAGTAACAGCTTATTGCTTTATTAACCAGCTTCTCCTTCCATCATGAGGGCGGAGGTGATAAGTTCTATTTCATTTATGTCAAAAGGTAGTGCCAACTAATATAAAATAAAAGTGATTTCCACAATCTATTAATCTGAAATAGATTTAATCTGAACAAATTTCTTTTAAATTGGTTATTGTACTTGGAGAAGTATTTCCTTTATTATACTGTCTTTGGAATTTGTGAAGAATGCATATGAAAGCTCATTAAAGACAATGCCATTAAATTATATAGGAAATTTCCTTATAAGGAGGCAATGCTTAAAGTGAGGCAACATACAAGAAAAATAGACCAAAATAGCAGCATTAGGTTGGCATAGGCAGGTCTCCAGTGTTTAAGTTGTATGTTTCCAACAACCTTGAATGTAAATGCCTTCATTGTGTCACAGTTGTTTAGAGTAGATTTTCTTAAATGATCTTGGGTTTCGGAGCTGTTACTGTCATAGTCAATACTGGCAGAGAAGCTGTTCCCTTGAGGAGCACTACTAGTGCCCAATTACAAGTTCCATCATCAATCATAAGTATTATTTATTCAGCAAAATGAATTGCTAATTAATAACTGATGAGCATTATGGCCTTGAAGTCTGTAACACTATTAATTACCTTGGCAATTGGGATTCTGCTGGTGTAGACTACCAAGCACATTTTCTCAACAATTAGTACAGCGAGATTACAAGGCACATACCTGCTAAGATAACAAGGGTGTGATGATCTCTAAGGCTTTTAGAGAGCCTTGTAGTGTCTGCAAAGAATAAACAAGATTACAGCCCTACTGTGCTGGACTGTGTCCTTAAAATTGTTTGGCGACAAAGAGAAAGCTATTTTACACAGCGCGCTGACCGGAAGGTTTGGCATGGCGTCCTGCCATGAATTTTGCAGTGTGGAAGCAATGTGGCAGCAGCACGCTCAGGGCAGGGCTGCTGCCCTGTGCCTGGTACCCCGTGGCTGCTGGGCTGGTGCAGCATGCTGTGATTAGTACACTGACCTGTGACTTTAGACCTCCAGCAACTGCTGCCTACATGGCCTCATGGTGCTCGCACATTAGCATCACTGCAAAACTGAATATTTAATGAGGAAAGAAGAACACAACCTACAAAAAGAGCAGCTTTTTTTGGTGACTTCAATATTCAGAATGCTGACATTAATGTTGCTCTACAGGCTGATGATTTACTCACAGTCTTCCTATCAGACATCATCTGCTTTCTCTTCTGCTCCTGTGCCACCTTGAATTTTGAGTGTAAATTCCTTGGGGCAGAGCCTGGTGTTATATCTGTCTGTAAAGTATCCAGAATATCTACCGAGCTGTATGAACAACTTGAATATTGCCCAATAAACTGCAAGGCAAAGATCAGCTCCTGCCACAACGCCAAGATTTAGGTTTTGATTGTCAATAAAATATAACCTATTGCAAGAGCTCAGCTAAGCTCCTAGATTATGTGATAGCTGCGCAGTGATAAAGACAAAAAATATTATTGTGGAACACAGAGCACTCTAATGTGGTGTACACACCACATATAAAACCAAAAAATCCAGCTGCAATACAAAAGCAAAGCCTTATATGAAAGCCATCATATTTGCATCTGTTTTCTTAGAGGTGCTGTAAGAGCTTAGAGGATGCAAGAAATATGCTAGAGTCAATCTTTTCTCTACAGCTGTGATAGCACACTGGTCACAGTCACTACTGTCATCTTATCTCTTTGGCACAAAGCTAAATTTTGCCTTTATCAAACAAGAAAACCAACAGCAGTTTTTGCACTATGCAGCAAGGAGATCTCCCCTCCCATCAAGAGGGGGATGTCTGCTGGGGCTATCCAGCATGGAGCTGGTCATGTACACTTCTAATGCCCAGGTAATTAGCTTTGTTGGAACTCTCCATGTATTGGATGATTTGCAAATAACAAAGCAAAAACCCACTAACTCACCCTTGTTCATCTCAATGGCCCTTTTTATGGGAAAGTTTTTAGAGCTTGATCCTAAATAGTATGTTCCTGATTTCTGTATGTGACTTCAAAAATAATAAATACACTTCTTTCCTGAAAAACTAGGCAACAATAATCATCCTGATATTCAGGATGAAACATATATTTGGGATGAAACATTCAGGAAGAGAAATCTTCTTGTCACCCACACAGAGACAATTTTATTTGGAGACATGGGATTTCTTTAAATTTTCTTCCTTAACCAAATGGTTCCTACTGAATGTCAAATGACTTTTTTATCTCTGTATTGGCTAGCTGTAAAATATAAAAAATGCTTTTCTCTTTAAACAAAAATATATGAAAAGTAAAATTTGAAGAAAAAGTTTCTTGGCCATGCAAACTTCTTTCATATGAAGTAGAACAGGTTATACTCAGCTATTAATGCTATCAGTTTTCCTTTAATCCTACTAACTGTGATGTCTGCTTTTATCCCTATTTCTTACATTGAGAGGTAAAGGGAGGAGAATGCCCTATGCTTCAGAGTATGATCATAACCTCACAAACCACCACCATTTCCAGCTCAACAATTCGGGAACCAACTTATTTGGAAAGACTTTGCTAAAGGAAAATTTTGATCATAGTGTGTTTTCTTCTGCTGTATTATGTAAAACCACCCAGGTAAAGAAGAGATGACTTTACTGATGGAGGATATGAACACAGGCTGTGCCAGATTTTGTTCCCTCTACCCAGAACAGTTCTCCTTCATTTTTTTGGCAGGCCCTACGCTGTCTGACACCCTGACATATCCTCACTTCATCACAGCATACCATAAAAACAAGAGTCAGGAGGCAAAGCAGCTTTCACAATATTTGGCCATCTGGCTTCATTTGTTATAACATGAGATCTGGAGAGAGCAAGGGGACTTTGCTGTGATCTCCTGGGATGTTCCCTAAATCTGGTTCCACTGCTGGGAAGTTTCCTTAGCTGAGTTTTGATCCTCACCTGATGCACACCTGTGTGCCTGCAGGTCCTGAATTGGCCAGGACGCACATCCTGGAGCGTCTGTGTCAATGTGTGTGTCTGCGTGTGCGTATTTTGGAGTGAGACTTCAGATTCTGAGCAGTGGCTGCTGGTGGAGCAGGAGGAGAGCAGGAGCACCTCAGCAGCCATGAGCTGCCCTGGCTGCATGGAATCGCTGCTGTCGCTGGCTGCAGGGAGGCAGGAGCGTGGCTCAGGGCTGGCTCTGGCACCAGAGCAGGCTCCACGTGGAATGCCTCAGGGAAAGCCCCAGCCTGGAGCAAGGCAACAAACCAGCTGCCAGCAGCTGGCTGGGGAGCAAGGCTCGCCGTGCCAGCCACAGGGAGCACCTGCAGCCATTTGCTCCTCCTTCCTTTGTAGGGACAAACCCAGCGATGCACGAAGGAGCTGCCACAGAGCTGGCTCAGGCAAAGCTGTCCTGAACCCAAATCACACTAAAGCATCATGATCTTTTCAGAAAAACTACGTTTGAGCAGTGCCAACAGGCTTGAACGCAAAACTTTGCTCAAGATACAAAATACTGTGATACATTTCAGATTATAACAATTTTTTAACTCTTTTCTAAATACTGTAAGATTCTGAGAATAATATTTGCTAGAAAGTGCTGTACAATACTTGGGAAATACTGCTTGAAAAGATGAAGTAGTTTTGCTCTTTCTCTAGCTGTACTTCCTTTGGATAAAAGCAAAGAATCATTTAAGATGTGGGCTACAGTATTTCTAATGTATATTCCTGGAGATATCCATGTCTGGAAAAAAGTCTGTGCTGAACTTTGCATTTAAGTTGGAAAAAAATCTGTAGGCAGCTAGAAGGCTAGGAAGTATGTAAAGTTCACAGTCAGAATTGCAGAATAAAAGATCCCATTTTAGAAACAGCATCTATCTCAAATAGTAAGGCTCATAGAGCTTATAATGGGTTTCTTTCAATTCCTGGTCGGTGCTGCATGTAAACTAATCATGAGGTTTTGAGATTGATATCTGCTCCATATTTCAGAAAACATAACTTAGCAGATTTTCTATTCCCTGACTGAAGTTAAAATAAAAAAGACAAACAACAAAATTGCTTCACACTGAAACCACTCATTTGTTCAATTTCTTCAAGCTGGTATTTGTCCTCCAGAGACGTGTTCATCTCTAGAGAGTTCTTTTAAGAAGTTACCAAGGAAGTTAATGGAAGACCAAAGCTAATGGCACACTCCAGGGAAAAGAAACTGGAAAATTGTGCTCTAAAAAGCAGCGTGAGCTGTTTGAGACATGTGCTGCAGGAGCCTTCAGCTCCCCTGTATGACTAGCAAACACATTTCACTGTGAATTTTCATTCCCTTCCTAATCAGCTTTCTTCTTGCCAAATTCCTCTTCATTTTAAGCTATCTGCAGCAGCATGTTCATCTGGATGGATTCAACAGTGTCCTACTTAGCACTGTTTATTTTTAAAACAGGTCTTTATTGTAGTTTGTATTGTATTATATTATAGGCAGCAGGGCAGTTTGCAGCACCAGTCTAATGTATGGGCTCAAAATTATAATTATTGACAAATAAAACCATAGAGCCAAATAGATTTTACAGAAGTTAGTTTCCCATCTCCATGTATAGTTTTTGTAACTCAGGATTTTGTATAAGTTCATTGTGCTGAATTAAGCATACTACAAATTCCATGGTGAGCAGCACCAAACCTAGACCAGAACACACCTTGCTGAAAAGAAAATGTGATGCAACCAGCCTACAGTTTCCTAAGCCCTGAACCGAGCTGCTGAAGAGAAACATTAGGAGTATGTAAAGGAAATAATATGCAGTGCTGGATAAACAAACAAACAAAGATGAAGCTTATAATATAACTAAAACTCAGTGTAGAACAATAACATGTAATGGAGACAGTAACAGATCAAGTGACAAAAGAATCCAGAACTCCAACAATTCACTGAACAAAACAGTTACCAAAATAGAAGCACTTTTCTAGGAAAAGGCAGGATAGAGGAGGGTGGGGAAAATATTTCATAGAAGAATATACAATCCTGAAGGGAAGAGAAATGAGATTTTACAAGGCTGTTTGAGCTTATGTCAAACACAAGAACAAGGGAGCATAAACTAAAGCTAAGGGAAGGGTCAGACCCTCAAGGAATTTAGTCAGAATTTCTTTAGATAGGGAGTAGTGAATATACAGAATAAAAGGCAAAGGGCAGCAATACAGGAAAAAAATACCTCAAAACTACTTCAAATTGTTATAAAGCAGAGCCAGAACTCTGCAAACAGTAAGAAACATTATGAAGCAAAGAGAGGTAAACAGCTGGGTTTGTTTCCTTCAAGGCTTGTTTTCTACTTTTGTCCCTCACAAATGCAAGTGAGTGCTGCAGAAGCCCCACTTGACAAAGAAATATGCCATCTCATGGCCAGCAGGACTTCTGGCCACCCAGACCCTGGTGACTTGGTGGTTTTCCCCAGTACTCGCTCATCTCAACTTTATGAAAGCTGAAATCCTCATACGGCCATCAGGCTGCCAGCTATTTTCCAAAGCCACCCAAAATCCTCAGGTGTCTTCCATTTTTCAACACTGATTTTTGACATGTCCCTAAATAGTTTGTTTCCAGACAGGTCCTGACAATTTTGACAAACCTACAGCCTGTTCCTTTGTACTGGTTTTTCTGATCCACAAACAAGCTTTTCCTCTGTTTACACCCCAAAGTCACAGCAGACCCAGAAGATGCAAGTGATGCACAAAAATGCAAACAGTAGCTTTACTTCTCAAGGATACCACCAAAGCAGGGAATGAAACTCAGGTTTCACTGCTCCCAGCAGTGGCTGGCTTATGGACTATTTGGGTTTATTCTTGCCACTCTTCAACCTAAGAAATTTAAGTTTTCCACAAAACTGAGGAGTTTCTTAGCACAAGTGCAAATTCCTGCGCTCAAAGCCCTCCTTCAATTGGGAACTCTCATGAAAACCAAGATGCCACCCTCAGCCCTTCTCACAGGGAAGGCTTTAGGGAGACAGGATCCCACATGCCAAGTAAGCACAGACGGACACTGAGCCTTCCCAGACAGGAACAGCTGAGGAGGAAGGCTTTCCTTCTGCCTGGTAGAACTAAAACTGTTTTCTGGAAAATTCCTCTGTGCCCAAAGCCAAGGCATCTCCAGGGCACTGTCCCTGTGGCTGCAGGGTCCAGGGTGCCCAGCCAGCTGGGCTGAGGAGATGCCTGGGTGGGTGCCCCTGCCCAGGGCTGGTTCTGAGCATCCACAATTCACACTGCTGTTGGCATCCTCACCCACAATGGGTGTCAAACCCTTCAGGTCAAAGTCTACGTTAGGTATTCATGCATCTTGCTCTCACCGATTTCAGCAGGGATGAGTGGTCAAAGATGCTTTGATGCAGTAGTTTTAAGCAAATTACAGCTGTAAATGGTACACATGAAACCATAAAAGCACTGATAAAAGTCTGAATGCTCCAGTTTGCTGCTCCTGCAGCTTCCTTGGCTGCCTGCCTGACAACATTTTGCCCAGGCTAAAGAATATACAGGCAGCAGTTTGCACTGCTCCCCACGGACACCCGCTCAGCAGCCTAATATATTTCAGTAATGATTTTTTTCCTAAGATTCACCTTAAATTTTCTCTTGCTTAATTTCACCCCATCATTCTTAGTTATACCTTCTTGTACTGTCCTAACTATTCTCTCAACCCTTTTTTTTTTTTAATTCACTCTCCTTTCAAACTTATCTATGTTTCCCATCAATCATCCTCTAGCAAAGTCATAGATATGGCACTTAGCTTTTTTTTAATCCTTTCTCATCATTTGGTCCCTTCTGCTCTGATTGCTTCGTTGCTCCCCTCACTTTCTCAACAGTTTGTCAATATTTTTTGTGAGGATGCTGTTCCCAAGATTTCATGCAGTGTTGCAGGTGTGGCCTAATGCTGACATTACCAGTCCCACTGCCACTCTAGCACAGCATCCTTGTACATAAAAGCCCAAACTGTATTGACCACCATTGTTTCTGCCCTCTCATTCCCAGTTCCCGACAGATAGAGAGCCCCAGCAATAAATACTGTGGGTTGTAGGACCCAGTTTTCAGGAGGTCCCTTCTTCAGTTGTGACACTGGCTTGAAGAAAAGCCAGCACCAAGCTGTTTCCAAATCTGGTCTTTCTCTGCAAGCCTGCTGAGAGCATCAGCCCAAATGAAAGCAATAAATGCTTAAGAAAAACAAATGAATTGGTTTTGAGCTTTTTCAGAAAATTGTGTGGAGCATCAGGCCAGTCAAATTCCATCAGAGAGTCCTGAGAAACCCAGTGCAGCCTTAAAGACCCTTCAGCTGCAGCACACAGAGCAGTGACATCTTCACGTGGGGAACCTGTGGATTTTCTGTTTGTATTTTTTACTTTTGGTGGGGTTGGGATTGAAGGTATGTGAGACAGTGTTTCATGTTTGGACTTAGGTGTTTATTATTTCTTACCAGTGTAACAGCCTCACAACTATGAGTTTTGTAGTTTTTCATCAGAAAGCTACAAAATGGTTAACTATTTCTTGTTACAAGGTCTTTTAAGACTAAATTGTCTAATTAAGAAATGATACTTAGATTATTTTCTCTTTTAACTTAAATACTTATCTTTTGAAGTCTGCAGTGTGGACTTTTCTGTCTAATCACAAAATACCACCCAAATCCATGAAGAATGAAGTGAAGAAGGACAACTTGTTTCTGTCCTCAAAACCTCCATCTTGTTTCATACTTATTACTATATTCTAAAACTTTAATTTTTCTACTTTGTGATATTACACACTTCTAACTACCTATACACTTGTAATCTTAGGGCTATTTATCAATTTTGGAAGTGTTCTCCACAGCCTTAGGTCAAATGCAGCGCTCTCCTGTGAGTCTGTGTCTTTCAGCACAGAAAGTTTAAAATTCTCAGCATCTAGGATTCCAACAGGAACCCTCTGCAGAAACAAGGGAAGGTTCACTTGAAAAACTTATGAGTTTGCTGTGGCTTTTGTTTTTCACTGGGGAGCCTGGAGCTGGGGTACATAAAGGGCAAACCTGTAATCTTTTACACAAAAGGCCTGGGCAAGCCAAGCCTCTGAACCACAGTGGTGCCAAAACCCCTCAGTCCACAGAGCTCTGCCAGAGCTGCCCCACAGCCCAAGCACACCCACCAGCACAGAGACTGTAAATGCTGTAGCTGTTTTTCAAGATTCACCAGTTACTTGGCTTGGACTGCAGCTGATTCCAATAAGTCTTTTAAGATGGGTTCAAATGTCTTCCTTCTTTGGCTGAAATGTGCATTTTATCCATTTAATCAATTGCTTTATTCAAGTGTCATGAGCAGAGGCAAAGTGGTTCTGGACTTACCTTTTCAATAGCATCAGTTACCTGCTGTATCTTGGTCATGTCTCCTCTTGTTTATCTTCATCTAAATTGAATAGTACCAATGTTTTCACTCTCTCCTCATTCAGAAGTCTTTTCACATCTCCACAAATTTCCATTATCCCAGTAGAAGCTCTGTAATTCCTGCTATTTCCTTTTCGAGTCAGAGTAATGAGAACTTCAGGAAAAGAAAGGGTTTTTATAATAATGCCATTCTAATAGTCTCCCTGTTATTTTGCTCTCCCAATTGACACCATTCATTTGACTTTTAAGCAGTGCAAGACACAGAGGGAAGCCCTTCCCTGCGCTGTCCAGCGTGATGCCCACATCTCTTTCACAAGTGGTTACCATGAATTGGGAACCCATAACATGATCCAGATCTTCCCTCATGATCTCTGCCATCTCTGTTGATGCTGAGCACTCTGGAGCCTCTCTCTAATCATTCTGTCAGACTGATTGCATTTGCTACTCTCCTAAGGCCAAACCCCAAGGATTTCACTCCTTATATTAAATCAAGCTTGTCCTGAAGGCAGTGGGAGTTTGCCAGAGCACAAAAACTGAGCTCAGCTCAGTTCTTCAAACTCACAGCAGCTCAGACCTTGTTCACAAAGGCACTGGGGCCAGAAGGTCAGAGGAGCAGGAGAAGCTGTAATTGAAGAACACTTACTGGCAAATCATCAACACAAATCCTCTCCCCACAAGCCCTTCACTTTGGCTGGCTTCAAAAAGTGAGATTGCAGAAAGATTCAGAGACAGCAAAAGCCTCCATTGCAGCCTGCAGCCCCCTTGGCTGGTGAGCAGCACAGCTCCAGCCCAGGCACAGACTGGGCCACACAGCCCAGGGTGGTTCACAGGGGTCTCACTCCTTGGCCCAGCACCCTGCCCAAGCACTGCCTCTGTTTCCCATTACCCAAAATCAGTGACAGATTTGCCACTCACTGCAAGCAGCTGTGGCATAAGGGCTACCTGAGAATAAGGGCTACCCTTAGCAAGCATTTTTGACAACCTTGCCCCGCCTTGCTCAGGCTGTTAAGCAGCACACCTCTGGCCAGATGTGCTGAGGGGTCTAGAGGCAGCAGAGCAGAGAGCAGGTGGTGCTGGCAGGATTTGGCCCAGAAACAGCCCCAGCAACCTGTGCTCAGGCCACAGCAGTGCTGGGGACACAGGGCAGCAGAAGGCAGAGCTGGTGGCCATGGGGAAGCCTGCTGAGGCACTGGGCTGGGCACAGGGAGAACTGTCTTCTGGCAAACACAGTGCAGCACAGGAAGAGAGTCTTTGCATTCATCCATTCATCCTGCCTGGTGTGTGCTGACCACCTTGACTTTGCGAGGAAGCACTTTTTGGATCACTCATTTAAAAATTTGTTCAGTTCTCTTCATTTTATATACCTTTACCTAAAGGTCTTTACCTTTATATGCCTTTAGGTATATAAACGGTCCATGCCTGTGGACTCATGTATCAGCTTCTTCTGCAGCCTAAGAGATGCAATAGGATTTTATTGACTCTTACAGAAATATATTTGCATGCATTTGTACAGCAGATACTAGGATGCATTGTTAAGCTCTGAGACACTTTGTCACTACCTGCTATTAAAATAAAATTTAATAATCTGTATCCATCAACTGTAGCCACCACAGAACAACAGGGACCACTGCTCAGTCATCATGCATTTCTAGCATAATGAATATATTTGTACAAAATACACAATGGGCATTTCAATTTCTAATACCACTGTCCCTGTACCATTTGCATTTGTTATTTGTATTCATGAACATTTCCAGAACTAGGTGAGAAAACAAAATATTTTTCTTCAGGAATTTGAGAGAGTTGCTGGGTGATGGATGGCATGATATCATCATGATCCAGTTTTTCACATGACAGACTTGCAAAACAATAATAATAATAATAATAATAATAATAATAATAATAATAATAATACCACCTACACCTAAAAATAAAGGGAAGAAAATAGTGTGGGTATCCTGCCACTCTTAAGCAAAGACAGTTGGGCTAAAACATTATAATCTCAGTTTTAAAATAATCTCATACTAGAACTGAGTCCTGAGAAACAAAATATTAAAAGATCAGAGAAAGAAAACCTCTTCTCCAGTTTAAGTATCTTGCTTTTTGGATGGCCATGTTTTCACTTAGCTTCTCTTTGGATATGCTTGTTATTTTGCAGAGCCTTAAGAAAAAAACAAAACCTCTTCTGAAACAGGGTGCCTTTGTCAGGGTGACTCAAGGATGGCACAGTTCCAGAAACAGGGGGCCTAGAAGTTAATTCATGCTCCTAGATTGTGCATAGGATTTGTAGAGAGCTACATTATTCCCAACATGCTGAGGAAAACTGCATCTATTAATTTAGATATTTTAAGACTTTATATAATAGAACAGAACAGGAGAGAAATTAAAATATTAACCCAGAGCAACCCTGGATGGATTTTGGGCTGAGTATCAAAGAAAATCTCAAATGACTGCCAAGCATGTATTGTTTAAAGGTCTGTCAGATGACACAGGCATGGCAATTTTGCAAAGCAAAATGCAACATTAGCCTGAGTTCCCAACAAGATTTTCTCACAAACTGTTTATTAGGTTGAGGTACTATTTGGTAAAAATTCATGTTCTGGAGAGCCCTCACGATGAATTAACAACACACACAAAAAGCTGCTTGACAGCTACACTGGCGAAGACCACCCAAAAGGAATTCTGTACCAGAGAAAAAAATAAATAGAGAGCAATGAATTAGATCCTAACACACACACCATAATACCACAGTTAGGATGGGGCAGAGAAGATGAAGAATTCCTCTAGATCTTGGGCATGGGCAGTCCCTGCACCAACTCACCTGTCACCCTCCAACCCCAGCTCAGCCTGATAGAAGCAGCATTATGGGTACATCTTGCGAGATAAAAACCACCTAAGTTAAACCAAGGTTTGGCCTTAAGAAATCCATTCCAGGCACGGATCCATTCCTCCCCAAAGGACTTTGCCTCAAGGTTTTACAAGTAGCCTATGTGATGTGTAAGTACCTGTATTTTTCTACTTTCACTCCCAGACTTTAGTTGTGGCATCCTGAACACAGCAAGACAGCAAAGAGTTAAACTCACATGCCTTATGTGAGATTTAAGTTAAAAATTGTTGAACTGCTAGGAGTTATTTTTTACCAGACTTTTTGTATTGTGCAAGAAAAGAGGGTTTAGGAAACAAGTAAAATAGTTCTGCTGGAGGCTAGCAGAGAAAGGATACAAAAATGAGGTTGAAAGAAATAGGCCTATAAATCTGACATCCAGTGCCCTGGTCCTGCAATGTGATCTGCACCTGCAGCTGGAGCCATTGATTTCAGCAGGACAGACCCATCCAAAGCCCAGCACCTGTCACACACAGCCCCTGGCAGGGCTGGGGCTTGCCCTGCTGCACAGCACAGCCTGGCTTGGAACAGCTTAATCAGTCACTGTGCAAGAGGGAGCGCAGGTTTTCAAAGCACTTTTTGCAAGGAAAGATTCCCATGGACCCTTTAGATTTCCTG